>NC_134085.1:167667377-169071877 GCF_000715075.1 Nicotiana tabacum | reverse complement strand
TTGAAAAGCCTTGTACGTGAGGTGACGAGTGCGTACTTGAGCTAATTGTTGAAAATCCGGTTTTACTCTAAGTATTTCAATTGAGTTTCTTTTTCTTGTTTTATTCTACTTGCGAATTTAGCCTGTTGTAGTTTAGAAAAGCATGTTTAGTTGACTTAATTGTCTATTTGCTTAAACTGCTTTAATTGCATTACGCGAAGCATGTTAGGTTAGGATTAACTGTTTATTTGGTACGAAATTAACATTTAAATGAGTATTCTTGTGTTGCTTCTGTGTGTTTTAATTTGGGACTATGGGACGACATCCCGGGAGATCCCTGACACGTATATTGAGAATACCAAGAGATCCTCGGGATACTAAGAGATCCCTAGCATATATATTGAGGATACTAAGAGATCCCTTGTATACATAGAGGATACCAAGAGATCCTCGAGATACCAAGAGATCCCTCAGTTAACATCCTTGCTATGAGTGGTATTTTTCTTGTGGTTTGCCCTTATCTCTGTTTCCATTATTGTACTTTTATTATCCTGTATAGACTCTTATTGTAGATTCCTAATTGTACTGCTTATCTTATCTTGTCATCTTTATATTTATTTAATCTTAGTAGGGCCCTGACCTACCTCGTCACTACCCATCTGAGGTTA
This sequence comes from Nicotiana tabacum, assembly GCF_000715075.1. Lineage (NCBI taxonomy): Eukaryota > Viridiplantae > Streptophyta > Magnoliopsida > Solanales > Solanaceae > Nicotiana > Nicotiana tabacum. The sequence goes on along the minus strand of NC_134085.1, from coordinate 169,071,230 downwards.
GACTTGGTACTTACTGAGTACCGTTGTGGTGTACTCACGCCCCTTCTGCGCATGTTTTCATGTGCAGATCTAGGTACCGCTACTCAGGCCTACCATCCTTGAGGGAGGCGACTGATTTAGAGATTTCGAGGTACATCTGCCGCGTCTGCAGACCGAGAAGTCCCTTTCTATTCCTGCTTTTAGTATTTAGCCCTTCTGTACTTTTTGTTCTTACTAGACATTCCGAGTTAGAGCTATCTAATGTTTTTCTTAGCTTGTGATTCGTGAGTTTTCGGGTCTTGAATTTACGTATTGGTATTGAGAGTTAAACATGGTGTATGCCGAGTGACACATTTAAATACTGTTATTACTTCATTCCTGTTTTAAATTGTTTTACTTCCGCAAATTTTGGTTTTTCTTCCGTAATTTACGCTTACCTAGTCGTAGAGACTAGATGTCATCACGATAGTTCACGGAGGGCGAACCGGGGTCGTGACATACACTGTGATATACAAAAATATAATTATTTTTGTGTTATACATTGTGATATAAAAGAAATATAATTATTTTTGTGTGATACACTTGGATATAACGACAACAATAAATTATAGGACAACTATATTTATAATTTTATATTTTAGATTTACAAAGAAAGAAAATAAAGTTGTGATATACATTTTGATATACACTTTATTGTGATGATATACATTTGTAATATACATTTTTATATACACATTATTGTTATGATATATATTTATTGGCTATTTGATATCAATATCTATAACTAAGGCTTTTTATTTTTGCTAATTATGTGGCTATATTATCATACCATGCCAAAATCCCTTTCTTTTAATTGTTGAATGTAATTTTGAAATTTTGGTAGTAATTGCTCAAGTAGACAAATATTTTAAATCAATAAAAGCTATCCAAATCTTCTCCTATCCTAGTGAATTGGTGAGTTTGTTACTACCATATTTATATATCTATTGGATATGAGCAATTGATTGACTTAAAGTATGTAATTAAGCGAATTTGATTGATTAATTTTAGCTTTTTCAACTGCAATGTTATACAAATAACAATATCAAAGAGATTGAATTGAATTTTCTAAGATATTCGAGATTAAAGAAACAATTTTTGAAAAATACACCTTTCAAAAATTAAATAAAAAATTAACTCATAAATTAACATGACATGGCATTGTTTAACCAAAAAATAGAATTTTAGTGAAAACTAGAATTTAGAAGAATGTGGGTTACTGATAATCAAAAGAATATGTAGAAGAGAATAATTTGGAGTAACCAGAATGTAATCAGGAGAAAAACAAGTGAATCAAAGTATATTTCAATTGTGTCTGTCTTTACAAGTGACTAGATACCTCCCTTTTATATGTGTCTTGCAGGTATGCGTTTCCTTCAAATCATAATGAGGCTATTATGAATAATTAAAGACATTAAATGCTACTTTACACAATCATTGTAATTAATACAAATTCTCTAACGTATCCGGTATTTAATGCCTATCGAATTTCATATTTGCGCTCTTTATTATGGCCAGATCTGTTCCTTTTGATAAATGATCTAAATAGGTACGGGCGATGAATCCTTCAAATGTCCTCTCGTACCTCTTCCTTTGCCTTTGCTCGTTTCTATTGCTGCCCGTGACTCTTGACTAATTATAATTCTTTGACTATTTGACCAGTCCACGTGTCTCAACATATATAAATTCAATTTTTCCCAATACAGATAGCCCCCCACTTTCCATTTATTCATCAATTGAATATTTGGGAAGTTGATTTCATTAAAACGAGAATTTTTGTCACCATTAATGCTATGACAAAACTGACGCTTCAATTATCACTTCCATTTAATACTTCATGCACGTGTCGATTTTCCATTGGCTCTGCAGTTTTTGCAGCCTATTTTCAAGGTTTTTACGGTGCCACTATTAACGAAGTGCCAATTATCATAATTATGATATTTCCACCTCTGCACTTTTACCTTTGGCGGTTGCTTATCGGTATAAATATAATTTTTCCCTTTGTCTTTATCACATAAAGTTTATTAAACACTTATTTCTCCAAATCTTTGTTGACTTCTTCCTTAGACCATTCCTCTTCGATATGACTTCTCCAAGCCCTAACCCTAAGAGAGTTTCCATTACTTACTCCTTCCCTAATGCCCTTGTTAGGCATAGAAGGGGAGGTAGACTTCGTAGTTTAGGATCTACTCGAGGAGGTGGTTCGTCTATGCCTTCTTTTAGTTCTGGTCCTTCCTCTAGAACCAGAGGTTCCCTTTCTCAAAAATCTTCTTCTAGGGGTAAAGACCATTCTGAACCATTACGCCAACCGTTAGTAGATGAGATAGTTCCTTCAGAATTGTCTTTTTACCATGAAAGGGAATCTCTTAGAAACCAAGTTTCCACATTAGATCGTGTCGATACTTACCCTACTCAAATTATAGAGGTTTTGATTCTTGTGGTTCGAAAGGACTGCCATTGGAGTAATGATTTTCCCATTATTATCCCTAATCCGAATCAAAGAAGTACTTCCTATTTAACGGGGTTCTCTTTTATTTACACTTACCCTTTTACTTTAGGGTTTAGACCAGCAATTGACCCAGTCATTCTCAAATTTTGCCGTTTCTTCAATGTCTGCTTGGGTCAAATTGGCCCAATCATAGGGGGGGGCAGTTGCCTGTTTAAGGCATTTAGCCACTAGAGCTGAAGTTTCTTTTACTTTCCCTCACTTGATTCATCTTTACTCACCTAGGCTTTTTCGTAATGGTGTTTTTACACTAGTGGCCAGGAGTAAAAGGGTTTTGGTGAGCCCTGAAGATGACAAGGATCGTGGCTGGTATGCCCGATTTGTTGTTGCCCCCACTGTTGGTTTAGTGGGTGAAGATAATGTCCCCTTTCCTGAGAAGTGGAATTTTGCACGTAGGTCTTTCATCCCTCTCGTACCTTCTTCTTTCAAATTTATCAACTTTACTAATTTTACCCCCCCCCTCCTGTTTTTCTTTTTAGCAACCATGGGAGTAGTGGGGGATGTTCCCAATTCCCGTGGTTGGGTAGATAAATTGCTGAAGATCGCGCCAATGGACGGTAGATCTTGGAAAACACTTCTAACCGCTTTGGTTGGAAGGTTAAGACTCACAGTAAGAGTTCACATTTTTTTATGCCTATATTCTCCTTTATTGTTTTAACTGTTATCCTTCTTTTTGTCAGGATTTGCTATTCGAGGGGTTACTGTGGAAGCAGTTGTAGCCTCTCGTGTCTCTTCGGGGACCCGTACTCCTTCGGGAACCCGTATCTCTCTAGAGCGAGCCCAAAAAATAGTATTGGGTTCCTCTTCTGCAAAACAGAAGGCTACTGAAGAGGAAAATTCTGAAGAAGAGGAAAATGAGATCCCGTTGGTAATGAGGCCACGAGTTAGGAGACGCATTGTTTCTGATGACGAAGCTGAAGTCTCGGTTTCTTTTACCGAACCTGTTGAAACCCCAATAATAATTCCCGATGATGACGTCACTCCCTACGACACTCTGAGTCTATCGACCAACTTTTTGTCAGTGGATTTGGTCGTGAAGATGTTTGGCCTATTTTAGACGAAGTACCTTTATCATCTTTCTCATTACCCGTGCCTGTGATTCCTTCTTTGTCGGCCCCAACTATTTCCGTTCCTTCTTCTACTGCTCTTACCTCTTCTCCTGCTCCTCCTTTGGCTATTCCCTCCTATAGTTCATCATACTGAAACTGGCTCTTCAAGTAAGAGTGTCGCTATGAGGAGTGTAAATATTGAAATTCCTGCTGAGAATAGCCTTTTGAGAAAATCAGGTCAGACGGATATATGGCTAGAGCCTCTTATTGGCCCAATTGAAAAAGCAAAGCTGGAAAGCCATAGTTCCCTGACTTTAATGAATGACATCGTGCATGCCACTCTGAAGGTATTTTACTTCTCTCCCACTTTGCAAAATTTTTCATCTTTGAGATTCTTATTTCTTCTCTTTTCTTTTTTAGGCTAATCTCATCGGTACAAAGTTGATGAAAATAATTGCTCCTTTGGAGAAGACAACACGTGACTCTCAATTGGAAGCAACCAATTGGAAGGGGCAATTTGAGAGTGCTCAGCTTGACATAGAGAGCTTGCAAGAGAACAAGAATACCTTAGAGCAACGAGTACGGGCCTTAACCTCAGAATTGGTGGTTACGAAAGCTTCTTCACATCAAGCAGAGAAAAACAAAGAGCGTCACGAGTCCTCCTTTTCAGAGCATCTATCTAAAGCTAGTGAAAAGATCAGAAAGTTAAAGGCTCTTTTAAATCAAAAAGAAGTTTACTCTAGGGAGCTTGTGCAGAATTTGACTCAAGCACAAGAAGACCTCAGAATATCTGCTGATAAGGTGTGTGCTTTAGAATGCTCCCACGCCTCTCTTCAAGCTTCCCACAGCTCTGCCTTGGCTGAAAATGAAGAGCTAAAAAATGAGATCACTGCTTGGGAAAAGGATTATGAGATCCTTGAAGAAAAATCTGTTGTTGAGGCAAGTTGGGCTTTTTTGAATTCCCGTCGTGATACCCTACTTGAAGCTAGCCAAAAAAACTTCAACCTGGAGTTAGAGTTAGCTAAAATCAACGAAACTATTGAAAAGGCTCAACAGACTCAGGATTTCCCTTCTCATGTGGACGAGGTTCCCGTGGCTGAAGCTTTTATGAATGTTGAAGCTGATATGGGTGTCATGACTATTTCAAACCTGATCGAGCCCGTTGCTGCAAGTCAAGTTGAAGCCGCGCCTGCTGATGCACCTACCCAAATTGAGCCTGTTGCTATCGATGTTCCTGCCTCAATACCACAAACTTCTCAGTGACCAGTTTTAATCATTCAAATGATTTTATTTTTGTTTTGACTTTGGAAGATAGTAATCAAACCCTTAACTTCATTTGAGGGTTGATTTTAGGAACGTCAGTCCCCAAGTCTTTTAATGGGGTAATCTAAACAATTTCGTAGTTTGATGACTAAGTTGGAACTTAGTCTTAGATGTTTTTCTTACATATTAAGAAGTTTTTATCTTAAACTTCTGCTTGCTTTATTCTCGCCTTTATTTTTAAGGACTTACAGAATAATTTGCATTTTTGTTTTCTGAAAAATGCTTCTGTTAACCTCATGATTAATTTAAACATGAGTTTTATAAAAGAGGACCCTTTTATACTCCAATACTTAATGAAGAAGACGTCTCAACTTCATAATGATATTATCATACGACAAAAGAAATAGGAATACACATGTTTTTCTGAAATAACTTGGACAAGTTTTTATTTTTGAACCTTGTCTAGTTCTGAATAAAACTTTACATATATTTGAATTACATCCATAACTTTCTCGTAACTGTTTTTCTTATAACAGATTTAAGAAACAATAAATAATAGACACGGGATTTTTCCTTATAACCCGTTTTAGTACAAAGCCTTTATCCTTAGTGAGGTTTTTCTTTTGCCTTAGCTCTTGGCTTTATGACTTTTACTCTACACTTGACTGGCTTTAGCTCGTGGCTTTATGACTTTTACTCTACACTTGACTTGACTCTTTCAGGCTTGATTTTTCCTTAATCTTCTTTGTCTTCTTTATACACATGTCTGTGTATATTATGTAGTCCCCAAGTGTTTGAGTGTTGAAGTATTAAACCTCAAGCACTTGATAGTTTCTCACATTTGGTCCTTTCCCTGAAAAGGAAAAACATACGAGACTCGGAGGGACGATTATAGATGAAGACTGCATAACCCGTTTGTATTTCTATCAGAATAATTGTAACCCTAGGCCAGGAATTTTAGGTTATTCCATGTGCCTTGCAGGTCGTGACTCATCATTTAGTACGGGTTAGCGTTTTGCCTATCATCTAAAATCGTTAGTAAAATCTTAACAGTTCAAAAATGAGATTTAAAATAGTTATACCTGACCGTGTATTTTCTTTAGAAATAGTATCTCTTTAGATGAACAACATTCCAATGCGAAGGTAGTATCTTGCCATCCATTGTCTCCAGTTCATATGCTCCTTTTCCTACAACATCACGCACTCTGTAGGGTCCTTCCCATGTTGGACTTAATTTCCCTGTGTTAGCTACCTTTGTAGACTGAAAAACCTTTTTAAGCACGAAGTTCCCAATTTTGAAGAACCTGAGGCGTGCTTTTCTATTGTAGTATCGTTCTATGACTTGCTTCTGTGCTGCCATTCTTATTAAAGCAGCTTCTCTCCGCCCCTCGAGTAAATCTAGATTGACCCGCATCTCCTCATCATTAGACTCTTGTGTCGCCTGTGTGAACCGTGTACTTGGTTCCCCTATCTCAACTGGAATTAAAGCCTCAGCTCCATAAACCAATGAAAATGGTGTTTCACCTGTACTTGTTTTTGCAGTTGTGCGATAAGCCCATAAAACTCCAGGTAATACTTCAGGCCAGTTTCCTTTTGATTCCTCTAACCGTTTCTTTAAGTTGTTGATAATGACTTTGTTCGTTGATTCTGCCTGCCCATTACCCACCGGATGGTAGGGTGTTGACGTAAATCCTTTTAATTTGCCAGCTTTGAAAAAATTCCGTGATCTGAGCTCCAATAAACTGAGGACCATTATCACATACGATCTTCTTTGGTACGCCGAATCGACATATGATATTCCGCCAAATAAAGTCTCTGACTTCCTTTTCTCGCACCTGTTTGAATGCACTTGCCTCTACCCATTTAGTAAAATAATCAGTAAGAACAAGCAAAAATTTTACCTGTCCTTTTGCTTGCGGTAATGGTCCTACGATATTCATTCCCCACTTCATAAATGGCCACGGCGAAATGACTGGATGTAATAATTCCATAGGTCTATGCATATTATTACCGTACCTCTGGCATTTATCACATTTGGCTACGAAACTTTCTGCCTCCTCTTCCATTTTAGGCCAGTAACCTGCCCTAATTAAGGTTCTTACTAGTGATCTTCCACCCCGCGTGATTCCTGCAATGACCCTCGTGTATTTCTCTCATTACATACTCTGTTTGCGAAGGTCCAAGGCATCTTGCTAAGGGTCCACCAAACATTTTACGATATAGATTGCCTTGTTTTAAGCAGTACCGAGCGACCTGCCTTCGAAGCGCATAGGCCTTTTCTTGTCATCAGGGACTGTTCCATACTGCAAAAAAAAAATAATTTCGTTCCTCCAATCCCAGGTTAAGTTATTAAAATTTACCTCATTCGCATCAGGATAAAAACTAAATGAAATAAATGTATCACTGAGGCATTTGCATCGTTTGCCACGTCAGCCGCAGATGCGAGATTAGCTAGGGCGTCTGCTTCAAGATTTTCGTCCCTGGATATTTGTCTAATCTTCCAATCTTGAAATTGTTTCACCAATTCCCTACCTTTTCTAAATACTATTGCATCCTTGCTTCCCTGGCTGTATAAGTTCCCAACATTTGATTAACTACGAGTTGTGAATCACTCTTGATTATAATCTGATTTATGCCAAGTTCCCGTGCCAGTTCTAAACCTGCAATCATAGCCTCATATTCTGCCTCATTGTTAGTTATGGAATGACATTTAATAGCTTGCCGAATGGTTTCACCCGTAGGTGGTACCAATACAACCCCCAAACCTGCTCCTCTCACATTAGATGAGCCATTAGTGAATAAAGTCCAAGTTCCTGGGTTGGCTCCATTGAACACCTGTAATTCTTTTTCTGCTTCTAACTATATTCTCTGACTAAAATCAGTCATGAAATCAGCTAATACTTGCGATTTTATAGCAGTTCTAGGTTGGTATGCAATTTCGTATTCACTTAACTCTATTGCCCACTTAGCTAACCTACTTGATAACTCATGCTTATGTAGTATGTTACGTAAAGGGTAGGTAGTTACCACACCGATAGGATGACATTGAAAGTAAGGTCTTAACTTCCTAGATGTCATGATTAACGCAAGTGCAAGTTTTTCTAACTGAGGATACCTCGTTTTTGCATCTAACAAAGATTTACTTACGTAATAGATAGGTGATTGTTTACCTTGCTCTTCTCGGACCAGAACAACACTTACTGCCACCTCCGAAACAGCAAGGTATAGGAGTAGCTTTTCCCCAGCCTTTGGTTTTGCCAACAGGGGCGGATTTGATAAGTACGTTTTCAAATTCCTAAGTGCTTGTTGAAATTCCTCATTCCATTCAAAATGATTCTGCTTTTTATTGAGAAGAATTTAAAACACTTCTCTGATGATTTAGAGATGAATCTTCCCAAGGCTGCAATTCTCCCTGTTAATCTTTGAACTTCTTTCTTGTTTGAAAGTATGTCAGGGATTTCTTCAATAGCTTTAATCTGTGCAAGATTTACTTCAATTCCACGGTTAGAAATAAGAAAACCCAAAAACTTGCCTGATACAACACCAAATGCACATTTTTCGGGATTTAACTTCATATTATATTTATGTAGAATTGAAAATGTGTTAGACAAATGTGATATGTGATTTTTTGAGTGCTGAGTTTTAACAAGCATATCATCTATATATACCTCCATTGTCTTTCCTAAATATTCCAGAAACATTTTGGTAACTAACCTCTGGTACGTTGCACCTGCATTCTTTAGACCAAAGGGCATTACTTTATAACAATAAGTCCCTCTGTCTGTTATGAATGAAGTTTTTTCTTCATCTGCCGGATCCATTTTAATCTGATTATATCCTGATATGCATCTAAAAAACTTAACAATTCATGACCTGCAGTTGCATCAATCAATTGATCTATGTGTGGTAGTGGAAAGGAATCTTTAGGGAAGACTTTGTTAAGATCTGTATAATCTACACAAACCCGCCACTTACCATTTTTCTTTGGAACCATAACAATATTAACTAACCAGTTAGGATACTTTACCTCTCAAATGGAACCAATTTTTAGCAATTTTTGGACTTCTTCTTGAATCACCTGATTCTTGAAAGTTCCCTGCTTTCTTTTCTTTTGCTTCGCAGGAGGATATGACAGATCTTCATTTAGTTTATGAGTCATCACCTCCGGTGGTATTCTTGTCATGTCGGACTGGGACCAAGCGAAGCAGTCCATGTTAGTTTTCAAAAATTTGATTAACTTACCTTTTATTCCTTGGTCCAGATTAGCCCCAACATAGACTTTTTTATCAGGCCACTAAGCAAACAACACTACAGGTTCTAATTCCTCTATCGTTGTTTTGATATCTTCATTCTCGTCTGGTTCTTGAATGGTATCAGGCATTGAGTCTACATCTGTTCGCACTTGTTCAGTTGAGGTTTGTGTTGTGGTGTCCTCAATTGCCTTCCGTGATTACTATTTGCCTTCACTTCTCGTGCTTGTATCTGCAATGGAGTTAATAGCCCTGGATGCATGTTGATCTCCGCGAATTTGACAAATTCCCCATGGCGATGGGAATTTGATAACTTGATGCAAGGTTGAAGGAACAACATCCATTTCATGGATCCATGGTCTCCCCAGAATCATGTTGTAAGCCATCTCCATGTCTACTACCAGGAACTTTGTATCTTTGACGACCCCTTCAGCAAAAGTGCTGAGTGTTACTTCTCCTTTTGTGACGGCACTGGAATTATCGAATCCAGATAGAGTATGCGTCTTTGGTATTACTCCATCTTGAACTTGCATCTCACGTAGCACTCTTAGCAAAATAATGTTCACGGAACTACCTGGATCAATCAAAACTAGTTTCACATTAGTATCATGCACAATTAAAGATATTACCAGTGCATCGTTATGGGGGATTGATACGCCATATGTATCTGCATCATTGAATGTAATATTGTCTTCTTCTAGAACATGCCGTACTCGTTTCCCTTGGGTAATAATTATTTTGGAAGTTTTGTTAGCCGCAGTATATGACACACCATTAATGTCTTCACCCCCACTTATAATGTTAACAGTTCTTTTGGGAGAAGGTGGCTTTGGAGGCTCCTGCCTGTTCTTCATGTAAGCTTGTTTGCCTTTCTCACTGAACAACTATGTAAGATATCCTTGTTTTAATAAATGATCAACTTCACTTTGTAAAAATCTGCAATCTACTGTTTTATGCTCGTGATCATTATGGAACTCGCACCAATGGTCAGGGTTGCGCCTGTTTGGATTCGATCTCATTTCCTTTGGCCATCGAACCTTATCTCCTATGTTTTCAAAACAGCTACGAGCTCGAAGGTGCTGACGTTGAAGTTGTAACCTCCGAATCTCGCTTTTAAATTTCTATCATCATCTCGTGACTCATAGTTGTTTCGCTCGTTCCTAAATCTTGATGAAGAACCTGATTCTCTATTTCTTGATCTGTGATCGTGCCTTTGATTATCCTGTTTTGACCGTGAGTCTTTCTCCGCAGGTCCCATATAAGGCTTGTACCTATTTTTACCGGATCTTTTTTCGTTTTCTGCACGTCTTGAACGTATACTTTCTTTTTTTTGAGATCGGGGAACAGTATCTTCCTCAATCCTCAACTTCGTGTTATACATGTTATAAACATCGTTCCACGTTGTAGCTGAGAATTCTCGAAGGCTTTCCTTTAGTCTTCTCGAAGCTTCCGAGCTTTTTTCATTCAAATTACTTGTGAAAGCTATAGCTGCCCAGTTATCAGGTACACGCGGCAATGTCATTCTTTCGCGTTGAAATCTGTCCACGAATTCTCTAAGCAATTCTGAATCTCCTTGCTTAATTTTGAAAATATCCTCCATTCTTTTTTCCACTTTTTGGGCTCCCGAGTGCGCTTTGATGAAAGAATCTGCAAGCTCAGCAAAAGAATTTATAGAATTTTCAGGTAAAAGTGAATACCACGTTAGTGCTCCTTTGGTGAGTGTTTCACCAAATTTCTTGACTAATACCAACTCGATCTCCTACTTAGTCAAATCATTGCCTTTTACGCCCGTTGTGAATGCAGTCACGTGGTCCCGTGGGTCTGTCGTTCCATCATACTTTGGAATATCAGTCATTTTAAACTTTTTTGGAATTAGGAGTGAGGCAACACTCGACTTCCAGGGTTGTTTCGAATATCTGTCCATGTCTACCCCTTTGATTATGGGCGGCACTCCGGGTATCTGCTCTATGCGTTCACTTTGCTCCTTGAGTTGTTTCTGCAAGGTTAGTACTAAATTTTGTAAATCAGAATTAATTACATTACGTGGTTCTCTCTCCTGCGATTTACTGGGGGTTCCACCACTGCCTGAGTTAACAAGCCCGGAACGAGGGTTTTCTATAGTGTTATTATTTGGAGAAGGTGTGGGTGTTGCAACAGGTAACTGGTTAACAAGCGCTTCAACAGCTTTGTTGACCTGAGTAGTAATTAACTTCTACAGAGCTTCATCAACAGCTTCAGCATTTTCAAATTAAGCATACTCGTTTATTTGAGATCCATCAGGAGTACCCTCACGAGATTGCCGTGGAGAGTCCTGCGGAGTAGGAACCTGAATGTTAATGTTCTTTGGGCCTCCCTGACTTTGTTGGTTCTCTTGGTTTCCTTGGGTGTTATCATTGTTATTTGACATGATTGATGTAACAAGGAAGGTCAAGTGAAAAGAAAATAGATTATCAGATTCCCGGTAACGGAACCAATTTGTTTAACCAAAAAATACAATTTTAATCAAAACTAGAATTTAGAAGAACGCAGGTTACTGATAATCAAAAGAATATGTAGAAGAGAATAATTTGGAGTAACCAGAATGTAATCAGGAGAAAAATAAGTGAATCAGAGTATATTTCAATTGTGTCTGTCTTTACAAGTGACTAGATACCTCCCTTTTATAGGTGTCTTGAAGGTATGCGTTTCCTTCAAATCATAATAAGGCTATTATGAATAATTAAAGACATTAAATGCTACGTTACGCAATCATTGTAATCAATACAAATTTTCTAACGTATCTGGTATTTAATTCCTATCGAATTCCGTATCTGCGCTCTTTATTATGGTCAGATCCATTCCTTTTGATAAATGATCTAAATAGGTACGGGCGCTGAATCCTTCAAATGTCCTCCCGTGCCTCTTCCTTTGCCTTTGCTCGTTTCTATTGCTGCCCGTGACTCTTGACTAATTATAATTCTTTGACTATTTAACCAGTCCACGTGTCTCAACATATATAAATTCAATTTTTCCCAATACAGGCATGTTGTAATTGATCAATCGATCAACACATATCAACAAATGAGTAATAACGGGGGTTATGAAATCAGTCAAATTACTTGAATATTACATGACACTAGAACAAAAAGACACTATTAACTGTCACTTGTTATCTTGCTTTTCTCCTAACATTCGCACCACGATGTAATTTAAAACTTTGGTTGATGTAATTTAGGATTATGAGTTATAGATAACTGAAATTGCGTTTACTTTTCCTACTTTTAGAATTTGGTTTGATTCAGTTTCACCTTGAATCACTCTTATTTATAGCTAGAACTAGAATTGAATGCACGTGCATAAAGCACGAACCTAATATATTATTCATTTATTCAAAATGCTAACATCACAAGACAAAATAATATTCGAACATATAATATCAACATTACTTTACTACTATATATAAATGGCCAAGGAGTACGAACTATGCAGTACCAAATTGTACAGAAAGTTATGTCACTTGTCAAAGTAAAACTGACATTTAAAGCATGTACATTATAATAAGATACCCAATATTAGGTAAACCAAGAAAAATGAAACTTAAGCCTAACACAAATATCCAAATTTTGATTTTTGTAAGAATTATACGTGAGGGGACAACAATATATTCCCTCAGTCACAAAACTAAGATATAACAAAAGCTGAATACATAAATACCCAAACTTGTCAAGATTTTTCATTTTGATACCTAAACTAAACTAATGACCTATTGAGTACCCAACCTTTCCTCCAATTGTGCCTCTGCCTATTAGAATTTTGACACGAGAGCTAATGCTATTTGGCCTTTTCATTTCTTCATTAATTTAATTAGTAGAAGCATACAGATTAAATATGGAAATGGGAGAAGAACGAGACTTGTTGCCTTTTCATTTTTCCAGGTTAATTTCTAGTAAATGTTACTTGCTGTTTAAGAGTTCGAGGCAGAACCAAAACCTTTCCTTTTCTTTATTATATAATATAATATCTCAGAAATATGCTCAGAAAGGAGCTGCTGTTTCTTGTGAATGAGATTTTATTTGAGTCTTTTTGCTGAGACACACTTAGTTAGGATTCTACTATGTTACTAATGAACAAATTATTATCTGATAATCAAAATTGTGCACATGCCAATGTGAGTATCTGATAAAAAGTTATATAATATTTTTCCTTTTTTATATATTTATGATGATAGAGAGGGAATGTTGTTATTTTAGTTATTTGTCCAAGCAAAAGAAATTCTACATTTTTCCATTAAAAATGTTTCTTTTTCGATTTATTGCTTTCTTATAGTACGCTGTCTGTTGCCACGAATTGTGTCATTTATGTTTGTTTAGGTGCAGGGCCATTCTCAGACTCATCATTCTGAGCCAGACACCAATGACTTGCGTAGTAAGTTGGCACAGCTCTCTGCCCCTGTTGAGGACAGATCATTGGTCTCTCTCCAAGAAAACAAAGAACTTAGTGGCCAATTCTACAAATCATAAGAAGGAAGCCTTATCATTCAATTTTAAATAATGAAGGGTACAAAATACTGAAACTCGAGGGGTTTCAAATTATATTTGAACCATAATGTATTTATTGCTGAATAGACTCTGAAAAATAAAAAGGAAATCTTAAGTTTAAAAAAGGGTAAAATAATAGCTATGCACTACATAATGTTTAATTTAGCTACAAAACAGCCATTGCTCTTTTCCATCGAATGAACAAAGGTAAAGAAACAAACCTCCAATGCCTGCAATCCTGGGTTTCGGGACATTCACTTATAATATGCATATGTTGGTTCACGAGGTCCGAAATCTGCACAGAAAATGTAGAGTGCAATATCAATCAACCGATCCATGTACTGGTAAGTGTCGAGCCTAACCTCGACGAAGTAGTGACGAGGCTAGGACACGACAACCATATAAACTTGTGCAGTTAAATCATATACAAACAAAATAATAATAACAGGAAATGACAGATAAAGATGGAAAGGGAAACATGCTGCGGGGATATTAAATTCTAACAGTAATTCAATAGGGAAGCATAATGAATACCAAATTGTATCAACAAGAATAATGAAATAATGACACATGTACGGTATCACCCTTTGTGCTTTTACTCACGTTCTCACAATAAGAAAACAACAGAAACGACATGGCATCACCCTCCGTGCATTACCTCTCATAATCATGGCACGATATCACCCTTCGTGTATTAACTCTCACAATATCGGCACGACATCACCCTTCGTGCATTAGCTCCCAAATTATGGCACAACATCACCCTTCGTGCATTAACACTCATAATATCGGCACGACATCACCCTCCGTGCATTAACACTCACTCACAATATCATGCACGACATCACCCTTCGTGATTTATACCCTTCCTCACCCAAACAATAGAAACAATACGTCCGGCAAGGGAATCAACAATAGAACCATAACATCCCGGCAAGGGAATTAGCTATAACCAATATCGTTTCAACAATTACTTCACAAAATAAATCTCAACTTGAGCCAATGGTCAACAATGGTCAATTACCAAGAAATTATCAGAAGTCTTGTTCAACATTGATAATCATCAATTTAAGCATGAACAGTACATAATAGAGTCACAACTATCATAGTATAAGTCTCACGGGCATGTTTTACACCAACGTATAGATACTCGTCACCACACCAATACATCGTACTCAACACTAACACGTAGCAAATAAGACCACAACTCATATTCCCTCAAGCTAAGGTTAGACCAAACACTTACCTCAATTCCACGGATAAATTCAAGCCTCAATTACCGCTTTACCTCTCGGTTCCACTTCCAATCCGCTTGTATCTAGTCATAATTTACTTAATAACATCAATAAATGTTAAATTAACCAATTCTAATGCATGAATATAGATTTTCCAATGTTTTCCCCCAAAAAATCAAAAATTGACCCCAGACCTACTTGGTCAAAACTTGAAGTTCGAACCAAAACCCGATTACCTATTAACCCACGAACTCAAATATGCAATTGGTTTTGAAATCCGACCTTAAATTGAGGTCCAAATCCCCAAAATTTGAAAATCCTAATTTCTACTCCAAAACACCGAATTTCCTATGAAAAAACCCTAGATTTTGAAGTGAAATCATGTAAAAAGATGAATTAGATTGAAGAAGATGAGTTAGAAATCACTTACCTATGATTTGGAGATGTTTGGGTCTTTGAAAAATCGCCTAGGGATGTTTAGGGTTTGAGAGAATTGAAAAATAGTGAAAATCCCGTTTGAAATCTCGCTTAACAAGCTGCAGTTATCACAATTGCGATTATTGCAACCCCTTTGAATTTCTGCATCCATCGTATTTGCGATAAAAATGTCGCATTTGCGACATAAGGGGCCTTCGTAATTCCGGCCAAAATGTCGCATTTGCGAGGATGGCCTGAGCTGGTTTGCATTTGCGACATTATTGTCGCATTTCCCAGGCCTGCTCACTTCGCAATTGCGAAGCCTGATCTCGCAAGAGGACTATGAAAAACACCAGATGCATTAACTGAGTTTTCCTAAGTTCTAATCACCCCGTGGCCTATCCAAAACTCACCCGAGCCCTCGGGGCTCCAAATCAAACATGCACACAAGTCTAAAAATATCATACGGACTTGCTCGTGCGATCAAATCAATAAAATAACATCAACTACTACGAATTTAGCACCAAAATTCATAAAATTCTTAAGAACATTGAAATTCCCATTTTCTCAACTATGGGTCCGATTTATACCAAATCAACTCCGATTAGACCAAATTTCATAGATTTGACTTAATTATTATTTTAAACCTGTAACGGGTGTTGATACCCAATTTTTCCCTCACATATTTTTAATATATATATATATATATACCCAATTTTTCCCTCACATATTTTTAACACATATATATACTTTCAAAATAGTACATATGCAGTTATAAGCATGCATAAGCATTTTTATAATTTTTCTATAGTTTTAAAGGCTCCAAATCAATTTATTTCTCCTCTTTTATTATATAAATATCCAATAATTATCCTTTATACTACTTTTGTGATGATTTATCCATCTAAATTTATTATTTATGACAACATAGTGTTTAGATATTTTTAGTGCATTTTTTGTAATTACATTTATATTTTTAAGCTAAATTGCATATCTTTGCAATAATAGCCCATAATAATGTATAATTACATTATTTATGCATAAAATAATCTTTATATTTTTATAATGTTAAATAACTATTTTATACCATATTTAGGGAACAAAGATATTTTGGTACTCATTTATTATTTTTTTATAAATTATTTAGTTATTAAAATTGGCTATTTAAAATATGGTCCCATTTTCTATTCAATTCTGATCCTAAATTGGACCCAATACTCAGCCCAATTTTAACCCAAAACATACCCATCCCAAACCTTAATACCCGATCCGACCCCAAACTCTTTCAATCTCGGCCATTGATCAAGGAGATCAACAACCACAATTAACCCTTTCCTTGTTTAGTTCCAAACGACCCCCAAAACCTGGTTATTTCTCACCAACAACCGCTCTTGAATCCCCTCCTCTTTGGTCATCTCTGAGACCAACCCCTAACCCTAATCTCCGTCACCCAAAATCAGCCCTAATCCTTTGAATCCCTGTCTGATCTATGGCGTCCTATGGCTGTACGAAGCCTCTACTTGTCTCCTATCTCCCTGGTTGTTCGATTATGTGGTTTTTGTGGAAGAACCTCAAAGAGATCTGGTCCATATCTCATTCAAGGCTCTTCAAGGGTTCGTCCATGGTTTGTGAGTAATTTCTATTAAAGTTCCATGGTTCAATTCTCTGGTTCAAAACCAGGTTCTCTTTACACCTCCCCTTTCTCCTCAAAACCCTACTCTTTGAACATGAATTCGTCCCGATCTTTGTTGATCTGGAAGGATTCTGAGTTTGTCAATGAATTTTCGTTAAAGATCTCTTGTTTATTTACTGTTAACCGATTTTAGCACCATACTTTGGGTTCTTTGCTATCTACTGTTTGGATCTCTGCACACTCGAAATGTTTTCAAGTTTCTGTGATTTTTCTTTAAGTTTCTCTTATTCCTCTACTACTGACTTCTTTTAAATACTACAATAATTCAAGTTTTTGACTTCTATAACTTATGTTTGCTCGAATCTCTATATGTTGACACGCCTTCCAGTTTTCTTCTTTAAGTTTTTCCAAACTAGGGTTTCCCGAAAATTTCTTTCTCCAAAACGTTTGATAATTTGGAGTGTTTAATCTCCTATTTCTTATGTGTTTTAACTGATTTCATGAAGTTTTCTTTAACCCTAACTTGTTTATGTTAAAAATCCTAATTTTCGACATTATTGTTTGGATTCTGAGTTTGTCTAGGTTACTTGTGCATTGACTTTGTTTTATGCTTTGGTTTCTGTGATTCTTCTTTAGCCAATTTGATATCTTTTGATTTTTTATCCTAATGTGCCTCTATTTATGTTCTTAGTTCGACTTTTCTACTGATTCTATGTGTTTATGTTCATTTTTTGCCTATTCATGATAAAACTATACTTTTCTCCTTAAATCAGTAATTGATTTGGATTCTTGATTCATCAATTTATTTTGTTAAGACATATGTGCTAATTCCTGACTATTTCATTTATTTACAATCTTGATTAGCTTTCTTACCTTATTCGATTAACTATGATATTTACTGATCATTTTCTTAAGTAAATTTCTGTCTATTTACCCCTAATTGCTCATTTGATTTTCTTTCCTTAAATGTATTCTGCCTTTACCATTGATTAATTACCCTTAATTAAGGAAAATTACACTAATTAATGTATAATTGATTCTTTGGCTTCCTTAATTGCAGAAGGGTTGATTCTCTTTACCTTATTTTCCTTGCTCTTAACTGTTATATATACTCTCCTTTACTCCTCACTTCTGGACACGAACACTAGTTCACATATACTCTCACTCTCTCAAAATCTCTCTATTCTCTCTTCTGTTGCTTGCAATTCCCACTAATTGGCTATTTGCACCATCTCTACTTTATACTCTGTATTCTTTCCTTAACTGGTATGTCCTGATTCAATTCCCATTCCAAAACTATGTGTTTTTCTTTGCTGCTGCAGTTCATTAGTTGTGATTTCCAGTTCTATTTGCCATTCTACTGTCATGTGCTTAATATGTAATCAGCATGCCTAGATTATACTGCCTAACTACTGTATCACTCAGCATATTTAAGTTTGTTCTGTTAAAAGCTATAACTAGTATACTGTTTAGCATGCCCAATCCTGCTTTAGATAATTGCATGAATCTTATTTGTTCACTAGTATGTCCAAACTGCATTGTTTGTTTACTGTCTCACCCAACATGTCTAAATTCTGCTTGTTTTGTATGTGGTTAGTATTTCTAAAACCTTTAAGTGCTTCATGAAGTGCCTGCCTATTCTGTTCATCTAAGTCTTACCTACTCTATTTCATTAAGGAGATCCTATTAAGACATCTAGCCCTTTCAAAGGTACTCTAGTTGTGTGTATTGGTCATGTCTAAGACCTGTGTGTCCTCAACATATCTTTGTAATTAACTGATAACTTCTTGAGGAATCTGTGTATTTTGTTTTCTATTACTAAGGTGCATTCTAGGTGTCCCCTTTTCCTTTCTCTTTGTGTGAAGTCTGTTTGCTAAAATGTTTTCTGAAGCTGTCTTGGGATTGGTATTCTGATTTCAAGATATTTTTTCATGCTTTTCCAACTACTGTTCTACTCAAACTAGTATAGGTTTTAAAAAAAAAACTCTTTTCATTCCTAAGACCTTTCTTTTACTGTTTACCAAACTCTTTCAAATCATTATGCACTCTCACATTACTCTTAGATTACTAAGTCCTGCCCCTTTGATATGTATACTGCCTTGAGATCCTTGAGATCTCTCTAAACTCTGGCATGTCAGAGCTGGCCTTTCTACACTGCACATAAATCAGTTATTGTTTGAGAAAAGGTCTAGGTGTGAGCACTGCCCGGGATCCTTGAGGTCCTTAGGGAACTCTGACATACCTAGACATGAAATTGGCTATTGAATTTTGGTATTTGAGACTACTGGAGGATGGGAAATCACTTGGGCCTACTTCAAGCTCCATATAGATTAATTTCTGTTCTATGTATGTAATTTTTATTCAATTCATTGGTCTGTAATAATTATTATAAACAAACAGTGGGGTGATTAGTGAAAAAAGGAGGGTAGTTATATATGTTGGGTAAATTGGGTAGGTACCATGGGTTTATTTCGATTCAAATGTTTTTGTTAGATAATATGCCTATAGGATCTGCTTTGTTTTTCAATGAATTCTGCTTGTTTTACTTTTATATAATTATACATCATGCCTATAAGATCAAAATCAACTTTTAACAATTAGATATTATGCCTATAAGGTGTAAAGTAATTGAAGTTCAGTTTCCGTTAAGAAGTCATGCCTATAGGGATTAACTAATGTGTTCGTTTCTTTAATAAGTTTTACAACGCTGCCTTAATTAATATTACTAGAGAGCATGCCTATAAGATTCTAGTTGCTCGTTTAAAAATTGTTTACTATTTTACTATATTCCTAATCAATAATAGATACAATGCTCATAGGACATCGCTATTATACGCCCAGGCAAGCCTATAGGGCGATTAAAAATCATGCAACTGTAAAGCTATGCTATCTGCGTATATTCAATAGGTCTAAAATCAGTAGGCAAGCTGAATAGGTCTCTGACACTTTGGTCCAAATTCAGTATTGCATGTTCTCTGCTCACCTAGATATCTTGTCCTAAGGTTTTCTCTTAAATACCTGAAATTGTTGTTTGAGACGTGCACTTGCTTGTTCTGTTTGTGGAGGTAACAATGTAAGCCATTAATTGTTCTCTCTTTAATACAGTCCTAACTGTTTGGATTAATGCTAGATTTTTCTCCTTTAAGTACCTTAGGATGGTCTAGAACTACCTAAGGTAGAGGTCCTAAATACCTCCAGGGCCACAAGGAAGGTACGGATAGTGCACACATAGGATACTTTCAAGGTTGCTAGAACGCTTAGGCTATGACCAAGGGGAGGGAATTGGGTATTAAGAATATGATGACTACACGCTAATGTCACGTGTAGCCCCTCATTGAGGAGTGATTACCGAACATTTTGTGGGTATGATCCTGTAGGTTAACCAACCTAGGACTCCTCTTTCCCAACTTCCGTTGTTTAAATGAATTTACTTTTCTTTACATATGTGCAAATTGTTCAAACCTTTTCCCTTGTTTTCATTACTTGAATCATGCACTTAGAGTGTCAAAACATGCCTTTATTTGCGAGTATGTGTTAAAACTGTTTATATGCTAAAATGACTAATTCACATAGGTTAAGTTCACCGGGACCCACCGTTGTGGACCGCGAGAGGTGGCTAACTCCTTCCCCTCAATGTTATTTCAAGCCCTTACCTTAATCTCTGGTAATGCAAACTAGTTCATGAGTTAATTGCTTTAGGTGCCCTAACGCACTATAATCCATTAGGTGTCGACTCTTCAAATTCCCAATTCCCCAAAGGAAATGAATTATTTCCCCTATGAATGTCGAAACCCGGATTTCCCTGTCAAAAAGGAAAAAAGGGGGCACGACAGCATGACGACTTTGATGGGGATATTTTTAGGCTCTTACCATAACGATCTTATCTTTTGTGAATTAGTCCAAGCATGCTCTATCCCGTGTACCCTTTCCCCTTATTTGAATTTAACTGTCTATTTCAAGTATTTATGATTCTTTTATTCCTGAAACTGACTTGTCTTTTTGTTTTCCTTTTTGTAACCGTCTTTCAATTATTTAAATACCGCATTTATCATTTCTTACGTGCAAATACTTGACAACATGCTATTTATTGTTGCATAAATCATGCTCAACATCATACTCCACTCGTGCGTAATTAATCCTATAGCAACGCTTGATAAGTGTTTGCGCTCTTCGTATATATCACCCTTTAAATTCGGAAAGATGTATTTGCGGTAAAACTAGTCGATCAGCGGTACGTTCGACGGTTCCTTGCCTTTTCCCCTCAAGTTGTCCGTTTGAGGTCCTAGTCTAGACCACTATAGCAGCCTTACTCTAGTTAATTGTCCATGCATCATGGTCAAACCTAGTCGAATTAATATATTGTCTACATAATAACCTTTTAAGACAAGCCTTATCCAAAAGTCCATCGAGTTTTCTATAATCCCAACGGACGTAACCACGATTATGTGCATTAATTTGGAGAAATAAGTGCCAATATGCTAATCATTACTGTATAAATAGACTAACATAGAGGGGGAAATGGCCTAACTCTCTTTATTTTGCAGAAAATGAGGTACGAAGTCCCTAGATTTGGTATGGTCAGTAGTAGACCCTCACCTTTGCTAGATTGGTGGAGGGATCTTCCTTCATGTGACCAAAACCATGTGAAACGAGTCTTAGGAAACTTGCCTTCTCTGTTGGACCTTCAGCCCAATAAAATGCTGATCGAGGCTGCAACTATGTTTTGGGACAAGGAAAGGGCTGTGTTCTGTTTTAGAAACATAGAAATGACTCCCCTCCTAGAAGAAATATGAGGATTTGCTAGGTTGCCTTGGGATAGCCCTAATCTGTTAGCACCTGAAAATCGCACTGCTAGGGAATTTCTGAAAATGATGGGGCTGAAGAAGAATGACAACTTGAAATGCCTAAAGGACTCCTACATACCTTTTGAGTTCCTTTATGAAAGATACGGTCACAACAACTCCTACCATTTTTTTGATGATGAGTTCTCAATCACTTCTTTAGGTTGGATTCATCGTAGGGTCTTCGTGTTTATTATGTGTTTCTTGGGCATGCTGGTATTCCCAATCCAAAGGGATAGGATCTATACTAGGTTGGCCATGGTAACCAAAACTCTGATGGACGAGATCGAGTGGGAGACATACACTATCATTCCTATGATCGTTGCAAACATGTATCGGGCTTTGGAGCGATGTCAGAAGGGGTTCAGGTTCTTCGAGGGTTGCAACTTGCTGTTACAGTTCTGGTTGTTAGAACATCTCCAAAGGGACAATACCGTCAAGAATTTTCGTGAAGCCCGTGAAATGATCACATAGCCTTCCATCATCCCAAAAGAATGAACTATATTCCATACATGTTTGCTCAGCCAGAAGACGCTGCGAGATGGGTACAACTTTTTGAAAATTTGACCGATGATCAAGTCTAGTAGATGTTAGAGTGGTTCCCTACCAATGAATTCATCATTAGATCCAGAGATTTTCCACACTTGGTGTTGATTGGGTTGAGGGGCATATACCCTTACGCTCCTCTCAAGGTTATGAGACAAGCAAGAGACAAATCATACCATGAGTCGCTAAAATTTGTCACTTCAGAGCCAATTTCGAAGGTGACGCCATCCCGTATAAGAAGGAAGCGCAACACATGTGGACCTTAATAATTATTACAGAGAAGGACACTATTGAGCCAGACCGATATCACGCGGGCCACTTATACCTTTACCCTTCGTAGTTGGAGGACAACATAACTGGGGTCGTTGAGCCAAGGGCTGGGCTAGGAAACAAAGTCATAGACAAGGTTGTTGAGGTAGAGGTGAAGTACAACAAGCTGCAGAAAAGAGTTCGAGAGTCTGAAGCCGAGCATATGGCACTACACAAGGCTAATATGGAGATGATCAATGAGTGGAAAGAAAGAGCTGTTAAATCCAGTGAGAGGCTGGAATACCTGGAGTACAGTTTAATGGAGTTGAAAGGGAAGTTGAGAAAGAGGGTCACTGACTACCAGAACGCTGAAGGAAACGAAGGAGGGCATCTTGCAAGGGCATTCCTGCTGCTGAACCTGCGCGAGTTGGGAGAGTGATCGACAAGAGCATCCAGTCTGGAGAGGGTCCTTCTGGGACCAAGTAGATTAGATTTATTTGCTTTCCTTTCAAATGTAATAACCAAGTGCCATTAACAACATTATTTTGTTTAGTTTCATTTTGGGGCGTTTATTTTTACATTAATGAAATGAGTCAATTATTGGCACTAAATTTCTCCAAATTTATTTGTTGCTAGGCCTATCTCGGGCACAACGAGGTTCCTAAATTAGGATACGAATTTACATTCCCGCAATATTGTTTAAATACTGCAAACATTTTAGAATCCTTACTGACTTGTTTACCTTTTTGTCTTTCTTTATTCTTTAACCCCATTACCTAAGGTTGGTTCGCTCATATTGGCATCATCAACATATCACACCAGATCTATAGGCCCTCCACCTCCTCTTCCTTCAAGTAATACAAAAGGAAAAGGAAAAGCAAAAATGGACGATTTAAGTGGTATTCGAAAGGAGAATGCTGAGAACGCAGAAGCTTAAGATGGTCGGAGTAATCCGGCCCCAAATGATCTAGTCTTGAGATTGGAGCAAAAAATATTGGAACTACAGGGAGAACTTGAGCAGGTCCGCAACTTGGCAAACTTGTGACTCACCCTGAATGTCCCGGACATCAACCAACAAAACACAAAGAACCCAACACCTCCCCAAAACACACCAAACCAACCGGCACCGCATCAATACGCAACCCCACCTCAAAATCTCAATCCCCTACCAATACCAGCTCCGCCACAACACCACCATCAACCAATTCAGTACCCACTAATCGCTATTTATCATACTCCTAGAATACACCACAACCCATTACTAACCCTCAAAACTTTACCAATGACCACCATTACACCCAGGCACCTGGCACTCACCAAAACAGTCCCATATACGTGGAAATTGTACCTCAGCCTATCCAACCAATCTCCTATACACCAGAATCCTCTGAGAAGGACCTTCTCATTAAAAACATAGCTGAAGAACTCAAGAAGCTGACAAGTCGAGTATAGGGTGTCGAAGGCGGCAAAGGAATAGAAGGTTTGAATTATGAAGACTTATGCATACAACCAGATGTAGAACTGCCAGAGGGTTACAAACCTCCCAAGTTCGAAATGTTTGATAGTACAAGTGATCCCAGGGTTCATCGGAGGACCTATTGTGACAAGCTTGTTGGGGTAAAAAAGGATGAAAGGATCCGAATAAAACTCTTTATGAGAAGTCTTACTGGAGATGCTTTGTCTTGGTACATAAGTTAAGATCCCAAGAAATGGTCCGAGTATGGCGTCGGATTTCATGGACCGATTCAGGTTCAATACAGAGAAGGCACCAGATGTTTTCTACATCCAGAATCTTAAGAAGAAACCCACCGAAACCTTCCGCGAGTATGCTACTTGTTGGAGGTCGGAAACGGCCAAGGTCAGGCCATCTTCGGACGAGGAACATATGTACAAGTTCTTTGTCAGAGCACAGGATCCGCAGTATTACGAAAGATTGATGGTTATTGAAAACCATAACTTCTCTGATATCATCAAACTCAGGGAAAGAATTGAGGAAGGCATCAAAAGCGAGACGGTAACGGATTTTAAGGCGTTACAGGCCACAAATAAGGTATTACAATCAGGCGGCATATCAAAGAAAAGAGACGTTGGGGCAGTAATGGTGGCTCAAGGCCCGAAATCTCCACTTACATATCAAACACCTCCACCCACATACCAAGCACCACCACCCATGTATCAACCTTCATCTCCCAGATATTCCCAAATAGCCACTACCTATCATACATATAACTCCCGACCATCCCATTCCCAATCACCTCTGACTCGCCAAAATTATCCAAGACCAAGACCCAATTTCGACCGCAAGCCACCTAAAATACACCGCCATTGCTGAACCCATCGACCAGTTGTATGAGAGGTTGAAAGCCGCTGGTTATGTCACCCCATCCCTGCTTTGGCATTAGAGAATCTGTCTCAATGGGTCAACCCAAACAAAAACTCTGCGTACCATTCTGGTACAAAAGGGCACACCATTAACGAGTGTCGAACATTGAAAAATAAGATCCAGACACTGATCGACAACAAGGTTATACAGGAAAAAGAAGTTGCACCCAATGTCCGCAACAACCCTCTCCCTAATTATAGGGGTGAAGGGATACATGTGATAGCAATGGATGGGGACTAGGATCCTGAGGGGTCAACCAGGCTTATTCGAGAAGGAGATGACTTTAAGCTTGCGGTCACACTTACTCCCATTGTAGTACAGACTCAGCCACCGATCGAAGTTGAGATAATTGCATCAGTTCCATTTGAGGTAGAGGTAGCTCCGCCTGCGGCCACCCCTGTTCCATTTGAAGTGGAAGTGGCCACACCTTTCACCGTGACAGTATCAACCACACCTCCTTTTCACCCAAAAGCAATACCTTGGGACTACATTGCTGAAGCTTGTTGAAAAGGGAAGGTGAAAGTAGAGGAATCCGATGTTACACAAGGAATGACTAGGATCGGAAGGGTCTATACACCTAAACACCTGGGAGGACTGAGTAAGGATGCCACTACCAAAAAGCCTATCATTGAAACATGGCCGGATGACCTTTGGAGGAAAGTACAAGCAAAGGAGTATTCCGTCATTGACCATTTGAACCAAACCCCATCTCAAATATCTATCTGGTCACTATTGCAAAATTTAGAGGCATATAAGAATGCTTTGATGAAGGTGTTGAGTGAAGCCTACGTGCCCAACAATATCACTTGCGGAGAGATGGCCAATATGGTAGGTCAGGTGCTGGAAAGTCATAAGATAATCTTCCACAAATATGACTTGTCGCCTGAAGGGTTGAATCGTAATAGAGCATTGCTATCACAGTGCAATTTAAAGACAAGTTCATTGCCAGGGTCTTGATTGACGGAGGTTCAAGCCTCAATATCTGTCCGTTGGATACTCTGAAAAGACTGGGCAAAGGTTTCCATGAAATACAGGCAGCGAGCATGAATGTAAAAGCTTTGATGGATCCCAAAGGGCCACAATTGGGGAAATTAATCTTTGTCTACAGATGAGGCCAACTTGGTTCGGCATCGAATTTTAGGTACTCAACATACCAGCCTCATACAATCTTTTGTTGGGACGATTATGGATTCATGCCGCTGGGGCTGTGGCGTCCACACTATATCAAGCCGTGAAATTCGAATGGAATCATCAGGAGGTGTTCATTCACGGGGATGAGAGTAACTCCATTTACACCAGCCAAACCATCCCGGTTATCGGAAATAAAAGAAGGCTAGGAGGGGAAACCTACCATCATATCGAATGTGTTAATGACTCGAAAAAGACAAATGGTGGAGTAGCAAAATAGAAAGCATATTGGCATGGTCTAGATATGAATCCAACAAGAGGCTTGGGAAGAATCTCCAGGGTATTACTAAGCTGATACAACTGAAGCATCATGGCACTACCTTTGGGCTCGGATACCATTATACATGGAAAGAGTATGATGACTGGTCGCCTTCATAGTGCGGACCTTATTACCCCCCTCGAACAACCGGTGCTGCATATGGATTAGACTTTTCACCAAGCTTACACAATATGGGGAACTGTAGAAGAAGAAGCATTAGCGGGGCTGAGAAATATGTTCTTGGAGGATGAAGACATGAACTGTCATGCAATAATTGAGGAGGAGGAGGAAGAATGCCTCACTATTCAGATTGTGTAAAAGGGAGCTGTTCTCAGGAACTGGACCGCCACATCATCTCGGGCCCGCCGAGTCCCTGGGTATCTTGGCAGATTTTATTCCTATAGCCATTCTAGGCATTTAAGATTTTCAGTAATTTGTTTTTAATATTCACTTATTTCAAAATAAATACTCGATTCATCGAGCCGTACTCATTTGGATGTTTTTCAGTTTTAATCAAATGCATTGCTCTTTATTATTCATTATTGTTTCCTACACTTTTTCTTTCTATAACATTATTATTACTTTTCCAGATGAACCGGTGACTGTGACATGTAATGAGGCAACACAATATGAGGATAATGATTCGAATGAAGAAGACGAGATATCCGAGGAAGTTGTGTGGGAAGTTGAAAATTTTGAGAATAAGCCTAAGTCCAACCTGGACGAGACCGAAACAGTAAATTTGGGGGACGCCGAGACCATCAAGGAAACTCGCATCAGCATTCACTTATCGCTGACAGAGAAAGAGTAGTACATCCATTTTCTAAAGGAATACAAGGACATTTCCGCATGGTCATATGATGACATGACTGGTTTGAGCACATCCATAGTGGCTCATAAGTTGCCTACTAATCCCATGTGTCCGTCGGTGAAGCAGAAACTCAGAAAATTCAAACCAGATATGAACCTGAAAATCAAAGAGGAGGTTACTAAGCAGATCAAAGCGAGGTTCTCAAGGTGGTTGAATACCCAACTTGGTTAGCCAACATTGTGCCAGTACCGAAGAAAGATGGGAAATTCAGAGTATGTGTTGACTATCAGGATTTAAATAGAGCAAGTCCCAAGGACGACTTCCCACTGCCAAACATACATATCTTAATCGATAATTGCGCCAAACATGAACTCCAATCCTTTGTAGATTGCTTCGCGGGTTGTCACCAGATCTGGATGGATGAAGAAGACGCGGAGAAAACCGCTTTTATTACACCATGGGGGGTATACTACTACAAGATGATGCCATTTGGTCTAAGGAATGCTGGAGATGCTTACATGAGAGCCATGACAACCATCTTCCACGATATGATACACAAAGAAATAGAGGTGTATGTGGACAACGTCATTATCAAATCCAAGAGGGCTATAGATCACATAGCAGACTTGAGAAAGTTCTTTGACAGGTTAAGGAGGTACAACTTGAAACTGAACCTCGCAAAGTGTGCATTCAGGGTTACCACAGGAAAGTTACTGGTATAAGCACGTGATTTTTGCCCTATGAGAGAATTACTCCCAAAAAATCCAAAATAAAATAATTTTCCTTTGTGTGAAATTTTAAAATTTTTGTGGCATTTTTGATAATTATTTGTATTTCTGTCTGTGCGTGTTTATTGGTTAAATTAATAAAAAAATTACAAAAATATGTCGCATTTGCATTTAGTATTTATTTAAGTTTGTTTTACAAAATCATAAAAATAATGTACGTTGCATTTTTAGCATTTAACGTCTAAATTGTGTGATTTTTATAGTTAATTGCAATTTAAATGTGCGATAATTGTTATTTGGACAGATTTTTGAAATTATAACAGATTTTGAATCAGGGCAGTAACAGTAGTTTTAGGGGTAATACGGGAATTAACAAATTGCAGATTATTTAATTATGGTGGGAACAAGACATAATGATAAAAGCAAAAAGGAAAAAGGTGGGTAATAATGTCTTCTTTTCAAAAAGAGGGAACACGGGGGCTCACTTTGACTACTTTTCAAAAGAGGGAACACGGGGGGGCCACGTTGACCACTTTTACTAAAGTAAAAGTGTGAGTAATAATAAAAGTTTAAGGGGAAAGAGGTAAAAGGGGGTCTTGCTTTGTATATAAGGGGGGAGAGGGGGAGAAGAATTGGGAGAAGGAGGGGAATTTTGGGAGAGATTTCGGGAGGAATTTTAAGAGATTTTAGGAGGAGAATTTTTAGAAAGAGGGTTTTTAGGAGAATTTTGGGAGAGAGGAATACATTCTGAAAATCCGAAGAGAGTGTGGTAGAGTTTAAAAAGAGAACAAAAACAAAGTGAGAAGTTTCGGGTTTAATACACGCGTGAGTTGTTGTTGTTTAGTTTGTTTACATACTTTTGGTTTTGTTCTATTGAGTTGTTCGGTTTTCTTCAAAGTTTTATGGGCCTTGAACCTGGGTCGAATTGCTGCTGGGGTTGCTATTGTTGCTGTGTATTTACACTACTGCTGCTTCTACTGATCTTCATCTTCTTTCCTTGCTTTCCAAATACCAGGTACACAAACTGATACACTGGTTCATCTTGTAAGCCACTCGAAGCATGAATGCAAAAATGTGAAAGATTTGAAGTTGTAGTTTAATGTAGTCTTTTCTTTCTTTTACTGTCTGCATGTAGAATATTCTATGCGCTGCCCATGTAAACTCTTTAAACGACTCACTTTCGAAACTTAACTATAATAACTCGAAGTATGTAAATAAAGTAGGATCTTTTCTTCATTTATTTTAGAGAAAAACGAAAAATAAAAAATGTAGTCGTTCTAGGATTATCCTTTTTTTAAAAAATAATGAGACGAGTCTCGCCAAATAAAAATGCAAATTGCGGGGCCCTCAATAATTGGTCATAATAAATACTTAGAATTTGGGATGGACTGTTTGGTGAATTTCACTACCTTCCCCAAAGATAATAATGCGTTAGACTCTTTAGACGCGATTTAATTAAATTACATTCTTAAACTCGGGTGCACATTTATGTGACCCAAATCCAAATCTCAACGGAGTCGAAATGTGTCTCTAATCACGGGTACATTGATTGTGACGTGGTCCGAGATGCATGTCCATGACGTTGCAAATTCCTTTTAAAAATAAGAATGAGATGAGCCTCCCCGAATAAAAATACAAAATTGCGGGGCCCTCGGTAAATATTTGTTTTAAAATTGCTTAGACTTCGGGATGGACCGTTTAGCAAAATTTCACGGCCCTACCCAAAGTAAATGATACGCTAGTTGCTTTAGGCGCGCCTTTTAATAATTCAATTTTCTTAAAACTCGGGTGCACATTTATGTGACCCAAATCCAAATCTCAACAGAGTTGAAATGTGACAATAACTACGGGTGCATTGATTGTGACGTGGTTTGAAATACGTTTTCACAATGTTGCAATTTTCTGTAAAATAATAACAATAAATAAAAATAATAAAAGCGGCTAAAGGATAAAATTTGCACATAAGTCTATAATATGTATTATATCTGACAATCAAGCCGAATATAATAGTTGAGCGACCGTGCTAGAACCACGGAACTCGGGAATGCCTAACACCTTCTCCCAGGTTAACAGAATTCCTTATCCGGATTTCTGGTTCGCGGACTGTAATACAGAGTCATTCTTTTCCTCGATTCGGGATTAAAATGGTGACTTGGGACACCCTAAATCTCCCAAGTGGCGACTCTGAAATAAATAAACAAATCCCGTTTCGATTGTCCTTTAATTGGAAAAACTCCCTCTGCGCCCCTCGCGGTGCCGGAAAAAGGAGGTGTGACAACTGGGATTCATTGTCAGTCATCGAGGGATCGAGCTAGATCCGTCTAAAGTTAAGGCTATTCAGAAATTATCGCCACCTAGGAGCAAAAAGGACGTGATGAGCTTCCTAGGACGTCTCAACTATATCAGTTGCTTCATAGCACAGTCCACTGTCATATGTGAACCTATCTTCAAGTTGCTGAGGAAATATGCCAAGACAAGCTGGACCGAAGATTGTCAGAAAGCCTTCGACAAAATCAAGGAGTACCTATCCACACCACCAGTTTTGGTCCCGCTAGAACCAGGGCGGCCTATGCTACTCTATCTATCTATGTTGGATGGAGCCTTCGGATGTGTTCTGGGACAACATGATGAGACAGGAAGAAAAGAGCAAGCCATATATTACTTGAGTAAGAAGTTCACACCTTATGAAGCACGATACTCCTTACTAGAGCGCACTTGTTGTGCTTTGACATGGACAACTCAGAAATTGAGGCATTACTTCTGTGCCTATACCACATACCTCAGATCCAGGATGGACCCTTTAAAGTACATATTTCAGAAACCCATGCTAATTGGGAAGTCAGCCAAATGGCAGATACTGTTAAGTGAGTTTGATATCGTCTACGTAACTCAAAAGGCAGCCAAAGGCCAAGCATTGGCAGATCATTTTGTTGAAAATTCGGTGGGAGGAGAATATAAACCCCTAAAAACGTGTTTTCTGATGAAGAAGTGTTGTTCGTAGGAGAATATATTACCGAAGTATACGACAGTTGGAGGATGTTCTTTGACGGAGCTGCAAACTTCAAAGGAGTGGGCATTGGAGCAGTTTTGGTATCAGAAATAGGTCATCATTATCCGGTATCTGCTAAACTCAGATTTTCCTGCACCAAAAACATGGCGGAATATGAAGCCTGCATAGTAGGACTAAACATGGCAATCAACATGAATATTCAGGAGCTACTGGTAATAGGTGATTCAGATCCACTTGTGCACCATGTACAAGGAGAATGGGCCACCAAAAATTCCAAGATATTGCCATATCTGCACCATGTGCAGGAATTGAGAAAGAGGTTCACGAAGATAGAGTTCCGACATGTGCCCAGAATTCAGAATGAGTTCGTCGATGCATTGGACACTTTATCATCCATGATACAACATCCATATAAGAATTACATTGATCCTATCCCGGTGAGAATTCATAATCAGCCGGCATATTGTGCCCAAGTTGAAGAAGAAATAGATGGAAAACCTTGGTTCCATGACATCAAGGAGTATTTGGCGAAAGGGGAATATCCGGAGCATGCAAACCACACTAAAAAATGTACACTCCGTAATTGTCCAATCACTTCTTCCACAACGGAGGAAATTTGTACAAAAGAACTCCTAATTTAGGACTGCTAAGATGTGTCGACGCAAAAGATGCTTCAAAGCCACTTGAGGAGATACATGCTGGGACCTGCGACCCACATATGAATGGTTTTGTCTTAGCCAAGAAGATACTCAGGGCCGGTTACTTTTGGATGACCATGAAGATAGACTGCGTCCAGTATGTCCGCAAATGCTACCAATGTTAAGTGCATGCTCATATGATAAAAGTGCCGCCAAATGAGCTCAATGTAACAAGCTCACCTTGGTCATTCGCCGCTTGGGGAATGGATGTCATCGGTCCAATTGAGGCCACTGCTTCAAACGGGCACAGGTTTTTTCTAGTAGCCATTGATTACTTCACAAAATGGGTAGAGGCTACATCTTACAAAGCCGTAACCAAGAAAGTCATCATAGACTTTGTCAAAGATTGTATCATTTGCCGGTTTGGAGTTCCCGAGTCCATTGTTACTGATAATGCTGCTAACCTCAACAGTGATATGATGAAAGCCATGTGGAAACTTTTAAAATCAAACACAAAAATTCCACAGCCTATAGACCTTAGATGAATGGATCCATAGAAGTCGCCAACAAAAACATCAAGAAGATACTAAGGAAGATGGTAGAAAACCACAAACAATGGCACGAGAAACTTCCTTTTACTTTGTTGGGATACCACACCATGGTTCGCACATCAATCGGGGAAACCGCTACATGCTGGTTTATGGTACCGGGGCTGTCATCCCAACCGAGGTAGAGATTCCTTCTATAAGAATCATACAGGAAGCTGAACTTAGCGAGCAGAATGGATAAGGAGCTGCTATGAACAATTGGCCCTCACAGATGGAAAAAGGATGAACGCAGTATGTCACGGTCAGCTTTACTAGAACAGAATGTGTAGACCTTTCAACAAAAGGGTCAAACCAAGGCAATTTGCACCAGGACAGTTAGTGCTGAAGAAGATCTTCCCATACCAAGATGAAGCCAAAGGAAAATTCTCTCCCAACTGGCAAGGTCCTTACATAGTTCACAGAGTGTTAACAGGAGGAGCACTCGTACTCGTAGAGATGGATGGAGAAATTTGGCCAAAACCAATCAATTCAGACACATTGAAGAGATATTATGCTTAGACTATTTACATTTTTTCATCTGGTGTAATTGAACTACGCTTGACCTGATTCCCGTTTAAGAGGGGATACATAGGCAGCCTTATGGGTTCGGTCATATCATAATAAAATTTCCATTTCCCCAAAATCAGAAACTAGGGCAGAATTTTGAGGAGGACCCTTAAAATTCTGGAGCAAGTCTAGCCAACGACAACATATGTCAGACGGTTAGAAATCGGTTAAGAAACTGGGATAGAATTTTGAGAAGGATTCTTAAAATTCCGAAGAAGGTTCAACACGGCTTATTACCCATAAACAGCTGAAAGATCATCTACCAAACTAGGGCAGAATTTTGAGGACCCTCAAAATTCTAACATGAGAAAGTTATAACGTCTCTGAAATGTGTTACAGCCACTAGTTCATCTAAAAATCACTTGATGTATCAATATGTTTCTAAAAGGACTCTATTTTTTTCAATAATTGCATATTTTTTAAAACTCTATTTACATAATAGTCAGGTGTTACCCAGGGAAACTCGAAAGGGCCTCCAGAATGGAACAAAGCAAGGTCAACAAACAGAAGCACGAACCAACCTCCCCTCACAAAACTTACAATGTTTCTTTGAACGCAGGCACATTTGACGTAGCGATAGCATTCGCAAACATGTATACACAAGGCAAATCCACTATCAATCCGGCCGTCAGACACCGAATATATCTTCAGCTAAGAAATATACTACTCTTATTTGCTACTCACTCTTTGCATGGGACTAAGCTTTGTCCCGTATACTTGCAAGAGGCTAATCCTTGCCTCCATATCTGCATGACGCTAATCCTTGCATACCTATCTGCATGAGGCTAATCCTTGTCTCTACATCTGCATGAGGCTAATCCTTGCCACCATATTTGCATCAGGCTAATCCCTGCCTCCATATTTACATGAGGCTAATCCCTGCCTCCATATCTGCATGAGGCTAATCCTTGCCTCCATACTTGCATGAGGCTAATCCTTGCCTCCATATCTACATGAGGCTAATCCTTGCCTCCCTATCTACATGAGGCTAATCTTTGCCTTCATATCTGCAAAGGCTAATCCCTGCCCCCATATTAGCATGAGGCTAATCCCTGCATCCATATTTGCATGAGGTTAATCCTTGCCTCCATATTTGCATGAGGCTAATCCCTGCCTCTATATCTGTATGAGGCTAATCCTTGCCTCCATATTTGCATGACGCTAATCCCTGCCTCCATATTTGCATGAGGCTAACACCTGCCTTCATATCTGCATGAGGCTAATCCTTGCCTCTACTTTTGCATATGGACTAAGCATTGTCCCTCCTTGCATAAATATCGATCTATTCTGGTACTATCTGTTTGTTTTTCGATTGGGCTAAGCTCTGCCCTTTACAAGACTAAGCCTTGTCTTGTTAACATCATATTATTGTATCTCATGAGCTTAAATATCGCCAATCTATCCAAAGGTGTCATAGTCTAAAAGGCATCATCCTCATAGCTGGAAGACACCATGCCATGGCCTGAGGATCTCTCAAATTTGCACATCATTATTCAAAGGTGTCATGGTTCAGAGGCACCATTTTCATGGCCTGAGAATATCATTTCATGGCCTGCAAATCCCTCACTAAACAATTCATGGCCCAGGACGTCATGGTCTGAGGACGTCATCCTTAGCCGTCCGAAGACAACTTTCATGGTCCAAATGGAATCTGCAACATGTTTAAAAATTTCGCACAAATACATGTCTGTAGCATCTCTTTATCTGTAGGTGACCAGCAAGAAACCGCTATCCTAGCAGGAGCGACCTCGCTCCAGTTCTTTCAAACTATCTCAAACTTATCTGTTCACCATAACTGCTCTTGCATCTCGTATTCGTTCTTGTAATAACTTCATCGGTATATTCCGCCAATGAATCCGGAACTACACATGGCCTGATTCTTATAAAACCAGAGATATGTAGGCAACTCAAAAACTAGAGTCCGGCCTCTATCTTTCAAAACATCCCATTTGGTCAAAATTGGCCATCATTTCTTTACCCGAAAACTCTTCATCTTTCCCAAGTAAAGAGGGGCAGCTGTTGATACCCAATTTTTTCCTCACATATTTTTAATACATATTATATACTTTCAAAATAGTACATATGCAGTTATAAACATGCATAAGCATTTTTATAATTTTTTCTATAGTTTTAAAGGCTCCAAATCAATTTATTTCTCCTATTTTTATTATATAAATATCCAATAATTATACTTCATGCTACTTTTGTGATGATTTAGCCATTTAAATTCATTATTTATGCCAACATAATGTTTAAATATTTTTAGTGCATTTTTTGTAATTACATTTACATTTTAAAGCTAAATTGCATATCTTTGCAAATATAACGCATACTAATATATAATTATATTATTTATGCATAAAATGATATTTTATATTTTTAAAATATTAAATAACTATTTTAAATTATTTTAGTGCACAAAGACATTTTGGTACTCATTTATTTTATAAAATATTTAGTTGTTAAATTGCTATTTAAAATCTGGCCCATTTTCTATTCAATTCTGATCCTAAATTGGACCCAATACTCAAGCCAATTTTAACCCAAGACATACCCAACCCAAATTTTAATACCCGATCCGTCCCTAGACCCTTTCAATCTCGGTCGTTGATCATAGAGATCAATGACCACAATTAACCCTTTTCCTTTTTTTAGTTCCAAACGATCCCCAAAACTTGGTCATTTCTCACCAACAACCTCCCTTGAATCCCCTCATCTTTGGTCCTCTCTGAGACCAGCCCCTAACCCTAATCACCATCACCCAAAATCACCCCTAATCCTTTGTATCCCTGTCCGATCTATGGCGTCCTATGGTTGTACGAAGCCTCTACTTGTCTCCTATCTCCCTGGTTGTTCGATTATGTGGAAGAACCTCGAAGAGATCTGGTCCAGATCTCGTTCAAGGTTCTTCAAGAGTTCGTCCATGGTTTGTGAGTAATTTCTATTCAAATCTCTGGTTCAAAATTAGGTTCTCTTTACCCCTCCCCTTTCTCCTCAAAACCCTAATCTTTGAACATGAATCCGTCCCGATCTTTGTAAATCTGGAAGGATTCTGAGTTTGTCAATGACTTTTCTTTAAAGATCTCTTGTTTCTTTACTATTAACGAATTTTAGCACCATACTTTGGGTTCTTTGCTATCTACTATTTGGATCTCTGCATACTCGAAATGTTTTCAAGTTTCTGTGATGTTTCTTTAAGTTTCTCTTATTCCTCTACTACTGACTGATTTTAAACACTACAATACTTCAGGTTTTTGACTTCTATGACTTCTGTTTGTTCGAATCTCTGTATGTTGACACGCCTTCCAGTTTTCTTCTTTATGTTTTTCCAAACTAGGGTTTCCCGAAAATTTCTTTCTCCAAAATATTTGATAATTTGGAGTGTTTAATATCCTGTTTCTTATGTGTTTTAACCAATTTCATGAAGTTTGCTTTAACCCTAACTTGTTTATGCTAAAAATCCTAATTTTTCGATATTATTGTTTGGATTCTGAGTTTGTCTAGGTTACTTGTGCACTGACTTTGTCATATGCTTTGGTTTCTGTGATTCTTCTTTAGCCAATTCGATGTCTTTTGATTTTTTATCCTAATGTGCCTCTATTTATGTTCTTGGTTCGACTTTTCTACTGATTCTATGTGTCTATGTTCATTTTTTGCCTATTCATGGTAAACCTATACTTTTCTCCTTAAATCAGTAATTGATTTGAATTCTTGATTCATCAATTTGTTTCGTTAAGACCTATGTGCTAATTCCTGACTATTTCCTTTATTACAATCTTGATTAGCTTTCTTGCTTATTCGATTAACTGTGATATTTACTGATCATTTTCTTAATTAAACTTCTGTCTATTTACCCTTAATTGCTCATTTGATTTTCTTTTCTTAAATGTATTCTGCCTTTACCGTTGATTAATTACCCTTAATTAAGGAAAAATATACTAATTGGTGTATAATTAATTTTGTGGCTTCCTTAATTGCAGAAGGGTTGATTCTCTTTACCTAATTTTCCTTGCTCTTAGCTGCTATATATACTCTCCTTTACTCCTCACTTCTGGACACGAACACTAGTTCACATATACTCTCACTATCTCAAAAGCTCTATATTCTTTATTCTATTGCTTGCAATTCCCACTAATTGGCTATTTGCACCATCTCTACTTTATACTCTGTATTCTCTCCTTAACCGGTATGTCCTGATTCAATTCCCATTCCAAAACTATGTGTTTTTCTTTGCTGCTGCAGTTCATTAGTTGTGATTTCCAGTTCTATTTACCATTCTACTGTCATGTGCTCAATATGTAATCAGCATGCCTAGATTATGCTGCCTAACTACTGTATCACTCAGCATGTTTAAGTTTGTTCTATTAAAAGCTATAACTAGTATACTGTTTAGCTTTCTCAATCCTGCTTTAGATAATTGCATGAATACTATTTGTTCACTAGTATGTCCAAACTGCATTGTTTGTTTACTATCTCACCCAACATGTCTAAATTCTTCTTGTTTTGTATGTGATTAGTATTTCTAAAACCTTTAAGTGCTTCATGAAGTGCCTGCCTAGTGTGTTCATCTAAGTCTTACCTACTCTACTTCACTAAGGAGATCCTGTTAAGATATCTAGCCCTTTCAAAGGTACTCTAGTTGTGTGTCTTGGACATGTCTAAGACCTACGTGTCCTCAACATATCTTTTTAATTAACTGGTTAATTCCATAATTTCTTGAGGAATCTGTGTATTTGTTTGCTATTACTAAGGTGCATTCTAGGTGTCCCCTACCCCTTTCTCCTTGTGTGAGGTCTGTTTGCCAAAATGTTTTATGAAGCTGTCTTGGGATTGGTATTATGATTTCAAGATATTCTTTTTCATGCTTTTCCAACTACTGTTCTACTCAAACTAGTACAGGTTTTCAAAAAAAAAACTCTTTTCATTCCTAAGACCTTTCTTTTACTGCTTACCAAACTCTTTCAAATCATTATGCACTCTCACATTACTCTTAGATTACTAAG
The DNA here is from genome assembly GCF_000715075.1 of Nicotiana tabacum. Taxonomy (NCBI): domain Eukaryota; kingdom Viridiplantae; phylum Streptophyta; class Magnoliopsida; order Solanales; family Solanaceae; genus Nicotiana; species Nicotiana tabacum. The sequence goes on along the minus strand of NC_134085.1, from coordinate 169,033,532 downwards.
TCCTGCCCCTCTGATATGTATACTGCTTTAAGACCCTTGAGATCTCTTTGAACTCTGGCATATCAGGGCTGGCACTTCCACACTGCACATAATCAGTCTTTGTTTGAGGAAAGTCTGGGTGTGAGCGCTACCGGGATCTTTGAAGTCCTTAGGGTACTCTGACACACATAGACATGAATTGGGCTATGGAACTTTGGGCATTTGAGACTAGTGAAGGCTTGGTACACTAAGATTGTTTTGGGGCTGCTTCAGGCTCCCTATAGCTTAACTTCTATTCTATTTATGTAATTTATATTCAATTCTTGGTCTGTAATAATTATTGTAAACAAATATTGGGGTGACTAGTGAAAAAGGGAGGGTAGTTGTATATTGTGGGTAGATAACCCGCCTATAGGGTCTATTTCGATTCAAATGTGTTTGTTAGATAATATGCCTATAGGATCTGCTTTGGTTTTCAATGAATTCTGCTTGCTTTACTTTTATATAATTAGACATCATGCCTATAAGATCAAAATCAACTTTTAACAATTAGATATCATGCATATAGGGTGTAAAGTAATTGAAGTTCAGTTTCCGTTACAGCATGTATTCAAATTCATCTCCTTAGAAGTCATGCCTATAGGGATTTCGTTTTGGTCAAACAAATTTTGCTCGCTTCACCTTATTAGAAGTCATGCCTATAGGGTCTAAAACCAGTTTAGTTAGACCTAAAATCAGTTTAACTTTAACTCATGTTTGTAGATTCTGAATTGGTTTATTTAACTAATCTGTTCGTTTCTTTAATAAGTTTTTCAGCGCTGGCTTAATTAATATTACTTGAAAGCATGCCTATAGGATTCAAATTGCCCATTTAAAAATTGTTTACTGTTTTACTACATTCCTAATCAATAATAGATACCATGCTCATAGGACATCACTATTATACGCCTAGGCAAGCCTATAGGGCGATTAAAAATCCTGCAACTGTAAAGCTAAGCTATCTGCTCATATTCAATAGGTCTAAAATTAGTAGGCAAGCTGAATAGGTCTTTGACACTTTGGTCCAAATTCAGTACTGCATGTTCTCTGCTCACGTAGATATCCTGTCCTAAGGTTTTCTCTTAAATGCCTGAAACTGTTATTTGCGACGTGCAATTGCTTGTTCTGTTTGTGGAGGTAACAATGTGAGCCTTTAATTGTTCTCTCTTTAATGCAGTCCTAATTGTTTTGATTGACGCATAGATTTTTCTCCTTTAAGTACCTTAGGATGGTCTAGAACTACCTAAATTAGAGGTCCTAAATACCTCTAGGGACACAAGGAAGGTACGGGTAGTGCACACATATGATATCTTTCAAGGTTGCTAGAATGCTTAGGCTATGACCAGAGGGAGTGGGTAGTAACGATATGATGACTATGCACTAATATCACGTGTAGCTCCTCATTGATAAGTGATTACCGGGCATTTTGTGGGTATGATCCTGTAGGCTAACCAACCTAGGACCCCTATTTCCCAACTCCCGTTGTTTAAATGAATTTACTTTTCTTTACATATGTGCAAATTGTTCAAACCTTTTCCCTTGTTTTCATTACTTGAATCATGCACTTAGACTGCCAAAACATGCCTTTATTTGCGAGTATGTGTTTAAATTGTTTATTTGTTAAAATGACTAATTCACATAGTTTAAGTTTGACTAGGACCCACCGTTGTGGACCGCGAAGGGTGCCTAACACCTTCCCCTCAAGGTTATTTCGAGCCCTTACCCTAATCTCTAGTAATGCAAACTAGTTTATGAGTTAATTGATTTAGGTGCCCTAACGCACCATAATCTGTTAGGTGACGACTCTTCAAATACCCAATTCCTAGAAGGAAACGAGTTATTTTCGCCATGAATGTCGAAACCCGGACTTCCCCATCAAAAAGGGAAAAGGGGGCACGACACCGGGCTCCGGAACCAAAATACGGACCCGATACCATCAAGATCATACACCATTTCATTTCCAAAAGTCCTTATATTTTTCAGCAAATAATTTTTTTTAAAAATTCTTTTCTCGGGCTAGGGACCTCGAAATTTGATTCCGGGCCTACGCCCAAGTCCCATATTTTAGTACGGACCCTACAGGACTGTCTAATCACGGGTCCGGGTCCATTTATCGAAAATGTTGACTGAAGTCTACTTTAATTAATTTTAAAGGTCAAAATCAATCTTAAATTTCACATAAAAACTTTTCGAAAACGCGCCCGGACCGCGCATACAAATCGAGGTGAAACAAAAGGAGGGTTTTAAGGCATCAAAACATAGATTTGACTTCTTAAACAAGAGATGACCTTTTGGGTCATCACTTTCTCCACCTCTAAAACAATCACTCGTCCTTGAACGAAAAAGTACCCAAGCCGGTGAAAAGATGGGGATATCGGATCCGCATATCGGACTCGGACTCCCAAGTGGCTGCCTCAACAGGCTAACCTCTCCAATACACACGAACTGAAGGGAAATTCTTCATTCTCAACTGACGAATCTGCCGGTCTAGAATAGCTATTGGCTCATCCTCATAGGTCAAAAACCTTGTCCAATTGGACAATGCTGAAGTATAACACATGGGATGGATCGCCATGATACTTCTGAAGCATGGACATATGAAACACTGGATGCACAACTGATAAATTCGGCGGCAACGCAAGTCTGTAAGCCACCTTTCCCACTTGATCAAGAATCTCTAAAGGTCCGATAAACCTAGGGCTTAGCTTGCCCTTCTTCCCAAATCTCATTACGCCCTTCATGGGCGTCACCCGAAGCAACACTCGCTCTCCGACCATGAATGCCACATCACGAACCTTACGGTCGGCATAACTCTTTTGCCTGGACTGAGTTGTACGAAGCCTATCCTGAATGATCTTAACCTTATCCAAGGCATCCTTTACCAAATTCGTACCCAACAACCGAGCCTCTCCGGACTCAAACGACCCAACTGGCGATCGACACCATCTACCATATAATGCCTCATAGGGAGCCATCTGGATGATCGACTGACAACTGTTGTTGTAGGAAAACTCTGTTAATGGCAAACACTGATCCCACGAACCTCTAAAGTCAATAATACATGCTCGGAGCATATCTTCCAAAATCTGAATAGTACGCTCGGATTGTTCGTCCGTCTGAGGATGAAATACTGTGCTCAACTTGACCCGTGTACCCAACTCATGTTGAACTTCCCTCCAAAAATGCGAGGTAAACTGCGTACCTCGGTCTGAAATAATAGACACGAGCACACCATGAAAACGAAGAATCTTCTGGATATAGATCTCAGCTAACCTCTCTGAAGAATAGGAGACTGCCATAGGAATGAAATGCACTGACTTGGTCAGCCTATCAACAATAACCCATACTGCATCGAACTTCCTCTAAGTTCGTGGGAGTCCAACAATGAAGTCTATAGCGATACACTCCCACTTCCACTCAAGAATCTCAATCTTCTGAAGCAAACCACCAGGTCTATGATGCTCGTACTTTACCTGCTGACAATTCAAATACCGAGCTACATATGTAACAATATCCTTCTTCATCCTGCTCCACCAATAATGATGCTACAAGTCCTGATACATCTTAGCGGCGCCCAAATGAATAGAATACCGGGAACTATGGGCCTCCTATAGAATCAACTCACAAAGTCCATCCACATTAGGCACACAAACTCGACCTTGCATCCTCAAGACTCCATCATCTCCAACTGTAACCTGCTTGGCACCACCGTGTCGTACAGTGTCCCTAAGGACTAGCAAGTGAGGATCATTATACTGTCGATCCCTAATATGCTCAAATAATGAAGACTGAGTGACTATGCAAGCTAGAACACAGTTGGGCTCAGAAACATCCAACCGCACGAACTGATTGGCTAAAGCCTGAACATCTAAAGCAAGTGGTCTCTCACCGACTGGAATATATGCAAGGCTGCCCATACTGCTGACTTCCTACTCAAAGCATCGGCCACTATATTAGCCTTCCCCGAATGATACAAGATGGTGATATCATAGTCTTTCAATAGCTCCAACCACCTTCTCTGCCTCAAATTGAGCTCCTTTTGCTTGAACAAATACTGCAAACTCTTATGATCCGTGAACACCTCACATGACACACCATATAAATAATGCCTCCAAATCTTCAGCGCGTGAACAATGGCTGCTAGCTCCAAATCATGAAGTGGGTAATTCTTCTCGTGAATCTTCAACTACCACGAAGCATGTACAATAACCTTGCCATTTTGTATCAATACCACACCAATTCCAATACGAGATGCGTCACAATAAACTGTATATAGCCCTGAACCTGTGGGTAACACCAACACCGGTACCGTAGTTAAAGCTGTCTTGAACTTCTAAAAGCTCGCCTCACACTAGTCCGACCACCTAAATTGGGCACCCTTCTGGGTCAACCTGGTCATCGGAGCTTCTATAGATGAAAACCCCTCCACAAACCGACGGTAATAACCCGCCAAACCCAAGAGACTCCGAATCTCTGTAGCTGATGTGGGTCTAGGCCAGTCCTTGACTGCCTCTATCTTCTTCGGATCTACCTGAATACTCTCTACTGATACAATGTGACCTAAGAAGGAAACTGAACTCAACCAAAATTCACACTTCAAAAACTTAGCATATAACTGACTGTCTCGCAAAGTTTGAAGAACGACTTGAAGGTGTTGCTCATGCTCCTCTCGTCTATAGGAGTAGATCAAAATATCACTAATGAAGACTATCACAAAGGAATCCAGATAAGTCTTGAACACCTGGTTCATCAAATCCATAAAAGCTGCTGGGGCATTCGTCAACCCAAGTGACATCACTAAAAACTCATAATGCCCGTATCGAGTGCGAAAAGCTGTCTTAGGGACATCGGATGCCCTAATCCTCAACTGATGGTAGTCATATCTCTAATCAATCTTCGAAAACACTTTGGCACCCTGAAGCTGATCAAACAAATCATCAATCCTAGGCAATGGATACTTTTTCTTGATGGTGACCTTGTTCAACTGCCGATAATCTATACACATCCTCATCGACCCATCCTTATTCTTAACAAACAACACCGGCGTACCCTAGGGCGAGATACTAGGTCTGATAAAGCCCTTGTCCAGCAAATCTTGCAATTGTTTCTTCAATTCTTTTAACTCTGGCAGGGCCATGCGGTATGGCGAAAAAGAAATAAGTTAAGTGCCCGGAGCCAAATCAATGCAAAAGTCGATATCTTTGTCGGGTGGCATCCCCGGCAGGTCTGCAGGAAAAACCTCTGTAAACTGCCTAACAACTGGCATGGAATCCATAGAAGGAACCTCAGCACTAGAATTACGAACATACGCCAAGTAAGCCAAACACCCCTTCTCAACCATACGCCAAGCCTTCATATAAGAAATAATCCTACTAACAGAATGACCAGGAGTCCCTCTCCACTCTAATCGAGGCAAACCCTGCAAGGCTAAGGTCACGATCTTGGCGTGACAGTATAATATAGCATGATAAGGTGACGGCCAATCTATCCCCAAAATGACATCAAAATCAACCATATCCAGAAGTAAGAGATCTACACGGGTCTCAAGACCCCCAATAATAACCACACACGAGTGATAGACACGATAACAATATAATCACCTACCGGTGTGGACACATATATAGGATCACTCAAAGAATCAACGAGGGATAACCAAATACGTAGCAAAATAAGATGACACATAAGAGTATGTAGACCCTGGATCAAATAAAACTGAAGCATCTCTACTGCAAACGGAAACCGTACCTGTGATAACAACATCGGATGCCTCAGCCTCAGGCCTGGCCAGGAAAGCATAACATCGGGGCTGGGCCCCACCACTCTAAACTACATCCCTGGGATGGTCTCCTGCTGGTTGGACTTCACCTCTAGCGGCCTGACCTCTACCTCTAATGATCTGACCTCCACCTCTAACATCTCGACCTCCACCTTTAACTGCCTGACCCCTACCTCTAGCTGGCCGAGTGGATGGTGGAACACCCTATGCCTGAACCATGGCACGAGAACCCTGATGTTGAGAACTGCTCGATGCTCGAGGGAAAAATCTAGCAATGTGCCTCGGATCGCCACAAGTATAACAAGTCCTCGGTTGTTGGGACTACTAACCCTGAAACTGACCCCTAACAGCCTGAGTAACCACCTTGAAAACTCTGGGGCAGAGGTGCACTGATAGGAGCTGGTGGTGCACTGTAGGGTAGCTGATCATAATATTGTATATGAGAATTAAGGCCACCTGGAGCACCATGAGAAACCTGAAGTGCTGAATAAAACAGCCTGGGAGGATCGCCCCTACCAAAAGAATCCCTACCTCCAGACGAGGCACCACTGAACCTGCCAGAATGATGACGCCTCTTGTCAGACCCCTGACCACTCCTCTGTGATAGAACCATCTCAACTCTCCTGGTCACAATGGCTACATCCTAGAAAGAAATCTCACTCCCTGTCTCCTTAGCCATCTGCAATTTGATAGGCTGGGATAGTCCCTCAATAAACCTCCTCACCCTCTCTCTCCGTAGGTGGGAAATATAAGAAGAGCATGACGGGCCAAGTCAATAAATCTAGTCTCGTATTGAGTGACAGTCATAGAACCCTGCTGGAGATGCTTAAACTGCCTCGAATAGTTCTCCCTTTGAGCGATAGGAAGAAATTTCTCCAGAAATAGCTAAGAGAACTGATCCCAAGTCAAAGCCGGTGACCCAACTGGTCTAGCCACACAATAATCCCTCCACCAAGTCTTGACGGAACCTGACAAACGAAAAGCAGAAAAGTCGACCCCATTGGTCTCCACTATCCCCATGTTCCGTAGAACCTCGTGATAGCTGTCCAAATAGTCCTGGGGATCCTCTGAAGATGTATCGCCATATGTGGTAATAAAAAGCTTGGTGAACCTGTCCAGCCTCCACAAGGCATCAACAAACATAGCTGACCCATCACCGGTCTGTGCTACAAAACCCGGCTGAACTACCCCAACTGGCTGAGTTGTTGGGGTCTGAAACTGGGGAGCCATCTACTCCGTAGTGCGAGTAGCAGGAGTTTGGGCTCCTCCTCCGGCCTGAGATACAACTGGTGCTATAGGAAATATGCTTGCTTGAGTGACACTATCCATAAGGCCCACTAGACAGACCAGATCATCTTGGAGTACCAGGGTGGCGATGAACCCCTCTAGGACCTAAGCTGTCCCTGCTGGAACTGTCTAGGCTGGAACATCCTCCTCAAACTCTACTTAAGGCTCTGCTGCTGGTGTTGCTGCTCGAGCTCTAGACTGAGCCCTAGCTATGCCCCTCGTAGAAGCTGCCACTGGGGGCTTGGGCTGCTGGTCAGCTGATGAAGCAGTACGTGTTCTCACCATTTGTGAAAGAACAGAGTGGAAGTTCAATTAGCATTGAGAAATTAAGCCGCACAACAAGAAAGAATAGATGTGAAGTTTTTCCTAAACTCTGTAGCCTCTAGGGATAAGCACAAACATCTCCGTACCGATCCCTCAAACTCTACCTAGCTTGTTCGTGAATTGTGAGACCTAGGCAACCTAGAGCTCTGATACCAAATTGTCACGACCCGAATTTCCCACCGTCAGGATCATGATGGCGCCTACTCATGAAAGCTAGGCAAGCCAACTGATACATTCTAACACATTGAATATTAACTCAAACAATAATAAATTGCAAATAAAACTAAGCAGGTATAAAATGCGGAAGTTCCATAACAACTTAAGTTCTAAAACAAGGCCACCCAACGATCAGGTGTCACAATGTCACGAACATCTGAAGATTTCTACAAACATTGGTTTAAAAAAAATGTAACTGTTCTCGAAATGAAAGAGATAGTATATCTAAAACATAAGGAAGGGAACTCCGGAATCTGCGAATGTCGTCAGATCTACCTCGGGTCTCCTATAGACTGAAGGCAGTAACCCACGATTTACTTACGAGGTCCAGCACCGAAATCTGCACAGAAAGTGCAGATTGCAGTATCGGTACAACCGACCCCATGTACTGGTAAGTATCAAGCCTAATTTTGGCGAAGTAATGACGGGGCTAGGACACGACAACCATATAAACCTGTGTAGTTAAATCATATACAAACATAACAATAATAATAGGAAATGACAGATAGATGGGAAGGGAAACATGTTGCAGGGAATATTAAATTCTAACAATAATTCAATAGGGAAGCATAATGAACACCATATTTGTATCAACAAGAATAATGAAACAGTGACATATGCACGACATTACCCTTCGTGTTTTACTCTCGTCTCACCATAAGAAAACAACAAAAAATGGCACGACATCACCCTTCATATATAACCTCTCATAATCATGGCACAACGTCACCCTTCGTGCACTAACTCTCACAATATCGACACGACATCACCCTTCGTGCATTAGCTCTCAAATCATGGCACTGCATCACCATTCGTGCATTAACACTCATAATATCGGCACGACATCACACTTTGTGAATTAACACTCACTCACAATATCATGCACGATATCACCCTCCGTGCTTTATACTCTTCCTTACCCAAATAATATAAACAATACGTCCCGACAAGGGAATCAACAATAGAAACCATAACATCCCGGCAAGGGAATCAACTATAACCAATATCGTTTCAACAGTTACTTCACAAAATAAATCTCAACTTGAGCCAATACTCAACAATGGTTAATTACCAAGAAATTATCATAAGCCTTGTTCAACATTGATAACCATCAATTTAAGCATGAACAATACATAATAGCGTCACGACAATCATGGTATAAGACTCACAGGCATGCTTAACACCAACATATATATACTCGTCACCACACATATACATCGTACTCAACACTAACATGTAGAAAATAACACACAACTCCTATTCCCCCAAGCTAAGGTTAGACCAAATACTTACCTCAATTCCACGGACAAATTCAAGCCTCAATTACCGCTTTACCTCTCGGTTCCACTTCCAATCCGCTTGTATCTAGTCATAATTTACTTAATAACATCAATAAATGCTAAATTAACCAATTCTAATGCATGAATTTAGATTTCCCAATATTTTCCCCAAAAAGTCAAAAATCGACCCCGGGCCCGCTTGGTCAAAACTCGAAGTTCAAACCAAAACCCGATTACCCACTCACCCACGAACTCAAATATGTAATTGGTTTTGAAATCCGACCTCAAATTGAGGTCCAAATCCCCAAAATTTGAAAATCCTAATTTCTACCCAATAACACCGAATTTTCCATGAAAACCCCTAGATTTTGAAGTGATATCATGTAAAAAGATGAATTAGATTGAATAAGATGATTTAGAAACCACTTACCTATCATTTGGAGAAGTTTGGGTCTTTGAAAAATCGCCTAGGGATGTTTAGGATTTGAGAGAATTGAAAAATGGTGAAAATCCCGTCTGAAATCTCAATTAACAGGTTACAATTATCGCAATTGCGATCAAGGTTCACAATTGCAACACCTTTGAAATTCTGCATCCATCACATTTGCGATAAAAATGTCGCATTTGGGACATTAAGGGGCCTTCGCAATTCCAGCCAAAATATCGCATTTGCGAGGATGGCCTGCCCAGGCCCGGTTCGCATTTGCGAAATTATTGGCGCATTTTTCAGGCCTGCTCACTTCGCAATTGCGAAGTATGATCTCGCAATGGAGAGATCAGAGGACTATGCAAAACACAAGATGCATCAGTTGAGTTTTCCTAAGTTCTAATCACCCAGTGGCCTATCCAAAACTCACCCGAGCCCTTGGAGCTCCAGACCAAACATGCACACATGTCTAAAAATATTATACGGACTTGCTCGTATGATCAAATCATCAAAATAATATCAACAACTACGAATTTAGCACAACAATTCATGAAATTCTTAAGAACATTAAAATTTTTATTTTCTCAACTATGGGTCCGATTTATACCAAATCAACTCCGATTCTTACAAAATTTCACAAATTCAACTTTATTATTATTCTAAACCTATATCGGGCTCCGGAACCAAAATACGGGCCTGATTCCATCAAGATCACACATCATTTCATTTCCAAAAGTCCTTATACTTTCCAGCAAACATTTTTCTTTAAAAATTCTTTTCTCGGGTTAGGGACCTCGGAATTCGATTTTGAGCATACGCCCAAGTCCCATATTTTACTACGGACCCTACGAGATCGTCTAATCACGGATCTGGGTTTGTTTACCGAAAATGTTGACCAAAGCAACTTTAATCAATTTTAAAGGTCAAAATTAATCTTTTTCTTAAATTTCATATAAAAGCTTTCTGGAAATACGCCCGAACCGTGCACGCAAATCGAGAAAAAATAAAAGGAGGTTTTTAAGACCTCAGAACACAGATTTGACTTCTAAAACAAGAGATGATCTTTTGGGTCATCACAATATTTGTGCATATGCTTTTTCTTAAATTCAACAACCAACTTTTGAACTCATTTATGCAAACATGGGCAACAAACAACTCTTAGTTGTGCTCTTTATCTTTGTCTATCATGAAGTTGTTTTTTCTTCATCAACATTACCTCAATTGTGCAACAAAGATCAAAGTATTTCCCTTCTAAAATTCAAGCAGATGCTTACTGTAGATCCCTCTGCTTCTAATTTATGTGGTCTCTATGGTCAGAAATCTTATGTGAAAACGAGTACATGGAATATGAGCAGAGATTGTTGCATATGGGATGGCGTGATATGCGATGAGTTTACTGGCCATGTCATTGAACTTGATCTCAGTTGCAGCTAGCTTAAAGGGGTTATTGATTCTAACAGCAGCCTATTCCAGCTCTCTCATCTCCAAAGGCTTAACCTTTCTGAGAATAACTTATTTCCTTCGGAAACCTCACATATATTTGGTAGGTTTTTGCACTTGACGCATCTCGATCTTTCTCACTCAAATTTCACAGGTTAAATTCCTTCTAAAATCTCTCATTTATCAAAGTTACACTCTCTTTATTTATCAAGCAACACGCTCAGTCTTGGACCTCATAATTTCAATTTGCTTCTTCAAAATTTAACCCAATTAAGAGAGCTTGTACTTATAAATGTAAACATCCATTCCACCTTTTCCTCCAAATATCTTTTTTTATATAAGAACTCTGATGCTTTGGAACACAGGATTGCATGGAGCATTACCTGAGAGTATTTTTTACTTGTCAAACTTGCAAGTTCTTAACTTAGTTTTAAATGATCAGCTCAGTGGTTTTCTGCCGGAATTGTTTGGCTATCTAACTTTATTGCAGAGCCTGGATCTTAATTCTTGCAATCTCTCGGTCCCGATTTTGGAATCTCTTTGGAATCTCACTCGTATAGAGTATATGGACCTTCAATATAGCGATCTTGGAGGACTAATTCCTCTGTTTATAAGTGGACTGCAGAATCTGGAGTCCCTATTGCTATCAAGTAACAACCTGAATGGAGAAATACCATCATGGATATACACGCTTCCATAACTAACTAGCCTAGAATTGAGAAATAACTACTTTTCTGGCCAACTTGAGGATTTCAAGTCCAATTCACTAGTCGAGATTGACTTAGGAGGGAATCGATTGCAAGGTCATCTTCCCATGTCAATTCAAAATCTTGTGAATCTAACAATACTTAATCTTTCATATAACAATTTTAGTAGCAATGTAGACGTAAGCTTCTTTTCAAACCTCAAAAAACTTACCTGTCTAGGTCTTTCATATAATAGTATTTCGTTGATGTGAGCACGTGATTTTTGCCCTATATGAGAATTACTCCCAAAATTTCAAAACAAAACAATTTTCCTTTGTGTGCAATTTTTGTGTTCTTCGTGGCATTTCTGTGTAATTATTTGCATTTTTTTCTATGCATGTTTATTTGTTAGATTAATAAAAAAATATAAAAATATGTTGCATTTGCGTTTAATATTTAATTAAGTTTGTTTACAAAATGAAAAATCATAAAAATAATGTACGTTGTATTTTTAGCACTTAATGTCCAAATTATGTGATTTTCTCGTTAGTCGCTATTTAATTGTGTGTTAACTATTATTAAGAGTTAATTAGTATTTCCAGATAATTTTGGGTTTTATAATTTAATATTAGCATTCTAACTTTATTATTATTTAGGAAATTGAATAAATAGAAAAGGATAAAAATGGAAGAGATCGGATTGGACATTTTCTTCAATTTTAAGTCACAAGCCCAAAGAGACCCAATCTTCCCAAACGACCCAGTCCATTTAGAAATGGGTCGATCCAGTCCATAACCCAAAAGACCCCAAACCCCCTTTTCTTTCATTTTTCATAAAAAAACAAAACAAAACAAAACAAAACAAAAAAAAAAACAAAAAACCTAAGACTACTCGCACCCCCCTCTTCTTCTTCCTCTCTTTCTCTCTTTTCTTCTCCAAATCTCCTCCCATGGCAGCCCCTCCCCCTCACACCCCTTCTCCCCCACGTCGACAACACACACATACACACAACCACGACGACGCAACACACACACACCCGCTGCCCGTGTTTCTTCTTCTTCTTCTTCTTCAAGATCGCGATGATGTCTTCTTCTTCAAGTTCATGTCTCTCGTTGTTTCTTCTTCTCCGACACTGCTGTTGCTGCGTTCTTCGTCCGACGTCGTCCATGGCTGCTGCCCGCGGCTGCTACTGTCTCAACCAGTCCCGTCGCCACTACTTCACGTCCAAATCGCTACTGTCATGGCTACGTCTTCTTCGTCGCTGCTGGTTGCTTCTTCTTCGTCGCTTCGCTGCTACCATGGATGCGTCCAGATGTTGCTGAAGCCCGTTGTTGTTGCTTCTTCATCGATCTGCTTCACTGTTGCTGCTGCTGCTGCGTTCGTCGTCCATGGCTGCTACTGTTATTCTCCATTGATGCTGCCTACTGCTCCGTTCTTTTTCTCCATAGCTGTTGCTCCCGTGCTGCTACTGCTTCAGCTATCGTCATCGCCAAACACCCCTCCATCGAGCTTCGTCTATTGTTTATGTTTCCGGACAGATTCGAGTGATTTTGGTGCAATAATTGTCTCCGGACATATTTGTTTTCCGTTCGAGTTCGTCGTCGCTTCGATCCGGTTAGTAGGTTTGAGTCTCATGTTTTTCCGTATTTTGTTTTGATATTCTCGGATCTAAAATCGGTAAATGTTCGATTCTTGTTTTGTTCATGTTTATCATTGAATTAACATTCATGTGTTTGTTCATATGTTTTGTTGAATTAATTCATGTGTTTGTTCATGTGTTTTGTTGATTGAATTAATTATTTTTGAGTTTGTTTCATGTTTTTTTATTTATTTTGTAAAAAAGAAATTGTTAGTTTAATTTTAATATTGTTAGATTCAAATTGAAATTGTTAGTTTAATTTTAATATAAAAGAAATTGTTAGTTTAATTTTAGTCTAATGTAAAAGAAATTGTTAGTTTGATTTTAATGTTTTTAGATTCGAATTGAAATTTAATTAATTATTTTTCAGTTTATTGCATGTGTTTTATTTGTAAAAAGAAATTGTTAGTTTGATTTTAATATTGTTAGATTCAAATTGAAACTGTTAGTTTAATTTTAATATAAAAGAAATTGTTAGTTTAATTTTAGTTTAATTTGTAAAAGAAATTGTTAGTTTAATTTTAATGTGGTTAGATTCAAGTTGAAATCCGATTAATTATTTCTTCTTCGGTTTGTTTTTATTCGTTTAAAAGAATTTAGTTGTAATATAGAAATATTTTAGTTTAATCGCTCGACTCATCCATCTTTGTTGTTCAGTTTAGATTAAATTCGTGTTCATCTTTTGGTTGAAGTTCATTCTTAATCCGGTGATTTAATGTGAATTTATGTTTTAAATGCTTGATTTGAATATTCATCTTGGTTGTAATGTTGTTGGATTTAGTTTAAAGATTAATTGGTTTTTGAATTTAGAAATTCAAATCTACTTGTTGGTTGTGTTCAATTTGGATGAATCTGCAAATATATGTGTTGTTAAGAATATCGTTCGGTCAAAATAATTCCGATTGTTGATTTGTTGTTCACAGTTTAAGTTTGAATTTGTTGATTGAACTGGATTAAGGATTGGTTATAGCTGGTAATTTAATTTTAGGTTCTTAGATAATTTTGAAGTTGAACAGATTTTTGAATCGGGGCGTAACAGTAGTTTTAGGGGTAAAACGAAAATTAACCAATTACAGATTATTTAATTATGGTGGGGACTCGACATAATGATAAAAGCAAAAAGGAAAAGGTGGATAATGATATCTTCTTTTCAAAAAGAGGGAACATGGGGCCCATTTTGACTACTTTTCAAAAAGAGGGAACACGGGGGCCCACATTGACTACTTTTACTAAAGTAAAAGTGTGGGTAATAATAAAAGTTAAAGGATTAGTGGAAGATGATTGGGTCTTGCTTTGGGTATATAAGAGACTCATTTGAGAGAAAAAAAAAGAGAAGAATTTTGGGGGAGAGATAAAAAATTTCAGAACTAAAGAGGAGATAAAAACATACTTTTAATCTTGAAGAAGAGGATTTCTAAAATATCCGAATATTATTTCCGTGTATTCCTGAGTGTGATCTCTGCCTATTGTTTGCTTCCGGAATTTTCAATTGGCTTTTTGAGTTAACTGTTGGTCCTTTGTTATTGCTTTATTGAGTGGTTGCTGGAATTTCTGTTTGGTTTTCAAGTCTACTGCTGGGTTTTCTGACTGCTAGTTGCTTGTTATTGCTGCGCTGTTTCTACTGCTGCTGATCCTATTCTTCCTTTCCTTGTATTCAAATACCAGGTACACGACTGTAATACTAGCTATTGCAAGCTAAAAAATGTGAAGCATGAATACATGAAGAATGGAACTTTGAAGTTTTAATTTCGTTTTTTTTTCTTCGTTTCTTTTACTGATTGTATTTAGGCTATTTCATGTATTACTGTTTAATAATTGCAATACGAGAAAAATAATATAAGTTGGTTTTTAGTGAATCAGCTGGGCAAAATGGGTTAATTCACTAGCTATGAAAATTTTAATATGGTCAACAGTAGGTCAATCATGAATGGATAGTCAAATTTAGTTAAAGTCAAACAAGACTAGATAATGTTTAAGTTTAATAATCTTTCTAATAAGCTTTAGTAATTGTGGTTAAATCTAGTTTCAAATGGTTATGAATAATTAATTCCAATAGTTTTTTTATATATATATAATAATGCGAGCTTCAATCTAGCTATATTTGATTTCTTTTGAATATTAGTTGTCGAATTTCTTATTTTATTTATAATTTCGATTTTTTTCTTTAAAATTCTTTCATTTAATATTGGTCATAATCTAGCAATTAGTATGTTACATGTTCTTAATTTTTCTAACTCCTAATTAATTAGGATTTTCTTTCTTTATTTTAGAGACTAAACTTAATAGAAAAAATGTAGTCATTCTAAGATTATTTTTTTTTAAAAAAAATAATGAGACGAGCCTCGCCAAATAAAAACACAAATTGCGGGGCCCTCACAAAATGTATGTGTTAATTACCTAGAACTCGGGATAGGCCGCTTAGCGAACTCCACGGCCTTACCCAAAATAACAACACGCTAGTTTCTTTAGGACACGTCTTAATTAATCTTACTTTCTTAAACTCGGGTGCACATTTATGTGACCCAAATCCAAATCTCAGCGGAGTCGAAATGTGTCTCTAATCACGGGTACATTGATTGTGACGTGGTTCGAGATGCGTGTCCATGACGTTGCAAATTCCTTTTAAAAAAATAAGAATGAGATGAGCCTCGCCGAATAAAAAATACAAATTTGCGGGGCCCTCAGTAAATATTTGCTTTAAAATTGCTTAGACTTCGGGATGGACCGTTTAGCAAAATTTCACGGCCCTACCCAAAGTAAATGATACGCTAGTCGCTTTAGGCGCGCCTTTAATAATTTAATCTTCTTAAACTCGGGTGCACATTTATGTGACCCAAATCCACATCTCAACGGAGTCAAAGTGTGTCGACGATCACGGGTACATTGATTGTGGCGCGGTTCGAAATACATTTTCACAACGTTGCAATTCCCTGTAAAATAATAATAATAATAATGAAAGCGGTAATAATGAAAGAATTCCCTGTAAAATAACAATAATAATAATGAAAGCGGTAAAGAGTTAAAATCTGCACATAAGCTCATAATTGTATATAAAATCAGATAAACAAGCCGAATATGACAGTTGAGCGACCGTGCTAGAACCACGGAACTCGGGAATGCCTAACACCTTCTCTCGGGTTAACAGAATTCCTTATCCGGATTTCTGGTTCGCGGACTATTATACAGAGTCATTCTTTTCCTCGATTTGGGATTAAATTGGTGACTTGAGACACCCTAAACCCTAAAATCTCCCAAGTGGCGACTCTGAAATAAATAAACAAATCCCGTTTCGATTGTCCTTTAATTGGAAAAACTCCTTGTACCCTTGCGGTGCCGGAAAAAGGAGGTGTGACAGCTGACCAATGACAACAACGTCAAGTCTACCTTGCCCGAATCTCTTGAATACGTATACTTGTCTTGTTGTGAAGTAAAAGAACTGGATTTTTTGAGATCGGCAAAGACTCTTGGTTACTTGGATCTTTCAAATAACAATATTAAAGGAATAATTCCTGATTGGGCATGGTCTAATTGGATGCACTCACTGAATAATCTTAATCTATCCCACAACATGTTGACAAGTATTGACCATTTTCCATCATTTTTTCAACCAGATACTCTATATTTGCGATCCAATTTTCTTCAAGGATCGCTACCTATTCTACCTTCCTCTTTAAGTTTTTTTTATATCAAATAATTGTCCCGGTGGGGAGATCCCTTCTTTCTTTTGCAATTTGACATCATTAAGAGTTTTAGACTTGACAGAAAATAATTTAACGGGAGCAATTCCACAATGTTTGGGTAACATGAGTTACTATCTTGATGTTTTAGATATGCAACATAATTTTCTTTCTGGAAATCTCCAAACAACTTTTAGAGTTGGAAGTATCCTGACAAGTATCAACTTGTATGGCAATAAGCTAGGGGGAAAATTCCTAAAATCGTTAGCCAATTGCAAAGAATTGGAAGTTCTTGATTTAGGAAACAATCACCTTAATGACACATTTTCTATGTGGTTGGGAACACTTCTGAAGTTACAAGCTTTAAGCTTGAGATCCAATAAATTGTATGGACCCATCAGAGCTTCAAGGACTAAAAACTTGTTTCCTCATCTTTAGATATTGGATCTCTCTTGCAATGCATTTACAACAGAGTTGCCAACAAGTCTTTTTCAACATTTCAAAGCCATGATGAGAACTAATCAAACAAAGAAGGCATTAGGAGATGAATATTACGAAGACTCGGTAGTTGTTGTGACAAAGGGACTGGAACTTGACGTTGTGAGAATCTTGTCTTTGTACACCACTGTCGATCTTTCAAGTAACAAATTTGAAGGACATATTCCTAGTCTTTTGGGAGATCTCATTGCACTGCGTGTGTTGAATTTGTTTTATAATGGATTGCAAGGTGGTATACTATCATCACTTGGAAATTTATCTCTAGTGGAAACATTGGACCTTAAATATAACCAGCTTTCCGGAGAAATACCAAAACAACTTGCTTCTCTTACGTCTCTTGAAATCTTAAATCTCTCCCACAATCATCTCGAAGGATGCATTCCTCAAGGACCTCAATTCCATACCTTTGAGAATAGCTCATATGAAGGTAATGATGGATTGCATGGTTTCCCAGTTTAGGAAGGTTGTGGAAGTAGCAGGATTCCCGAGACAAAACAACACAAAACGTGTTTTGGATGAAGAAAGTACTTTTGAATTTCTCAATGATTTTTGGAAAGCTGCTCTTATGGGATATGGAAGTGGACTAGTTATTGGATTATCCATTGCATATATCATGCTTTCAGCTCGAAATCCCAATTGGCTTTCTTGGATTGTTGATGAACTAGAACACAAAATCACCATGAAAAGGCGAAAGAAGCAGCGAGGCCAAAGGCGTCACAGAAGAAGAAATAATGGTGTTTAGACAAGTTCCAGTTGTCCAATATGTAATATCAGGTATTTATTCATATTAAGCTCTATCTTTGATTTTTTTTGTTAGTTTATATTAACTGGTATTTTAGGAGGTCACATGTTCGAGTCGTGGCAGCAACTTCTTACAATAATGTAGGGTAAGACTGCGTACGTACAATAGACCCTTGTGGTCCAGCCCTTATTCGGACCCGGCGCATAGCGAGCACTTAGTGTATCAGACTACCCTTTTTTATATTAATTGGTATTGTATGTCTTCATTTGAATATTTCTTGCTTTATTAGCTTGCTAAGTGTATCTTTAATAATGAATTGAATGTAGGCAAAGAAAGTGTCCAGTTGAAATAACAGGTGAATGGGAAAAGACTCTGTACCGCAGATGTTTACAACAGCAAATGCCACAAGGAACATGAAGATTAATACTACGTACATGCTTTTGAATTTTATTTTGTGTTGTAAATGTTGCTGTCATTTTTGCTTTTTTTTTTTTCAAAATAGAAAAAATGAGAATAAATTCTAGTCCTTACTTACCGTATGATTACGTATATTGGTTAAAGGTGCATTTTTCGTAGTAAGTTATTTTATAAAAGGTGTAATATTTCTCGCCACGAATTGTTTTTTATTTTCTTTCATCACAAAAGAAAAAAAGTATCTTTATTTCAACAACACTACAAAATAATTATGTGGCATAAAGGAAAAAAAGAATAGGGAATAGCAGAAGATGAAGATGAATAGGAAATAGCAGAAGATGAAGAGAGAAATCTTGTGAAACTGAGTAGATAAAGATTAAAAGCAATATATTTATCAGTTTTTATAGTTTGTGAAATTTCAAACTGCGATTTAAACATAATACTGGAGATAATTCTTTTACTCTTTTCGTTTTAAATATTCGATACCATTTTGAGAGCTAATTTTTAAATTAGTCTATAAATATTCAAGTTTTTAATTAATATTTAGTTGTTTTTAATTCATTTTAAATTCTCGAAGACAACATAACAAAACGACAATACTAATTTAATAATGGGTCTGTTGGTATATACGTTAGTTAAATGTGTAATTTTACAAAGAGTGTTCTGCTACAAAAATAATTGTGGTTGTTTAGGTAAAAAGTTGTTATAGAAACATAAAATATAAATTAAAAAATCAATTTAGAAAAAAATATCATGTATAAAAGATTGAACCCATTCATATAATAATAATAATAATAATAATAATAATAATAATAATAATAATAATTGAGTTAGATATCCAGCTACGCCAACTTCAGCAAGAAAAACGTACAAAAAGAGAAGAATCTCTTTGGTTTTTTGATTCAGCACTTATTGTGCTTCCCACATAAGAATTTCGGGTAGTAATAATCATCTGTTGTAAACTTTCGTCTATTCTTTGGACGGTTGGAGTTTTGTGATGTGGATTTAAATATTAAAATTGTGACCATGACGGCGAGCGGACTGACGAGGGCAGTTCAAAGAGACACTACTAGAAATCTGGTAATTAGCAATCACAAAAATCGACCAACGTTGACCGGTTTTGGCAAATTACGGACCAAAAATTGTTCAAACACGCTTGGTCGCTATTTTCGTGGTCATTTTAGTATACCGATCAAGGTTGGTCGCAAAGGTAAAAGGACCAAGGCTGGTCGCAAAAAAAAACGACCAAAGTTGGTCAGTATTTTAATTATGTAATCAAAAGATTCACCATCTGGAAATAGAATCGGGATGTGTACTGTGGCAGGATACTATTCTACCACTAAACCATTGGTGCATTTTGTTTTAAAATTATCTTATTTTTTATTTATACTCTTTAATTGTATTTTCGCACGAAAATAACCCACCAAAGTTGGTCGGCTTTATTAAAAAATAAAATTACCGACCAAAGTCGGTCGGTTTTTTAAAATGACCGGCCGAATTTACTGACCAAAGTTGGTCAGTTTTTTTAATATTAATTCTTATTTATTTTAATTGCAAAAACCGACCAAAGTTGGTCGGTTTCTTGAAAAATAAATATTGCAGGACTCAAAAATAGTTTCCCGCATTTTAGCGCCAAAGAAAACCGACCAAAGTTGGTCAGTTTTGTAAAAAAAAAAAAAAAAAAATATTTTGAAAAACCGACCAAAGTTGGTCGGTTTTTCTTGGTCGGTTTTTGTCGAATTCTAGTAATGAGAAGGATCAAAGGCTTTTAGATTGACAAGCTTCCTAAGAAGGGGTGTGTTTGACACCTTAAACAAATTCCACATTAGAAAAGGAGATATACTACTATAAACTTGGTTTGTGACAGATATGGTTTCGAAGCTACACTCCCGTAGCGCAATGATGGGGTAAAAGCTCAACAAAGACGCTGAATCCCCAGAGGTGGGTATATGTGGCTTCCACGACGGAGGACAAGTTTGATAAGCGCTGACAACCTTCGAGAGTGACAAGCTAAAAGAGAAGGACTGACAACCTTCGAGGGTGACAAGCTAAAAGAGAAGGACTGACATCCTTCGAGGGTGACAATATTCTAAAGAATGGGTGCATTTGACACCTTATGTATATCTATCTCACTTCAAAAAGGGCGAGAAGAGCGAATTGCTATATAAGACATAACATAAGTTATATGGTACACACCCTATGCGCGATGATTGCGTAGCCCAAGGGACAAATCGTGAGGTTTGTTAGGTCAAAGTGAATAACACGTGCTAGGTGTGTATAAACCGAATCGGAAACGTATCAAACGGAAAAGTCAAATCAAACCGATTAAAAAATCCCATTAAGTTTGGTTTGATTTGGTTTGGTATTGAGTAAAAAAATCTGAACCAAACCTACATCTAAATATATAAATTTTATATAGAATTTTCTTTATAAAAAATATCTAGAAATATTTGGGATTATGTTGCAAGAAAATGACAGGTTTCGACTGTGTTTAACATAATATAATTCTCTTCCTCTTCCTCCAATCATTCACCTTCTCTTTCTCCCTCATCAATGGCTTTCTCTCAAAAGTCACAACTCTTGTTTTGCTCTCTCCTCTTCATCTTCTTCTCCCTTTCTTCTCCTTCAATCCTAACCGTCCAAATAAAGATGATGATGTCCATGATCTCCTTCCTTCCTACAACCTTCCAAAGGGACTTCTCCCAAATAATGTAAAATCGTACACTCTTTCTCCTAAAGACAACTCATTTACAGTCCAACTCACACACCCTTGTTATGTACAGTTCCAAGATCAACTTGTTTATTACCAAAAAGAAATCAAAGGGACAATGAGTTACGGTGAGGTTTCTGATGTGTCTGGAATCCAAGCTAAGAAACTGTTCGTGTGGGTCCCAGTAACAGGGATTAATGTTGATGAGGAGTCTCATATGATTGAATTCCATGTTGGGTTTTTGTCTGAGAAGTTGCCTGCTAAGGATTTTGAGACTATTCCCACTTGTAAGAATAATAAGGGCTGCCAAGATTCTCTCCTTTCTTCAATATGATAGAGGTCAAAGTTCTTATCTTTATACTCCATACATGCGTCTTACTTTATATTATTTGTTTAATAAAGAATATCACTTTCTATTAGTTTATATTAGTTTCGCGATCGTTGAGTCAACGGGTGGTGTGACAATGAAATGCGGACTTTGTATAAATATACATTGCAAAATTCTTCATATATTATTTGTTTGTCCCGAGCTGAAGGCAGTGTGTGCTGCTGAAAAGGAATTGTCTTTCTTGCAAAGACAAATCCTTTACCCTTGAACTCACACACCCTTGTTCCAAGTTAAAGATCATCTTGTTTACTTCAAATATGAAATCAGAAAGATACGGCGTTATGACAACTCCTTTACCATTGAACTCACATGGCCATGTTATATATATAGTTCAAAAATTGGTCCCTAGGGTTTTGGTCTAGTGGTAAGGGTGCATTGCGTGATGTGTAGGTTGGCACATGTCATGAGTTCGATTCTTGCCGCAAACAAAGCTTAGTATTTAAGTGGAAAAGGGTAGAGAGGCGGGCCCATCATCCACCGAGTTTTGAACATGTGCCATTGTTTACTAGGAAAAGAAAATTAAAGGGAAATTATGTTATGGAGAGTTTATGATGTCCCTGGGATCCAAGCAAAGAAGTTAATCATTTGTGTATATATAACAGGAATTAATTATGATGAAAAGTCAGATATGATAGAGTTTCAAGTTGTGGTTCTGTCTCAGAAGTTGCTCTTGTAAGAATTTTAGGCAATTCTCACTTGTAAGAATAAGGGTTCCCTAGAATATTGCCTTGCTTCAATAGAGGTGAAGTTCTAATCTTTGTATGCATAATGTTGATTCCAATAGTCCTAGTACTTTGTGTCCGTTATGTTGTTAAAATTGGCGATTCACATTTTTGTTAGTATTACTAAGAGGTGGATCCAATACTTTAAGTGGTTAAGGGTTGAAGAAAAACTTGGGGATCTTGGGCTTGGATTCCAGACACAGCCATAAAAAACAAGTCCGTTTGCCTTATCCTTGGTTAGTATGTCTCCAGTAACCAAAGTCTCAGGACAAATTAGACATATTTGGATATATGAGAAAATGCTTAGAGAAAAATCGAGAATAAGTACAGAAAGAGCAAAGATCAACTTGCTAGATCTTTTGTTCTTAATTATAACTTTTGAGTTACAAAAAGTAGACAGCAGATCTAAAATATTGGAATCTATGTAATTCTTGGTAGTTCACTAGATGGTCCCAGTTGGTCCTTACAAAATAGGTAAATGTTTTCTGTTATGAGAAACCAGTGTTTGCTTCTTGTGGAATTAGGTTGGTAAAGATAAACAGGTCTTATGGCAAGCGACAATTTCCTATTACAAGGAGCTCCTAAAGTGCTATGTATCTATTGATCATTGCTTCTGCGCCCCATCGTTGTTGGATCTTGAGTGGTATAGGAGGCGGCGAAAGAATCCCTGATACAGTAGAAACAGAAGCATAGGGTGTTGCGGAAGCCAAATGTATAGAGTGTGAATAAGTCACAACTACTATACCAAAAATTATGACAGCCACCAAATAATAAATAAGACAATAAAGCAATAATAAAGGGAACACCAGAATTTACGAGGTTCGGCTAATTCTGCCTACTCCTCGGACACAACCAAATATTTTATTCCACTCCAAAAATACAAGTGAAATAATACTAAAGAGAGAAGATACAAATGCCTTAAACAGATGAGAAGGCAAATGAGAGGTGTGTTTCAATCCTAAACATTAGGCCTTCTTTTATAGGGGAAAAATCCCCCCAAACTTAACTCCCAACCAATGTGGGACTTTGGCATTTTGCCAAACTTCAACAAATCTCCACCTTGGCAAAATTCCACATTTTCAATTCTCTCTCAATAACAAATTTTGGTTGTGTCTTCATCTTCAATCTTCAGTGTTCAACAATGTTGATCAAATCCAAACAATGTTGAAACTTGACCGCAGTCACCACCTTTGTCAGCATATCAGCAGGATTCTCTGTAGTATGAATTTTCTTCACCGTGACTCCACCTTCTTCTATGATTTCTCGTACGAAATGATACCGAACATCAATGTGCTTCGTCCTTGCATGATAAACTTGGTTCTTCGCTAATTGAATAGCACTTTGACTATCACAAAAAATTGTGATACCTTTTTGTTCAACACCAAGCTCCTTTAGCAATCCTTGAAGCCAAATTGCCTCTTTCACAGCATCTGTAATAGCCATGTACTCTGCCTCTGTTGTAGACAAAGCAATTGTTGACTGCAAAGTAGACTTCCAACTAACTGGTGCCTTTGCAAAAGTAAACACATAACCAGTAGTTGATCTTCGTTTGTCCATATCACCCGCAAAATCTGAGTCACAATATCCAACTACAGACTGATTGTCTTCCTGCTCAAAAACTAACCCGACATCTACAGTATTATGAATATACCGTAGAATCCACTTCACAGCTTGCCAATGCTCCTTCCCTGGATTGTGCATATATCTGCTAATAACTCCAACAGCTTGTGAAATGTCAGGCCTTGTGCAAACCATTGCATACATCAAGCTACCAACAACATTTGCGTATGGTACCTTTGACATATACTCTCGTTCAGCTTCATCCATTGGCGACATAGTAGTACTTAGCTTAAAATGGGAAGCAAGTGGAGTACTAACTGGCTTAGTCTTGTCATCTATGCCAAAACGTTGAAGTACTCTCTTCAAATATTCCTTTTGAGATAAACAGAGTTTCTTTGAACTTCTATCTCTAATTATCTCCATGCCAAGAATTTTCTTTGCCTCACCCAAATCCTTCATCTCGAACTCCTTCTTCAGTTGAATCTTCAACTTATCAATTTCTTCCAAATTCTTGGAAGCTATCAACATATCATCAACATATAGGAGAAGATATACAAAGGAACCATCTTTAAGCTTGTGCAAATACACACAATGATCGTATTTGCTTCTCTTGTACCCTTGCCGCAACATAAACTCGTCAAATCGCTTGTACCATTGTCTAGAAGATTGTTTCAATCCGTACAACGATTTTTCAAGTTTGCACACCATATTTTCTTTTCCAGCAACTTTGAATCCTTCTGGCTGAGTCATGTAGATTTCCTCCTCCAAGTTTCCATGTAAAAACGCAGTTTTTACATCCATCTGAACTAGTTCCAAATCCAATTGTGCTACCAAAGCCAACATAATTCTAATGGAGGAATGTTTTACAACTGGAGAAAACACTTCATTGTAATCAATTCCCTCCTTTTGAGCATATCCTTTGGCCACCAATCTTGCTTTGTAGCGAACATCTACTTGGTTAGGAAATCCTTCCTTCTTTGCAAATACCCATTTGCACCCAATTGCTTTCTTTCCCTTCGGGAGATTGGCCAATCTCCATGTATGATTCTGATGAAGGGACTGTATTTCATCATTCATGGCAATCCTCCACTTATCTTCTTCTGAACTTTGGACAGCGTCTTTATAAGTAGTAGGAACATCATCAGCTACAATTGAGGTTGCACAAGCAACCGTCTCTATGAGACGAACAGGTTTCGTTATTGTTCTTTTTGGCCTGCTGGTTGCTATTGATTCAAGTTGTTGTTGAGATTCCTGAGTTGGAATCTCCTCTACTGGCTCTCCTTCCAGAGGGTAATCTTCATTTGTTTCCTCCTCTGCTTCTTGTGTAGGAAAAATAAATTTTCCCTCAAACTCCACCTGCTTAGAAGCACCTTCATTTTGTTTGGTATCTTCTGTTACCTTTTTTACCATAGCAAATTCATCAAAGGTAACATCTCTGCTGAATATTACTTTCTTTGTCATAGGACACCATAAGCGATATCCTTTGACTCCAGAAGTAATTCCCATAAAAATAGCCTTCTTTGCCCTTGGATCCAATTTTGACTCTGTCACATGATAATATGCAGTTGAGCCAAACACGTGCAAAGAGTTATAATCTACAGCAGGTTTTCCGTACCATTTTTCAAATGGTGTTTTGCCATCAATAGCAGCAGATGGTAGACGATTAATGAGGTGGCATGCATATGTAATTGCCTCAGCCCAAAATTCTTTGCCCAAGCCAGCATTGGACAACATACACCGTACCTTCTCCAGCAAGGTCCGGTTCATACGTTCTCCCACTCCATTCTGTTGTGGTGTATGTCTAACAGTGAAGTGTCGGATGATGCCATCATTTTCACAGACCTTATTGAAATGATCATTTTTGTATTCACCTCCATTGTCTGTGCGAATACACTTGATTCTCCTGCCTGTCTGATTCTCCACCATCGTCTTCCATTTGAGAAAAATTCCCAACACTTCATCTTTGCTCTTCATTGTATACACCCATACTCTTCGGGAAAAATCATCAACAAAGGTTACAAAATAGTGCTTCCCACCCAATGAAGGTGTTTTGGAAGGACCCCAAACATCAGAGTGTACATAATCCAAAATGCCTTTAGTATTATGGATCGCTGTACCAAATTTAACCCTTGTCTGTTTCCCTTTAACACAATGCTCACAAAACTCCAAGTTGCAAGCCTTTACTCCTTTTAACAATCCTTGATCTGATAGAGTTTTCAAGGATTTTCCTCCAGCATGTCCCAAGCGCATGTGCCATAGCTTGGTTGCTTCTGCCTCTTTGTCGTCACTGGATGTTACTGTCGCTGTCCCAATAACTGTACTGCCACGATAGCGGTACATATTATTATTCTTCCGATTAGCCTTCATTACCACTAGTGCACCGGAGCATACTCTCATCACTCCATTTTCTGCAATGATTTTGAACCCTTTTGATTCTAGGGCTCCCACAGAGATGAGATTCTTCTTCAAATCCGGTACATATCGAACATCTATCAATGTTCTGATCATTCCATCATGGTTCCTTAATCGTATTGAACCAATGCCATATGAGGTAAGAGGGCTATTATCCGCTGTGTGGATGACTCCATATTCTCCTTCTTGAAATTCCATGAACCAGTCCCTGTTGAGACACATATGATAGCTACAAGCCGAGTCCATCAACCATATGTCTGATGATGTTGATGACTCTGTTGTAACTAATGAGAAGTCTGAATCATCACAATCAGCTACATTTGAATCCATAATAGCCTTTCCATTGTTATGTTTGGCCTTATTCTTCAACTTCGGACAGTCTTTCTTCCAGTGCCCTTTTTCTCGACAAAAGGCACATTCATCTTTACTGGGTCTGGATCTTGACTTGGATCTTCCCTTCTTTGTCCTCGTTTGATTTTGAGGACGACCCCTCACAAACAGTGCTTCTCCTTCTCCGCCCTTCTGTTTTTCTCGCTTTCTTTGTTCATAGCTGTACAAAGCTGAACAAACTTCTCTGAGAGAAATTTCGTCATTTCTATGGAGTAGAGTAGTTTCAAGGTGCTCGTACTCATCAGGAAGTGACGCCAGCAACATTAAGGCCAAGTCACCATCATTATAAGTTGTATCCATATTTTGCAAATCTGTGACCAACTTATTGAAACTGGTGATATGTTCATTCATCGTGGTACCAGGAACATAGGTGAAGTGAAACAGTCTCTTCTTCATGTACAATTTATTTTGACTGTTTTTCTTCAAAAATTTATCCTCCAGTGCTTTCCATAATTTACTTGCAGAAGTTTCCTTTGTGTATGGATATTTCTGCTCTCTAGCAAGGTAGGATCGAATGGTACCGCAAGCAACACGGTTGATAATTCTCCAATCTTCTTCTCCAATAACATCTGGTTTCTTTTCTTCAATGGCCAGATCTAGCCCTTGTTGAAAAAAGGACATCTAGAACCTCGCCTTGCCACATCCCAAAATGTCTGGACCCGTCAAAAATTTCTACCGCAAATTTCGCATTTGACACAATTCTTGTCATAAGCGAAGATGCCAATAATGACGTATTGTTGACACTTGATGTAGATTCTTCTTGTTTATTGTCCCCCATATTTGACACAAATATTATTTAATAGCTGACGACACAAATCAAGATTATTTCCTTTCTGATGTAGAAGATCAGACTAAGCTGCAACTACAGAGCATACTCAGACAGAACCTTGACTCAGTTACCAAGATAAATCTTTTCTGATGTGGAAGATCAGACTATGCTGCAACCACAGAGCATACTTAGACAGTACCTTGGCTCTGATACCAATTGTTGCGGAAGCCAAATGTATAGAGTGTGAATAAGTCACAACTACTATACCAAAAATTATGACAGCCACCAAATAATAAATAAGACAATAAAGCAATAATAAAGGGAACACCAGAATTTACGAGGTTCGGCTAATTCTGCCTACTCCTCGGACACAACCAAATATTTTATTCCACTCCAAAAATACAAGTGAAATAATACTAAAGAGAGAAGATACAAATGCCTTAAACAGATGAGAAGGCAAATGAGAGGTGTGTTTCAATCCTAAACATTAGGCCTTCTTTTATAGGGGAAAAATCCCCCCCAAACTTAACTCCCAACCAATGTGGGACTTTGGCATTTTGCCAAACTTCAACAGAAGCAGAAGCATAGGGAAGTGTTCCTTTCAAGTGGCAATGAAGTGCAGTTATAAACATAGGGCCCTATTGAGTTTGATATACTGAAGTGTTTAAGAGCTTTGACTCTCTCCCAAATGTTGTTTAATAAAATATGCTGATCTTCCTATTTAAAGTCAACATTCAGCTCCTTCATGTGAATTAGTAACACTCAAGGAAGAGCCGCCCTGACTTGATGTAATGCTTACGCCGTGTCTGCTTGTGATGGTCACGGAATATATTGTGTTTCAGTTCACATAGTTACCCAACCTTCAGTGTATGAGTGGTTCAACTATGGAAGGGCCAAAGAGAAATGAGTACAAGGCTATGCTGAAGTTATTTAGGATACATTCGGAGGGATAGAATCAGAAGGGAAGGAGAGGACACTAATGATGCTACTACTAATTTTTTGTGCTTAAAATATGCTATCGTTGCCTTTTCTTTTCGTCCCTTTTCAGTGTGAGTACGCAAAGCATAAAAGCTTGATGCTCTAGAGCATTTTACTCCTCTGATATGAGCTTTATCTCCTTCAGAATGAAATGAACTCTAAGATTATTTAAAATGAGATTGCTGATCCATTTGATCGTCTTGCAGGACGAACGGAGCTCTGAGGTACTGTTATGTTGCTTGTGACGAATGAAATGATGATTTGGCTTAAGAAATAGTAAATGTTAGCTGTATGTGGAGTCTATGTACTATTCTAAGTTTTCACATTCACAGAAATTGGATGTGTAGTTCATGTTATCTACACCAGAGGAAATCTTCCTTAATTGAAACAGAAGAAGGGACTTCTATATTCTATCTTTGGTGTTTTTTCTTCTCTGTTCAAGATTTCCAATACAGAATCTGGAAATAGTGAATGAATAACAAATTCTTTCTTTAAATCACAACTTTTATTAAATAACTCAATGCGAAGACAACATACTTCAATCGTAGTAGCTATTAAGGACAATTTCACTTTGATCCCTTTATTTCTGATAGCATATTGACATTTGTTGTTGCAAACATCTACAACATAGTCTTTCCAATTCTTAGTATTTCAACTCTGTCCATTCACTTCTCCCAAGTTATTCCCTGCATTTATTTCATTAAATACAAAGTAAACGAGTTAGATATAGAACAATTATCTCAATATTCTCACATATTTTTCTATAGAAATGAGTTTAATACGAATATATACTCGAAAGTTTTGAACTTACATCTTGTGCGTTTCGAAACTTGTTTAGACGCCATTATTCCTTCGTCTGAAATGCCTTTGGCCTTGCTGCTTCTTTCGCCTTCTGGCAATGATTATGTATTCTAATTTTTCAACAATCCAAGAAAGCCAATTTGGATTTCGAGAAGAAAGCATGAAATATGCTATGGAGAATCCAATAATTAGTCCACTCCCATATCCCATAAGAATCGCCTTCCTAAATTCACTTAGAAAGGTAGAATTGCTTTCTTCATCCAACTCGCGTGTTGTGTTGTTTGTCTCTGGCATCCCGTTACTTCCACAACCTCTTGAAAATGGGAATCCGCGTAATCCATCATTACCTTCGTATGAATTGTTTTCAAATGTAGCAAATTGAGGTCCCCTAGGGATGCATCCTTCAAGATGATTGTAGGAGAGATTTAAAACTGCAAGAGATGTAAGCTGAGAAGCAAGTTGTTCTGGTATCTTTCCTGCTAGCTGGTTAGATGAAAGGTCTAACGATTCGACTAGAGATAACTTTCCAAGTGATGGTGGAATATGACCCAGTAATCCATTATGAGACAAATTCAACACCCGAAGGGAAATGAGATCTCCCAGAACACTAGGAATATGTCCTTCAAATTTGTTGTTTGAAAGATCAATCGCAATGTACAATGACAAGATTCTCACAACTTCACGCTCTAGTCCCTTTGTTACAACGGTTACCGAGTCTGTGTAATATAAATCCCCTTCATCACTAATTGGTGGCTTTATTGTTTGATCCATTCTCCACATGGCTTTCAATTGTTTAAAAAGGCTTATTGGTAACTCTGCTGTAAACACATTGCCAGAGAGATCTAGTATCCGAAGCTGAGGAAACAAGTTTTCAATGGTTGAAGTTCTAATGGGTCCGTGCAATTTATTGGATCTCAAGCTTAAAACTTGTAGCGTTGGAAGAGTCCCCAACCACATAGGAAATGTGTCATTGAGATTATTGTTTCCCAAGTCAAGAACTTCCAACTGTTTGCAATTGGCCAAGGATCTTGGGATTTTTCCCTCTAGTTTATTGCCATGCAAGCTAAAGCTTTTAAGTGAACTCCCAGACGTACAAGTTATTTGGACATTTCCAGAAAAACTATTATGCTGCATATCGAAAACCACGAGCAGTTCACTCATATTACCCAAACATTGTGGAATTGCTCCCTTCAACTCGTTTCTTGACAAATCTAGAATTATTAATGATGTCAAATTGCAAAAAGAGGAAGGGATCTCCCCAGTGAGATTATTATTTGACATGAAGAAAAATTGTACAGTGGGTTGTGGAACAGGTAGTGATCCTTGAAGAAGATTAGATCGTAAATCAATAGCATATAGAGGAAGAAGATGAATGTGGTCAAAACTTGTCAACATGTTGTAGGATAGATCAAGAACTGACATGGAATGCATCCAATTAGACCATGCCCAATCAGGAATTGTTCCTTGAATCTTGTTATGTGAAAGATCTAACTGCTCAAGATTCTTTGCTGATCGCAAAAAATCCAATTCATTTACTTCACAAGCAGATAACAATAAGCTTGTCAAAGATTCAGGCAAGGTAGATTTGGCTTTGTTCTCATTGATTAGTGAAATACTATTATATGAAAGATCCATATCGGTAAGTTGTTTGAGGTTTGAAAAGATGCTGACGTCTACATTGCCACTAAAATTGTTAAATGAAAGATGAAGTATTGTTAGATTCACGAGGTTTTGAAGTGACTTGGGAAGAGGACCTTGCAACTGGTTGTGTCCTAAATCAATCCGGACTAATGTATTGTACTTGAAATCCTCAAGCTGACCGGAAAAGTGGTTAAGACTCAAGTCTAGTGCACTTAGTGATGGAAGTGAGGATATCCATGATGGTAACGCTCCATTCAAAGAGTTATTTGTTAGCAGAAGTGTGTTTAGATTCTGCAGTCCAGTAGTAAAAAAAGGAATTGGTCCTTCAAGATGGTTATTTCGAAGATCCATAGACTCTATACGGGTGAGATTCCAAAGAGATTTTGGAATGGGTCCCGAGAGATTACAAGAACTAAGTTGCAAGGATCGCAAGGATGTTAGATAGCCAAAAGATAGAGGAATTGGTCCTTCGAGATGGTTCTTTGAAAGGTGCAACAACTCTAGACGTGTGAGATTCCAAAGAGATTTTGGAATTGGCCCCGAGAGATTGCAAGAATTAAGTTCCAAGGACTGCAATGATGTTAGATAACCAAGAGATTCAGGCAAATCACCATAAAACTTAACTGGAGAAAGATCTAACTCCCTGAGAGATGCACTGCTGTTCCATTTGGTCTTTGGAAAATAACCACCAAGCTGATTATTGTTTGACAATGTAAGAACTTGCAAGTTTGGCAAGTGAAAAATAGTCTCAGGAATTATCCCATTCAATTCTGTGGATCCCAACCTCAGAGTTGTTATATGAGAAGATAAATTTTGAGGTATGGCTGAAGAGATGTCTACTTCAGTAAGATCAAGCTCTCTTAAGAGGGTCAAATTCTGAAGGAGCAATTTAAAATCGTGAGGCCCGAAATTCAACATACGTAAAGGTTGTGCGAGACGAAGGGACCGTAACATGGAGAGATGAGAGATTTCAGAAGGAATTTGACCTAAGAAAGATGAGTAGGAAAGATCAAGATGCGTCAAACTCAAAAACCTGCCAAATTTGGGCGAAATAAGCGAAGGAAGGAAATTCCTAGAAAGGTTAAGCTTTTGGAGATAATAGAGTTCGAAGAGGCTGCTATTGGAATCAATCTTTCCTACTAGATTGCTGCAACTGAGATCAAGCTCAATCACATGGCCGGTCATTTCATCGCATATCACTCCATCCCATAAGCAGCAATCTCTGCTCATATTCCATGTACTCGTTTTTGCATAAGATTTCTGACCACACCAATAAGATGAAGAAGAGGCTTCTACAACAAGTGTTTGCATGAATTCTACAAGGGCAAGGCTTTGACCTTTGCTGCATGATTGAGGCTGTGCCAGTGAAGAAAAAGCAAGCTGACAGGGAAAGAAACATAGTAGAATTAGCAGTAGGTGCCCAAATATATAGCCCATTTTCGCGATAGTATAAATAAAAAAGTTGGTAGACAAGAAACGCAGAAAGCATGATGTATATATATATATATACACAGGTGGATGCTATGAATTCTTTAGAAAGTTAAGTCTGCTAATCTAAAAATTTCAGCTTTGAAATGTTATACTGCAGCTGTTAAGCCAAACAAATGTGGACCACATTCATTATCGAGGTGGCAGTTAGTAAGTAATTATGGTTGCAGTGTGATATCTATTTCATAGAAATGAATGCAATGAGTTATCCATTATAACACGTCAAGGACAAAACCAGTACTTGAATTTTAGCTCAAGTTAATGCACAAATCTGTCTATCCGTTGAAATTTTCAAATGAAAGCCTACTATGGACAAAGCTTTTCCAAGTTGATGTTTCACTTTGATTTTAGTCATTAACTGTTGAAAAGAACATATGACCTATTCTACTTCCATCGCTATTAGAGAGTAAATTCCATTAAATGGTGTAAGGAAAGTAGGTGGAATTATTTATATGAATATACTGCAAGACTGAGTCAAGTGGCCAACTGGCCATGTTTACTCAAAGATGTTAGGGTGTTTGATTAGATCAAAGTTTTTTTTTCCAAAGAAAATATCTTTTCTTTAAAAAATCCTGAAAAATGTATTCGAGTGCAAGACTGGTGAGAAAAATTAGAGGCGGAACCAAGATTTAAAACTTATGAGTTCCTACATCAATTTCAAGTAAATTTACAATAATAACTGAGTTCACGATCAAATATTTATAGATATTTAGTAGACTTCTTAATATATAAACAGAAGGGAAAAGCTATTGGGTTCTCGTGAACCCATATGTCATAACTCTAGATCCGCCCCAAGGGAAATTATATGAAAAGAATATATTAAAGCTTACATAATTAACAACCCGAGAGTGTTTTGATCAAATATTTGAGTACTAAACATATTAATGGGCAACTTTCAGAAACTACTATAGTTTACTAGCTATTTACCAAGTGCAGCTATTGTTTCAGTAATTACTATTCGTACCAAAATAATGCTGCTTGGTGGGCCGGGCCTGAACCGGACCGGACCGGGCCCGCGGTCCTAACGGGCCTGGTGGGCCGGTCCTGGTGGTCCTGAGAAGCCCGTGACGGGCCGGTCTTCATAGATTAGCCCACGAGCCCGGGACCGTTTAGCCCGGGACCGTCAGCCGGGCCTGGGCCGGTCCTGGCGGGCCTAACGAGCCCAACAGATTATTTTTTTAATTTTTTTTTTGTATACACATAACATACAAAATATATAAGGTAATATATACACCTAACATACAATATATACTACAAGAAAATATATAAGTAATAAGTTATAATATATATACATAAGATATAATATATATACTACAAGAAAATATATAAGAGAATATATATACATAAGATATAATATATATACTACAAGAAAATATATAAGAGAATATATATACATAACATACAATATACACTACAAGAAAATATATAAGAGGATATATATATACATAACATAAAATATATACCACAAGAAAATATACAAGAGAATATATATACATAACATACAATATATACTACAAGACAATATATAAGAGAATATATATACATAACATACAATATATACTACAAGATAATATACAAGAGAATATATATACATAACATACAATATATACTACAAGACAATATATAAGAGAATATA
The DNA here is from genome assembly GCF_000715075.1 of Nicotiana tabacum. NCBI lineage: Eukaryota > Viridiplantae > Streptophyta > Magnoliopsida > Solanales > Solanaceae > Nicotiana > Nicotiana tabacum. The sequence continues at coordinate 168,999,613 of NC_134085.1, read as the reverse complement.
TATACATAACATACAATATATACTACAAGACAATATACAAGAGAATATATATACATAACATACAATATATACTACAACAACATATATAAGAGGATATATATATACATAACATACAATATATACTACAAGAAAATATACAAGAGAATATATATACATAACATACAATATATACTACAAGACAATATATAAGAGAATATATATACATAACATACAATATATACTACAAGAAAATATACAAAAGAATATATGTACATAACATACAATATATACTACAACAACATATATAAGAGGATATATATACATAACATACAATATATACTAAAAGACAATATACAAGAGAATATATGTACATAACATACAATATATACTACAACAACATATATAAGAGGATATATATATACATAATATACTACAAGACAATATACAAGAGAATATATATACATAAGATACAATATATATACTACAAGAAAATATATAAGAGAATATATATACATAACATACAATATATACTACAACAACATATATAAGAGGATATATATATACATAACATACTACAAGACAATATACAAGAGAATATATATACATAAGATACAATATATATACTACAAGAAAATATATAAGAGAATATATATACATAACATACAATATATACTACAACAACATATATAAGAGGATATATATATACATAACATACAATATATACTACAAGAAAATATATAAGAGGATATATATATACATAACATACAATATATACTACAAGACAATATATAAGAGAATATATATACATAACATATAATATATACTACAAGAAAATATACAAGAGAATATATGTACATAACATACAATATATACTACAAGACAATATACAAGAGAATATATATACATAACATACAATATATACTACAACAACATATATAAGAGGATATAATATATACTACAAGACAATATATAAGAGAATATATATACATAACATACAATATATACTACAAGACAATATACAAGAGAATATATATACAAAACATACAATATATACTATAACAACATATATAAGAGGATATATATATACATAACATACTACAAGACAATATACAAGAGATATGTATATACATAAGATACAATATATATACTACAAGAAAATATATAAGAGAATATATATACATAACATACAATATATACTACAAGAAAATATATAAGAGAATATATATACATAACATACAATATATACTACAAGACAATATACAAGAGAATATATATACATAACATACAATATATACTACAAGAAAATATACAATGAAATATATATACATAACATTCTATACTAGTATACTATATATATATATGCTTCATGTTGTACTTTGTTATTAATTTATTATGCATGACAATTTAGTGTTTTACTATTGTTTGGTTATTTTTCTTTTTCGCCAAGCACTTTAATAATTAGATTTCTACATATATACTACATATATATTTTTAATATAGCCATGCTACTACAATAAATTGCCTTACAAAAAAAAAAAAAAACCCGCCAGGCCCGCGAAGCCCACGAGCCCAGCCCGTTTAGCCCAGGACCACATGGGCTTAGGCCCGTCACGGGCCGGTTCCACCAGGTGAGCCCACGAAGCCCGGGACTGCCAGAGCCCAAGCCCACGAAGCCCGACCCGTTTGGCCCACGAAGGCCCAGGCTCGGCCCAGAATACAGTATTATACCAAAAGTTTCGTTTGGATACACTATGCAATCTTTTCTTCTTTCATATGCAAGGTAATAAAACAAGTGATATTCAACTGAAGATATATAATATCAGTTAGAAGAAACTAAAAGAATCAGTAAACAGCTTAATATGAATATATACCTGAACGTTTTGAACTTGCATCTTGTGCCTCTGGGAACAATTGTCTAGACACCATTATTTCTTCTTCTTCTTTTGTAATGCCTTTGGCCTCGTTGCATCTTTCGCCTTCTCGCAATGATTATGTATTCTAATTCTTCAGCTATCTAAGATAGCCAAATTTGGATTTTGAGCAGAAAGCATGAAATATGTTATAGAATTTTAGGACAAGTGTTGTGTTGTTTGTCTCTAGTCTCCGGTTGCTCCACAAACTTCCAAAACTGGGAATCCACGTAATGCATCATTACCTTCATTTGAATTGTTCCCAAAATGTTGGTAACTCTGATGTAAATGTAAGAGAGATCTACTATCGGAAGCTGAGGAAACAAGTTTTTAATCCTTTAAGAGTAAAAATGTTAATCCAATTGCTACAATAAGAATTATATAAATTCAATGTTTAGCTCAAGTCAATGCAAAAGTCGTTTTTCCCTGGAAATTTCAAGTGAAAGCTACAAATTAAAGAACAAACGTTTTCAAGAAGTTGATGTTAGTCATTTTCTAAAAGAACATATTCCCTACTTTGATCTCGTGCGTATGGGGCAGATTGTTACTTCCTATTCTTACCTACAACGTACTCCTTTCGGTCTACAATAAATGATCAATTTTCTTTTTTATTTTAGTGCAAAATTAGTGTTCATGTATATAATCAAGAAAAAATTCAATTGTATGCATATGAATATTGACTTTATAGTTTTAGCAAATATGAAGTGATAAACAAGCCAATAAGGCTGTATTGTGATCCGGGCCCAGCCTGGGACCGCGAGCCCACATGGGCTTTGGGCTAAACGGGTTGGCCCGTATGGTCCGATCCCAAGCGGTCCTAGGAGCCCACTATGGGTCGGTCCTACACGTAGAGACCGCAAGCCCGGGACCGGTTCAACCGGGCCTAACGGGCCCAACAACTATTTTTTAATTTTTTTAAAAATAAATTGGCCAACGGTTGGAAGTTTCAAAACTAGCCGTTGGCCTGCCAATTTAGCCGTTTGGATTTTTAAAAAATAGCCATTTGCCCCTTAAACTTTTTATAATTACAGTTTTTCCCTATTCTCAACTATAAATACCCCCTCATTCTTTTATTTTTACTCACAAAATCATCAGTCTCTCTCTAATTTTCTTCTATAGTTCTTTACTTTATTATTGCAATTTGTGAAAATTGGGTCATCACTTGTTGTAGAAATAAATTCTGCGTTCTGAGGCCTTAAAACCCTCTTTCAACATCACCTTGATTTGCGTCCGCAGTCTGGGCGCGTAGCCGGAAAGTCATTATGTGAAAATCTATGAAAAATGATGAATTTTGACTTTAAAATGAATTTAAGTTGACTTCGGTCAACATATTGGGTACGGACCCGGACCTGTGATTTGACGGTCCCGGAGGGTTCGTAGGAAAATATGGGACTTGGGCGTATGCCCGGAATTGAATTCCGAGGTCCCAAGCCTGAGAAATGAATTTTTAAAGAAAATTATTTTCTGGAATATTTATGAGTTGTTGAAAATGAAATGTGTTTAAAACTTGATGGTATCTGGCCCATATTTTGGTTTCGGAGCCCGGTACAGGTCTTATATGTGATTTAAGATGAGTCTGTGAAATTTGGTAAGAAACGGACTTGGAATGACGTGAATCGGACCGTATTTGAGAAAATTAGAAAATTTGAAGTTCTTAGGTGAATCATGATTTTGATGCTGAATTCATAGTTGTTGATGTTATTTTGGTGATTTAAATGCACGAGCAAGTCCGCATGATATTTTTAGGTTGGTGTGCATGTTTGGTTTGGAGCCCCGAGGGCTCGGGTGAGTTTTGGATAGGCCACGGAGTGGAATTTGGACCTAGGATGTTGCAGATTTTTAATTGGTATATTGCAGGCCTGCAGGCTTCGTATTTGCGAAGCCTGGTGTAAGCACGTGATTTTTTGCCCTATGAAAGAATTACTCCCAAAAAATTCAAAATAAAATAATTTTCCTTTGTGTGCAATTTTTGTTATTTTTGTGATATTTTTGTATAATTATTTGTATTTTTATGAGTGCATGTTTATTTGTTTTAATTAATAAAAATATAAAATATATTACATTTCATTTAGTATTTAATTAAGTTTGTTTTACAAAAATGAAAGTCACAAAAAACAAGAATATTTTGCATTGTTAGTATTTAATGTCAAATTATGTAATTTTGTTTTAATTGGTGTTTAATTGTGTATGATAATTGTTGTTAGGAGTTTAATTAGTATTTTTTGGAGTTAATTTAGTTTGTAGCTCAATTTAGAATTGTAGTTTTATAATTAAAAAAAAAGTACTTTATATTTTTATCGTTGTATAATTTCGAAAATTACAAAAAAAAAAAGTTATTAACATTTTGTAACCATTTTAATCTTGAAAAAAAAATATAAAAAATAGTGCTTTATATTTTATCTTTATATAAAAACGAAAATGACAAAAATAGTTTTATTTATGCTTTGTAGCTATTTTAATCTTGAAAATATATACTAATAAAAAAATAGTTTTGTTTTAAATGTTAGTCTTATCCTGGTAGTTATTTTGCTTGCATAGGATTAATTGAATAATATCGTGTTTTTTTCTCGGGTCTGGGCAAAGAATAATATTTGGGTTTAAACTACCCGTTTTTAGGCCTAATTTTCGGACCTAGCCCATAATAATCCGAGCCCACCACACATTGGGGACACGCGTGGGGAACATGGATAGAACACCACACACGGGGAACCCCACCACGCATGGGGGACACAAGTCTTGGACCCCTACACACGTGAGGTCCATGTTCTTTGAACAAGATACAAAAACGGACAAAGAAAAAGAAGAAAAGGTGAAAGAGGAGAGGGGGGTTCACGTTTTTGAGTCTTGGTTTTTTTCCCACAAGCAGAGAAAACAAAAAAGGGAGGAGGGACCAAAAAAAACGTGAGAGATTGGTGGATTTTGAAAAAAAAAAAAGAAAAAATTGGAAAGGAACCCACTGACTGTTCATCTTCTTCATCTTTGAAGAAGATGAAACACGACTGAAAACCCTCACGCCATAACCATCGCCACCCCTTCGAAACTCCATCCTCGCGCACCACCATACACATCCCGTCGACCACCCTCCGTCGTTGTTTCTGTCCAAACGACCCAGTCGCCATAACCAGCACTAACAACCCCGTCGACCACTGCTTCACGTCGACGCCACCAGCTGCTGCCGCGAACACCTCCATAACCAACGACCCTACTGCTTCAGCTACTCCACGACCCCGCTGCTGCTTCCCGTCGATCACTGCCATTGTCCAGCAACCATCACTGTCGCTGCTGCTCCTCACCACCAAACCCCAGCTGCTCCTCACGTCGACCATGGCAGCAGCGAATCCAGCTGCTGCCGCTGCTGCTCCTCACCACCAAACCCCACTGCCCCGTCGACCAGCTTCTGCTTCGTCCTTTTTCAACGCTCACAAACAGTCTGTTCGACCTCCAATAGTTCAAATCCGAGTTTCAACTTGGGTTCGTTCAAGTTTTAGATTTTTCTTTCAAGATTATTTAGTTCATTTGATTTATTTTCCGTTATGGTTTTTGGTTTTAAGTGTTGTTCGTAATCTTGTTTTGTTCGTTCTATTTTTCGGATTATTGAATCTTTGTTTAAAGTGTTATTTTTGTAAATCTTGTCTTGTTCATTAGTTCTCCTTCTTCTTCAAGACCTTTTATTTGGTCAAGGTTTTTCTTCTGTTTGTTTGAGTGTGCATTATAAGCTACCTTCGATTTGAACAACTTCATCGAATAGTTAGTTTATGACTGCTTTGTTTGGACGAGTACAACCCGAATCTTTTCGTTGGTCTGTTTTGATGCTTGAATCATTTGTGTGAATTTGACTTAAGGATTGGTTGTAGTTGTGTAGTGATTTGGTGTAGTTGTAAATCAGAGAGGTTTAAATACAGATTGCTAAGAGTGAGGGCAAGGCAATAATAATAGGGGATTTTCAGGGGTATTTTTGGGTGTTTAAAAGATTTAAAATGTTTAGTGTTAGTAGTCTGCCAGTTGAATATTCAGTGTATAATTAAATTAATGAATTATTTAATGAAAAGGGAATTAGTAGTGCAGAATACACCCTGTCTGGTATCTTTAAGGGTGGGAAATCAGAAAATAAGCATGGGATTAATGATAAAAGTGTATAGATGCACATGGGAGGGAATATACAGGCTGAAAGTGAAAAACTTTGAATAAATAATGTTTAGTTCTGGCCTATAAATAGGAGGAGTTGATATAGAAAAGAGGACTGAAAATTTAGAGAAGAAAAAATTTTCAGAACTGAAAAGGGAGAAATAGGCTAATTTTTCAGAACTAAAAATCAGTCTTTGAGAGTTAAAAACTGAAAGTGAGGTCCTTTTCTTTACCACTGAAATCAGAACTTTGTTACTGCCTCTGTGGATTGCGTTTAGTTCTACTGATTTTCAGTCAGGCTTTCTGGGATTTTTCAGTTTGGTTCTGACCATTATTACACTGGTTATTGCTGGTTTTTGTTGTTGTTGTTGTTGTTTGCTGTGAGATTCTGTTGCTGTGCTACTGCTGTACATTGTTGCTCATGACCTCTTTTCTCTCTGATTGTAATTCGAATTCCAGGTACACATTCGAATCTTGTAGTGATAAAGCTTTGAAGTTGAAATGCAACAATAAAATCCAACCGCTTCAATAAAGTAGATAGTAGACAATTTGGTTTATTTAGTTTTTTTTTCTCTTTATGAATTGTTTTAATTATTTTTTTTATATATACTTGGACTGAAAAGAGAAGGAATTATATAAATGGTCATGCACTGATATAACATGAACCTTTCAATTTTGTTAGATTAATGGGGTAGATCATGATAAGTAGCATATCTCTAGTTAGTTGTTTTCATGCATATATTCAAGTAGTCCACAAATGAGATAGAGTACTTAGTCAAAACCCGATTAGTATTTCGTTTAGATGGATAAAACTAATTTTTATTAATCCTCTTAAGTGATTATACTCTCATCAGTATTGGCATTAATTCATGTTACAAATAATCTCACATAGATAGATTGTGGACTTGATAAAAATGTAAATGTAAGGTGGTTAGGTAGTGTCAACATTATAGTTCCAATAATAATAATAAAATAAATAAATAAATAAAGGCCGTAGTCGATAATTTTATGTATTAACAATTAAGTATACTTACACTAATGTAGAGTAGTTTCAATAGGCATTTAGTATAGTTAAATTGAGGATCCATTAGGGTTAATGAATTAGTCTATAGCTTTGATCATTTAGTTAACCTCACCGCAGTTAAAAATGGCTAATTGTAGTAACGTCAGTCAATCTTGTACGTTTTTTATATACATAAATCTATTTTTAGTAATATTAGCTTATGGAATAAGGCGCGAAACAATTTTCCATTTTTACAGGTTCGAGTACAGTTTTTCGTTAGCATCTGTTGTAACCTATCAATTAAATAAGTTACGGTTTTTTTTTTCAGCATGTAATTAACCGGGATTTTTTTTAATTTAGAGACAAATAAAAATAGAAATGTAGTTACTTTCTTTTTTTTTTCTTCTAAAAAAAATAATAATAAATGAGGCGAGCTTCGTCAAATAAAAACAAAAACAAAAATAAAAAAATTTGCAGGACCATCAGTAAAGGTTTAAGATTTTTAGAAGTCGGGAAGGGCCGTTTAGCGAATTTCACGGCCCTCCCAAAAGATAATAACGCGCTAGAATCTTTAGGCGCGACTTTAGTAAATTACATTCCTAAATATGGGTGGGCATTTTATGCGGCCCGAATCCAAATCCTAAAACGTTGAATAGAGTATGCCTAAGATTGCGGGTTCATTTGATGCGGCGCAATCCGAAAACATACTTTAAACGACGTTCACTCTCTCGAATAAATATGTATATGTAAAAGCAGAATCAGCACATAGGTTATTCATGTAAAAATCAGATAATAGCTAAATGCAACAGTTGAGCAACCATGCTAGAACCACAGAACTCGGGAATGCCTAACACCTTCTCCAGGGTTAACAGAATTCCTTATCCGGATTTCTGGTTCGCGGACTGTTAAACATAGTCATTCTTTTCCTCGATTCGGGATTAAATTGGTGACTTGGGACACCCTAAATCTCCAAGTGGCGACTCTGAAATAAATAAACAAATCCCGTTTCGATTGTCCTTTAATTGGAAAAACTCCTTCACCCCACGCGGGGCGGAAAAAAGAGGTGTGACACCTGGCACACAAATGCGAAGGCTATGTTGCAAATGTGAATGAGCCCAGACCAGCATTACCTCGCAAATGCGAGGTGCCCATCGCAAATGCGATGCCTCTAGTTATTGCCTTAGTCGCAAATGCGACTCATGTATCGCAAATGCGACTTCGCATTTGCGAGAGGTCTATCACAAATGCGAAGAAGACCGAAAAATTGACTTGGTCGCAAATGCGACATTTTGTTTGCACGAAAGTCTCAGAATTTTGAATTGCGAACCCTGGTCGCAATTGTGACATCACAGACCTGTAAATTCATAACTTAGACGCATTTCAACCATTTTTCACACTCTTTCAAAATCAAAACACTCTAGGGCGATTTTTCAAAGGCAATTTCTTCTCCAAATTAATTGTAAGTGATTTCTAACTAGTTTTCTTCATTCTTTAACACGTTTCACATGATTTCAACTCAAAATCAATGGTTTTCATGGGGAAAATTGGGTATTTTGGGTAGGACCTAGATTTTTCAAATTTTGGGGATTTGGACCTCGATTTGAGGTCCGATTTCAATACAAATTATATATTTGGGTTCGTGGGGAAATGGGTAATCGGATTTTGGTTCGAACCTCGGGTTTTGACCATGTGGGCCCGGGGGTGAATTTTGACTTTTTGGGAAAAACTTTAGAAAACTTATTTTCATGCATTAGAATTGATTCAATTAGCATTTATTGATGTAATTCAGTAACTTGTGGCTAGATACGAGCGAATTGGTGGTGGAATCAAGAGGTAAAGCGATAGTTAAGACTTGAATTGTGTTCGTGGCATCGAGGTAAGTGTTTGGTCTAAACTTAGCTTGATGGATTAAGAGTTGAGTCTTATTTGCTATGTGCTAACTGTGGAGTACGACGTATAGGCATGGTGACGAGTATCTATACGTTGTTGTCAAGCATGTCCGTGATTCTTGTATTGTAATTGTTGTGACTCCGTTGTAGTTTATTGTGCTTCATATGAGGGTTATCATTATTGTTCCCTTGCCGGGATGTTGTTGTTATAGTACTGATCCCTTGCCGGGTGTTGTTGTCATATTATTTTTCCCTTGCCGCGATGTTGTTGTTACAGTATTGTTCCCTTGCCGGGACGTTGCTGTTAAACTATTATTCCCTCACCGGGATTCTTTTATGTTTGGTGTTGATAAATGAAAAGGGAGCGGGTTGCACGCCTGCAACGGTATTATATGAAATGGGAGCGGGTTGCATGCCAACAACGGTAACATATGAAATGGGAGCGGTTGCATGCCTACAATGGTATTATATGAAATGGGAGCGGGTTGCACGCCTCCAACGGTACTGTGTGATTTGGTATCAGGTTGAACGCCTGCAACGGTATTACATGTGTATTTGTTTCTTATTTCCTTATCTTTTGCTGGTATTTGATTTATGGCGTCCTTATATTTCACTACTATTATTTTGTTGTTACCTGCTACTCCCCACATCATGTTTTCCCCGCCCAACTTTAGTTGTAATTATCTGCTTCTATTTCCGCTGTATATGATTTAACTGCACAGCTGTCACACCTCCTTTTTCCGCACCCGGGGGGCGCAGGGGAGTTTTTTCCAATTAAAGGACAATCGAAACAGGATTTGTTTATTTATTTCAGAGTCGCCACTTGGGAGATTTAGGGTGTCCCAAGTCACCGATTTTAATCCCGAATCGAGGAAAAGAATGACTCTATATTACAGTCTGCGCACCAGAAATCCGGATAAGGAATTCTGTTAACTCGGGAGAAGGTGTTAGGCATTCCCGAGTTCCGTGGTTCTAGCACGGTCGCTTAACTGTTATGTTTGGCTTATTTATCTGAGTTTAAATACAATATGAACTTATGTGCAAATTTTAATTTTAAACCGCTTTTATCATTTACTGTTATTTTATAAGACTTGCAACGTTGTGAAAACATATCTCGAACCACGTTGCATTAATGCACCCTGGGTTTGGGGGTTTCAGGTTGGGGAAGGAGACGAGTGAGGGGTGGGGTTCGGATAGGGGATGCGGGGTAAAGGGCTGAGTTTATATATGGGGAGGTTGATCGGATCTGAGCCGTTAGATCAGACGATCTCAACGGCTTGGATCTGATGGTGAGAAATGAAACGGGGTCGTTTGGTAGTTGAACGGGGTCGTTTGGTTTAAGTGAGGGGTTGGGTCAGATTGGTTATTGGGTCGGGTTTGAACATGGGTTGCTGAAAGAGGTCCTGAGCCGTTGGATCGAGAGTTTGAACGGCCCAGATCAGACGCATGATGCGGCGTCGTTTCGGGAGGTGGTCAGGGCAGGCCTGGTTTGGACCGGATTTGAGTGCTGGTTTGGGCCTGTTTTTGTCTTATTTTTGGGCCCAAATTGATTTCAACTTTTTTTTCTTTTGTTTTCCAATTTAAAGAAAAAATGAAATATAACAAAACAAAATAAATAATAAGACAAATTAAAACAAATAACAATGTAGCAGTTCAACGTAATTATCATACCAAATTAAATGTTTAAGTAAGTTAAATCACAACCTAGAACGAACGATGCATATATATATTTTGAACTTTCTTTTAATGACACATATTTTTGTATTTTGTTTGATAATGATTAAATGCAAAAAATGGACAGACCCACAAATGACTAGCAATACATGTCATGAAAAATTTGTACTGCGGGGTCATCTGTCACTATTAATTTTTTGTTTTCCTTTTGGAGTGATTGCTCGTGAAGCAAAAATCACGTGCTTACAACAGGTTTATTTGGTAGTCTGGTCCTAGCCTCGTCACTACTTCGCCGAGGTTAGGCTAGGCACTTACAGCACATGTGGTCGGTTGTGCTGATACTACACTCTGCACTGTGTGCAAATACTGATACCAAAGCGTTTGGACCGCTGTGAGGGTGCTGTCTTAAGTCCACACAGGCAGCCCGAGGTAGTCCTGCAAACGTCCGCGGGCCTTGGCGTCTCCTCCTATCTTTTCTCTTTCTGTTTTTACTTATTCAAAGATAGACTTATGTATTTCATTCAGATCTTGTTTGTAGTATTCTTAGACAGTCCGTGACTTGTGACACCAAATTCTGGATAGTATTGTACTTCAAATTATGTAGCATTCTTTGGTTGGAATATTAAGTTTCGGCTTCCGCATTTCCGATTGTTTAATCACTTAGTATTATATATTGTTTAATAAGTTTAAATAAAAAGGGAGATGAATTTGCAATATTCGGCTTGCCTAGATTCCATGAGTATGTACCATCACAACTCCCAAGGGTGAGAAATCCGGGTCGTGACAGTAAAGTTGGTGAATTGAGGTATTCAAGTCTTCAACGATATACAATTTTCAAGAAGTTGTTCGTCAATTCGGTAAACTCGTTCCAACTCTTAAGTTTTAATATTATAGTTTTGTTTGTTTTAGTTTGTATAATTATAATTAATATGACCTTTTCTTTGAAAAAAATGTTTGGTGGTAAGGGAAAATCTAAAATTGGCGAATCTAGTGGCCAAGCTACTACTCCTCCCCCGGCTCCCCAACGCAGACCTGTTACCCGTCCTCCTCCACCTATTATTTTTGATAGTGATAACCCTTATTTTTAATTTACCGATAGTCAATTTTGCCATGATATTGCACCGGGTCAACAATTAAATGATGAATATATGGATGCTCTTTATGGTAATCAAATTATCGATGAAAATGATGAGGAAAATGATGATTTAGATGAAATGCAACCGGATTTAGATGATACACCTATTAGTCTTGTTGTTAACCCAACTGATAATAATCCAAATGATGCCCCACCTGACCCTCCTGTAGTAACCCCTTCTTTTAATAGACAACCTTTTAGACGGTGCGAAACATCTCTTGTTTGGCACTTTTTTTACACAACCAAGAGATCAAAATAAGGCTAAGTGTAAAACTTGTGGGACCTTGATGACTCACAAATATAATGGAGACCGTAGCGGTATGGGTACTTTGACTAGACACATAAAGACACACCCTAGAGATAAAGCTAGATTTCTTCAAATGAAAGCTGCGCAAGAAGGGACAAGTGTAGGTACTCAAGTTAACCCTAGTACAGGGTCAAATCTAGTTCAACCAGGAATTAACACTGTTACCGGTGACATTTTATATTACGATCCAAATAATGATCGTGAAGAATTGGCAAAAATGGTTACTGTTATGTGCTTACCCTATAGTTTTCCTTCTAACCCTCACTTTGTGCATTATATTAGAAGAGTTTTTAAACCTACTTATAAAGTATGGCTTCGCACAACCGTAAAGAGCGATATTTATAAATATAAACATGAATATGAACAATATTTGTGATATTTATTTACTCATATAAATTATCGCGTTGCTATTACTACTGATATTGGTAGAAGTGGTAATGACTGTGATTATGTCACTGTTACCACTCATTGGGTTGATGAGGAATGGAAAATGCAAAAGCGCATTATTGCTTATAGAATAATTAATTCACGTCACACAGATAATTTTATTGCTAACACAGTTGCAAATATTTGTAGATATTTTTGCATTAGAGATAAAATAATATCAGTTTCAATGGATAATGCTTCTAGTAACACTAATGCTATAGGCTACCTTACAACTACACTAAATCCTGCATTTAGTAATATTTTCCATGTTAGATGTATTTGTCATATTTACCATTTAATCGTCGGCGATGGTATGAAAATATTAAATGTTGAAATTGAAAAGGTTAAAATGGCTCTTAATTGGCTTTCTTATTCAAACCGTAGAAGTAGACTTGGAGAATATTTTAAAAAATGTGATGAATTTGGCCTTAGAGAAAGAAAGGTTCCTAAACCTTGTCCGACTAGATGGAATTACATGTATGAAAGTTTAGTTGTTTCATATGAATATAGAAACCCAATAAACGCAACGTTTAATGCTCGTGTTGGTGGTGATGATGATGATGATGATGATGATGAGCACCTTACAAACCAGGATTGGACTAATGTTAAAATGTTTGTAGACTTTTTAGAACAATTTCATGTTGCTACAAATGAATTATTTGGGCAATATTATCCTACTATTTCTAACTATTTAGTTTATATTGCAGCACTTGCAGATTTGTTTACTCAATTTTCAGAGGGTGGGGTAATTTATCAACTTGCTATTAATTCTATGAAAGATAAGTTTAAAAAATATTTTTTCCCTATCCCCCCTATTTTTGGTGTTGCTGCCATGTTAAATCCTACCATGAAATTAGGAGGTCCTCACTTTTGGTATACAAATATTTATAAGGCTTTATTACTTTCAGATGAGGAATTTGCTACACTTGCAAATGCAAAAGTCTCAATTAAAATAAATGCTCAAACAATTTATAATGCTTATCAACTTACCTTAGATCATGCTAGACCAAATGTTCCAACTCCTACTTCGTCTAGTTCGCAATCATCTAAAAGAACTGCGGGCCTAAAAACACTTAGTTCTTGGACGGAGTTCATGGGTTCTCAAGGTGATAATATTGGTGATAGTTCACAAATAAATGAGCTTCAAGTTTATTTGTCGTAGGGATTTGAATCAGAGAATCCCGACGGCTCCTTTGATGTTTTGGAATGGTGGAAGGACAAAGAAAAATACTATCCGGTTCTTTTAAGGATGACTCGAGATATTTTAAGTATTCAAGCTTCAACAATGACATCGGAGAGCGCTTTCAGTCAAACAAAACTTCAAATCGGTGATCATAGAGCCTCTATGAGGGAGAGCGTGGAAAAATCAGTACTATTCAGAGATTGGATCCGTTCAGAAAGAAGAAATTTTGGACTTGCTGAATCACAACCGAAGATAGACGAAGCTTATGAAGAAATTCTAGTGGAACTTGCGGAGGATGCTGCTTCGCCCGGAAGCGGTGATGAACAAGCTTCTTTTCCGCCACTACCAATGAAAATTCCTCCAAACCTTGAAGAATTTATGAAATTTGTTAGAGATAATACATAGACTAATATGTAACTTATATTTTGGCACATCTTTATTAGTTTTTTTTCCTTTTAATGGTGGTATTAACACCTTGTTGTGCTCATTCCATTGGCGGAGGAAGCCTAAGAAAGATATTGCTATTTTTTGTTAATATCGTAATAATAAAAATTATAAGGCATTCCCTTGAATATTTCTTTGCAATTTTTTCTGTGTTTGAATTTGAATTAGAAGATTTAAGTCACAATTTTATAATATAATTTACAAAAAATTGCCTTAGATAAAGAAATTTTAAAAAAATAATAGTCCGGAACACTTAGACCCGTTTAGGCCCGTGGGCCCAGCCCATTTAGCTCGGGACCATGTGAGCTTAGGCCCACAGTGGGCCGGTTCCACCCTCCAAGACCGTTAAGCCCAGAATCGTTTGGCCCGGGACCGCTTGAGCCCGCCCTGCCAGAGCCCGAGATCATTTGACCCAGCCCGTTTAGCCCATTTAGGCTCGGGACCCGACCACAATACAGCCTTACAAGCCAAGAACAAATTATAGCGCTAATGAATAGAGCGAGTGTCACTTTTCTTATGACCATACTTGAATTTGTATATATGGATTAACGCATTATACTGTTCACTAGCACAAGATTTAATTATGGATTTAAATTATATATATTGACTATTTAAAAAAAATTACTCTATCAGTTTAGTGTAACATATGAATACAAATTAAGTACTATTATAAATTGATATATCAGAAAAATATAATTAATTATCTTTAAATGACTTGATTGTGTAATTATTATTTTTTTCTTCTGTAGACATTGCAAAACTCGGGAAAAAAATATTTTTATTGGTTTGGATATTTCCTTAGTTTTTTTCTATATAAAGGGGTGAATATTGGAAGTATGACTGGGTGGAAACCTATGACTGGGTGGAAACCTCATTAAATGTTGGCTGCAGCTTCTTATTTTTCCCCCTTTTTTATGTTGTTGAATCGATTTAGTATAGTTTTTCTCTTTCTTCAAACCTCGTTATTTGAGTTGCATTGTTTTACTAGGAAAAGAAAAGAAAATATATTAAGATCGCAGGTGTTGCAATTAAATACATAAATAATTCATTAAACGCTGGCTGCAAATATTAATTATTACTCCCTCCGTTCCAATTTATGTGAACCTGTTTGATTGAGCACGAAATTTAAGAAAAAATGAAGACTTTTGGAATTTGTGGTCCTAAATAAGTTAAAAAGGGGCCAGAGTATTTGTGTAGTTATAAAAGCTTCTTATTAAGGGTAGAATTATAAGTTTATGCTAAATTATTTTCCAATTTAGAAAGGGGTCATTCTTTTTTGAACGGACCAAAAAGGAAATAGGGTTACATAAACTGGAACAAAGGGAGTAAGTAATATTATTATTTGGTTAAATAATGCCTTAAATATAGGTAAATTCTCTTATATTAATTACCCAAAATAAAGTTATTACGTGCTATCTCTGATTTTAATTTAATACCCTAAACTTTTGCAAACTCTTTTCTTTTTTTTCTCCGTCCAATTTTCATTCTACTGCAAAATTCGAGTGGTAAGCTTTCTTCTAATTTTTATGTATTTTCTCCCAATAATTTTTCAGTTGTGAAATACAAAATATGTTTGTGCCTTATGTTACTGTATAAAGCTTGTGACTTTTGGATTAAGTGGATTCATATAATCAATTCCAACTAGTTTAAGATTAAGGGTAGTTGTTCTGTATTGTTGGTTTCTTCTTTCTTTTTTTAAGGCTTTTTAATTTTGTGTTGTTGTTATAAGTTAAAATTTGAGTCTCATGCCAGTTGATAATTATAAAGATTGGAATTTGCGACTTGGTATAAGAGGGCGTGGATTAGTTTAGTAGCTAGTCTAGCGTATTTTTTTTCCATACCAGTAGTATTAGTATTATTCTCGTATTTTTTTATTCTTAGATTTCTATTACTACCTGTTATTTTTTTTGCTTCTGTTATTTGTTATCTTGTTGTTCTGTTTCTTTTTCTATGGCTTCTTCTTTTTCAAAATTGTTATGATTATGCTTTCTTTGAGCCGATGGTCTATCAGAAACAACCTCTCTATCTTTACAAGATAGGGATACAATATGCGATGGGATTACATTGATCGTTTGGTAGGACGTATAAGAATAATGCTAAATAAGGTGCATTAGTAATGCAGATGTTAGTAATGCATGAGTTAGTAATGCAAACATTAGTTATACAGAGGATATTTCTTATGCATTGTTTGGTGTGGTGTATTAAAAATTAAAATGCATTGCATAATTTTTAAGAAATTTAATTGTTTACAAAAATGCCTTCGATATTCTTTAACTTGAGAGACTTTAAGGATAGTTTTGTCTTTAATCATGCTAATACATGCATTAATAACTTTTGTATAGCTAATGTCATGGTTTTCTATGCATTAGCTATACAAAGGATAATATCAAATAGAGTGTATAACTAATGTTTGTATTAGTTATACATAGGTTGAAAAAGTGTACCAAATAAAACATTACTAACCGGCGCAGCCTTGAAAGAGATGAAGAAGTTTGAGGATGTCGAAGAGAGGAGGAAGGCGAGGGAGAACAAGAAGTTGGCGAAAGAAGTTCAGGAGCAGAAGATGAAGGAAAAGGCTAAGCAGAAAAAGGAGGAGATTGAGGCCGTTAAGAAATGGAGGAAGAAAAGGCAGCAAAGTGGGGTTGATAAAGAGAGTGTTGGCCATCTTGATTTGGCTTTTGATGAAGATGGGAAAAAACTATTTCAAAGATCGAATAGGAAGAGGCTTAGTGTGTCTCTTGGAGATCGATAAGGAGGAAAGGAAAAAGGGTCAGACAAAAAGCGGAAGAGCAGGGAATTCAAGAACTCGAAGTTTGGCTTTGGTGGGAGGAAAGGTTTAAAGAAGCAGAACACTGCTGAAACGACGGATTATTTCAGAGGATTCAACTCTTCTGCCACAAAGAAAAGGGTGAAGTGAAAAAAATGATTGAAGTTATTCCTTCTTTGTAGATTTCCATATTTGATCTGGACCTTTTCAGTTAGATTTTAGTCTTGCGCTTAATTGAGACATCTCTTATAGTATCACTTTTCTGCAAGTTAATGGCCTTTTTGCCTATCTTTTATGTTCAATTGCTGCATTAGCTTGTAGTCATAGTAAATTGATCCCATAAGGTCTTTAATGGTATAAATCTTCTTCCAAGGAGAGTCTGTATCATTTTTGTCTGCCAAAAGTTTCTTATTTTCAATCCACCACTGCAAGGTTTGCATTTTTCTCACAGTTTCCATTAGTACTAGTCCTTTCATTTATGTTTAGAGAAATGGATAAACATATAGGACAAAGCCTGATAATATAAACTGTCATTGTAGCAGTCAAATAATTAAGCTATATTGAAATGTTCGAGTTCATACCCAGTCATGGAAATTCAAGTAATGTGGTTCAAGTTCAACATGTAATAAGGGTTCACACAAGTTTACTAGGAACTTTAAACCAATTGTTTGACATTGGAAGAAATTGATCTGCTTACAACAACAACATAGTCTTATTCCACATCGTGAAGGGAAAGAAATTGAACTACTTGTAAAATAAAGAATAAAAAAAGCTTTTATTACCAAACTGTAGACACTTGGTTTAAAGGTATCATGAAGGTTACACCACAAGTATTTGGTGTAAACAAGTGAATGAACATGCATTGTGTTTGCAAATAAAATAAATATTATAAACTCACTTCTTCTTCTTCCTTTTTTTTTGGTAACAATGTAAATATTACAACAAACTCTAATACACCTACAAAGCACCTAAACTTCCATAGCCACCTTCCTAAAAGGGTACTGAAATGTAGGCCTCTAACAGAGCTAACTATACAAGAAGATTATAAAGTAATCCATGACAACAACGGTGCTTTCTTTGACATCCTGACAAGTTCCTTTTCTATCTATAAACTCTTTCTTTTTCTATACTACTACATATCTATTCTGCTTAGTGCCTGATGCACATCACCTTTCGGAATCTGAACTTCTACCCAATGTAATATTTCTGCTCTGAGTTTCCTTGCCCAACTGCAATCAGCAAACACAGGTGACTCCCAGTTTTGCATTAACTCTTTTAACGAGTTAATCTTGTTCCAATACCAACTGCATTCAGTGGAAGTTGGCGACTCCATATATCATTATTATTCCTCATACAAATCTCATGCACCCATAGTGAATCTGTAGCAGCTCGGCTGCGATTTTTAGAGAAAAAAGAATAAAATGACAAAATAAGAATTTAACAGAAAATTCATTTCATTTTGGATGATAACAAAATACAACGGAACTCTGGTAAATAGAATGTAAAGGACAATGATAGTTGACCACCTAACAACTCGACACATGGGACGACATGTGTCCCTATTCTAGAACCTCCTAATGGACTAGATACTGTAAACCTGAACTGGACTCACTATGGACTAAAAGCCACTTGGGCCTTATTTAAAGAAAACTAACGTGGGCTAAGCCCAAAACCTTTTCTCACTAACAGACCCAATTCTGAACATAGCCATGGCTGCAGAATCCTCTTTGTTTGCTCTCTGTCATAATAACTTCCCAACAAATGCAATATTCCACAATCTGCTCCCTTTGATGTTTAAACCACCAAACTTCTTTGGACAACAAACTTTTTTTCAGGATACATGTGATATTTTCCTCTTGCCTTCGGTGCTTCCCCATAAGTGCTATCTATATTTTTTGTCTACCTCCTTCAACACACTTTGTGGAAGTATGAATGCTGATCTTTAGGAGCTATGTAATGAGAACAGGACTGTAGTAACTACCTATTATCTCCCAGCATAGGATAATTAATGTTTGGAGTAGACAGTGTTGATTCTAGTAGCGATCTTCTTAACCAATTGGTGACACTCCATCTTATTCCATTTCTTAGATGATAGAGGCAATAATGTTCCTAGCATGAAAGCAGTTTGCTGCACCAATGTTTCCTTCATTTGATCATCCACTCCAGCTAAAAATATGCTTGACTTATCCATGTTGGCCACCAGCCCTGTTACTTTGCTAAAATGTGATAAGGCCTCCATTACTCTAGCTATTGGGGTAGATGTTCCTTTACAGAATATCATCATAAATTTTCACTTCTTTTAGATAGAAAATGATGGATGCTAATTAACTAAGGCTCAAAGTAATTGGCTGAACCGTGATGACAAACATAATGTGCCTAAATTTTCCTCCCAAGTTTTAAATCTTCCATACATATGACAACTTGAAATATTTCATTGAATTGAAAATTTCTAACAAATAGATAGAACAAGATGCCAATGCTTGCATATAGTTGTTACATAAACTCAATGCCTTCACCAACTTCAACATTGGCAAGCATTCGCTTTCTGAAACATTGTCTGAATGCAAATAAATAAATGATTAACTAACACCCTATAATTAATCAGCCCCCATAATCTACCTAAAGGGGGAAACACCATTTGGTAGTTGCAAGTAATTTCACTTCTTTCATTGAGAAATTTCAATCTGTTCCGCGTGAGAAGGAAAGTTTTCTGGCAATGACATTAATGGTTTTCCATCAGAAGATCCCTTCGTCGCCATGGCCAAAGAATAGCCTAGAGCTCGGGCAACTGGGACAGCAACTGCATTACCTACTTGGATGTACCTAAATAATATAAAACAGCCAAAAGCATGCCACAACAAGCTAGGAAAATGATGTTTCTGTTGCGGAAACCAAATGTATATAGTGTGAATAAGTCACAACTACTATACCAAAAATTATGACAGCCACCAAATAATAAATAAGACAATAAAGCAACAATAAAGGGAACACCAGAATTTACGAGGTTCGGCTAATTTTGCCTACTCCTCGGACACAACCAATATTTTATTCCACTCGAAAAATACAAGTGAAATAATACTAAAGAGAGAAGATACAAATGCCTTAAACAGATGAGAAAACAAATGAGAGGTGTGTTTAAATCTTAAACATTAGGCCTTCTTTTATAGGGGGAAAATCCTCCCCAAACTCAAGAGCCCACCGATGTGGGACAAAGAATTTGCCAAACTTCAACAAATCTCCACCTTGGCAAAATTCCATATCTTCAATTTTCTCTCAATAACAAATTTCAAATTTTTTATTGTGTCTAAATCTTCAATCTTCAGTGTTCAACAATGTTGATCAAATCCAAACAATGTTGAAACTTGATTGCAGTCACCACCTTTATCAGCATATCAGCAGGATTCTCCGTAGTATGAATTTTCTTCACCGTGACTCCTCCTTTTTCTATGATTTCTCGTACGAAATGATACCGAACATCAATATGCTTCGTCCTTGCATGATAAACTTGGTTCTTCGCTAATTGAATAGCACTTTGACTATCACAAAAAATTGTGATACCTTTTTGTTCAACACCAAGCTCCTTTAGCAATCCTTGAAGCCAAATTGCCTCCTTCACAGCCTCTGTAATAGCCATGTACTCTGCCTCTGTTGTAGACAAAGCAACTGTTGACTGCAAAGTAGACTTCCAACTAACTGGTGCCTTTGCAAAAGTAAACACATAACCAGTAGTTGATCTTCGTTTGTCCAGATCACCCGCAAAATCTGAGTCACAATATCCAACTACAGACTGATTGTCTTCCTGCTCAAAAACTAACCCGACATCTACAGTATTATGAATATACCGTAGAATCCACTTCACAGCTTGCCAATGCTCCTTCCCTGGATTGTGCATATATCTCCTAATAACTCCAACAACTTGTGAAATGTCAGGCCTTGTGCAAACCATTGCATACATCAAGCTACCAACAACATTTGCGTATGGTACCTTTGATATATACTCTCGTTCAACTTCATCCATTGGCGACATAGTAGTACTTAGCTTAAAATGGGAAGCAAGTGAAGTACTAACTGGCTTAGTCTTGTCATCTATGCCAAAATGTTGAAGTACTCTCTTCAAATATTCCTTTTGAGATAAACAAAGTTTCTTTGAACGTCTATCTCTAATTATCTCCATGCCAAGAATTTTCTTTGCCTCACCCAAATCCTTCATCTCAAACTCCTTCTTCAGTTGAATCTTTAACTTATCAATTTCTTCCGAATTCTTGGAAGCTATCAACATATCATCAACATATAGGAGAAGATATACAAAAGAACCATCTTTAAGCTTGTGCAAATACACACAATGATCGTATTTGCTTCTCTTGTACCCTTGCCGCAACATAAACTCGTCAAATCGCTTGTACTATTGTCTAGAAGATTGTTTCAATCCGTACAACGATTTTTCAAGTTTGCATACCATATTTTCTTTTCCATCAACTTTGAATCCTTCTGGCTGAGTCATGTAGATTTCCTCCTCCAAGTTTCCATGTAAAAATGCAGTTTTTACATCCATCTGAACTAGTTCCAAATCCAATTGTGCTACCAAAGCCAACATAATTCTAATGGAGGAATGTTTTACAACTGAAGAAAACACTTCATTGTAATCAATTCTCTCCTTTTGAGCATATCTTTTGGCCACCAATCTTGCTTTGTAGCGAATATCTACTTGGTTAGGAAATCCTTCTTTCCTTGCAAATACCCATTTGCACCCAATTGCTTTCTTTCCCTTCGGGAAATTGGCCAATCTCCATGTATGATTCTGATGAAGGGACTGTATTTCATCATTCATGGCAATCCTCCACTTATCTTCTTCTGAACTTTGGACAACGTCTTTATAAGTGGTAGAAACATCATCAGCTACAATTGAGGTTGCACAAGCAACTGTCTCTATGAGACGAACATGTTTCGTTATTGTTCTTTTTGGCCTGCTGGTTGCTATTGATTCAAGTTGTTGTTGAGGTTCCTGAGTTGAAATCTCCTCTACTGGCTCTCCTTCCGGAGGGTAATCTTCATTTGTTTCCTCCTCTGCTTCTTGTGTAGGAAAAATAAATTTTCCCTCAAACTCCACCTGCTTAGAAGCACTTTCATTTTGTTTGGTATCTTCTGTTACCTTATTTACCATAGCAGATTCATCAAAGGTAACATCCCTGCTGAATATTACTTTCTTTGTCATAGGACACCATAAGCGATATCCTTTGACTCCAAAAGTAATTCCCATAAAAATAGCCTTCTTTGCCCTTGGATCCAATTTTGACTCTGTCACATGATAATATGCAGTTGAGCCAAACACGTGCAAAGAGTCATAATCTACAGCAGGCTTTCCATACCATTTTTCAAATGGTGTCTTGCCATCAATAGCAGCAGATGGTAGACGATTAATGAGGTGGCATGCATATGTAATTGCCTCAGCCCAAAATTCTTTGCCCAAGCCAGCATTGGACAACATACACCGTACCTTCTCCAGCAAGGTCTGATTCATACATTCTGCCACTCCATTCTGTTGTGGTGTATGTCTGACAGTGAAGTGTCGGACGATGCCATCATTTTCACAAACCTTATTGAAATAATCATTTTTGTATTCACCTCCATTGTCTGTGCGAATACACTTGATCCTCCTGCCTGTTTGATTCTCCACCATCGTCTTCCATTTGAGAAAAATTCTCAGCACTTCATCTTTGCTTTTCATTGTATACACCCACACTCTTCGGGAAAAATCATCAACAAAGGTTACAAAATAGTGTTTCCCACCCAATGAAGGTGTTTTGGAAGGACCCCAAATATCAGAGTGTACATAATCCAAAATGCCTTTAGTATTATGGATCGCTGTACCAAATTTAACCCTTGTCTGTTTCCCTTTGACACAATGCTCACAAAACTCCAAGTTGCAAGCCTTTACTCCTTTTAACAATCCTTGATCTGATAGAGTTTTCAAGGATTTTCCTCCAGCATGTCCCAAGCGCATGTGCCATAGCTTGGTTGCTTCTACCTCTTTGTCGTCACTGGATGTCACTGTCGCTGTCCCAATAACTGTACTACCACGATAGCGGTACATATTATTATTCTTCCGATTAGCCTTCATTACCACTAGTGCACCGAAGCATACTCTCATCACTCCATTTTCTGCAATAATTTTGAACCCTTTTGATTCTAGGGCTCCTACAGAGATGAGATTCTTCTTCAAATCCGGTACAAATCGAACATCTGTTAATGTTCTGATAATTCCATCATGGTTCCTTAATCGTATTGAACCAATGCCATATGAGGTAAGAGAGCTGTTATCCGCTGTGTGGATGACTCGATATTCTCCTTCTTGAAATTCCACAAACCAGTCCCTGTTGGGACACATATGATAGCTACAAGCCGAGTCCATCAACCATATGTCTGATAATGTTGATGACTCTGTTGTAATTAATGAGAAGTCTGAATCATCACAATCAGCTACATTTGAATCCATAATGACCTTTTCATTGTTATGTTTGGCCTTATTCTTCAACTTCGGACAGTCTTTCTTCCAGTACCCTTTTTCTCGACAAAAGGCACATTCATCTTTGCTGGGTCTGGATCTTGACTTGGATCTTCCCTTCTTTGTCCTCGTTTGATTTTGAGGACGACCCCTCACAAATAGTGCTTCTCCTTCTCCGCCCTTCTGTTTTTCTCGCTTTCTTTGTTCATAGCTGTACAAAGCCGAACAAACTTCTCTGAGAGAAACTTCGTCATTTCCATGGAGTAGAGTAGTTTCAAGGTGCTCGTACTCATCAGGAAGTGACACCAACAACATCAAGGCCAAGTCACCATCATCATAAGTTGTATCCATATTTTGCAAATTTGTGACCAACTTATTGAAACTGGTGATATGTTCATTCATCGTGGTACCAGGAACATAGGTGAAGTGAAATAGTCTCCTCTTCATGTACAATTTATTTTGACTATTTTTCTTCAAAAATTTATCCTCCAGTGCTTTCCATAATTTACTTGCAGAAGTTTCCTTTGTGTATAGATATTTCTGCTCTCTAGCAAGGAAGGATCGAATGGTACCGCAAGCAACACGGTTGATAATTTTCCAATCTTCTTCTCCAATAACATCTGGTCTCTTTTCTTCAATGGCAAGATCTAGCCCTTGTTGAAAAAGGACATCTAGAACCTCGCCTTGCCACATCCCAAAATGTCTGGACCCGTCAAAAATTTCTACCGCAAATTTCGCATTTGACACAATTCTTGTCATAAGCGAAGATGCCAATGATGACGTATTGTTGACACTTGATGTAGATTTTTCTTGTTTATTGTCTCCATATTTGACACAAATATTATTTAATAGCTAACGATACAAATCAAGATTATTTCCTTTCTGATGTAGAAGATCAGACTAAGCTGCAACCACAGAGCATACTCAGACAGAACCTTGACTCAGTTACCAAGATAAATCTTTTCTGATGTGGAAGATCAGACTATGCTGCAACCACAGAGCATACTTAGTCATTATCTTGGCTCTGATACCAATTGTTGCGGAAGCCAAATGTATATAGTGTGACTAAGTCACAACTACTATACCAAAAATTATGACAGCCACCAAATAATAAATAAGACAATAAAACAACAATAAAGGGAACACCAGAATTTACGAGGTTCGGCTAATTTTGCCTACTCTTCGGACACAACCAATATTTTATTTCACTCCAAAAATACAAGTGAAATAATACTAAAGAGAGAAGATACAAATGCCTTAAACAGATGAGAAGGCAAATGAGAGGTGTGTTTAAATCCTAAACATTAGGCCTTCTTTTATAGAGGGAAAATCCCCCCAAAATTCAAGAGCCCACCGATGTGGGACAAATTTGCCAAACTTCAACAAATTTCTTTGGTCATATTCTTATGTGGAGCTTCTGTGTAGTAATTAGTAGATTCCAAAGTAAAGCCTGGCATAACCAAAGAGCATGCACAATAGCCTTTATAAAAGCCTCCAAATACCAGCAGCTTATTAATGTGTTAGGAAAACTATGGCTCTGGCATGTTTCCGTATTAATGTGTTAGTTTAAGCTCAAGCAAGGGAACTACCACCAACAAAGCTCATAGCATAGTCAGGAACATGTTGATTTTAAGCATCATAAGATCCAGAAAACAAACAACAAAATAACTGTATCACTCGAATCAAATCATACCAAAGGCTTCCCTGAAGGAAGTTTTACTCTCTCCACATCTGGATCCCATTCAACTTTATTATCAGAACGAACACGAACTCCAGGTAAGTCTCTGAAGTTTGCACCCTACAATCACAGGTCAATAATTCAGCACAGCGAGGAACTCATCACTGAAGTACAAAAAATGGCCAGACAGAAACAATTTGTATACCTTCCGCTTGGGAATTTGACAAACACGCTGACATCATTCAACTGCAGAGGACGATGATCATAGAGAACACTTCCCAGTGCCGCTACAATATAGCAGAATCAAAATTTGAAAGCAGCTAAACTACTGTTTGATGTAATTGAATGACTGAACTGCATTAGCAAAATATTCATTAATGCAGAACCCATTTTCAGCTCAACCTTAATTAGTATATGAAACCTCTAATATGGAATTGGTTAATAATGTACAGATTGCTGAAGTTAACTGGTTAAATTAGCTTATGTTATTTGGAGCATAGTATCTCTCTTCAATTGAATCAGGTTCACGATGCCTTTGCTGATATATCTACTTTGGTGGTATAGTTAATCATTAATCGGAACCTTTTCTACCTTACTCCTTCAAGTAGCTTGTTCTGGATGGGATTTCACTTCATATTATTGTTGTGCATTGTTGGCAGGAAAGGGAACATGCCCTGATCCTTCAAAAGTGGTAACACGCCAATCTTGGTTGCAACAGATGTGGCAGCACGTGGTTTTGATATACCCCATGTTGGCAACTTTGACATTCCAAATGACATTGATGATTATGTCCACCGTATTGGAAGGACAGGGCGAGCAGGAAAAACAGGTTTAGCAACAGCCTTCTTTAACGAGAACAATTCGTCAGTGGCAAGAGCACTGGCTGATCTGATGCAAGAAACAAACCAAGAAGTACCTGCTTGGCTCTCTCGCTATGCTGCTCGATCTTCACATGGAGGCGGAAAAAATCGTCGTGGTGGAAATTGTTTTGGCGGGCGTGATTTCCGAAAGGATTCCTCTTTTAATCGAGGGGTCACAGACTACTATGATTGGGGGGGGGGGGGCCAATATGAGCAGTGGCTATGGTGCATCTGGTGGTTATGCTGCATCATATGGTGGTGCTGCTGTGATTCTTAGGTATTCTTTTATCAAGAAAATGTATTGGTTGTAGATTTCACCTCTAATGTTGTAATATTACAAAGTCAATGCCAAGTTTTGTATTGTATTACTTTTCTCTCCCGAGTAAGTTCTTGATTTGTTTTTGTGATGTTATTATTTTCATTCATAAGGCAGTGATAGTAACTTTGCATTAGCTGATTATTTATATAACTAATGGTAAGGTTAATTTTTTGCCGGTGAAACGTTAAGAAGGCGTTTGGACATAAAAATTGTAATTTTCGAAAAAAAAGTAGCATTTGAAGTTAAGTTGAAAAGTAATATTTGGAATTTGAAATTATGTTTGGACATGCATTTCACTTGAAAAAATGTTCAAGTTTTGTGACTAGAAAAAAATTTAAAATTTTTAAAACTCATTTTCGAAATAAATTCAAAAACTTAGTAAAATTTCATGGACAAACACATTTTTGAAAGAAAAAAAAAGGAAATTGTTTTTGGGGACAGACTGGTCCTAAATCTTTGCATGCAAACTGGTCCTAAATATTGCAGAAAAAATTGATAAAATTGATTTTATCAATTACCACATATTAAAATGTTTAACAAAAATCCATTTTCTAATGAATATTTAGCTCTTAATTAACTGCAGAAAATAAGCTTATTATATTTTTGTAGCTGTCATTTAACATTTTCATGGAAAAACTTGTGCATCAACTTACTATGTATCACTCATTTGTAATTGTCCCTTTCTTTTCCTTCTTCACTAAAAATGTTGTAAATGTGATGTAGAAATAGGAAGGAACAAGTATCCCCAGTCCAGACTTGTGCACTGACTTGAGCAATATATGGTATGTTCCACAATTACTAATGACTAAAATCAAAGTGAAATATGAACTTGAAAAAGTTTGTCTCTCGTAGCTTTCGTTTGAAATTACCGTGAAAAGACTTGTTCACTGACTTGAACTAAACAACAAGGGTTAGATAGATTGTTTTCGATAGCCCCTTGGCTCAAGCAGACAAAAAAGACAATATATCAGTACCAACAACAAAAAATATAGAAATAATAACAAAATCTTCTATGTTCCATATTTCCAATACAAAATCTGCAAATAGTGAATAAATACCAAATTCTTTCTTTAAATCACAACTTTTATTAAATAACTCAATGCGAAGACAACACACTTCAATTGTAGTAGCTATTAATGACAGTTTCACTTTGATCCCTTTGTTTCTAGTAGCATATTGGCATTTGTTGTTGCAAACACCTACATAGTCTTTCCAATTCTTTGTATTTAAACTCTGTATTTATTCACTTCTCCCAAGTTATTTCCTGTATTTATTTCATTAAATACAAAGTAAACGAGTTAGATACAGAACAATTATCTCAATATTCTCACGCATTTTACTATAGAAATGAGTTTAATACGAATATATACCCGAAAGCTTTTAACTTACTTCTTGTGCCTTTCGAAACTGTTTTAGACACCATTATTCCCCCTTCTGTAACGCTTTTGTCCTTGCAGCTTCTTTCGCCTTTTGGCAATGATTATGAATTCTAATTTTTCAACGATCCATGAAAGCCAATTTGGATTTCGAGAAGAAAGCATGAAATATGCGATGGAGAATCCAATAATTAGTCCACTCCCATATCCCATAATGTCACGACCCTAAACCGGACCCAGTCGTGATGGCACCTATCGTGAAACAAGGCCAGTCGACACAAACCCCCAAAAATATTAACAGTTATAATAATTCATAATTAAGTCATTAATAAGTGATAAATCTCAAAATTGAGAGAAATAGAACAAATGCGGAAACAAACACAGCCCGACATCGGAGTGTCACCAGTCATGAGCATATAAACATCTGTTTAAGAGTATGAAAGACACTACACAATCTATTACAGAACTAGTACAAAGGAATGTAAGATAAGAGGGAGAAGCACTGGGCTGCGAACGTCGAGCGACTACCTAGTGAACTCCGAACAGCCTGTTAGAAGCAATCAGCCCTCGCTAGCGGGACCCGAGGCTCCTGAATCTGCATACAGGGTGCAGGGAGTAATATGAGTACGCCAACTCAGTAAGTAATAAAAGTAAAGGCAGCTGAGCGATAAGAAAACACGTAAAACACAGAAAAATGCTACAAAGAGGCGGTATAAGACCATTACAATGCAATAAAACAGTGAAAATTGTAAAAACACCTTAGTTCAATGAAATCCTCTTTAAAACATCTTTTAGTAGTTCAAACGAGTAAATAAAAACAGGAAGAAAAGATAGATACATAAATCAGCCCCTCGGGCAAAATATCAACAGAATCAACCCCTCGGGCAATAACATGGAACAACATCAGCCCCTCAGACTATATCACATATCACACTGGGTACCCTCGCTCATTAGGGGTGTACAAACTCCGGAAGGGCCCCCTTACGGCCCAAACACAATAACAAGCCATCTCGTGACATAATCAACAGGCTCTCGACCTCGTATCAAGCCACCTCGTGGTGTAATAACTCAGGCCTTCAGCCTCATAATCATGAATCTATGTGATATTGCTGCGACACGTAGCCCAATCCCATAGTATCCTCACAACATAGGCCATCGGCCTTACTCAGTCAGAATCTCACAAGCCACTTAGGCAACAGTAAAACATGATGCTCAACCCAAAATATCATTTAAAATATTAAAAACGAGTAAAGATGGCTGAGTTGTGAAAATAGTAGAATATAGCATGACTGAATACAAATACGAAATCAAAACAATGATAATAGTAGTACAAATTCCCTAAGGGTCCCAAACAGTTGGCATGAGGTCCAAACATGGCATTCAGCCCAAACATGATGATAGCAAACAGTTTTCAATCAAATACGCAGTTAAACAGTAATACGAGACGGACTAAGTCACAATCCCCAATAGTGCACGACCCCACGCTCGTCATCTAGTGTGTGCGTCATCTCATAGTAGCACAACGATGTCAAATCTGGGGTTTTATACCCTCAGGACAACATTTATACTTACCTCTATCCGGTCTAAACACTAGCCCACAATGCCTTTGCCTCTCGAATCGGTGTCCGGATGCTCCAAATCTAACAAAAAATCAGAACATAACCATCAAAATATGCTAACGGAATAAAGCCCACTCGAAGAAAATCAAATTACAATACCAATCCTGAAATTAACCAAAACCCGACCCCCGGGCCCATGTATCGAAATTCGATAAAAAATACATTAATAAACTCCTTGTCCTCCCACGAGTTCATCCATATCAAAAGTACCAAAATCCAACCACAAATGATCTCTCAAACTCATACTCAAAGGTCTCCAATCTCAAGCCCTAGTTTCTTCAATATTTACCCGTAAATTTCCATAAATTTCAAGCCTAATCAATGAAATAACACCATAGGAATGAGTTGTATGATAAAAAATCTTACCTCAATGAAGGTCCCTCTGATTCCTTTGCCAAAATCCCCCCAAAAGCTCCAAAATCGATTTCAAAATGGTGAAGAAAGACTGAAAATCGCGAATGAGGGTTTATATACTTTCTGGCGCAGGGTATTCGCACATGCGGCCCAATTCCGCTTCTGCACTACCACTTCTGCGATCAAGCACATCGCATCTGCGGTTTTCACTTAAAACCTCAACTCCGCACCAGCGATCGGACATCCGCACCTGCGATACCGCAGGTACGCTCAAGCAGCCGCTTCTGCGGTTCCAGCTTCCTATGGCCATTTCTGCATCTGCAACCCACTGAGCGCTTCTACGAGACCGCATTTGCGGTCCCCTAGCTGCAGGTGCGGTTATGACAACAATAGGAAATCTTCAGCTGTCAAAACCCAACTCAAAATCTTCCGTCAACTATCCGAAATCATCCTGAGGACCCCGGGACCGCAACCAAAAGTACAAGCAGGTCGTATACCCCTATCCAAACTTTCACCAATCTTCAAAGCACCTCAAACAACATCGAATCAACCAAATCACATCTGATTCAAGCCTAAGGTTCCAAAAATCTTTCGAATTTCGCTTTTAATCAAAAAGTCTATCAAATAACGTCTGAATGACCTGAAATTTTGCATACACATCCCAAATGACAAAACGAAACTACTGCAACTCTCGAAATTCCATTCCGACCCCTATACCAAAATCTCACCTATCCACCGGAAAATGCCAAAATTCCAATTTCGCCAATTCAAGCCTAAACCTACTACGGACTTCCAAAACATGTTCTGATCACACTCCTAAGTTCCAAATCATCTCTCAAAGCTATCCGAACAATCAGAATTCACATCTAAGCCCTTTTCTACATAAGTCAACATTCGATTGACTTTTCCAACTTAAGCTTACTCAAAAAAGACTAAGTGTCTCAAACCTTACCAAAACCTCTCCGAACCCGAGCCAACCAACCCGATAACACATAATACCGCTGAAAAAGACAATAAGAAGTAGAAATGGGGAAGATGGAGCGGTAACACATGAAACGACCAGCCGGATCGTTATATCCTCCCCTCTTAAACAAACATTCATCCTCGAATGGGTCAAGAAACATACCTGAAGCCTCAAATAGGTGAGGATATCTGCTCCGCATCTCCCGCTCGGTCTCCCAGGTAGCCTCCTCTACCGGTCGACCTCTCCACTGCATTTTCGCTGAAGCTATATCCTTTAACCTCAACTTTCGAACCTGACGCTCCAAAATGGCTATTGGCTCCAAATTATAAGTCAAATCATCATCTAACTGAACCGTGCTGAAATCCAAAACATGAGACGGATCCCCAATATACTTTTGGAGCATAGAAACATGAAATACTGGATGCACACTCGATAAGCTGGGTGGCAAAGGAAGCTCATAAGCCACCTCCCCAATCCTTCGAATCACCTCAAAAGGCCCAATGAATCGAGGACTCAATTTACCTTTCTTCCCAAATCTCATAACACCCTTTATGGGTGAAACCTTCAACAAAACCTTCTCACCAACCATATAGGACACATCCCGAACCTTCATGTCAGCATAACTCTTTTGTCTCGACTGCGTTGTACGAAGCCTCTCCTGAATCACCTTCACCTTGTCTAAAGCATCCTGCACCAAGTCTGTACCCAAAAGCCTGGACTCACCGGGCTCAAATCAACCAATTGGAGATCTACACCGCCTCCCATACAAATCCTCATATGGAGCCATCTGAACTCGACTGGTAACTATTGTTATAAGCAAACTCTACGAGCGGTAGAAACTGATACCATGATCCTTCGAAATCAATGACATAAGCGTGCAACATGTCCTCCAATATCTGAATAGGGCACTCGGACTGCCCATTTGTTTGAGGGTAAAAAGCTGTGCTCAACTCAACCTATGTACCCAACTATCGCTGCACAGACCTCCAAAATTGTGAAGTAAACTGAGTGCCCCTATCTGAAATGATGGAAACTGGGACACTATGCAAACGAACAATCTCCCGGATATAGATCTCTGCCAACCGCTCTAAAGAATAAGTAGTACACATACGAATGAAGTGCGCGGACTTGGTCAGCCGATCCACAATCACTCAAATAGCATCGAGCTTCGTCAAAGTCCGTGGGAGCCCAACTACAAAATCCATGGTGATCCGCTCCCACTTCCACTCTGGAATATCCATCTGCTAAAGCAAGCCACCCGGTCTCTAATGCTCATATTCCACCTGCTGACAATTGAGACACAGAGCTACAAATCCTACAATGTCGTTCTTCATTCTCCTCCGCCAATAATGCTTTCTCAGATCCTGATACATCTTTGTGGCACCGGATGAATGGAATACCGCGAGCTATGGGACTCCTCCAGAATCAACTCCCGAAGCCTATATACATTGGGCACACATATCTGGACCTGCATCCTCAACACCCCATCATCACCAATAGTCACATCTCTGGTATTATCGTGCTAAACTCTATCCTTAAGGACAAACAAATGAGGATCATCATACTGGCGCTCTATGATGTGATCAAATAAGGAAGACCGTGAAATCATACAAGCCAATACCCGACTAGACTCTGAAATATCTAACCTCATGAACCGATTGGCTAAGGCCTGAACATCAACTGCAAGAGGTCTCTCCTCAACTGGAATATATGCCAAACTCCCCATACTTACCGCCTTCCTACTCAAGGCATCGTCCACCACATTGGCCTTTCTCGGATGGTACAAAATAGTAATATCATAATCCTTTAGCAACTCCAACCATCTCCGCTGCCTCAAATTGAGATCCTTCTGCTTGAATAAGTGTTGAAGGCTACGATGATCAATAAACACCTCACAAGACACACCATACAAATAATGCCTCCAAATCTTCAACGCGTGAACAATGGCAACTAACTCCAAATCATGAACAAGGTAGTTCTTCTCATGGGGCTTCAATTGACGAGAAGCATAAGTAATAAATCTACCCTCCTGCATCAATACACACCCAATACCAACTCTCGAAGCATCACAATACACAGTATATGAACCTGAAGCTGATGGCAAAACTAACACTAGAGCTATGGTCAAGGCAATCTTGAGCTTCTGAAAGCTACTCACACTCATCCGACCACATGAATGGAGCACCCTTCTAAGTCAACTTGGTCAAGGGTGATACGATAGATGAAAATCCCTGAACAAACCAACGGTAATAACCTGCCAAACCAAGGAAGCTGCGAATCTCTGTGGTTGAGGACGGTCTGGGCCAACTCTGAACCGCCTCTATCTTCTTCGGATCAACTTGAATACCCTCGCTGGACACCACGTTCCCCAAGAATGCCACTGAACTGAGCCAAAACTCATACTTGGAGAACTTTGCATAAAGCTTCTCCTCCCTCAATCTCTGCAACACAACTCTCAAATGCTCTACGTGATCCTCCTAACTACGCGAATACACCAGAATATCATCGATGAAAACTATGACAAACGCATTGAGATAAGGCCGAAACATGCTGTTCATCAAATGCATGAACACTGTTGGGGAATTGGTCAACACAAAAGACATCACCAAGAACTCATAATGACCGTATCGGGTCCTAAAAGCTGTCTTAAGAATATCTGAGACCCTGATCTTCAATTGGTGATAACCTGAACGGAGATCAATCTTGGAGAACACTCTCGCTCCCTTAAGCTGGTCAAACAAATCATCGATATGAGGCAAAGGATACTTGTTCTTGATTGTTACTTTGTTCAACTGCTAGTAATCAATGAACATCCTTATCGTGCCATCCTTCTTCTTCACAAACAGGATATGCGCACCCCAAGGCGACACACTAGGTCGAATAAACCCCTTATCAAGGAGTTCCTGAAGCTGCTCCTTTAACTTCTTCAACTCCGTTGGTTCCATACAATATAGTGGAATAGAAATGGGCTGAGTGCCTGACACCAGATCAATACCAAAATCAATATCCCTGTCCGGTGGCATGCCCAGCAGGTCTTCAGGAAACACATTAGGAAAATCCCTCACAACAGGAACATAATCAATACTAGGAGTCTCTGCACTGACATCCCACACAAAGGCTAAGTATGAAAGACAACCTTTTCCAACCCTACGTTGGGCCTTCAAGAATGAAATCACCCTACTGGGAACATAATCAGTTGAACCTCGCCACTCAATCTGTGGCACACCCGGCATAGACAATGTTACTGTCTAAGCATGACAGTCCAGAATAGCATGACACAGAGATACCCAATCCATGCCTAATATAACATCTAAGTCTACCATACATAACAACAAAAGATCAACTCGGGTCTCCAGACCCCAAATAACCACCACACATGACTGGTACACACGGTCTATAATAACAGTATCTCCCACCAGAGTAGATACATGAACAAATGAAATAAGAGACTCACATGGCATATCCACATAATGAGAAAAGTATGATGACCCATAAGAATAAGTGGAACCAGGATCAAATAACACAGAGGCATTTATGTGGCAAACTGAGACAATATCGGTAATCACAGCATCTAAAGCAATAACATTGGGTCTAGCTGGAAGTACATAGAAACGGGCCTGACTGCCACCTGATCGACCTCCCCCTCTAGGGCGACCCCTAGCTGGCTGGGTGGGTGGTGGCAAAGTGACTAGCACTGAAGCCGATGGCTGACTCCTCTGCTAAGATGAACTCCCAAGATGACGTGGACACTGCCTCTACATATGACCCAACTCTCCACACTCATAGCAACTCCCTGATGCTGGAGACGGGGACTAAAGGAAACCCCTAGCACCAGAATGACTAGCAGATGCACCTGGCTTAGAAGAGCCCTGAACTGAAGGAGCACGGGATAAACTTTAACCTGAAAGGGCACTGAGTGATGATTGGACCTGATGAGAGATGTGAGAACCATGACCCGATGATGCCCCACGATAACCTGGGCGAGCTGACTGAGTATGTCTTAATGGACGGCCTATGTTATGCTGAAACTGACCCCTCGAAGGAGCACCATAATAACTACCAGATCCCTGCGACCTCTTGGCCTCTTTCTCATCTCGCTCCTGGCAACGAACTGACTTAATCTCGCGAGCAATGTCAATAACCTCCTCAAATGTGCACCATACACCCTCTCCCTGGTCATGAGAATACGAAGCTGATATGTGAGGCCATTAACGAACCTCCTAATCCTCTCTCTCTCCGTAGGAACCAACCAAATAGCATGACGAGATAACTCCGAGAACCTCATCTCATACTGCGTCATAGTCATATCTCCCTAACGCAACTACTCGAACTGCCTGCACAGCTCCTCTCTACGAGACTGTAGCACATACTTCTCCAAAATGAGAACGAAGAACTGTTGTCAAGTAAGGAGTGCTACACCAACAGGCCTACGCCTCTCATAAGCCTCCCACCAAGTGAAGGCAACTCCAGAAAACTAAAAAGTAGTAAAAGCGACCCTGTTGGTCCCCAGAATACCCGATGTACGAAGAATCCTCTAACACTTGTCCAAGAAACCCTGGGCATCCTCGCCCTCTCCATCACTAAAAGTTGGAGGCTGAAGTCTACCAAACCTCTCCAACCTGTGCTGCTCGTCCTCTAGCATAGCAGAAGCTACATAGTCCTGAATAACTATAATCGGATGGGCTGGAGGTGCCCCCGGTGTCTGAAGTCCATGCACGACCTGCTCAAGTGTGCGAGCGGCGGGAGTCTAAGTGCCTCCCCCCGCTTGAGAAGTAGCTGCAGCTGTAGTAACTGAGACCGCCTGAGCTAGGCCAGTGCATACTGATAAAATCTGAGTCAGGGCCTCCTGAAGACTTGGAATCATAATGGGCACAGCGGATGCCTGAGCTGGTGCAGCTGGGGAATCCACAACTAGGACTTGATCCTGAACTAGGGCGGCTGGTAGATCTGCAGGTGCTGCCCTAGCTGTTGTGCGGGCTACACCCCTGCCCCTATCACGACCTCGACCTCGACCTCGTCCTCGGCCTCTAGTGCCCCCAACTAGTGGCACTGGTGGTCGTCCATCCTGACCGGTCACTCATGTCCTCACCATCTGTGAGAGAATAAAATAACATAAGCTTAGTACTTGGATCAACAAATTCACACAACAAAAATTCCAAGAATATGAAGTTTTTCTTAAAGGTTCTACAGCCTCCCGAGGATAAATACAGACGTCTCCATACCGATCCCCGAGACTCTAATAAACCTGCTCATGACTCGTGAGACCTATGTAACCTAGGCTCTAATACCAACTTGTCACGATCCTAAACCGGACCCGATCGTGATGATGCCTATCGTGAAATAAGGCCAGCCGACACAAACCACCAAACCAATTACCAGTTATAATAATTCATAATTAAGTCATAATAAGTGATAAATCCCAAAATAGAGTGAAATAGAACAAATACGGAAACAAATATAGCCCGATATCGGGGTGTCACCAGTCATGAACATCTAAACATCTGTCTAAGAGTATGAAAGAAACTACACAGTCTATTACAAGACTTGTACAAAGGATAGTAAGATAACCTTTTTTTTTTTAATTTTAACTCCAAATCTCCCCCTCTATAACCTTCTTTGTACTTCTAACTCAAATAGCTAGTGGATTTAGTGACATTTTCGAACCCATAAACTTTAAATTCTCACTCCGCCTTTGATCATATTTGTGAAGCATAAGTATTTACTCATACAAGCACCTTAAAGTCTACAATTATTCAACAGATGAAAGTAAAAGGTAAATTCATAAACAGCAACCTATATCAGTAAAAACAAGAAAATTGCTCAATAGTTACAAGAGTAACATTCATATGCGAATCAAAGTTGTAGAAACAAATAAGCAGCTAACATTTTCTCAACAAAGACCCAATTTTTAATTTGCAATTCTCGAGAAACTGTATAGAAGATAAAATTGGCCATTTACAAAGTATAGTATATAGTATATACCTTTTTCTTTTTCTTGGAAGAAGTGATAGCAGAATTGGCACTGTTGCTTCGACGGCGGGAGAAAGTGAGAACGGAGGAAGAGGGACGAGAGGACGAAGAGTGAAGTGCCAAAACAACGTTTGTTCTGCTTCTGGGCTGACCCGCAAGAAGATGAAGATCGTTGGTTGAACATCGGAGTGTAATGGAAATGCGAAGAGTCGTAGAAGCAGAGGCCATTCTCCACTTTCTGAAAAGCTTCGAGGCTTATCTGTATTCTGTTTGAAGGGTTTAAGAAGGGGGTAATTGGCGATAATATTATTTGGAAAGGGCCCTTTTTCCCTTTTCTCTTTTTATGTCATTATTATTATTACTATTATTATTATTATTATTATTGTTGTTGTTGTTGTTGTTGTTGTTGTTGTTGTTGTTGTTGTTGTTGTCGTCGTCGTCGTTGTTTAATCCCAAAATTAGTTTTCGAATAAATAATTTATTGTATTTGTTGGAAGGATTGAGTTAGCTTTGAAATACTTGTAGAGAAAAATAAAATTGGAAGAAATGAATCTCACGTAATTGTCATTCACTATATACATAGTTATATACGTACATCTGATGACTAACCATAATACCTAGCCATAATTAACCTTTAACTACTAACTCTAGTTAACTAAACCTCACTTACAACTTACTATGTACCATTCTACAATTCACAATACAAGATACAAGTAAAGTCTGCTATTAACACTTTCTACACTCCCGCTCAAGTTGGGTGATGAAGATGATCCCCAACTTGCATAACATTTCACAGTCTAATTGTTTTCCCAAAGCATTGGTTAGAATGTCTGCTACACGCTCCTTGCCTGGCACATGCTCTGTTCTGATTAGTCTTTAATGTAGCCTTTTTCTACTCCTTGCCTGGCACATGCTCTGTTCTGATCAGTCTTTGATGTAGCCTTTTTCTACTGAAATCGCTGGCAATCTCTATATGCTTTTACGCTCATGATACATGTTATCTTGCCAGATGGTGTACTACTCATTAATAATCCATTCAGGTTTATCCTCGATGTATCTTACCGCTCGCAGTGCTGCTTCATAATGGGACTCCTTTGGGGCATGGATAAATTGATTTAGGTGTTGAATAGCAAATGAGATATCTGGTCTTGTAGTGACCAAGTAAAGCGGTCTTCCTATCAGCCTCTGATATACTCCTATGTATTCTAATTCCTTGTCCCTAGAGATATCAAATTTTTGATCATACTCTTGACTTGTTAGCTTTTGACTTTGTTCCAAAGGTGTTGTAATTGGTTCTGGTTTAGCTCCCCCCTAGACCACATTCTCAAATTAGTTCCAATACATATTTCCTTTAGCTGATAGTATACTTCTATCAGATCTGGCGAATTCAATTCCAAGGAAAAATCTCAATTCTCCTAGATCCTTCATTTTAAAGTTGTGATTCAAAATGCCTTTGGCCTCTTGAATCAGTGTGACATTGCTACCTGCGATTAACAAGACATCAACATACACCAAAATTACAACAATGTCCCCCTTGTGCCTTTTAGTGAACATATAGCAGTCAAGCTTGCTTTGGACATAGCCATAATTGGTCAAGGTTAGCTTCAGATTCCACTGTCTAATTGCTTGTTTTAACTCATACAGGGATTTGAGGTAGCCAAGAAGTGCCTTGAGTCATAGTATAGATTTCACGATGCAATTGATACACTCGTCTGAGATTCCATTTATCGAAGCGCTCTTTCAAGTCCATCCACACTGTGCATTAGAAGAGTACATAAGGCTATTTGCAAGCTCTCTTGATACGAATTGGTAATCCATGAAAAAAACAAAAGCATTACATATATCCCACTTATGTATCAAATCATCCTTATACATCGATAAACCCTAACTTGTTTTTAGACAGTAATGCAACTCTCATTGAATTACAACATGTAGTATAGTTTTCAATTCTAGTTAGATGTTGAGGAATTAAGATGCTAACTAGTGAATCCGATGGGAGTAAATACAATGGATTTCTAGGATGAATGTCACTAAATTTCTCAATCAAGCCGACAATAATACGTCCTTCGGTTGTTGAAGCATTTGGCATGATGAACCGATAGGAGAAGTTGAAGATTTGACAACGGCGAAAAAATTTAGGGTTTCTAGACCTCAATTACTCCGGAAAAAATTCAGAAAATGCACAATTTTCGATGAAATCCACCTCACTACGCACTACAATTGCTCGAACTCGTGGTGTTTCAGCTCAAAGGACTACTGATCGATAGCTCTAATACAATGTTGGGAGGATTGAGTGAATTGTGAGATACACCCAGCCGAGAGAGGTGATGCGGAGCAGTTGTAGAGAGAGAAATAAAATTGGAAGAAATGAATCTTACTTAGTTGTCCGTATTTTACCGCCACTAGCAAATTGATTAATCCAAAGTGCATATACTGAAATGAAGAACAATAGCGATAAATAAAATGGAATTGAGGTCAAATAAGAGAAATCTTATTGATCGTCGGCCTTTGATGTGACTATGTTGAAATGGATTACAATCCTTGAAAAAGACAAAAGAGAAAGATATCTTGCAAAAGAATACGAAGAGTACACGATAAATAATCTCAAATGTTATATGTAATCAAATGTGTATGACAAATAAATAAAGTAGGATATTTATAGCCTAGATGAGACGAGGTTGTTCTAAGTTCCTAGCATGCATGCTTGGTATGCGGTTAGTAGTTTTTTAAAGAAGTTTTAACTTTGCAAGTAAAAAATTATTTTTTCGCACTAAACTACAATATTTTTTCAAGTAAAATATAAGTCTAAATATAATTTCAAATTCTAAATATCCCTTTTCAGTTTAACTTCACATATTATTTTTTCATCAAAAATCATAATTTTTATGTCCAGTTGCCTACTTATTATCTCGCCAACATATATAATAGAGATCCTCTAAAAATCTCTATTCTCGTTAGCTGGACATCACCAGTAAAAGAAGGTTGCTACAAACTAAAACAGGGCTACAACCTGCTGGTAATCCCGTGAAGGGCGAAGTGAACAAATAGTCAACGTTCAATTTTTGCAAGTTTAGCCGCTTTAAATCAACTTCAAACGCACGAGTATGAAGTTTAGAAATACAGGCCTGAAGTTTGACTTGCCAAAACTCTAAACAATTTGAAATCAAGAAAGCTTCAATATTTTTACATATTTCTCAAATATCCTCGTTCTTTTAGTACAAAATATCAAAGACATTGATAATATGCCCAACTGAGAATAGTTTATATAGAAAGTCTTCATCTTTTCCAATGTTTTCAAAAAAGATTTCAACAATATCCACTTAATTTAAACTCGTTATATTTGAAATTCAAGATCCACTTGTTCAAGCTTTCAATTGTGGCAATATTTTAAAGACACTTGTGACAAATGTCTTAACCAAAAACATGTGGCAAACCTTCTAGAAGGGAAGAGATATATGGCAAAAAGCTTTTGAAAAGTGGCAATTGCATTTGCCACGTTCTTTCCTCTCATCATATGGATCCATGCACATATGCCTATAAATAGGCTCTCAACTAGACAAGAAGATCATCATTAGCAAGACAAAAAAAAATCCTTCTTCTTCCAATTTATTTTATCTCATGATTGCTAATGATTAGTAATCACTACTACAAACCTTCTCATTTTCAATTACGCCTAGCCTTTTGTGTGTTCCGATTTCTTTTGTAACATGTGTTTATTTCCCCATTCCAAATATGCTGGTATTATTTAATTTTACTGATTTCTGTATCCTCTAAATAAATAGAAATGTGCTTGTTTAATTCTGAAAAAATATTTCACATTGCTGAAATAATTTCTTAGATTGTAGGGGAATGACGACACCGGAAAATAACTTTTTAGAGATGAATTCAAGATTTAAATTTAATAATTTTAGTTTTTATGATATTTAGCATTGAATTTATTATGCTGTTAAAATTATAGGTTCGGATCAAATATTAATTGAAATTTAATTGATTTTTACATATAAATTTATATCAGTGTCGAAATTTATGAATTCAATTGAACACGTAAGCCTAAGGCTACATTCACCTTTGGTAGTAGCAGGCGGGCACTACATGTAGCCGGATGATCCCTCCCTGCAGTGCTAGCTATTCCCATGCTCCTTTTTGTAATGGCCATGGCTCAGGTTGTAATTGGCACACCCCAGTTCTGTTGTAGTTCGATTACTACAGTTGTGCGATCAACACACTATCACAATCTTTCTTATACTGATGACTTTAATTAATATTTCCTCCGTTCACTTTTATTTGTCCACTATACTAAAAATACATTTTCACTTTTACTTGTCCACTATACTAAATCAAGAGAAAAATAATTTTTTCCCCATGTTTTACCCTTATCATTAACTACTTATTCCCCAAATCATTTCCCAAGACTTTTTAAAAAGCTATCATTATTATTGGTAAAATTGTCAAATACATACTTCATTTATTTTTTCTTAAAGGGAGTGCAAAGTCAAATGTGGACAACTAAAAATAAACGGAGGGAGTAGGTTTCTTTTTTGGAGGACGAAAAAAACATATGTTGCATATACGGAGTTTTATGAAACACGGTTGATTCCAAAGAGAAGATTACGATAGATAAAGATTTGCACAAAATCAATCTTTTCTTTTCACCCCGGTGCACAAATATTCCGCATTCACGCAAGGTCTGGAGGAAAAACTGCACCTTCACCGGGTATAGACAACCTATTTTAATGCAAAAATTAGTAACTTAATAAATTCTTTGAATAGGTTAAAAAGATGCATATAAATGATTTCAACTAATGTATGGTTGATATGTAATTAATTGATTAATTGAATAAAGACATTTTTTAACACATAGATACGTCATTATGGAAAAGAATATTGACCAGCAATTCATCAAACGATGCCGATAAGTTTCATGACCTCAACAAATCGATCCTAAAGGAGCTCCAGCCATTCAATTGACTAACCTGTGAGCTGTGGATAGGGACTGATCCAATGCTTTAAGTATGTAGGAGTAAAACAGAGTTTTTGACTAAAATTATCCCTTATCTATAGGAGTAGGTCTATTTCTATCTTCCAAATATAGCTTAGAGTATCTTTAACCCCTCAACTTTGCTAAAATGGAGCATCTTTGCTCTCACTAACAGATCTATATTAAAAGCTAACGGTGCTATCCCTGTGACTCTCACGTGATGATTCCCCTCTAGGTTCTGCCTTCTTCATTTTCTTCATGCCTTATCCATTTTCTTAGGATATGGTCAAGCAAATCATTCAAGTGTATGACTGGTTTTATTATAAGTAGCAATGAATTCAGTTGCATAACTTGTTAGAATCTATAGTCAAGCAAATCATTAGTTGATACAACAAAACCAAAACCAAAAATAAAGAGTCGCTAAAATTATCTCCTTCATAGAGAAATATGTTAAAACATCTAAGAAATCATGAAAAGCCTAACAGAAGAAGAGGCAGATCTAAGAAAAGCAATAGTGAGACCAAAACCCAGCAGCTGAAATCCTATTTAAAAACCCAATTGCGGTAGCAAAAATAATGTTAAAAAAATACTCCTCACTGTTTTGTGACCAGAAAAAATAGAGATGTTAGACAACTATTCTTGTGACTCTTTTACACCAGCCTTCAGCAACAAAATGAACCCTTTACAACAACAAGGTTGTTCTTTTATAGCAGCAAAAGAAAACCCTTTCAGACCAACAAAAAATACCAAACTTTAGCAGCATAACTAATCCTTTTCAGCAACAACTTACATACTAAAACCCAAATAGTATTCTTTGCTAAAATCGAATCACAATTGGGTATTCCACTACCATGGGATCAAATAATCATTACTGGAGATGAAGAAATAAGCTTCTTCACTTAAGTTATTTTCTTGTTCCCATCAATTGAGCAAGCTTTTTCCAGAGGGGCTTAGGCTTTTGGTAAAGGGTTTATTTGGGGGGAATCAAGAATGAAGTTAGTCTTTCACCGTGGGTTCAGTGTTTTACAGTCATGAGAGTCACAGGGGATAACACCGTTAGTTTTTAACATGGGTCTGTTACTAAGACCAAAGATGCTCCGCTTTAGCAAAGTTAAGAGATTAAAGATGCTCTGAGTTATATTTGGAGGACAAAAATAAACCTACTCCCATAAATAAGGGACAATTTTAGTCAAAAACTCAAGTAAAATATAATGCATGGCTATTTCTATTTGAAAACAAAAATCTATAAAATTAGTGATTTTAAAAAACCATAATAGGTGTGTAATTGAAGAGAAGACAAGGAGTGTCATACACGTGACATAGGGTTGGGCATCGGTCGGTTCAGTTCGGTTGTGAATATTATCGGTTTTGCATATCGGTTATCGGTTTACAAATATGATAAACCGATAACCGAACCGATAAGATATCGCTTATCGGTTATTAACCATTATCGGTTCAGTTATCAGTTTACCTGATAAGATAACTCAATCTAGAGTTAAGGAAAAAAAAAAGACAATTAACCGGAGTAAAACAAAAAAGAGAAAAATTCACATATAGTATACTACCCATTTCTGCATTCTGGCCACAACTAATATTTGAAGTTAACAGGAACATAAATAATTATTTTTTGGTTTCCTGCCAAACCATAAATCAGGGGATCAATGTCTTTCTTCAGAGTCTAATTGTAGCAAGAGCAACAAGAGTATTAGTAATTCAATAGTTGTCCAAACACAATTGAAATAGTACTAATTCTTATTGGGTTATCGGTTTACCCGTTAAGAAATTGGGCAAATCGAGGCCCGAACCGATAACCCATTAGTGAAAAAATATTAAACCGTTACCGGACCGTTAACCTAATAACCCGATAGCGATACCCCAATAAGCTTTTATCGGTTCGGGCTATCGGTTATACCCGATATATGCCCAGCCCTACACCTGCACTTACCAGCGAAATGCACATCCAGCTCTGGTTGCGCAACACAATTGTGTGCGGCATTTCATCAATCAGTTGGTGAGCTTTTATTCTTCACCAAGACACTGAACGCAATCTATAGAACAGATTCTCCGCATCTTTACTTCACAATTAGCGAAACAGTGAAAACGAATCAAATCTTAAATGGATAAAACAAGGAAGGAGACTGAATTTCATAAAGTTCAACTCCCACATCGATAAGAAAGAGTAAATCCAAACATTGTTACAATATAAAATGGGAAGCACGTTCTCTCATAAAACTCACGCAGCCACGCAATGAGCACAAAGCGAACTATTCTTTCGCCTTTTACTAAAGAATACCGTGTGCGCGCTGCATTTAGTGGCATATGCCTATTTTTGGAGGGGTTCTCTTTATTGAGAAACCCCCTACAATTCTAGTGCCACTCTTTTTGTATTACATAAATGATGTTTTCCGTGTTTAAATGGTGAAGCAATACAGAGTATAAACTTAAGAATAAATTATGTCTTAAAACTATATTGATAAACTGTTTATATAACTTTAGCTATTCTAACCTTGTGGCTTGTGTGTATATATATATTACTTAACTAGTACTTAGTACATTCGGTTTTTCATTATCTGATCTTTTGGTTTTCGGTTTTGAAAAATTGCAATCTAATTTGAACTAAAGTAAACCTGGTTTGGTTTGAGTTTTTCTTTTGTTTGATTTTTCAGTTATTTGGTTTTGTTATACACCTTAATAAGGATCTAATACAATCAATTGACAAATTTGGGTAACACGAAAAGAATAAATAGTACAAATGAGGAGTTGTAATGTCAAATCTCTTACATAGTTTTATGAGTAATACATATTTGATGAGATGCTCGCATATAGTTGTAATTTCCTATAAAAGCATTATGCAACAAGTCAACAAAAATAAGCTTCCACACCTAAATATCATTAATCAAAACAAAATGTAGGTATAATTTAGAGTGAATATGTTAAAATTCCCATAAACTATCACTTTTTTTTTGCGAGATTTATATCTAAACTATTGTTATTTCACTGAATCCTCCTAAACTACCATGAAATGAACTCATATTAAAATACCCACAGAAGAATATAGCCTAGTGCGTAAACATCACGCTCCAAAAACTCTTTCCATCAAGTAGTAATAAACGTGAAATAAAATCTTGAGTGAATAGGTTAACATCCTCCTAAACTGTCACTATTTTGCGAGTTCATACATAAACTATTGAGTATTCACATAACAACGCCTGTTAGAAATGGCAAGGTGTACTTCTTTTTAAGACTTCTTTCATCTCCCACAAGACTTTCACCAAGTTATCCAAATATTTTATCACATAATCAACTGGGAGGTTTTTAATCTAAAGAGATTTATAGTCTAGGGGTACACGAAATACCAAATAGTTTGTGTATGATACTCGTAAAATGGTGATAGTTTCGAGGGATTTTAACGTATTCACTCTATGACTTAAATACTTAATACTAGTT
This sequence comes from Nicotiana tabacum, assembly GCF_000715075.1. Lineage (NCBI taxonomy): Eukaryota > Viridiplantae > Streptophyta > Magnoliopsida > Solanales > Solanaceae > Nicotiana > Nicotiana tabacum. The sequence continues at coordinate 168,954,704 of NC_134085.1, read as the reverse complement.
GATTCCTTTAACGTCCATGTTCCAAGGAATCATCATATATATATATATATATAACATAAATAATTTGATTTTTTGATTTTTCAATTTTTATTTTTAAAAAATTTAAAACCAATTTTTATTTTTAAAATTTTTAATCCAAAATGAAATCAAAAACCAAATAACAATTTTTTTGGTGTCTCAATTTGATTTTTTGATTTAATCCGGATAATGCACACCCTGCTAGTAATCCAATCTTCTGATCCAAAATGAAATCAAAAACCAAATAACAATTTTTTTGGTGTCTCAATTTGATTTTTTGATTTAATCCGGATAATGCACACCCTGCTAGTAATCCAATCTTCTGATAGATTGTTTTGCATACTTTGTTAATATCTTCTCCATAAATGTCATAAGATGCGAGCACTTTGATTTTCTCTTTTCAGTTAACTACTAATTCAAACACAATTTATTCAAAATCCAGATTAATCTCCATTTAGGTTCATTCTATCTTTCTTTCCTGTTTTACGTATTTTTGTTACTTATCTGCGTGTTTCCTAAAATTGAGGCAAAGAAAGGGAAGCAGTGGTTAAATCTCAAGTAAGCATATCTTAGATTTGAAACAAACAACCACTCTGTAGTAGTAAATGACTTGAAAAAATAGGAGGGAGAGCTTAGGCACAAGATGTCCCATATCGGCTGATACAAAGGAAAACCAGGAGCTGGAGGGATATAAAACCATAGGACAGAGCTTCAAGGAAACATACTTACCTGGACGGGGTCAATGGGCGATCAACAAGACCCATGGCCTAGGTTGGTGACCTCCATTGCACTTTGGAAGGGTGCCCGCCTAAGGTCGGCCCAAGTGGCCGAGCCTACGTCATAATTTGTGGCAGTGGGGGCCTGCGTTCGCGCGGCCCCTACCCAATTCTTCAACTTAAAATTGTTTTTTGTGGAGCTTTATTTCCCGTAATGAGAAGATAGGAAACTTAGAAGCATCAAACACGTTTATTATCTTTCATCTTTGAGTAGCCTCTCTGTCCTTTCCGTGATAGGTAGTGTCATTTTGAAGCAAACTAAAATAACCAGGTGCTTTGTTTTCTTATTCTTCCAATTGGGTCCTTTTTGATAACTTTAAAAACTAAGCCTGCATTGTATTGGATTTTCAAGATATGTAGTACAACCCCATTTTAAGGACATTTCAGCAATAAGTTTGTGAGCTTATATATTTCTTCACAGCCACCAAGAAACTGAAGCGAGTTGGAGTTTAAACGAATCAAATGATGAAGGAAAGGAAAGCAAATCAAAGTCGCTTCTACTTGAAACATGCATGTATATTGTCACGTACTCACATATCATTAAGTGAAAGAATGGTGAAGAGACCGAAGAAGAAGAAGGAGAACTAGTGCCTCAAAGTTGAATAAAACCTAACGGAGGAAAAGGAGTGAGTCCCACACCGTAAGTGAAAGAGTAATCGAGAACATGCTGTTTTATATAAAAAGAAAGCTACAACAAATGGAGAAATTCATGCATTCACGCAGCGAGCACAAAGCGAACTATGCTTCCACCTTTTACTAAAGGTGGCATACGCTACAATTCTAGTTTCAGACTTTTTATGTTTAACTTCTTTTCAGTACTAAAGTGGGACATGGAGCCAGTTTGAATTAGCTGAAATAACTTTTTCAAATTCCGAATGAATCTCCATCCAGTTTCATTTTGGTTTCTTTCATCTTTTACTTTTTTGCTCTCTTTGTTATTTATTTGCGCGTTTCATTTAATTGAGGGAAAGAAAGGGAAGCTATGGGTTTTACGATCAAGGGAAACTAAATGTGGATATAATAATAGTGTTTATGGATAAGCATTTAATCTTAGATTGAAATAAATAACCAGTCTGCAAGTCACAGTAAATTGTTTCGGAGCACTAGATGTCCTTCATCGGCTGGCACAAAGAACAACGAGTTGAAGGGCAGTAAAATCATGGCAAGGAGCTTCGGTGAAACATACTTACCTGGACGAGGTCATTGAGCGATCAACAAGGCTCGTGGCCTGGGTTGGTGACCTCCATTGCACTTTGGAGGAGTGCCTGCCTAAGGTTGGCCCAAGTGGTCGAGCCTACATCATAGTTTGAGGCAGTAGAGGCCTGCGTTCGCGTGGCCCCTACCGAAGTCTTCAACAAAAGAAATTGCTGCTTAAGTGACATTCATTTTTTGTTATATAGTTATCTATTTTTTTCTTAAAAGTCAAGCACTTTTTAAATTTTGCCAAACACTCAAATAAGCTTAAAAAAAGTTTAAAAACTAGTTTGACCAACTTAAAAAGTCAATCCAAACACCCTGTAAAACAACCCATCTTTTGACTTTTGAGTCCAATGATAAGACGATCACTTCTCCAGCTACACCAAACTGGGCAAATAGAGGAGAACTGTGTTTGTACTACAAGATGACATTTTTCATTGTGGTAGTAAGTATATATAAACACGGCCCTCATTCTGCAGAAGCAGTTACACAAGGATTTAGAGACTGCTTGTCCATTCTCAATTGAGAAGACTTAGCTTCTTCAAAATTATTATAGCCCCTATGTACGTGTTGATCCATAAAGATTCTAGCAAATGCAACTCAGCTGAGAAAGACTCTGATCAATTCACCCAATGCATTTATAGAAGCAGAATAGCATTAAATAAGATATTATCTTTCCTTTACTCATTTCACTCTAACGCCTTGAAATTAGATTAATCAAACGTGGAAGGATACAGAACAGTAAAGTCGATTCTATAGGATAGTAAGTGAAGGAATGGTGAAGGGAGTGAAGAAGAAGAATGAGTCCCACATCGACAGTAGAAAAACAGTCAAAACTTGCTGCTACATATAAAAGGCAGCTACAAGGAGTGTAAAATCTCACGCAGCCACGCAGTGTACAACTAAAAAGCTGGTATTTTTTGCTTGTTTTGAGAAGGACTGACTCAGGGTGAAGGACACAAATGATGCAAAGAAACAAGTATTAACAAGAAATGCCCCTGTCGGAAGGACAGAAGGAAGAGTTTTTTTTTTGTAAATAACTAGCCTTAATGAATCATGACATGCATTTTGGACTCAACGACCTGATCTATGAAACTAATCCAATCTTCCCTTTTACCATTCTTATGATCTTTGAAGTCGGGCTTGTTCGTGCCAATCCTTTGTATCAGCTTCATGACTCACTTTCGACTAGTGGTGCCCTGAGAGGTTTTCACCAGTAAGTCTCTCTTATTTATTTTTCTCTACTTACCGTCGCCTTACAGTGCCTGTGAAGGTTTTTACTAATAAGACTCTCTCATTTTTCATTTTCTTTTTCTTTCCCTCTTTTTGTGAGCAGCTCGACGATGTTCTGCGTCATGCCACAAATGTTGCTCATTGCATGCGTCTCTTGGCATTCTTAAAGGCATATTGGAAGGTCTTTATTTGGAAGGTTTTTGGATAGGGTTGGAAAGAAACGTCGGCGTAAAGACTCAAAATAAACTCAAAATGAGGGGTTGTAGACTTATAACTCTTGGAATCGGCTCTTTCAAAAATGAAATAAAATCTTTGCCCCAGTTTCAGATGCTGGGGATTTTTGGATTTTTCTATTTTTTTCTATTTTTTTCTTTTTCTTCTAAATTCTTATTTGGTTGGACCAAATGAAACTAAAATCTTAGCTAAAGAAATTCCCACAGACGGCACCAAACTGTTTGACCAAAAGATACCAAAACCTTTTTGATTAAATCAATTAATGAAGATGATTGGGTAAATCTCAGCCAAGCGTAATAAAATCCAGATTCAGTGATGAACAAGATGAAAGATGCTTCCTAGTATATCGGAACCAAATGATTGGTCATAAATGTGGCAACTTTAGATGTAGAAATTAAACATAATGAATGCGATTGACTTAACCAATAGATGTTGCTCAGATGATTGTAGGATCTAGAGTCTTTTTAATATCAAACATAGATGCTAAATTTCGGATCTGTGTACAATGAACAAGGTTGTCTTTTGTATTCTCTTTCAGATGGATCCCCTACAGAATGTTTGTTTCTCCCTATTTATAAGAGACAATCCCCTTTGAAACCTTAAAAAGGTACAACATGAAGGATATTCCAAAAGCATATACCTAATGTCTCCTACTGAGCTTACACTACTGTAGTCGTCGTGCATTAACTAACCATTCTTGGTCGTTACCGTTTATCACAACGACCAAGTGAGCGCTTGGGACATAAGGGGGCCCTCCCAGAGTCTCTACACCCCCAGTGAGCGCGGGTACCCAGTGTGATATGTGTTATAGCCCAAGGGGCTGATGTTGTTCCATGTTATTGCCCGAGGGCTGATTCTATTGATATTTTGCTCGATGGGTTGATTTATGTATCTATCTTTTCTCCCTGTTTTCATTTACTCGTTTGAACTATTAAAAGATGTTTTAAAGAGGATTTTATTGAACTAAGGTGTTTTTACAAGTTTTCATAGTTTTATTGCATTGTATTGGTCTTATACCACCTCTTTGTAGCATTTTTCTGTGTTTTTACGTGTTTTCTTATCACTCAGCTACCTTTACTTTTATTACTTACTGAGTTGGCGTACTCACATTATTCCCTGCACCCTGTGTGCAGATTCAGGAGCCTCGTGTCCCGCTAGCGAGAGTTGATTGCTTCCAGCAGGCTGTTCGGAGTTCACTAGGTAGCTGCTCGGCGTTCGCAACCCAGTGCTTAACAAGCCATCTCGTGGCGTAACAACTCAGGCTCTCAGCCTCATAATCATGAATCTGTGTAATATTGCTACGGCGCGCAGCTCGATCCCGTGGTATCCTCACAACACAGGCCTTCGGCCTTACTCAGTCAGAATCTCACAAGCCACTCAGGCAACAGTAAAACATGATGCTCTGACCAAAATATCATTTAAAAAATATCAAAAATGAGTAAAGATGGGTGAGTTGTGAAAACAGTAGAATATAGCATGACTGAGTACAAATACGAAGTCAAAATAGTGAGGAATAGTAGTACAAATCCCTTAAGGGTCCAAAACAGTTGGCACGGGGCCCAAACATGACATTCAACCCAAACATGATGATAGCAAACAATTTTCAATTAAATACGCAGTTAAACAGTCATACGGGATGGACTAAGTCACAATCCCCAATGGTGCATGACCCAACGCTCGTCATCTAGCATGTGCGTCACCTCATAGTAGCACAACGATGTGAAATCTGGAGTTTCATACCCTCAGGACATCATTTACAATCATTACTTACTTATGTCCGGTCCAAATTCTAGCCCGCTATGCCTTTACCTCTCGAATCGGCCTCCAAATGCTCCAAATATAACCAAAATTAGAACATAACCATCAAAATATGCTAAGGGAACAAAGCCCACTCGAAGGAAATCAAATTAAAACACCAATCCCGAAATTAACCAAAACCCGACCCCGAGCCCACGTCTCGGAATTCGATAAAAATTACAACAATAAACTCCTTGTCCTCCCACGAGTTCATCCATATCAAAAGTACCAAAACTCGACCACAAATGACCTCTTAAACCCTTACTCAAAGGTCTCCAATCTCAAGCCCTGGTTTCTTCAATATTTACCCATAAATTTCCATAAATTTCAAGCATAATCAATGAAATAACACCATAGGAACAAGTTTTATGATAAAAAATCTTACCTCAATGAAGTTCCCTCTGATTCCTTCTCCAAAGTCCTCCCCAAAGATCCAAAATCGATTTAAAAATGGTGAAGAAAGGATGAAAATCGCGAAGGAGAGTTTATATACTTTCTGGCCCAGAATTTTCGAACCTGCATCCCAATTCCGCTTCTGCATCCCATTCTACCGTACTCTCTAAGTTATTTTTTCATATAAAATAATAGTCTCAGTGGGAAGATTCCTTCTTCTGTTTGCGATTTGACAACATTAATATTTCTTGATTTGGCAAGAAACAATCTAAAGGGAGAAATTCCACATTGTTTGGGTAACATGAGTTACAGACTTGAGGTTTTAGATATGCAATACAATTTTCTTTCTGGGAATCTCCAAACAACTTTTAGAGTTGGAAGTAGACTGACAAGCTTCAACTTGCATGACAATAAGCTAGAGGAAAAAATCCCAAAATCTTTAGCCAATTGCAAAGAGTTGGAAGTTCTTGATTTAGGAAACAATCACCTAAATGACACATTCCCTATGTGGTTGGGGACTCTTCCAAAGCTACAAGTTTTAAGTTTGAGATCCAATAAATTGCATGGATCCATCAGAGCTTCAAGGACTAAAAACTTGTTTCCTTATCTTCAGATATTGGATCTCTCTTGCAATGCATTTACAACAGAGTTGCCAACAAGTCTTTTTCATCACTTCAAAGCCATGATGAGAACTAATCAAACAAAGAAGGCACCAAGATTTGGATATTATGAAGACTGAGTAGTTATTGTGACAAAGGGACTGGAGCGTGAAGTTGTGAGAATCTTGTCTTTGTACACCACTATCGATCTTTCAAGTAACAAATTTGAAGGACATATTCCTAGTATTCTGGGAGATCTCATTGCACTGCGTGTATTTAATTTGTCTCATAATAGATTGCAAGCTGATATACCATCATCACTCGGAAAGTTATCTCTAGTGAAAACATTGGACCTTAAATATAACCAGCTTTCAGGAAAGATACCAAAACAACTTGCTTCTCTTACATCTCTTGCAGTCTTAAATCTCGCCCACAATCATCTTCAAGGACGCATTCTTCAAGGACCTCAATTTCATACCTTTGAGAATAACTCATATGAAGGTAATGATGGATTGCATGGTTTCCCAGTTTCGGAAGGTTGTGGAAGTAGCAGGATTCCAGAGACAAACAACACAACACGCATTTTGGATGAAGAAAGCACTTCTCAATTTATTAATGATTTTTGAAAGCTGCTCTTATGGGATATGGAAGTGGGTTAATTATCTGATTATCCATTGCATATATCATGCTTTCAGCTCGAAATCCCAATTGGCTTTCTTGGATTGTTGAAGAAATAAAACACAAAATTACCATAAGAAGGCGAAAGAAGCAGCGAGGCCAAAGGCATCACAGAAGAAGAAACAATGGTGTCTAGACAAGTTCCATTCGTCCAATATGTAATTTCAGGTATTTATTCATATCAAGCTCTATCTCTGATTTTTATCTGAGTTTATATTAACTGGTATTTCAGGAGATCACGGGTTTGAATCTTGGATACAGCCTCTTACAGAAATGCACAGTAAGGTTGCATACAATAGACCCTTGTGGTCAGGCCCTTTGTCACGACCCTAAACCCGGACCCAGTCGTGATGGCACCTCTTATGACGACAAGGCCAGCCGGCACTTTCCTATTTCAATTTTAAGCAATTAAACAATAAGAATTAAGTCTAAAACGTAATAAATAATACCAAAGTAAGTAGTGAACAGAACAATACGGAAGTAAAACCAACACAGCTCGATACCGGGGTGTCACTAGTCATGAGCAATTTACAATCCGGAATAAGACAAGAAAGTCTACATAGTCTAATACAGATCTAAAATAGAGAAAAGTAATATTAGGGAAGAAGATCTAGGCTGCGAACGCCGACAGCTACCTAGAGAATCTTCAAATCCGCTTGAGCTGGAAAGATTAACACTCGGTAGCGGGACCAGATGCGCCTGAATCTGCACACGGGGTGCAAGGAGTAAAGTGAGTACTCCAACTTACTAAGTAACAATCATAAATAAAGACTGAGAAGCACAAAATCACATAAGGCACATAACAGGCTATAAGGAAGTAGTAAAAGCCAGTAAAAGTATTGAAACAGTGAAAATATGCAAGTCACCTTAGTTCAGTTTAAATTTCATAAAATGCCTTTTTAACAATTAAGCAAGTAAATGACAGGCAATTAGGAAAAATAAACACATAAAGGATCGCCCCTCGGGCACAATATCAACAAATCCGGCCCTTGGGTAATATCTTAGAAACAATATCAGTCCCTCGGGATATATCTCACATCATAATGGGTACCTGCGCTCACTGGGGGTGTGCAGACTCCTGGAGGGGCCCCTTACGGCCCAAGCGCAATATCAAGCCATCTCGTGGCGTAATCACTAGGCCCTCGACCTCATATCAACAAGCCATCTCATGGCATACAAATCTCAGGCTCTCGGCCTCATAATCATAATTAGTGTTTTCTTACAAAATAGGCCCTCAGCCTTACTCAGTCAGAATCTTAAAGCCACTCCGGCAACAGTAAAACTTTGTGCTCAGCCCAAAATATCATTTAAGTGTTAAAGCAAAGTAAACATGGCTAAGTTATGAAAAACAGTAAAATATAGCATGACTGAGTTCAAGTATAAAGTAAAAACATTTAGAAAATATCAATAAAAATCCCCTAAGGGTTCAAATAGTTGGCTCGATGCCCAAATATTGCATTCAACCCAAAACATGATGAAAGCAAATAGTTTCCAGTCAAATACGCGGTAAAACAATCGTTCGGGATGGACTAAGTCACAATCTCCAACAGTGCACGACCCCACGCTCGTCATCTAGTGTGTGCGTCACTTTAATATAGCACAACGATGTGTAATCCGGGGTTTCATACCCTCAGAACTTCATTTACAATCATTAGTCACCTCAATCCGGTACAAACTATAGCCCGCGACGCCTTTGCCCCTCGAATCGGCCTCCCCTTGCATCGAGTCTATCCAAAATCAGAATCACGATGTCAAAATATGCTAAGGGAACGAAGCACATGCAAAAATAATCAAATTTCAACATAAATCCCGAAAACAACCAAAATTCGACCCCGGGCCCACATCTCGGAATTTGATAATTTTTATATCAGTAGATTCCTTATCTCCCCACAAGTTCATACATATTAACAGTTCTGAAATCCGACCTCAAATGGTCCTTCAAATCCTCAATCAAAGGCCTACGTTTCCAAGCTCTAGTTCTTCAATTTTTGGCTTAATTTCCATGATTAAATTAGGTGGAATTCACATTACAATTGAGTTTTAAGTCCATGAATCTTACCTCCAAGTGATTTCCCTTATATACCTCTTCAATCTCCTTCAAAAAGCTCCAAATATGCTAAACAATGGTGGAAATAAACCCCAAAATCGTGGACAAGACGACTATTTAAATATTCTGCACAATCCTCAATTCCTTCTTCGCGAACGCAGTCAACGCCTCGCGTTCGCGAAGCACAAACCAAATTTGACAAAAAATTCCTCTTCGTGATCGCGACCAGCCGCTCATGAACACGATGACTCCTCAGCTTGACCCTTCGCGATCTCGCTCCTTCTCTCACGAACGCGATGAACAAACACCCTGAAACTCAGCTGCCCAACTTCCTCTACGCGGACGCGCTCCCCTTCTCGTGAACGCGATGCCTAATCACCCAGCCCTTCACGAATGCGGAGCCTTCCTCGTGAACGTGAAGGCTAAAATCTCAGCCTTCACCAGCTAACCCGTCACGAGGGCGCGGACCTACTCGCGAACGCAAAGGTCTAATTCTCTGCAACACTTCAACAGTTTTTCTGCAATTCTCAACAACAAGAAATGGTTCGATTTACCACCCGAAACTCACCTGAGGCCCCCGGGACCTCAACCAAACATGCCAATTTATCCCATAACTTCATTCAAACTTGTTCCAACCTTCGGAATGCTCAAAACAACATCAAAACACCAAATTCGCATCGGATTCAAGCCTAAGAATTCCAAAATCTTCTAAATTACGCTTTTGATCAAAAACCCAACCAAACCACGTCCGAATGACTTGAAATTTTGTACACATATCCCAAATGACACAATATAACTACTGCAACTCTCGGAATTCCATTATGACCGCCATATAAAAATCTTACCTACCAACCGGAAAATGCCAAAAATTCAATTTCGCTAATTCAAGCCTAAATCTACACCGGACCTCCAAAACTCATTCTGATCACGCTCCTAAATCCAAAATCACCTCCCGAAGCTATCCGAACCATCAGAACTCACATTCGATCCCTCTAACACATACGTCAACATCCGATTAACTTTTCCAACTTAAGCTTTCTCAAAAGAGACTAAGTATCTCAAACCTTACCAAATCCTTTCCAAACCTAAGCCAACCAACCCGATCACATATAAAACTGATAAACTAAGTAATAAGAAGCAGAAATAGGGAAAACGGAGCGGTAACGCATGAGACAACTGGCCGGGTCGTCACATCCCCCCTCTTAAACAAACGTTTGTCCTCGAACGAGTCAAGAAACATACCTGAAGCCTCAAATAGGTGAGGATATCTGCTTCGCATCTCCTGCTTGGTCTCCTAGGTAGCCTCCTTCATGGCCCAACCTCTCCACTACACTTTCACTGAAGCTATATCCTTTAATCTCAACTTTCTAACCTGACCCTCCAAAATAGCTGCTGGCTCCACATCATAAGTCATATCATCATCTAACTAAACCGTGCTGAAATCCAGAACATGAGACGGATCCTCAACATACTTTTAGAGTATAGAAACATGAAATACCGGATGTACACTCAACAATCTGGGTGCCAAAGCAAGCTCATAAGCCACCTCCCCAATCCTCTGAAGCATCTCAAAAGGCCTAATGAACCAAAGACTCAATTTACCCTTCTTCCTAAATATCATAACACCCTTCATGGGTGAAACCTTCAACAGAACCTTCTCACCAACCATGTAGGACACATTTTGAACCTTCCTGTCAGTATAACTCTTTTGCCTCGACTACGCTGTACGAATCCTCTCCTGAATTACCTTCACCTTTTCTAAAGCATCCTGCACTAAGTCTATCCCCAATAGCCTAGCCTCACCCGACTCGAACCAACCAACTGGAGATCTATACCGCCTCCCATACAAAGCCTCATATGGAGCCATCTGAATACTCGACTAGTAGCTGTTGTTATAAGCAAACTCTGCAAGCGGTAGAAACTAATCCCATGACCCTCCAAAATCAATGACATAAGCACTCAACATGTCCTCTAATATCTGAATAGTGCGCTCGTGCTGTCCGTCCGTCTGAGGGTGAAAAGCTGTGCTCAACTCAACCTGAGTACCCAACTCTCTCTGCACGGCTCTCCAAAACTAAGAAGTAAACTGAGTACCTCTATCTGAAATGATGGAAACCGGAATACCATGCAAACGAACAATCTCTCGGATATAGATCCCTGCCAACCGCTCTGAAGAATAGGTAGTACACACAGGAATAAAGTGCGCGGACTTGGTCAGCCGATCCACAATCACCCAAATAGCATCGAATTTCTTCGAAGTCCGTGGAAGTCTAACTACAAAATCCATAGTGATCCTCTCCCACTTCTACTCTGGAATATTTATCTGCTAAAGCAAACCACCTGGTCTCTGATGCTCATATTTCACCTGCTGACAAGTGAGACACCGAGCTACAAATCCCACAATGTCTTTATTGATTCTCCTCCACCAATAAAGATGTCTCAAATCTTGATACATCTTCACGGAACCCGGATGAATGGAATACCGCGAACTATGGGACTCCTCCAGAATCAACTCTCGAAGCCCGCCCATATTGGGCACACATATCCAGCCCTGCATCCTCAACACTCCATCAGCACCAATAGTCATATTTCTGGCATCATCGTGCTGAACTTTGTCCTTTAGGACAAAAAAATACGGATCATCATACTAGCGCTCTCTGATGCGATCATATAAGGAAGACCGAAAAATGACACAAGCCAATACCCGACTGGGCTCTGAATGTCTAACCTCACGAACCGATTGGCCAAGGCCTAAACATCAACTGCAAGAGGTTTCTCCCCTACTGGAATATATGCCAAACTCCCCATACTCACCGCCTTTCGGCTCAAAGCATCGGCCACCACATTGGCCTTCCCCGGATGGTACAAGATAGCAATATCATAATCCTTTAGCAACTCCAACCATCTTCGCTGCCTCAAATTGAGATCCTTCTATTTGAACAAGTGTTTGAGGCTACGATGATCAGTAAACACCTTAAGACACACCATACAAATAATGCCTCCAAATCTTCAATGCGTGAACTATGATAACCCACTCCAAATCATGAATGGGGTAGTTCTTCTCATGGGGCTTCAACTGACGAAAAGCATAAGCAATAACTCTACCCTCCTACATCAATACACACCCAATATAACTCTTGAAGCATCAGAATATACGGTATATGAACCTGAAGCTGATGGCAAAACTAACACTGGAGCCGTGGTCAATGCTGTCTTGAGCTTCTGAAAGCTTTCCTCACACTCATCCGACCATACAAATGAAGCACCCTTCTAAGTCAACTTGGTCAATGGCGATGCAATAGATGAAAATCCCTAAACAAACCGGCGATAATAACCAACCAAACCAAGAAAACTACGAATCTATGTAGTGGAGGACGGTCTGGGCCAACTCTAAACCACCTCTATCTTCTTTGGATCAACCTGAATACCCTCGCTGGACACCACGTGCCCCAAGAAAGCCACTGAACTGAGCCAGAACTCACATATAGAGAACTTTGCATAAAGCTTCTCCTCCCTCAGCCTCTGCTATACAACTCTCAAATGCTCCCCCGTGCTCCTCCTGACTACGCGAGTACACTAGAATATCATCAATGAAGACAATCATGAATGAATCAAGATAAGGCCGAAACACGCTATTTATCAGATGCATGACCATTGTTGGGGCATTGGTCAGACTGAACGACATAACAAGGAACTCATAATGACCATATCTAGTCCTGAAGGCCGTCTTAAGAATATCCGAGTCCCTGGTCTTCAACTGGTAATAACCTGAACGGAGATCAATCTTGGAGAACACTCTTGCTCCTTGCTGGTCGAATAACTCATCAATACGAGGCACAAGATACTTGTTCTTAATTGTTACTTTGTTCAATTGCCTATAATCAATGCACATCCTCATTGTGCCATCCTTCTTCTTCACAAATAGAACCGACACACCCCAAGGTGACACACTAGGCCGAATGAACCCCTTATCAAGGAGTTCCTGAAGTTGCTCCTTTAACTCCTTCAACTCCGTTGGTGCCATACGATACGGCGGAATAGAAATAGGCTGAGTGCCCGACACTAGATCAATACCAAAATCAATATTCCTGTCCGGTGGCATGCCCGACAGGTCTGCAGGAAACACATCGGGAAAATCCTTCACAATTAGAACAAAATCAATACTGGAAGTCTTAGCACTGACATCCCTCACAAAGGCTAGACGCGAAAGGCAACCCTTCCCAACCATACGCTGGGCCTTCAAGAATGATATCACTCTACTGGGAACATAATCAGTCAAACCCCTCCACTCAATCCGTGGCACACCTGGTATAGCCAATGTGACTGTCTTGGCATGATAGTCCAGAATAGTGCGACACATAGATAGCCAATCCATGCCCAAAAATGACATTAAAATCCACCATACATAATAATAAAAGATCCACTTGGGTCTCCAGACCCCCAATAGTCACCATACATGACCCGGTACGCACAGTCTACAATAATAGTATTGCCCACCGGGGTAGATGCATGAACATGTGAAGTAAGAGACTCATGGGGCGTACCCAAATAACGAGCAAAGTATGATGACACATAAGAAAAGGTAGAACTGGGATCAAATAATACAGAGGAATCTCTGTGGCAGACTAAAACAATACCTGTAATAATACCATCAAAAACAAGAATTGGGTCTCACTAGAAGTGCATAGAAACGGGCCTGACTGCCACCTGATCGACCTCCCCCTCTGGGACGGCCTCTGGCTGACTGACCTCCACCCCTAGCTGGCTAGGTGGGTGGTGGTGAGGTAATTGGTACTGAAGTCGATGGCTGACTCCTCTGCTAAGATGGACTCGTAAGACGACGAGGACACTGCCTCCATATGTGACCCATCTCTCCACACTCATAGCAACTTTCAGGTGCTAGAGACAGGGGCTGAAAGGAACCCCTACCACCGAAATGACTAGCAAATGCACCTGGCATAGAAGATCCCTGAACTGATGGAGCACGGGACGAACTCTGAGCTGGGAGGACACTAAGTGATGACTGGTCCTGATGAGAACTGTGAGAACTGTGAGAACCATGACCCGATGATGCCCCGTGATAACCTGGACGAGCTGGATGAGCATGCCTGAATGGACGACCTCTACCGTACTGAAACTGACTTCTCGAAGGAGCACCGCTATAACTACTAGATCCTCGAGGCCTCTTGGCCTCTCTCTCCTTTCGCTCCTGGCGGCAAATAGACTCAATCTCATGAGCAATGTCTACAACCTCCTCAAAAGTCGCACCAGTCACCCTCTCTCTGGTCATAAGAATACGGAGCTGATAAGTGAGGCCATTAACAAACCTCCTAATCCTCTCTCCATATATCGGAACCAACCAAATCGCATGGCGAGCTAACTTAGAGAACCTCAACTCATACTGCGACATAGTCATCTCTCCCTGACGTAACCACTCGAACTCCCTGCGCAACTTTTCTCTGTGAGACTACGACACATACTTCTCCAAAAAGATAACAAAGAACTGCTTCCAGGTAAGGGGTGCTGCACCAATAGGCCTACGCCTCTCAAAATCCTCCCACCAAGTGAAGGCAACTCCAGAAAACTGATAAATAGTGAAAGCGACCCCGCTGGTCTCAAGAATACCCGCTGTATGAAGCATCCTCTGACACTTATCCAAGAAACCCTGGGCATCCTCACCCTCTGCACCATTGAAAGTTGGAGGCTGAAGTCTACCAAACCTCTCCAACCTACGCTGCTCATCCTCTAGCATGGCAGGAACTACATAGTCTTGAGCAGCTGTAACTGACTGGGCTGCATGTGCCCTCGGTGTCTGAAGTCCCTGCACGACCTGCTCAAGTGTGCGAGCGGTAGGAGTCTGAGTGCCTTCTCCGGCCTAAGAAGTAACTGCAGCTGTAGTTATTGAGACGACCAGAGCTAGGCTAGTGCAAACTGATAGAATATGAGCCAAGGCCTCCTAAAGACTCGGAATCACAATGGGCATGATTGGTGCCTGAGCTGGTGCCCCTGGAGCGTCTACAGCTGGGACCTGATCCTGAATTGAGGCGGCTGGTGGATCTGCAGGTGCTGCTCTAGCTGCTGTGCATGCCACTCCCCTGCCCCTACCACGACCACGACTGCGTCCTCGACCTCTAGTGGACACAGCTGGTGGTACTACTGGTCGTCCATCCTGTCCGGTAGCGCGTTTCCTCACCATACAGAGAGAATAGAATAACATAAGTTTAGTACTCAGATCAACAAGTTCGCACGACAAGAATTTGAAGAATATGAAGTTTTTCCTAAAGGTTCTGCAACCTCTCGAAGATAAATAAAGACATCTTCGTATCGATCCGCGAGACTCTACTAAACATGCTCATGACTCGTGAGACCTATATAACCTAGGCTCTGATACCAACTTGTCACGTCCCTAAACCCAGACACGGTCGTGATAGCGCCTCTCATGAAGACAAGGCCACCCGACACTTTTCCATTTCAGTTTTAAGTAATTAAACAATAAGAATTAAGTCTAAAACGTAATAAATAATCCCAAAGTAAGTAGTGAACAGAACAATACGGAAGTAAAACCAACACAGCCCGATACCGGGGTGTCACTAGTCATAAGCAATCTACAATCCGGAATAAGACAAGAAAGTCTACATAGTCTAATACAAATCTAAAATAGAGAAAAGTAAGATAAGGGAAGAAGCTCTAGGCTGCGAACGCCGGCAACTACCTAGAGAATCTTCGGATCCGCCTGAGCTGGAAAGATCAACACTCGGTAGCAGGACCAAATGCGCGTGAATCTGCATACGGGGTGCAGGGAGTAAAGTGAGTACTCCAACTCACTGAGTAACAATCATAAATAAAGATTGAGAAGTACAAAATCACATAAGGCACATAACAGGCTATAAGGAAGTAGTAAAAACAAGTAAAAGTATTAAAACAGTGAAAATATGCAAGTCATCTTAGTTCAGTTTAAATTTCATAAAATGCCTTTTTAACAATTAAACAAGTAAATAACAGGCAATTAGGAAAAATAAACACATAAAGGATCACCCCTTGGGCAGAATATCAACAAATCCACCCCTCGGGTAATATCTCAGAAACAATACCAGCCCCTCAGGCTATATCTCACATCACAATGGGTACCCGCGCTCACTGGGGGTGTGCAGACTCCTGGAAGGGCCCCTTACGACCCAAGCGCAATATCAAGCCATCTCGTGGCATAATCACTAGGCCCTCAGCCTCATATCAACAAGCCAACTCGTGGAGTACAAATCTCAGGCCCTCGGCCTCATAATTATAATCAGTGTTTCCTCACAACATAGGCCCTCGGCCTTACTCAGTCAGAATCTCACAGCCACTCGGGCAACAGTAAAACTTTATACTCAGCCAAAAATATCATTTAAGTGTTAAAGTAGAGTAAACATGCTGAGTTATGAAAAACAGTAAAATATAGCATGACTGAGTTCAAATATAAAGTAAAAACATTCAGAAAATATCAATAAAAATCCCCTAAGGGTTCAAATAGTTGGCTCGATGCCCAAATATTGCATTCAACCCAAAACATGATGAAAGCAAATAGTTTCCAGTCAAATACGCGGTAAAACAATCGTTCGGGATGGACTAAGTCACAATCTCTAACAGTGCACGACCCCACGCTTGTCATCTAGCGTGTGCGTCACTTTAATATAGCACAACGATGTGCAATCCGGGGTTTCATACCCTCAGAACTTCATTTACAATCATTAGTCACCTTAATCCGGTCCAAACTATAGCCCACGATGCCTTTGCCCCTCGAATCGGCCTCCACTCGCGTCGAGTCTATCCAAAATCAGAATCACGATATCAAAATATGCTAAGGGAACGTAGCCCATGCGAAAATAATCAAATTTCAACATAAATCCCGAAATCAACCAAAACCCGACCCCGGGCCCATGCCTCGAAATTTGATAATTTACATCAATAGATTCTTTATCTCCCAACGAGTTCATACATATTAAAAGTTCTGAAATCTGACAACAAATGGTCTTTTAAATCCTCAATCAAAGGCCTAAGTTTTGAAGCCGTAGTTCTTCATTTTTTGGCTTAATTTTCATGATTAAATTAGGTGGAATTCACATTAGAATCGAGTTTTAAGTTCATGAATCTTACCTCCAAGTGATTCCCCTTTAATACCTCTTCGATCCCCTTCAAACAACTCCAAAAACGCTCAAAATGGTGTAAATAAACCCCAAAATCGTGGACAAGATGACTATTTAAACATTCTACCCAGGCCACAATTCCTTCTTCGCGAACGTGGTTAACGCCTCACGTTCGCGAAGCATAAACCAACTTTGACCAAAAAGTCCTCTTCGTGATTGCGACCAGCCGCTCGCAAACGCGATGGCTCCTCAGCTTGACCCTTCGCGATCGTGCTCCTTCTCTCGCGAACGCGATGAAACTCAGCTACCCAACTTCCTCTATGCGAACGCGCTCCCCTTCTCGCGAATGCGATGCCTAATCACCCAGTCCTTCGCGAATGCGGAGCCTTCCTCATGAACGCAAAGGTTAAAATCTCAACCTTCACCAGCTAACCTTTTGCGAATGTGCGGACCTACTCGCGAACGCAAAGGTCTAATTCTCTGCAACACTTCAACAGTTTTTCTGCAATTCTCAACAACAAGAAATGGTCCGATTGACCACCCGAAACTCACCCGAGGCCCCCAGGACCTCAACCAAACATGCCAACATATCCATAACCTCATTCAAACTTGTTCCAACCTTCGGAACGCTCAAAACAATATCAAAACACCAAATTCGTATCGGATTCAAGCCTAAGAATTTCAAAATCTTCTATATTACGCTTTTGATAAAAAACCCAACTAAACCACGTCTGAATGACCTGAAATTTGGCACACACATCCCAAATAATACAACGGAACTACTGCAACTTTTGAAATTCCATTCTGATCCCTGTGAGCACGCAATTTTTGCTTCACGAAAACTACTCCAAAAGAAATCGAAAAATAAAATAAATTGCCTTTGGGTACAATTTTGAGAATTTTGCGTGACATTTTGGATAATTATTTCTGTCTGTGAATGTTTACTTTGTTTTAATTCATTGAAAAAATACCAAAATATATGTTGCATACACATTTAAGATTTAATTGTGCACTTAGGAATTAATTGAACCATGTTTTGCTTTTAAGAGAAAGAAAATCACAAAATAATGTATTTTTTGCATTTTTAGCATTTCATGTCCAAGTTATGTGATTTTATTTGATTGTGTATGTTAATTGTTATTAAAATTTAGTAGTACTTTTGTAAATTAATCTAGTCCTATAAGTTAATT
Source organism: Nicotiana tabacum (assembly GCF_000715075.1). NCBI lineage: Eukaryota > Viridiplantae > Streptophyta > Magnoliopsida > Solanales > Solanaceae > Nicotiana > Nicotiana tabacum. The sequence continues at coordinate 168,936,419 of NC_134085.1, read as the reverse complement.
TAGGATTTTTGGAATTTTTAGTTTTATTAGTTTAAGAAAATAAAGGCAAAATAAAAGAGTGTTAAGTCATATTTGGGCCAAATTAATTTAAAGTCCAAACAATTTTTCTTCCCCTTTGAAATTGAAACCCGGATACCCAGCCCATACCCCATCCCTGACCCGGTCTGCCCCATAGCCCAAACAACCACCCCCCTTTCTTCACTTCATTTCTCATTTCCAACCCCTAACAACAAACCCTAAACCACCTGCCCCCTCTCCTCTTCATCTTCTCCAAATGACCCCTCATTCTCCCTCACCTCCATGGCTGCCCTCTTTCTTTTTTTCGAACAAACGACCCCTCCTTCTCCCTTGACCCCCATGGCTGACCTCTTCTCTTCATCAGCTCGAAACGTCCACCAGCTTCGTCCAAAACGACAACCTCCCTTCACACCAGCTTCGTCCAAACGACCACCTCACATCCGCCAGCTTCATCCAAACAACCACCTACGTTCACGCCAGCTTTACTACCAATGCCTACTGCCATCTCCAAGCTCCCGTCGCTGCACTGCTGACCACTGTCCAGCCTTTTCCATCGACGTCCAACGCCCCCAACAGACCCAACGTCGTCACTCGTCAACCAGTCAGCAACAGTCCGCCCCTCCAGCACCATAGTCGTCGACCAGCAGCCTTCACAGAAATGACCAAACACTCCATCAGTCATCATGCTTGAGCAGACATGAAATTCTGGTTCAAAACCTTCAAAACCCTCCTTTAAAAAATGACTCATTTTTCAGTCCGCGAGTTCGAGTTTTTCCGATGGGGTCTTGGTTCCAGATTTGCTTGAGTTTCTTGGAACATTAGCTTGAAGCTATTGTTCGTTATTTGCCTTTGCTGTACAGCTTTGCTCAAAGAGTTTTCTATATTCAATCACTTGGGAAATCCATTTTGGCAACAATGAAGGTCCACTTCCTGTTCGTTATAAATAGGGTCATTTCAAGAGAGAAAGGGGGCTGGTTTTTGGAAGGAAAAGAGGAGTTCTCTTTCAGTCTTTTTTTCAAAGAGGTTAGGCTGGATTTTGAACATTTAAAAGTTCAGTAATTTGAGAGTAAAAAACAGGCTGGTTTTTAATCCAAAAAGGTTCAGTGTTTGGAGAGCTAAGAAACTGAAAAGTGAGTCTTTTCTTTTACTGCTGAATATCAGAACTAGTACTATTGCTGCTTCATTGGTGTTGCTGTTTGGTATTTCTGGGGTTTCAATTGGTTCTTCCTGAGTTTGCTATTGGTTATTGGCTACTATTTTCATTGGGTGTTGCCGGAACTCTGCTGGTTCCTTCCTTTTTAATCTGTCACTGGGTTGTTCTGTCACTGCGTTGCTGTGTTATTACTGTTGCTGACTGCTCCTTCATCTTCTTGTATTTCCATTATCCAGGTACACGTTCTAAAGCTCTCATATTTAATGGAAAAGAAGTAAAGAGTTGTTGGAATGGATTTCTAAATTTCCCCTGTTTCTTTGTGTTTAATTTGATGTATAAGCAGTAGTTCACTTGATATTTCATAGTATGTATTGGAACGACTTTGGAATGCATAAACTGGACTGATTGAATCTATTTCTACAAACATGGAATATCAATTGTAATTAATCTTAGTTGGTGATTACTAGTTAGGAAATATACTGTATTTAATTCTTTTTTCCAGCAGTCGTGAAATAGTTTCAAATAATTTATGTCACAAAACAGGTTCAAATAGTTTATGGAAATTAGCATGTTGGTTTAACAGGTCTAATTCTGAAATTGCGAGTTCACTTGAGTAAATAACATAATTTTAAATATCAATGTAAATAATGTTTGTAACTAATGTTAATTCTCAAATGTTAGTGATTAATGTTAGCTTGATGTCAGTTTTAAGCATTAATGCATTTTTCAACAAATCGTAAAAAGAGCTCAAAATGGCTTTGTATTCCACATAGTTAATTCCAATAGTCCAATTCATATAATAAAGCTAAAGTTGAGCTGGATCGAAATGGTAGCTGGTTTGTTAATATTTACAACGGCAGGCGGCGGATCTTAAATTAGGTAGCGGGTTCAAACTAGAAGGTGTTTCCTTTCGTTGGGACCCAGACTTGAACTTGAAGCCCGAACTTTTAATGTTAATTGATTAGGATTTTTCTTTATTCTTAGAGACCAATAAATAGAAAATCATAGTCGCTTTAGGATATCCTTGAATAAAAATGAGATGAGCCTCGCCGAATAAAAAATACAAAATTGCGGGGCCCTCAATAAATATTTATTTTAAAATACTTAGACTTAGGGACGGGCCATTTAGCGAATTTCACAGCCTTCCCCAAAAGATAAAAAACGCGCAAGTCACTTCCGGCGCGCTTTAAATAATTTACTCTCTTAAACTCGGGTGCACATTTATGTGACCCAAATCCAAATCTCAACGAAGTCGAAATGTGTCGCTAATCACGGGTACATTGATTGTGACGTGGTTCGAGATGCATTTCCACAACGTTGCAAATTCCTTTTAAAAATAATGAATGAGACGAGCCTTGACAAACAAAAATACACAAGCTGCGGGGCCCTCTATACGTGTTGTTAAAATTACTTAGATTTCGGGATGAGCCATTTAGCAAAATTTCACGGCCCTACCCAAAATAATGATACGCTAGTCGCTTTAGGCGCGTATTTAATAATGTTATCCTCTTAAACTCGGGTGCACATTTATGTGACCCAAATCCAAATCTCAACAGAATTGAAATAAGTCAATAACCGCGGGTGCATTGATGTGACGTGGTTCAAGATGTATTTTCATGATGTTGCAATTCTCGGTAAAAATAATAATAATAAAAGCGGTACACAGTTAAAAATTTGCACATAGGTTCAACATGTATTAAAATCAGATAAATAGGCCGATTATGACAGTTGAGCGACCGTGCTAGAACCACGGAACTCGAGAATGCCTAACACCTTCTCCCGGGTTAACAGAAGTCCTTACTTGGATTTCTAGTCCGCGGACTGTAATACAGAGTCAATCTTTTCCTCGATTCGGGATTCGGGGCGCGGGTGAAAAAGGAGGTGTGACGGCTCTGGCGACTCTGCTGGGGACCATACCCAGAATCTCTGGTTCATGGTTCAGAATTCGAGCTTAGATAAATTGTTATATTTGGTTTTACCTGATTTTGTTACATGTTTGGGCCTAATGTGCTAAGTGATGCTTTTACCGCTTTGATATTATCTGAATTGTATATAAACTGCTACAAAATCCTTCTCTTCTCACCTACGAGGATGTGCTCACTGGTTGAGAATCTCTATTCTGTTAGTGTCATACCTTGAAATAAGAAAGAGGCCGGACAAATTACAAATCCGGACGATCTCGCGGGTCCCCGATACGTAGCTCCCTCATCGATCGAGTTGTCCGCTCGGGTACACAGTCTAAAACAAATACCCAAGTTACAAACCTAGAATAACTCATCTTCATGCCGGATCCCTAGTAGGAACGTTTGTTTGCATCATGTGCATTTGACTTTGGAGGCTCAACACATGGGTTGGGTCTGTCTAGGACAGGTGTACCAAAACGACAAAAGACCATCGTGATGCATCCAACTTGCTACCTGTGCATTTGTTTGCTTCAGACTTGCATGCTGACCGGCTTTTGAATACTTTGAGGAAAGAGAGATAGAGATGGTTAATCGCCTGTTTTGAAAAAAAATCAATGGCGTCGAAACTCTGTCGAATTTTTGAGAAAATGAAAAAAAAATAAAAAAAGGGTTTTGTTTATGAAAAATGGTTTTATTTGCCGTTGAAAAGAGTCTTGTTTTCAAAAGAAGTTTGTTTTATCTACCCAAACTACGCCGGTTTGATTCTCACAGGGTGTAGGATACGTAGGCAACCCTCATCGGGTCCAACCTCCCCCTTTACAAAAATAGCCAAAAAATGTCAAATTTTAATTGTCAATATAAATAAGTCGGGTGATGCCGTTTTTGGAAAGAATAGCCGAATGTTCCCTAAAGGGACGCCGGAAGACTGACTTTGCATAAACGGCCACTTTTAGTCATTTTTGGATTTTTGACCGGTTGACTCACCCAGCTTTAAAATCTTCATTCCCGAAGTGCTGAAAAACTGTGTGCGGAGCCTGATCTTCCTTTTAATCTGTGAAAAATTAAAAATAGTCAATTTGTTGAGTCAAATAAATTTTATTTCTTAATCACCTTAATAAATGTGCAAGATGAGCACGATGCAAAATGAACCTTTTTCAATAATGACTAAAATCCCTTTCAATTTGCGGCTATGGTGGGATGATTTAGGTGGTGAAGGGCCACATTTTTTGCTTCAATAATGATTTATTTCCACCAGATCATGGAAGATTTAAAAGATCTGCAAAGGGGCCTTGCACCAAAACCCGCGGTGAGGCCGAACGACGCCCCGCGGGCGCCAAAATTCAAAACTCGGAAACATTCATAGTTTGAGTCTGTATTTTCCTTTTCTTTAGAGTCTGTTGTCCATTGGAGTTTGTATTTCCCTTTTTGGCATAAAGTCTGTAGTCTGTATCAAGTCTGTCAATTTCCTTTCAAAAATGTTTTGCCTTGTAATAAAATGTTTTGCTAGTAAAGGTTGAAAACTCCAAAAAGGGTGTCTTTATTTTTCGCACTTGTGGCAGAACTACGCCCGGTCTGATTCATACGGGGACATGATACGTAGGCAATCCACATAAGATTCGACCACCACTAAAAAGAAAAAGAGAAAGGGCAAAGTGAATAAAAGAAAGGAAAAGAAGGAAATAAAAAGAGAAATAAAGAAAGCTTCAGAAACGCTTAAACAAGGCACAACCAAAGTAAGATGGAATGACGCATGCGGTTGAAGCAAAGACATGTTAGAAATGGTTAAACTACCTAGGAACATTGCATCCCCCAACGTGAAATTGTAATATGTGTTAAACTCTAATGCTAACAAGTTTGTTGTTTATCCAGAGATTTCGAACCAGATAGTTTGTTAGAACGTTCTGGCAGATTACCATTACCAAACAAGATCCAAAGGGCCCGTACTAAAAAACATGACTAGTTCAGACCAAAGTGTCGAGGATGAAAGGACGGAGAATCAAATACTGAAGGAGGAAATGGATAAGATGAGACAGGGGATGAAATAAATGCAGCTTGCCTTAGCTAGGGTACAAAAAGTGCCTAACCCTCCCGTTATTCCCACTCTCCCACCAGGACACACGCCGGAATACCCTCCCCCTGGCCCTTAGACAAGCTTCCCCAGTCACCAATACTATCAGGGAAGAAATGCCTATGATCCCCAAGCTGCACAACCCAATCAGAACCCTCCTCCACCAAATGTTCCTGTTTTCGTGGCACCCCCACCAGCCACGCTGCAAAGATCATCCAGCGAGCCGTTGTTTCAGGCTCACGATAACCAATACTACCCCCTGAACCAACCTTCAAAGCACTCGAGCCTCATACTTATAATACTCACTTAGAGATCCCGGTATAGACTGAAAAATCGGCTAAGAGCCCAGAGCAAGACGAAGTGCTTCGAAAGTTTAAAAGCCTGGAGCAGTCCTTCAGTAATATCCATGGGTTAGGCAACCAAGTCAGTGTGGCCTACAAAGATCTGTGCCCATTCCCAGACATTCAATTGCCGGCAGGGTTCAAGATGCCAAAGTTTGATCTATACGAGGGGCACGGTGATCCAATGGCACATCTGCGAGGTTTTTGTAGTAAGAAGAGAGGGGCCGGGGGAAAAGACGAGCTGCTTATAGCTTACTTTTTTCAGAGTCTGAGTGGTTATGCACTGGAATGGTACACAAGACAGGATCCGAGCAGGTGGTACACCTGGGTCGATTTAACACAAGCATTTGCAGGTCACTTTCAGTGCAACCTTGAGATCGTCCCTGACCGTCTCACATTGCTAAAACTAGAAAAGAAGCCCGGGGAAAGCTTCCGAGAATTTGGGTTCCGCTGGAGAGAGCAGGCGGCAAGAGTTGATCCTTCAATGAGAGAGGGGGAAATGGTGGATTACTTTCTACAGATTCTAGAGCCAACTTACTTTGGTCACTTGGTGATGTCAGTTGGCAAATCTTTCAACGAAGTAGTAAAAATGGGCGGTATGATTGAAGAGGGACTTAAGTCCAACAAAATCCTGAGCTATTCGGCGATTAAAGCAACCACTCAGGCCATCCAGAGCGACACGGAAGGTGCACTCTGAAAGAAGAAAAGGGAAGATGTCTCAACAGTCGAGGCAGGTACTTGGTCCAGATCTCGAGGACCCCCCCTCACTACCAACCTAGACCCCATCACTCAAATTACCTACACATTCCGTACGTCCCTCTACAGCCCTACTACCTACCACAAGAGCCACATTTCTCTGTCCATCACGCCCAAACTTACAGCCAGCCTCCGGTTTGCCCGCAATGGCATGCGCTGGCTCCCCAAAATACATATCCACCTCCACAAAACACATATCTACCTCTACAAAACACATACCCACCTCCACAAAACACATATCCACCACCAAGGGCCTACAGGAATCCTTCGGGACCAGGTTTCCATGGGAATCAGACCTTCAGGAATGAAACGGTGCAGAGGCAGAGAACATTCACTCTGCTGGGAAAAACTTATACTACTCTGTTCCATAAATTGAGGCAGTTAGTCCTATTGAGTCCTGTGGAGACCAAATTGCCAAATCCCCTTCCCAAATCTGGACCACTCGGTAAGCTATGAATATTGTTCGGGGGCTCCCGGGCATGATACTGAGAAGTGTTGGAAGTTGAAGACTGCCGTACAAGATCTTATTGACACAAATAGGATCGAGGTCCAGGAGCCAGAGGCACCTAACATCAATCAGAACCCGTTGCCGGCACACCATGAATCCCACATGATCGAACTAGTGCACGAAGGAGGAAAGATCAAGAAGCGCTCCCAAATGGTAATGATGATCCGTGCCAGTCCGAAAGAAAAGTTGATCAGTGGAAAGGCGGTAGTACAGTCGGAAGGGGTAGAAGGCAAGCCAGTGGTGGTGATAGGGAAAAGTTCGTATGATGTTGCCAAGAATCCAGAGCCGGTCAAAGTAAAGGTGCAAGGGATATCAAGCAAGCCAATAGCCGTGAAGGGGGCATGTATGGGACCAGTTGTTATTATGCCAGTAATGTAGTTACCGATAATCAACGAGAAAGCTGTACCATGGAGCTACCGTCAAGTAATGGTAATACATAAGGGAAAGGAAGTTGTGGAGGAAATATGTGAGGCACAGGGGTTAACTTGTTCGGGAAGGTGTTTTGCTCCCGCAGAGTTAAGAAGGGCCAATCCAGTAGCGACAAAGAATCCAGTTACCGAGGGAGAGGCGGAAGAATTTTTAAAGAAAATGAAGGCGCAAGATTACTCCATTGTGGAGCAGTTGAGGAAGACCCCGACACAGATCTCATTGTTATCGTTGTTGATCCATTCAGATGAGCATCGCCAGGTATTGATGAAAATTCTGAATGAAGCCCATGTTCCGGATAAGATCTCTGTGAATCATCTGGAGAAAATAGCAAACAAGATTTTTGAGGTCAACAGGGTCACTTTTTCAGACGACGAGTTGCCCATGGAGGGTACAGAACATAATAGAACCCTTTATTTGACCGTGAAGTGCGAAGACTCGGTAGTCACTCGAGTACTGATTGATAATGGGTCCAGTGCCAATATCTGTCCTTTGACCACATTGAACAAACTGAAGGTCGATGGTGACAGGATTCACAAGAACAACATCTATGTTCGAGGGTTCGATGGTGGTGGTACAGACACAGTGGGTGACATCATACTTGAATTAATAATTGGTCTAGTCTAGTTCACCATGGAGTTCCAAGTGTTAGACGTGGCAGTGTCATATAATCTTTTGTTGGGGAGACCCTGGATCCACGCCGCCAAAGCAGTGCCTTCTACATTACATCAGATGGTCAAATTCGAGTGGGATAGGCAAGAGATCGTAGTACATGGGGAAGATAATGCAAGCGCCGTAAGTGATGCCATCGTACCCTTCATAGAGACTGATGATGATAAGAGACCGTGGGTTTACCAGGTTTTCGATACGGTTTTAGTGGACAAAATTCCCGAAGGTGAAAGCATCCCACTTCCCAAAATAGCAGCTGCGACTGTCATGGTAGCCACGGAGATGTTGAAGAATGGGTTTGTGCCAGGCAAAGGTTTAGGGGCTGATCTTCAGGGTATTGTTCAGCCGGTTTCTTTGCCCAAAAATCTGGATACATTTGGGTTGGGGTTCAAGCCTACAGCGGCAGATGTGAGACGGGCCCGCAAGTTGAGGAAAAGAGTTTGGGTCCTTCCCAAGCCAATCCCGTGCCTATCCAGATCATTTGTCAGAGCAGGTATCAGAAAGTTGTCGGTCCCGAAAGTTCTCGGACCACTGTTTGGGCCAGATGGAGATTTGAATGAGGGATTTGAAAGGCTGTTCGTTGATGTTAACATGGTAGAAGCTGGAGAAGGTCCAGTAAGTTAGATGTACAGTTCGTGGGGCCTAGGGCCAATGTCAACAATTGGACAGTTACTCCTCTTCCTACCCGGAGGGAGTCTTGGTAGTAGGCTATGGATTTTTTTTCTTGTTTTTTGGATTATTCCAGGGTTGTAATCCAGTTTTGTTTTGTATTCGACAAAGTGTGAAACTCTGTTATCCCGTAGTTTAATAAAGTGAAAGCTTTTCTCTTCTTATTTTGTTCTAATTTTGTTTTCTTCTTTTCTCTTTCTGAACAGTTCTCTTTATATTGGTTCTAATGACATGGCATGCACAACGGATCATCAACCCAGTCTAAAAAATCAATCTGATTCCGAACTAATTGTAGAAGAGGTCGATTATGATGATGAATCGGAATACGATGAGGATGAAGCCTTCGAAGAGATAAACAAAGAGTTAAGCCAGTTTGAAGAGAAATCCAAGCCCAACTTAAATGACATAGAAGCCATCAATTTAGGGGATGCAGGTGATATCAGGGAAACTAAAATAAGCATCCACGTTGCACCGAATATCAGGGAAGAACTAATCAAAACACTTATTGAGTTCAAAGTCATTTTTGCATGGTCGTATGATGACATGCCGGGGTTAAGCACGGATTTAGTGGTTCACAAATTGCCCATTAACCCGCTATGCCCTCCCGTCAAGCAGAAAATTGAGGAAGTTCAAAACAAACATGAGTGTGAAGATTAAAGAGGAAGTAACCAAGCAGCTGCAGGCAAAGGTTATTCGGGTCACTCGATATCCTAATTGGCTGGCTAATGTGGTGCCAGTGCCGAAGAAAGACGGGAAGATCAGAGTGTGTGTCGATTATCGCAATTTGAACAGGGCAAGCCCCAAGGACAACTTTCCATTACCCAACATCCATATCTTGATCGATAACTATGCCGGACGTGAGATCGGGTCTTTTGTAGATTGCTATGCTGGGTATCATCAGATTTTGATGGATGAAGAAGATGCGGAAAAGACGACATTCATTACGCCGTGGGGGACTTATTGCTACCGGGTAATGCCTTTTGGCTTGAAGAACGCTGGGGCAACGTACATGAGAGCAATGACTATGGTGTTTCATGACATGATACACAAAGAGATTGAGGTGTACGTAGATGATGTGATCATAAAATCTAAGCGTCAGGAAGACCACGTGGCAGACCTAAGGAAGTTTTTCCAAAGACTTCGAAGGTACGACATTAAGCTCAACCTGGCCAAATGTGCATTTGGTGTTCCCTCTAGAAAGCTGTTGGGATTCATCGTCAGTCGGCGAGGCATTGAGTTGGACCCGTCAAAAATCAAATCCATCCAGGAATTGCCACCGCCGAAGAACAAAATAGAAGTAATTAGTCTGTGGGAAGGTTGAATTATATCAGCAGGTTCATCGCTCAACTCACGGCGACTTGTGAACTCATTTTTCGGCTACTGAAGAAAGATGCTGCGGTAGAATGGACGGCAGAATGTCAGGAAGCCTTCGACCAAATCAAGGGGTATCTATCAAACCCACCTGTGTTGGTCCCACCTGAACCAGGAAGACCGTTGATTCTCTATATAACGGTACTGGAGAATTCATTTGGTTGCATACTGGGGCAACATGATATCACAGGAAGGAAGGAGCAAGCCATCTATTATCTCAGTAAGAAGTTTACGGTCCATGAGGTTAAGTACACTAAACTTGAGAAGACGTGTTGCGCCCTAATTTGGGTGGCCCAAAAGTTGAAGCATTATCTGTCATCCTATACTACTTACCTCATTTCACGCCTGGATCCATTGAAGTATATTTTCCAGAAGCCTATACCCACAAGGAGGTTGGCGAAATGGCAAATATTACTCACGGAGTTCGACATTGTCTATGTAACGAGGACGGCCATGAAAGCCCAAGCATTGGCCGATCACTTGGCTGAGAATTCTGTTGATGAAGAATACGAGCCCTTGAGGACGTATTTTCCTGATGAAGAAGTGATGCATATAGATGAGTTAGAATTAACCGAGGAACTAGGGTGGAAACTTTTCTTTGACGGAGCTGCAAATGCAAAGGGAGTTAGAATAGGAGCGGTACTTATTTCTGAAATAGGACATCATTATCCTATTACGGCTCAGCTACGTTTCTATTGTACCAACAACATGGCTGAGTATCAGGCATGCATTCTGGGCTTACGGTTAGCTGCAGACATGGATGTCCAGGACGTCTTGGTCTTGGGAGACTCGGACCTCCTGGTGCATCAGATTCAGGGTGAATGTGAAACAAGGGATTTGAAGCTCATACCATATCGACAATGTTTGCACGATCTGAGCAAGCGATTTCGATCAGTGGAGTTCAGACACATCCCAAGAGTTCATAATGAGGTTGCCGATGCTTTGGCCACCTTAGCATCGATGTTGCACCACCCGGACAAAATTCATTTTGACCCGTTGCATATTCAGGTTCGTGATTAGCATGCTTATTGCAACATGTTAGAGGAAGAACTGGATGGCGAACCATGGTTCTATGATGTCAAGGAAAACCTCAGGATGGAGATATACCCGGAGCAGGCCATCGGAGATCAAAAGAGAGCCATTCGACGACTGGCAAATGGATTTTTCCTCAGTGGAGGAGTGTTGTACAGAAGAACACCAGATTTGGGATTGCTGAGATATATAGATGCTAGTCAAGCCACGACAGTTATGATAGAGGTACATGCTGGAGTTTGTGGGCCACATATGAGCGGATATGTATTGGCAAAGAAGATTCTTCGAGTAGGGTACTATTGGCTCACTATGGAGCGTGATTGTATTAGTTTCGTGCGGAAATGTCATCAGTGTCAGATACATGGAGATCTGATTCATTCTCTGTCGACAGAATTACATACAATGTCAGTACCATGGCCATTTGTTGCCTAGGGCATGGATATCATTGGACAACTTGAGCCAGCAGCATCCAACGTGCATAGGTTTATTCTGGTGACCATCGATTATTTCACTAAGTGGGTTGAAGCTAAAACTTTCAAGTCGGTAACCAAGAAGGCAGTGGTAGATTTTGTTCACGCCTATATCATCTGTAGATTTAGAATCCCGAAGGTGATCATCACAGATAATGGTGCTAATCTTAACAGCAATTTGATGAAAGAGGTATGTCAGCAGTTTAAGATTATACACCGCAGTTCCATCCCATATCGTCCCAAGGCGAATGGAGCAATTGAGGCAGCCAACAAAAACATAAAGAAGATACTTCGGAAGTTGGTAGAAGGTTCGAGACAATGGCATGAAAAGCTACCATTTGCATTGTTGGGATATCGCACTACTATTCGCACTTCAGTAGGTGCAACTCCTTATTCGTTGGTATACAGAACTGAAGCAGTGATACCGGCGGAAGTTGAAATTCCATCCCTTCGGATTGTCGCTGAGGCTGGGATTGATGATGATGAATGGGTCAAAGCCCGTTTGGAGCAGTTGAACTTGATTGATGAAAAGAGATTGGTAGTTGTGTGTCATGGCCAGTTATATCAAAAGAGAATGGCAAGAGCATATAACAAAAAGGTGCGTCCCCGGAAGTTTGAAGTGGGCCAGCAAGTGCTGAAACGCATCCTCCCACATCAGGCTGAGGCAAAGGGCAAGTTCGCCCCGAATTGGCAAGGGCCATTCATTGTAACCAGAGTGTTGTCCAATGGCGCTTTATGTTTAACAGATATCGAAGGGAAATGCATCGACATGGCTATCAATTCGGACGTAGTTAAGAGATATTATGTATGATTTCTTTTGATTGTAATTGTTGTTTGTTTGTGTTTGGAATTTATCGGAGAATGAAATGACGGAGGCAATTCTTTCTTCTATCCAAATACTTTAACCTTTAAGCCTTATTTATTCTTTCATACCCCTCTTTTGGAATCAGTAATGAAAATGAAAGAAAAAGAGAAGAGAAAAATAATGATAATAAAGACAAAAGAAAAGTCACAAGAAAAACAAAGGAATTGGGAATTACGTTTGACCTGATTCCTCAAAGAAGGATATGTAGGCGCCTCACGGATCGGTCATAGTGTAACAAAAAAGCGAAAAAATCCCCAAGCAAGAAAAACTGGGCCAAAAGTTGTGTTTATAATTTTTGGGAAAGAAAGTTGATTCCTAGAGTTGTAATATTTTACCCATCAAAATTATTTTGAACCTTTTACCCTTTTTTTAGCCATACACAAAAACCCATATTGATGTCCAAAAAAGACCTCCCGATCAGTATCCGAGAAGTGCAAAATCATGCAAATGGAAGTCGGGAATAACACTCTGATCCCCAGCAGAGAGAGTCATATCGGTAACACTCCGATCCCCAGTTGGAAAAAATAAAATAAAATGAGAGAGTCTTATCGGTGAAAACCTCCACAGGCACCATAAGGCAACGTAAGTTGAGAGAAATAAAACAAGAGAGTCTTATCGGTGAAAACCTTCACAGGCACCATAAGGCGACGGGAGTTGAGAGAAATGAGAGAGTCTTAGCAGTGAAAACCCCTCGAAGGGAACTATGAGGCGACAAGACAAGATTGGCGGAAAGGATCCGCATTTGGCAAAGAGTTGAGTGCCTGTTTATCCCCAGCAAGATGAGGCCGTCCGAAAGATTGATTGATATAAATAGACTGGGTTGATTAATTCGGAATGCACGACATGATCGTTGGGATCGGTTATATCATTCAGATAAGTTCTTTTCTTTCCTTTTCCCCAGCATTTGTTCAGAAAGATTTCTTCTTTTTCTATCTTTTGAAATCATCACTTTTTCATTTCTTGGTCTAAAGACTTTATCTCCCCAGCAGTTTATTTTTGAAAAGGATTTTTTAGAGCTTATTACCAGTTTCCAAGATGGTGCAAAAACACAATGTGGATAGGACGGGCCAAAGATAAGGCGAAAAAGAGAAAAGAAGTTTGTCACAAGACCAAATGATGAATGAGTCTAGATTCCAGGAGGACCGAATTTCCAGGGGAAATTGGAGAAAAACAGAAAAAACAACAGTTGAAAAGTTATGGATCAAATTCCAAGAGGATCTCCAGCAGATTTGCGAGATGCAGGAACAACTCCGATAGACTATCGACCAAGTTCTGCGATGGTCGGACAACACAGAGCGGGGAAGGAAGAGAAAAGAAAAACCATCCCCGGCAGGAATATCATCCCCAACAAATAATATCATCCCCAACAAGTTTTGTAATAAAGCGCAAAGCAGGGAAAGGAAGAAGGGAAAAACCATCCCCAACAGGAGTGGCACGACCACTCACCACGTTTTAAACTCACAAATTTTTCTTTGATTTGAAGCAGGGAAAGGAAATGTTATTGACAGCGGGAAGACATGGCCACAAAGAAGATTATCAAACTGGGGTAGAAAATTTTCTCTCATTGCGAAAATTTTCTTGAATTCAGATAGCCACTTGGGGAAGATGGAAGATAACACAAGTTTTGAAGGAAGTGGAATCCCCAGCAGTTTACGGGAGAAGGCAATACAAGTTTTAAAGAAAGAAATCTTGGAAGAAGCAAGATAACCCAAGTTTTAAGGGTAGTGGTCTTTGAATCAGTATCATCCCCACCATTGTTAAGAGGAGGAAAGTAACTAGTCTTAAAGAAGGAAGATAATTCCCTAGCAGAGTTATCCCCGGCAGGTTTCAAAGAAGTGAAAGCACCAGCTTTAAAGGAAGTAGTCTTTGAAGAAGGAAAATAACATATTTGTGAATAAAATATCGGTGTTATCCCCAACAGTTTTCAGAGAAATAAAACACCAGTTTTGAGGGAAGCAGTTCTGAAAGAGGATGATTCAAGTTAGAAGAAAAATGGTTCGGGAGGCAGGAAGGAACAACAGTAATAAAACGCATTGTTTAAGAAGAAGTTGAAGTCAGGAACCCGCCTGGAGAATGGAGGTATTACATTTTACGAAATAGTTGAAGTCAGGAGCCCGCCTGGAGAATGAGGGTGTTATATTTTAAAGTTTATTGAAGTTAGGAGCCCGCCTGGAGAACGGAGGTGTTATAATTTTAAGAAGTTGTTAAAGTCAGGAGCCTGCCTGAAGAACGGATGTGTTACATTTTAAAGTTTATTGAAGTCAGGAGCCCGCCTGAAGAACGAAAGTGTTACATTTTAAAGTTTATTGAAGTCAGGAGCCCGCCTGGAGAATGGAGGTATTATCTTTAAATTGTTTATTGAAGTCAGGAACCCGCCTGGAAAATAGAGGTTGTTATATTCTCAAGTTGTAGTTGAAATCAGGAGCCCGCCTGGAGAATGGAGGTATTACATTCTGAGTTGTAGTTGAAGTCAGGAGCCCGCCTGTAGAACGGAGGTTGTTACAATTTCAAGTCGAAGTCAGGAGCCCGCCTATAGAATGGAGGTATTATCTTTAAATTGTTTATTGAAGTCAGGAACCCGCCTGGAAAATAGAGGTTGTTATATTGTCAAGTTGTAGTTGAAGCCAGGAGCCCGCCTGGAGAATGGAGGTATTACATTCTGAGTTGTAGTTGAAGTCAGGAGCCCGCCTGTAGAACGGAGGTTGTTACAATTTCAAGTCGAAGTCAGGAGCCCGCTTGTAGAATGGAGGTATTCTGTTTTTGGAAGTAGTGAAGTCAGGAGCCCGCCTGGAAAATAGAGGTGTTATATCTTTAAGTTTCAGTCGAAGTCAGTATCCCGCCTGAAGAATGGAGGTGTTATATCTCAAATTAGAGTTGAAGTCAGGGTCCCGCCTGAAAAATAGAGGTGTTATATCTTTAAGAAATTGTTGAAATCAGGAGCCCGCCTGAAAAATAGAGGAGTTATATTTTTAAGAAGCTGTTGAAGTCAGGAACCCGCCTATAGAATGGAGGTGCTATATTTTTAAGAAGTAGTTGAAATTAGGAGCCCCCATGGAGAATGGAGGTATTATCTTTTAAGTCGTAGTTGAAGTCAGGAGCCCGACTGGAGAATGGAGGTATTATCTTTTTAAATTGTTTATCGAAGTCAGGAACCCGCCTGTAGAATGGAGGTGCTATATTTTTAAGAAGTAGTTGAAGTCAGGAGCCCGCCTGGAGAATGGAGGTATTATCTTTTAAGTCGTAATTGAAGTCAGGAGCCTGCCTGGAGAATGGAGGTATTATCTTTTTAAATTGTTTATCGAAGTCAGGAACCCGCCTGTAGAATGTAGGTGCTATATTTTCAAGGAGTAGTTGAAGTTAGGAGCCCACCTGGAGAATGGAGGTATTATCTTTTAAGTCGTAGTTGAAGTCAGGAGCCCGCCTGGAGAATGGAGGTATTATCTTTTTAAATTGTTTATCGAAGTCAAGAACCCGCTTGGAGAATGGAGGTGCTATATTTTTAAGAAGTAGTTGAAGTCAGGAGCCCGCCTGGAGAATGGAGGTATTATCTTTAAATTGTTTATCGAGGTCAGGAACCCGCCTGGAGAATGGATGTGCTATATTTTTAAGAAGTAGTTGAGGTCAGGAGCCCGCCTGGAGAATGAAGGTATTACATTTTGAGTCGTAGTTGAGATCAGGAGTCCGCCTGTAGAATGGAGGTTGTTAATTTTAAGTCGAAGAAGTAAGGAGCCCGCCTGTAGAATGGAGGTTGTTATATTTTAAAAGTTAAAGGAGTTAGGAGCCCGCCTGTAGAATGGAGGTTGTCACATTTTAAGTTGAAGGAGTCAGAAGCCGGCCTGTAAAATGGAGGTGTTTATTGTTATAGTTGTGGTTGAAGTCAGGATCCCGCCTGTTAGAACGGAGGTTGTTACAATTTCAAGTCGAAGTCAGGAGCCCGCCTTTAGCACGGAGGTTGTTATATTTTAAGTTGAAGAAGTCAGGAGCCCGCCTGTAGAACAAAGGAGTACACATTCAAGTTGAAGTCAGGAGCCCGCCTGCAGAACAGAGGAATACATTTCAAGATCAAGCCAGAAGTCAGTAATGCGGAGGGTTACAACAAAAATACCCCCAGCATGAATCCCATTTCAGAAATCTGAAAGAAGACTACAAGAGCAAGTCGAAGATAGATAAGATTCTGTAATCATTAGTCTAGTTTAGCCTTTTGTTTTCTTTCTAGCAATGGTGTAGTAAGGAGGTCGGAAAGCAGTAATAACAGCATGCAACAACAGTAACATTGCAGTCCCATGGTAGTCCCAACTACCAAAACTTCCCGAACTACATTAACCTGATTCCCTTCTAGCCAGGGATATGTAGGAAACCTTTGAAGCAAAGGTTCGGTTACATCTTTTCAAAAATGCTTCACACGGAGTATTCCAACAGGTAGAAATCGCTCGTATCCGCTCACTTTATCTTTACACGAAAACTCTCTGTATTTTCGGACATAGAGGGGCAACTGTGAGCGCGTGATTTTTGCTTCACGAAAACTACTCCAAAAGAAATCGAAAAATAAAACAAATTGCCTTTGGGTACAATTTTGAGAATTTTGTGTGACATTTTGGATAATTATTTCTGTCTGTGAATGTTTACTTTGTTTTAATTAATTGAAAAAAATACCAAAATATATGTTGCATACACATTTAAGATTTAATTGTGCACTTAGGAATTAATTGAACCATGTTTTGCTTTTAAGAGAAAGAAAATCACAAAATAATGTATTTTTTGCATTTTTAGCATTTCATGTCCAAGTTATGTGATTTTATTTGATTGTGTGTGTTAATTATTATTAAAAGTTAGTAGTACTTTTGTAAATTAATCTAGTCCTATAAGTTAATTTAGGATTTTTGGAATTTTTAGTTTTATTAGTTTAAGAAAAGAAAGGCAAAATAAAAGAGTGTTAAGTCATATTTGAGCCAAATCAATTTAAAGTCCAAACAATTTTTCTTCCCCTTTGAAATTGAAACCCGGATACCCAGCTCATACCCCATCCCCGACCCGGTCTGCCCCATAGCCCAAACAACAACCCCCCTTTCTTCACTTCATTTCTCATTTCCAACCCCTAACAACAAACCCTAAACCACCTGCCCCATCTCCTCTTCATCTTCTCCAAACGACCCCTCCTTCTCCCTCACCTCCATGGCTGCCCTCTTTTTTCTTCTTCGAACCAACGACCCCTCCTTCTCCCTCGACCCCCATGGCTGACCTCTTCTCTTCATCAGCTCTTAACGTCTACCAACTTTGTCCAAAACGACCACCTCCCTTCACACCAGCTTCGTCCAAATGACCACCTCACGTCCGCCAGCTTCGTCCAAACGACCACCTCCGTTCACACCAACTTTACTACCAACGCCTACTGCCATATCCAAGCTCCCATCACTGCACTGCTGACCACTGGCCAACCTTCTTCATCGACGTCCAACGCCCCCAACAGACCCAACGTCGTCACTCATCAACCAGTCACCAACATTCCGCCCCTCTAGCTCCACAGTCGTCGACCAGCAGCCTTCACAGAAATGACCAAACACTCCGTCAGTCATCATGCTCGAGCAGCCATGAAACTCTGGTTCAAAACCTTCAAAACCCTCCATTAAAAAATGACTCATTTTTTAGTCCGCAAGTTCGAGTTTTTCCGACGGGGTCTTGGTTCCAGATTTGCTCGAGTTTCTTGGAACATTAGCTTGAAGCTTTTGTTCGTTATTTGCCTTTGCTGTACAGCTTTGCTCAAAGAGTTTTCTATATTCAATCACTTGGGAAATCCATTTTGGCAACAATGAAGGTCCACTTCCTTTTTCTTTTCATCTTGTCTTTTGGTTAAACTGATATCAATGAGCTGCGTGTTTCCATGATCGAACGTAGTGAGCAGCAGTACAAGTTCATGAATCTGTCGTTCTTCTTGCTTGTTTTAATTATCTTGCCTCATTCTAGTTTCTATCTTTTCTTAGTTATGTTATGTTGTTTCTTTTCTTGTCGTTGTTCATCATTTCTTGCATATGAAATCAGTTTGTTTTCATTCAGTATGCTGACAGTGTTCATTTGTTCTTGTTTAGGTTTAATCTAGAAGTGTATTAGTTTAATCACTGAATCTTTATTTTGATGATATTTGGTCTGAATTGAGTTTCAGGCTTAAATTGTGATTTGAGTTTGATGAATCTTAATGTCATTGATTGGGAGTTAGTTTCATGTGTTTAATTAGTCAATTGTTAGGATTTCTCAATTAAGATTGGTTATAGCTGCTATAGTTTGGTTAATTGATTAGGAGGATTGGATATAGATGATGGGGTAGAATGGTAATTTCAATAGTTTCAGGGGTATTTTGGGATTTAAAGTTTTAAAAATGATTAATTTGAGTGCTCTGTCCACTAAGAACTAATAATATTAAAATAAGGCATTGTTTAGTACATAGTGGGGGACAAGACATTTGCTAGTGGGGGACAAGACATTTGCTAGCGGGGAACAAGACATTTGCTAGTGGGGAACAAGACATGCAAGTGTGGGGAACAAGGCATGCAAGTGTGGGGAACAAGACATGCAAGTGTGGGGGACAAAACATAATGATATGAAAAGCTTAAAAAGGATTGATTAAAATATGTTGCCCATACCTGTTTTTGGGTTATAAATAGGGTCATTTCAAGAGAGAAAGGGGGCTGGTTTTTGGAAGGAAAAGAGGAGTTCTCTTTCAGTCTTTTTTCAAAGAGGTTAGGCTGGATTTTGAACATTTAAAAGTTCAGTAATTTGAGAGTAAAAAATAGGCTGGTTTTTAATCCAAAAAGGTTCAGTGTTTGGAGAGCTAAGAAACTGAAAAGTGAGTCTTTTCTTTTACTGCTGAATATCAGAACTAGTACTGTTGCTGCTTCATTGGTGTTGCTGTTTGGTATTTCTGGGGTTTCAATTGGTTCTTCCAGAGTTTGTTATTGGTTATTGGCTACTGTTTTCATTGGGTGTTGCCGGAACTCTGCTGGTTCCTTCCTTTTTAATCTGTCACTGGGTTGTTCTGTCACTGCGTTGCTGTGTTATTACTGTTGTTGACTGCTCCTTCATCTTCTTGTATTTCCATTATCCAGGTACACGTTCTAAAGCTCTCAAATTTAATGGAAAGGAAGTAAAGAGTAGTTGGAATGAATTTCTGAATTTTCCCTGTTTCTTTGTATTTAATTTGATATATAAGCAGTAGTTCACTTGATATTTCATAGTATGTATTGGAACGACTTTGGAATGCATAAACTGGACTGATTGAATCTATTTCTACAAACATGAAATATCAATTGTAATTAATCTTAGTTGGTGATTACTAGTTAGGAAATATACTGTATTTAATTCTTTTTTCCAGCAGTCGTGAAATAGTTTCAAATAGTTTATGTCACAAAACAGGTTCAAATAGTTTATGGAAATCAGCATGTTGGTTTAACAGGTCTAATTTTGAAATTGCGAGTTCACTTGAGTAAATAACATCATTTTAAATAGCAATGTAAATAATGTTAGTAACTAATGTTAGTTCTCAAATGTTAGTGATAAATGTTAGCTTGATGTCAGTTTTAAGCATTGATGCATTTTTCAACAAATCATAAAAAGAGCTCAAAATGGCTTTGTATTCCACATAGTTAATTCCAATAGTCCAATTCATATAATAAAGCTAAAGTTGAACTGGATCGAAATGGTAGTTGGTTTGTTAATATTTACAACGGCAGGCGGCGGATATTAAATTAGGTAGCGGGTTCAAACTAGATGGTGTTTCCTTTCGTTGGGACCCAGACTTGAACTTGAAGCCCGAACTTTTAATGCTAATTGATTAGGATTTTTCTTTATTCTTAGAGACCAATAAATAGAAAATCATAGTCGCTTTAGGATATCCTTGAATAAAAATGAGATGAGCCTCGCCGAATAAAAAAATACAAAATTGCGGGGCCCTCAATAAATATTTATTTTAAAATACTTAGACTTAGGGACAGGCCGTTTAACGAATTTCACGGCCTTCCCCAAAAGATAAAAACGCGCAAGTCACTTCCCGCGCGCTTTAAATAATTTACTCTCTTAAACTCGGGTGCACATTTATGTGACCCACATCCAAATCTCAACGAAGTCGAAATGTGTCGCTAATCACGGGTACATTGATTGTGACGTGGTTCGAGATGCATTTCCACGACGTTGCAAATTCCTTTTAAAAATAATGAATGAGACGAGACTCGACGAACAAAAATACACAAGTTGCGGGACCCTCTATACGTGTTGGTAAAATTACTTAGATTTCGGAATGGGCCGTTTAGCAAAATTTCACGGCCCTACCCAAAATAATGATACGCTAGTCGCTTTAGGCGCATATTTAATAATGTTATCCTCTTAAACTCGGATTCACATTTATGTGACCCAAATCCAAATCTCAACAGAGTTGAAATATGTCAATAACCGCGGGTGCATTGATCTGACGTGGTTCGAGATGTATTTTCACGATGTTGCAATTCTCGGTAAAAATGATAATAATAAAAGCGGTACACAGTTAAAAATTTGCACATAAGTTCAACATGTATTAAAATCAGATAAATAAGCCGAATATGACAGTTGAGCGACCGTGCTAGAACCACGGAACTCGGGAATGTCTAACACCTTCTTCCGGGTTAACAGAATTCCTTACTTGGATTTCTGGTTCGCGGACTGTAATACAGAATCAATCTTTTCCTCGATTCGGGATTCAACCGGTGACTTGGGACACCATAAATCTCCTAAGTGACGACTCTGAATTAAATAATAAATCCCGTTTCGATTGTCCCTTAATTGGAAAAACTCCCTCTGCGCCCTTGCGGGGCGCGGGTGAAAAAGGAGGTGTGACAATCCCTATATCAAAATCTCACCTACCAACCAGAAAACGCCAAAAATTCAATTTCGCCAATTCAAGCCTTAATCTACACCGGACCTCCAAAACTCATTCTGATCATGCTTCTAAGTCCCAAATGAGCTCCCGAAGCTATCTGAACCATCAGAACTCACATCCGAGCCCTCTAACACATAAGTCAACATCCGGTTGACTTTTCCAACTTAAGCTTCCTCAAAAGAATAAGTGTCTCAAACCTTACCAAATCCTTTCCGAACCCGAGCCAACCAACCCGATCACATATAAAACCGATAAACAAAGAAATAAGAAGCAGAAATGGGGGAAACACAGCGGTAACTCATGAGACAACTGGCCAAGTCGTCAAACCCTTCCCCGGACCCCACGCATAGCGAGAGCTTAGTGCACCATACTATCCTTTTTACATTAACTGATATTGTATGTCTTCATTCGAATATATCTTGCTTTATTAGCTTGGTAAGTGTATCTTTCTTAATGCATGAGAATTGAGATTATTTATTTTGTATCTGAATTCATTTTAACTTGTATGGATTAAATGTATGCAAAGAATGTGTTCAGTTGAAATAGCAGGTGAATGAGAAAATACTTTGTACTACAGATATTTTCAACAACAAATGCCACAAGGAACGTGAAGATTAATACATGTTTTTTTTTGTGTTGTAAATGTTGCTGTCATTTTTTTTCTTTTGTTTTTAAATAGAAAAATGGGGAAAATGCATAAGTATCTCTTGACCTATACCTGTATTTCCAACTACACACTTTTTCTTTATGGGAATCCTATTACCCCCCTAAAATTATTTTAAATGGAATTATTTGCACCCTTAACGCTGACGTGACCGAGTGTGTGTATTTCACTTTTCCAAAAGAAAGTGAGAAGCAAGAAAAAATAATTTTCAGATTATTTTTTATTCTTTTTTACCATTTTTTTTCCTTTTTTTTCCTTTTCCTTTTCCGTTTCCTTTTTCTTTGTCTTTTTTCTTTTACTTTTTTTTTTCGTTTCTTCTCTAATTCCGACGGATATTCATTCACCGGCTACTTTGTCTAACCGTTTTTCTTCAATATTTTTTTCACACACCAATTAAACTCTCAAAAAGATCTATTTATATGCAAAGCAAAATACACTCAGATTTGGGGAAAGAAATTCATCATCGGAAAACCTTCCCACACCGAAAAAAAATAATGTATTGAAATTTAACTGAAAAAAGTTTTCTCAGCTTATATTCGTTTTTATTTCTTTTGCTCTTACTCCCACACATAAATTATACTTTCAAGAAATATATATATAAAACAAAACACACTAAGATCAGGATAAAAATCTGTCGCCGAAAAAAAAATTGCCGGAAAAAATGGTGTTTGTGAAATTCCGACGACCACTAATTTATGCCGCCGGTGACCAAAAAAAAAAAAGAGAATAAAATAACCAAAGAAAATGAGAATAATAAAAAAGGATAAGAAAAAGAAGAAAGAATAAAAAAGTACTAAAAATACATATGGAGGCGCGTGTAGCTCACCACTTGCTAAGAGTTTCGTTGTCAGCGTGAATGGTGCAAATAATTCCATTTAAAATAAGTTTAGGGGAGTAATATGATTCCCGCAAAGAAAAAGTGTGTAGTTGAAAATTCGGGTATAGATTAGGGGAGGTACTTATGCATTTTCCCTAGAAAAATGAGAATAAATTTTAGTCCTTACTTACCGTACGATTACGTATATTGTTTAAAGGTGCATTTTCCGTACTAAGTTATTTTAGAAAAGGTGTAATATTTCCCGCAATGAATTGCTTTTTATCTTCTTTCAATACAAAAGAAAAAAAGTATTTTTATTGTAACAACACTGAAAAATAATTATACAGCATAAAGAGAAAAAAAGAATAGGAAATATCAGGAGATGAAGTTGAGAGAAATTTTGTGAAGCTGAGTAGATAAAGATTAAAAGCAATATATTTATCAGTTTTTATCGTTTGTGAAATTTCAAACGATGATCTAAACATAATTTATACATAAACTGGAGATAATTCTTTTACTCTTCGTTTTAAATATTCGATGCCATTTTGAGAGATAATCTTTAAATTAGTTTACAAATAATCAAGTTTCTAATTGATATTTTTTTTGTTTTCAGTTTATTTTAAACAATATGGACACAACATAACAAAACGACAATTCTAATTTAATGCGTCTATTCGTATTTACGTTAATTAAATGTGTAATTTTTCAAAGAGTGTTCTGTTATAAAAATGATTGTTGTTGTTATAGGTAAAATATTATTATAGAAAGATAAACTTTAACTTAAATCGTTTTCGAGGAAAATTTAATTTTTATAGTTAATAAGTATTAAAAAATAATAATATAATCTCATTGTATATACTTTAGTTAGATATCTAACTACGCCAACTTCAGCTCGTTTAAAAAAATGTACAAAAAGAGAAGAATCTCTTTGGTTATTTGAGTCAATGTATTATTATCGATTTAATTTCATGTAAAAAATATATAGGAAAATGAAAGGTTCCGACTGTGTTTAATATAATATACTCTAATTAAAATACAATTTTGCCTCTTGTTTTGCCCAATATAATTCTCTTCCTCTTCCTCTGATCATTCACCTTCTCTCTGCCTCATCAAATGGCTTTCTCTCAAGAGTCACAACTCTTGTTTTGCTCTCTCCTCCTCCTCTTCTTCTTCTCCCTTTCTCAATCCTTCAATCCTAGCCGTCCAAATAAAGATGATGATGTCCATGATCTCCTTCCTTCTTACAACCTTCCAATTGGACTTCTCCCAAATAATGTAAAATCCTACACTCTTTCTCCTAAAGACAACTCTTTTACAGTCCAACTCACACACCCTTGTTGATGCGACGTTGGAAATTGCAGCTGCTTTGAGTTGTACGAAGAGCTAGCGCAGTAGTACCTAGCGATTAAGTTAGTTAAGAGTGTTTTTTAGCCGAAGTTTCGATAATGAACAATTGAGTCCTGTATTAATTTAAGTAAAAGTTTTGGTAAAGACACATTGACCCAGTTACTTGTCAATTCTAGGCCCTTGGGGTCCACTAGAGTTAGTTAAACTCTTTTGTCTTTTAGCTAGTAGTGGTTAGTTAAACTCTTTTGTCTTTTAGCTAGTAGTGGAGGCATATATACCCTGTAATTGGATGATGAAATCATGAATGAAACTATTCCCATTTTAAATTCTTCTTCTCTTTCTTAGCTAGCTGTAGATTTAGCCCTAAAACCTACCTGTCGCATCAGTGGTATCAGAGCATTCTTCCGGCTCTGTGGGAGAATGTCGACTGAAATGAACGAGGTGATGAATCTGTTGCAAAAAATGTCCACCGACATGTCCAGTTTTGTAGCTAGACAAAACCAACTAGAGGCTAACCACGAGCAAAGTTTCAAAGGCCTAGAAGAAGCTGTGAGCGAGATCAGAGATGTGCTCAATGAGGTTATCTATGGAGGTAAAAAGCCGGAAAGAGATAAAAACATGAGCTGCACTGGAGAGTTAGCTACTCCATCTACTACTGGGGTTAACATTCCTATGGGAATAAGTAGGGGTATAGTATCGACTGTGCTATCCCCTGTTAATGAACAGGTACAAACTTTCTTACACTTGCAATAAGTTGACCCTATCCACCCTTCACTAGGTCTTCTAACTCACAGATCTACTACACCAAACCAATCTTTTTAGTCGTTTGTGAGCCAACCTCTACCTGTCCCTACTCAAGGTAGTCAGCCAAACCATTCGTCATTCATGAGAACCAACCAAACATCCCCACAACCCTTTACTGGTCCACTTGGTCTGAGCAGATCTGCCTACACATATCAAACCCAACACCAAAGACATGTTAACCACCACCAAATACCACCCCACATCCACTCTCAACAAACACATTATCCACCAGCCTATAACTCTCTTAATACTCATATGCCTCCTTCTCTATACCATCAACTTCCCTATGTACCTCAACCACCAACAACTCCTCATTACCAGAACACACCTGTAGCTAACACTTAGCAACTAAACCATAACAATCACAATGCCCCTTTGCCTAGGATTCCATTCACCAAATACTCCAAAGTCGAATTTCTCAAATTTGATGGAGAAGACCTAAGGACCTAGTTATATAAGGTTGACCAGTTCTTTGCTGATGAAGAAGTCATAATACAACAAAGAAAAAACCTGGTATCCCTATACTTTGAAGGAGATGCATTGCAATGACACTTGGGATATATAAGGAGTAGGGGCAACTACCATTGCCTAGCTGGGAAGAATATATTTGGGCCCTATGTGATAGTTTTGGGGGTTGAATATTAAAACCCCATGACATAAATTATGAACATTAAACACACTGGTTTAGTCAAGGGTTATCAGAAGGCTTTTGTGGGGGTAATGAACAGGTTAGGAATATCAGTGGAGCATGCTATCAGCATATTTTTGCATAACCTTAAGCATGAATTAAGTCATGAAGTCAAGGTGGGGAACCCATGTACTTTGCCCCAAGCATATTATCTAGGTAGACTTCATGAGGCTAGTTTTACTACCCAAAGTAAGGTCATAAAGGCCTCATCAATAGGGAATTCTTGGAATAGGAACCAAGGCACATGCATTCAGTCAAGGAACAATGCTAATATACCTAGGAAGCCTATTACAACTAAGTTTGACAACATCAGGAGGAGAAGACTCACTCCTGCAGAAATGAAAGAAAAAAGAGCCCAAGGCTTATGCTTCTTTTGTGATGAGAAATATGTGGTAGGACACAAGTGTCAAGCGAAAAGGTAGCTTTTCTCATTAGAAGTGGAATAGTGTGGAATTATAGAATAAGAAGAAGAATAAGTAATAGTGGGGAAAGAGGAGGAAGAAGAAGAAGCACTAGAGGTAGAAGCTTTGGAGAACTGTGCCATATCATTGCAGGCTTTGAATGGGACAATGGGGTACCAAACTCTGAGACTCAAAGGTTTTACTGAGCAGCAACCCGTAGAGATATTTATAGAATGTGGATCAACACACAATTTTATAAATGAATACACAACTAAAAGGCTAGGGTGCAAAATCAGAAAAATTAAACCTCAGTTGGTACAAGTGGCAGATGGAAGAGAAGTGCCCACAGATAGCATGTGTAAAGGGTTCCAATGGTTGATGTAGGGAACTGTGTTCCAAGATGATTTCCTAGTGTTTCCCATTGGGAAAAGTGATGTAGTCCTTGGTATTCAGTGGCTATATCCTTTAGATGACATCAAGTTCAACTTTAAGAAATTGTTGATGGAGTTTGAGTACCAAGGCAAGTTGATGACCTTAAAGGGAATACAATCTAAGTTCAAGACTGTGAAAGCCAAGTCACTGGAGAAAATGGTAGTCAGAGGATCTTAACTCTTCATGGTAAAGGTGAAGGCAGCAGAAACTAAAGGCACAGAGTTGGAAGAGGATCAGTTAGAAAAGCAACCTACAGAAGTTACAAGGGTGCTTGAGAAGTATGCAGATGTGTTTGGAGAACCAACTCAAATGCCACCTTCCAGAGGTGTTTTTGATCACCATATTCCACTATTGGAAGACACCTCACCCCTGAATTCAAGGCCCTATAGGTACTCTCCCCTCCAGAAAGATGTAATTGAGACTATGATCAAGAAGATGCTGAAACAGGGGATTATTTAATACAGTTCAAGCCCTTATGTCTCACCAGTGGTACTAGTAGGAAAAAAGGATGGCTTTTGGAGGTTGTGTGTAGACTATAGAGAATTAAACAAGGCAACTGTAAAGGATAAGTTCCCAATCCCAATCATAGAGGAGTTATTGGATGAGCTAGGGGGATCTCAAGTCTATTCCAAAATAGACTTAAGGGCTGACTATCACCAGATAAGGATGTCAGCATTAGATGTTCATAAAACAACCTTTAAAATACACTCTGGTCATTATGAGTACTTGGTTATGCCATTTGGCTTAACCAATGCACCCTCAAGCTTCCAAGGGTTAATGAACCATATCTTCCAAGACTACCTCAGAAAGTTCATTTTGGTCGTTTTGATGCTATTTTGATATATAGCAGGAGTTTGGAAGAACACCTTCAACACCTAGAGATGATATTTGAATTGCTAGTACAACATCAACTACTAGCCAAAAAGAGAAAATGTGTCTTTGCTACTAAAAGAGTAGAGTACCTAGGACACTACATTTTAGCACAAGGAGTATCTACTGATTCAAGGAAGGTAGAAGCTGTGAGCCTATGGCCTAAACCTCAAACAGTGACGCAATTAAGATGATTCTTGGGCCTAGCAGGGTACTACAGATGGTTCATCAAAAACAATGGAATTATTAGCAAACCTCTAACTGGCATGCTCAGGAAGGACAATTTTCTATAGAGTGAAGAAGCATGGGAAGCTTTCAAACAACTTAAAGAATCTCAGACTACTGCACCAGTTCTAGTCCTTCTAGACTTTTCATTGGTGTTTGTGGTTGCAATTGATGCATGCAACATGAGCATTGGGGCTATCTTAATGCAATAGGGCCACCCTATTGTGTTTCTCAGTAAGAGACTCACCAAAAGACATCAATCTCTGTTTGTTTATGAGAAAAAATTGCTGGTATTGGTGTTAGCTGTGAACAAGTCGTCACAATATCTAGTAGGCAGATCCTTTATTGTGAAGACAGATCAGAAAGCTCTCAAATTCCTGTTGGAACAAAAACTACACACAAGTACTCAACTTAAATGGATCACCAAATTGATCCAATTCAATTTTGAGATTGAGTACAAGAAAGGAAAGAAGAACAAGGCAGTTGAAGCACTATCAAGACCCCCTCTTATTAACTTAACTGCAATGACACTCTCCCCTATGAAAACTGACCTATTGGAGCTAATAATGAAGAGCTGGGATAAAGATGAAGAATTGATAGCAATGATACAAACATTGAAGGAGAAGGGAGCTAAAATTAATAATTATACCTGCATCCATGGTCAACTAAGAAGAAAATAAAAACTAGTAGTAGGACCTCACCAACAACTGAGAAGGGATATTCTTAAGCTGTGGCATGATTCTCCAATATGAGGACACTCTGGCATTGACAACACTTATAGGAAGTTGGCAACACTTTTCTGGTGGAATGGAATGAAAGAAGAGGTCCAGAATTATGTGATAGCTTGTGATATATGTCAAAGACACAAATATGGCAATGCACCTTACCTAGGGTTGCTATAGCCTCTCAAGATTCCGGTAGCAGCTTGGAGTAGTATAAGCATGGATTTTATAGAACGGTTGCCTAAATCAAAAAGGAAAAGTGTGATTTGGGTAGTAGTAGACAGACTCACAAAGTATACTCACTTCATTAGTTTGTCCCACCCTTATTCTGCTCATGATATAACTAAACTATTCATGGAAAACATCTACAAGCTGCATGGGATGCCAGGGGATATTACCAGTGACAAAGATCCTATTTTTACAAGCAAAATCTGGCAGGAACTGTTTTCTATCATGGGAGTAAACTTTGAATACCTACACTGCCGATCACCCCCCAAACAGATGGACAGACAGAAGTTTTTAATAGATGTTTGGAGACCTATTTGAGGTGCTTTTGCTCAGATTCTCAGACTGATTGTGCTCAGTTCTTGGCATCAACTGGATGGTAGTATAACACCACCTTTCATACCTCAATCCAAAGCACACCTTATAAGCCCTTGTATGGTCAACCTCCTCATATACATCTACCCTATGTGGCTGGGAACTCAGGATTAGAAGAGGTAGACAGAAGTTTACTAACAAGAGAATTCAAGGGGCAGCTACTCAAGTATCATCTAAAGAGAGCACATCAACGAATGTTGGCTCAAGCCAGCAAGCACAGGTCTGGCAGGCAGTTCAAAGAGGGTGAATGGGTCTATCTCAAAATTCAGCCATATAGGCAAGTCTCTAGGTTAGGGAAGCCCTTTTCTAAGTTGTCTTCTAGGTACTATGGTCCTTACCAAATTCTACAAAAGGTAGGGCCTGTAACCTATAAACTATCACTTCCCCCTCAACTTCTCTTACACCTTACCTTCCATGTCTTCCAACTTAAGCCTTGCCATGAGCTACTAGCCGCCATTTCTCATCCACCAATCATAGACCTATCTAGCCCTTATTGTCCACAACCCGAGAAAATCTTGGAAAGAAGAATGATCCAAAAAGGAAACAAAGTTGTGGCCCAAGTCCTAATATAATGGAAGCAGGTACCTGTCGAGTGTGCAACCTGGGAAGACTATCAAGCTCTGAAAGTACATTTTCCAGCTTTTCTTCCTTGAGGTCAAGGAAGATGTTAAGGAGGGGGAACTGATGCGAGGTTGGAAGTTGCAGCTACTCTGAGTTGTACGAAGAGCTGACGCAGTAGTACCTAGCGGTTAAGTTAGTTAAGAGTGTCTTTTAGCTGAAGTTTCGAGTATGAACAATTGAGTCCTGTATTAATTTAAGTATAAGTTTTGGTAAAGACACATTGACCCCATTACTTCTCAATCCTACGCCCTTGGGGTCCACTAGAGTAAGCTAAACTCTTTTGTCTTTTAGCTAGTAGTGGAGGCATATATACCCTCCAATTGGACGATGAAATCATGAATGAAAATATTTCCATTTTAATTTCTTCTTCTCTTTCTTAGCTAGCTGTATATTTAGTCCTAAAACCTAGCTGCCGCATCACTTGTTATGTACAGTTCTAAGATCAACTTGTTTATTACCAAAAAGAAATCAAAGGGAAAATGAGTTATGGTGAGGTTTCTGATGCGTCTGGAATCCAAGCTAAGAAACTGTTCGTGTAGGTCCCAGTAACAGGGATTAATGTTGATGAGGAGTCTCATATGATTGAATTCCATGTTGGGTTTTTGTCTGAGAAGTTGCCTGCTAAGGATTTTGAGACTATTCCCACTTGTAAGAATAATAAGGGCTGCCAAGATTCTCTCCTTTCTTCAATATGATAGAGGTCAAAGTTCTTATCTTTATACTCCATACATGCGTCTTACATTTTGTATTATTTGTTTAATAAAGAATGATACTTTCTATATTAAGTAATAATTCTTTAATTCTAACATTTCATCCGGCATGTTTAAGATCACAAGATTCAAAGTACTTTTTGATATACTGCACATATTTTTAGTTTAATTTTAGAAGATTAAATAATTTTAGTTTCTTAAATTTGTCAAAACTAAGACAAATAAAATGAAACTGAGGAAGTACTATTTCTATGTCTAAATCTAATACTCCTTGTAGTTTGGATCCATTGATGTTGTTAATATTGGTTTATATTTAGCTTCGCGATCGAGTAGTTTGAGTCAACGGATGGTGTGACAATGAAATGAGACTTTGTATAAATATATACTGCAAAATTCTTCATAAATTATTTGTTTGTTCCGAGTTGAAGGCGGTGTGTCCTGCTGAAAAGGAATTGTCTTTCTTGCAAAGACAAATCCTTTACCCTTGAACTCACACACCCTTGGAATAAGACATTGATGTTGATGGGAAGTTTAGAAGTCAGTATGTATGATAGATTTCTTCCATATTCAGTTATCTTCTGAGATGTTGTCTAAGGAATTTGAGGCTATTCCTACTGTACGAATGAATAAAGGATGCCAAAATTACCTCCTTGCTTCAGTATAAAATGAAGTTCCAATCTTTATAAGCATGTATACTGTTGTCAATCTGATATGTGTGTGTGTGTGTGTGTGTGTATATATATATATATATATATATATATATATATATATATATATATATATATATATATTGTTCACTCTTTTTCCCTGCAAAATAATATTTTGGGATTAAAAGAGAGTTGTCTTCCTCCCAAAGACAAGCCCCAAAACTAACGCGGTCGTGATGACGCCTATTATGAAACTAGGCCAGCCGACGTAAACCCAAAACCAATCAGTATTTTTCATTCTTAGGATAAAATCAAATCTATTTAATAATAAACCTTTATATAGTGTTTAAAACAAAATAACAATGCGGAAAGAAAGCCCGACATCGGGGTGTCACTAGTCATGAGCATCTACTACAATTGTCTGACAACCTCAAGACCAACATGGTCAGGAAAAATCACAAAAATACACTAAGGGAGAACAAGAAGGGAGAAAAGTAGGACTGTGATCGCCAGGCAGTTACCTTGCTAACTCCGATGAACCTTCCACCGAGCTCAGAAATACCTGAATCTGCACACAAGGTGCAGAGAGTAATGTGTGTACACCAACTCAGTAAGTAATAAAAGTAAATAAAGACTAAGAAGTAGGAAACAATAGAATCCACGTCATAACACCACAGTAAGTACAATGTGCTCCCATAACAGAGTATAAATCAAATCATTTCATCAAAATTTCAATTTTCGGTGGAAATCATTTAAAGATATGTAAAACTCCACTTAAAACATCTTTCAGCGATTTTCAAAATAAATGATGAAACAGTGAATAAAAATGGTGGATAATGTAATTGGGCTCTCGGGCAAACTCACTCGAATACAGCCCATCAGGCAACGTAAATCATAAATAGCCCCTCGAGCAACATAAATCATAAACAACCCCTCAGGCAATCATTTATATATCTCATAACATACAAATCTTAGTGAAAATTTCAAATCCATATTAGCAATTAGGTTCCGAACATCTTTTGAAAACTCCAGTTTCAATGAAAGTTGTTTAAAATAATTGTTCAACATTTGCAACAGAGGCTCAGTATAAAGAGGAGTGAAAACAGTAATTTCATAAAAATAAGCCCCTCGGGTAAATATTATATATATATATATATATATATATATATATATATATATATATATATATATATATATATATATATAGCCCTTCTATATGCCTCTCAATCACTTGAGACTCAACTCTCATCAGTCAACGCTCACGCTCAATAGGTACCTTATAATAACTGCTGCGGCGTGCAGCCCAATCTATAAATATATATAGTCGACTGCGTTCATTGGGGGTGTGCAGACTCCGGAGGGGCTCCTACAGCCCAAGCGCTATATCGCTGCGGCGTGCAGCCCAACCCAAAATATCGCTGCGGCATGCAGCCCGATCCATATATTGCTGCGGTGTGCAACCCGATCCATATATATATATATATCTCGCTATGGCATGCAGCCCGATCATAAATATATAATCCTCACAACCAGGCCCTTGGCTTCTCTCAGTCATCAATCTCACAATTAGGCCCTCGACCTCTCTCCGTCATCAACCTCACGATCAAGCGCTCGTCCTCTCTCAGTCATCAACCTCACAAGCTACTCGGGCTATCAGTAAAACAGGGTGCTCAGCCCAAAATATCATTTTTATGCATCAAAAGAATAATAAATACTGAGTTACGAAATCAATAAGAACATAACAATAACCAAACACAACTCCATAAACTTTGGTGTCCTCCCCCTCTCTAGGAAGAAGGTGAATAGTACTTCCGTCACTTTTCATCGAGCTATAACTCCGGCATCCGGCGGTAGATTGTCGCAATCTTGGTGTCAAAAGAAGCATCTACTCTTTGCGCACAATC
Source organism: Nicotiana tabacum (assembly GCF_000715075.1). NCBI lineage: Eukaryota > Viridiplantae > Streptophyta > Magnoliopsida > Solanales > Solanaceae > Nicotiana > Nicotiana tabacum. The sequence goes on along the minus strand of NC_134085.1, from coordinate 168,903,818 downwards.
CCCAGTTGGTTTCATCCTCAAATTCGTAACCAGTTTTTCCAGATCTTAAACTCTATCTCGCGAGTTACTGTAGCATCCAGATTTGTTTTCCAGATTTAGGCTTTAATTGATGTTATTCACGTCAATTATGTGATGTTTGAGCAGCCATGGATGTTGTCTTCTCTCCCCAGCTCCAAGTTGTGGGATAGTAAATCCAAAAGGCTAAGCAAGTTACTGCCCTTAGTAACAACATCACATATGCAGCGTGCGTTAATACCCAACAAACAGTCCCACTTATCACAAAAATTCAACTCAAACCTACGATTCTTGTGCATGGAATTCCTACACTACAGTTTACTTTGGATGAACGAGAGCAATTTGCAAAGGAAGAAGGATTACACCAAGCTGTTGTAATCAAGATAACCTTTGGTGCACCAGATTTGCAAGTGCTAAGAAGCTTACTGCCGAAAACCATAGGTATTAAAGGTCATTGTGTTTTAGGTTTACTTGCTCATAGACAAATTTTGCTGCGTTGTGATCAATATGAAGATTTTGTTTGTTCATTGTCATGACTTGTTAATTACTTTCAACACACTGGAAAGGAACACCAATTTAGAACTTTTCCCTGGAGTGTTGGATATAATCCTAAGGAGGAAACATCTAAGGCGGCAGTTTGGATTTCACTTCCAAATCTGTCACCTGACTTGTTTGCAAGCAAACCTTTAATTTCCATCACAGCTGCAGTTGGTAGGACAATTGCCATTGATAAAGCCACACAAGTTAAGTCACGTCCGAGCACAGCGAGAGTGAAGGTGATCTTGGATCTGCTGGATCAACATCCAGATAAGGTGAGGCTGCAATACATTGATTCCAAATCTGGAAAGATTGTTGAGGACTTCCAAAAAATTGTTTATGATAATTTGCCTGCATATTGCTCCCACTGTAAGCATCAAGGACATGAAGATACTCAGTGTCGTTTGTTAAAAGGAAAGAAAATGCAAAATGCTCAAGTTGATGATGATCGTGTAGTGCCTGCTGATTATTTGGCTTTGGCTGAGGAGATGAGCAAAGTGGAAAAATTACAAGGGGATGCTAGGGATTATTTAAATGCTAAGTTGCAAAAAATAACTAATGCATCAAGCCGTGCCGATATTCCAGTTGATCGATCTCTAGCTAGAATTTCCAGTGCAGTGAATTTGGTTAAAGCTGGGAATGTGGATGAAGGAACTGTTGAGAATCGAGTGAGGCATGGAGGACAACAAAATATTGCTGTTACTGAAAAGGTTAATAGAGATTTGATCGTGGTTAATGCTGGACAAAAAAGAGACGGTGAAGGGATAGCTGCTAGTAATCGAACAGGTGTTCAAGAATTTGATTTGAGTCGAGTAATGACTGGTAATAAGCAACAAGGGATAGCAGTAGGTGATGCATCAGCTCCTATGAAAGCTAAACTTCCAGCTGATATCCATGCTGCCACAATTTTTGCACGAATGAATGCAACTGGTGCTTTGAAGGATGCTGTTGATCTAGTTGTTACTAGTTCTGGGCAGAATAGTCAAGGGGCAGGACAAGTTGAAAAAGCTGTAAAAATTCCAGCTATTGTAGGATCGAATCAGGAGGTTGTTGTTGCATTGAATGCAACTGGGGATCGACATGCATCTACCATTGTTAATATAGGTGTTGTTGCACCTTGTGAACCTGAGCATCTTCAGCAGATGGTGGAGGACAATGCAACAGTAGTAGCTGATCGTGACAGAGCTGGGCATCCTGTTGTAGGTGAAGTTTCAATGATCGATAAAGGTCCACCTAAACCTTCACATGATGTTCCTGTTAAGACAACATTAGCAAGGATTTTTAATGTGGTGAATCCACTTGTGGAAGCCTATGATAAGAAGAATTTGTCTAAAGCTTCAACTGGGTGTTTTACAAAAGAATCAATTGACAATCGAACTGAAGATGCTGCAGAAATTGGTAATGTAGTGAATGGTGTGGCAGATGGTAATCGAGCCTCAGCTGGTGTTGAGCAGATAAATTGGTCAGTTGTGTCACTTAATAAAAGGGATGCTACAGATCTTAAAATGCAGGAAGTTGCATCAGAAGACATTAGGTGTAGTAATGCTTTTGATGCATTGGTCATTGAACAAGAAGATGGAGAGAATGATCATGCTAAGAAATTGGGACTGGTATGTGGAGATACAATCTCAAAATCTGGAAAAAACAACTCTCCAACTAGTGGAAAGCAACAACACATTACTCACAAAACTGGTGCTCGAGTGAAGGAACAGGCTGCTGGGACTTTAACAATACCTGATATCCACGCTGCAGCACATGAGCAGACTGAACTGATGGCAAGATCAAGTAGCAATGAAGGCTTCCAAGCTCATAGTTCCAATGTACCTATGCTGCAATTTTCCAATCCTCATCTAGAGCAAATCATATAAAAATGCCCAAAATGAAATGATGATGAATTGTACATTGGCTAAACAACCTTTTGTCACGCTGAACACTTCCGTGTTTGATGTCCCATCTCAATCAGTGGCATCGTTTGGGGAGTTTGAAGGTGAATTTGGAAAGCCTAGTTTATCAACAGGATATAATAACGAGGTAATACAGTTGATGGATATTAACTCTAAGTTATGGGCTAACCAACGTGAATATGAAGATGAAGAAGATTTGGGCATAGGTTTTGCGGAGGATTCTTCTGATGAAGGTGAGAAGTGTAGTGGGGATGAGGGGGTGCTGTCAATAGCACCTAAAACCGGAAGCTCCACAAGGGTAAACTCTAATAGAAAACTTAATGCAACAGCACCAGCTTTTGTGCCTCAAGCTGGAAAACAACAGGCTGGACCAAACACAGCAGGTGTTTCTCTACTGAAAAATGCAGCAAGGCCTGGACAACAGCAGCTGAGTAATGCAATCATACCAGCTGTGACATCTGTGGAGGAACAAACATTAGAAGCACAAGCAGCTATTGAACAACAATAACACACTGGAAAAAGGCACGATGCTGCAACAACAACTACAACCACTCGAAATGCAAGAGCTGTAAATTTAGCTCACACCTATGCAACACAGTCCAAGTAGCAGCAACAAGCCATGGAAAATACTCCAACTGATAGGCGTAATGGTGATCAATAAGCAGTAGCTGGAAGATTGGTTCAAACTGTAGAATCGAAGCAGTCCACTCCAGTGATTCAAATGATGGGGCAGCAGCAGCTTGTGACAACCAATCCTGCTATTTCATTAGAGGAGAGGAAGTTATTGGATGCAATGGTAAGTTCCAATCCAATTAACTCTTTAAATCTTACTGTGGGTAGCACTGGACGCATGAGTAGAAGCAGAAAAAATATGCAACTCACTGAACAAAATCAAAGCAAGGCAATAGTGGCTAAAAATCAGGATGGAAACACATTGGTGTCATTTGGGTTTGAACAAAATGCTCCACAACCAGTACACTTGGGGAGAGACTTGTATGAAGAAGGAGATGAAGATGCAATGATACAACAATGCAGAGCAGAGGCCGCAAGAAAAAGATATTTATCACCTATGCATAGCGGCAAAGGTAAGAAGATACATACAAGGAAAAATAGTTGGGACGACAAGGTCAGTGATTTTTTAAATGTTAGGCGACTTCCAATGAGAGTTGCCAAACAAAAGCAGGCTGCCCCAACTACATCCACGAGGTCCAACCGCTCAAAAAAGAAGTCATGAATTTTGAAGACATTTTGAAGAGTTGGGACAGTGATGATAAAGAATTACAAATTGAAGAATTTACAAGTTTGGGCAAGAAGGGACAACAATTTAATTCCATCTTCATTTTATTCTACCATTATGTTAGTATACTCATTTGTAATATCATCACAGAATATGTTATAAACTCTGTGATGATCATTAAATATTTGGTACTTTCCAGTTCTTTCTTTTTACATGCTTGTTAGTAAGCGAGACTTTTTATTTGCCTCAATAGGATTAGTAAGTTAAGGTTTAGCCCGGTTTGTGCTGCCTTGGTCCTATGCCTTTAGAAAAATATCCACATGGCTATGAGATTATATGTCCTCGTGAGACATTGCCGACAACTACACCATGAATCCTCTACAGGAGGCTATCATCATAAGACAGTGTGAGGCGCAGAGGAGTGATTATATAGCCAAGGCATATAGGTAGCAATATCGGTGCTATTGTCCCCCTTATTTGTACTTTTCCTAATTGTTGTATTTTATTTTTTTTTATTAATAAAAAACTACCCCTAGGCGCTTGCCTAGCGGATTTCCAAAAAAAAAAAAAAAGAACATAACATGACTAAGTGCAGATCTTAAGTCAAAACAGTGAGGAAATAATAAGGAAAAGCTCTTAAGGGTCCAAACAACTTGGCACGAGGCCCAGATATGGCATTCAGCCCAAAACATAGTACTCCCTCCGTTCCAATTTATTTGAATCTATTTTCTTTTTGGTCTGTTAAGAGTGGCTCCTTTCTAAATTTGGTAACAATTTAGCTTAAACTTACAATTCTACCCTTAACGAGAAGCTTTTATAACCACACAAATAGTATGGGCCCCTTTTTGACTTGTTTAGGACCACAAATTTAACAAGTGTTTATTTTTTCTTAAACTTCGTGCCCAGTCAAACAAGTTCACATAAATTGGAACGGAGGGAGTAATATTTTCCAAAGCACAAGTGTATCAAATAGTTTTCAGGCAAATACGCAACTTAAGAGTCACTACGGGATGAACCAAGTCACAATCCCAGTGGTGCACGTCCCCACGCTCGTCATCTAGCGTGTGCGTCACCTCAATATAGTGAAACGAAGTGAAATCCGGGGTTTCATATGTGACGACTCGACCAGTCGTCTCATGAGTTACTGCTCCGTTTCCCCCCATTTCAGCTTCTTTATGCTTCGTTATCCGTGTTTTTATGGTATCGGGTTGGTCGGATCGAGTCCGAAATGAGTTTGGTAAAGTTTGAGACACTTAGTCTCTTCTAAGAAAGTTAAGTTGGAAAAGTCAACAGAATGTTGACTTATGTGTTAGAAGACTCGAAAGTGAGTTCCGATGGTTCGGTTAGCTTCGGGAGCTGATTTGAGACTTAGGAGCGCGATCGGAATGGGTTTTGGAGTTGTAGAGAAGATTTAAGCTTAAATTGGTGAAATTGATATTTTGGCGATTTCTGGTTGATAGGAGAAATTTTGATATAGGGGATGGAATGGAATTCCGAGAGTTGCAGTAGCTTCACTGTGTCATTTGGGATGTGTGTGCAAAATTTCAAGTCATTCGGACGAGATTTGATAGATTTTTTGATCGAAAGCATAATTTAAGAGTTCTTGGAGTTCTTAGACTTGAATCCTATGTTAAATTGGTGATTTGATGTGTTGTGAGCATTCCGAAGTTTTGAACAAGTTTGAATGATGTCATGGGATGTGTTGGTACAATTGGTTTGAAGTTCCGGGGGTTTTGGGTAGGTTCTGGGATGTTTTAGGCCACCAGAAGGGTTGCATGCCTCGGAACCCACCAGCACGGTCCGCACAAAATGAAGTGCGGCCGCGGTAGGTGCTGTGCGGACCGCACAAAATGCAGTGCGGCCGCGATGGGGGACATTTCACTGGTCCTATTTCGGAAGCTCATATCTCTTGATCTACAAGGAATTTTGAGATGATTCAAAAACGAAAGTTGTAGCCCTTCATGTCTAGTTTCTAGAAAGGTAAAGATATCATAATGTGGACATCTGTAGCGAAAGTTATGGCTAAAATACTAAAACGTATCACTGCAGATGAAAATCTGTGCGGCCGCAGTCATTTTTGTGCGAACCGCAGTGGTTTTGTGCAGACCGCGGTCGATTTGGTGCGGCCCGCGGAGGCTGAAACCTTAAAGGTACCCTATAAATATGAGCTTTTGGGTTTTATTTAATATTTTGACCTAGAGAGCTCGAATTTTGGCGATTTTTCGAAGGTTTTCAAGAAAACTCATCGGGGTAAGTGATTCTAACTCAGATTTGACTAGAGTATATGAATCTATCATTGAATTCATCATTTAATTCGTGATTTGAGATGACATTTGAGAAGAAAATTTGTGGAATCTTCCAAAATATAAAATGATGATTTGAAGGACCAAATGATACCGGAATTGGATAATTTTGGTATGGTTAGACTCGTGAGGGTATGAGGATTCTGAAAATATAAATTTTACCCGATTACGAGACGTGGGACCGAGTCTCGAGTTTTGGTAATTTCGAGAATCGTGCCCTTTGTTGATTGTTCTCGCTTGGGCCTTGTTCCCTTATCATATTGTGACATATTCGTTTTGATTTTGGATAGATTTGACGCGCGTGGAGGCCAATTTGAGGGGAAAAGGCGTCGCGAGCTAGAGATTTAGCCTGTTCGAGGTGAGTAATGATTGTAAATGATGTTCTGAGGGTTTGAAACCCCGAATTTGCACATCGTAGTGCTATATTAAGGTGAGACACCCACTCGATGATGAGCGTGAGGTCGTGCACTATTGGGGATTGTGACTTGGTTCGTCTCGATTAATGATTTTACCACGTATTTGATTGAAACTTATTTGCTATCATCATGATTTGCCCTGATTGCCATATTTGGGCTTTGTGCCAACTATTTGAACCCTTCGAGGATTTTTATTACTATTTTCTCAGTGTTTTGACTTATTACTTGAACTCAGTCATGATATTTTCCATTGTTTTACTACTCAACCATCTTTACTCAGTTTTGAGACTTAAATGATATTTTTAAATGTTGTTTTGGGCTGAGAAATACTGTTTTACTATTGTCCGAGGGGCTTGTGATGATTTTTTGACTGAGTAAGGCCGAGGCCCTAGTTGTGAGGATACATTGATACTGATATGAGGCCGAGGGCCTGCGATACATAAATATGCCACAAGGTGTCTTGATTGATATGAGGCCGAGGGCCTAGATTTGATGCCACGAGATGACTTGATATTGTGCTTGGGTCGTAAGGGGGCCCTCCTGAGTCTGTACACCCCCAGTGAGTGCGGGTACCTATTGTGATGTGAGATTGAGCCCGAGGGGTTGGTACTATTTTGAGATGTTGGCCGAGGGGCGGATTTGTTGATACTGTGCCCGATGGGCGAACTTCTATTTGTTTACTTACCTGTCAATTACTTGTTTTATTTGTTGAAAAGGGATTTACTTGACTCTTCACTGTTTTACTATTTTAAGTGATTTTTACTGCTTCAGTATAGAATGCCTTGTGTTTTACATGTTTTTTTACTTTCAGTCGTTATTTACACTTGTTACTCACTAAGTTGGAGTACTCACTTTACTCCCTGCACCCTGTGTGCAGATTCAGGCATAGTTGGTAGCACTCTTGAGTGCTGATTCCTCCAGTTCCAGGCGGTTTTTCAGATACTACGAGGTAGCTGTTGACGTCCGCAGCCTTGTGTCTCTACTTCTCTATCATTTTTGTTTCCTTTCAAATACTTGTAGTAGTTTATGACTTTAGCAGACTAGTATTATGGTTTAGAGACGCTCGTGACTTGTGACACCCCGGTTAGGGCTGTGTCGGGTTGGACTTTCCGCATTGTTATCGATATTTCTGCTATTTAGTATTGTTTAAATCATGTTTAGACTATTTTATGTTGATTAACTACTTTAAAAGTTGATTTGGGTTGAACTGGATGGACTTGTCTTCACGAGAGGCGCCATAACGACCGGGTTCGGGGTTAGGGTCGTGACATCATACCCTCAGGACAAGATTTACAATCATTACTTACCTCAAACTAAATGAAAATCTACACCGCGATGCTATTGACTCTCAACTGGGCCTCAAATCACCCTAAATCTATCCAAAATCAGGATCATATCATCAATACATGCCAAAGGAACAAACCCCACACGAAAATTATCAAATTAAACTCAAAATCCCGAAATTGGCCAAACCCGACCCCCGAGCCCACGTCTCAGAATCCAATAAAAATTATATCACTAGAATCCTTATCCTCTCACGAGTTCATACATACCAAATTTACCAAAATCCGACCTCATATGGTCACTCAAATTCTCAAAATCCACTCTCCAATTTCAAGACCTAAATTCCCAAATATCTAGTCTAACTTCTCAATTAGATGATGAATAATATTATAGATTCATGAAATTTAAACCACTATAGGTTAGAATCACTTACCCCAACGTTGCTCCTTCAAATCCCTTGAAAAATCGTCTCTCTTCCGAGTTCCTTAAGCCCAAAATAAAAAAATGAAGAACAAACCTCGAGCTGGGGTTTTTCTGTCCAGCAAAATTGCACCTGCAGTCAAATACGCGCTTCTACGGCATTGCACCTGCGGAAATTTCCATCGTAGGTGCGGAACCCACTAAATGTACTGATAACGCCCAACTATGCCCTTTAAAGGACAAAGCGATCGCTGCAAATATAATCCGATTTTAAGTCCAAAATCGAATCCTCAGGGAACTAACTTATCTATTACACTTTTCGGCAATGTTATTATCAACTCAATCAATTTCTAGATGCAAGATTTTTGATCAATAAAGACTGGGTTCTTTTGTTTAACTGCTTCAACTACTATTGAAAACAACAATAAGCTAAAACAAAGATAATTCAATGGTAAAAAGGTCTAGGGCAGTGATTTCCCCAATTGCTAGTTTAGGTCTTGACTCTTCCGCTATAATCTCGCCGTAATACTCTATGAGGATTAAGAGTTATGGGCTATCGTAATTATCTCTCGATCAACTACAATAATTTACTAGAGCATTCTCTCCAACTACTCTAGCTGACAATGGGTATGCAACTCTAAATTTATCCCACCAAAGTTTTGTTATCTCTAAACCCACTTTTAAGTTCAAGTAATGAATCTCTTAAATTACCCAAAAGTGGTGTTGTTCTACAACTATCTAACCTAATATTCTTTTTCAAGCAATATAAGGTAATTAGACACGATTAATCAAGGGTCCATTCAATTAATCACCATACAAAACGTAGTTGAACAATCATATCATAAATCCAGCTCAATTGTAACAACTTGAGTCAAAACTTCAACCAACAATTGGTTCCATCAACCCTAGATAAGTGTTTAGCTACTTATAACAAAATAAGAAATAACTACTAAATTGTTCATAATGTAAAATTGCAAGAATTAAAAGGTGATAGAAAAACTCTAATGTTTGGTTGATCTTCTCACACTTGTTCTTCCTCCAAAAGTAGTCTAAAATTAGCTTTTTTTTCTCTCAGTTGGGCGAGTTTCTAAAGCTTATAAGGGTTTTACGAAAGTTTCCCCGAAATTACACTTTGGTCCTCAAACTTCCAGCTGCGTGAACAATTCACCGCGGTCGACCGCGGTGAATGCTGACCTTTCTGCCTTCCTTCATTAATCTGCCGCGGTTCGCCACGGTGCCACCGCGGTCGCGGTGGCCTTCTTGCCCAGGCCATTTATGCTTCTTCGTGTTCGGGTACTTCTCGAGTGGGTGTTTTTCTTCACATTATCGCCTCCAAATACTCCATGTTGCTTCCTCTCCTATAATATTCCCTGATAAACAAAAGAACACTATTTAGAGCATTTTGTTGGCAAATTATCTATAAAACAACAATAAAGTATGGTCCTATTAAGGTGTAAATATCGACTGTATAGCCTACTATCAACACCCCACACTTAAATCATTGCTAGTCCTCGAGCAATCCACCACACTCCATCAAAATTTCTTCCCTAAGCCTTTCCTTTAACGACTAACACCATGAACATTTTACAACAATTTGCACCTAGTAGTGAACAACCTTTTCCTCAAGAGTCAAACCTTTTGTACCATGAAACATTTGCACTTACTCAAACTACTCAATACAAGAGTCAAGACTTACCTTTCCTTTGTGAATCACATTCCCTCACACCACACACGAGAGTAGTTCCACATATAACGATAATTGGAACACGTAGGAACTAAGATAGACAAAATTCGCTCACTCTCAGAAAGAACATTCACATGCCACAAAGATGCACCATAGGCTTTCCCGTAGTGTAATACTTTACTAATGGAGCCCATTTAGTCTAAGATCAATAGGACTTTACTTGGTTGTAATATAGGCTAAGGGACGGGTAAGATATATTTAGATATAGTGACTAACCTTCCTAAACGCTTTTAATACAATTACATTAAACTTAAAGATCATAGTTGTGCCAACTAAACACTCCACTTCATTATCAACCATTATCATTGTTTATAACCCATATTTTTCTTTTTCTCTCTTTTTTTTACTTCAATTTCCACACCTTTTCTCTATCTCAATAGTTCCACTCAAAAACTAAACCACCACCCCACACTTTTACTTTTGCATACTTCCATTACCGTTCAAGTTCTTATTAGGAGGTACAAGGGTTCAAACGGCAAGCTATTCAAACAATTGGGTAAGGTTCTCAATATGGTTGCCAAAGAAATAAGCTTATAGGCTCAACATGGTTAACTACGATGTATTGCATTCATGTGGATTTACTTTATATATCTGGCTCAATAAAGAAATGCCTATATCACTTCTAAAATTGAAAAAAACTACTATTTTGCTTTGCAAACACACAGGGCAAGTTCTAGGCATCAAATATGAAACATGGAATATAGTAAAACTCACACACACATGACACATGACTCACTCCGGATTGGGTTATCAAGATATTCTCTTTTGAGTGTTCAAGTTATATACAAACGTACAATTTTAAGGCACTCTAACAGGATTTAACCAATGAAGCTAGGCGTTACACTCTAGTGTCTATTGTGTTCAAGTGTAAAAAGTCGATTTTTCGCTCATAGCCCATTAATCCTAACCTAAAACTAAAAAGAACAAAAACAAAAACTACCTATACCTAGTTCAAGATAAACCCTTGGAAAAGAACCGTGGCCCAAAGTAAAACCAAGGGAGGTTACTACACTACCTAAAAATAACATAAAAAATCTTTTTGGTCTTTTCTCTAGACTACTTCCCTCAAGAAAATTGTCTAACGGATCCGTCATCAGGAAGAGTCTCCATATTCCAATTTGTTTTTTTTTTCTCGACTAAGTCCCTCAAGAACCCCGCTGAAAGAGATCCGTCGTCGGGACAAGTCACTTACTATTTTAGCTTTCCTAATGAACTATTACTCTACATCAAAACAATCAAAGCAAGACAAAACAAGCAAAATCAAACAATCAATTATTACAATTACAAACATACAATGAAGTATCCCCACCCCACACTTAAAATGAAGACTATGGCTTAAAATTTAAAGAATAATGAGGTTAAGGAACTTCCCTAAAGGCTCACTCCTGATCGGAGATAGTGTCTGGGTTCACGTTGCATGCACGTCCCAGCGCTCTCAACCAGCCCAAAAATTTCTTCTCCGATTTCACTTGCCTCTCGGCTACCGCATCAACATGGATACCCAAATCATTGACTGAGGTACGCAACCCAGCCATATCCTGCTCCAAAGCTATCATACAGGTGCTCCGACGTGGCTGTGATGGGCCTGCCACATCAACTCTCGGAGGAGGGGAAACCTCAGCTACCTCAACATCATCATCATCATCATCAGCCGAATCATCATCAAAGTCATCAACATGCACCACAGGCTCTCGTCCAATTCCAATTTTTCTCGCACGGAATGGGGCTTTTAGTGGCAATCTCCCATCAACCCGAGGGTCTTTAGGGACTCGATCAATACGGCACAGCCAGGTGATCTGCGAAGGGAAGTAGTGGAATCTCCCATCAACCCGAGGGTCTTTAGGGACTCGATCAATACGGCACAGCCAGGTGATCTGCGAAGGGAAGTAGTGGTCCTTGGTTAGCTCAGGTGATCGAATGAACATCTCTTCATGAATGAGTCGGGCCACATCAAAATCACTATGAGACATAAAACAGTGGATTGCAGATGCTCGTGGTAGATTAACATCTGTCGTGTTGCTGGATGGCAACAATCGACTGTTGATAATGGTGAGCCAACACTTGGCCTCCCAGTTCAGATAGTGGGAGTTGAGAGTAATCGTGTGCTTGATCCATAGGTGTTCTCTGTCCGGCACACAGATAGTATCAAGAAGAGTGCCCCACAAGGCCCGTGTTTTGCTAAAAGTACGATAAGGATCAAATTCACCCCGAAACACAGGCAGCCTATATACCCTGCAGATGGCGTCAAGGGATGCATTTACCGGGGTATTGCGCACCATCACAACCTCCTTCTCATGTTCCGGCAAGTTCTCATAGAACTCCCTTACTAGTTAAACATTAGCCTCCTTCGGTACCTCGAAGAAGATGTCCAGCTGACACCGCCACAACTCATTAAACATATTGGGGCATTCCACCTCCAAAGCCGTTCGATCGATGTGCACCTCAGGCTGTAGCTTCTTGGCTTCTTTCTGGTTGTACCTATCCTCCACTGCCCTGGATACAAACCGAGTGCTATCGAACTAAGGTACACTGGCTTGGCTCCTAGATCGTGAAGAGCTTCCCGGTCCACTAATGGAGGATCCGGTGTTTCGTCTCTTCCTGGAGGATCTCATTGTACCTGTCATACAACGAAATGCCTATTAGTGAGTGCGCAAAATATGTGACTATGGATGGTTACTCAGACTTCACCATAACCATGTCACAATAGCTCCTTATATCTCCATTGGGGTAATTTTCCAAACACCTTGTGAGCAAGGCACTATCCAGAAACATATAGCCCTCATGGGTACATCCAAGCTCCTCCCCAAATAAGTATACTACCACACCAACACACCCCACACTTACTTCATTCAATCACCCACCAATAACACCGTACAAACATGCAATTCACAACCCCTTCACCAAGCAAACTTAAAAACGAAATGTAAAAGCAAAAACAAGAAGAAAAGGAGTATACCAACAATTACATCTCAACACAACATAAAACTGTATAAACTACAACACAATACAACACAATGCCAAAAAAAAAAAAAGAGCAGAGTTAGAATCTTACCTTAAGGGGGGAAGGAGGAGAGGAATTGGAGATGAGGGTGGGATTGAAGGAGAAGAAGAAGAAGAAGAGAGGAATTGGGGAGGTTGGGGTTTATATAGAGAGAGAAATTAGGAATATGGGGGAGGGGTCGTGTTTTGGGTTTAAGAGGGGGGGTTGGGGTTGTAAAATTAAAAGAGGAGGAAAAGAATTCAGAAAAACGGAAAAAAATAAAAAATAAAAATTACCTGGTACCGACCGCGGTCGATCGCAGTCCACTGCGGCCGTGGTGGGTTTCAAAATATGAGGCAGAAAGTTTACGCATAATCGCGGTTTACCGCGATCCACCACAGGGTGAGATGAAAAATCTGAGGCAGAATGTTTGCCTTCCACCGCGGTCGCGGTGCTGGCGCTAATTTTTTTTTAGTTATATATGAAGTTACATGAACACACTAACAACACACTCATGGATTGCCTCCCACGCAACACCTGATTTAACGTCGTGGCATGACGCAAGCATTTGATCAGACATGCCAAGATAATGTTTCAACCTTTGCCCATTTAATGTGAACTTGTTTGTCCCATCTTCTGATTCAATCTCTACAGCTCCACTCAAGAACAATTGTACCACTCTGAAGGGTCCTGACCATCGGGACTTTAACTTACCTGAGAACAATCTCAATCTCGCATTGTATAACAACACTAGATCTCCGAGTTTGAAGTTTCAATCCAAGATGTGCTTATCATGCATTAATTTCATCCTTTCTTTGTATAATCTAGCACTCTCAAATGCCTGGAACCTGAATTCCTCGAGCTCATGTAATCCCGTGACTCTGTTAGTGCCTGTTGTCTCCATGTCTAAGTTCAACTGCCGCAATGCCCAAAATGCTTTATGCTCTAACTCAACTGGGAGGTGGCATGCCTTGCCAAACACCAACTTGTACGGTGACATCCCAATTAGGGTATTGAAGGCTGTGTGGTATGCCCACAATGCATCATCCAATTTCTTTGCCCAGTCAGTCATTGTCGCATTCACTGTTTTTGTGAGGACACTTTTAATCTCCCTGTTGGACACTTCAACTTGCTCGCTCGATTGTGGGTGGTACGGGGTGGTCACTTTATGATGAACTCCATATTTTTCCAACAGCCGTACGAATGCTCTATTGCAGAAATGGGTTCCGCCATCACTGAGTATAGCTCTTGGGGTACCAAAATGCGTGAAAATGTTCTTCTTTAGAAAGCCTAGTACCCCATTGGCATCATTGGTCGGGAGAGACACTGCTTCGACCCACTTGGAGACATAGTCAACTGCTACCAATATGTACTTGTTACCATACGAGCTGACGAATAGCCCCATGAAGTCAATCCTCCACATGTCAAAAATTTTCACCTCTTGAATTGTGGTCATTTGCATCTCTTGTCTACCAGATATGTTGCCAGTTCTTTGGCATTCATCGCAGCTTTTAACCCAAGCATGGGCATCCTTGAACAGAGTAGGCCAGTACAAGCTTGACTCCAACACCTTAGCTGCTGTCCGAATTCCTCCAAAGTGTCTACCATATGGTGAAGCATGACAAGCCTGCAAAACAGAATGTTGATCTTTCTTGGGGATACACCGCCGAATCATGTTATCTACACATATTTTAAACAATAGAGGTTCATCCCAATAATAATATTGACAATCACGAAAGAACATTTTCTTTTGTATTGAGGAGAGTTCATAAGGTACAATACCACTTGCTAAATCATTAACAATATCAGCATACCAAGGTGCCTCCTCCATTATCATTGCCAGTAATTATTCATTCGGGAATGTATCTATTATATCGTCAACCTTTACCTTCTTTTCAACTCCTTCCAACCTTGAAAGGTGGTCATCTACTTGGTTCTCTGTCCCTTTTCGGTTACGTATTTCCAGATCGAATTCTTGTAACAGAAGAACCCAGCGAATCAAGCGTGGCTTTGACTCCTTCTTTTCTATCAGGTACCTAATTGCAACATGGTCAGTGTAAACAATAACTTTCGAGCCAATCAAGTATGACCTAAATTTGTCGAATGCAAAAACAACAGCCAATATCTACTTTTCTGTCACAGTGTAATTGAGTTGTGCACTGCTCAGCGTTCTGCTTGCATAATAAATCGGGTGCATCAGTTTACCCTGTCGCTGCCCTAAGACTGCTCCTATGGCGTAGTCACTTGAGTCACACATGAGCTCAAATGGTTGCTCCCAGTTGGGTGCAATGATGATGGGTGCAGTCACCAATTTCTTCTTCAGCTCCTCAAATGCTAACCTGCAATCATTAGAAAACACAAAGGGGTGATCCTTTTCAAGGAGTTTGCATAATGGGTTAGCAATTTTGGAGAAATCTTTTATCAATCGCCTGTAGAACCCGGCGTGCCCAAGGAAACTTCTCACCGCCTAGACTGAAGTGGGCGGTGGTAGTTTTTCAATCACGTCAACCTTAGCATGGTCGACCTCAATTCCTTTACTGGACACTCAATGTCCCAGGACTATCCCTTCCTGTACCATAAAATGGCACTTTTCCCAGTTCAACACTAAATTTGTCTCCACACATCTTTTGAGCACTCTTCTTAAGTTGTAAAGACAATCCTCGAATGAATCTCCCACCACAGAGAAATCATCCATAAAGACCTCCATAATATCATCCACCATGTCTGTGAAAATGGCGAACATGCACCGTTAAAATGTCGCCGGTGCATTGCAAAGCCCAAAAGGCATTCTCCGAAAGGCGAAGATGCCATATGGACAAGTGAATGATATTTTCTCTCTATCTTCGGGGGCTATTGATATCTGATTGTACCCCAAATATCCATTCAAGAAACAGAAGTGTGAGCGCCCGGCCAGCCTGTCCAACATTTGGTCAATGAAAGGCAAGGGGAAGTGATCTTTCCGGGTGGCTGTGTTCAATTTTCAGTAATCCATGCAAATCTGCCATCCTGTGACTGTACAAGTTGAGATCAACTCATTGTTCTCATTTTGCACAACAGTTATTCCCCCCCTTTTTGGCACACATTGGATAGGGCTAACTCAATTGCTATCAGAGATGGGGAAGATGATTCCCACATCTAACCATTTGATCACTTCCTTCTTTACTACCTCTTTCATGTTCGGGTTCAACCTTCGTTCATGTTCTGTGGAAGGTTTGTGCCCTTCTTTCAAGAGAATCTTATGCATACAGAAGGCTGGGCTGATACCCTTTATGTCTGCCATGGTCCAGCCAATGGTAGTCTTGCTTTCCTGCAGTACCTATAAGAGCTGTTCTACCTGCACATCTAACAAATATGATGATATAATAACAGGAAAAGTAGAATCGGGGCCTAAGAAAACGTACCTGAGGTGATCTGGAAGCGGCTTCAGTTCCAACTTGGGTGGTTCCTCTACCGATGGCTTTGCTAGAGGTGTAGCCCTTTTTTCTAACTCAAGGGACTCAAACTAAGGTTCCCTTTTCCAGAATCATTGGCCTTCAAGTGACATGACCCACTCAGCTAACCCTTCACCATCCATTTCTTCTAAATTTGTCAGACATGCCTCCAATGGATCTTTAGCAGTCAGGGTCACATCATCTTCTTACAGGAACACATCCATTGCCTCCACTAGAGAGCAATTAGCATATTCACTGGGTCTCCTTATAGATTTCTGAACATTGAATATGACTTCTTCATCGTTCAGTCTCATTTTTAATTCCCCAGTCTCACAATCGATCAGGGCTCTCCCAGTGGCCAAAAATGGCCTACCTAAAATGATAGGTATCTCCTCATCTACCTGACAATCCAGAATAACAAAGTCCGCAGGGAACACGAACTTCCCCACTTGCACCAACACATCATCAAGAATACAGTAGGCCTTTTTACCGTGCGGTCAGCCAGTTGCAACAGCATCGAATTTATGCTGGCTCCCAAATCACATAATGCCTTTGCAAAGGCGTAACTCCCAATCGTGTATGGAATAGTAAAGCTACTTGGGTCAGACATCTTTTGAGCCATCGGTCTGGTCACTACTACGCTGCAGGTCTGCGTTAGAGTCACTGTGGATAGGTCTTGAAAATCAAACTTCCATGACATTAGGTCTTTCATCATCTTCGCATAACCTGACATTTCCCTCAAAGCATCCATCAAAGGAATATTCAGTTGAATTTGACGCAACATCTCCATGAATTTCTTGTATTGATCTTCCTTCTTTTGTTTTACCAGTCTTTGAGGGAATGGTGCAGGTATCACCCTTTGCTTACTGCTTGCTGGCTTCTCTCTATTGGGGTTCTGTGGCACAAGAGGCACCACTTGTTCTGCAGCTTGTTCATTTACCTTAGCCTTACCCTTTTCATCTTGACCCTGTTCAACTACTACTTCAGTCAGATTTGTTGGTTCATCTACCTCTATTGGAATTGGAGTCGCTGGCGTAGTCTCTTTGCTGGCTTGTGCAACCTCCTACTCTTTTTCTAAATATCTCCCATTCTGAAGACTTACTGCCATCAGCTGATTTGGGTTTTGCTCCTTGGGGTTAATATTTGTATCCGCTGGCAATGTTCCCTGGGGGCGATTGTTTAAAGCCATAGACAACTGCCCCAACTGAGTTTCAATGTTCTTTATAGCTGAGTCATGTACTACCAACTTCTCTTGTATCTTACCATTTGTTCCAATGAGTTGCTGGAGCATCCCCCTGATCTCTACCATGTTGTTATCTTGCTGCCGAGGAGGTGGCTGATATGTGAATTGTTGCTCGTTCTGCTGTGGGTAGCCCTGTTGTCTCTGGTGGTATGGCACCATTTGGCCTTGAGCTTGCATGCCCCCAGGCTGAGGCACGATGGGTCTGTATTGCTGATTTGGTGCCGACCTCCACTGTTGTCCTCCTTGTCTCTGTCCCCCAAAGTTGTTAACATAATTCATATCTTCCCTTGCTCCTTTATTTTCACCTTCTTTGCTCCATGAACACACATAAGACTGATTAACACAAGGTGTACACAGTCCTCCATTTGTTGTGTCAACAATATGCACCTGTTTGGTACCCATCTCATCTATCTTCTTTGTCAAAATACTCATCTGAGTCATGAGTGTGGCCATGTTCTCTATCTGCGAATTATTTGGGTCGAGAGGCACTGAATGCACTATAGGTGCCAGTGTTGTATTTCTAGTCATCCACCCCGAATTCTGGGACATCTTGTCAAGAAGGACTTTGCACTCAGTGAATGTCTTACTAAAAAATGCACCTCCAGCTGAAGCATCCACCTTGGCCTTTAGATTGTCAGCTAATCCCATGTAGAATCTCTGGCCAAGCATCTGGTCTGGAATGCCATGGTGAGGACACTTCACCAGAATCCCTTTAAATCTTTCCCAAGTTTCTTGCAAGGTTTCAGTTGGCTGCTGCTTGTACTTCAATATTTCATTAATCTGTCTTGCAGTCTTGTTGGGCGGGTAGAACTTATTCAAAAACTGCTTTACTAATTCTTCCCAGGTGACAATGGAATTGATTGGGAGCGAATTCAGCCAAGCCTGAGCTTTCCCAGTCACAGAGAACGGGAACAGTAATAGCTTGATAGCTTCTGGAGTCACATTTGGCTGCCTTTGAGTCACACAAATTGACAAAAAAAAAATTCAAATGTTGCTGAGGGTCTTCAATGTGTGACCCAGAAAACAATCCTTTATTCTGTAGCAGATGTAGCATGTTGTTGGTGATCTGGAATGTCTCCGCTTGAATTGCGGGCACAACTATGGTAGTTTCCAGGTTGTCAGCTATGGGTTGAGCCCAATCATAAAGTGCAGCTTCTGGCACAAGAGGTGCCACCACTCTAACGTTTGGGTCAGCTGGCTCATCCCTGATGTTTTCGTTGACGTTCTCTACGTCACCCATGTCAAATTCAAGCTGGTGTGGTTGTTGTGATTGTTGGATCCTCCTGTTGGCACGGCTCAATGCCCAGAATGTTTTCTCGGGGTCTGAAAGTCCTTCAAGTAGTTCTCTAGTCCTCGAAGAATTTCTAGGCATATACCTGAATTCCACAATAGTTCAAACGTTAGAATTTTAATGAAAATTGTTTAACACCTTTGAAAATTGATTTGAACTAATAATTTTTAACAGTACTTCTAAGTTGTAATAAATAACACCGTTAGTTCCCCGGCAACGTCGCCAAAATTTGATAACGCCCAACTATGCCCTTTAAAAGACGAAGCGGTCCCTGCAAATATAATCCGATTTTAAGTTCGGAACTGAATCCTAAGGGAACTAACCTATCTATTACACTTTTCGGCAATGTTATTATCAACTCAATCAATCTCTAGATTCAAGATTTTTGATCAATAAAGACTGGGTTTTTGTTTAACTGCTTCAACTACTATTGAAAACAACAATAAGCTAAAACAAAGATAATTCAATGGTAAAAAGGTCTAGGGCAGTGATTTCCCCAATTGCTAGTTTAGGTCTTGACTCTTCCGCTATAATCTCGCCGTAATACTCTATGAGGATTAAGAGTTATGGGCTATCGTAATTATCTCTCGATCAACTACAATAATTTACTAGAGCATTCTCTCGAACTACTCTAGCTGACAATGGGTATGCAACTCTAAATTATCCCACCAAAGTTTTGTTATCTCTAAACCCACTTTTAAGTTCAAGTAATGAATCACTTCAATTACCCAAAAGTGGTGTTGTTCAACAACTATCTAACCTAATATTCTTTTTCAAGCAATATAAGGTAATTAGACACGATTAATCAAGGTCCCATTCAATTAATCACCATACAAAACGTAGTTGAACAATCATATCATAAATCCGGCTAGATTATAACAACTTGAGTCAAAACTTCAACCAACAATTGGTTCCATCAACCCTAGATAAGTGTTTAGCTACTCATAACAAAATAAGAAATAACTACTAAATTGTTCATAATGTAAAATTGCAAGAATTAAAAGGAGATAGAAAAACTCTAATGTTTGGTTGATCTTCTCACACTTGTTCTTCCTCCAAAAGTAGTCTAAAATTAGCTTTTTTTTTTCTCAGTTGATTGAGTTTCTAAAGCTTATAAGGGTTTTACAAAAGTTACCCTAAAATTACACTTTGGTCCTCAAACTTCCAGCTGTGTGAACAGTTCACCGCGGTCGACCGTGGTGAACGCTGATCTTTCTACCTTCCTTCATTAATCTACCGCGGTTCGCCACGGTGGCCTTCTTGCCCAGGCCATTTATGCTTATTTGTGTTCGGGTACTTCTCGAGTGAGTGTTTTTCTTCACATTATCGCCTCCAAAAATACTCCATGTTGCTTCCTCTCCTATAATATTCCCTGCTAAATAAAAGAACACTGTTTAGAGCATTTTGTTGGCAAATTATCTATAAAACAACGTCAAAGTATGGTCCTATTAAGGTGTAAATATCGACTATATACCCTACTATCATGTACCAATTCCGCATCTGCAGTGAACCCCATCGCACCTGCGGTGCACACCTGCGACTTAACTTCCGCTTCTGCGGAAAAGACCCAACTCTACAGTGTCCTCATCTATGGCTCCCAACTCGCACAAGCGACCTCACACCTGCGGGCCCCAACCCGCATGTGCAGAAATGACAAAAGCAACACAATCAGCAGCATCAACTCAAGGCCAAACTTTCCGAAAACTGTCCGAAATCATCTTAAGGCCCCCGGGACCTCAACCAAAACTATGAAAAAGTCACATGTCACCATTCAAACTTATTCTAACCTTCAGAACACTCAAAACAACATCAAAACATCAAATCACCCTCGGATTCAAGCCTAAGGATTTAGAAATTTCCAAATTCCACAAACGATGCCGAAACCTATCAAATCACCTCCGAATGACCTGAAATTTTACACACACTATGAGCATGTGATATTTTCTCAACCTAAAGTACTCCTACAAAATCACAAAATAGATTTTTTTTAGTTTATTCTAGTTTTATTGAATTTTTAGGAATATTTTTTTAATTATATGCATTTTAGTTGCATTTTTACGTGCATTAAAATCATAGAAAATACCCCCAAAAAATTTCAAAAATATCATGCATTGCATTTATATTTTGTGTTCATATTCTAGGATTAATTAGTTAATTAATTTCTTCATTAAACTGAAAATCACAAAAAATATCTTTCATTTTACATTTTAGCCTTTAATGCTAATTTAGTAATTTTCTTTTCTTTAATTTAGGATCAACTAATTTTGCAAATATTATAAATAGATAATTAGTTTAATTTTACAAATTAGATTAATTTAGGTTTTTAATTAATTAAAGAAAGAAAAAAGAGAAGTAAAGAGAAAAGAATTTGAAAAGGTTCAATTTGGTCTTAAATTGGGCCAAAGTTTAAAATTAGCCCAAAACCCTTGCCCAAACCACTCAACCCAATCCCTTACCGGTCCAACCCCACTTAAAGCCAAAATGACGTCGTTTTGGTCACGCTTAATCTCGACCCTTCATCCAATCTGATCCAACAGCTCCTAACTCCCCTCCCAATTCCTTTATAACTGTCTGAAATTAGAGACCCCCCCCATAGACCCATCTCATTCTCATCTCTCTCTCTCTCTCTCTCTCTCTCTCTCTCTCAAACCAGCCAACCTTAGCTGTCCCAATTCACTCTCAATCTAACGGCCCAAGCCCTAGCTGCCGCCCACCGGAAATCGTTTCACGACGGTAGCTGTTATCCAAACACCACCAAATTCGCCCTCTATACTCCCCAGCTTCTCCTCTACCCTAATCTATCAACCTTTCCACCAAAAATCCCATTAAATCCCACCAATTCCAGATCTGAAAATCAGAAGCCCTAGTTTACCCACCTTGCTGACTTTCTTTTGTTCCTTCGAGTTGCAAAACACGATTTGAGTCTAAAATTTACGTTAATTGATTGTTCTTAGTAAGATCGATTGTTTAATTTATTTTTGGACTCACTTCGAAGCATGACCAGAGTCCGGCCATCTCGTGGGAGCACCTTTGATCCGATTTCCTTCCATTTTTTTAGGGTAAAAGGCCTTACTATTGTTGATTCTCTTTCTTACCTTCTTATCTTCTTTTGTTTGGTATTCTTAATTGGGAAAATTTTCTGACCTGCTTTAGGGTAGTCAATCGAAATCTGTTTTAGGATAGTTTTAATTGGACTTAATTATTAGTTAATTGGTTCCAGAATGTTCAAATGTTTTGTTCGTTTAGTTTGCACCATTTTACTTGAGTTGTTTGATTCTGATTTGGCCAAATGAAGGTTTGTTCAGTCTAGGCCCGAGTTTGGTATTGGACTTGGGCCTGTATGAGGCCATTTGGCCATGATTTGACCATGACTTGGGCCCGTCTTGCGCCATTTGGCCAGGACAATTGGCCTAGACTAAAGGGGAAGGTTCTAGAATTATACCAGCTGTATAGAATTGATAAAAAACATGTGGAAATATATTAATATGGATAGCTGTCTAACAACTGCCTAACTTCGGTTATAGAAGGATTCTTTTTCCCTGAAATTTAGGGGGTGGGGTTGAAGGGAATAATTCTGATCTTTTTTCAGTACATGACACATTGAACATCTATATAGAGAACCCTTCCTTCATTCATTAGGGAGATTTTCAGAACCCTAAAACCCTCTTAAAGGTTCATCATTGTTTCATTAGAGTTGATCCTCTTTTCCTTTGTTTTGAGCTAAAATTTTAAGAACTTCTTTGGGATTTCTAGTTTCCACAAGTCGAAAAATGGATTAAGTTTGAGGCTGTGTAGGCTGTTTGGGAAAATGCATAAGTACCCTCCTGACCTATACCCGAATTCTCAACTACACACTTTTTCTTTGCGGGAATCCTATTACCCCCCTAAAGTTATTTTAAATGGAATTAGTTGCACCCTAAAACTAGACAACCAAACTCTTGCAAGTGGTGAGCTACACGCATTCCCACATGTATTTTTAGTACTTTTTTTATTCTTACTTCTTTTTCTTATCCTTTTTTCTTATTTCTTATTATTCTCATTTATTTTTAGTTATTTCATTCTCTTTCTTTTTGTTTTGGTCACCGACAACATAAAATGGTGGTCATCGGAATTTTACAAACACCATTTTTTCCGGCGACATATTTTTATCCCGATCTAAGTGTGTTTTGTTTTATATATATATATATTTCTTGAAAGTGTAATTTATGAATGGGAGGAAGAACAAAAGAAATAAAAACGAATATAAGCTGAGAAAACTTTTTCTAGTTAAAATTTTAATACATTTTTTTTTCTGGCAAGAAAAAATGATTTTCAGATTATTTTTTATTCTTTATTTACCATTTTTTCTTACTTTTTTTTTCCTTTTCCTTTTCCTTTTTCTTTGGCTTTTTTCTTTTACTTTTTTTTCGTTTCTTATCTAATTCCGGCGGATATTCATTCACCGGTGACTTTGTCTAACCGTTTTTCTTCCATTTTTTCTTTTCACACACAAATTAAACTCTCAAAAAGATCTATTCATAAGCAAATCAAAATACACTTAGATTTGGGGGAAAAAATTCATCATCGGAAAACCTTCCCATGCTGGAAAAAATGATGTATTGAAATTTTAACTGGAAAAAGTTTTCTCATCTTATATTCATTTTTATTTCTTTTGCTCTTCATCCCATACAGAAATTACACTTTCAAGAAAAAATTATATATATGTATATAAAACAAAACACACTTAGATCGGGATAAAATTTATCGTCGGAAAAAAAAATCGCCGAAAAAAATAGTGTTTGTGAAATTCCGACGACCACCATTTTATGCCGCCGATGACCAAAACAAAAAAGAAAGAGAATGAAATAATAAAAAAATGAAAATAATAAGAAATAAGAAAAAAGGAAAAGAAAAAGAAGAAAGAATAAAAAAAAATTACTGAAAAAACATGTGGGGGCGTGTGTAGCTCACCACTTGCCAAAAGTTTGGTTGTCAGCGTTAAGAGTGCAAATAATTACATTTGAAATAAGTTTAGGGGGGTAATTTGATTCCCGTAAAGAAAAAGTGTGTCGTTGGGAATCCGGATATAGGTTGGGGGGTACTTATGCATTTTCCCAAAAGGAAAAGAAAAAAGACAAAGAAAAAGGAAAATGAAAAGGAAAAGGAAAAAAAAGTAAGAAAAAATGGTACAA
Organism: Nicotiana tabacum; assembly: GCF_000715075.1. Lineage (NCBI taxonomy): Eukaryota > Viridiplantae > Streptophyta > Magnoliopsida > Solanales > Solanaceae > Nicotiana > Nicotiana tabacum. The sequence continues at coordinate 168,879,842 of NC_134085.1, read as the reverse complement.
AAAGAATAAAAAATAATCTGAAAATCATTTTTTCTTGCTTCTCACTCTCCTCTCTACCACGTCAGCGTTAAGAGTGCAAATAATTCCATTTAAAATAAGTTTAGGAGGGTAATAGGATTCCCGCAAAGAGAAAGTGTGTAGTTGAAAATCCGGGTATAGGTCAGGAGGGTACATATGCATTTTCCCTAGGCTGTTTCTTGCTGTTTGTTTTCTACTGATCTCCTGCTAAAAATCCATCCCTTGGCTGTTGAATTACTTGCATCTGTGTATTACTGTTGGAGAAATTTTCAAGCATCAAGGTACACACCATGGCCGTGTGCTAAAATCTCTGTAAATCTGATTTAACATGAATGCTAGAAATGTTGTTTGAATGATAGGTTGTTATGATGCCATTCATCTTCATAAGTGCAATAACCTTTGAGTTTTCTTGACCATGTATATCTCTGTTAATTTAATATTTCTTATGCTATAAAAACATGTTTTCTTGTGTTTTAAGTGCAATATTTGTTATCTGTTGGGTTTGAATTATATACACTGTTTTATTTGTTCGTTCTCGCCTAATATTCTTGTTTTGTTGGTTGAGTTTTGTGTGATAATCCAGTGGTCAACATGTGTGTAGCCATGCTCTTGGTGGATCTGATCTCGACATGATCAGATCCATATGAGTTAGAAGCTGAAACAAAATTTTACTCATGTGTGGGAAAAGCCGATAGCCTTATGAAAGACTATGGTCCAAATTTTAGTTGTAGTCATTAGGATGTTTGTTTGATAGCTTAGATTATGTTTGTCTATTATTTCATAGATCTAGCTTCACTCATTTTTGTTTAGTTGTAGTTTTATGATCAATGGTTCATTACTGTTAGGAGATACATATATATATATATATATATATATATATATATATATATATATATATATATATATATATATATATGTGTGTGTGTGTGTGTGTGTGTGTGTGTGTGTGTGTGTGTTGGGACAAGTAGTACTCAATGGTGTCAATAGTTTAGCCTCCATGTGTTGGAGTCATTTGGAAGTCCATGATGAATGTGTAATGTCCTTAGTTCATTTCGTTTGAAGTGTTCACTGAAGGGTCTGTTGATTAGCATGTTGCCATGGTGCATTTTTCTAAAAATTAGGGTCTAAGCCCATACAATTCCAAAGGATATTCAATGTTAAATTGTCAGGTGATATTTGAATCTCCAGTTGCAAGTGAAGTAATTACCCGCATGTTTTCAATGTAAATAATTGGTAGTTTGGGTTAAATAGTTTTATATTGTTGTTACTAATGGCATGGTGAAAAATTAGATTCAAAATATGCTTGGTCAGCCTTTGATTTCTTTCTCCAAAATTTTTACAACATTTTGTGTTACATGTGATTTAAAAGAGGTTAAGTCTCAAGTGGGCCTTAATATCAAAGGCTCTCATGCTGGGAACAATTGAGCCCGTTTCTGGCCCAGATGAGACAACCTGTTTGGAGTCCGGCTCAATGGGTTTTGGCTCTTGATTTCTTTAACTTTTGGGCCCAATTTCGAGCCCAAGTCCGCAAACCGTATCTTCCTCAAAGATTTGCTTATATAACAAGCCTCTTGATGGCCCAATATTTCAATGGTTAAAAGTATGCACAACTTGTGACGCCTTAGCTATAATCCGTCGCCTGTCAATAAACCTCGAATTAATTTAGGAAGTAAGCATGATCCCTCGTAGTTTGCTTTAGGCACGTAATTAAATCATAACAACTATGGGTACGGTTCCCTAATTTCAAATTAGTTTTAAATATGAACATCCGTAGATCGCTTTAGTTGAATGCAAATCTTTTGAAGTAAATTGAGGCGTGCCATTCACAAAATGAGTCCCATAATCTATGGCCCTCACATTAATACCAAAACAAGAGTGGAAAAGACTTGGAACATTCATAACTAGTGTAGAAAATATTTTGAACTCCGTAGTTTGCTTTAGGCGCGTTACAAATTAAAATTATCATAGCTACGGGTACGGTTCCGGTGACGTAGTTGTGATACGTAATTTCTAAATCCGGGGGTACATTATGTGACTCAGCCATAACAACTAATAATGCTAATAATTTAAACATGTTGTAAATTGTGGGTACGGTTCCCGTGACACGATTCGCAATGTGTATCAAACAAACAAGTGTACGACAATCGTAACTTGTTCCAGAATAATTCTGTAAATAATTAAAAGCGATGGAAAAGCTAAAAATGCACAATAGGAATAAAATATGTATTAATCAGATAATTAGGCCAATAATAATAGTTGAGCGACCGTGCTAAAACCACGAAATCTGGGAATGTCTAACACCTTCTCCCGGATTAACAGAATTCCTTACCCGGATTTTTGTATTTCGCGGACTGTAAAACAGAGTCAAACTTTCTCGATTCGGGATTTAAACCGGTGACTTGGGACACCATATATTATCCCAAGTGGAGACTCTGAATAAATAATCTCGTTTCGATTATTGTCACTTTAATTGGAAAAAATCCCTTATACCTTTCCGGGATAGTAAAAAGGAGGTGTGACACACATGTCACAAATGACACAGCGGACCTACTCCAATTTCTCGAATTCCATTCCGACCCCGACATCAAGATTTCCACTGCCGACCGGATATGCCAAATTTTCAATTTTGCCAATTCAAGCCTAAATCCACCACGGACCTCCAAATTCCATTTTGGACGCACTTCTATGTCCAAAATCACCCGACGGTGCTACCCAAATCATAAAAATCCAAATCTGAGATCGAATACTAAAAAGTCAAGACTGGGTCAAACCTTTCAAATTTAAAGCTTCAAGCTGAGAATCATTCTTCATATCTATTCCAATTAAATTGAAAACCACAACTGATGTTTTACATAAGTCATAATAGATCATACGTGGCTAGTCATGCGCAAAAACTAGCGAGCGAAGTACAAATGTTCAAAACGACCGGTCGGGTCGTTACATCCTTCCCCACTTAAACATACATCCATCCTCGAACGTGCCTACAGTTGTTTCAAAAGCCATCAAATCGCCATGTATCCTCACTATGCACATACCCGGGGGTGATCCCACGTCACCCCATCCCATATAGGTCCGATAGCACAACATAACTGAAATTCCGCAATCCAACCAAGCCTATAAATCTTAGAATCAAATTTCCACTTCCGAAATCATCTATAAGATCCGAATCTCACATCTATACTCTGAATAAGTCCGAACAAGCTGTAACAAACCATACGTGCAACCTCAGATGCAATTACATGATGTACCATATAACTCAAACACTCATAGCGATAACTTCTAATCACAACAGTTGCTCAAAACAACCGAATATCGATAATAAACCTTTTATCAAATAAAGCCTCATTCCAACACTTCCGTATACTGTCAATGATGAATGAAACATGCAGAAGGTTATAACCATTCTTTAGATCAACCATTCATAAAGCTCCCTCTTCTTTGGCAAGGACCATAGTAAATTTCTAAGCCGAATCCCGATATTATCCTTTCAACATACTAAAATCGAATCCGATAGTATTCATTCTAGATCCCAATGACCTCATCCTATCCAACACGACCACTCTAGTGACATGACACATCGATAGAATCTAAAGCCACAACTCGTGCAACCCGTGCACCAATAAGTAACAGTCCAAATGTACTCAAATCATGGAAAGTCAATCAAATGAGAGAGCTGTACCGCAAGCTCACCAGTACCACCACAACACAATGCTGAGAACCCATCACACATCGTAGAACCAAAACACACGAATCTAACCCGAAGGTTCATAGCTCAACATAACTTCGCCGCAATGTGCGACCCTATCCAAACACTAGTTCACATGAGATACCCCAAGTCACCATGCTCAAAATCATTAACCAAGCGCAATTTGATGCCTAACACCCAAAAGTGAATCACCATAACCATGGAGAAGCAAATGATGCAATGCTATACCAGTCCGAAAGAACATATCCAATGCGCAACAAATCATGCAAAACCTAAATACCCGTCTCATTCAAATCCCGCTATAAATCCCAAATGGAACAACACCATATGTGCATATAACCACCAAATCACAACTCATCATAACACATAAAAGTAACTCATAGATCACTCTAGAACACGAATAAGCTCAACAACAATCGAATGGCACATCTCTCGACAATAGCAGTTCGAAGTCAACAAATCCAACCCGGTGCAGAACACACATCCAGGTTGGGCCTACCAATGAATCCCAAGTAAATTCTGGTCACACACAACAGATAAAAAACTCTCCGAAAGTCCACAGTGACTGAATCACAACACATACTACCGTCTGACTAACCTTAGCTACATTTTCACAGTCCACAACCACTCAACCTTCTACTAACGAAAACTCTCAATCTCCAAATCCATTAGAACATACGAATTACCATTTCTGGTCTCAACTCCACCGCTTGAATATCTATACTTCTCTGGTTACACAATCATCCTATGAGGAATACTCCTGAAATTTTTCTGTGCCACAAGGCAAAAATCTGAACTCTAGCAATCGATCAAACAAGAGAGGTCCGCAATACCAATGAGGTATCCATAACTCAACCGTATTGCCCTTTCTGAAATATATACTCTCATCAAGCCACACCAATTAGCAATATCATTTGCCTAATCATCTGAAACTGCCCATGCTACCTAAGAATTTATGACCTTCCTTTCAGAACTAAACCGTGATCTCACACATGCAAATCTCAATCCTACACAATATACGGCATATACTATACCATCCTAGGATAGCGTAAAAACTTCATATACATTCAGAGCCACAAGCAACTATGTACTCAACTAGCCAAGAACTTTCCATTTGATCCTATCTAGAAGAAAATTACTATACAGCTCATGCTCCTCACACCAGTACAAAATATACATCTCTAACCGTGGTAGAAACCATCAAGAACTCTCCGAATTCCATTTGCACAAAACCAAACTGTTAGAACTGAATTCCTCTAACTCAACCAAGCTACGCAGGCCATCAAAACCTAAGAGCATTGACACCAAACACCTGTAGAAACCCACCGCATCATAAGTACCCAAGAACCGATCATATCCATTACCATACCGATCCAACCTACTACCAAGTTGTCCTAATTCTCTGAGTTCCTTCCGAATTACCTTCAAATTGATACGTTTCCTTGCTAGTACACCACTATCCTTAACTAAAACTTGCCCCACAAACTTTAGCCTAAAACCACATCGCCCTAAGGCTCATAAACCATCGTATTCTTCTGAAGCACCCCCCAAAAGTACCACAACCGAGATACCCGCTCTGAAGATACCTTCTATGAATCTAAAACCATTACCTTCTCCTTCCTGATATTGGTATGTAGATTTCATAATGGTACTAAAATGCCACAAATCCCGACATCCTCCTATATAAATCTTAGTTTCTAGCCAACACAAATCCTGAAGATTTCCAATTACTACATGTAAATCTTGAATCCTTCAAAACCATTCTCGGAAGTCATCCACTCTATCCGGTTTCAATTAGACTGATCAAATGAACCGAACGACGTGTGCCCCATTAGAACAATAACACCTATGGAAGTAATCCCACTTTATGCGACCAAATAAATTCCTGCTCTATGAACCGTACATCTTTCACCAATAACAACTCAAGTCATTCTGTGATTCTCATACACCCATAAAGCATAACGTAACCTTTATTAAAAATTTCCTTTACGGATTCACTAATATACCTCAAAGTGAAACTAATACAACACATAATCGTGCAATCAACTAATCAATAGCAAACTCCCTCACTTGGCTCGAAGCCATAGGTCAAAACACACAAAACTCCCAATGCCCATACTCTACTGCTGCCATTATACCATGGTGAGGTTAAACTAATTCTTTCATAAGCTCGTGCAACACAAACCATCTAGTACTTCAAGTCATCTATAAATTTCACATTCATCATCGTAACAAACAAACCCACTCTCATAAGCGACCCAAGCTCAAATTGCAACAACACACATATATTTCACTAGTAAACCAAAAACATACGGGTCACACAAAACTCAGAACACCCCGCAGGAGATAACTCACTTGCTTTGCCTCAAACTAACATCTCTTCACACTCTTCCACAGTCATAAACATCATGCAATCACTTAATCTTCCTGAGTCTGGAGTCATATCGTAACATGAAATCTACTCCATCCCCCAACTAGACAACATGAAAAGATCCACACAACCATAACTCATGGCTATACATAATCAAGATAGGAATCAAGCACCAAATAGTTCTTTCTATCCTCAAGAAGACCCTTCTCGTCACATTCAACTCATATGAACACATCTCACATTCACATCATACTTATCACATAGCCATCCAGTCATCACTTCCACTAATAGGGACACCACCAAACATATAAATCCAAAAATACGTGCTCACACAATCAACACCTCAGTGCTCAAGCTACAAGCAGAGCCCGGTCTCAAGTCCTCCAGATTGGCCCAACATCAACACACAAAAATCTCATCTTGCACCTCGATCAGGGAATCACAAGCCGTCGATGCACAACTGATACCGAGCACTCATGTGCGCATAAGAACGCGTGGAAGGAATTCAAAGAGTTATATTTCAGGCTGAATCAATGACACATGATAAGAATTCAAGAATGTGGGAATTCCTAAAGGTTTTGTAGCCTCTCGAATATAAGTATAGACGTCTCTGTACCGATCCGCGAGACTCTACTAAACCTGCTCATGACTCGTGCGACCTATGTAACCTAGGCTCTGATACCAACTTGTCACGATCCCAAAACTAACCCGGTCATGATGGCGCCTATCATGAAACTAGGCCAGCCGACACAAACCCAAAACCAATCAGTATTTTCCATTCTTAGGATAAAATCAAATCTATTTAATAATAAACCTTTATATAATGGATAATGTAGTTGGCCTCTCGGAAAAAACTCACTCGAATACAGCCCCTCAGGCAACATAAATCATAAATATCCTCTTGGTCAACATAAGTCATAAACAACCCCTCGGGCAATCATTTATACATCTCATAACATAAAAATCTTAGTGAAAATTTCAAAGCCAACTCAGCAATTAGGTTTCGAACATCTTTTGAAAACTCCAGTTTTAATGAAAGTTGTTTAAAACAATTGTTCAATATTTGCAACAGAGGCTCAGTATAAAGAGGAGTATAACTCATGTATATATATACATGAGTGATATATACTCGTGTGTGTATATATATAGCCCCTCGGGCAGCCTCTCGGTCACTCGAGACTCAACTCTCATCAATCAGCGCTCACGCTCAATAGGTACCTTATAATAACCGTTGTGGCATGCAACTCGATCCATAAATATATATAGTCGACTATGCTTATTGGGGGTGTGCATACTTCAGAGGGGCTCCTACAGCCCAAGCGTTATATCGCTGCGGCGTGCAACCCGACCCAACATATCGTTGCAGCGTGTAGACCGATCCATAAATATATAATCCTCACAACCAGGCCCCTGGCCTCTCTCAGTCATCAACCTCACAATCAGGCCATCGACCTCTCTCCGTCATCAATCTTACGATCAGGCCCTCGGCCTATCTCAGTCATCAACCTCACAAGCCACTCGGGCTATCAATAAAACAGGGTGTTCAGCCCAAAATATCATATTTATGCATCAAAAGAATAATAAATACTGAGTTACGAAATCAATAAGAACATAACATGACTAAGTGCAGATCTTAAGTCAAAACAGTGAGGAAATAATAAGGAAAAGCTCCTAAGGGTCCAAACAACTTGGCACGAGGCCCAAATATGGCATTCATCCCAAAACATAGTAATATTTTCCAAAGCACAAGAGTATTAAATAGTTTTTAGGCAAATACACAATTTAAGAGTCGCTATGGGGCGGACCAAGTCACAATCCCCAATAGTGCACGTCCCCACGCTCGTTATCTAGCATGTGCGTCACCTATATAGTGAAATCTGGGGTTTCATACCCTCAGGACAAGATTTACAATCATTACTTACCTCAAACCGAATGAAAATCTACACCGCGATGCCCTTCCCTCTCGACTAGGCCTCAAATCACCCTGAATCTATCCAAAATTAGAATCATATCACCAATACATGCCAAAGGGACAAAGCCCACGCGAAAATTGTCAAATTAAACTCAAAATTTCGAAATTAGCCAAATCCGACCCCCAGGCCCACGTATCGGAATCCGATAAAATCACATCATTAAAATCCTTATCCTCTCACGAGTCTATACATACCAAATTTACCAAAATCCAACCTCATATGGTCACTGAAATTTTCAAAATCTACTCTCCAATTTCAAGCCATAAATTCCCAAATTTCTAGTCCAACTTCTCAATTAAATGATGAATAAGATCATAGATTCATAAAATTTAAACCTATCGCATCTGCTTCTACAGAAAAGACCCAACTCCACAGTGTTTGCATTTGCGGCTCCCTACTCGCACAAGAGACCTCGCACCTGCGGTCCCCAACCCGCAGGTGTGGAAATGACAGAAGCAGCACAATCAACAATATCAACTCAAGGCCAAACTTTCCGAAAACTATCCGAAATCACCCCGAGGCCCCCGGGACATCAACCAAAAATACGAACAAGTCACATGTCTCAATTCAGACTTATTCTAACCTTCGAAACACTCAAAACTACATCAAAACATCAAATCACCCTCGGATTCAAGCCTAAGGATTTAGAAACTACCAAATTCCACAAACGACGCCGAAATCTATCAAATCACCTCCGAATGACCTGAAATTTTGCACATACGTCACAAGTGACACAACAGACCTACTCTAATTTCTGGAACTCCATTTCAACCCTGATATCAAGATTTCCATTGCCAACCGTAAATGCCAAATTTCTAATTTAGCCAGTTCGAGCCTAAATCCACAACGGACCTCCAAATTCTATTCCAGACGTGCTCCTAAGTCTAAAATCACATGACGGAGCTACCCAAATCATATAAATCCGAATCCGAGATCGAATACTAAAAAGTCATGACTGGGTCAAACTTTTCAAATTTAAAGCTTCACGTTTAGAATCATTCTTCATATCTATTCCAATTAACCTGAAAACCACAACCGATTATTTAAATAAGCCATAATACATCATACGAGACTAGTCATGCTCGAAAACTGACAAAAAAATACAAATGCTCAAAACGACCGGTCGGGTCGTTACAGTTATATATATAGTTCAAAAATTGGTCCCAAGGGTTTTGGTTTAGTGGTAAGGGTGCATCACGGGAGGTGCTAGTTAGGCGCATATCACGAGTTCGAGCCTTGCTGCAAACAAAACTTGGTATTTAGTTTAGGTAGAGAAGGGTAGAGAGGCGGGCTCATCATCTACCGAGTTTGAACTATAAGAAGCAATTGAACTCTCACCAGAATTTCCTTTAAGCAGACTGTTAAATTTGGCAGTTCTATTCTTAAATGCTGAACAAAATTGTTATACCAACTCCCAGTATCTCCACAGTTGCTTTCAAATAGTTACCCAACCTTCGGTGTATGAGTGGTTCAACTATGGAAGGGCCAACTGATGTTCTACCTTTAATATAGTTCAAGCTTGAAGACTATACTTGCCTAGGAGAAATAAGTACAAGGCTATGCCGAAGTTATTTAAGATACGTTTTAAAAGGAATGAACCAGAAGGAAAGGAGAGGAAACGAATGATAATACTACTAAGTTTTTGTGCTTAAAATATGCTATCGTTGTCTTTTCTTTTCGTCCCTTTTCAGTATGAGTATGCAAAGCATAAAAGTTTGATGCTCTAGAGAATTTTACTCATCTGATATGAAATTTATCTCCTTCAGAATGAAATGTACTCGAAGATTATGTAAAATGAGATTGTTGATCCATTTGATCATCTTACAGGAGCTCTGAGGTACTGTTATGCTGCTTGTGAAGAATGAAATGATGATTTGGCTTAAGAAACAGTAAATGTTAGCTATATGTGGAGTCTATGTTTAAGTTTTCACATTCACAGAAATTGGAATGTATATAGTTCAAGTTATCTACACTAGAGGAAATCTTCCATAATAGAAACAGAAGAAGATGAATGTGGTCAAAACTTGTCAGCATGTTGTGGGATAAATCAAGAACTGACATGGAATGCATCCAATTAGACCATGCCCAATCAGGAATTGTTCCTTGAATCTTGTTATGTGAAAGATCTAACTACTCAATGTTCTTTGCTGATCGCGAAAAATCCAATTTATTTACTTCACAAACATACAACAATAAGCTTGAAAAAGATTTAGGCAAGGTAGACTTGGCTTTGTTCTCATTGGTTAGCGAAATATTATTATATGAAAGATCCAGATCGGTAAGTTGTTTGAGGTTTGAAAAGATGCTGACATCTACATTGCCACTAAAATTATAAAATGAAAGATGAAGTATTGTTAGATTCATGAGATTTTAAAGTGACTTGGGAAGAGGACCTTGCAGCTGGTTGTGTCCTAAATCAATCCAGACTAATGTATTGTAGTTGAAATCCTCAAGCTGATCGGAAAAGTGGTTAAGACTCAAGTCTAGTGCACTTAGTGATAGAAGTGAGGATATCCATGATGGTAATGTTCCATTAAAAAAGTTATTTGTTAGCAGAAGTGTGTTTAGATTCTGCAGTCCACTAGTAAAAGGAGGAATTGGTCTTTCAAGATGATTATTTCGAAGATCCATAGACTCTATACAGGTGAGATTCCAAAGAGATTTTGGAATAGGTCCTGAGAGATTATCAGAACTAAGTTTCAAGGATCGCAAGGATGTTAGATAGACAAAAGATAGAGGAATTGGTCCTTCGAGATGGTTATTTGAAAGATGCAACAACTCTAGACGAGTGAGATTCCAAAGAGATTATGGAATTGGCCCCGAGAGATTGCAAGAATTAAGTTCCAAGGACTGCAATAATGTTAGATAATCAAGAGATTCAGGCAAATAACCATAAAACTGAACTGGAGAAAGATCTATCTCCCTGAGAGATACACTGTTATTCCATTTGGTCTTTGAAAAATAACCACCGAGCTGATTATTGTTTGACAAGGTAAGAACTTGCAAGTTTGGCAAGTGAAAAATAGTCTCAGGAATTATCCCAGACAATCCTATGGATCCCAACCTCAGAGTTGTTATATAAGAAGATAAATTTTGAGGTATGGCCGAAGTGACGTCTACTTCAGTAAGATCAAGCTCTCTTAAGAGGGTCAAATTCTGAAGAAGCAATTTAAAATTGTGAGGCCCGAAACTCAGCACAAGTAAAGGTTGTGCGAGACGAAGGGACTGTAACTTGGAGAGATGAGAGATTTCAGAAGGAATTCGACCTAAGAAATATGAGTAGGAAAGATCAAGATGCGTCAAGTTCAAAAACCTACCAAATTTGGGTGAAATAAGTGAAGGAAGGAAATTCCTAGAAAGGTTAAGCTTTTGGAGATAAAAGAGTTCGAAGAGGCTGCTATTGGAATCAATCTTTCCAACTAGATTGTTGCAACTGAGATCAAGCTCAATAACATGGTCAGTCATTTCATCGCATATCACTCCATCCCATAAGCAGCAATATCTGCTCATATTCCATGTACTCGTTTTGCATAAGATTTTTTACCACACCAATTGTGAAAAAATAAAGTTAACTTTTTGGAAGAGTTAAAACTATAATTAGAAGAAGTTTCTAGAGAGTTATGGAGTAATATCTTGGATATTTGTTGTACTTAAGAAATATCTAGATATTCTAGAGTCTTGGTTAAGAAAGATATTAGTAGAAGATAATAAAATTGTCTAGATTATTTTTGTATCTAGAATCTTCACTAGACAAGTATAAATAGGAGTGGTCTTAGGCATTTGTATTTGAAGTCAAATTCAAGAAAGCCTTCTTTCTTAAATAAAGTTCTCCTCTCCGCAACTTTCCTTCTTTTTTTTGAAAGCTTCCTCTTCCTTAGTTGAATCTTTCTATTTTAGTTAACGATCTTGGGCTAACAGAAAGTCTCCGAATATATACTCTTCTTCTGCTATTCTTTACGCCAATAAGATGAAGAGGCTTCTACAACAAGTGTTTGCATGAATTCTAGAAGGGCAAGTCTTTGACCTTTGGTGCATGATTGAGGCTGTGCCAGTGAAGAAAAAGCAAACTGATAGGGAAAGAAAGATAGTAGAATTAGCAGAAGGTGCTCAAATATATAGCCCATTTTCGCGATAGTATAAAAATCAAAATTGGTTGACAGGAAATGCAGAAAGCTGTGCTTTTTTGTTATTTCCAAATCAATATTCTTGAAATACATATATACAGGTGGATGCTATGAATTCTTTAGAAAGTTAGTCTGCTAATCAAAAATTTCAGCTTTGAAATGTTATACTGTAGCTGTTAAGCCAAACAAATCTGGACCACATTCATTATCAAGGAGGCAGTCAGTAAGTAATGAAGGTTTGCCGTGTGATACGGTCAAACGTATCTATAACAGCTTTGTTTGTTCCGAATATTTTTGGATGTTATAGCGAATTGCTAGCATGAAATTTGATACCGGAAAAAACTTGACTTTTATAGTAAAGTTTTGTTATATAAGAATAGTGTATGTGTTTCATTAAAATGAATGCAATGAGTTATCCATAACATGTCAAGGACAAAACCAGTACTTGAATCTTAGCTCAAGTCAATGCACAAGTAGTCTTTCCGTTGAAATTTTCAAATGAAAGCCTACTACAGACAAACCTTTTCCAAGTTGATGTTTCACTTTGATTTTAGTCATTAACTGTTGAAAAGAACATATGACCTATTCTACTTCCATCGCTATTAGAGAGTAAATTCCATTAAATGGTGTAAGGAAAGTAGGTGGAATTATTTATATGAATATACTGCAAGACTGAGTCAAGTGGCCAACTGGCCATGTTTACTCAAAGATGTTAGGGTGTTTGATTAGATCAAAGTTTTTTTTTCCATGGGGAATATACTGAAATATGTTTTCGAATGCGAGGCTTGTGAGGGAAATTATATGAAAATAGTATACTAAAGCTTAGATAATTAGCAGTCCGAGAGTATTTTGATCAAATAGTTGAGTACTAAATGCAACTTTCATAAACTGACTTTTTTCTTTATGATATAAGGAGTGCACGGAACTTCATAAGTCAATTAGCCAGTTAAAGAACCTCCCCATCAGTGGAAACTCTTTATCCAGTCGTTTATCCAGTCGATGAAGATCCCGAAACGGATAAGGGGTGGTCCTTCCCTAAAGCAGATAAAGCAACTGCATTAGGCCCCATATTTACAGGGGCCATTTTTTGTTACATCTAATATACTATATAAAAGTTTTAAAAAAATTATCTAAAGTGAAAAAGTTTGATTTCTTTCTTTGACAAATATAGAAAATAAGAATTTGCATCTGCTATGATTTCTTCCAAGGAAATTGCATTTGAAATGAATATCGAATTCGAATTTCGTAAGAAACGTGTGATATATAGGAAGAAATAATTTGATTAGAATGGTGATAATGAAATCTCAAAATCTCTCGAAGAGTCCTTTAGAATTGATTATTTTCTTATACATAGTAGACAAGACTATTTTTCACTTCAAAATATATTTGAATAATTCAAAGCATTTAAAAATATTTTTTGTTTGCTATTTAGCAGTAAAAAGCTAAGATCACTAGATGATAGAAATTTTAAAAAATATTGCCTTAATCTTGAATATTCCTTAAAGCATAATAATCAATCCGATATTGATGGATTATATTTATATTTTGAACCAAAAGTTTTAAGAAAAATAGTACAATTAGAAGATAACAATTTAATTGATATACTCAATCAAATAAAAAGATTTGATTCCTTTCCAAATGTATATATTGCTTATAGAATAATGTGAATAACTCTTGTTAGTGTTGCTTCAAGGAAAGAAGTTTTTCAAAATTAAAATTGATAAAATCTTACCTAAGATCAACAATGTCTCAAAAGAGGTTAAATGGATTAGCTATATTGTCAATTGAGAAAGACTTATAGGAGAAATTGATTAAAAAAAATTATTAATAATTTTGTATCTAAAAAAGGCTAGAAAAATAGATTTAAAAATTAAATTTTTATCTTCTATAGCAAAGGTTAACACCTTATTTATTTTAAATAAATACCATTTAAAAAAAATTATATTTTATAGTTACCTTTTAATATTTATATCTAATTTTGGTTATCTCCTACCCCTAAGCCACTAAATACGTTATTCAGTTACACTATTTTATTTCTCTCTCTACTTTGATACATGTCATTCTCTTCCCCCATTCCTTGAAAATACGATGCTCAATCTCAAAATTCCTCTACGTGCTTCCCATCTAACCCCACCCCCACCACCCTACAACCCTCTTACTCAATGCCAATGCCAGCCCCTTAACCAAAATCATCAATATTTTCAAGAAGCAAATCATCAAGTCAACAAAATACCAGAACAACAAAATCAACGCATTGTTACATCTCTTCTCTGTCAAATCGCCACCTTAAAATCTTCCCTCCGCCGTACTTCTTCTAGTTCTCATCGTTCTCGTCAGTCCCTATGCGATGTTTCAGCGCGTACTATTCAAACGCACTTTAGAGCCTTCCTTGCTCGTAGATCGAGAATCCTCCGGTAGCTAAAACATCTGGCTTTTATTGTATTCATTGTCTTTTTTTCTCATTATAATTCAATATATCTCGCTGTATTCCATGTATTTCATTGTATTCACTGTCTTTTTTTCCATTGTATTTCAATGTATCCCGCTGTATTCTATGTATTTCATTGTATTCAGTGTCTCGCTATATGCCATGAATGTATTCATATGGTTTTTTTAATTAATATAATTTATGTATTCAGATGTATTATATAATTTCTCTGAAGATTACTATGTTTTTGGGGTATTTTTCGGTTGAGAATCTTTTTTATAACTGGAAATACAAATTTTGTGTGTTATAATTGAGTTTGTTGAGTTATATTAGGGGTCTATTATGTTAATTGTTTCACTTTCCATTTAAAAACAATATAATCCCCTGTTTCACGCCGTGAATACAGTCAAATACAATAATCTATCCAGCTGTAATCCCATGTTTCACGCCATGAATACAGTCGCATACACTCGAATACAACAACTGATTAGCTGGACTTCTCTGATTCTACAGTAGCTTATGTACATCTAATACATCTTATAACAACAGAAAACGTATCTAGAATCCGTAATATAGCAAATGGTATCTATAGATAGCTAATTACCACTAAAAGATAGTGCTTTATGAAAATTTCTCTTTAAAAATTAAGGTCCCTTATAAAATTTGACTTTAGGCCACATAATTCGTTGGGCCGCCTCTGGCTATTTACCAACTGCAACTATTGTTTCAATAATTACCATTGGTAGAAAAAGTTTTGTTGACAGCTGGTTGTAATAACTGTATTCGTTCACGCACAATGATTGTATCAATGCATATAGTTTTAATGGAAAAGCTAAAATCGTGAGATGAGATCTTTTTAAAAACGAAAAACGCAATAAATAAGCGTGTATCACTTATTGAATAAGTAATTGTTTCCGGAAGTTTTTTTTTTTTTGTTTGTCACTTTACTTTGATTTTAGTAATTAGTACTTCCTCCGTTCCTTTTTATGTGAACCTGTTTGACTAGGCACGAAGTTTAAGAAAAAATAAAGACTTTTGGAATTTATGGTCCTAAACAAATCAAAAAGGGGCCAGAGTATTCGTGTGGTTATAAAAGCTTCTCATTAAGCGTAAAATTGTAAGTTTAAGCTAAATTGTTTTCAAATTCAGAAAGGGGTCATTCTTTTTTGAACGAACTAAAAAGGAAATATGTTCACTTAAACTGGAACGAAGGGAGTAATTGTTGAACAGAACATAGCTCTAGCCAGCGCACAAATCTGGACTCAATTGTTGTCCTATTTCTGCATCGCATTTAGTGAAGAAAGGGACAGATCCGATTTCCGAATGAAACATTTTAAGTCAATATACATACTTTCATTTTGATGTTAGATATTGTTTAACGATGGCAGACCCAGCCCTTCAGCTACGTTGAACCCAATAGTTTTGGTCCAAAATTTATATTTGTTTTACAAAATTTATTAAATATGCACAAATTATTAAGTTAGAATCCAGTAGCTTACAAGAACTTTAATTTTGAACCCATAAATTTTAAATACTAGCTCCACCGCTGATTTAACTGGACTTATGTCTTCATGCCTCATCACACTTTTATGCTTTGTTTAATTATACTGGAAATACGTCTTACTGAGATACATGTAAGAACAATTTAATTCTTCATCATTACCTTCATATGAATTATTCTCAAATGTATTAAATTGATGTCCTTTAGGGATGCATCCTTCAATATGATTGTGGGAGAGATTTAAAACTGCAAGATAATCAAGTGAAACAAGTTTTTCTGATATCACCCTAAAAGCTGGTTAAACGAAAGGTCCAATAATTCAACTACAAATAAATTCCCAAGTGATTATGGCATGTGATCTTGTAATCCATTATGAGACAAAAAATTAGATAATCCAATGTATTAACTCAAGTCAATACCAAGTCTTCCCGTGGAAATTTCAATGGAAGCTACAATGGACATACTTTTTCAAGTTGATTTTAGTTAGTAGTAATTGTTAAATAGAACATAGCTAAAGTAATTGCACATGGCTTGGAGTTACTTGCTCCTTCCTATTTCTACATCTCATTTATAGCATTTTTAGTGTAGAAAGAGAATAAAGGGCCAATTCCAAACTAATAGATATATAAAGCAATCGTTTCTTTCGAATATCAAGTTCTAATGCGAATACTGTTGTTTAAGAGAATATTTTTGTTGTAGAAATTAAAATCTCAAATTCAGAATCTTCCGTTACACAAATTTTCTGAGAAACGAAGTCATGGACACGCAGGTTCATGGCTAGATCAACTACTTCAAGAGCACTTATCCATAAACCAATTACTGGTACAAATAAACATAAAAAATGTAACTAACGTTTATGAGTTAATACATAAGTATTTAAATGGAAATGCCAAAGTAAAAACTATAACAAGGTAAAACTTTCACTTTGATGTTAAACATTGTTTTCTTGAACTTATTTCTTTTTCGTGATTGCACTAGTTATTTATGAAAGAAAAACGTTGTGTCTATTCCATGGTTTCTTTTTCTTTTTCATCTTTTTTTAACACAGATTCTCCACAAATAAAGCCGCTAGAAACTCGAAGGTGTAACTTTTCTTGTTTGGATGGTTGTTGCTTGTTGTATTGTATCTTATTGTTACTTTAAATATAATGTTTGTTTTGATTGTTACTTAAATTATATTGTATCATATTATTTTAATCTGTCGTTACGTATGTTTACCCTAAAATTCGAGTAACAATTAAACTTATATTGTCATCAATAGATTGAAATCGACATCAATAGATTGTTTTGGGCAAGAGCGATCGATTGATGGTAATTTCAACTCATTGCATGACCATCAGAGTTTGGACGAGAGCTTGACCGTCGGTGTCCGTCTACTAATGTTTTCTTCGATCGAGTTTAAGCTATGATTTGGTGATTCACCTTCCCTTTCATTTTTCTTTTCTGTTTTCTTTTGGTTTTGTGCATCAATGTTGGTTTAAGTGGCATATCTATGGTTAGTTAACTGTTTTGTTCTTTTGAGTACTTTAATTAAAAATATTATAGTCTATGACTCTATGCACTTGTTAGTATTCAAACTGAATAAACTGAAGTTACCGAACCGAATAAACCGAAATCGAAAAGAGAAAAATCGAACCATACTGAATTTAATTAGATACGATATTGGTCTAGCATTTTAAGAAATTGAATACCGAAAATACCGAATTGAAATGTCTAAATACCCTACCGTTCCGACCGACAAACACCCTAAGTATAGATGCAAATGCTAGGACAAAGCCTGATAATGTAAACTGGCATTGTAGCAGTCAAAGAATCTAAGCTAAACTGAAATGTACTTGAACCAATCTGTCACGACCCGAATTTTCCACCATCGGGACCGTGATGGCGCCTAACATTGAACCCGCTAGGCAAGCCAACGTTACTGATTATTTTGTCTTTTTACTTTATCTTTTAGCAATTTACAAGTTAACATAACCTAAACATCGGAATAAAATGCGGAAGAATGGAATTTAACAATTTAACTGAATACTAATACGAGATCCATAATACAACTCCACCCAGAACTGGTGTCACAATGTCACGGACTGTCTACGAATACTACAAATATTGGTCTGAACAAGAAAATACTAATCTGTCTCAGAAATAGATAAAACAGAAGGAAATATGATAAAAGGGGGAACCAAGGCCTGCAGACGACTGCAGGACTACCTCGGGTCTCCATTGGACGGAAGGTAGCAACCTCGAACTACGGTCTGTAGGGTCTAGTACCGGGATCTGCAAAAAAGAGCGCAGAGTGTAGTATCAGTACAACTGATCCCATGTACTGGTAAGTGTCGAGCCTAACCTCGACGAAGTAGTGACGAGGCTAGGATGCGACAACCATATAAATATGTGTAATTAAATCATATACGAGAAACAATAATAACAAGAATTAAACAGAATAAGACGAGAAAAGGGAAAACATACTGAGGGGGATATCAGTTTATGACATTAATAAAGTAAAGTGACAAAGTAAATATCAAGCTAGAGCAACGGAAATGATAACACAGTAACAAGTGCACGGCATCACCCTTCGCGCTTTTACTTTCAATAGTATGGCACAACATCACCCTTCGTGCATTAACACTCACAATATCGGCACGGCATCACCCTTCGTGCATTAACACTCACAATATCGGCACGGCATCACCCTTCGTGCATTAAAACTCACTCATAATATCATACACGGCATCACCCTTCGTGCTTTACACTCTTTCTCACCCAACCAAATGAAATGATAACATCACGGCAAGTGAATCAACAATAGAAACATCAATAGAAACAATATCGTCCCGGCAAGGGAGTCAACAATAGAAACAATATCATCCCGATAAGGGAATTAGCTACAACCTATCTAGTTTCAACAGTTACTTCAGAAAATAAACCTCAACTTGAGCCAATACTCGACAATGGTCAATTACCAAGCATTTATCATAAATCTTGTTCCACAGTGCTAATCATCAATTGAAGAGTGAATAACACATAATAAAATCACAACAAACGTAATATAAGACTTATAAGCATGCTTGATACCAACATATAGATACTCGTCACCTTACCTATACTTCTTACTCGACACTAACACATAGAAAATAAGACACAACACCTATTCCCTCAAGCTAAGGTTAGACCAAACACTTACCTTGTATTCCACGGCCAAACTCAAGCCTCAAATACCGCTTTTCCTCAAGATTTCGCCTCCAATTCACTTGTATCTAGTCATAATTAACTTAACAACATCAATAAATGCTAAAGAATTCAACTCCATTGCTTAATTATAGGTTTTCTATCATTTTTTCCAAAAAGCCCAAAAATCGATCGCGGGCCCGCTTGGTCAAAACTCGAGGTCCGGGCCAAAAAACGAATACCCATTCACCCACGAGCCCAAATATGCAATTAACTTCAGAATCCAACTCCAAATCGAGGTCTAAATCCCCAAATTTGTAAAATTCCCAATTCCCCTAAAATCCCTAATTTCTACCCTTAAAGAACAAGATTTAGGCCTAGAAATCTAATGGGTGTTGATGGAAAATGAAAGAAATGAGTTCAAGAACACATACCTATGATTTGGTGTTGAAATTTCTCTTCAAAAATCTCCCTAGGTCGGATTCTATGGAAGGAGATATGAAATTATTGCTTATTCCCATTTTGATTCTGTTTTAAAAAGACTGGGCAGGCCTTCTTCGCGCTCGCGAAGGGCCTGCTGTGTTCGCGAAGAGCTGCCTTGTTCAGGCTTATGTGATCGCGAGATCTTCCACACGTTCGCGAAGGGTATGCCAGTCCTTCGCATTCGCGGACCAATGTACATGTTCGCGTAGAAGAAAGGATCGATTCCCCAGCCCGCCTCCATTACACTACGCATTCGCATGTGGCCAGTCGCGTTCGCGAAGAGCAAAACCCCTAGTGCTCCGCGTGTGCGACCAAAGCCTCGTGTTCGCGTAGAAGAAATCCCTCCCCAGCGCAGCTTGTACTTCGCGTTCGCGTGAGCTGCATCGCGAACGTGAAGAACAAAATCTCTGAATACCAGAAGTAGCAAAACATCAGAAGTTCTTAAGTTCAAAACATCCCGAAACCTATCTGAAACATGCTCGAGCCTTCGGGGCTCCAAACCAAGAATGCACACCAACATAAAAACATCATACGCACTTACTCGTCCGATCAAATCGCCAAATTAACACCTAGAACTACGAGTTTAGCATTAAAATCAAAGAAAAATCTCAAGAACTCTTAAAGTTTCCATTTTCACAACCGAGGGTCCGAATTACGTCATATGAATTCCGTTTTTTACCAAAGTTTACAGGCACAACTTGAATACCATATCAAACCTATACCAGGCTCCAGAACCAAAATACAGGCCCGATACCATCAAATTCAAGCATCGTTAAATTTTCAAAAACTCTTATATTTTCAGTTAAACAATTTCTTTCAAAAATTTATTTTTCGGGCTAGGGACCTCGAAATTCAATTCCGGGCATATTCCCGAGTCCTATATTTTTCTAGGGACCCTCCGGGACCTACGAGACTGGGTCCGTTTACCTAAAATATTGACCAAAGTCAACTTAAATTCAATTTTAAAGGCAAAATTTGCATTTTTCTCAAATTTTCACTTAAAGGCTTTCCGGATATATGTCCGGACTATGCACGCAAATCGAGGAGGAATAAAATAAGATCTTGAAGGCCTCGGAACCCCATATTGGGTTCTAAAACACGAGATGACCTTTTGGTCATCACATTCTCCACCTCTAAAACAATTGTTCGTCCTCGAACGGACATAGAAAAGTATTTGAGTCAGGGAAAAGATCGGGATATGGCTCCGCATATCGGACTTGAACTTCCAAGTTGCTGCCTCAACAGGCTGACCTCTCCACTTCACACGAACTGAAGGATAACTCTTTGATCTCAACTAACAAACCTGCCGGTCTAGAATAGCTACCGGCTCATCCTCAAAGGTCAAGTCCTTGTCTAGCTGGATAGTGCTGAAGTCTAACACGTGGGATGGATTGTCGTGATACTTTCAAAGCATAGACATATGAAACACTGGATGCACAACCAATAAACTCGGCGACAACGGAAGTCTGTAAGCCACCTCTCCTACTCGATCAAGAATCTCAAAAGGACCGATGAATCTAGGGCTTAACTTGCCCTTCTTCCCATATCTCATCACGCCCTTCATGGGCGACACCCGAAGCAACACTCGCTCTCCAGCCATGAATGCCACATCACAAACCTTACGATTGGCATAACTCTTCTGCCTGGACTGAGCTGTACGAAGTCTATCCTGAATAATCTTAACCTTATCCAAGGCATCCTGTACTAAGTATGTACACAACAACCGAGCCTCTCCCGGCTCAAACCATCCAACCAGCGACCAACACTGCCTACCATATAATGCCCCATAGGGAGCCATCTGAATGCTCGACTGATAACTGTTGTTGTAGGCAAACTCTGCTAATGGAAAGAACTGATCCCAAGAACCTCAAAAGTTAATAACACATGATCGGACCATATCCTCCAAAATCTGAATAATATGCTCGGACTATCCGTCCGTCTGAGGATGAAATGATATGCTCAACTTGACCCGTGTACCCAACTCATGCTGTACTGCCCTCCATAAATGCGAGGTAAACTGCGTACCTTGGTCAGAAATAAGAGACACGGGCATACCATGAACACGAACGATCTCCTGGATATAAATCTCTGCCAAACCGTTAAGAAGAAATAGGAAACTGCCACGAGAATGAAATGCGCTAACTTGGTCAGCCTATCCACAATTGCCCATACTGCATCAAACTTCCTCTGAGTTCGTGGGAGTCCAACAACGAAATCCATAGTAATATGCTCCCACTTCCGCTCAAGAATCTCAATCTTCTGAAACAAACCACCAGGTCTCTGATGCTTGTACTTTACCTGTTGACAATTCAAACACCGAGCTACATACGCAACAATATCCTTCTTCTTCCTCCTCCACCAATAATGCTGCCACAAATACTGATACATCTTAACAACACCCGAATGAATAGAGTACCAGGAACTATTGGCCTCTTCTAGAATCAACTCATGAAAACCATCTACATTAGGCACACAAATACGACCCTGCATCCTCAAAACTCCATCATCTCCAACTGTAACCTGCTTGGCATCCCTGTGTCGCACTGTGTCCCTTAGGACAAGCAAATGAGGATCATCATATTGCCGATCTCTGATGCACTCAAATAATGAAGAACGAGCGACTGTGCAAGCTAGCACACGGCTAGGCTCAGAAACATCCAACCTTACAAACCGATTGGCTAAAGACTGAACATCCAAAGCAAGCGGTCTCTCACTGACTGGAATATACGTAAGGCTCCCATACTGGCTGACTTCCTGCTCAAAACATTGGCAACTACATTGGCCTTCTCCGTATGATACAAGATGGTGATATCATAGTCTTTCAATAGCCCCAAACACCTCATCTGCCTCCAATTTAGCTCCTTCTGCTTGAACAAATAGTGCAAACTCTTTTGATCCATGAACACCTCACACGACACGCCATATAAATAATGGCTCTAAATCTTCAGTGCGTAAACAATGGCTGCTAGCTCCAAATCATGAACTGGATAATTCTTCTCATAGATCTTCAACTGTCGTGAAGCGTATGCAATAACCTTGCCATTCTGCATCAATACTGCTCCAAGTCCAATACGATATGCATCACAATACACTGTATATGGCCTTAAACCTATAGGCAATACAAACACCGACGCCGTAGTCAAAGCTATCTTGAGCTTCTGAAAGCTCACCTCACACTCGTCCAACCACCTGAACTGGGCACCCTTCTGGGTCAACTTGATCATCGGGGCTGCAATAGATGAAAACCCCTCCACAAACCGACGATAATAGCCCGCCAAACCCAAGAAACTCCAGATCTCTGTAGCTGATATGGGTCTAGGCCAGTCCTTGACTGCCACAATCTTCATAGAATCCACCCAAATACCCTCTACTGATACAACATGACATAGGAATGATACTGAAATCAACAAAAACTCACATTTCGAAAACTTTGCATACAACTGACTATTTCTCAAAGTCTTAAGAATGACTCGAAGGTGCTGCTCGTACTCCTCCCGACTGCGGGAATAGATCAAAATATCATCAATGAAGATAATCATGAAGGAATCCAAATAAGGCTTGAACACTCAGTTTATCAAATCCATGAAAGCTTCTAGGGCATTTGTCAACCCGAATAACATCACTAAGAACTCATAATGCCCGTAACGAGTGCGAAAATCTGTGTTAGGGACATCAGATGCCCTAATCCTCAACTGATGGTAGCTAGATCTCAAATCAATCTTTGAAAACACTTTGGCACCCTCAAGCTGGTCAAATAAATCATCAATACTCGGTAATGGATACTTGTTCGTCATGGTGACTTTGTTCAACTGCCGATAATCTATGCACATCCCCATCGATCCATCCTTCTTCTTAACAAACAACACTGGCGCACTCCAAGGCGAGACACTAGGTCTAATAAAGCCTTTATCAAGAAAGTCCTTCAACTGTTCTTTCAATTCTTTCAACTCTGGCGGGGCCATACGATATGGCAAAATAGAAATGGGTCGACTGCCCGGAGCCAAATCAATGCACAAGTCAATATCCCTGTCGGGCGCATACCCGACAGGTCTGCAGGAAATACCTCTAGAAACGCATGAACAATGGGCACAGAATCCATAGAAGAGACCTCAGCACTAGAATCACGAACATACGCCAAATAGGCCAAACATCCCTTATCAACCATACGTCGAGCCTTTATATATGAGATAACCTTGCTGGTAGAATGACCAGGAGTCCCTCTCCACTCCAAATGAGGCAACCTCGACAATGCTAAGGTCACTGTCTTGTCATGACAGTCCAATATAGCATGATAAAGGGATAACCAATCCATCCCCAAAATGACATCGAAATCTACCATATCGAGAAGTAGGAGATCTACGCTAGTCTCAAGACCCCAATAACAAACACACATGAACGATAGACTTGATCTACCATAACAAAATCACCCACCGGTGTTGACACATATACATGAGCACTCAAAGGATCACGAGGCACAACTAGATAAAGGGCAAAATAAGATGACACATAGGAATATGTGGACCCTAGATCAAATACAAATGAAGCATCCCTACTACAAACTGAAATCATACCTGTGATAATTGCATCGGAGACCTCAGCCTCAGGTCTGGCTGGAATAACAAAACATCGGGGTTGGGCCCCACAACTCTGAACGACAATCTGAGGACAACTTCTTATTGGCTGGCCTCCACGTCTAGCTGCCTGACCTCTACCTCTAACACCTCACCCTTACCTCTAGTTGGCTAAGCGAGCAGTGGAACACCCAGTGTCGAAACCATGGCACGAGAACCCTGATACTAAGAACTACCGATGCTCGAGGGCAAAATCTAGCAATGTGCCTCGGATCACCACATGTATAATAAGACCTCGGCTGCTGAGACAACTGGCCCTGAAACTGACCCTGACAGCCTGAGTAACCACCTTGAAAACTCTGGAGCGGAGGTGCATTGATAAGAGCTGATGGTGCACTATAGGGCAACTGATCAGAATATTGCATATGAGAACCACAGCCACCTGGAGCACTGTGAGAAGCCTGAAGTGCTGAATGA
Source organism: Nicotiana tabacum (assembly GCF_000715075.1). Lineage (NCBI taxonomy): Eukaryota > Viridiplantae > Streptophyta > Magnoliopsida > Solanales > Solanaceae > Nicotiana > Nicotiana tabacum. Next base: position 168,855,025 of record NC_134085.1, on the reverse strand, counting down.
AACGACTTGGGAGGATGGCCCCTACCAAAAGAGTCCCTGCCTCCAGATGAGGCACCACTAAACCTGCCAGAATGATGGGCCTCTTGTCAGACCCCTGACCACTCCCCTGCAATAGAACCATCTCAACTTGCCTGGCCACATTGGTTGCATCTTGGAAAGAAATCTTAGTCCCTATCTCCTTATCCATCTGCAATCTGATAGGCTGAGCTAGTCCTTTAATAAACCTCCTCACCATCTCTCTCTCGATGGGAAGTATAATAAGAGCATGACGGGCCAAGGCAATAAATCTGGTCTCATACTGAGAGACGGTCATAAAACCCTGCTGAAGACGCTCAAACTGCCTTAGATAGTCCTTCTTCTGAGTGATAGGAAGAATTCTCCAAAACTAACTGAGAAAACTAGTCCCAAGTCAAAGCCGGTGACCCGGCTAGTCTAGCCAAACAATAATCTCTCCACCAAGTCTTGGCGGAACTTGACAGATGAGAAGCAACAAAGTCGACCCCATTGGTCTCCATTATCCCCATAAAACCTTATGACAACTGTCCAAATAATCCTGAGGATCCTTTGAAGATGTACCACCATAAGTAGTAGTGAATAGCTTGGTGAACCTGTCCAACCTCCATAAAGCATCAACAAACATAGTTGCTCCATCACCGATCTGAGCTACTAGATCCGGCTGATCTGCTCCAACTGGCTGAACTGCTGGAGTCTGAAACTGGGGAGCTACCTGCTCTGGAGTGCGAGTTGTAGGAGTCTAGCTCCTCTTCTAGCCTGAGAGACGGTTGGTGCTACAAGAAGCAAGCCTACCCGGGTAAAACTCTCCATAAGGCCCACTAGATGGACCAGAGCATCCTAGAGTACCGGGGTAGAAATAAACCCCTCTGGAACCTGATCTGGGCGTACCGGAACTGTCTGGGACCAAAAATCATCATCAAAGTCAACCTAAGGCTCTGCCGCTGGTGCTGCAGCTCTAGGCTGAGCTCTGCCCCTGCCTTGGCCTCGCCTTCTGCCCCTCGTGGGAGCTACTACCGGGGGCTCGGGATGTTGATCGGTGGATGAGGAAGCGTGTGTTCTCGCCATCTGCGAAAGAACAGAGTAGAATTTCAATTAGCATTAAGAAACCAAACTGCACGACAAGAAAGAATAAATGTAAAGTTTTTCCTAACTTTGTAGCCTTTGGGGGATAAATACAGATGTCTCCATACTGATCCCTTAGACTCTACTAAGCTTGTCCGTGAATTGTGAGACCTATGCAACCTAGAGCTCTGATACCAACTTGTCACGACCCGGATTTCCCACCCTCTCTAGGCAAGCCAATATTACTGATCATTTTACCTTTTTACTTTATCTTTTCGCAATTTACAAGTTAAGATAACCTAAACAGCGGAATAAAATGCGTAAGAATGGAATTTAACAATTTAACTGAATACTAATATGAAATTGTAATGCCCTATATATTTAAATAAGGATGTAATAATAATAATAATAATAATAATAATAATAATAATAATAATAATAATAATAATAATAATAATAATAATAATAATAATAATAATAATAATAATAATAAAATAACTGCAAATAAAAGGCAAAACAAAATAAATCCAAAAAAAGGGGAAAAGAAATAGGGGTTTACAACAAAGGGCCAAGCCCATATATAACCAAAAGCACATAAAGAGCAACGAAAGAGAGAAAGGGGGAAATAAGTCTGCTTCAGAAAAACGAATACGGTCTGCTTCAGAAAAACGCAGAAAAGGGGTTTCAAAAGGAAGAGAAGAAGAAGAAAAAAAGGCTGGAACCAAATCTTGAGAAATCTTAAAAATGCATTGGTCTTTACGGGTAACACTCAAATTTTTCATCTGGGTTATTTTCATCTAGTAATTCTTTTTATCTCAGTTCATATATTTGAAGGGTTTCACAAGGTATACGAAAATAAATACCAATAAGAATTATTCTAGGCAAAATAAGAGTCAAACATGAAACCTCGAGGGTTGGGTATTCTAAAATAGCTGTGAATTAGCCTAAATAAGAAAATTAACATGAGATCGATATTATGTAATTATAGATTGATTGGAGGAATTTGTACGAGTTGCTTGAGGTGAAGCAGTTGGTATTTCGGCACGAGTACTGTGAGTAGTAATCTTACCGCAATTTGTGTTTTCATAACTTGCATGATTTACACATGATTTTTAATATGAATATGTTACCAATTATTTTAAGTTGCATGTGGGACAAGTCTTTTACTCGATATGATACCAAAATAGTTATTTGAGATGAATATCGTGGTATTAAATATTTTCATTGTCACTAGATCTGTTTTACTGTTACTTGAATTTACTGTTATCGAAAAGAAATTATATGATTTGATAAGAACCGAAATGCCCTATATTGTTTTAAAGTATTTTCTACGAGTATATACGGATTACAGAGACAAGTATAAATGGGAGTAGACATTGAATGATCCCGTAGCTAATGGCGTGTTCGTTAAACCTGGTGCACCTTGTAATTACCGATTACTGTTATAGCCCTCGCTAGTGGGAAGGTAGAACTAGTATGTCGTTACCGATTTCCCTCGAGTAGGGACTACCGTTATATATGACTTCTTGCAAAGAAGTCCACAGTTAAACCGATTACATGATCCGTTCATTGAAACCTCCCAAAAAAATGTGAATACTGATATTATACAGTGGTTACCGAGCTTATTACTGAATTGTTAATTATATTTTACTACAAGAAAAGCGTGATGAGACTGAAAATTTATTTAATATTTCTGAAAGGGCAATTTTTATGTTATTTTCTCTTTGAGATACTAGCATGTTTTTGACTTGTACCCAAATAAAAACGGTTGTGGTTAGGTGTTATTACTCACTGAGCTAGCGACTCATTCCCCGCTAAATTTTTTACAGAGACAGCAGTTGACGCAGGCGAGGATTTTGTTAATTAGAGCGCACAGGTTGAGAATTCTTGGTGAGCCTTGCACTTGTTCGCGTGGGTGAAGATTTTTATCAGTTGTTATGGTCTTTTCTTTGAATTCTTAGAGTCGCTCCATAGTCATTCTTTTGGTGTCATGAGTATAATTTTGCTATTAGTCTTATGTCGAGTATCGTTCTTTATTATCAAAGTCGGAGATAAATTAGTATTTTTGGTTGTAAGTGGGTTGATTAGTAATGGTGAAGACTATTTTGGTTAATTGATAAGTTGTCGATTGTTTGAATTGCTATTAGGATGTTTGGTTTCTGATTTGAGACAGGGAAAATTTTTGGAATAGTCCAAAAACAGGGGAAACTCTGTCCAATTTTCTGTAAAATTACCGACGAGGCTTACTTAGGAGCATTTGCTCCTAAGTGCCGGTCACAATCCTAAATTGGGTCGTGACAAAGTTGGTATCAGAGCTTAGGCTTTAAGTCCCGAGTCATGAAGCAATGTTTAGTAGAGTCTTGTTCATGGGTATGTAGGCGTCCATACTTATGATCTCGAGGCTACTGAACATTTAGGAAAGTTTTCCCTTCTTTCATTCTTTGATCGTGCGTTGAGATAACTTGAGATTGACTTTGGAATATTTCTTTCGCAGATGGCTAGGACACGCACACCTTCATCTACTGGACGTGGTGCTATCCGGGGTGGCGGTCAAATTGGGGTGCATCAAACTAGAAGACAAACTGCTTCCCAATCTCAAGTTGGGAACATGGGTCAAACCCAAGCTGTTATGCCAGATCAAGTGCAAGAGCAGGGAGTTCAAAACGCTCCACCACCAGTATCAATTGTTGTACCTACTGTTGCCTTACCTGCAGATACAGTGGCAAGGTTATTGAATGTGTTAGAGGCACTGGTACCTACTCAGGGCGGAAGTTCATCTCCTCAGGTTACTTTGCAGACACAAGCACCTATACAGACTCAGCCTTTCGGGAATAAGGAAGTATCCCTACACGACTTCCTGAAATTGAAATCACCAAAATTCACAGGTTCCGAAAATTCAGCAGATCCTCAAAGTTTCTTGGATGGACACTCAAGGCATTACGTGCTCTAGGATGTTCTAGTGAGAGAGCCGTGGAGCTCGCATCATACAAACTATAGGATATGGCCAACACATGGTATGAAACTGTATTACTAGGAAGGCCAACAGGAGCAGCACCACTGACATGGGACGAGTTCACAAAGTTGTTCAAGAATCATTTTCTTCCAGACAGTCTGATGCAACAATATGCTAGAGACTTTGAGAGATTGGTTCAGACTCTAGATATGGATGTGTCAACATATAACACTAAGTTCTGTAAGCTGGCTATATATGCTCCTCACTTAGTGCCTACCGAAGAAGCTCGAGTTCAGAGGTTTGTTGATGGATTGGTTAGCCATCTATACACTGCAGTAGCCCCACAGATGAAGACTTTATCCTACTCTGATGTAGTCGACCTTGCTAGAAAGATTGAAAACAAGGGACGTGAGGAGCGTGCAGCTAGTGATTTACGTAAGAAGGCCAAGACAAGAGGGGCTTTCAAAGGTGGTTTTAGTTAAAATAGAAGAGCGGGAAATCAGGGACAACAACAACAATAGGGTTCTCAGACAGGGACATACATGTCTTCACAGTTCACATACAGACCACATTACAGATAGGGTAATAGGGGACCATCATCTTCTGGACATCGTAATTCTGGGCAGATATATGCCACTACTCCAGTCTGCCAGACTTGTGATAGATTACATTTGGGCCAATATTGTGTTCTAACTGGAGAGTGCTTTCGGTGTGGCCAGTTGGGACATCACTTGAGGGATTTCCCTCAACCTCCGAGAAATTTTAACCCGGTTTCTATTCAGTCATCTGCACCGACTCAGACTACTCGTGATACTTTAGGTGCTACAGGTACAGGAAATATAGGTCGAGGTGCTGGAGACCGTGCTACTGTGAATCAAGGACAAGGCAATGCTGGTAGAAGTCAGGCGAGAGTTTTTGCATTTACTAGACAGGATGCTCAGGCCTCGAATGCAGTGGTTACAGGTATTCTTTCTGTATGTTCATTTGATGCACTTGTGTTGATTGATCCGGTATCTACCCACTCCTATGTGTCCTCGTACTTTGCTTTGAGATTTAATAGACAGCCCGAGCTATTGAATGATCCTTTTCTAGTTGCTACTCCTATTGGAGAGTCTTTCTTAGCTGAATACGCATATCGTGCTTGTCAGATTCGGGTTGAGGGTAGAGATACTCTAGCTGACCTTATTGTACTTGATATGATTGACTTTGACATGTTGATGGGAATGGATTGGTTATCTTCTTGCTATGATATAGTTGATTGTCATGCAAAGATAGTTAAGTTTGAGATACCAAATGAACCCAGTTTTATTCTAAGAGGGAGTCAGGTTCCAGAGCCTTGTAAAATTGTATCTTTTATGAAGGCTCAACGACTTCTAAAGAAAGGTTGCTTGGGTGTCTTAGCTATTGTAAATGATACAAGAAAGGAAACAGTTAGTATAGAGAATGTACCAGTAGTGAGAGAATTTTCTGATGTATTTCCTGAGGATTTACCAAGACTGTCTCCAATAAGAGAAATAGACTTTGGTATTGATTTGCTACCTGACACATAGCCCATATCGATACCCCCATATCGAATGGCACCAGCAGAGTTGAGTGAGCTAAAGCAACAGTTACAAGATTTGTTAGATAAGGGTTTTATTAGACCTAGTGTATCACCATAAGGTGCACTAGTACTATTCGTAAAGAAGAAAGACGGATCCATGAGAATGTGCATTGACTACAGGCAGTTGAACAAGACAACAATACACAATAAATATCCTTTGCCTCGTATAGATGACCTGTTTGATCAGTTACAAGGAGCTGTCCACTTTTCAAAGATTGACCTCCGTTCTGGTTATCATCAACTTAGAATCAAAGATGAAGAAATTTCTAAGACTAATTTCAGAACTCGATACGGGCACTGTGAGTTTCTTGTGATGCCTTTCGGACTAACAAATGCTCCAGCTACATTCATGGATTTAATGAATAGAGTGTTCAAGCCATTCTTGGATAGCTTTGTAATAGTATTTATTGATGATATCCTGATATATTCTCTTAGCCAAGGAGAACACGAGAATCATCTCAGGATTGTGTTGTAGACATTGCGAGAATATCGGCTTTATGCTAAGTTCTCGAAGTGTGAATTCTGGCTAGACTCGGTAGCATTTTTGGGGCATGTTGTATCCAAAGATGGAATTATGGTAGATCCTAAGAAGTCTGAAGCTGTACAGAAATGGCCCAGACCTACTTCTCCTACAGATATTCGCAGCTTTTTAGGCTTAGCAGGCTATTACAGGCGTTTTGTGTAGGATTTCTCCAGAATAGCATCGCCGCTGACGCTAACACAAAAAAATGCAAAGTTTTAGTGGACGGAGGAATGTGAGCAAAGCTTTCAGAAACTCAAAACGTGTCTGAGAATTGCACCAATATTAGCCTTACCATCAGGTCCTAGAGGATTTACAGTATTCTACGATGCCTCGAGGGTGGGATTAGGATGCGTTCTCATGAAAAATGGTCGTGTTATAGCTTATGCTTCGATACAATTGAAAATGCACGAGAAAAACTATCCTACACATGATTTGGAGATGGCTGCAGTGGTATTTGCTCTAAAAATTTGGAGACATTATCTCTACGGCGAAAATTGTGAGATTTATACTGACCATAAAAGTCTGAAATATATCTTTTAGCAGAGAGATCTAAATCTCCGGCAGCGTCGTTGGATGGAATTACTCAAAGACTATAATTGTTCTATTTTGTATCATCCTGGAAAAGCCAATGTGGTGGCTGATGCATTGAGTAGAAAATCTATGGGGAGTTTGGCACATATAACCCCTGCAAAGAAACTTTTGGCCAAAGATATTCAGAGACTAGAAGATACAGGTATCAGATTTAGTGTTGGAAATTCAGAGGCATTGTTGGCTTGTGCTTAGGCTAAGTCTTCATTAGTTAAGCGCATTAAGGCCACCCAATATAAGGATGAACGATTATGCAAATACAGAGATGAGGCATTAGCTGGTAAAAGCAAGGATATGATTGTTGAAAGTGATGGTGTTCTTCGAATGAGCAACAGGCTATCCGTAGCAGACGTAGATGGGTTGAGACATGTTATTCTTAAAGAAGCTCACAACGCTAAATACACTATACATCCTGGATCCACAAAAATGTACCATGACCTGAAGCAATTTTATTGGTGGGAAGGTATGAAGAAAGATGTTGCTAACTTTGTTTCTAGTTGTTTAACTTGTCAGCAGGTCAAGGCTGAGCATCAGCAACCCGCAGGACTACTACAACAAATTGAGATTCTAGAATGGAAATGGGAAAGAATTACTATGGATTTTGTCACCGGGCTACCACGAACCCTTAGAGGTTATAACTCGGTATGGGTGATTGTAGATCGACTGACGAAATCAGCAAATATTTTGCCGGTAAAGACTACATATGGTGGAGTCAGGTATGCACAGATATTTATGAACGAAATTGTCCGACTTCACGAAGTTCCAGTATCCATCATCTCTGATAGAGGATCACAGTTCACTTCACGCTTTTGGAAATCTTTTCAAGAAGCATTGGGTACACGAGTAGATCTTAGTACTACATTTCATCCACAGATAGACGGGCAGTCTGAACGTACTATTCAGATCTTGGAGGATATGTTGAGAGCTTGCGTTCTTGAGTTTGGAGGTAGTTGGGACACTTATCTACCATTAGCTGAATTTGCTTACAACAATAGCTTCCAGTCTAGTATTCAAATGGCACCGTACAAAGCATTGTATGGTAGAAGATGTCGTTCTCCTATCGGATGGTTTGAAGCTGGTGAGACTAACTTATTGGGACCCGACCTAGTACAAGAAGCTATGGACAAGGTCCAGTTGATCAGACAGAGATTACTTGCAGCTCAAAGTAGACAAAAGTCTTATGATGATAAGAGAAGAAGAGATTTAGTGTTCACAATTAGGTACAAAGTGTTCCTACCAGTCTCCCCTATGAAAGGTGTGATGCGGTTTGGGAAAAGAGGCAAGTTGAGCCCTAGGTTTATAGGACCATAAGAGATATTAGACCGGGTGGGAGTGGTGGCTTATCGTTTGGCACTTCCTCCTGAGTTGTCCTTTATTCATTCAGTGTTTCACGTTTCAATGCTAAGAAAATGTATATCAGACTCATCTCAGGTGATTGAAGCACCGACTATACCACTCGATGAGAAGTTGTCTTACGAGGAGGAGCCAATGGCTATTGTTGACTTGTCGCACATGCAACTTAAAATAATCGGTAACATATTCATATTAAAAATCATGTGTAAATCAAGCAAGTTATGAAAACACAAATTGCGGTAAGATTACTACTCACAGTACTCGTGCCGAAATACCAACTGCTTCACCTCAAGCAACTCGTACAAATTCCTCCAATCAATCTATAATTACATAATATCGATCTCATGTTAATTTTATTATTTAGGCTAATTCATAGCTATTTTAGAATACCCAACCCTCGAGGTTTCATATTTGACTCTTATTTTGCCTAGAATAATTCTTATTGGTATTTAATTTCGTATATCTTGTGAAACCCTTCAAATATATGAACTGAGATAAAAAGAATTACTAGAAGAAAAGAACCCAGATGAGAAATTCGAGTGTTACTTGTAAAGACCAATGCGTATTTAAGATTTCTCAAGATTTGGTTCAAGCCTTTTTCTTCTTCTTCTCTTCCTTTTGAAACCCCTTTTCTGCGTTTTTCTGAAGCAGACCGTATTCGTTTTTCTGAAGCAGACTTATTTTCCCCCTTTCTCTCTTTAGTTGCTCTTTATGTGCTTTTGGTTACATATGGGCTTGGCCCTTTGTTGTAAACCCCTATTTCTTTTCCTTTTTTTTGGATTTGTTTTTTTTGCATTTTTTTTTATAGTTATTTTCTTCTTCTTCTTCTTCTTCTTCTTCTTCTTCTTATTATTATTATTATTATTATTATTATTATTATTATTATTATTATTATTATTATTATTATTATTATTATTATTATTATTATTATTATTATTATTATTATTTAAAGATATAGGGTATTACATCCTCTCCACCTTATGAAATTCGGTCCCCGAATTTAACTCAAGTACATACATGTAGACTGAAACAGATGGGGGTACTTGACTCGCATAGTGTCTTCTATTTCCCAAGTAGCTCCTTCAACTGTATGATTTCTCCATAAGACTTTCACGAGCATGATTTCCTTTGACCGTAGTTTTCTTATTTGTCTATCTTTTACTCAATATGATACCGAAATAGTTATTTGAGATGAATATCATGGTATTAAATATTTTCATTGTCACTAGATCTGTTTTACTGTTACTTGAATTTACTGTTATCGAAAAGAAATTATATGATTTGATAAGAACCGAAATGCCCTATATTATTTTAAAGTATTTTCTACGAGTATATACGGATTACAGAGACAAGTATAAATGTGAATAGACATTGAAGGGTCCCGTAGCTAACGGCGGGTTCGTTAGACCTGGTGCACCTTGTAATTACCAATTACTGTTATAACCCTCGCTAGTAGGAAGGTAGAACTAGCATACCGTTACCGATTTTCCTCGAGTAGGGACTACCGTTATATATGACTTCTTGCAAAAAAGTCCACAGTTATACCGATTACATGATCCGTTCATTGAAACCTCCCAAAAAAATGTGAATACTGATATTATACAGTGGTTACCGAGCTTATTACTGAATTGTTAATTATATTTTACTACAAGAAAAACATGATGAGACTGAAAATTTATTTATTGTTTCTGAAAGGGCATTTTTTTATGTTATTTTGTCTTTGAGATACTAGCATGTTTCTGACTTGTCCCCAAATAAAAACGATTGTGGTTAAATATTATTACTCACTGAGCTAGAAACTCATTCCCTACTAATTTTTTTACAGAGACAGCAGTTGCCGCATGCGAGGATTTCGTTAATTAGAGCGCACAGGTTGAGAAATCTTGGTGAGCCTCACACTTGTTCGTGTGGGTGGTGATTTTTGTTAGTTGTTATGGTCTTTTCTTTGAATTCTTAGAATCGCTCCATAGTCATTCTTTTGGTTTCATGAGTATTATTTTGCTATTAGTCTTATGTCGAGTATCGTTCTTTATTTTCAAAGTCGGAGATAAATTAGTATTTTTGGTTGTTAGTGGGTTGATTAGTAATGGTGAAGACTATTTTGGTTAATTGATAAGTTGTCTATTGTTTGAATTGCTATTAGGATGTTTGGTTACTGATTTGAGACAGGAACATTTTTTGGGATAGTCCAAAAACAGGGGAAACTCTATCCGATTTTCTATAAAATTACCGATGAGGCTTACTTAGGAGCATTTGCTCCTAAGCGCCGGTCATAATCCTAAATTGGGTCGTGATAGAAATCCATAACACAACTACACCCAGAACAGGTATCACAATGTCACGGACTGTCTATGAATACTACAAACAGTGGTCTGAACAAGAAAATACAAATCTGTCTCATAAATATATAAAACGGAAGAAAATATAGTAGAAGGGGACGGAAAGGCCTGCGGACGCCTGCAGGACTACCTCAGATCTCCACTAGACTGAAGGCAGCAACCTCGAACTATGATCCGTAGGGTCCAGTAGCGGGATCTGCATAAAAGAGCGCAGAGTGTAGTATCAGTACAACCGACCCCATGTAATGGTAAGTGTCGAGCCTATCCTCGGCAAAGTAGTGACGAGGCTAGGACGTGACAACCCTATAAACCTGTGCAACTAAATCATATACGAGAAGCAATAAAACAAGAATTAAACAGAATAAGATGGGAAAAGGGGAAACATGCTGAGGGGGATTGTAAGCACGTGATTTTTTCCCTATATGAGAATTACTCCCAAAAAATTCAAAAATAAAATGATTTTCCTTGGTATGCAATTTTGTGGTATTTTTGAATAATTATTTGTATTTGTCTGTGCATGTTTATTTGTTAAATTAATAAAAATACAAAAATATGTCACATTTTGCATGTAGGATTTAATTCTACAATTGTTAGTAATTAAGTTTGTTTTACAAAAAATAAAAATTACAAAAATAGGCATCGTTTGCATTTTTAGAATTTAATGTCCAAATATACAATTTTATGCTTAATTATTACTTAATTGTGCGTTAATTGTTATTGGGAGTTAATTTGCGCTTTTATAACTTAATTTAGTTCTTAATAATAATTTAAGTATTTTTATAATTTAGTTTTAGAAAAAATAAAAGAAGAAAAGAGAGCAAAAATATAAAGAAAGTCGGAATTGGGCCTCTTCTTCAAATTCAAGCCACAAGCCCCAAAAATACCCAATCTTCCAAAACGACCCAGTCCATTTCGAACTGGGTCGACCTAATCCATACCCAAAGACCCAATACCCCTATTATCTTACATTTTTACAAAACAAAGAAAAGAAAATCCTAAAAAAAGGCTAAGCCATCCGCCCCCCCTCCCTATCTTCTTCCTCTCCAAAAGCTTCACCAAGCTCCCTTCCCTAGCAGCCATGGCTGCCTCCTCGTCGTCAACCACCCTCCAGTCCATCGCCACCCTCACATCCATAGCAGACCAAACACACCAGCTCCTCCATCAGTCACAACCCCGATAACGAAACCATTAGCTGCTACTGTTGCGTCGAGCTGCGTTGCTGCTGCGTCTTCTTCTCAACATCAACGCTGTTACTTTTCTTCTTTCTGCCATAGCTGCTACTGTTTCGACAAGCTCGAACATGAGCTAACATGGCTGCGCCAAGCAGTGTCGCTGCTTCAAGATTCCAGCTTCATCGACGCGCCGCTGCTGCATCCTCCAGTTCCTCCGTACTGCTATTGCTTCTGTTTCACGCTGCTTCTTCTTCCCCACAGACGGCGCCATGGCTGCTGTCACTGCTGCTCCATCGATCTCGCGTGCTGCTCCGTTTCTTTTTTTTTCCATGCTTGTTCCAGCTGTTGCTACTGCTTCGGCTTTCTTCATCACCCTCACCCATCGTCCTCATTACAAGCAACGAGATCGCTCATTCGTTAGTTCCAGTCGTGATTTAAAAAACGAGCTTTTTGATGGAGTTTCTTTGATGTTAAAAATGAAGAAGTTTCTATTAAGAAGGTCAGATTCTAACTTCGCTCATCTTTCGATTTTCAGATCCTGCGTCGTGGGTATATGAGTTGTTTGGTTCGATTTCCTTCGTTCCAGTTTTATGTCTCACGTGATACAGACAACTTGGCCCTTTCATTTGTGATGTTTGTTTGTTTAATTGTTGAATCGCATAAGAAGTTTACATTGTCATTTGTTTCCATTAATTGTCATATTATCTCGTTTCCGTTAGTTGGTTTGTATATTTGTATTGTTGTAGTTTGCCATTTGTTGTTTGGTTCCCTGTTCGTTCAGGTTTTGTCTAAATTAAATCACGATTTTATTCCCAATGCAGTTGGTTTAGTCCCTTGCATCTATGTGTCGATCGTAGTCTGAAATTTACTCGTAGTAGTTCAACATATTTTAGTTTGAATCATTCATCTTCATTATAATGTTGTTTGATTCAGTTTGAGTTCAATTAATTTTTGAGTTTAGTGATTTGAATCTACTTGTTTGCATAGTTGTTGAATCTGAAAGTAGGATTATTGTTAAAATTTGTTTAGTCAAAATAATTCCTGCTTTTGTTGTTCATGGTATGTTTTTCAGTTTGCATCATTTCCGTTAATCGTTGTTCATGTTGTTCATATGATTTGTTGTTTGAATTTATGTAGAAATTGGTCATATTGGTTATATTTTGGTTAAGTTTGATTAATTGATTGGTTATAGCTGATAAGGGTAGTTTGGTAAATTGCAGTACATTCGGGGTAAAATGGTAATTGCAATAAGGTCGGAGGGGTAGTTTGGTAATTGAACATTTTGTAATTCTTTATGTTAAGCATGGGGGACAAAATGTATTGGGGTGCGGGTGATATAGTTGTTTAATATAAATAGGGGACAAGACAAAATGTAGTGGAGGGAATATGGTAATTATTTATGTTAGGCATGGGGGACAAGATGTAATGGGGTGGGGTTGATATATTTGTTTAATATAGTGGGGGATGAGTGGGAAGATAATGGGTTTGGTAGGAGAAAGTGGTTGATTTTAATTGATTAAAGAGTTCTGGGATGGGATATAAAAAAGAGGTCTTGAATCAGATTTGAGGAGAAGAACAGAAAGAAGGAGAGAACAAGAGAATAGAATAAGAGAGAATAAAAAAATGGACAGATAGAGAGAGAGAGAAAAAAGGGCTGAATATTTAAGAGAGAGAAAAATTCCGAAAAATATTAAAACTTTCAAATAAAAAAGAACTAAAAAAATCTTCTGCTTTCTTTCATTGTTTGAAATCATCATTAATTGTTGTTGTTTCATCAAAGCTTGAAGCTTTTGTTTTTGGGATTACTGCTCCACTGGTTTGCAAACTCTGTTCCTGGGTTGTTACTGTTGCTGGACTGTTGTTGTTGTGCTGTATTGTTATTACTGCTGCTGATTCTCATCTTCATTTTCTTTTGCTTCCAATATCAGGTACACAACTGATACGCTGGTTATTGTAAACTGAAACATGTAGCATGAATATGAAAATGAAGAGTTGAAGTTTCAGATTTATTTTAATTACATTCTAAATTTTATTTGTATATATAAATTGTTTAGCTTACTATAATCAGAATCATGTAGCTGTTTAACATCAGATGATAGCTTAACGGACGAACTATCTATATATTGCCTAAAAATAAATAAATGGTGTAGTAAATTCGTCTAGTTAATTCGCTATTGTTGGATGATTATCATGTCTCAAAAAGCTCGTTAGTTCATCAAAATAGACCATTTTGGAACTTGGAGGAATGTTGTTTAGTTAAATATTATTGGTTAATTTCAGCATTTAAATAAATTAAGACATTTTTTTTATTTTATTTTGTAGAGACAAACTTAATAGAGAATAATATAGGCATTTTAGGATTGTCTTTTAAAAATAAATGAGATGAGCCTCGCCCAATAAAATGCACCAATTGCGGGGCCCTCAATAAATGTTTAATTGAGTATTTAGAATTCGGGATGGACTGTTTTAGTGAATTCCACGGTCTTACCTATAAATAATAATACGCTAATCGCTTTAGGCACGATTTTAATAATAATACATTCTTAAACACGGGTGCGCATTTATGCGACCCAAATCCAGATCCCAAAACATTGAATAAAAATACGTTCCGGATCGCGGGTGCATTTTATGTGACGCAATCCAAAGACATGTTTTTAAACGATGTTCACATTTTTTAAAAAATATAATGATAAAAGCGGTAAAGAGTTAAAACTTGCACATGAGCGCATAATTGTATAAAATCAGATAAACAAGCCGAATATGACAGTTGAGCGACCGTGCTAGAACCACGGAACTCGGGAATGCCTAACACCTTCTCCCGGGTTAACAGAATTCCTTATCCGGATTTCTGGTTCGCGGACTATAGTACAGAGTCATTCTTTTCCTCGGTTCGGGATTAAAATAGGTGACTTGGGACACCCTAAATCTCCCAAGTGGCGACTCTGAAATAAATAAATAAATCCCGTTTCGATTGTCCTTTAATTAGAAAAACTCTTTTCGCCCTCGCGGGGGCGGAAGAAGGAGGTTGACAGCTCTGCTGACTCCGCTGGGGACAATTGTTAGAACCACTGGTTCAGGGTTAGAAATTCGAGCTTAGATAAATTGTTATATTTGGTTTTATCTGATTCTGTTACATGATATATGCCTAATGTGCTAAATGATGCTTTTACCGCTTTAATATTATCTGAATTGTGCATATAAAACTGCTATGAAACCCTCCTTCCTTCTGAGTCTTCTGAATTTATGGTGCACACGTGCGCGTGACCCACCTTTCTGTTAGAAGTCATACCAAATAAGATGAAGTTGGGACAAGTAACTAGGCCGGGTAGACTTTCGTGCTCCCGGTACGTTGCCCCCACTTCGGCTCAAGCTGTCCACTTGGGTAAGCCAGGGCTAGAACAATATGCCTCAGGTTTTTCACTTAGAATAACTCAGCTTCATGCCGGATCCCTAGTAGGAACGTTTGTTTGCATCACGTGCATCTGACTTTGAAGGCTCAACACAGGGGTTGGGTCTGTCTAGGACAGGTGTACCAAAAAATGAAAATGACCATCCTGATGCATCTTACTTGCTGCTACTTGCGCATTTATTTGATTCGGACTTGTGTGTTGACTGAATTTTGAATATCAGGAATAATATTTTGAAATTAAAAAAAAAAAAGAAAAAAGAAATAGCGGTTAGGGAATTGATTGTTTATTTTTGAAAAAAAAAACAATGCCCAAATACTGTCAAAACTCTGCCGAAATTTTGAGAAAATGGAAAAAATGTTTTATTTGTTTGTTTTACTAAAAGCAAAGGTTAAATAGAGGAAAAAAAAGTCGTGGTTCTGTCTTATTTTTCAAAAATAAAATAAAAAATAAAATAAAAAGGAAAATAGTTTGTCTTCCCCTGAAAATGACAGTGAAAAAGAGTCTTACTTTTAAAATAGTTTTTTTATTTGTTTCTGAAAATGCCAAAATGAAAATGAAAAGAGTCGTGCTTTGAAAGTGGTTTTGTTATTTGCTGCCGAAAAGAAAAAAAATCTTGTTTTAAAATAGTTCAGTTAATCGCCCGAACTACGCAGGTTTGATTCTCACCGGATGTGAGATACGTAGGCAACCCTTATCGGGTCCAACCCCCCCCCTTTCCTTTTTTGCTAAAATAGTCAAAAACCAATAAATAAATAAAAAATGTGTCAAAATTTTAATTTTGTCATAAATAAGTCGGGCGGTGTCCAACCTCCCCTTTTGCTTAAAAAAATAGCCAAAAAAAAATATGTCAAATTTTAATTTTGTCATAAAGAAGTCGGGGGATGCTGTTTTATCAAGACATAGCCGAATGTTCCCGAAAGGGACGCCGGAAGGTTGACTTTGCATAAACAACCACTTTTTGGGTCATGTTTAGGATTTTTGGTCCAGTTGACCCACACAGCCTTGAAAAATCTTCGACCCCAAGGCGCTGAAGGACCGTGTTTGCAACACCCCATTTTTATATAATTTGAAAAAAAAAAGATTCAACGGTCAGGTGAATACTGTTTGGATTTTTGGTCAAAATAAGTCGAGCCAGCTTCGGCCGCGTCTTAAACCGTTCTTGCCGAAATAGCCTTAGAGTATCTTTCAGTTGTCGAAAGGCTATTTTCGTAAAAGAACAGACAAGTTTGTAAAGTGTCAAAATAATCCTCCCCGGCCTCAAAATTCATGTGAGATTTGGAAGGGGCCACATTTGCAAAAATAGTCGTTTGGTTGCATTTGTCAAACGGGGAAAGGAAGCTGGCCTTTTTGTTTTGAGAGTATAAATCTTTTGATTAAAATATGTGGGTTGTTTGATTTTCAAGTTTGTAGGTCATCTTCAAACCATTGAAACCCAGTTTGCTTTAATATGAAAATTGATAAAAAATGTTTATTGTTTATTGGTCCGAACTACGCAATGTCTGATTCATGCGGGGTCATGATACGTAGGCAATCTCCATAAGATTCGATCACAACAAAAAAATGAAAAAAAATGAGAAAGAATGAAAAAAAAAATGAAAAAAATCGAAAAAAGAAGAAAAAATGAAAAAAGAAAAAGAAAAAAAAAGGAAAAGATGTTGTTAATAATGAGGACCGACTGAGTCCATTCCAACCTGTTTTGCTTTGAATCACAAAGAAAGTTAGGTGGTTGGTTTGTGGTAAGTCGGAAATACAAGACCCAGAAGCACACTTTGCGGGGATCAGGCCTGATGACAAAAGCACTCGAATCCTATTGGGGAATTGTTGACTAAGGATGATGATATTGAAGTTGGTAATAGTCTAGGCAATACTGATGCGAAGCTCAGTGGCTAAGATGTCAATTTTGATAAAGTGGGAGGACGCTCCGTTCCTTGGTCAGCAAGAGAGAAGCTTGTGGTGGCTTATTTTGTTGTCATTTCTGGTGTTCGGATTATTAGGGTTGTAATTCAGATATTGTCTTGTGTCAAACTGTCTTATCTTTCCGTTTTGTCATAACGGTTTGTTTAAGTTTGTCCAGGCTGTGTTAGGATTTTATTCTGGTTGTTTTGTTTGTTTTGTTATTCAAACCATTTCGTCGGTAGTCTAATACAAAAGCCGATCTTTTATTATTTCCCGTCATCTTTTGTTGGGTCTTTTTATCATTTTTGTTCAGCGCCGATTCTAGTAACATGACATGCGCACACAGTTTGGGCCTAATCTTAAAAGTTAATCATAAAACCCTGGAAAGTTGATCAAACATTTAAATAAAGACGGTTTGAGAATATTTGGAGCTCGAGTCATATGGAACTGGGGCAAGTAAAGCATAAAGAAAACCGTTTAAAAGCAAGATTCGCCAAATTGGCATGAGGGTCGTTCATGATAATAAGAGTGAGAGTGTCGCCCAACGGTGCTTTAGAAATGACAAATGAAAAGAAAATGTTGAATATAATTGTCAAGTCCAGCACCATCAGAAGAGACTATAAATCTATGTTCAATTGTGTTGTTTTCACTTGGCATGTTTTGAAGGCTGGAATGACGAAGGCATTTTGTTCTGCTACCTAAACACTTTATCCTTTGTTACCCCTTTTGAGCCTTATTTATTTTTCTTTCGTACCCCTCGTTCGGAATCAATAGCAACGACTAGGAAATACGAGCCTGTAAGTTAAAGAAAAAAAATCAACAAAAAACGAAAAAAAAGAAGAGAAAAATGATAACAAAGAAAAAAAAAGAAAGTCAAATGAAAGAAGAGGAATTGGGAATTACGTTTGACCTGATTCCTCAAAGAGGATACGTAGGCGCTTCACGGTTCAGTCATAGGGTGCATAATGGCCACAATGGTCACAGTGCGCATAGTGTAATAATTTTTTTTAAAAAAAAAATTAATTATAAATAAATAATCCCCAAGCAAGAAACTGATGCAAGGATTGCGCTTGTGGTAAGCAAAATTGGTTCCGAAGGTTGTAATTTTAAACCCCAAATTTATTTTGTTATGAGCCTTTAATACCCTTTCTTTCTAGCCTATCCAGAAACCCACATTACGGTCCAAAGAAAGACCTCCTGATCAGTCTTCAAGAGATGCCAAGTCAGACAAATGAGAGTCTTACCGGTGAACATAACACTCTGTTCCACAGCAGAGAGGACTCTAATCCCCAGCAGAAAGAGTCATACCGGCAACACTCCAAATCCCCAACTGGAAAGTGATACAAATGAGAGAGTCTTATCGGTGAAAATCTTCACGGACACCATAAGGCGATGAAAGCTGAGAAAAAAAAACAAAATGAGAGAGGCTTGATAGTGAAAACCCTTCGGGCACTACAAGTCGAATAAGATTGAGAATCAGATGGGGAATTGCCAATTGAAGATCTTAAAAGATGATTTACGGTGGAGGATAGGCCACATGTGCATGTCATGACCATTAGAGTCGATATCTGCGTTTGATAGGTTTTTATTTATAGTTTCTTTTGTTAAAGAGTCATCTTTTTCCTTTGTCTTTTATTCTGTCCCTTTTTATCTTTCTCCTTTCATAGAAAATTCCCCAGTAGAGTCTGTTTGGTCAGAACCAGTGGGAAATGACTTCAAAATAGGCCATCAGCTTTCCAATTATGCAAGACGAGATCTGGCTAGTACATCCAAGTGGTATAGTCAGCAAGGAACAAGCGCAAGGCCAGTGTCAAGAAAGATATGCCCAGCAAAAGGGAATTGACAAAAGGATTGACGAGTGTCAAGAGGGATACCCTTGCCGAAATCAAAGGTTATAAACCTCAAGGCCAAGACCTGTGGACAAATCAAGAAGAGAAATGGGCATGATTTGGGAAATTCATACGAGACTAAAAGGTCGGAAAAATGACAGTTTCCCAATTATGCCACAAAAGAAGAGGGATATCCCCAGCAGAAAGGGATCATTCCCAGCAAATAATATCGTCCCCAGCAAGTTTTTTTGGAACGCAGAGCAGGGAAGGAGAAAGGGAAAAGCCATCCCCAGTAGGAGTATCACAACCAACCACCACAGTCAAATCTTAAAAGGAAATGGCATTGATGGTGGAAAGGCATGCCACAAGGGAGATTGTCAAACTGGGGCAGAAAATTTTCCTTTCATTTAGAAAATTTTCTGGAAGTCAGGTACCCATTCGAGGAAGAATAAAGATAACACCAGCCTCAATGGAAGTGGTCTTTGAACCGGTGTTATCCTCAGCAGTGTTAAAAGAAAGAAAATAATGAGTTTTAATAAAAGGAGTTGTATCCCCAGCGGACAGAACCAAAGAGATGAAACTGGTGTTTAGAAAAAGCAAAAGCCATTATCATCCCCAGCAACTTCCAGAAGAATGAAGCATCGATTTGAAGGGATAAAATTCCCCAGCAGCGTTATCCTCAACAACGTTATCCCAAGAAGATAACATTTTTATCCCCAGCAGTGTTGAGAGAATAAAAAAATAATAATTTTGAAGGAGGGGAAGAAAGGAGACTTCCCCAATGGTATTATCCCCAGCAAGTAAGAACAAAGCAGCGCAAAGGAAAAAGAAAAGAAAAGAAGAAATTACAAAGGTAAGTTTCTCAAATCATTGATCTTTACATTTTCCTCCTGGGATAAAAAGTCCTAATCTGATGAATTTCCCTCCCGATACAATCTTGGTCCGATGGAATTTTTTCTCCCAAGATAAGATATCAAATATTAGTCCGATGAATTTTTCTCCTAAGATATCAAATCTTAGTCCGATGAATCTTTCTCCTAAGATAGAAATCTTAGTCCGATGAAATTTTCTCCTAAGATATCAAATCTTAGTCCGATGAATCTTTCTCCTAAGATCACAACAAAATGGACCTAGTTTGACGATTTATCTCTTAGAGTCACAATCTTGGTCCGATGGAATTTTTTTTTCTTCTCCCAAGATAATATATCAAATCTCGGTCCGATGGAATTTTTTCTCCCAAGATAAGATATCAAATCTTAGTCCGATGAAATTTTCTCCTAAGATACAAAATCTTAGTCCGATGAATTTTTCTCCTAAGATAGAAATCTTAGTCCGATGAATCTTTCTCCTAAGATCACAACAAAATGGACCTAGATTGACGATTTATCTCCTAGAGTCAAAATCTTGGTCCGATGGAATTTTTCTCCCAAGATAATATAATAAAATCTTAGTCGGATAATTTGAAAAAAAGAAGAAGAAGTTTGAAATTGAAAAAAGAGGAGTCATTTTTTTAGTTTTCTTAAGATTATCAATGTTCAGTTGTTGTTGAAATCAGGAGCCCGCCTGAAGAGAGGAAAGGCGTTTTAAAAGTTGTTGTAATCTCACCAATCTAAAGAAAGGAATGACATTTTATTTTTGAAGTTGTTGTTGAAGTCAGGAGCCCGCCTGAAGAGAGGAATGACGTTTATTTTAAAGTTGTTGTTGAAATCAGGAGTCCGCCTGAAGAAAGGAAAGGCGTTTTATTTTTAGAAGTTGTTAAAATCTCGCCAGCCAAAGAAAGGAATGACATTTTTGAAAAGTTGTTGAAGTCAGGAGCCCCCCTGAAGAACAGAATGACAATTTATTGGTTGAAGTCAGGATCCCCCCTGGAGAACAGAATGGCGATTTATTGGTTGAAGTCAGGAGCCCCCTGAAGAACAGAATGACGATTTATTGGTTGAAGTCAGGAGCCCGCCTGAAGAAAGGAAAGGCGTTTTATTTTTTAAAAAAGTTGTTAAAATCTCGCCAGCCAAAGAAAGGAATGGCATTTTTGAAAAGTTGTTGAAGTCAGGAGCCCCCTGAAGAACAGAATGGCGATTTATTGGTTGAAGTCAGTAGCCCCCCTGAAGAACAGAATGGCGATTTATTGGTTGAAGTCAGGAGCCCCCCTGAAGAACAGAATGACGATTTATTGGTTGAAGTCAGGAGCCCGCCTGAAGAAAGGAAAGGCGTTTTATTTTTAAAAGTTGTTAAAATCTCGCCAGCCAAAGAAAGGAATGGCATTTTTGAAAAGTTTTTGAAGTCAGGAGCCCCCCTGAAGAACAGAATGGCGATTTATTAGTTGAAGTCAGAAGCCCCCCTGAAGAACAGAATGACGATTTATTAGTTGAAGTCAGGAGCCCGCCTGAAGAGAGGAAAGGCATTTTATTTTTAAAAGTTGTTGAAATCTCGCCAACCTAAAGAAAGGAATGACATTTTATTTTTAAAAGTTATTTTTGAAATCAGGAGCCCGCCTGAAGAGAGGAAAGACGTTTTATTTTTAAAAGTTGTTGAAATCTCGCCAACCTAAAGAAAGGAATGACATTTTATTTTTAAAGTTATTGTTGAAGTCAGGAGCCCGCCTGAAGAGAGGAATGTCGTTTATTTTAAAAGTTGTTTGTTTGAAGTCAGGAGCCCGCCTGAAGAGAGGAATGACGTTTATTTTTAAAAGTTGTTTTTGAAATCAGGAGCCCGCCTGAAGAGAGGAATGACATTTTATTTTTCAAAGTTGTTTGTTGAAGTCAGGCACCCACCTGTATAACGAGAGGAATATTTTTCAGTCTTATACTGCAGATTTTGAAATCAGTAACCCCACCGGAAAGCAGAAGGTTACAACAGGAATTCACAGCAAGAAACAATAAAAATCCCCAGCACCGGGAAGCAGAAGATTGCAACAAGAGGTCCCAGCACAAACTCAAGTGCATGTGTCAAAAGGAAGAAAAGACGCATTTTGAAAGAAAAGGAATGTAAACATTAAATTATGCCCAGCATAACAAATCTGATGAAGAAAGCCGTATCCCCAGAGGAACCGCCGAAAAGCTTAATGAAGAAAGTCATGTCCCCATCGGACCGAACAAAATGATAAAACTGGTATTCAGAAAAGCAAAGGTCCAGAAGCCTCGGAAGAAAAGCATCGGAAGAAAAGCACCAGAAGAAACGCAAGCAGACAAGAAAGCAGGGCAACAAGAACAAATTTCAGTCTAGCCTAGCTCCTTGTTTTCTTTTAAGCACGGTGTAACAAGGAGATAGGTAAGCAGTGGTAATAGCATGCAACAACAGTAACATTGCAGTCCGACGGTAGTCCCAGCTACCAAAACTTCCCGAACTACATTGACCTGATTCCTGTTTAGCCCAGGATATGTAGGAAACCTCTGAAGCAAAGGTTTGGTCAAATCTTTTTCAAATAAAATGCTTCATACAGAGTACTCGGATGTGCAAAAATAGCTCGCTTTATCTTTGCACGAAAACCCTTCGTGTCTTCGGGCAAAGAGGGGCAGCTGTAAGCGCGTGATTTTTGCCCTATATGAGAATTACTCCCAAAAAATTCAAAAATAAAATGATTTTCCTTGGTGTGCAATTTTGTGGTATTTTTGTATAATTATTTGTATTTGTCTGTGCATGTTTATTTGTTAAATTAATAAAAATATAAAAATATGTCGCATTTTGCATGTAGGATTTAATTCTACAATTGTTAGTAATTAAGTCTGTTTTACAAAAAAATAAAAATTACAAAAATAGGCATCGCTTGCATTTTTAGCATTTAATATCCAAATATACAATTTTATGCTTAATTTTTACTTAATTGTGCGTTAATTGTTATTGGGAGTTAATTTGCGCTTTTATAACTTAATTTAGTTCTTAATAATAATTTAGGTATTTTTATAATTTAGTTTTAGAAAAAATAAAAGAAGAAAAGAGAGCAAAAATATAAAGAAAGTCGGAATTGAGCCTCTTCTTCAAATTCAAGCCACAAGCCCAAAAAATACTCAATCTTCCAAAATGACCCAGTCCATTTCGAACTGGGTCGACCCAATCCATACCCAAAGACCCAACACCCCTATTATCTTACATTTTTACAAAAACAAAGAAAAGAAAACCCTAAAAAAAGGCTAAGCCATCCGCCCCCCCTCCCTATCTTCTTCCTCTCCAAAAGCTTCACCAAGCTCCCTTCCCTAGCAGCCATGGCTGCCTCCTCGTCGTCAACCACCCTCCAATCCATCTCCACCCTCACATCCATAGCAGACCAAACACACGAGCTCATCCATCAGTCACAACCCCGATAACGAAACCATTAGCTGCTACTGTTTCGTCGAGCTGCGTTGCTGCTGCGTCTTCTTCTCAACATCAACGCTGTTACTTCTCTTCTTTCTGCCATAGCTGCTACTATTTCGAAAAGCTCGAACATGAGCTAACATGGCTGCGCCAAGCAGTGTCGCTGCTTCAAGATTCCAGCTTCATCGACGCGCTGCTGCTGCATCCTCCAGTTCCTCCGTACTGCTACTGCTTTTGCTTCACGCTGCTTCTTCTTCCCCACAGACGGCGCCATGGCTGCTGTCACTGCTACTCCATCGATCTCGCGTGCTTCTCCGTTTCTTTTTTTTTCCATGCTTGTTCCAGCTGCTGCTACTGCTTCGGTTTTCTTCATCACCCTCACCCATCGTCCTCATTACAAGCAACGAGATCGCTCGTTCGTTAGTTCCAGTCGTGATTCAAAAAACGAGCTTTTCGATGGAGTTTCTTTGATGTTGAAAATGAAGAAGTTTCTATTAAGAAGGTCAGATTCTAACTTCGCTCATCTTTCGATTTTCAGATCTTGCGTCGTGGGTATATGAGTTGTTTGGTTCGATTTCCTTCGTTCCAGTTTTATGTCTCACGTGATACAGACAACTTGGCCCTTTCATTTGTGATGTTTGTTTGTTTAATTGTTGAATCACATAAGAAGTTTACATAGTCATTTGTTTCCATTAATTGTCATATTATCTCGTTTTCGTTAGTTGGTTTGTATATTTGTATTGTTGTAGTTTGCCATTTGTTGTTTGGTTCCCTGTTCGTTCAAGTTTTGTCTAAATTAAATCACGATTTTATTCCCAATGCAGTTGGTTTAGTCCCTTGCATCTGTGTGTCGATCGTAGTCTGAAATCTAAGTTTGAATCATTCATCTTCATTATAATGTTGTTTGATTCAGTTTGAGTTCAATTAATTTTTTAGTTTAGTGATTTGAATCTACTTGTTTGCATAGTTATTGAATCTGAAAGTAGGATTATTGTTAAAATTTGTTTAGTCAAAATAATTCCTGCTTTTGTTGTTCATGGTATGTTTTTCAGTTTGCATCATTTCCATTAATCGTTGTTCATGTTGTTCATATGATTTGTTGTTGGGTTTGGTTAAGAAATTGGTCATATTGGCTATATTTTGGTTAAGTTTGATTAATTGATTGGTTATAGCTGATGGAGGTAGTTTGGTAAATTGCAGTACATTCGGGGTAAAATGGTAATTGCAATAAGGTCGGAGGGGTAGTTTGGTAATTGAACATTTTGTAATTCTTTATGTTAAGCATGGGGGACAAAATGTATTGGGGTGTGGGTGATATAGTTGTTTAATATAAATAGAGGACAAGACAAAATGTAGTGGAGGGAATATGGTAATTATTTATGTTAGGCATGGGGGACAAGATGTAATGGGGTGGGGTTGATATATTTGTTTAATATAGTGGGGGATGAGTGGGAAGATAATGGGTTTGGTAGGAGAAAGTGGTTGATTTTAATTGATTAAAGGGTTCTGGGATGTGATATAAAGAAGAGGTCTTGAATCAGATTTGAGGAGAAGAACAGAAAGAAGGAGAGAACAAGAGAAGAGAATAAGAGAGAATAAAAAAACGGACAGATAGAGAGAGAGAAAAAAAGGGCTGAATATTTAAGAGAGAGAAAAATTCCGAAAAATATTAAAACTTTCAAATAAAAAAGAACTAAAAAAATCTTCTGCTTTCTTTCATTGTTTGAAATCAACATTAATTGTTGTTGTTTCATCAAAGCTTGAAGCTTTTGTTTTTGGGATTACTGCTCCACTGGTTTGCAAACTCTGTTCCTGGGTTGTTACTGTTGCTGGACTGTTGTTGCTGTGCTGTATTGTTATTACTGCTGCTGATTCTCATCTTCATTTTCTTTTGCTTCCAATATCAGGTACACAACTGACACGCTGGTTATTGTAAACTGAAACATGTAGCATGAATATGAAAATGAAGAGTTGAAGTTCCAGATTTATTTTAATTACATTCTAAATTTTATTTGTATATATAGATTTATTTAGCTTACTATAATCAGAATCATGTAGCTGTTTAACATCAGATGATAGCTTAACGGACGAACTATCTATATATTGCCTAAAAATAAATAAATAGTGTAGTAAATTCGTCTAGTTAATTCGCTATTGTTGGATGATTACCATGTCTCAAAAAGCACGTTAGTTCATCAAAATAGACCATTTTGGAACTTGGAGGAATGTTGTTTAATTAAATATTATTGGTTAATTTCAGCATGTAAATAAATTAATACATTTTTTTTATTTTATTTTGTAGAGATAAACTTAATAGAGAATAATGTAGGCATTTTAGGATTGTCTTTTAAAAATAAATGAGATGAGCCTCGCCCAATAAAATGCACCAATTGTGGGGCCCTCAATAAATGTTTAATTGAGTATTTAGAATTCGGGATGGACTGTTTTAGTGAATTCCACAGTCTTACCCATAAATAATAGTACGCTAATCGCTTTAGGCACGATTTTAATAATAATACATTCTTAAACACGGGTGTGCATTTATGCGACCCAAATCCAGATCCCAAAACATTGAATAAAAATACATTCCGGATCGCGGGTGTATTTTATGTGACGCAATCCAAAGACATGTTTTTAAACGATGTTCACATTTTTAAAAAAATATAATGATAAAAGCGGTAAAGAGTTAAAACTTGCACATGAGCGCATAATTGTATAAAATCAGATAAACAAGCCGAATATGACAGTTGAGCGACCGTGCTAGAACCACGGAACTCGGGAATGTCTAACACCTTCTCCCGGGTTAACAGAATTCCTTATCCGGATTTCTGGTTCGCGGACTGTAGTACAGAGTCATTCTTTTCCTCGGTTCGGGATTAAAATAGGTGACTTGGGACACCCTAAATCTCCCAAGTGGCGACTCTGAAATAAATAAATAAATTCCGTTTTGATTGTCCTTTAATTGGAAAAACTCTTTCCGCCCTCGCGGGGGCGGAAGAAGGAGGTGTGACAGGGATATCAGGTTATGACAATAATAAAGTAAAGTGACAAAGTAAATATCAAGCTAGGAGCAATGGAAATGATAACACAGTAACAAGTGCATGGAATCACCCTTCGTTCTTTACTATCATTCTCACCATAGAAATCAACAGAAACGACACGACATCACCCTTAGTTCTTTTACTCTCCCATAATCATGGCACGACATCAACCTTCGTGCTTTTACTTTAAATAATATGGCACGACATCACCCTTTGTGCATTAACACTCATAATATCGGCACAACATCACCCTTTGTGCATTAACACTCACTTACAATATCATACACGGCATCTCCCTTCGTGCTTTACACTTTTCCTCACCCAAACAAATGAAATGATAGCATCACGGCAAGAGAATCAACAATAGAAACATCAATAGAGACAATACCGTCCCAGCAAGGGAGTCAACAATAGAAACAATATTATCCTAGCAAGGGAATCAACTATAACCAATCTAGTTGCAACAGTTACTTCACAAAATAAACTCCAACTTGAGCCAATACTCGACACTGGTCAATTACCAAACATTTATCATAAGTCTTGTTCCATAGTGCTAATCATCAATTGATGCATGAACATCACATAATAAAATCACAATAATTATAATATAAGACTCACGGGCATGCTTGATACCAATGTATAGATACTGGTCACCTCACCTATACGTCATATTCGACACTAACACATAGGAAATAAGACACAACACCTATTTCCTCAAGCTAAGGTTAGACCAAATACTTACCTCGGATTCCACAGCAAAACTCAAGCCTCAAATACCACTCTCTCTCTAGATTTCGCCTCCAATTCACTTGTATATAGTCATAATTAACTTAACAACATTAGTAAATGCTAAAGAATTCAACTCCAATGCTTAATTATAGATTTTCTATCATTTTCCCCAAAAAGCCCAAAAATCGACCGCGAGCCCGCTTGGTCAAAACTCGAGGTTCAGACCAAAACTCGGATACCCATTCACCCACAAGCCCAAATATGCAATTAGTTTCAGAATCCGATCCCAAATCGAGGTCAAAATCCCCAAATTTCTAAAATCCCCAATTCTCTTTAAATCCCTAATTTCTACCCTTAAAGAACAAGATTTAGGCCTAGAAATCTAATGGATGTTGATGGAAAATGAAAGAAATGAGTTCAAGAACACATACCTATGATTTGGTGTTGAAATTTCTCTTCAAAAATCGCCCTAGTTCGGATTCTATGGAAGGATATATGAGATTATGGCATATTCCCGTTTTAATTATGTTTTAAAAAGATTGGGCAGGCCTTCTTCGCGTTCGCGAAGGGCCTGCCGCGTTCGCGAAGAGCTGCCTTGCTCAGGCTTACGCGATCGCGAGATATTCCACTTGTTCGCAAAGGGTATGCCTCGCTAGCCTTCGCATTTGCGGACCAATGTACATGTTCGCGTAGAAGAAAGGATCGATTCCCCAGCCCACCTCCATTACACTACGCATTCGCGTGTGGCCAGTCACATTCGCGAAGAGCAAACCTCCCAGTGCTCTGCGTTCGCGACCAAGGCCTCGCATTCGCGTAGAAGAAATCCCTCCCCAGCAAGCTTGTACTTCGCATTCGTGTAAGCTGCATCGTGAACGCGAAGAACAAAATCTCAGAATACCAAAAGAAGCAAAACAACAGAAGTTCTTAAGTCCAAAACATCCCGAAACCTATCCGAAACTCACCCGAGCCCTCGGGGCTCCAAACCAAACATGCACACCAACCTAATAACATCATACAGACTTACTCGTGCAATCAAATCGCCAAATTAACACCTAGAACTACGAGTTTATCATCAAAATCAAAGAAAAATCTCAAGAACTCTTAAAGTTTCCAGTTTCACAACCGAGGGTCCAAATCGCGTCATATGAATTCCATTTCTTACCAAATTTTACATGCTTAACTTAAATACCATAACAAATATGTACCGGACTTCGGAACCAAAATACGGGCCCGATACCATCAAACTCAAACAACGTTAAATTTCCAAAAACTCTTATATTTTCAGTTAAACAATTTCTTTCAAAAATTCATTTCTCGGGCTAGAGACCTCAGAATTCAATTTCGGGCATATGCTCGAGTCTCATATTTTTCTAGGGACCCTCCAGGACCGTCATATCACGGGTCCGGGTCCGTTTACCCAAAATATTGACCGAAGTCAACTTAAATTCAATTTTAAAGGCAAAATTAGCATTTTTCTCAAATTTTGACACAAAGGCTTTCCGAATATATGTCCGGACTGCGCCCGCAGATCAAGAAGAAAAAAAATGAGGTCTTGAAGGCATCGGAGCCCCGGATTAGGTTCTAAAACACTAGATGACCTTTTGGGTTATCATACAATCTATCACATAAAACTACTAAAGAAACTAAACTTGGAAATTCAAGTAATGTGGTTCAACATATAATAAGGTTTCACACAAGTTTTCTAGGAACTTTAGACCAATTGTTTGAGACCGGAAGAAATTGAACTACTTGTAAAAAAAAAAAGCTCTTATTACAAAAATGTAGACACTTGCTCTAAAGGTGTCCAGAAGGTTACACCACAAGTTCACACAAAAAACAAATGGTATAAAATTGAAGAAAAGCTAATTTATAAAAAATATTATGACCAAACATTAGACACTTGGTCTGAAGTCGTCCAGAGACAATAAAATTTTCCATTCTTTCGGTTTGAAAAGCATTGTATAACAAGGACAAGATATAAATAATGGCCTCAAATATTTATTCACGAGTAGGAACTAAACCTGCTATTGATCTCAATGTTAAGTTAATCAAAGTACGTAGCATACTTTTGGAACTTTAGGGATAAATAATACTCTATTCAATAAGCACCCTTGCGGCTTTTATTTCCATCAAGTATTTGGTGTAAACATGCATCGTGTTTGCAATTAAACCAAACATTGTAAATTCACTTCTTCTTTTTTTCTTTATGGTAACAATGTAAATATTACCATTAACACCAAACTCCAATACACTTACGGAGCACCAAAAATTCCATATTCACCTTCCACAAAGGGTACAATAAAATGTAGGCCTCCAATAGAGCAAACTATACAAGAAGTTTCTGAAGTAATCTATGATAGCAACGTGCTAAATAGTTAATTTCTATTTAGAGGCTTTTAAATAGAAGAAGTTTTGTTTGATTATCTCATATGAAGTAGTGTTTCACTCACAAAAGTTTAACTTCTTATTCAAGTAAAATTTAAGTCAAACAAAATTTCAAACTTCTTTCCAACTTCAACTTTAACTTCAAATATTGATTTTTTAAATTTAAACCAAATATTATCTACAAAATAGATTATTCAAAATTTATGTACCAAAGAAAGACTAAAAACTTTTGTTCAAGGACTAAAATATTATCAATTCAAAATCAAAATTGCCACACTCTCTCTTCAAAGTGGAATAAATAATTTTATGACTTTTCAAGAGACCTTTAAAGTTATTCATCAAGACAGTAAAAGTATCTCACCTCAAAAAATAAATATAGGTCAAATATTTCTTTCTGAAGCCGTAATGCCTCTTCCGAATTAAAATAGTAGTGATTACTATTAGTGGATAATATTACCAGTATGTTACTGCTAAACAACATCCATGTTTCAACCACCACTTGCCAATATTGAAAAATATCAAAAAGTAAAATTTGTAAAGAATTTTAATTAGAATGTAAAGGAATGTAGGCAGCACTTTTGCCAAGGATAGTAATTTTCCTAGATTGTGCAAATAGTGTAACAAAAACTCGATACTCAAGATATAATGCCTACTAAAGATATTAAATTTCTATTGTTTAATATATAATTTCTTCTACCATAAGAATTCATGAAAAAAAGTTTGAATTGAAACATAAGATTTAAGAAAGAAGAATAAATATATTCTTCAACATTAATGAAGAATCATAGAATGTTTTTAAGAAGAAGTATTTTTCTCATATCTTTTATTTACTTCAAATAAAAGCCTCTAAATAGAAATTAACTATTTAGCAATGGTTGAACAAATGTAAACTAAATTCTTAAAGTAATTACAATTATAACATGTGTTGATTACTAGTTCTGGATGCCAAAAATCGGCGGTACCCTTCAATTACATATTGATGTCCGCATGATATCAGTTGTGCCAATACTACATATATATACTCATTTCTCTATAGAAGAGAGTTGTAAGTTGCAGACAATACCTATCGGCAAATGAAAGAAAGAGGATAAGCACCACCGTAATTGATTCAATTATTCGTTTTTCATTTTAAATTTTTAGGTTGTTACCATGACGTGTGGTTGATCAAATGTGAAGGAATACATATTTTTGTTGAAGTTTAATAACAAAAAGGGATTATACAGGTTTTGTGGGAAGTGAAAGATTGTAGGTGGGATTTACATATAGGAGGGTTGTACCTGATTTTTGTTCATTGTAAATGAGTGCATGAAAAGTCACGGCTAAAAAGACTTTTCTTAGTAATGTGAAACGTTGTAACATACACAACCTTTTAGAATAATTTTGTTCTTCTTTTTATTTAAATATTATAATTTTTTTAAAAATAAGCAGGATAATTACATTTTTAAAAAGGGTAAAAAAGTAATTTAACTTGTGACTTAAGGGCTTCCCACTTTTAGTATAGTATAGATAGATATAGATATAGATAGATAAATATTCATTAGACATAATTTTTGCATAACTTTTGCCCAAAAGAGAGAATGAAGCCGCCGTGGAGGTCCGAGTTCATCAAATTTTATCTTTTCTTCCTCCAACCTTAATAATTTTTATGTTTCTTTGAATGATTTATTGTTGGCTATCTTGGGGTTAATTTCATAAATGGTCATATAACTATGTCGTTTTTTCACTAAAGTCATATAACTTTGTTTCTCACACAAAAGTCATATAACTATGACTTTTTTTCACTAAAGTCATATAACTTTGTCTTGTCACACAAAAATCATATAACTGTGATTTTTTTTTAATACCAAAATTATATAATTATGTTTTCTCACACAAAAATCATAAAACTTTTACTAACTCACACAAAAATCACAGTAATCGAAAAATATAATTTTTCACTAGTATTTTCTTATTTTGTAGATTTTTATTTCTTATTTTTAGCCTAATAAATAATAGAAATTTTTACCTCCTATAGCAAAGGTTAACACCTTATTTATTTTAAGTAAAAACCATTTAAAAAAATTATATTCTATAGATACCTTTTAATATTTATAGCAAAATATTTAAGTTTGGTTACCTCCTAACCCTAAGTCACTAAATACGCTATTCAGTTATTTTCTTTGTCTCTCTCTATTTTGATACGCTATTCAATAATGAACCGGACTCACACAAACTCTGCTTCACCGGCGTGGAATTAAGCAAATCATCATCACTTAGTAGGTCAAGAATGGCATCCTTGCCTCTTTTGGACTTGGCATTTCTTGAAGAAAAACGAGATTCTAAAAAAGACGACAACATCCTTATTTTCTGATCAGATTTAGAAGGACTTTTAGATCCATTATCACCTTCTGAATTTAGACCAACACTTTTTTCCTCCTCATCACACTCGGCAACACTTCAGATTAGAACTGCTGGTGTAGCTGACTTTAATGTTGATTCACTAGTTTCAGGCCCGTATCAACAACTTCTTTTTCTTGCTCATTAGATACATTCTCAATGGACTACCGGCTTCCGGCGAACGGCGGATTCACCAAAATTAGGGTTTGTTGTTGAACAAAGACGGTGGAATTTGGGGCCGAGCAACTTGATTTTCTGTTAATATATTTCAACGTATTTTCATGTATTTTATTGTATTCATTGTCTTTTTTTTCCATTGTAATTCAATGTATCTCGTTGTATTCCATGTATTTTATTGTATTCACTATCTTTTTTTTTCATTGTATTTCAATGTATCCCGTTGTATTCTATGTATTTCATTGTATTCATTCTCTCGCTATATGCCATGAATGTATTCATATATTTTTTTAATTAATATAATTTATGTATTCAGATGTATTATATAATTTCTCTGAAGATTGCTATATTTTGGGGGTATTTTTCGGTTGAGAATCTTTTTTATAACTGAAAATACAAAATTTGTGTGTTACAATTGAGTTTGTTGAGTTATATTAGGAGTCTTTTATGTTAATTGATTCACTTTCCGTTTTAAAAATAGTGTAATCCCCTTTTTCACACCGTGAATACAATAATATGTCCAGCTGTAATCTCATGTTTCACTCCATGAATACAGTCGAATACACTCGAATACAACAACTGATTAGCTGGACTTTCCTGATTCACGTCTATTTTTGCTACTGTATTCATGAATACAATAGCTTAAATACATCAAATACATCTTATAACCACATAAAAGGTATCTATAATCCGTAATATAGCAAATGATATCTATAGATGACTAATTACTACTAAAAGATAGTGCTTTATAAAAATTTCTCTAAATAATAATCCAATTAAAATAGGAATGACTCAATCCGACCTGGCCCATCCGACCCAATATTCATATATATAAATTAAAATAATACTAAAAGCAAATAGTAAATTCTTTAAAACATGATACTTCTATTGTTTATTTTTCTTTTTGAGATTTTTGTTCTTATTTATAGCATTTTATTTCAAGTGCTCTCTAATTATACCTTTGATTTCTTATTTTTTTTGGTCAGAATCTCATGTATTCTGAATTGAATTTTTTATGGGGAAAGAATTCACTTTTAATAAATAGGAATGACCAAACTTTTAATTTATATATATAAATATTGGATCTGGTGTTCCATGTCGGGTTGAGTCATTCCTATTTTAATTGGATTATTATTTATTAGGCTGAAGATAAGAAAATAAAAATTTACAAAATAAGAAAACACTAATGAAAAATTATATTTACCGATCACTATGATTTTTATGTGAGTTAGTAAAAGTTCTATGATTTTTGTATGAGAAAACATAATTATATGATTTTGGTTTAAATTCTTTTTTACAGTTATATGATTTTTATGTGAAAAGACAAAATTATATGACTTTAGTGAAAAAAATTCATAGTTATATGACTATTGTGTGAGAAAACAAAGTTATATGACTTTATTGGAAAAAAACGCCATAGTTATATGAGCCTCTCTAAAAACTAAAATTCACTTCTAGAGTTGTGGTTCTTTCATGACTACCGTTATTTGGAACTTGATTTTAGTTTTTTAATTTATTGTATTGGTTTATTTATTCAATTCCTCGCTCAATTATTTGGTTGTTTGATCACCAATTGAATACTATCTATGAATTTAGAATTGAACTCGAAAATGAGGATTCTAGATTGCACATAGGATTGAGTAGAGCAAGTTCTTGAACCTAAGCATCGGGGAACGGTTTCGTAGTTAGGATAGACATATGCTAATTGCCTTGCTTGATTATTACGAGAATTATGAATGCATTCTTGTTGATTCTAATTCCATAAATATATCAGCGCTAGATTAGCTTAAATAAGTGAATAAGAACCCGATAGATTCTTATGAGCCATATTAACCATATCAACCAATAAATATAATAAACTAATTAGTCAATTTAAGTGAAGAATATGATAGGATTGTTAGATAGCTCACAACCCTAGATGGTTTTCATCATATTGATAACATAAAAATCTGCTCTTCTTTTGTTTAGAGTTTATTAGTGTTTTTTTAGTTTAATTAGTTTAACATCACCACTTTTGAGTTTAACTAGTTGTTAGGCACGTACATTGCGCGTGTGTTTCATATAATTAGTACAAATTAAAAAAATTATATCGTTTTATACATAGATGATAAAGCGCTTTAAATCATGATTGTATTTATAAGAAAAAAATTGTACTTAGAAATCATAACAATCTGAATATTTAAGCCATGAAAAATAAGGAGAAGATAAAATATAAGAACTGTAAATGTTAGCTCCAAAAAATTATTATACGCATGGGAAGTTAAAGACCTTAACTTTATAAAGTGAAGAGAATTCAGACACATGTACCTTAATAAATTCTTTGACAATCTTACGGCAAATTTAACATTACAAAATAACTTTTTTAGTTTACTGAGTTCTACATCTGACTTCTAGTCACTTTATTACTTGATGACCACGTATACTTTCGTGTACGTTTTGCCGCAATAAATTTTTGGTGCCGTTACCTGGGAGGACTATTTATTATCTTAGTTAGTGTAATATGGAGTAATATACACTCATTACACTCTTGACTATAAAGAGAGATTGCTCCAAAATTTGTTGCAAGATTATATTATTATTTTGTCAATTTAGTAGAAGATGAAAAAAGATCAATATATATTAAAATAGAAAAAAGAAAACAAAAACTTATGGCCTTATGTATCGTTGAAAACGAAGAACAACGTGCCTTAATGAAAGAAAATGACAGAACATTATCGTCTACAATTTTTAATTACTTTTGTGGACTTCAATTTAGCTATTTATTGAAATTTAATATGAAATGAATGCATTAGGATTTTTTTTTTCATTTTTCTTATCACATAGAATGGACATTAGCGGTTGGAAACCAAGATGAAAAGAACAAAAAAGAAAAAGTAATTATTTGCTAGCTACAAGCAGGGCAAGTATCTTGGTTGCTTTCTAGTGAACGTATCGTACGAAACCAAATTTGTGGTTAAAGTTAGATTACGGTTTCCTTTTTGTCATGCAATGCAAATAATTGCGATCGAACGTCTCTTTTAGTTTGTGTGGTAAAGCTTTTCCGAATACGTGCCAACACACAAAATCAGCTTCAGCTATGACGTTTGTTTTCTATATACATTTGTCTCCAAATATATTATACCCAATTCTTACAATGTAATATGTCTAATTACAATGTAACATAACATAACTGTTGCTTAATTTGTTTTTTGTGTTTCTTTTTTAATCCATTGGATATATTTGCTGCTGGTACGGATACAACATATACAGCTTTAGAGTGGATAATGACAGAGCTTTTAAGGCATCCAAGAGCCATGGAAGAATTACAGAATGAAGTGCGACAATTAGCCCAAGGAAAATCAGAGATAACAGAGGATGACTTAGGAAATATGCAGTATCTGAAAGCAGTGATTAAAGAAACTCTCAGACTTCATCCACCGGTTCCACCGCTACTCCCTCGAGAATCAATAGAAGACGTAGAATTGCTACGCTACCACATACCTGCTAAAACTCAAGTCATTGTCAATGCTTGGACAATCGGAAGAGATCCTTTGTCGTGGGAAAATCCGGAGGAGTACCGACCAAAGAGGTTCTTGAATAGTAATATTGATGTCAAAGGACTAAATTTTGAGTTGATTCCCTTTGGAGCAGGCAGAAGGGGCTGCCCAGGAATTGCTTTTGCTAATGTGGTAAATGAGCTAGCAATAGCAAGGCTTGTACACAAGTTCAATTTTGCATTACCAGAAGGGATAAAAGGGGAGGATTTGGATATGACTGAAGGCACTGGCATCACTATTCGTAGGAAGTCACCTTTGGTAGCAGTGGCCACTCCTTGCTCTAGTAAGGGTCTTTTTCCTCCATTTCCTACTATCACTAATTCTATATATCCACCAGTACTAGATAAGCCACGGAATACAGTTCCCATCATTGCTATGGCCAATAGTAATTTTACAATCTGTATTAAGCGTACTGGTTGGACTCCCTTTTGCACTGTTTATGCATACGCTTTATTTTCTTGTTTACACGATTTCTTGCTCTAACATGCTTCACAGATTACATTGATATATCGGAAAATACTAGCTATCCTACTAAACGATAGGGACCAAAGATGTTATTCGATATTTAACTTTCCAACTGAAGATATTCCACATTTAGTTACTAGTATATAACCGATTGCAAATGAAGAGGAAATAGAAAGCGTAGTTTTGGGTTGTCTGAGTTCAGTAAGGATCTTCTGTCCACTGTGTCAAGAACCACTCTGTTGTTTATTATCCCGCGACTTGTGATCACTTAATTCTTTCTTTTTTACTTCTTCTATTTTTTTTTTTTTTTTGGCAAAAGTCAATCTTTTGGTGGCAGGGATTTGGCAGACTCCGACTATGTATCATTACAAAAAAGGAGGGACACTTAAACTTGAGAGTAGACATGCCTACTTTTTACAAAAGATCCTTCTTGTGCGGAGTATGAATTAGAGTGTGTCTACAATGATTTAAAACTAAATTAGGAGCTAGAACTCCTCCTTTATACAGGTATTTTTTTTATTTCTACGACATAAATTCAAATTAGTTCTTATCTTCACGATGTTTTCAAAAATTTGTTGTATTGTCTGCGCCTTAAACTTGGCATCTGAATTTTCTCCAATTTGTATGCTCCCTTAGCTTCTTCTGTTAGGTCATTGAACTGATAGCTGTATGCCCCAGTAGTCTTGGTTAGACTCCATTTAGCCATTGCTTCCGCCTCTTGATTTCCTTCTCTGTAGCAATGTCATACAATTGCCGTTGGTTTGACAAAGAATCTAACTTTCCTTAACCACAATATTGTCAGGTGCCAGGGAGGCCTATACTAACATTACCCTTCACAACATCAATAATCAACTGCGAGTCGCTTTCCAACAAGGTAATATTAGAGAGATCATTGTTGTAACGCCATTCCAGTCCTAACAAGGCTGCATTAGCTTCAGCTATATATATGTGTGTATTCCATTTCCTGAAGGTACTGCATGCAACCAACATTTCTCCTTAATTATCATATCGGACTATGCCTCTCTGATCCTGTAGCTCCATGACCTCCTTTGCTCCCATTTCACCTTTATCCAGTTTCCAGTCCATACTTTGTTTCAATTACATTACCATATTGTTATCAAAACTGTATTTCTATAAAATTAATAAAACAATAAACTTTCTGGAAAAATAAAAACAGAAAGTTAGTAGAACTAGAATGTCAAAATAAATTCTGGAAACAGTATAGTAATGTAACGACCCGGCGGGTCGCTTTAAGAATTAATGCTCCGATCCCCTATTAACTGCTTTTCCCACATTTGTTTCTGCTATTGAGAGTTGACAGGAGGATTTATTTGGAGCTTCGGTGAGTTTTGGGACACTTAGTCCCTAAATGAGAGTTTAAGTCTTAGAATTTGGACCGTAGTCGGAGCAGTGTGAAGACGGCCTCGGAATGGAATTCCATTGGTTCTGTTAGCTCCGTTGGGTGATTTCGAGCTTAGGGGCGTATTCGGATTGTGTTTTGGAGGTCCGTAGCTTATTTAGGCTTGAAATGCCGAAAGTTGAATTTTTTGAAGTTTTCGGTTCGATAGTGAGATTTTGATATCGGGGTCGGAATTGGATTCCGGAAGTTGGAGTATCTCTGTAGTGTTGAATGTGACGTGCTTGCAAAATTTCAGGTCATTCGGATGAGGTTTTATAGACTTTTTGATCGAAAACGTAATTTGAGAGTTTTTGGAGTTCTTAGGCTTGAATTCGATGTTAAATTGGTGTTTTAATGTTGTTTTGATCGTTCCGAAGGTCGAAAAAAGTTTGAATGATGTTTTAGGACTGGTTCATACGTTTGGTTGAGGTCCCGGGGGCCTCGGAGTATGTTTCGGATGCTTAACGGGTCATTTTTGGACTTAGAAAGACTGCAGATTTTCTGCTGTTGTGTTGCAGAGAAAACCTTGATCGCGTTCGCGAGAGGGTTCTCGTGTTCGTGTAGAGCATCTAGGTG
Organism: Nicotiana tabacum; assembly: GCF_000715075.1. Lineage (NCBI taxonomy): Eukaryota > Viridiplantae > Streptophyta > Magnoliopsida > Solanales > Solanaceae > Nicotiana > Nicotiana tabacum. Next base: position 168,817,308 of record NC_134085.1, on the reverse strand, counting down.
AAGCAGCTGAATCGTGCTTCGTGTTTGCGATGACGTCACGCGTTCGCGAAGGTATGGACCCTTTGGTTTTCGCGTTCGCGACATGGTTCTCGCGTTTGCTTAAGGGCTGCCAGTGTAAGCTATGTGTTCGCGAGTAGACCCTCGCGTTCGCGAAAGAGGAAGACTGGACAATGGATTTTTGTGCATCGCGTTCGCGAAGAAGAACGCATCTGAGCAGAACATAAATTTAAAATCGAAGGTTTTGAGTTCATATCACAAAATTGAATTGGGAGCTCGGTAGGAGACGAATTTTGGAAAGATATTCGGAGGGATTTTGCGGGTAATGATTCTTAACTCCTTTTTTCTTACAACCCATTAATCTAAACATGAATTCATCATCTAATTTCGAATTTGGGGTGGGAAATTGGGAAAAAATTTGGAAAAGTTCTTAGGCCTAATTTTCGAGTTTTGATTGGGAATTTGACATTGCATTTGGATAATTTTGGTATTGTTAGACTCGTGAGTAAATGAGGGTTCATAATCCATAAATTTTACCCGATTATGAGACGTCAGCCCGGGGGCATTTTGGTCATTTTACCTGATTTCGCGTATTAACTTAGAATTTATTTGTGGAATCAGTTACTTGAAGTTATATTTACATTATGCAATTGAATTTAATAGATTTGATCCATTTGGAGTCGAGTACTCGTGGCAAGAACGTGGTTTCGGGTTGATTTTGAGCTTGTTCGAGGTAAGTGGCTTGCCTAACCTTGTATGGGGGAACTCCCCTAGGATTTGGTGTTGTTGATATTTGGAATGCCTTGTACGTGAGGTGACGAGTGCGTACTTGTGCTAATTGTTGAAAATCCTATTTTTATTAATTAACTATAATTGTATTTCTTTTCATGTTTATACTACTTGCAATTTAAGCCTACTGTTAGCTTAGGGAAGCATGTCTAATTGACTTAATTGCTTTATTTGCTCAAACTGCCTTATTTGGATTCTGTGCAGCATGCTAGGTTAGAAATACTTGTTATACCTTGGTATGAAATTTGAATTGAATTGAGTGTTCTTCGTGTTGCTGCTGTGTGTTTACTTTGGGACTACGTGACGGTATCCCAGGAGATCCCCCTGCATGTTTACTTTGGAACTACGGATTTTGTATTCTGGGAGATCCCCCTGCACTTTTATATTGGAACTATAGGACTGCACCCGGTAGATTCCCCCAGCATTGGATATATACATTTGGGACTACGGATCGGTATTCCGGGAGATCCCCGCGCATTATGAGTTGGACTACGGGACGATATCCCGGGAGATTCACTGGATATTTATATTTGGGACTACAGGACAGTATCATGGGAGATCCCCGGTTGTTACCTCTGTGTTGAGCTGTATTCCTTTCTGTGATTATTTTGTCTCTGTTGTAGTTGTTGTTGTTCTTTCTATCATGTGTTACTTCTTACTGTTGCACTTAATTATACTGTTTTATTCTATACTGTTATACCTTGTTTTTCATTTAAACTTCGTAGGGCCCTGACCTTTCTCGTCACTACTCGACCGAGGTTAGGCTTGGCACTTACTGAGTACCGTTGTGGTGTACTCATGCCCTTTCTGCGCATGTTTTTCATGTGCAGATCCAGGTACTTCGACTCAGCCCTACTATCCTTGAGGCAAGGCGATTCTCCAGAGACTTCGAGGTATATCTGCCGCGTCCGCAGACCGAGGAGTCACTTTCCATTCTCTCTCATAGTATTAACCCTTCTGTATTTACTTTTGTTTAGACATTCTGGAGTTAGACACTTGTAGTTATTCAATAGCTTATGATTTCATGAGATTTCGGGTTTTGGGAAATATAGTTTCAGCTTGAGAGTTGTATTGTATATGGCGAGCGGCATCTTAAATGCTTCATTCTGATATTTTTTCTACAGTTTTGGCTAGTTTATTTCTATTGGATTTTCCCCCCAATTTGTTAGGCTTACCTAGTCGTAAAGACTAGGTGCCGTCACGACAGTTCATAAAGGGCGAATTCGGGTCGTGAAAAGTTGGTATCAGAGCTCTAGGTTCATAGGAGTCATAAATCACAAACCAGTTTATTAGAGTCTCGCGGATCGGTACGGAGACGTCTGTACTTATCTACGAGAGGCTATGTAACTGTTAGGAAAATTACACTTCATTTGATTTTCTTGTCATGCGAGATTTTGATATCACAATTCCAAACTTTTGTCTTCTATTCTCTCTCAGATGGTGAAGACACGTGCTACCAGAGATGACCAGGCACCCGCGCCCCCAACTGGAGCCGTCAGAGGCCGGGGCCAGGGTAGAGGCTGAGGACGCGCATGTGGTGCAGCCAGAGCACCCGCGCGAGCTGCCACCAAGGTGTCAGTAGCAGTTCCAGCTGTAGTCCAGGCACCTGATACGCCTACTGCTACTACTACTCCAGCTCTCCAAGAGACTTTTACACAGTTCATGAGCATGTACACCACTTTGGCTCAGGCAGGATTGCTTCCCCTTGCTGCAGCTACATCTCAGGCCGAGGGAGGAGCACAGACTCCCTCTGCCCGCACTCTTGAGCAGCGAGTGCATGTTTATCAAGTCCCAGAGATTATTCCTGTACAATTTGCTGTCCGAGATCAGCTTGAGGGATAGGGCAGCGGCTTCCAAGGATGAGTAGTTGAGGCTTGAGAGGTTCAAGAAGTACAAGCCTCCTATATTCAGTGGTCTAGCATCAGATGATGCTTTGGGATTTCTAGATGAGTGCCACCATATTCTTCGTACCATGGGTATATCAAGATCGAGCGGGGTTTCCTTCACTACTTTCCAGCTTCGAGGAGCCGCCTATGAGTGATGGTGTACCTATGAGTTAGACAGCCCGGATGAGAGAACTTCCCTGACTTGGACTCAGTTTTTAGATTTGTTCTTGAGAGAGTATGTTCCTCAGAGCCTTAGTGACGCATGGGGCATAGAGTTTGAGCATTTGCGCTAGGGTACTCAGACTATCTCGGAGTATTCTGTCCGCTACACGAGTTTGGCTAGACATGCACTAGCTTTGGTCTCTACTGTTCGCGAGAGGGTTCGCCGGTTTATTAAGGGGATTATTCCCAGCATCAGGTCTAGCATGGCTCGAGAGTTGGAGATGGATATTTCTTATGAGCAGGTGGTGAGCATTGCTAGGAAGATAGATGGTATGCATGCTAGGGACAAAGAGGAGAGGGAGGCCAAGAGGTCTAGAGAGTCAGGCCATTATTCTGGTGCCCGTGCTCCAGCTGCAGTTCGTCATGGTAGGGGTTATATGAGTCACCTCGTTCATTCAGCTCTTCCAGCAGCCAGTGGTATTAAAGCTCCTCCTAGGCCCCAGGAGCCTTATTATACACCTTCAATATCTAGTGCGCCTCCTGCGCGGGGTGCTTTCAGTGGTCAGTCCAGCAGACCTGGCCTGAGCTAGTCCCAGTTGCCGCATCCTCCTAGAGCTTGTTTTGAGTGTGGTGACACAAGTCATATGGTGAGGGATTTCCCCATACTTAGGAGGAGTGAAACTCCACAGACTTCTTAGCCACAGCGTGCCCGACAGAGTTCTCAGGCTATGGTTACAACCCCAGTTGCTACCCTACCTACTCAGCCAGCTAGAGGTGGAGGTCAGGGAGGTAGAGGTCGCCCTAGAGGGGGAGGCCAGGCCGGATATTATGCCCTTCCTGCCCGTACCGAGGTTGTTGCCTCTGATTCTGTCATCACAGGTATTGTCCTGGTTTGTCATAGAGATGCATCGGTTTTATTCGATCCAGGTTCCACCTATTCTTATGTGTCTTCTTATTTTGTCCCGCATTTGGGTGTATCTCGGGAATCTTTGAGTTTCCCCTGTTTATTTTTCTACTCATGTGGGAGATTCTCTTATTGTGGATCACGTTTATTGGTCGTGTGTGGTTACTCTTGGTGGTTTTGAAACCAGAGCCAATTTATTATTGCTCAGCATGGTAGATTTTGATTATCTTGGGAATGGATTGGTTGTCACCCCATTATGCTATTCTCGATTGTCATGCCAAAATTGTGACATTGGCTATACCAGGTGTACCATGAGTAGAGTGGAGGGGTACCTTAGAGCATACTTCCAGTAGAGTTATTTCATTCCTTAAGGCTTAGCGTATGGCTGGGAAGGGATGTGATACGTATCTAGCTTATGTGAGAGATGTTAGTATTGATACCCCTACAGTTGATTCAGTCCCAGTAGTACGGGATTTTTCTGATGTGTTTCCAGCTGACCTTCCGAGCATGCGGCCCGATAGAGATATTAATTTTGGTATTAATCTGTTGCCGGGCACTCATCCCATTTCTATTCTTTCGTATCACATGGCCCCTCCTGATTTGAAAGAATTAAAGGATCAGTTATATGAATTGCTTGATAAGGGTTTTATTCGGCCCAGTATATCATCTTGGGGTGCTCTTGTCTTGTTTGTGAAGAAAAAGGATGGTTCTATGCGTTTGTGCATTGACTATCGCCAGTTGAACAAGGTTACAGTGAAGAACTACTATCCTTTGCCTCGTATTGATGATTTGTTTGACCAGCTACAAGGTGCACGAGTGTTTTCTAAGATTCACTTGCATTTAGGTTACCATCAGTTGAAGATTCGGGAGCCAGATATCCCGAGGACTGCTTTCAGGACTCCATATGGTCATTACGAGTTCCTTGTTATGTCATTTGGGCTGACCAATGCCCCAACAGCCTTTATGCATTTGATGCACAGTGTGTTCCGGCCATATCTTGACTCGTTCGTCATTGTCTTTATTGATGATATTCTAGTGTACTCCCGGAGTCGGGAATATTATGAGCAGCACTTGAGGACAGTGCTTCAGACTTTGAGGGAAAAGAAGTTATATGCAAAGTTCTCGAAATGTGAGTTTTGGTTGGATTCCTTGGCATTCTTAGGACATGTGGTATCGAGTCAGGGTATTCAGGTGGATCCGAAGAAAATGGAAGCAGTGCAGAGTTGGCCCAGGCCATCTCAACTACAGAGATCCGTAGTTTTCTTGGCTTGGCGGGTTATTACCACCGATTTGTTGAGGGGAATTCACCTTCTGGGTGGGTGAGGAGAAAATGGTCTTTCATGTGTGCAAATTAATGAAGCAGCCCAACACTATCGAGGTGTGCTCTTTTGTGGACCTCGTTACAGTAGTGATAATTGATTACACCAGTGCAATGATTAATGTGGAGGACCCAGTGGAGGCTGTATTATTGAATCTTGATGTCAATGAGGATACAAGCCGAGTGGAGTGCGAGAATTCTTTACATGAAATGGGCTCTTACTCTTATGAGCCTAGGAAATTATCTTTGGACCTCGAGAATAGAAAGACTTCACCAACAAAACCTTCAATTAAGGAGCCTCCGGTGTTGGAGTTGAAACCACTGCCTCCACACCTCAGGTATGAGTTCTTGGGCTCAAATTCTACTTTGTCAGTTATTCTTTCCTCTTGTCTTATTAACATGCAAGTTGATGCCATATTGGCGGTACTTCCAAAGTGGAAAAAGGCAATTGGATGGACTTTAGCTGATATTCGGGGGATAAGCCCTGCATTCTGTATGCACAAGATTATTCTGGAAGATGATGCAAAGCCTTCCTTGGAGCATCAAAGGAGGTTGAACGAGTCAATGCAAGAAGTTGTAAAAAAGGAGGTGATAAAGTGGTTGGATGCCGGGGTTGTGTACCCCATCTCTGATAGCTCTTGGACTTCACCGGTGCAATGTGTACCAAAGAAGGGTGGCATGACCGTGGTTACAAATTCACAAAATGAGTTGATTCCTACAAGAACCGTCACTGGTTGGAGGGTATGCATGGACTACCGCAATTTGAATAAAGTGACTCGCAAGGATCACTTTCCTTTGCCTTTTCTTGATCAGATGTTAGATCGACTTGCTGGGCGTGCCTTCTACTGTTTTTTGGATGGGTATTCTGGGTACAACCAAATCTTGATTGCTCCGGAAGATCAGGAGAAGACCATATTCACTTGTACATATGGTACCTTTGCTTTTTCTAGGATGCCTTTGGGGTTGTATAATGCACCAGCTACATTTCAGCGGTGTGTGATGGCCATTTTCACCGATATGGTGGAAGACATTTTGGAGGTATTCATGGACGACTTTAGTGTTGTGGGGGATTCATTTGATGAGTGCTTGAAAGATCTTGATAGGGTCTTGTCCCGTTGTGAAGAAATAAATCTTGTTCTCAATTGGGAGAAATGCCACGTTATGGTGGAAGAGGGCATAGTTCTTGGGCATAAAATTTCAAAGCATGGTATTGAGGTAGACAAATCAAAAATTGATATGATTTTAATGCTCCCTCCACCTACATCTGTCAAGGGAGTCCGAAGTTTTCTTGGGCATGCGAGGTTCTACCGGAGATTTATCAAAGACTTTTCGAAGGTAGTGAATCCCTTGTGCAAGTTGTTGGAAAAAAATGCTAAGTTCGTGTTTGACGAAAAATATATGCAAGCCTTTGAACTTCTCAAGCATAAGTTGAACACCACTACTATCATTACCGCACCTAATTAGAGCTTGCCCTTTGAGCTCATGTGTGAGGCGAGCAATGTTGCGATTGGGGCGGTTTTGGATCAAAGAGTGAATAAAATATTTCATCCGATGTACTATGCGAGCAAGACAATGAATGATGCTCAAGTGAACTACACGGTGACCGAGAAAGAACTTTTGGCTATTGTGTTCGCAATGGAAAAATACCGATCGTATCTTATGGGTGCTAAGGTTATTATTCATACCGACCATGCCGTACTCCGGTACTTGATGACGAAGAAGGATTCCAAAGCTAGACTGATGCGATGGGTCTTGTTACTTCAAGAATTTGATTTGGAGAATGTGGACCGGAAGGGTAGTGATAACCAAGTAGCGGACCACTTGTCTCTCTTGGAGGAGGAGGGGAGGCCTCATGACGGCCTAGAGATCAATGATTCATTTCCTGACGAACAACTCCTTTCGGTGTCGATGAGTGATATGCCATGTTTGCTGATGTTGCTAATTTCCTTGTGACTAGTATAATCCCGTGTGAGCTCTTTTCTAACCAAAGGAAGAAGCTCAAGTGGGATAGTTTGGATTTCTATTGGGATGAGCCATACTTGTTCAAGATTTGCAAGGATGGTGTGATCCGAAGGTGTCCCGAAGAAAGAGCAATTGAGTATCTTGGAGGCTTGTCATTCTTCTCACTATGGTGGCCATCATGGCGGGGCAAGGACGACTTCTAAAGTTCTTAGTTGTGGGTTTTATTGGCCAACTTTGTTCAAAGATGCAGGTGATTTTGTGAAGAGATGCACCGAATGCCAAAGAGTGGGTGGAATTTCGAAGAAAGATGAGATGCCTCACAATACCATCCTTGAGGTTGATATTTTTGATATATGGGGCATTGATTTTATGGGCCCGTTTGTTAGCTCGTGTGGGAACACATACATTCTTGTGGCGGTGGACTATATTTCAAAGTGGGTTGAAGTCGTGGCTTTGCCCAACAATGAGGCTCGGAGTGTTGTTGAATTTCTCAGGAAGAGAATTTGTACAAGGTTTGGTACTCCCCGTGCAATCATAAGTGATGGGGGTCTCATTTTTGCAATAGAGCTTTTGACACTTTGCTTTCAAAGTATGGTGTCAATCACAAAGTGTCTACTCCCTATCATCCTCAAGCAAGTGGTCAAGTTGAAGTCTCCAACAGGGAAATCAAAATCATATTGTCAAAGACGGTTAATGCCAATAGGACCGATTGGTCAAAGAGGTTAGATGACACTCTATTTGCTTATAGGACTGCTTACAAGACTCCGATTGGTATGTCTCCGTGTCAGTTGGTGTTTGGGAAAGCTTTCCATCTACCGGTCGAGTTAGAGCACAAGGACATGTGGGCTTTGAGGAAGCTAAATCTTGAATGGGATGTTACAGCTAATCTTCGTGTGGAGCAGCTTAATGAACTTGATGAATTCTGATTCCATGCCTACTCCAGTTCGTCCTTGTACAAGGACAAGATGAAGTACCTTCATGATAAATATGCTCGTATCAAGGAGTTCAAAGTTGGTGATTTGGTTCTCTTGTTCAACTCTCGGTTACGTCTGTTTCCGGGAAAGCTTAAATCAAAATGGAGTGGACCTTTTGATGTGGTGTGTGTGACCCCATTTAGTGCTCTTGATTTAAAGAACAAAAATGGGGAAGTTTTTAGAGTGAATGGGCATAAGGTCAAGCACTACTTGGGAAAAATTGATGACAACCACGTGGTGGCACTTGTTCATCTCAAATGATTTGATGGTAACCTGCGCCGTGCTGCGACATTAAATTAGGAGCTTCTTGGGAGGCAACCCATGTGTTTTTCTTTTTGTTTTTCTTTGATTTTCATGGTAGTATAGGATTTATTTTTGGACTAACTGGTTGTGAGATGCTACAGGATTGTGTTGATGCAGTACAAGATATAGTGGAAATAGTGTTCATGTCTCTGAAGTTGTCAATGCGGACGTACTATATTTAGTGTGAACCGCACTGGTGAAGGGGAAAATTTCCAACTCTCTGAAGTTTGACACCGCGGCCACATTACATTTTATGCGGTCCGCAGTGGACCACTACGACCACATGACATTTTGTGCGGACCGCAGTGAGTTACCTTCTCAAACTTGAAGCTAGCTCTGTAGTGCGGACCGCAGTCCATTTTGTGCGGTCCGCACTGGGTTGGTAAGCTGGGCCCCAGGTCCTTTTATATAAATAGGGCCTAAGGCCCTCCTTTTACACTTTTCTGTCTTTGAACTCTCAAAACTCTTAAAGCATTGTTCGTCACCCCTGTTGCTCGTAATTAATTGCTTGGATTCATTAATCTTCATTTTATCTCACAACTGGTAACTTAACTTCTTTTTAATTGCTTTAATTTTGTTATTCTCCTCTACTTTTTGTTTTTCTTGTCTCTTATTCTAGTATTCTCGTATTTTCTTCAATTGGTTAGGTTAGGGTAATTAATTCTTTGATTAAAGTAGAATTAGGTGGTTAAAAACAATGGGAAATCACTTACGAACCTTACTAAGGTGAAATACTGGACTTAAAAGTAAATGATTTTGAACCCTAAGTTAGTGCCGTAACTGGGCACTCAATGCGGACCGTAGTGGTTTTTGTGCGGTCCGCAGTGCCCTTGTGTGGTCTGCAATAACATTTTGTGCGGACCGCATTGCTGAAAGTCCTGAAGCTTGATCTTCGAGGACCGCGGCCGCATTGTATTTTGTGCGGTCCGTGATGCCTCAATGCGGACCGCATTGCCTTTTTGTGCAGTCCGCAGAGCAATTGTTCAGAGAGTGGGTAGTCTGAACCCCACCTCTGTGCGGACCGCATTGACATTTTGTGTGGACCGCATTGGCCTCTGTGCGTCCGCACACCATTTTGTGCGGTCCGCACTTTGTGATTTCTGCAACTGTCTGCAACCTTTATTCTTCTGCAACTATGAACTTAATTGAATCTACTGATACTAACAGAGCATACCTAAACTTGTTTGCAGATAATAGTGAAACAAAGGGGCAATGGCTCTAAACAACCAGGCAGAGGAGAATCCTCCCGGGGAGGGAAACGGAAAATGATAAGATTGACTATTGAAGCCCAGTAAAACATTAAAAACATGAGAAAGATGATTAAAGCTGTTGATAGGGCCATTGACATGTCTGGGAGTGAGTACGAGCCCTCCCGGGAGATATCTTTAGACTCAATCCCAGAGTACATCCCTGACTGGACGGAAAGAAATAGACTAAGAGACACTCTTCCCACTTCCCCCGCTGCCGCCCAAGCGTCAGTAAATGTATCTTCTAGGTCGTTTGAGAGCTCAGCTGAAGAAGGTAGGGATGAATACTCCACCTCTCCCACAACTTCATTATCCGAAGAGGGTGCAGTAGGAGACGATGAGGAAGTAGGAGGAGAAGGAGAAGTAGGAGAAGGGGGTGAACTTCAGTTTGGCGGGGTTGCGAGAACTAGGAAACCAGAGGTGTGGCAAGACCGATTTGTCAGTGAGCTAGTTTATCACAAGTTTAGGGAATGGTGGCCGGTGAGGAAATTAATCTCGGGGAGGAACTTTGTGGATAGGGACTTACTGCCTCGCAACCCCGATGTAAGGAGGCAATTTAGGGAGAGAGTTAACTGGGAGTACTTTTGGGTGAATATGTAGATGCCAACGAGCACTTGGTCAAGGAATTCTACACCAACGTTGCCCACATCAAAAAGGGCACAAAAGTGACCAAGGTGCGAAATCTGAAGGTGTTGTTTGATGGGAAAACAATAAATGACTACCTTGGCTTTGATGAGGAGGATGAGGCACTATTTATGGCGAAGATGGAAATGGGTGAGGAGGTCCGTCCCTAGTTGGCACAATATCTGGCAATCCCAAGTACCACCCCCGATTGGTTGAATGCGGGCATCAAGATTCTGAGAAGAAGTTTGAACTTCGAGGCAAAGGGGGTGGGAAAGTTTTGTGTACAGCAAACTGGACCCCACTACTCATGACAATTCCCTCCCTCTTCACCGGGCTGTTTTGGTGGCTTCAATCATGGCAGGGTACCCGATCAATGTGAGAAATGTAATGTCTAGGGTAATCACACTTGTAGGCAATGAACATGACAGAAACTACCCTTTCCCCAGTTTCTTGACTATGTACTTCAGGGACCTCAAAGTTGAAAAGAGGCCATTTGATATCAAGGTCAAAGCGAGGGCCCCATTCTCTTGGTACAACATGCAGCGGGATGACAACCAAAAGAGCAAGAACTTTAAGGGAACAGCTACTGCTCCAACTGGCCAATCTGAAGAGGCAGTTGTGGTAGTGGCTCCTGCTCAGCCTGCCTCCACCTCCACAGACATTCCTCTTGGCCCATCCACTTCAGCTGACCAGAGATACCCTCTTCCCGAGCTAATCCAGTGACTGCACACCGACTGATCCAGGCTCTTCTCAGTATCAACAACTGGATGCAGACAACGTCATCCAAGTTGTTTATCCTTACTACTACAGTTGAGGCTCAGTCGGCACCTCCGCCTCCACAGGTCCCACAGTTCATAGAGGATGCCCTTAAGGAGATTTTGTCCAACCAAAAGAAAATCCTCGACACTCAGAATGTGCTCATAGATGCAGTTGATTCACACAGCAAGGATCTCAAGGATCTTGCTAAGGAGCACAAGAAGTTGAGGAAGACGCGGGCTTCCAAGGAGTCTGTAAAGGCACTAAGGGTTGATGTTGACAGGATGAAGGCAGATCATCTTCCTTTGGACTTATTACTATAGGACTCAGTACCATTATCTCATCCCCAACCCAAGCAGTCCCAAAGGCCTCCCAAGAGGAAGAGGATGATTCCCAGAGCGGACGATGCAGTCATCCAGTTGGCAGACCCACCGGAGGCCTCCTCCAGTCAGCCACAAGATGCACCTCAGGAGCCTGTCCAAGTCCAGGCCCAGGTCCCAGCAGCAGAGCAGTAGGCCATAGGGAACCAGTTTGAGGTTCTCGAGCACAGTGAGGACCTAGGGACCACTCAGGAGCCCATGCAGACAAACAGGCCATACAGAGTCTCTATATCATTTTTCCTTTTTTTGGTGCTTATTTAGTTTAGTTGGCATTGGGGACAATGCCAGTTTTCATTTGAGGGGGTAAGACCTACTTTTATGGATTTGGATTATTGTATATATTTGACAGTTTTTAGGCTTTCTTTATTTTTCATCTTTGGTTTGTATATAATTTTAACATTTCGTTTACATTTTGCGTACTTTTATTTTACTTTGGTTTGTATATAAAGTAATGTTACATTGTACATATTCATCCCATCTATTGTATATTCGACAAATCCCCTCTTGTATATATTCATTTTACTTTCCGCAATTTTTCGTTCATAGCTTCTTATTTATGTTCATAGCTTCTTGTTTTGAAAGTTTGCAATAAGCCTTTGGTTTTCTTGATGCCACAGTTCTTTCCAAAGGTGGAGTTTGTGTGAATCGGGTAACTCTTCCCAATGATGGATGACGTGACAACCTTCTTAAGGGTTTGAGTCCATTTTTCTCTTTGTTTTTAGTAGTTAGTGGTTAAGGGTGCCTCAAGCAAAGCTTCACTTGGGTCTAGCACATTTGCCTTTGATCTTATGGTCAAAAATAAATTGGTGTGTTTAGGATGGTGAAAGTCGTGACTTTAAGACTCTTGTGTTGACTGATAATCATCAAGTGGTTTTTCGGGACCATTGTGTGCTTAAATCTTATCTAAGGTCGTTGTGGGCCTCCAACTCTGTGTCTTTAGCAATCCCATAGCTTGTGTGGTGAGAAATTTCATTGCAAGTCCAAGTCCCGAGCCATTGGTCTAGAACTTGGCCTAAATGTTTGTTGAGGAGAAATCCTAAGTGAATTTTGACTTGAGACATGATTATAGGCTCTCCTTGGTCCAAATGATAGCTTGAACACTTCCATAACCTACCAATGATAAGATCCCTAGTCAACCCTTTTGAGCCTTAGACCTTTTTCCTTCAAAGAACAATGATACAAGCCTTTACCCGTTCTAAAAGATACTCTCTCTTGGCACCTGATCTTTCCTTTAGCACATGGCAAAACTATAAGTTTGGGGAGAGAGATGAGGATGGAAACAAAGTGGTAAAAAGGTACAAAATGAAGAAAAGAAAAGACAATGAAAAAGAAAGAAAAGCAAAAAAAGACAAAAAGAATGCTCAAGGTAGAATTGAATAAAAAGGGATTCAAGAAAAGCAAAAAATGAAAGGTGTGGAAAGTTGAGAAAGGAGAAAAGATTTGAAATGTATAAGAAATAGTGACAATGTGTCTCTCTAACCCCTTAAAAAGAAGTGAAATGACTGAAAGAGTCAAGGGAATGTGTGCCGAATGAAACAAAAAGAAGTGCTTAAGGGAAGATGGAACCTACTTAGACCAAACATTTCCGACCTTGAACAAAAAGCCTTCACCATGTCTCCACAAAAGCCCTATATGATCTTTAGTTGAATGTAGCTTACATTAGTGGTGACTCATATAAGGGGCAAGCATATGGTACTTAGAGCCGAACTTGTGACTTTTTCTTGAGAGAGATGAGTGAACTTCCATTGACCTCGTTCTAAGTGCCACTATTCTAAAGGTGAGGTTTGCTTAGGGAGAGTTGAGGATGTGTGAGTTTGGATTTCACAATGACCAAAGTAATAGAAAGAGTTCTTTGATGTGTTGAGTCAACTCTTGATGCTCTTGTGTCGCACTTAATCCATGATGTTTCAAAGAGTAAATGTTGTTAATGATTTATTTGTATTGAGGACAATTGTTATTCCCAATTGATGCTAGATGACGTTACTTTAGGACAGTTGAATTTTCTTGGATTTTCCCTTGAGGGGTGGGTCTTATTATGTTTGCTTGAGGACAAGCAAAATCTTAAGTTTGGGGGAGTTGATAACTAGGGATTTTGATACATTTTATACTCTCTTGCTTGAGTTTTGATTAGAAATTTGTAGAAAATAGTCCCAAAGGCTCAAAATTGTGCTTGATTGCAAGTTTGATCAACAAGGTGACAAGATGTCAAAGATCAGCTCAAAAGGAGTGAAACTTGCACAAGTATCAAGACAAGACAAAGCTCAGACAAAACAAGGCCAGTGCAGCCGCACACCATTCTATGCGGTCCGCACAAGTGCGATTCAGAGAGTATGATATTCAGGCAAAAAGAAAAATGCGGCCGCAGTAGGTTTTGTGCGGTCTGCACTGGGATCAATGCTGCTGCACTCGATTTAGTGCGGTCCGCAGTAAAAAGGATCAGAGATTTTCCAGTTCTGAGTTTCAATCCAATGCGGTCCGTGCTCCATTTCATGCGGACCGCGCTAGAAGCCTCCGCGGTCGCACTCCATTCTGTGCGGTACGCATTACCTAAGTTCAGAGAGATGGATTTTATGTCAAGAGCCTTAGTGCGGCCGCACTAGCCCCGCAGGGCTATTTTTGTCCAGATTTTTCAGCTTAGTATAAATAGCTTCTTTTCCAATTTTTAGGTCATCAGATAGTTTTAGCTAGCTGCACTCGTGGGTTCGAATATTTTAGCTATTTTGGGCAATTTTATCTACATTTCAACTTTGAATCTTCTTGTTTATCTTAGTAATTAATTAATATGAGTTGTTCTTCATCTATTTCTTATTTTTCTTCTTTAATTATGAGTAGCTAAACCTATAAGCTAGGGTTTTGGCTCAACTCTAGTGTGGGTAATTGATGGGTCTTGTGTTTTAGGGCTAGATTGACTTTGAGTGTTTGATATTTGGGCTAATTTCATGTTTAATTGCTGAATTAGTAGTTGCAAACACTAGTTTGTGTTTAGTTGACTTGATTTCTTCTTGGGAAAGAGAGCTTGAGTGTCTGAAATTGGTCCAACAAGGAATTGGGGCGTACTCAAGAGATTGATAGCCCCAATTAAAGGGTTAAACCTCGAGAGAGTAATACCCGACTTGAACCTTGATTGCTTGTGCAAATTTGCATACTTAATTAGTCTTGAGAAAGTCAATTCGGGAAAAATTACTTGAACCACCGAGAGGTGTAGAGTGGGTAAAATCATGCAACAGTTATATCATACTCCCCAAATATGTCAATCATGTCTTAGACTCAAGTATCCGTCAATTGACCATCTAGGTGAAAATCACTACCCTAGTGCTTTTTAAACCATTTGAACAACCCGCGACATTTTACTCTTAGCTTATCTAGTTTAATTTACCATTGTAGTTTGATAAAAGTAGAAGTAAAACAAAACCCAAAAATATTTAGAAGTGTAATTTGGAACAATACACGACTCCAAACTAGATAGATACCCGACACCAACTTCTAGATCTTTGTGAAAATCGATCTCGACCCTAAATCGGGTAAAAGCTGCTTCGACCCTCTCTCGCTACTCAATAGTAGTGCAGAGTAGGCTTCGATCAGAACTCCCCTAGGATTTGGTATTGTTGATATTTGAAATGACTTATACATGAGGTGACGAGTGCGTACTTGTGCTAATTATTGAAAATTCAGTTTTTATTAATTAACTATAATTGTGCTTCTTTTCCTGTCTATACTACTTGCAATTTAAGCTTACTGTTAGCTTAGGGAAGTATGTCTAATTGACTTAATTACTTTATTTTTTCAAACTACCTTATTTGGATTCTGTGCAACATGTTAGGTTAGAAATACCTGTTATACCTTGGTATGAAATTTGAATTGAATTGAGTGTTCTTCGTGTTGCTGTTGTGTGTTTACTTTGGAACTATGGGATGATATCCCGGGAGATTCCCCTGCATGTTTACTTTGGGACTATGGATTTGTATTCCAGGAGATCTCCCTGCACTTTTATATTGGAACTACGGGACTGCACCCAGTAGATTTCCCTAGTACTGAGTATTTACATTTGGAACTACGGATCGGTATTCCGAGAGATCCCCGCGCATTATGAGTTAAACTATGGGACGGTATCCCGGGAGATCCAGTGAATATTTATATTTGGGACTACAGGACGGTATCCTGGGAGATCCTCGGTTGTTATCTCTGTGTTGAGCTGTATTCCTTCTGTGATTATTTGTCTCTATTGTAGTTGTTGTTGTTCTTTCTATCTTGTGTTACTTCTTACTGTTGCACTTAGTAGTCTTATTATATACTGTTATACCTTGTTTTTCATTTAAACTCAGTAGGTCCCTGACCTTCCTTGTCACTACTCGACCGAGGTTAGGCTTGACACTTACTGAGTACCGCTGTGGTGTACTCATGCCCTTTCTGTGCATGTTTTTCATGTGCATATCCAGGTACTTTGACTCAGCCCTACTATGCGAGGTGATTCTCCAGAGACTTCGAGGTATATCTGCCGTGTTCGCAGACCAAGGAGTCCCTTTCCATTCTCTCATAGTATTAGCCCTTATGTATTCACTTTTGTTTAGATATTCTAGAGTTAGACACTTGTAGTTATTCAATATCTTGTGATTTCATGAGATTCCGGGTTTTGGAAAATGTAGTTTCAGCTTGAGGTTTGTATTGTATATGCCGTGCGGCATCTTAAATAAAGACTGATATTTTTCTATAGTTTTGGCTAGTTTATTTCTGTTGTTTTCTTTTTCAGCAATTTGTTACGCTTACCTAGTCGTAGAGACTAGGTGTCGTCATGACAGTTCACGGTGGGCGAATTCGGGTTGTGACAAGTAACTTCAAAATAAATTCTGAAAAATAGTATAGGAACAAATCGAGCTCACTGAACACATAGTGTGTCCTTAAGAAAATTATTCCCCTCAAGTACCGGAGGTTCTGGAATATATCTTCCCAGGATAGAACGATTTAACTCACCAGCATATCGGTACCAAAAACATAGATGAACAACGAACCACTCGAAGGCTGTAAAACATACTGGAATTTTTGTGCAGAAGAAGAAGATAATCAGAAAATATTGTAAGTAAATATTCTGGAATTTGAAGGAATATTTATAGCCAATTTGGTACTATTTCTGAAAAGGTTTGCAACCTTTTAGAATAGCCATAGCTATTGGAACAGATTTGACACTGTTTCATAATAGCCATAGCTGTTGGAAATATTTCGGGGAAAAACAAAATGGATTTAAAATAATTCGGGAAAGAAAACGGACCAGACCGGACCGGGTCGCGGGTTATTCCGAATTGAATTTTTGTTAATTAATTTAATTAAGTAATTAATTATTTGAAAAGAATTTTGTCCAAAAAGATTAATCAATCACTCTTTGAATCCGAAGCCGAGTCGTGCGAGCGACGATGATAATGACGCGAGGATTACCTTCTTCTTAGCTCTTTAAGAGCTAAAAGATGAGCTTCTCTATATATAATCAAAGATTTTCTTTCCTTCTACCAATGAGGGACAAAGTGCATTAGTAAAGTAAACTAATTCAAAATTTCACTTCCCTCCATTTATTTTCCCACCAATTTCCATTCACACCTCTTTTGTTATTAATAACAAAACCCAACAACCCCCCACATGAATGGGGAATGGCTATAAACTTAAAGGATTGCACGGACGTGTGTGTGTTTTACATGCAAGAATTAATTGCATATGGATAAGTAGGTTTCCCTTTGAACTTTCCGTAGTGAACTTATATCGAATATACTCGGTTAATCTGTAGATTTGATATCTTTGAACCGTTAAGCTTTGTTGTATACCTAGATAACATAAGTCACACAATCAATCTTTAACCATCTATGGTTCTCACGGTTGTGTTCTTTTCAGCCATGAACACCGCCTGGTTTCATGAGTGCTTAAAGAATGAGTCTTTACTTTCATTCCCCTTGAAACGGCTTACACTTCACACTCACATAGGTGATTTCTAAACGTGTAATCCTAAGACACACTATCTAGTCATATCCTGCCAGATTTAGCAAATCATTAAAAAGCTTTAAGCTTTATTGACTCATTAAAAACCCTTAATGCTTTACCTTGTTTTTGAACATTGCACGAGAATGGGTTGAGTTATTTGACAATGTTGAGCTGTCATTTATAACTTTGTTTGATCTCTTTAAACCTAGCTCTTGGGATCTCCAGTCTGCTAGGTAGAGTTACCGCCATGATGACTTGCCCTAGGCCTTTAACCCCATTCTCTTAGATGATCTTTCAACTGCCTCTCTAGATAGGCCTTTTGAAGTGGATCCGACACATTATCTCTTGACTTTACGTAGTCAATTGTGATAACACCACTAGAGAGTAGTTGTCTAACGATATTATGTCTCCGTCTAATATAATGAGATTTTCCGTTATACATAACGCTCCCTGCCCTACCTATTGCCGCTTGACTATCACAATGTATACAAATAGGTTCTAAAGGTTTGGGCCAAAACAGAATATTTTCCAAGAAATTCCGGAGCCATTCAGCTTCTTCATCGGCTTTATCTAAAGTTATAAATTCAGATTCCATTATAGAACGGGTGATGCATGTTTGTTTGGATGATTTCCAAGACACTTCTCCACCCCCAATTGTGAAAACATATCCACTCGTGTATTTAACTTCAGATGATCCGGTGATCCAATTTGCATCACTATATCCCTCGATCGCGGAATGATATTTGTTATAATGCAAAGCATAATTTTGGGTATATTTCAGATATCCCAAAACTCATTACGTTGCCATCCAATGTATTTGATTGGGATTACTTGTAAAACGACTCAGTTTGCTAATAACACATGCTATATCTGGTCGCGTACAATTTTGGGTACTTGTTTAAGTTCATAAAGCAACTTAACAAGTTTGCACACTTTTTTTTTCTTTACTAGGAGCTACAAAAGCTTCAGGTTGTTCCATGTAAATCTCTTCCTCCAATTCTCCATTTAAGAAAGTTGTTTTAACATCCATTTGATGGATTTCAAGACCATACACGGCCGTTAGTGCCACTAACACCCTAATAGATGTTATCTTTGTTACTGGTGAGTAAGTGGCAAAGTAATCAAGACCTTCCTTTTACCTATAACCTTTGACAACAAGTCTTGCCTTATATTTGTCAATAGTCTCATCAACTTTAATTTTTCGTTTAAAGATCCATTTCGAACCTAAAGGCTTATTTCCCAAAGGAAGATCAACCAATTCTCATGTATGGTTATAAAAATTGATTGAATCTCACTATTGACTGCCTTTTTCTAAAATGCTGAATCAGAAGACGACATAGCTGCGTTAAAAGTTTGAGGCTCATTTTCAAGCGAAAATGTCACAAAATCTGGTCCAAAGGAATTAGATGTTCATTGACGTTTAATATGCCATGGATCTTCTACACTTGGAGTATTTTCCTTTGTTTCTTCCTGAGGTCGTTTAGGTCTTTCACTTAACGACTCGTATTCAGTTTTATATGGATAGATGCTTTCAAAAAATTCAGCATTATCCGATTTCATTACCGTATTAACATGAAGCTCAGGATTATCGGATTTATGAACCAAAAACCGACATGCTTTACTGTTTGTAGCATATCCAATGAAAACACAATCTACTATTTTTGGTCCAATTTTAACCCTTTTAGGTAAAGGAACTTATACCTTTGCTAGACATCCCCCACACTTTGAAATATTTCAAGTTAGATTTTCTTCCTTTCAATTTTCCATATGGAATAGATTGCGTTTTGCTATGGGATACTCTGTTGAATATTCGGTTAGCTATAAGGATAACTTCCCCCCACAAACTCTGCGGTAATCTGAAACTTATTAATAAAGAATTCATCATTTCTTTCAATGTTCGATTTTTCCATTCTGCAATTTTGTTGGATTAAGGAGTGTAAGGTGTAGTAGTTTGACGGATAATTCCATATTCCGAATATATTTCTGCAAACAGAGATTCATATTCTCCACCTCTATCACTTCTAATCATTTTAATCTTTTTATTCAATTGATTCACTACTTCATTCTTATATTGCTTAAATGCTTTAATTGCTTCATCCTTACTATTAAGCAAATAAACATAACAATATCGAGTGCAATCATCAATAAAAGTAATAAAATACTTTTTCCCACCTCGAGATAGTATCGACTTCATATCGCAAATGTTAGTATGAGTTAAATCTAAAGGATTTAAATTCCTTTCAACAGACTTATAAGGATGTTTTACAAACTTAGATTCAACACTTATTTGACATTTCGATTTATTACACTCGAATTTAGACACTTCTAAATTAATTAACTTCCGCAAGGTTTTATAATTGACATGTCCTAAACGAATATGCCATAAATCATTTGACTCCAATAAGTAAGAAGAAGTTGAAATTTTATTCATACTGTTAACAACCATTACATTGAGCTTGAAAAGGCCCTCCGTGAGGTAGCATTTTCCAACATACATTTCATTCTTGCTTACAACAACTTTATGAGAAACAAATACACATTTGAATCCATTCTTTACAAATAAAGAAGTAGAAACTAAATTCTTCCTAATAGTAGGAAGATGAAGAACATTGTTGAGCGTTAACACCTTGCCGAAAGTCATCTTCAGGAATATCTTCCCATAACTTTCAATCTTGGCTGTTGTATTATTTTCCATGGAAATCTATTCTTCAGGACCAGTAGTAGAGTAAGTCGCAAAATGCTTCTTTGACAGCACAAACATGTCGAGTGACTCCAGAGTCAATCCACCACTCCTTCGGATTTCCAACTAGGTTGCATTCTGAAAACATTGCAGAAATATCATCAATGTCATCATTCTTCTCCACTATGTTGGCGTGTCCCTTCTTTTTATCCTTTTTCGGGAGACGATAATCAGGGCTTTTGTGACCAACTTTTCCACAATTGTAGCAGTTGCCCTTGAATTTCTTTTGTTCTGCTCCTTAGTCTTCCAGAAAACCTCTTCCTCTTCTTACTTTTTGGAGCAGTCTCCTCAATGATATTAGCTCCCATGATTGTTGAATTTCCACGAGACTTCTTCTCGGCTGCTTTGTTGTCTTCCTCAATTTTTAGACGTATCACAAGATCTTCCAACTTCATTTCTTTGCGCTTATGCTTAATATAGTTCTTGAAATCACTCCACGAAAGAGGCAATTTTTCAATCATTGCAGCCACTTGAAATGCTTCATTCACGGCCATACCTTCAGCAATAAGGTTGTGAAAAATAAGTTGAAGCTCCTGAACTTGGATTCCCATAATTTTGTTGTCTATCGTTTTATAGTCTAGAAACTTGGTAACCACAAACTTCTTCAAGCATGCATCTTCCGTCATGTCCTTCTTCTCAAGTGCGTCCCATAATTCTTTCGAAGTATTCATCGCACTATACACATTGTACAAGTCATCCTCTAAAGCGCTTAAGATATAGCCTTTGCAAAGAAAATCTGCCTGCTTCCACGCCTCAACAATTATGAACTTCTCATTGTCTGGCATGTCCATAGCAGGCACTGGATTCACTAGTGAATTTCTGCATACAAAGTGTGGTCAGCCAGAAGAACACCCTTTGCTGCCATCCTTTGAAGTTGGCTCCAGAAAACTTCCCTAGTTTCTCGGCCGGAGGAACAATAGTGCGGCTTGACGAGGCTATCATCGTTGTAGCAACAATCGTAGAAGAATTTCCGTTATCAATTGTCATTTCTCACTGTCAACAACAGAAGAATTCCATTAATGGCAAAAGGCAAAATAGTAAATAATACTATAATCAGTAAACAGTATGTAAAAACTGACTGTTACACAGAAAATGATGAAGCTTTTATGTTCTTCAAATCGTTTTCTGAATTTTAATATTCTGATAAAGTTTTTATCTTCAAATCAGAACAGTAAAATTCAGATGGAGTAGAAAACCACAAAGGTTTTAATCTCCAAAAATAGAATACAGAATATAATAAATTAATTTCCTTAAGATTGTTATCAAAACTGTATTGCTGTAAAATTAATAAAACAATAAACTTTCTGAAAAAACAGAACAGAAAGTTAGTAGAACTAGAACGTCAAAATAAATTCTGAAAACAATATAGTAACTTCAAAATAAATTCTGAAAAATAGTATAGGAACAAATCGAGCCCACTGAATACAAAATGTGTCCTTAAAGAAATTATTCCCCTCAAATACCTGAGATTCTGGAATATATCCTCCCAGGATAGAACGATTTAACTCACCAACATATCGGTACAAAAAATACAGATGAACGGTGAACCATTCGAAGGCTGTAAAACACACTGGAATTTTTTTGCAGAAGAAGAAGATAATCAGAAAATTTCGTAAGTAAATATTCTAGGATTTGAAAGAATATTTATAGACAATTTGGTATTGTTTCTGAAAAGGTTTGCAACCTTTCAGAACAGCCATAGCTGTTGGAACAGGTTTGACACTGTTTCAGAATAACCATAACTGTTGGAAATATTGCGGGAAAAAATGGGTCACAGATTATTCCGGATTGAATTTTCGTTAATTAATTTAATTATTTAATTAAAAGATTAATCAATCAGTCTTTGGCCGAAGTCGAAGCCGAGCAAGCGACGACGGCGCGAGACTTGCCTTCTTCTTAGCTCTTTAAAAGCTAAAAGATAAGCTTCTCTATATATACACAAAGATTTTCTTTCCTTCTACCAATGAGGGACAAAGTGCATTAATAAAGTGAACTAATTCAAAATTTCACTTCCCTCAATTTCATTTCCCACCATTTTTCATTCGCACCCTTGTGTTATTAATAACAAAACCCAACACATATTGAACTATGATTCACCTTAAGAAGCTCAGAATCTGGCGTTGTACTCTGACCAACGACACCTTACTATTCATAGGACTACTTGCACAAATAAATATCCATAACTCCCAGCATATGATCAGAAGGTATCTAATAATCTCATCCTGGTGTACTATGTTGGGTGGTTTGATACTCCAACACCTCCAAATCATTCTCAACAATTATAGTACTAATATCCAGAAATGATCACCAAATCCTCTTAGTAACTTACTCCCCCCCCCCAAACACATGCTGAATTGTCTCTTTACAGCAGGCACATTTAGAAGCAATTTAATGTTCATAGCTACTTAATCTTCATTAATTGTTAGCTTGTTCTTCAGAGTTCTCCACACAGTAATAGATATCTTGATTGGAACATGTTTGTGACAAATCCTGCTAAATTAAAGTTTCTGATGCATTTGTCTACTGTCTATGAGCTTTTCAAGCAGAGGTGGTGCTGAAGTCCCTATTAGTTGAAAGCATCCAGATAGGCGAGTCATATTTACCTTTCATCTCCAATTTCAATATATGCCACAGTTGTGTTCCAAAAGAATTTCTGGTAACAACTGTTGCAGCTTATTAGTGCTCCACTCCTTTACTTCAAAGAATTCCATTAGATGATATCGTTGCATCCAGATAGGTAGAGACCCAACTCGTGATTTAGAAAGGTTGGACTAGATTTTTTGGAGCCCATTTAATAATGAGGCCTTTAAGTCCGGCCCGTAAGCCCGTAGCCTGTGAGGCTTGATTGAGGCTGGGCTGGGCTGGCCTGTGGGACTAATAAAAATATTTATTTAAAATATATAAAATATAAAAAGTATACTGCCTCGAGCGATAGAAAGTCAAAATTGGATATTTACTTGATCTTGAGAAGTTTTAAGAGATGGATGTTATTGTAGACAATAAATTGCGTCGAGAAAATGAAATCAAGACTGAAAAATATCGCAACAGTCGTAGTATTTTATTTCGAATATTTGAGTGTACAATCTCTATGATTCCTCTGATTCTACTTTTCTAGTATAAATTCAAGAGCCTTTGAGATTGATCTTGAATTTTATTTTATTTTAATCCAAGTGCTTGAGGCCTGATCTTGATCTTGACGTATTTTTAATCCAAGGGCTTGCAGCTTGTTCTTGAATCTTCGTCTTGATCTTTTAATCCTTAGAACACTTGAATGCTTGTAGCTTTTAGAGAAATCTGCAGCGTTTGATCCACGAGCTCTCTCTTGCTTCTTGTTATAACTTTTGGTGTCTTTTCTGGGCTTATTAAGACCCTTATTTATAGTTGTGGAAGGAGGAGTTATGATAAGAACAAACTCTTTCCGACCAATCAAATTGAAGTGTGACATGACCGCATTTGATTGGCCAGAACATGTCACTTGCACACGTGGCGCGATTTCATTGGCCTTTTAGTGTGACTGGGCATGCCTTGTCATTTTGACACATGGCACGATCCTATTGGCTCTTTCGTTTGACTTGGCGCGCCACGTCATTTGACACGTGGCACCAAACTGGGCCTCTAGAAAGATGTCATCTTGAGCTTAATGAAGTGGGCTCATCACTTTAGTCTAGGAATTTTTACATTCCTATGCCACATAGGAAATCTTATTACCCTCAATGTTTAAGGTTTGACTTAATTACACTTAGTATACCAAATTACCAATTTTATACCATAATTAATTAAGGGTATAATTAATTATACATTTTTTACTCCTTAATTAAAGGAATCTGCACGTTTCTCTCTCCTAATCCCTCAGTCCCACCCACGTTTTACCCATACCCACGTTCTTTTTACCATTTTCCATTTTCTGAAAACAAATTCTCCCTCTAAATTCACAGAAAATTGAAGAAACCCTTCAACAAAGTTGGTTCCCCATTTTACTCTAGTTGAAGTTCATCAATGAAGAACAACAAAGTTCATCAAAATTGAAGTCAAATCTTCAAAGTTCATACACACATTTACCTTCAGCTTCAAATTTTCTCAATGAAGAAGAACAAACCTTTAAAGAGACAAGAGAGCAGCAATTTCACCATTGACAGCAATTAAAAAGCTTTGAAGCTTTGAATTCAAATTTGGGTTTTCAAAAATCATTATTTGTTTTGATTGTGTGTTGTTGTAAATAATTGGGAATATATTTTGGAGTTTATATCTCAATTTTAAGAGGTTTTGGTGAAGATTTAGACTTGGTTTTGGCTAAATTTCAGATTGAAACTCGAAGAAGAAGAAGAAGAAGAAGAAGAAGAAGAAGAAGAAGAAGAAGAAGAAGAAGAAGAAGAAGAAGAAGAAGAAGAAGAAGAAGAAGAAGAAGAAGAAGACATATTGATAAATTGTAGATAAATTGTAGACTGTTTTTTGCAGAAGATTTGTAGAAGTTTTAGTCGTTTTTGATTTGTGAAAACAGAAAACAAAGCATCTACAATCAGAATACAAATAATCTACAATTTATCTACAAAATATCTACAAACTGGGTACATTGAATTTTAATATCCCAATTCTCATTCAATTGTAGCATAATTGAGATTTTTGACATAATTGCGTTTTTTCAGAAGATTTGTAGAAGTTTTAGTCGTTTTGGATTTGTGAAAACAGAAAACAATGCATCTACAATCAGAATACAAATAATCTACAATTTATCTACAAAATATCTACAAACTGGGTAAATTGAATTTTAATATCCCAATTCTCATTCGATTGTAGCATAATTGGCATTTTCGACGTAATTGCGTTTCTTGCAGAAGATTTGTAGAAGCTTTAGTCGTTTTTGATTTGTGAAAACAGAAAACAAAGCATCTACAATCAGAATACAAATAATCTACAATTTATCTACAAAATATCTACAAACTGGATACATTGAATTTTTATATCCCAATTCCCATCCAATTGTAGCATAATTGTAATTTTTGACATAATTGCATTTTTTCAGAAGATTTGTAGGAGTTTTAGCCGTTTTTTATTTGTGAAAAAAGAAAATAAAGCATCTACAATCAGAATACAAATAATCTACAATTTATCTACAATTTCTGTAATATGTCTTCTTCTTCTTCTTCTTCTTCTTCTTCTTCTTCTTCTTCTTCTTCTTCTTCTTCTTCTTTTTTTTTTCTTCTTCTTCTTCTTCTTCTTCTTCTTCTTTTTCTAGTTTTAATCTGAAATTTAGTCAAAACCAAGTCTAATCTTCACCAAAACCCCTCAAAATTGAAATATAAACTCCAAACTATATTCCCGATTATTTTCAACAACACCCAATCCAAAAAAATAATGATTTTTGAAAACCCAAATTTGAATTCAAAGCTTTCAAGCTTTTTAGTGGCTATCAATGGTGGAAAATATCTGGAAGAATATTTACTTCCATAATTGTAGCGCGCCTAAATAGGAATATCTGGAAGAATATGATTTGATCTGATTTACGCCAAATTAATGGGTTTTACCTTTCCGTTTCAAAACTTGAATTTAATGAAGAATCAATCAATCCCAAGATTCTTTCCTGATTTTTAGCGCGTTATTAAGGGAAGAGTCTGCCCTATTAATTCCTAATAAACGAATGGTATAGAAATTATAGGAAAAATGTGGACTAGGCGGGTAATTTAGATACTATGCACATATTTGATAATAAAATTTCATATATGGTATAGGAAGGAAAAAATCTCTTTAGTCTAATTAAATGGGCTAGCCCAATGGATCAAGACTTATTTATTTAATACATATATGTTGGACTAATTCAATTATATTAGCTCAATAAATATATTAGAACTAGCATATCTTGAATTTAAAATATAGTCCAAATTATTTTATGGATTTAATTCCAATAAAATTTATATACCTACAAATGCCTCCTACTTTAAGACTTGTCGGAGTACAGAAGTATTGAACTTCAAAGACTGGGCTTGAAGTATAATGGGAGACAACACCATATATATATTTTTGGGGTTTTGACACAGTTACCCACAAAAACAAAACTATTTACCCTTGTCTACCCATTTGTTTTCCTACCCATAAACTAATTATATTTTCTACCCATAGTAGGTTTTGTGGGGAGTTTTTTC
Organism: Nicotiana tabacum; assembly: GCF_000715075.1. Lineage (NCBI taxonomy): Eukaryota > Viridiplantae > Streptophyta > Magnoliopsida > Solanales > Solanaceae > Nicotiana > Nicotiana tabacum. The sequence goes on along the minus strand of NC_134085.1, from coordinate 168,791,168 downwards.
TTTATTCTCCAACTCTTTTTTATTTCTATGCTTCTTTTCTTTTCTTTTTTCTTTTTTTTTCTTTTCTCCTTTTCTTTTTTCTCGTTTTCTTCTTTTTTTTTTTTTCTTTTTTCCTTTTTTTCTTTTTCTAATTTCATTTAATTTCTTTTTTTATATTCTTTTTCTCTTCATAATCTAATTTCATTTACTGTTTTCACTATTTTTTTTATATATTATTACTAAAGAAAAATCAAATTGTGTACCAATTAAATGTAGCTAATACAATCAAAAAAATATTAACTAACATATGATACCAGTATAGTATATATGTATACCAACAGAGCATATGATTGCTCTTGAATATTGCTACAACTACCTACAACTATACTACTGCACCAAAACATTAAAGGACGCAATAAAAGTATGAGAAAATTACATACTCATGTTGCAAGCTAAATATTCGCAAAACAACTTGCTCACTCCATATACTAACATGGTATATAGTTGTATGGGGTTGTTCCAACAATTGCCTATAATTATAAAACTATTACATAATACACATAATTTATGTCCATCGTCATACAAAAATTCCAGCACTGCAAATCATGTTCATATAAATAATTTCATAATAGAATTCACTTAAAATGCAGCTAAAACAATCAAAACAAACTACCATATGATACCAATATGACATATAACTATACCAACATGGTATACATCTTTACTGGTTAATTTCCGGCAACTATATGACTATACTACTATTACATAACACACATGCATAAAGAGAAAAATAAAAAAATAGTGTACCACATATTAATATAATAAAGTATTTCAAGAAATTGTACTATATTACTATTATTAAAAGAAAATCAAATATTGTATCAATTAAATGCAGCTAATACAACCAAAAAATAATTCAACTAGCATATGATACCAATATAGTATATAACTATACTAATAGGGTATATAGTTGGAATGAATTGTATACCAAAATGGTATATTTGTATACTATTTGGGTATACAATACAAATTCGTCATCTTCTCTAATTCAACTATATTTCAACCCAAATTTGTAAAATCTACTAAAAAATCTCCATCAAATTGACTAAAACTTTAGCTACAACCTTCAATCAATTTTCCAAACAAATTCATCCAGGATCGGATCAAAACAATTAAAAACTCAAACAAACCAAGTTATGAGTTTCAAGTTTCAAGATCCTTCAATGATGGATTTAATTTTCTCACAATAAAATCTTTGAAAAATGGCATTAACATCATAATCAAAGAACAATACCCAATAAATTCCAACTCCAAATACTTCAACACACATGAAAATTCAAATTTTAGTTAGATAGTATCTTTTTTTTAAACTTTTAAAAGATAAAATAAACTATAGAGCACAAAAAAAAAAAGGTGATGATAGCAGAAAAAAGTACAGTACTAACAACACTGCCCACTATTGAGAAAAGCTAAATATTTTTTGGCTTCTTTTTTGGATTCACACTTTTGCTGCTTAAATTAAATATGTTCATCGCACGCGAGAATTAGGTTGGGCGGGTAATTAGTTGTAATAGAATAGATATTGATGTAATTACTTTTAAAATGGGTAATTACGGGTAATTACTTTTGATTAGGTAGGTATATAGGATAGTTTTCCCTTTAATTTTCTCACAATAAAAGGGTTTTGACACAGTTACACACAAAAACAAAACTATTTACCCTTGTCTACCCATTTGTTTTCCTACCCATAAACTAATTATATTTTCTACCCATAGTAGATTTTGTGGGGAGTTTTTTCTTTATTCTACAACTCTTTTTTATTTCTATGCTTCTTTTCTTTTCTTTTTTCTTTTTGTTTCTTTTCTCCTTTTCTTTTTTCTCGTTTTCTTCTTATTTTTTTCTTTTTTCCTTTTTTTCCTTTTCTAATTTCATTTAATTTCTTTTTTTATATTCTTTTTCTCTTCATAATCTAATTTCATTTACTGTTTTCACTATTTTTTTATATATTATTACTAAAGAAAAATCAAATTGTGTACCAATTAATGTAGCTAATACAATCAAAAAAAATATTAACTAACATATGATACCAGTATAGTATATATGTATACCAACAGAGCATATGATTGCTCTAGAATATTGCTACAACTACCTGCAACTATACTACTGTACCAAAACATTAAAGGACGCAATAAAAGTATGAAAAAATTACATACTCATGTTGCAAGCTAAATATTCGCAAAACAACTTGCTCACTCCATATACTAACATGGTATATAATTGTATGAGGTCGTTCCAACAATTGCCTATAATTATAAAACTATTACATAATACACATAATTTATGTCCATCGTTATACTAAAATTCCAGCACTGCAAATCATGTTCATATAAATAATTTCATAATAGAATTCACTTAAAATGCAGCTAAAACAATCAAAACAAACTACCATATGATACCAATATGACATATAACTATACCAACATGGTATACATCTTTACTGGTTAATTCCCAACAACTATATGACTATATTACTATTACATAACACACATGCATAAAGAGAATATAATAAAGTATTTCAAGAAATTGTACTATATTACTATTATTAAAAGAAAATCAAATATTGTATCAATTAAATGCAGCTAATACAACCAAAAAATAATTCAACTAGCATATGATACCAATATAGTATATAACTATACTAATAGGGTATATAGTTGGAATGAATTGTATACTAAAATGGTATATTTGTATACTATTCGGGTATACAATACAAATTCGTCATCTTCTCTAATTCAACTATATTTCAACCCAAATTTGTAAAATCTACTACAAAATCTCCATCAAATTGACTAAAACTTTAGCTACAACCTTCAATCAACTTTCCAAACAAACTCATCCAGGATCGGATCAAAACAATTAAAAACTCAAACAAACCAAGTTATGAGTTTCAAGTTTCAAGATCTTTTAATGATGGATTTAATTTTCTCACAATAAAATCTTTGAAAAATGGCATTAACATCATAATCAAAGAACAATACCCAATAAATTCCAACATCAAATACTTCAACACACATGAAAATTCAAATTTTAGTTAGATAGTATCTTTTATTTTAAAACTTTTAAAAGATAAAATAAATTATGGAGCACAAAAAAAGGGGTGATGATAGCAGAAAAAAGTACAATACTAACAACATTGCCCGTTATTGAGAAAAGCTAAATATTCTTTGGCTTCTTTTTTGGATTCACACTTTTGCTGCTTAAATTAGATATGTTTATCGCACGCGAGAATTGGGTTGGGCGGGTAATTAGTTGTAATAGAATAGATATTGATGTAATTACTTTTAAAATGGGTAATTACGGGTAATTACTTTTGATTAGGTAGGTATATAGGGTAGTTTTCCCTATATTTTTTGTCTCCTCTATCCAATTACATGGAATGGACTTGACGTTGGATAATTTACCAACTTGTAGGCTTATTTCATAGAATTAATTTTTAACGAGCTTATTGGCCATTCTTTGAGAGCCTTGTTTTGAAAGTCCATGTTAAATAATTCTGAAAGAATTTACGTACAAAGCCCTTGCAAAAGAATCTTCATATATGATGCCAATTTTCTATTCCAGAAGCATTAGAACTTTCATTGATTGCCACGTATGGTCAAATTGCCATTTTAATGAATTACACTCATAATCAAATAAACTTCTTGGAACGTTATCGCTTGGGATGGCTTTATTTGGACTCCTAGTACTTCCAGACCTAACTTGAAAATGCCGTTATTATATAAGGATTTCAAGGTGGAATAAAACACTTATCCTTGTAAATTGAATATGCCAGGCTTATCAAAAAAATAACTATCCTAGACTAACCTACTCTATTTGGGACACTGCTACTGCCCTCGTTATTGGATCTTGATATTTTTTTCAGATAATAGTGCAAATGTAATATACGTGTCTCCTTCAAAATCAAGCTTCATTCACCTGCTTAATTAGTTTTTTACTTGGATCAAACTATGGTATCTTAGTTCATGTCGGAAACTAAAAATTTGGAGCCGTCTAAACAATTGATCCCACATCGCCAAAACAATATTTAACACCCTACTTTGATAGCTATATAAACTCATGCTCGTAGGTTCATTGATCCTCGCAACATTTGCAAGCCATCTCAGCTCCATGCTTTGACGATTACAAAGCATTAGCGGAGGCAACTTCTTCTTTAGTATTTTCTGTTGTCCTTTTCTGTTTTTTCTTTAGGTCAACGAGGAGGATATGGTCTTGTTTAATGAGATAATTCATCATGGATATGGTCTTGTTTAATGAGATAATTCATACATGATGAAGACCTTTAAAATTTGTGGAGAATACCTATAAAAGTTCGTACAATGATCCTTAAAAGTTTGTAGTCAAGATCTTTAAAAGTTCATAGCGAAGACTAGTCAAGATTTTTAAAAGTTCATAGCGAAGACATTTAAAAGTTTGCGGTGAAGAATTTAAAAGCACGCGATGAAGACCTTTAAAAATTCGTTGCGAAGATCTTTAAATTTGTGATGAAGACCTTAAAAATTTGCAGTGAAACCCATAAAAGTCTACGATGAAGAACTTTAAAAGTTCGCGATGAAGAATTTTAAAAATTCATGGCGAAGATCCTTAAAAGTTCGCGATGAAGACCTTAAAATTTGCGGCGAAGCCCATAAAGTCCGCGATGAAGAACTTTAAAAGTTCACGATGAATACCTTTAAAAGCTCGCGATGAAGACTCTTAAAAGCACGCGACGAAGACGTTTAAAAATTCATGGCGAAGAACCTTAAAAGTTCACGATGAAGACTTTAAAATTTTGCGGCAAAGCCCATAAAAATCCGCGATGAAGAACTTTAAAAGTTCACGATGGATACCTTTAAAATCTCACGGTGAAGACTCTTAAAATCACGCGACGAAGACGTTTAAAAATTCATGGCGAAGATCCTTAAAAGTTCGCGATGAAGACCTTAAAAATTTGCGGCAAAGCCCATAAAAGTCTGCGATGAACACCTTTAAAAATTAATGGCGAAGATCCTTAAAAGCTCGCGATGAATACCCTTAAAAGCTCGCGGTAAAGACTCTTAAAAGCACGTGATGAAGACGTCTAACAAATCCTTAAAAGCTCGTGGTAGAAATCTTTAAAAGTCGGCAGTGGGGACCCTTTAAAGCTTGCCACGAGCACCTTTAATAGTTCGAAACATACTCCTTTTAAAAGTTCGGAACGAAAACCTTAAAAATCCCATTACCTTTAAAAGTTCGAGATGAACACCTTAAAAGTTCGCAATGAAAACCTTTAGAAAAAGTCTGACGCAGACATCCCTTTATTGTTTTTCGTCTGAGGCGATTTGTTTTTTACTTATCCATGCTCTCTTTCAAGATTGTGATTGTTACTCTTCCCTTTCTTTTTAAAGTTCAATGAGCGGATATGAACACCAACAAACTTGAAGGTTATGCGAACATGAGGACATAGCGAATGCCCAGACTTTGATGCAAATATTGTCAGCAGTTCAGTGAAGACACCATTTTATCATAGCAACTTGCCCTCATCAAATCAAATGGGATCCAAAGTTCAACAGGAAGATAGCGTTTCAGCTTGATTTTACATTCCTTTCATACTTCATTGGGACAACAATAGGGGCACTGTATATCTGTTGAAATCATAAGACTGAACTCAGAACGAAACTCTAAGCTGCCTACGTACCTCGGTGAAAAGGATCAAGTCATACCGTAGTTCGGAATGGGTGATTTTTTTTCTTTTTTTTCTTTTTTTCTTTTTCTTTTTTTGTGTCCTAAATTTTGCCTAGGCCGCCTCTTTTGAGGTTTTTGACCTAGCAGACTCTTATTTTTTTGTGGGCCGTACATAGTTTAGACTCATGCGGGCCAGGAGTGTAGGAACATGCAGTTTAGGCTCGTGCACAAGGATCATGGCAACTTCAAGGATAATACTTCTTTAAAAACTTGCCATTTATAGGGCCGATTTTCATTCCATCTGCATCAACTAACTTGTAAGCCCCACTTGAGTAAGCTTCTTGTATGACATATGACCCATCCCATTTTGAAGTGAACTTCCCTATAGGTTTATGGGTCTTCGTACGACAAGGACTTGATCTCCTACTTGAAAGGATCTCGGGCGAACTCATTTATTGAAGGCGCGAGATAATCGAGCATGATAACATTCAAGACTCTGTTGAGCTTCCAACCTATTCTCATCAAGAGCCTCCAACTCTGCTAATCAAAGTCGAGCATTTTCTTCATCAGTAATCCCTTCTTGAATAGCCAGTTGTAACGAAGGTATTTGACGCTCAAGTGGCAGGACGACTTCGACTCCATAAACGTGTGAATAAGGAGTTGCTTGTGTTGGCAAACGGTGAGTTGTCCTATATGCCTATAGAGCTTCTTCCATATGATCATTCCAATCTCGTTTGGATTTGGAGACGACTTTCTTTAACAAGTTGCATAGAGTTTTGTTGAATGCCTCAGTTGGACCATTGGCGGCAGCATTGTACATCGAAGAGTTACGTTGCTTGAAGCCAAAGAGATCACAAATCTTGTTCATCAACCTATTATCGAATGGCTTTCCATTATCCGTTATTATGTAACGAGGAATGCCAAAGCGATAAATAATGTTTACTCGGATGAAACTTGCAACATTTTCCTTCTTTACTTCCTTAAGAGCAACAACTTCAGCCCATTTTGAGAAGTAGTCAGTTGCAGCAAAGATGTATAGGTGCCCACCAAAGGACTTTGGCAGTGGTCCAACAACATCCAATCCCCAAGCGTCAAATGGCCAGGATGCACCAGTCGGGTGAAACACTTTAGGAGGTTGATGAATAAAATTCTCATGGAATTGACAAGCCTTGCATCTTCGAGCGTAGTCCAAGCAATCTTTCACAATTGTTGGCCAATAATATCCCCTCCCTTTTATATGAAAGTGGAGCTTTGGTCCAGACTGGTGTGACCCACATACCCTAGAATGCGATTCTTGCAAAACTTGGAGTGCTTCATCTTCCCCTAAGCATAGCAAGAGTACTCCCTCGAATGATCTTCTGTATACGGTATCTTTGTGGTAAGGGAAGCGAGGTGCACGATGTCGGATTTCAGTTCTTCTCCGCGGATTTTCTAGAAGTATCCTATAACACAAGTAGTCGATAATGGGATGTCTCCATTCTTCTTTCTCGACTTCAGAAATAGTGACAAGATGCTTGAGTTTATTTTCTTCACCTTCAGCCTCATTTGGCGGCGATACTACCCATTTTTGGCAGACAGTAACTTGCGCTTGATCAGGTAGGGTCAACGATGAAGCTAGGGCAGTTAAAACATCCACCTTCTTATTTTCTTTTCTTGGCACATGCTGAATAGTAACATCACCGAGTCACCCCATTAATTTTTAGCGTAATCATGATATGGATGTAGTTCAGGCTTCTTGACCTCGTAACTACCTAAAAACTGATTGACCACTAACTGGGAGTCTCCAAAAATTTGCAATTGCAATTGCTTAATATCAACGGCCATTTCAAGCCCAAGTATTAATGCTTGATACTCAACCACATTGTTGGAATAGAGTTGTGTCAAGGTGAAGGAGTAGGGAAAGACTTCACCTTAGGAAGTGACAAATACTACGCTAGCACCAGCTCTTCCACGATGTGCATCACCATCAAAATACATCTTCCATGGAGGTTGAACTTCAACGACCATTGCATCCTCATCAGGTAGTTCGTCAGTTAGCTCTGAGTCATCAGGTATCAGATGATCTGCCAAGAAGTATGCCAATACTTATCCTTTTACATCCTTTTGAGGGATGTAAAAAATCTCGAATTGTTGAAATTGGAGGTACCATCTCGCTAGTCGATCACTAAGAACAGGTTTTGACATCACAAACTTGATGGGATTTGCCTTAGAAACAAGACGAACAACATGAGCTTGAAAGTAATTCTTCAACTTTTGAATTGACAAGACTAGCGCCAAACACAACTTTTCAATTGGTGAATAATTCAGCTCATTTGGTGTCATCATTCTGCTCATGTAGTAAAGAGAGTTTTCTTTCCCTTCACTATTTTCTTGGGCCAACAGTGATCCAACAGACCTTTCTTATGTCGCAATGTATAGTGTCAATGGCTTTCCAGGTATAGGGGCTGCTAAAATTGGAGGCTTCATCAAGTAGGATTTAATGCTCTCAAAGGCATTACTGCACGCTTGGTCCCATTTAAAAGGGATACCTTTCTTCATAAGGCAACTGAATGGTTGACACTCCCAGCTAGGTTCGAGATGAATCTCCTAAGGTATGCTAACTTTCCCTGCAGACTTTTCAATTCATGAATGTCCCAAGGCTCAGGCATTTTCAAGATTGCATCTACTTTGGCTTGATCAATTTCAATCCCTCGATGTCGAACAATGAAACCAAGGAACTTTCTGGAAGTAACTCCAAAGGCGCATTTCAGTGGATTCATCCTAAGTTGGTACCTCTAGAGCAACTCAAACACCATTCTCAAGTCTTTCAAGTGGCCGCCCTTCTCTCTTGATTTTACCACCAAGTCGTCAACATAGCATTTGACATTCTTGTAGAGAAGATCGTCAAAAATATTCTGCATAGCCCTTTGGTAAGTAGCACCAACATTTTTCAAGCCAAAAGGCATTACCTTGTAGCAATAAATACCCTTTAGGGTACAAAATGCAGTAAGCCCTCATCTTTTGGCACCCATGTGAATTTGGTTATAGCCTGATGAACCGTCCATAAATAACATTACCTGGTACCCAGTAGTAGTAGTATCGATTATCAGTTCTGTAATGGGAAGCGGGAACTCATCTTTCAGCCGCACATTGTTAAGATCCCTAAAGTCAACGCACACTCGAATATGACCATTTTTCTTCCTTACAGGGACAATACTTGAAACCCATATTGGGTATTTAAATTCACGAATAAAGCCAGCTTTGATGAGTTTGTTAACTTTGGTTTCAATCAAGGGAACCAAGTCTGGCCTACAACGCCTTTGAGCTTGTTTAACATGGCGAGCACCATTTTTTACTACAAGGTGATGGACTGCTACTTTCGGTTCCAAGCCAGGCATTTCTTTGTAACTCCAAGAAAAGACATCCCTGAACTCCTTGAGTAACTCAATATAAGTTCTCTCTTCATCGGCTTCTAGAAAAGCACTTAGGTAGGTTGGTCTTGGTTCTTCATTGGTGCCAAGGTTAGCTTATATTTAAGGTATCAACTGTCATCTTCACTCCTTCTTCAATTTCAGGTGGAGCATCTTTCATATCTTCATCTTCTTGAGGGTCCCCATCATTGAAGAATATGTGATAATACGGTGAAACATCCTCCAATTCCGCATTATCTTCCATTGAAGATGGAGCGGCATTCTCGACTTGTACAGTAACATGATACAAAGAACCCACACTTTCTTCATCTTCGTCATGTTCCTTAGTGTAGACCACAATATATGGCTTTACCTTCAATACTTCTTTACATGAAACCACAAATTTTGTTTGTTGCCTCATTCTAGAAGGAACCAAACTTTGGAAATCCTTAGAGATGTCCTAGATTTTGGGTGAAGCGAGTGTTCTTATGCTTTGATAATTTCTCCGGAACTTGTTCCCCTTCTTTAATGGACCCAATATTTCAAACACGGAGGTCCTCACAGGCAATTTTCCAAGTCGATCAAAGACAGAAGGCTTGTTAGAAGCGGCCGATTCATCTTCTACAGTGATATAATTATTGCTCTCCCTTCTTATGGAAATGCGCACTCGTGACAGTTTCTTCTAACCCAAGCCTTCACGTGGTTGCCTCATTGTAGCTTTTAATGGCATCTTCCCTAACTTTGACGGCTCATCGGGATTGTATCCAGCTTTCGCAAATAGCTTGTAAGCGTTAGGATCAAAACTTTCATCTATTCGTTTTGTAAGGAGTGCCATATTCTGCAAACGATTTTGGGCTACAAACCCTACAAGCGGCTTTGAGGGCAACTTTACTGCCTTAATTCGTTTTATTAGAAGAGTTAACTCATTTAGCGTGTTGGTTTGGAGATTAGATAATTTGCCCTCATCTTTCTTTATTTTAGGGACATATTGGAGCTTAGGACTTACTTTCTTGCCATAAAATGCAATATCCCCTCTATGAGATTTATTCACGTCGGGTTGTACCTCCTCAGTAAAAGCTTTGGCTTTACCGATAGTCACCTCAACTCTTTTAGTTATGGGCTCGTCATTCTTGCCTTTCATGCCATCATCAATTTTTAGCTCCTTCACAATGCGGTACTTCAAGTAGAACTTTACATCGACGAAGTGTGACTCTGCCTCGGTGAATGGCTCATTATCAGCAACTATCTTCTTCCCGACTTCACCCTCGTAGTATTTTAAACATTGATGGTAGGTAGATGGAACTACTTTATTCTCATGTATCCAAGGTCTACCAAGCAAAACATTGTATAAAGTCTTCACATCGATCACATGCAACCATGCACTTGATCCCCCCTTGGTTGAATCCTTAGCTCATCACACGACTTTATGAGAGTTCGTTCATGGGAATACTAAGTTCTTTCACAGTGTGGATTGGCAAAATGTTCACGAGGATCCTCCATCAACCAAAATTCGATTTACCCTTTTATCGCGCATATAGCCAACCAGGTACAATGGGTGGTTATGAAGAGTGTCACCTAGCAAAAGATCGTCATTTGTGAACGTGACCTTTTCCTCACAAGCATTAACTTCTTGATGAGTGGACTCGATGGGCTTTTCCGAAGATGGTGCCAATGGTATGTCATGACTCTTTTCTTCCCCTTTGTCAGCATGGCAACAAGAGGCATCAATGCCTTCATGGGAAATCTTCGTGCGGAACCAACTTGGTAAGAACTCCTGAAAGGTCACTGGATGTCGTGGCTTTTGAGGATGGTGCACCTCCACTTTTGCTTTCTTCAAATATTTAACTGGATTCCATCTCCTTAGTCTTTTCACCATCGATTTTCTTGTTGGTTGTTCTATTGATTCTTTTCGTGGGCTCCTTTTGTGGTACCTACGACGAGTCATCAATGTCCAACCTTCATCATCATTAGGTTGATTGACTTCAGCTTTGTTGCTCTCCAGTAATTCTTCATCTTTACTTTCTTTAAAACAACATAATTCATTCGAACTGAATAAGCCAAAGGTGATAGAGACTTGCTTTGAGCTTGCTTTCTCATCTTCAAGCACAGTTTTCTTTTCGCGAGACAAGTCCATGACTTTGTCCTTGAAGACAAAGCATTTCTCTAGAGGGTGGCTTACAAGTCGGTGATATTTGCAGTAATTTGGGTACTCTTTCTCTTGCATTTCTTTTAGAGTCAACTTTCCACTTGGCGTATCTTGAAAAGAAGTGGATTTCATACTCTGCTTCTTGCTCACCTTCGTCATGAACTTTATAGGTGACGTGTTGACATTCATAGCTTCTTTTCTTTCAGACTTGGGTACGAACTTTCCCCACTTCCTGACTTCTTGCTTGTCATTCTCTTTGCGAGGTTCATAGATGGGCAGCCTTTCATTTCCAGCGGATGCCATGCTCAATTCCATGTCATGGGCACGAGTTGCAAGTTCTTCAAATGTGACTGGCTTGATACCTTGCAAGATGTAGCGCAATCCCAATGCATTCCTTGGATGTACATCTCTATGCCTGAAGCTTCACTAAGCCTGTCTTTGCAGTTGAGGCTTGCATTCCTTCGACGATTGATAAAGTCGATAACTGGTTCCCCTTTTTATGGAAGAGTATATGTAAGTTCTATCATACTCACAGTATGTCTCGTACTATAAAAGCGATTGAGGAACTCATGCTCTAGTTGATCCAGCCTCGAGGTCTGTGTACCAGTTAGAAGCGTTTTCTTTTAGCGAGCGGATAAACTGCTTGATGAGGTAATCTCCATAAGTCTCAGCATTATTTCACGTCCCCACGAAGTACACCACATGTTGCTTTGGGTTACCTTTACCATCAAACAGTTGAAACTTTGAAGGTTGATAGCCAGCATGCATCTTCAACATATCGACCCTTGCAGTGTACGACTTTGCATATGTAAGGGAGGATTGGCGGCAACTTCATATTTGTTCTTAATGGTTTCTTCAATGAACTCCTTCAGTTGATCGATTAGAATCATCCCTTCAAATGAGATAGGTATAGCCTTAGTAGATGCTACTTGTCTTGGGGGAGAGTCACTCTCTAGAACTTCTGGGAGCTTGCCGGGTGCATGAGTAGATTCTTGTTCCATCAAGATTCTTACCCTATCTATTAGCTTTAGCCTCTTGATTTTGCATGCATTTGGTCAAGCCAGCGATGGCTTCCGTCAAGTTTGCCAACTGCTCCTCCACAGATGAAGTGTTTGTCACCATGGCTTACATGATCGTCGTGGACTACAGAGAGTAGCATGGATTTTCACACAGATTGATCCTTGATTGGCTCACGCTATGTGGTGTAAGTGGGGAGGATCCATCACTTGAATCATCATCATCTTCCTTCACAGTAGAGTGCTTGGATCCGGAAAGGTCAAGCAGTGCAAGAGTTTTCTTAATCTTTTCAGCAACATCGTTTCCTCCTTCAGGTGCGTTTGTGGAAGATCTTGCTCCTTTTGAGGGTGAAGATCTGAAAACAGGTGTTGATGCGGAAGGCAGTTGAGGTACTTGTATTCCTAAAGAGCTCGCTTTGCTCCTCGTAACTGGTCCGAAGCTTCCAAAGTTAACAACTAGGATGCTTTCTACATCAGCATAGAACTTGGAGTTAGCAGCCTTGGCGGAAGTTGAACCAGAGTTGATTTTCTTTGAAGCTATTTCAATGTTCTTGGACTTTGGTGATTGAAAAATTGAGATGAGAGGTAGAGATTGTCCCACTGGGCGTGCCGAAATTTTGTAGACAATAAATTGCGTCGAGAAAATAAAATCAAGATTGAAAAATATCGCAACAATCGTAGTATTTTATTTTGAATATTTGAGTGTACAATCTCTATGATTCCTCCGATTCTACTTTTCTAGTATAGATTCAATGACATTTGAGCTTGATCTTGAATTTTATTTTATTTTAATCCAAGTGCTTAAGGCCTGATCTTGATCTTGAAGTATTTTTAATCCAAGGGCTTGCAGCTTTTTCTTGAATTTTCGTCTTGATCTTTTAATCCTTAGAACGCCTGAATGCTTGTAGCTTTTAGAGAAATCTGCAGCGTTTGATCCACGAGCTCTCTCTTGATTTTTGTTATAACTTCTGGTTTCTTTTCTGGGTTATGAAGACCGCTATTTATAGTTGTGGAAGGGAAGAGTTATGATAAGAACAAACTCTTTCCGACCAATCAAATTGAAGTGTGACATGACCGCATTTGATTGGCCAAAACATGTCACTTGCACACGTTGCGCGATTTCATTGGCCTTTTAGTGTGACTTGGCATGCCTTGTCATTTTGACATGTGGCATGATCCTACTGGCTCTTCCATTTGACTTGGCGCGCCACGTCATTTGACACGTGACACTAAACTGGGCCTCTAGGAAGATGTTATCTTGGGCTTAATGAAGTGGGCTCATCACTTTAGCCCAACTAAATGGGCTAGCCCAATGAATCAAGACTTATTTATTTAATCCATACATGTTGGACTAATCCAATTAGCCCAATAAATTTATCTGAACTAACGCATCTTGAATTTAAAATGTAGTCCAAATTATTTTACGGATTTAATTCCAATAAAATTTATATGCCTACAGTTACCATGTATTGCAAGGACTATTTTAAAAAATATCCCGATTTTTCAGTGATGGCGCGTGATGAACTTAGTATTCCTATTACTACTGTAGCATAGGAATCAACATTTAGCATTGGTGGGCGTGTTCTGACAAAGTACAGAAGTTGCATCCGTCATAAAAATGTCCAAACACTTGTTAATAGAAATTACGTCTGCACGACTTTTACCATACTCAAACTGATAATATTTTTTATGTGAATTTGAATATTATTAGTTTTAAAATTTTATTATTCTTAATATTTAACTAATTAATATTGCATATGAATTGTAGATGTAGATGAAAGTGAAGATGTTAAGACAACCTTGTCACAAGAGGATTCAAATGTGTTTGATGAAGATAATGTGTTGGATATCCCATAAGCATGTTTTGACTTTTAGTGAATACAATATAGTCTTGTCTTTTACTTTTTTAGTGTTTATTGTGATATATTGAAACAATATAAAAAGTTATTAAGTTTTGTGAAATTTTTCCAATAAGATATTTTTTAACTTTTAAATATTTATCTGTTTTTAGGTTAGAATTTAAAAAATATATATAAAATTATATTTTAAAAAAATGATGGGTCGGCCCATGGGGACTTGCGGCCCACATAGGGCTGGGATGGGCTGGCCATTGTAAGATCCATCAAAATGGTGGGCTAGCCCAACCCAACCTGTCATTTGCTAAAGCCCACGCGGGCCGGGCTGTGTAACCTGACCAGGCCCGTATTGACAGCTCTACAAATTAAAGTGAGTCATATTTACCTTCATCTCCAATTACTATTGCAACTTATTAGCAAGGGCGGCTCTAAAAGCTTTGGCCTTAGGCCCCCAAAATTTGAAGGCCCCAAATTTATTTTAAATTATTATTATTATTATTATATTATATTATATAAATAATTAATATAAAGAAAAGTGTTACAATTTATTTTTTTTGTTATTTGATTGAGGTTATTTTATATCAATAAATTCCTAAATTATGATAATTTTCTTTACTGATTAATTAATATATTTGCTTCAGTCTTCAATTTTAATTTTATCCTTTTTATATAAGAATTAAGTTACATATATCGTCAAAATAATAAATTTCTTTTACTATGTTCTCTCAGACTGCATGAACACAAAAGCATTCATGTACCAATTTTTTTTTAGTATAATTCGATATATTATATTAGGTTATTTATAATTTATTTTAGATATCACCAATAAGTGATACTTAATATAATGAACTACAATTATCGTTTAAATTGATCAGAAGGAGTAAATATTTTTGACACATTAATGCTCAAAACTTAAGCTATTATATTATGTATGTTTATTTCTTTTTCTTATTTTGATGATAGCCAAATCAAAATTTGTGGACATCAATATCCGAAAGTCCACAACTTTATTTTTATGCTCTTCTTCCTATTTTTTTTTTAATTTTTAAATTCGCTTATTTTTGTCTCAAATAATTAATTTGTTTGTTAGAAAATAAATTTTGTCGTTAGTATAAATATTTTATAAAATAATTTTAAGGGCCTTTCAATATAGTTTCGCCTTAGGCCATGTGATCCATTGAGTCGCCCCTTGTGCTCCACTTAGAGACACGGCACCTAATAACAGAATGAAAAAGACACGGGATGTACTTACAGATGTCCGTTGAATTGTATTTTTTTTAATATTTAAATAAAGCCAATAAAATATAACCTTATAGTGGCTCTATGTGTAGTTGAAAACGAAGAACGCAGCTAGCCTCAGTTAAAGAACATCACAAAATTGTCTGAGCTAAGCCCATTGCACGTATTATCCTTTTTGAGTAAGGATTTTTCTTTTGAGCTACGCCATATAGAGCACGCGTATCATGTGAACTTGTGTTAGACTTTATAAAGCTCTTCACATTTCTCTCCCATTTCAATGTGGGATTCACTTAAGGTGACATGTGCACCCCTTCTTTAAAAGCTTGCTAGCCTAAAAGCATGTCAGTCCTGCTTGACCCGCTCTTATCATCCCACCCTCCGTCATGGCATAAAAAAAATTGTGCGGTATCGTCTATAATTTTTATTTACTTTCGTGGACTTTTATTTAGAACTATTTCTAAAAAGTTATCCTATGAAATTAATGTATTGGGACATTATCCATTTTTTCTTATCACATGGAATGAAATTGTATATACTACTAAAGTTTAAATAAAAATTAGTACTACGTATTATTTTTTTAATTACAAAAGGCAGTAATTAACCAAGGATTGCAATCATGTTCGATATTTCTTCTTCTCTGACATCACGAAAAGATTGGACTCTTTTGTTACTAAGAAGGTGAAGCACAGTAACACTTCTAACTTGCCTCCAATATTCGCCATAGGGACTAAAGGCCACATCCTTGGAACCATAAAAGAGTCTATCAGCCATTTTAGATTTAGGTCTATTTGACCAGACGAGATCGTGGATTTTCATGATATCACGAGCAGCATCTACAGAGGAAGCAACAACCATTGGCTTACTGCCCAAGTGAAGTAGCATCACTGGACCATGTTTTTCTGATAGTTTATGGAGAGAACGATGAGGATGCGACCCAAGTTGGTGCAAATTTCCTATGATTGGAAGCTTTCTTGGAGATGGTGGTAACTTGTTTTGGGCGTTTGAAGTAGTAAAGAACCATTGATGGAGGAAGAAAATGAAAACAAACAAAGGAATTAGAAGACTGTAAAAGGGGAGGTCCATTTTTGTTTGAGCAAGGAGTATTGAAATCGAGAATTGGGTATAGGTAATATATTTGGAGACGTACGAATATTTCTTTATCATACAAATCTGATAGGAATTACTGAAGCTGATTTTGTGTGTTCGCGTATATCCGAAGAAGCTTTACCACACAAACTAAAGGAGATGACTGCAAATATTTGCATTGCCTGACAAAAAGGACGTAACTTCAAAATTTGTGTCATACGACGTGAGGTCACCAGAAATTTGAAACGCAACCAAGATACTGGCACTTCTAGCAAATAATTACATTTTCTTTTTTTCTTGGGCGAGAGTGTGATTCCAGTTCAGTGATAAACTTAAGAGATCTTTTATATTCTCTAACTGAAAACATAATTAGCAGAGTGGCCTTAGGGAAGAAATATAATGAAGGGGAAAGAGGAATCAAGGCTAAGGCCATCCCAGATGAATTTGGTGATCTTTTAGGTGCTTTCAACGTCGGTGACTATATTCCGTGGCTTGAATGGCTCAATAAAATCAATGGCCTGGACACCAGAGTGGAGAAAGTAGCTAAGGAATTGGACGCATTTTTGGAGAGTGTGATTGGAGAACACATGATTAGGAACAAGAAAGGAGAAGACAGTGGGGGTGAAGCTAAAGACTTAATGGACGTTTTGTTGGAAATTCAGAATGGAAATGAAACAGGCTTTCCTCTTCAGAGGGATTCATTGAAAGCTCTTCTACTGGTAAGCATCTTCTACTTCCACATATATAGTGGCAAATCAAGTTTAGCGGCTATTTGGGCTAATTCTTCAAAAAAATTAAATCAATGAATGTGAAATAATACTAATTAATTCAAGAAGAAAAGCAATGGTGAAACTGCACCAAGTGTTTTACTGCTTCATCCACCCATGGATAGTGACTGTAATTCAAATATTGGAAAACTCTGGATGTAAAATGGAGCTTCAGCTATTTAATTGCTCTGTGTTTCTTTTTAATGCATAGGATACATTTGCTGCTGGTACGGATACAACTTATACAACTCTGGAGTGGATAATGACAGAGCTTTTGAGGCATCCAAGAATCATGGAGAAATTACAGAATGAAGTGCGACAATTAGTCCAAGGAAAATCAGAGATAACAGAGGATGACTTAGGAAATATGCAGTATCTAAAAGCAGTGATCAAAGAGACTCTTAGATTCCATCCACCGATTCCACTACTAGTCCCTCGAGAATCAATGGAAGACGCAAAATTGCTAGGCTACCACATACCTGCTAAAACTCAAGTCATTATCAATGCTTGGACAATCGGAAGAGATCCTTTGTCGTGGGATAATCCGGAGGAGTACCGACCAGAGAGGTTCTTGAATAGTAATATTGATGTCAAAGGACTAAATTTTGAGTTGATTCCCTTTGGAGCAGGCAGAAGGGGCTGCCCAGGAATTGCTTTTGCTAATGTGGTAAATGAGCTAGCAATAGCAAGGCTTGTACACAAGTTCAATTTTGCATTACCAGAAGGGATAAAAGGGGAGGATTTGGATATGACTGAAGGCACTGGCATCACTATTCGTAGGAAGTCACCTTTGCTAGCAGTGGCCACTCCTTGCTCTAGTTAGGAATCTTTTTTCCTCCATTGCTTACTATCACTAATTCTACATATCCACAAGTATAAGCGATGGAACATAGATCCCATCATCGCTATGGCTAATTGTAACTTTACAATTTGTATTAAGCGTACTGGTTGGACTCCCTTTTCAGTGTTTATACATATGTTTTATTTTCTTGTATGCATGATTTCTTGTTCTATATTTTTTTGGGCCAAAAATCGCCTTGTGGTGCCAAGGATTTGGCCTATATCTACTTGCACACTAAATTTCCATAGCTGTGCTTGTTCTTCAGAATTCTCCACGCAGTAATAGATACATCTTGATTGGAACATGTTTGCGACAAATCCAGCTGAAATTAAAGTTTCTGATGCATTTGCCTCCTGTCTATGTGCTTTCCAAGCAGAGATCAGATAGGTGAGTCATATTTACCTTCATCTCCAATTTCAATATATACCACTGTTATGTTCCAAAAGAAATTCTGGCAACAACTACTGCAGCTTCTTAGTGCTCCACTCCTTTCCTTCAAAGAATTCTATTACTATTTGTCTCCCAGCTGGTTCTCTTTGTGTGTGTAAGAAATTGTACTAAAGCTCCTATTCCGGCCCAGTTGTCTCACCAAAAGGATGAGTTTCCCATGTTAATCCTCCATAATATGGAGCTTCAGCATTAAATTCAGTCTTCTTAAATTTGGGTTGTAAGGATTACAAAAACTTAAGGCACAAAATAATTTCATTTGTTAGAAAGTTTATGCATTATTGTCAGTTTGACATCCTTAAATGAGAAAAACTTTAATCAGCCATAGCTCTTTAAGGTGACAAATGAGTGGTGTACCGGTCCGGTATTATTAAAACGACAAATCAATTCTGTTCAAAATAAAAGAGATGATTTAAAGTAGACAGAGTATCTCCCCTTTTTAATCACGATCCGTATTTAGAGTACGCGCGTTGCGCGTGTACCTCATCTCACTAAGTAGTTAAAAAAACATATAAAAACTGTATTAAAAATGTGTTCCAGCTATAAAAATGCGTAAGTTCCTGAAGAATATCTATCTTATGTAGCTAACTCAATAAATGGAATGTCTTGTAGAAATCCTCAATCATCATGAAATATATTCAATTTAATAAATTATCATGCTTTTTCTTTAGTTTCAGCAAAAATAAATGGCTTGAAGATTTTAAAGTTTCTTCGAAAATATTTTCAATTCATTCGAGAAGAACCGAACAAGGTTAGCTATACTTTTATTATAACTTTTTAAAGAATTGTTCAAAATACAAATTAAAAAAACTTTTGATCTTTTAGAGATTTGGAAATGAAGAGGTTGGCCATATGACACATGAAAAAAACCAATAAATAATAAGGTAAAGTATCAAAATAGCTAATATTGATATTTTGTTTTTTAACTATTTCATCCATATTTCTTCTAAGTTTCTGAGTCTTAATATTGTACTAAGAATTTTGTCAACTTGAAATAATTCTATTTGTATGATGAATTTGAAAAATAATAGAATTGGATTCTTTTTCTAATATGGTATTTTAAAGATTTAATTCCTTATTCTTCCTACTAAAAAAATTATCTTCTGTGATTCAAATATTTAGTATTTAACTGTAATATTATTTTATCAACTAAGAGTTCTCTTTTTAAAGGCTAAAAAAATTAATGCCTATGTCTTGAATCCTTGTGTTATACATAGGACAACAAACATGCAAAAGTGGATACTCTATTTCATAGTTAGCTGTGTCTAATGGTCAAAATTTCATTGTTAATTTGATTACTTTAAATTATGTTCATTACTTTTATTATTATGACAAAATGAGAGTATCTTTATTTTTGGACTCCTATATTACATATTTTGCTATATAATCTTTTTATATGCTTTCTTATTTAATTATATAAATATTAAATATTATCTAATGACTATCCATCGTTCAATTTTATTCATATACCTAACGTTAATATTCTTTTTTGTGTATAGCCGAATTGAAGTGGTCAAATTTTAATTAATTTTAAAATTCTAAATATTATGGATTCTTACATAGTTCAAATAAAGACAAGTTTAATAAATAATTTTTAAAAATAATTAAATACCATTCTATCTAGTGTGAAATTTATTTTTGAAGGGCAAAAAAATTGAATGACACTTTGCTAAGGGCCTTTGTGCTTTCAATATAGTATAAATACTATATGATATATGTATATTAGGCCTATTAGTAATTATTCATGTATTTTAGTCCTATTAATAAAAATTTGTGTAGGTGAAATCGTAATTGATCTGACTGTCACGACCCAAAATCTAATAAAGGTCGTGATGGCGCGGGACACCACTGTCAGGCAAGCCAATACTAAATAGTTAATTAAATCTTCAATTATATTTTTGAAATCATAAATTTTTCTTCAATTTAACTAGTAAAAGATGAACTTTAAAGAATAATAATAATGTTTTCCAATTTCAATATTAAATATCCCATAATCATCCCAGAACCTGGTGTCACAAATGCATGAGCATTTACTAGGAATTAGAAATACAATACGATAGCAATCTGGAATACAGATTTGGACAGAAAAGAAAACACAAGTACTCTGAAGGAGACCCTGCTGGCTGCGGATCGCCTCGTAAGATGCAACTCACCTAAGTTCCCGTATCAACCACGTAGCTGCGCCCACGAGGCCACTAGACATACATGTGCCTGTACAATAAAATATACATCAAATGTAGTATAAGTATGAAAACAACGCGTACCGAGTAAGTATCTAGTCTGATCTTGAAGAAGTAGTGAGGAGAGGTCGATTTCGACACTTACTATTGCCAACAATAATATACCAATAATGTGATATATCATGGATTTTAAGAGGTGACTGCAAACTCAATAACATGGTGCAGGTAAATAATTCTTTTGTTAATAGAAATTTCCAAATTTATTTTCATCTTTTAGCAATTTACATCTCCGGCCAATGAGGCCACATCAGTTATCAATAATTCCAAAATAATGAATCAAGTCATGCGCAAATTATGTCGAGGTCGTACAGCCCAATCCAACATAATATTTAACTGTGTACTGCCGGAGGGTCGAACGACATGAACCATAGATGCATCTATATAATTTGTCAAGGCGTTCGACCCGTTCCACAAAAGATAAGCACATTCTAACAACCAAATCAAGAATTGATTAAGGGTTAACGTTTCAAGAAATATCAAATTCTCATTGACGGTCAAGTGACCCGTCCTCGACTCAAGTAGGCAGAGTTTACCCTTTTTAAATTCCTTTATCAAGTTCCAAGATGGCTTAGACAATTAAATTAACACGTAGGATGAAAGCATCGCAAATACAAC
The DNA here is from genome assembly GCF_000715075.1 of Nicotiana tabacum. Classification (NCBI taxonomy): domain Eukaryota; kingdom Viridiplantae; phylum Streptophyta; class Magnoliopsida; order Solanales; family Solanaceae; genus Nicotiana; species Nicotiana tabacum. Next base: position 168,769,847 of record NC_134085.1, on the reverse strand, counting down.
ATGATTTGGGTCCTACACTACGTGAACATAAGCATAATAGTAGCTACGCACAGACTCTCGTCACCTCATGCATATGTAGCTCTCACAAATAGAAGCATGTATTAATTTAGTTCACCTATGGGGTTAATTCCTGTGATGACCCAAAAGGTCATCTCGTATTTTCGAACCCTATTCTGGGTTCCGAGGCCTTCAAAACCCCATCTTACTTCTCTTTGATTTGCGTGCGCAGTCCGGGGCATTTCCGAAAAGCCTTTATGTGAAAATTGGAGAAAATAATAATTTTAGCCTTTAAAAATTGATTTAGTTGACTTCGGTCAACATTTTGAGTAAATGGACTCAGACCCGTAATTTGACGGCCCCGGAGGGTCCGTAGTAAAATATGGGATTGGGAGTATGCCCAGAATCGAATTCCGAGGTCCCTGGGCCGAGTAATAAATTTTTATTAAAAATTGTTAAACTGGAAATGTAAGGATTTAAAGAAATTGAATAATGTTTGATCTTGTGAGTATCGGGCCGTATTCTAGTTCCGGAGCTCGATACAGGTTTAATATAATATTTAAGTCATGTTTTTGAAATTTGGTGAGAAACGGGACTGATTTGATGTGATTCGGACGTCCGGTTGTGAAAATAAAAATTTCAAGTGTTCTTAAGGATCTCATGCAATTTGGTACTAAATTCATAGTTCTAGATTTTATTTTGGTGATTTGATCGCCCGAGCAAGTTCATATGATGTGTTAAGACTTGTGTGCGTGTTTGGTTTGGAGCTCCGAGGGCTCGGGTGAGTTTCAGGTAGGCTACAGGATGTTTTATACTTAGAAAACCTAGTGTTGGATAGTTGCAGAAATTGCAGGTCTCAGATCCTAGGAGCGCAGCCGGGGAATGAAATTTACGGTCCGCGGTGGGGACTTCGCGACCGCGGTAGGGTAAGGCTCAAGTTCGTGGCCGAACCCATAATTACGCGGACCGCGGTGGGGTTTGCGACTGCGCCCAGAATTTCGCGGACAGTGTAGCATAGATCAGATGGGTGCTATATAAACGGGATTTTTCATTCATTTTTCAAACCCTAAAACATAAGAGGCGATTTTCCAAACACTTTTTCTTTCCTAAATCATGAGTAAGTGATTCTTAACTCATTTCTTTCACTCTTTTACTTCTTTTCACAAGATTTCATCTTAGAATCTAGGGTTTTCATGGTGGAATTGGGATATTAGGTAGAATTAGGATTGTTGTATAATTGGGATTTAGACCTCGATTTGGGGTCGGATTCCGAAACTAATTACATATTTGAGCTTGTGGGTGAATGGGTTTTGGTCCGAACCTCGAGTTTTGACCAAGCGGGCCCGGGGTCGGTTTTTGACTTTTTGGGGGAAAGTTTAGGAAAACTAAATTTATATATTGCAGTTGATTCCTTTAGTAATAATTGATGATATTGAGTTAATTCTGACTAGATACGAGTGTATTGAGGTGGAATCTAGAGGAAAAGCGGTATTTGAGGCTTGAGTTTGGCCGTGGAATCGAGGTAAGTGTTGTGGCTAACCTTAGCTTAAGGGATTAGGTGTTGTTGCCTTATTTGCTATGTATTTGGTTGTTGAGTGCGGCGTATAGGTGAAGTGACGAGAACCTATACGTTGTCGTCGAGTCATAGCATGCGAGTGATTCTTATACTTGTGACTGTTGTATTTCTTTAAATGTACTATTCATACTTTAACTGGTTAAATCTTCATGTTAAACAAGTCTTATTATGTTTTTCTTAGTTTTGGATATTTGTTGAGTATTGACTCAAGTTGAGATTTACAGTGTGAAGTTAAATGATGAAATGAGGTTGTTTGTTGATGATTCCCTTGCTGGGTTGTTATTGTTTCTGCTGTTTAGGCGAGGAAGAGTGTAAAACACGAAGGGTAATGTCATACAATATTTTGAGAGTGAGTGATAAAGCATGAAGGGTGATGTCGTGCCATATTCTGTGTCTGATATTGATAATGCACGAAGGGTGATGCTGTGCCATATTCTGATATTGATAATGCATGAAGGGTGATGTCGTGCCATGTTATAAGAGAGTTGATGCACGGAGGGTGATACCGTGCCGTTTCTATTGTTTCTTATGGTAAGGACAAGAGTAAAAGCACGAAGGGTGATGCCGCGCACATGTTGCTATGTTATTATTTTTGTTGGTACAAAGCATGATATTTACTTTGTTTCTTTACTGTATTATTTCCAGAACTTGATATTTCCCCTCAACATGATTTCCCCCTTCCCGTATTATCTGTTAAATTTTCGTTATTTTTATTTTCTCCTATATGATTTAACTACACAGGTTCATGTTATTTGTCATGTCCTAGACTCGTCACTACTTTGCCGAGGTTAGGCTCGGCACTTACCAGTATATGGGGTCGGTTGTACTGATACTGCACTCTGCACTTTCTGTGCAGATTTTGGTGCCGACCTCGTTGATTGGAGTTGGGTTGCTGCCTTCAGTCCATTAAGAGACCCAAGGTAGATCTGTCGGCGTTCGTAGACCTTAGAGTCCCCTTCCCTCTATATTAGGTTTCCTAGTTTTCTTTCATTTCGAGAACATATGTATTTCTTTTAAACCAGTATTTGTAGAAACTCTTAGACGTTTGTGGATTGTGACACCAGATCCTTGGGTAGTCGTGTATTAGTGTTTTAAACTGTTATAAAAATTCTGCACTTGTTATTTGTTTAGTTTAAATTATTGTTAATTACTGTTTTGGTTAATGGTTAGCATGATAGAATTGTATATGTTGGCTTGCCTAGAATTCTAAGAGTTAGGCGCCATCACGATCCCGACGATGAGAAATCCGGGTCATGACAAGTTTGTTTCAGAGAACTAGGTTGCCTAGGTCTCACAATTCACGAACAAGCTAGGTAGAGTCTGAGGGATCGGTACAGAGACGTTTGTGCTTATCCCAGTGGCTATAGAGTTTAGGAATAACTTCACATCTATTCTTCTCTGTTGTGAGATTTGATTTCTTAATTCTACTTGAACTTCTACTTTGTTCTTTCACAGATGCCAAGAACACGTACCGCTTCATCAGCTGATTAGCAGCCCGAGCCCCTAGTGGTAGCTCCTACGAGGGGCAAAGGACGAGGACGAGGCTATGCTAGAGGTTGAGGCAGGGGAAGCGCTCAGCCTAGAGCTCGAGCAACAGCACTAGTGGCAGAGCCTTGAGTGGAGTTTCGTGATGAGGTTCTGGCTCAGACCATTCTCGCAGGTCTAGCTAAGGTTCTAGAGGGGTTCATCGCTACCCCGGTACTTCATGATGCTTTGGTCCGTCTAGTGGGCCTTATGGAGAGCGTAGCTCAGATTGGCACATTTCCTGTAGCACCAGCCATCTCTCAGGCTGGGGGAGGAGCAAAGACTCCCGCTACCCATACTCCAGAGCAGATGGCTCCTCAGTTTCAGACTCTAGCAACTCAGCCAGTGAGAGTAGCTCAACCAGTTGTTGCGGCTCAAGATGCTGGTGGATCATCTATGTCTTCTGAGGCTTTGTTGAGGTTGGATAAGTTCACCAAGCTTTTTCCGGTTCATTTCAGTGGGGCAGCTTCTGAGGACCTCCCATGATTATCTTGACAGCTTCTATGAGGTGTTGCGGAACATGGGGATAGTAGAGACCAATAGGGTCGACGTTGTTGTATTCCATATGATAGGGTCCGACAAGAGATGGTGGAATGATTTTGTGTTCACTAGACCAGCTGGGTCACCTACATTGACTTGGGACCAGTTCTCTCATCTATTTCTCGAGAATTTCCTTCCAATCATTCACAGAGAGGACTACCGCAGGCGGTTCAAACATCTTCAGTAGGGTTCTATGACTATCACTCAGTACGAGACTAGGGTTGTTTATTTGGCTCGTCATGATCTTCTTATACTCCCTACACACACACACATAGAGAGAGAGAGAGAGATAGAGAGAGTGAAGAGGTTTATTAAGGGACTCGCTCAGCTTATTAGATTGCAGATGGTTAATGAGACAGGGAACGAGATTTCTTTTTAGGATTCGGCCAATGTGGCCAGGAGAGTTGAGATGGTTTTAGCTCAGGGGAGTGGTCAGGTTTCTGACAAGAGGCCTCGTTATTCTGGTAGGTTCAGTGGTGCCTCGTTTTGAGGAAGGGATTCTTTTGGTAGAGGCTATCTTTCTAGGCCATTTTATTCAGCACTTCAGACTTCTCACGGTGCTTCAAGTGGTCGTGGCCCTCATATGTAGTATTCTGATCAGCTAGCCTACAGTGCACCACCAGCTCCTATCAGTGCACCTCCGCTCCAGAGTTTTTAGGGTGGTTACCTAGGCCGTCAGGGTCAGTAGTCTCGACAACCGAGGTCTTGTTATACTTGTGGCTATCCGAGGCACATTGCTAGGTATTGCTCTCGAGCATCGAGTAGTTCTCAGCATCAGGGTTCTCGTGCCATGGTCCCATTATCGGGTGTTTCACCGCCTGCTCAGTCAGGTAGAGGTAGGGGTCAGACTGCTAGAGGTGGAGGCTAGACAACAGGAGGTCGTCCCAGGGATGCAGTTCAGAGTGGTGGGGCCCAGCCCCGATGTTATACTTTCCTAGCCAGGCTTGAGGCTGAGGCATCCGATGTCATTATCACAGGTACGGTTTTAGTTTGTAGTAGGGATTCCTTAGTATTATTTGACTCAAGATCTACTTATTCGTATGTATCATCTTACTTTGTTTCATATTTGGTTGTGACTCATGATTTTTTGAGTGCTCCCGTGTACGTGTCCACACCGGTGGGTGATTCTATTATTGTAGATCATGTCGACGCTCGTGTGTGGTTATTATTGGAGGTCTTGAGACTAGGGTAGATCTCCTACTTCTTGATATGGTTGATTTTGATGTCATTTTGGGGATGGATTGGTTGTCACCTTATCATGTTATATTGGACTGTCACGCCAAGACCGTGACCTTAGCCTTTTCGGGGTTTCCTCGATTGGAGTGGAGAGAGACTCCTGGTCATTCTACCAGTAGGGTTATTTCCTATATAAAGGCTCAGCGTATGGTCGAGAAGGGGTGTTTGGCTTATTTTGGCTTATGTTTGTGATTCCAGTGTGGAGGTTCCTCTCATGGATTCCGTACCAGTTGTTCGTAAGTTTCTAGAGGTGTTTCCTGCAGACCTGCCGCAGATGCCATCCGACAGAGATATTGACTTTTGCATTGATCTAGCTTCGGGCACTCAGCCCATTTTTATTCCGCCATACCGTATGGCCCCGCCAGAGTTGAAAGAATTGAAGGAGCAGTTGCAAGATTTGCAAGATAAGGGCTTCATTAGACGCAGTGTCTCACCTTGGGGTACACTAGTGTTGTAATGACCCGGTTGGTCGTTTTGAGAATTTACGCCTTGATCCCCTATTAACTGCTTTCCTCGTGTTTATTTCTGCTATTGTGATTTGCTGAGAAGATTCTTTTCGAGTTTCGGAGAGTTTTGGGACACTTAGTCCCTAATTGAGAGCTTAAGCTTTAGAATTTAGACTGTAGTCGGAGCAGTGTGAATATGACATCGGAATGGAATTCTATTGATTCTGTTAGCTCCGTTGGGGTGATTTCAGGATTAGGGGCGTGTTCGGATTGTTTTTTGAAGATCTGTAGCTTATTTAGTCTTGAAATGACGAAAGTTGAATTTTTGAAGTTTCCGGATCGATAGCGAAATTTTGATATCGGGGTCGGAATCCGATTCCAAAAGTTGGAAACCGTAGTGTTGAATGTGACTTGTGTGCAAAATTTGGGGTCAATCGGACTTGGTTTGGTTTGTTTCGGCATCGGTTGTAAGATCCTTTAAATTTCAAGTTCTTTAGGCTTGGATTGGAGGGTGATTTGTGGTTTTAGCATTGTTTGAGGTTATTTGAGGGTTGGACTAAATTTGTATGATGTTTTAGAATTGGTTGGCATGTTTGGTTGAGGTCCCCGAGGCCTCGGATGAGTTTTGGATGCTTAGCGGAAATGGATTTGGACTTAGGCAATTGCTGATATTGCTGAACCTGCTGTAACCACACATGCGTATGTAGGACCACAGGTGCGGCACCGCAAAAGCGGCTCAATAACCGCAAAAGCGGGTTTGGCCTGGTGCTCCAGGCATGCAGATGCGGCTGGGAAACCACATATGCGGTACTGATAATACGGCCCAGTGACCGCAGATGTGGCCCCATGACTGCAGAAGCGAAAATCGCTGGGCAGAAATATAAAAATCGAGGTTTTGAGTTCATAACTTGAAAAATCAAATTGGAGCTCGGGGGAAGGCGATTCTGTGGGGATTTTGGAGAGGATCAGTGGATAATGATTCCTAACTCCTTTTTGATTGTATTCCATTAATCTAAGCTTAATTTAATCATTTAATTTCGGATTTGGAGTGAAAATTAGGAGAATTTGAGAAAAGTTCTTAGGCCGAATTTTGGGATTTTGATCAAGATTTTGGTATCGGATTGGAGTGATTTTGACATGGTTAGACTCGTGAGTGAATGGGGGTTCATAATCCGTAATTTTTACCCAATTCTGAGATGTGGGCTCGGGGAGAATTTTTGGGCATTTTTCCTAATTTCTCGCCATAGCTTTAAATTCATTAGTTAAATTAGTTATTTGTAGTTTTATTTACGTTATGTAATTGATTTGATTAGATTTGGGCCACTCGGAGTTGAATACTAAGCGTGATTTCGGATTGATTTGATCTTCATTCGAGGTAAGTGGCTTGCCTAACCTTGTATGGGGGAACTCCTCTTAAGATTTTGGTATTGTTGTTATATGAATGCCGTGTACTTGAGGTGACGTTGTGTACACGTGCTAATTGTTGAAAAACCTCATTTTTATTAAGTAAATACATGTGTTTTCTCTTAATTGAGCAGTACGTGTACTTGAAGTTTCTTGTTTAGCTTAGGAAAGCATGACTATGTGACTTAACTGCCGTATCTGCTTTAAATGCTTACTTGGATTCTGTGTAGCATGTTTAGAGTAGAAATTCCTGCATATACTTTAATAAAATTGTAGATTTCTTTCTTGAGACTGTTATGTGTTTACTTTGGGACTACAGGACGGTATCCCGAGAGATCCCCCTTATTTGTTTACTTTTGGGACTATGGATCGGTATTCCGGGAGATCCCCCTGCACATTTATAATTGGGACTACGTGAAGATATCCTAGGAGATCCCCTTATACTGGATATTTATGTTTGGGACTACGGATCAATATTCCAGGAAATCCCCCTACACATTTATGATTTGGACTACAGGACGATATCCCGGGAGATCCTCTACACATATACGTTTGGGACTACGGGACGTTATCCTAGGAAATCCCCTGTTGTTATCTCTATGTATTGAGTATTACTTCCTGCAATTTCATCCTTATTGACTGTTAGCATCTTTAATTATACTGTCTCATCTTTACGTTATTTTACCTTGTTATATATATATATATATATATATATATATATATATATATATATATATATATATATATATATATATATATATAACACCAGTAGGGCCCTGACCTTCCTCGTCACTACTCGATCGAAGTTAGGCTTGACACTTACTGGGTACCGTTATGGCGTACTCATGCCCTTTCCCGCACATGTTTTTTGTGAGCAGATCGAGGTTCTTCTACTAAACCATACTATCAGTGAAGCAAGGTGATTTCAGAGACTTTGAAGTATATCTTCCACATCCGCAAACCGAGAAGTCCCTTTTAGCTATAGACCTTTTGTAATTACTTTTGTTTAGACTTCTGGAGTTAGAACACTATGTATTTTCTCTAGTTTGTGATTCCTGAGATTCCGGGTTTTGGGAGTGTTATTATTGTATATGTCGAGTGACATTTTAAACATTTTATCTATATTTACCTATTAGATGGCTAGTTGTACTTTTAAATGCCTTTTTAGCAAATTGTTAGGCTTACCTAGTCATAGAGACTAGGTGCCATCATGACAGTTCATGGAGGGAGAACTTGGGTCATGACAAGTTTTGTTTGTAAAGAAGAATGATGGATCGATGACGATGTACATAGACTATCGACTGTTGAACAAAGTCACCATCAAGAAAAAGTATCCATTGCCGACGATTAATGACTTATTTGATCAGCTTCAGGGTGCCAAGGAATTTTCGAAGATTGATTTGAGGTCTGGCTACCATCAGCTGGGGATTAGGGCATCCAACGTCCCTAAGACAGCTTTTCGCACACGGTACAGGCATTATGAGTTTCTAGTGATGTCATTTGGTTTGATAAATGCCCCAGCAACATTTATGGATTTGATGAACCGGGTGTTCAAGCCCTATCTGGATTCCTTTGTGATTGTTTTCATTAATGATATCTTGATCTACTCCTGTAGCCGAGAGGAGCACGAGCAGCATCTTCGGATCGTTCTTCAGATTCTAAGAGACAGCTAGTTATATGCCAAGTTTTCAAAATGTGAGGTCACGTTGTGTTAGTAGAGGGTATTTAGGTGGACCCTAAGAAGATTGAGGCAGTCAAGGACTGGCCTAGGCCCACATCAGCTACAGAGATACGGAGTTTCTTGGGATTAGTGGGTTATTACTGTTGGTTTGTGGAACGGTTTTCATCTATAGCAGCCCCAATGACCAGGTTAACTTAGAAGGGTGCCCCATTCAGGTGGTCGAACGAGTGTAAGGTAAGCTTTCAGAAGCTCAAGACAGCTTTGACTACGGACCGGTGTTGGTATTGCCCGCGGGTTCAGGGCCCTATACAGTATATTGTGATGCATCTCGTATTAGACTTGGTGCAGTATAGATGCAGCATGGCAAGGTTATTGCATATGCTTTGCGATAGTTGAAGATTCAAGAGAAAAATTATCTAGTTCATGACTTGGAGCTAGCAGCCATTGTCCGCGTGCTGAAGATTTGGAGGCACTATCTATATGGCGTGTCGTGTGAGATGTTCACTTATCACAAGAGTTTGCAGTATTTGTTCAAGCAGAAAGAGCTAAATTTAAGGCAGAGGAGGTGATTGGAGCTATTGAAAGACTATGATATCACCATCTTGTATCACCCCGGGAAGTTTGGTGGCCGATGCTTTGAGTAGGAAGTCAGCTAGTATGGACAACCTTGCGTATATTCCAGTTAGTGAGAGACCGCTTGCTTTAGATGTTCAGGCTTTGGCTAGTGAGTTCATGAGGTTGGATGTTTCTGAGCCCAGTCATGTTCTAGCCTGTACAGTTTCTCGGTCTTCCTTGTTTGATTGTATCAGGGAGCGGCAGTATGATGATCCTCATTTGCTTGTCCTTAGGAACAAAGTGCGACAAAGAGATGCCAAGCAGGTCATAGTTGGAGATGATGGAGTTTTGAGGATGCATGGCCGTATTTTTGTGCTTGATATGGATGGACTTCGTGAGTTGATTCTAGAGGAGGCCCACAGTTTCCGGTATTCTATTCATCCGGGCACCGCTAAGATGTATCAGGACTTACGGCAACATTATTGATGGAGGAGGATGAAGAAGGATATTGTTGCATATGTATCTCAGTGTCTGAATTGTCAGCAAGTAAAGTATGAGCATCAGAGACCTGGTGATTTGCTTCAGAAGATTGAGATTCCTGTGTGGAAATGGGAACGTATCACTATCGACTTCGTTGTTGGACTCCTATGGGCTCAAAGGAAGTTCAACGCAGTCTGGGTTATTGTGGATAGGCTGACTAGTTAGCACATTTCATTCCTGTGACAATTTCCTATTCATCGGAGTGGTTGGCAAAGATCTATATCCGTGAGATCGTTCGTCTTCATGGTGTGCTCGTGTCTATCATGTCTGATCGAGGTACGCAATTTTCCTCGCATTTTTGGAGGGTAGTTCAGCGTGAGAGGTATGCAGGTTGAGTTGAGCACAATATTTTATCCCCAAATGGACGGACAATCCGAGCTTACTATTCAAATTTTGGAGGATATGTTTCGCGCCTGTGTTATTGATTTTGGAGGTTCTTGGGATTAGTTCTTGCCGTTAGCAGAGTTTGCCTACAACAACAGTTATCAGTCGAGCATCCAGATGGCTCCCTTTGATGCGTTGTATGGTAGATGGTGTCGGTCGTCGGTTGGATGGTTTGAGCTGGGAGAGGCTCGATTATTTGGTACAGATTTAGTGCAGGATGCCTTTGACAAGGTTAAGATCATTCAAGATAGACTTCGTACAACCCAGTCCATGCAAAAGAGTTATGCCAACCGTAAGGTTCATAATGTGGCATTCATGGTCGGGGAGAGAGTGTTGCTTCGGGTGTCGCCCATGAAGGGTGTGATGCGGTTTGGGAAGAAGGGAAAGTTAAGCCCTAGGTTTATCAGGCCTTTTGAGATTATTGATCGAGTGAGAGACGTGGCTTATAGACTTGCGTTTTCACTAGGCTTATCAGCGGTAAGTGTTTCATGTGTCCATGCTTCTAAAGTATCACAGTGATCCATCCCACGTGTTAGACTTCAGCAGTGTCAAGTTGGATAATGATTTGACATACGAGGAAGAGCCGATAGCTATTCTTGGCCGGCAAGTTCGTCAGTTGAGATTGAAGAGTTATCCTTCGGTTCATGTGCAGTAGAGAGGTCAGCCTGTTGAGGCAGCTACCTGGGAGTCCGAGTCCGATATGCGGATCAAATATCCCCATCTTTTCACTAGCTCAGGTACTTTTCTATGTCCATTAGAGGACAAACGGTTGTTTAGAGGTGGAGAATGTGATGACCCAAAAGATCATCTCGTGTTTAGAACCCAATTCGGGATTCCGAGGCCTTCAAAACCTCATCTTACTTCTCCTCGATTTGCCTTTAAAAGTTGATTTAGTTGACTTTGGTCAATATTTTGAGTAAACTGATCCGGACCTGTATTTTGACGGTCCCAGAGGGTCCTTAGTAAAATATGGGACTTGGGCGTATGTCCGGAATCGAATTCCGAGATCCCTGGCCCGAGTAATGAATTTTTGTTAAAAATTGTTAAACTAAAAATCTAAGAATTTAAAGAAATTGAATAATGTTTGATCTTGTTGGTATCGGGTCATATTCTAGTTCTGGAGCCCGGTATAGGTTTAATATAATATTTAAGTCATGTCTATGAAATTTGGTGAGAAACGGGACTGATTTGACGTGATTCAGATGTCCGGTTGTGAAAATAGGAATTCCAAGTGTTCTTAAGGAAATCATGCTATTTGGTACTAAATTCGTAGTTCTAGATGTTATTTTGGTGATTTGATTGCCTGAGCAAGTTCATATGATATGTTAAGACTTGTGTGCGTGTTTGGTTTGGAGCCCCGAGGGCTCGGGTGAGTTTCGGGTAGGCTACAGGATGTTTTAGACTTAGAAAACCTGGTGTTGGATAGTTGAAAAAATTGCAGGTCACAAATCCTAGGAGAGCAGCCCCAGAATAAAATTCGCGGACCGCGGTAGAAGAACGCGGACCGTGGAGGGGACTTCGTGACCGCGGTAGGGTAAGGCTCAAATTCACGGCTGCACCCATCATTTCGCGGACCGTGGTGGGGTTCGCGACCGCACCCAAAATTTTGCGGACCGCGTAATATAGATCATAGGGGTGCTATATAAACGGGATTTTTCATTCATTTTTCAATTTTTCAAACCCTAAAACAAAAGAGGTGATTTTCCAAACACTTCTTCTTCACCAATTCATAAGTAAGTGATTCTTAACTCATTTCTTTTACTCTTTTACTTCTTTTTACAAGATTTCATCTTAGAAGCTAGGGTTTTTATGGTGGAATTGGGGATTTTGGGTAGAAATAGGGATTTTTATATAATTGGGATTTAGACCTCGTTTTGGGGTCGGATTCCAAAACTAATTACACATTTGGGCTCATGGGCTCATGGGTGTATGAGTTTTGGTCTGAACCTCGAGTTTTCACCAAGCGGGCCCCAGGTCAATTTTTGACTTTTTGGGGGAAAGTTTGGGAAAACTTAATTTATGCATTGTAGTTGATTCCTTTAGTAATAATTGATGATATTGAGTTAATTGTGACTAGATATGAGTGGACTGGAGGTGTAATCCAGAGGAAAAGCGATATTTGAGGCTTGAGGTTGGCCGTGGAATCAAGGTAAGTGTTGTGGCTCACCTTAGCTTGAGGGATTAGGTATTGTTGCCTTATTTGCTATGTGCTTGGTTGTTGAGTGCGGCGTATAGGTGAGATGATGAGTACCTATACGTTGTCGTCGGGTCATAGCATGCGAGTGAGTCTTACACTTGTGACTGTTGTATTTCTTTAAACGTACTATTCATACTTAAACTGGTTAAATATTCATGTTAAACAAGTCTTATTATGTTTTTCCTAGTTTTAGATATTGGTCGAGTATTGACTCAAGTTGCGATTTACATTGTGAAGTTAAATGATGAAATGAGGTTCTTTATTGATGATTCCCTTGCTGGATTGTTATTGTTTTTGCTGTTTGGGCGAGGAAGAGTGTAAAGCACGAAGGGTGATGCCATGCAATGTTTTGTGAGTGAGCGTTAAAGAACGAAAGGTGATGCCATGCCATATTCTGTGTCTAATATTGATAATGCACGAAGGGTGATGCCATGCTATGTTATGAGAGAGTTGATGCATGAAGGGTGATGCCGTGCCGTTTATGTTGTTTCTTATGATAAGGACGAGAGTAAAAGCACGAAGGGTGATGTCGTGCACATATTGCTATGTTATTATTTCTGTTGGTACAAAGGATGATATTTACTTTGTTTCTTTACTGTATTATTTCCAGAACTTGATATTTCCCCTCAGCATGATTTCCCCTTCCCGTTATTATCTGTTAAATTTCCATTATTTTTATTTTCTCCTATATGATTTAACTACACAGGTTCATGTTATTTGTCGTGTCCTAGCCTCGTCACTACTTCACCGAGGTTAGGCTCGGCACTTACCAGTACATGGGGTCGGTTGTACTGATACTGCACACTACACTTTCTATGTAGATTTCGGTGCCGGACCTCATTGATTAGAGTTGGGTTGCTGCCTTCAATCCATCAGGAGTCCCAAGATAGATCTACCGGCATTCGCAGACTCTAGAGTCCTCTCCCCTCTATCTTAGTTTTCCCTATTTTCTTTCATTTCGAGAAAAGATATATTTCTTTTAAACCAGTATTTGTAAAAACTCTTAGACGTTTGTGGATTGTGACACCAGATCCTTGGGTAGTCATATATTACTTTTTTAAACTGTTATAAAAAATTCCGCACTTCTTATTTGTTTAGTTTAAATTATTGTTAAGTACTGTTTTGGTTAGTGATTAACGTGATAGAATTGTATCTGTTGGCTTGCCTAACATTCTAAGAGTTAGGTTCTATCACGATCCCGACGGTGAAAATTTCGGGTCATGACAATTCCCTCTTACAAGGTTAGAAAGTAGACTTACCTCGTCTCAAGGCCTACTTTCCGATCCATAACTCAAACCCCCAAATCCATGCCGAACAATCCAAAACTATTCAAATAGTGTATAAACAAATCAATAACGCTCAAAAATTTATATTCCAACTATTAAGGTTACTACCCAACCCTAAATACAAGATTCCTAAAATTCACCCCAGGCCCACGTGCCCTGATTCCGGAATTTTTCGAAGAAGTACTTACCCATAACCTTATGAAGTTAAATATATACTTTTTACAAAATTCCACAACCATTTTCATGGTCAAATCTAATTTTTATCCAAAACCTAGGTTTTCATCTAAATCCTTTATTTAACTAGTTTTTACATGTTAATCTATCCATAATCTATGTATTAAACTCATGTTGTGTAGAAATTACTTACCTCAAAGTGCTAGGTGAAAACCCTCTTCCAAAAGCTCAAAAAATCGCCCAGGAGATGAAAGGAAATGGCTAAATGGTCTAAGTCTCAAAATTAATAAGTTGTGCACAGGCCTCAGATGCCACATTTGTGACACCTGGTTCGCAAATGCGATGGTCGCAAATGAAACAAAACCATCGCAAATGCGAACTTGGACCTCCACTGCCAAAGTCGCAAATGCAACTAATAAGTCGCAAATACGGACTTTGCTGACGTTGTAAATGCGACCAAAACATCGCAATGTGAACTCTGCCTCAAGTCAGGCTCCATTACAATTACGAAGCCCTTCTCGCAAATGCGAGGTTCGAAATGCGAACAAATTCTCACATTTGCGAGACAACTGCTGCCAAGAAACACCAGAAAAACTGGAGTTTTTCTCATCCTCCCGAACGTCCGAAACTCACATAAGCCCTTGGGACTCCAAACTAAACATACCCACAAGTCTAAAAACTTTACACGAACTTTCTCGAGGCCTCAAATCGCATCAAACAACGTCGAATTCATGAATCGCACCCCAGTTCAAGCTTAATGAACTTTAGAACTTCAATTTCCACATTCGATGCCGAAACCTACCAAATCACGTCGGATGACCTCAATTTTGCATGCAAGTAACATTCGACATTATAGACCTACTCCAACTTCCGGAATCGGAATCCGAGCCCGATATCAAAAAGTTCACTTCCGGACAAACTTTTCAAAAACCTTCAAATTTCTAACTTCCGGCAAATGACTCCAAAATGACCTAGGGACCCCCAAATCCACTTCGGGACGTGCCCCCAATACCAGAATCATCATACAGAGCTATTCCCAAACTCGGAATCCCAAATGGACATCGATAACATAAAAATTCTCCGCCCAAATTCATGAAATTCTTCCAAAATGCTAACTTCCGCAATAGGCGCCGAAACGCTCCCGGATCATCCAAAACCTGATCCGAACATACGTCGAAGTCTAAAATCATCATACGAACCTGCTAGAACCTTCAAATCTGGATTCCAAGGTCTTTTACTAAATAATCCAACCTTCGTCAATTCTTCTAACTTCAAGCTTTTAAAATGAGAATTTTCTTTCCAAATCAACTCCGAACTTCCCAAAATTCAATTCTGCCCATGCGTACAAGTCATAATACCTAAAGTGAAGCTGCTCATAGCCTCAAACTGTCGAACGATGCAATAGAGCCCAAAATGACCAGTTGGGTCGTTACATTCTCTCCCACTTAAACATATGTTCGTCCTCGAACGTGCTAAGAACTGCTCTGTGGTTGTCTGAAATCACTACTTAACACCTCGTGCACCTACTCGTGCCACCACAACTCAGTTGAGCACACTAGCTCAAGCCAGTCTGAAGATTCTTCCTTTTTCTTAGTCAAATAAGCCTTAGAACCCAATTCTAGCATCTAGAATTCTCTACAAGGCATGTTTCCATCATACGAACACCGTATCAATCTCTATGCGATGCACTAATACGTGATTGCATACCTTTGCTGAATCTACACTATGCACTGCATAACTTATCTGAGCACAATAAAATCCTCTGATGATGATAGCCAAAATCTCATGAATTCGATGCTCACAACACACCTCATGACTCATATAAGTCATGTTCCAACTCTTGCAATACTGCCATGACGAAAGAGGTATGTAGAAACTCATAACCAACTGCTAAATCAACAAATCATTAGGTTTATTCTCCTGACCAGAACCATTACCTCATTCTGAACTGAATATCGATTAACCCTCTTTAATGTGGCTTATATAAATCCTATCGCACTGATCCCAAGTCCAATAATTTCATGTCACCTAGTATAAGCTGTTCAGGCAATAAGCCGCCCCAGACACGACCAAGAGTCTCATATGATGCCACAATGTGTCAACAAGCTACCAACTCGAATGTGATAAATAAGGAAAACGAACTCTAGAAAGGACTACTTGACCCACACAACTAATTAGACAACCGAAAAGGTGTTATGAACCTTCCTTAGAAAATGGGAAACAAAACACACAATAACAAATATAGGGGATTGTACTCAACATCACACTATTGCAGTGTGCAACCTTATCTAAACAATATACCCGTATAGGAAATACTTTGTCGAGCTAAAATGCTCATGACTACGAAATACCCGAATATCGGCCACAAGCACGCTAAGTGCATAATACCATCCCTGGGGAGACATATAGCGCCATACGCTACATAACTCAAGAACAACTAAGGTGCAATATAAGATCTGAATCTCAAGATCTATCCTACTCACATAACACTATCGCTACGCGGAACCTCAACACATACAAAATTTATCAAGTCGTTTCACAACTCACACGACACAATATAGTATTACATGAAACAATGGACAGCGAAACAACATCCAATACATCTAGCATGATATAGAGCCCACGTTCACATTTAGATCCATCCACAGACCTCAAGCCGATTCTGATCGTACTATACTTGGCTGGTAACCTTTAAAGGATCCACAATACCCCTTTTTCCCATGACAAACAAGAATAACCGTCAATCTGGAACAAACTTCCGCCCTTTAGACATAACTTCTCACATGAACAATAGTACCACAATCTCCATACTTGGTTCCAAATCTTCAATCAATCAAGTGACTACATGCCATACTTGTACAATCTTCCCGTGGGACATGCTCCCATGACCTTTCACACCAGGTAATAAGTCAGCACATCTATCTCACCGGCCACACTGATGTTGTAAGGCAAATTAAGAATCCACAATTAGTACGCAAAGCCTCTTACACAGGGCACCGATCTCAGGTGTCGCTAAAGATGATACCCGCTTACTCTAACCATCAGAATCCTTCCTTGCTCATCCAAGCTCTTGACATTCTTGTCAATACAGAACCGCAACCTTGATCCTTGACTTTCAAATTTCATGCTACTCACTGCACCTAATCATGCCAATATGCAAGAGTACTTGAATTTCATCATAACGCCTAAACCACTAATAGATTAAACACTTCATTGTATAGAAACCTTTCACTTTACTCGTTTCAGAAAATCATTGCAACACGTGACTGAATTCCCATAATCGCAGAAAATACAATCCTCAAGTAGTGGTCCAAACCACTATAACTCTTCCGTGATCCTCCTACACATAACATGCCATAATACTCGAATGCATCCAAATACAATCACTTACGGCGAACGTCAAACCTCACACGTACCGTCACACATCACATGCATAATTCAACGCGCTGAAGGAACTATCATTGCCACCATCATGCTAATTCAACCATTGCTAGCTGACCTGTCTTTTTCCAATTTATTCTTAACTTGCCTTACAAATAATAATAACTTCATTGATTACATCACGAGCCTAAATCCGCACTCATCCCGAGTAAACTTATTTCACGAGACCACGCTGTCCCAAATCCCACGAACCATCTCATAGCCTCCTTGTGTGCATAATCGCACCTTCAACTGGTACACCCATTTTGATAATTCCTCCATGAATCAAAAGTCATTTTCTCCCATTCCTCTCACGTTACACCACAAACCGAAGATAACATAGAACACTCCAATCCCCTTTTATAATCTACTGCAAAAGCTCGATACCCAATCATACTACGGACTCGAAATCCTCAAGCATCACACCTTAACTTTTGAATCCACTAGGACCGTTGTTGAGAGTCACCCACTCTGACTTGTTCCCAAATATGATTAAACTCCAAGGCTCTGCTATCATATGAACATCCTTCTTAAAGAAACGCCCGGCTGAATCACTTTTCTTGTAAATCACCTCTACACGAAGCATAACTCCTGAGTCTTCCCAAAGCCTGAGCATGAATTGATAAAGCCAACTATAGTACACATTCCTCAAATCGCTTTCTTAAATTACCACTGATGTTCTCTTTCCTTAGTCATAATAACCCATCAATAAGACGATAACCAGAAAGCTCACAAGTGGATAACCATACAATCCAACCGTAAGCGGTGGGACTCTCCCACTTAGCTTAAAGCTACTATTTCATAAACTTGGAACCCACCAAGATTCTTTCTTTATCGACATGATCTTGCACAATCAACCCACCAAATTCATCGAAATCCTTCTATTATCCTTTAATGAACACTCCGAACCACTAGCCATATTTACATATTCGATCTCTTACCGGATAGCTAGTAGGATTCTTCGTAGAAGCTTCGTCAACAACACGCGTCCGCTAACCTGCTCATAGGAGATAACCTACCTGTGGAAATTACATGCCAACATACTCCAACATCGCTGCACTGGGTATAATTACTACAAAATTAGTAGACCATCCTGAGCCCGAGCTTATTCATCAGTTGTACAAGTTCATTCACTCCTCATGGACATCAACTAAGGTGAGATAATGCATTCCAATCCAAAGTCATGTTGCATTCCTCTTCATATCAAGCAAACTCCTTTCTGTCACATCCAATTTTGCTCTGTATAGTAGCCAATATTCCTAATTAAGCCAATAGATCTAGTCACTGTTCACCATAAATCCCAAATCATTCTAAACTTTCCTCAAGGCATGTAGTTATCCTACCACTGAACCCATATTCTACTCTTCCACTCTCCCACTTTGGTCAAACTCTCTTTTTTGAGAAACTACTCGACTTCTTCTTCTTACACCTGGCCTTCTAGAAATTTAACCACCGCATGACACTTCCCACATGTCCTTCCTCATCCTTCGCTGCCCAGTTTTTTCTTTGAATTAAAAATCCATCTTTGCAGCACTTGGACCAATAAGTCGATACCAACTTTAACCTTTCCGAAGATCTTCTTGCTCGAGTCGTCAACACAAGGAATGCCGTTTCGATCCTGAACCAGTGCACACTGCGACTTTGACAACCGCTTCCCCAGCACCATACCCATTAATCTGCCCCAAATGCAAATTAAAGGGAACCATAAACACCGACGAACTTAACACATTCAATCAAGGGCAATGACACCACATTACTCATGAAAGTTCTACCACGCCCGAAAATACCAAGTTCACATTACCTCATCAACCCAAGCTTGAACATTTATAGTCCGACTGTCTTTCCTCTGCCGAAAATAAAATTCTAATCTCTAAATGTTGTATTGAATAAATATCCCTCCATGTCATTCACTGCTTCAACTCATAGACAAGCATCCTACCATTACACCAATACTATGTGATAGCAACGCACGAATCGTCATAACAATCAATGCCAAATCTCAAAACCTTAGGTAGTACTGATACTGAGCTGAAAGACAGAAAGGCCTTCCGCAAGGCGACGATAATATCCTAACCAAATACGCAAGGAGTTGCACCACATCTGTAGTACAATTATAATTCCTCAATTCCCTATTTATAATAAAAGCTTTATGTTGCATAAGATTGAGTAGGAAAGAAACAAAGGCATAAGCCTCAAAGGAATCAAACTGCATAATGAGGAATCAAGAAGGGATCCTAACAGTCATGTAGCCTCTCAAAGATAAGTACATACGTCTCCATACCAATATACAAGACTCTACTGTACTTGCTCATGACTCGTAAGACCTAAACAAACCTAGTGCTCTAATACCATGTTGTCACGACCCAAAATATATTAAGGTTCGTGATGGAGGCGGACACCACTATTAGGCAAGCCAACACTAAATAGTTAATTAAATCCCCAATTTAATATATTTGAAATCATAAATTTTCCTTCAATTTAACTAGTAAAAGATGAACTTTAAAGAATAATAATAATATTTTCCAAATTCAATACTAAATATCCCATAATCATCCCAGAACCCGGTGTCACAAGTGCATAAGGATTTACTAGGAATTAGAAATACAATACGATAACTAATCGAAATACAAATTTGGACAGAAAAGAAACACAACTGCTCTGAAGGAGACTCTGCTAGCTGTAGATCGTCTCGTAAGATGCTGCTCACCTAAGTCCCCGTATCAACCATGCCACTGTGCCCACGAGGACACTAGACATACATGTGCATGTACAATAAAATGTACAGCAAGTGTAGTATGAGTACAAAAATAATGTGTACCCAGTAAGTATCCAGTCTAATCTCAAAGAAGTAGTGAAGAGAGGTCAGCTCCGACACTTACTATTGCCAATAATAATATACCAATAATTTGATAAATCATGGATTTTATAAGACTGCAAACTCAATAACATGAATCAGGTAAATAATTCTTTTGTTAAAAGAAATTTCCAAATTTATTTTCATCTTTTAACAATTTACATCTCTGGCCAATGAGGCCACATCAATTATCAATAATTCCAAAACAATCAATCAATTCATGCACAAATCATGTCAAGGTCATACGACCCAGTCCAACATAATATTTAACTGTGCACTGCCAGAGAGTCGAATGACGCGAACCATAGATGCATCTATTTAATATGCCGAGGAGTTCTGCCCGTTCCATAAAAGATAAGCACATTAAAACAACCAAATCAAGAATTTATTAAGGGTTAATAATTCAACAAAAGATCAAAATTCTCATTAACGGTCAAGTGACCCGTCCTCGGCTCAAGTATGTCCTTTTTAAATTCCTTTATCAAATTCCAAGATGGCTTAGACAATTAAATTAACACGTAGGATTCAAGCATTGCGAATACAATATGATTTGGGTCCTAGACCACCCGGACATAAGCATAATAGTAGCTACGCACGGACTCTCGTCACCTCGTGCGTACATAGCCCCCACAAATAGAAGCATGTATTAATTTAGTTCACCTATGGGGTTAATTCACTCTTACAAGATTAGAAATGAGAAGTACCTCGTCTCAAGGCCTACTTTCCATTCCAAGAATGAGCTCAAACTCCCAAATCGGTGCCGAACAATCCAAAATTATTCAAATGATGTATAAACAAAATAATATACACTCAAAAATTCATATTTCAAATATTAAGGTTACTACCCAACCCTAAATAGAAGATTCATAAATTCACTCCCGGGTCCACGTGCCTTATTTTCTGAAATTTTTTGAAGAAAGTTACCATAACTGTATGAAATCAAATATATAATTTTTACCAAATTTCATACCATTTTCGTGGTCAAATCTCATTTTTTTCCAAAACCTAGGTTATCATCTAAACCCTTGATTTCACCAATTTTTATATGTTAATCTATCCATAATCTATGTATTAAACTCATGTTGTGTAGAAATGACTTACCTCAGAGTGCTAGGTGAAAACCCTCTTCCAAAAGCTCCAAATATTGCCCAAGAGATGAAAGGAAATGAGCTAAATGGTCTAAGTCCCAAAATTAATATGCTGTGCACAGGCCTCAGATGTTGCATTTCCGATACCTGGTTTGCAAATGCAATGAACATGGGCCTCCACCGCCAAGGTCGCAAATGCGACCAATGAATCGCAAATGCAGACTCTACTAAGGTCGCAAATACGACCAAAACATCACAAATGTGAACTCTGCCTAAGGTCAGGCTCCATCGCAATTGCGAATCCCTTCTCGCAAATGCGAACAAATTATCTCATTCGTGAGACCTGCAACTGCTGCCAAGAAACACTAGAAAAACTGGAGTTTTTCTCATCCTCCCAAACATCCGAAACTCACCCAAGCCCTCGGGGCTCCCAACCAAACACCCCCACAAGTTTAAAAACATAACACGAACTTGATCGAGGCCTCAAATAACATCAAACAATGTCGAATTCATGAATCACACCCCAATTCAAGCTTAATGAACTTTAGAACTTTAACTTCCACATTCGATGCCGAAACCTATCAAATCATGTCTGATGACCTAAAATTTTACACACAAGTCACATTCGACATTACAGACCTACTCCAACTTTCGGAATCGGAATCCGACCCTGTTATTAAAAAGTCCACTTCCGGTCAAACTTCTCAAAAAACCTTCAAATTTCTAACTTTCGCCAAACGATTCCAAAATGGCCTAGGGACCTCCAAATCTACTTCCGGACGCGCCCCTAATACTAAAATCACTTAATAGTGGCATGTAGGTCGGTTAGGCCCGGGACCGGCCCAAGCCCACGAGCCCAAATGGGTAGTGGGCCTAACCGGGGTGGGCTTCTAGGTGGGCCAGTCTCTTTACATAGGTCCGCGAGACAGGGACCGTTTGGGACCGGGAACGGTTGGTAAGTGGGCGGGTTCAACCGGTCCTAAACAGTCCTGAGTGGGCCTAACGCGCCCAACGACTTTTTTTCAAAAAAATATTTTCTACCAAAATGGTCATTTTTAGCCGTTAGTGCTTTTAAGAAACGGTCGTTTCTTGCCATTGGCTATTTATAAAATATCCATTTAACCCCAAACTTTTTATAATTACACTTTTTCCCTATTTTCAACTATAAATACCCCCTCATTCTTTCATTTTTCTCACAAAATCATCAATCTCTCTCTAATTTTCTTCTATAATTGGTTACTTTATTGTTGCAATTTGTGTGAAAAATTGTGAAGTTGGTAAATTATAGTCTTCAAGTCTTCAACGATAATTAATTTTCAACAAGTTGTTCGTCAATTCGGTAAACTCGTTCCAACTCTTTAGTTTTAATATTATAGTTTTGTTTTATTTTATTTACTTTTATATTGTTTGATTAATTAAGATGGATTATACGTTAAAAAAATATTTAGTAAAAATAATGGAAAATCCAATAGTGGTGAATCTAGTGGCCAATCTCTTCCTCCTCCAATTCCCCGGGCTCCCTACCCAAACCCCATACCCGCCTTCCACCTGCTCCTATTCTTAATAGTGATAATAGTTTATAACAATTTACTGAGAGTCAATATTTGAATAATGTTGGAGGTAGTGAACACTTAGACTATGAATATATGAATTCTCGTTATGGTAATCCAACTATTGATGAAAATAATGAGGAGAAAATAGATTTTGATGAAACGCAGCCGGATGACGATACACCCACCAGTCCTGTTGCTGAAGTTAACCCAACTAATAATAATCCAAATGATGCCCCATCTGACCTCCCTGTTAGTACCCCTACTTTTTCTAGACAATATTCTAAACGGGCCGAAACATCTTTTAATTGGCTATTTTAATGGGTTTTCAATGTCTTGGCCTTATGCTTCTTATGTTTTGATGATCTAACAAATGTGTCATGAAGAACCAGATAGAGAACCTGGATATACATTTCATATGAACTGGTCGAAGTCTGAAAAACGACCACATGGAGGAACACAACAGGGACCTGGTGACCTCGTGCCTTAGGGTTCTCTGACACAAGCACAAGTTAGTGACTGTACGCAATCAATATAAAGAGAAACACAATAGGGACCTGTTCCCTTAGGGTTCACTGACAGAAATGCAAGTCAAGTACACAGCTGGAACGTAGCAGAAGAAAGTAACCATCTAGCAACTGTCACAGAAGAGGAACACAACTAGGACCTGGTCCGTTGGTGTGTCCTGACAGAAGTACAAAGCCCACTATCCAGCTGGAACGTAACTGCCCAAAAGTAGCTGTGCAGACAGTACAATAGTCACTTCTCATTGGAAAGAAGCATACACCAAGAGTTTACATCACTATCCATTGTGCTATATTTTGTGATAAAATGAACTGGTGCAAGGCACACCATTCTTTGTGCATTCAGTGATATTCTCTCAAGAAATAAAAGTATTCATCCGGCATTGAAGTCACTGGTGTGTCAAGAACAATAAGACAAATCCACTAAGGATCAGTTTCTAAATGAGTTTATGTACATCCGTAGTTGAGTTGTAATCTTGTTATTTGTTCGTCATAGTAATTCCTAGTTTGCTTTCTTAGAAGCGTGTCTTAGGAACAAACCTACAAGAGTAGGGAGATTACAAGTTAGTAGAGTTAAAAGCCTACAAGAGTAGGTCGTGGTTTTTTTATCCCCTTGTGTGGGATTTTTAAACATAGAAAATCTCTTGCCTTCTTTACGTTCAGTCTTTACTGCATTCTAAGCATCATCTCATAGAGGACCAGGTACTCTATAGTTTGGTGGACTCATATAAACTAACAGTTGGTATCAGAGCAGTTTTCTCCTATCAGGCTAATACCTAGGAAGGATCCTCAATGACTGTTCCACCAAACTTTGAAGAAGCACAATCAACCTATAGATATCCCAAATTCAATGGCCAATACTATGGCTGGTGGAAGACCCATATGCATGACTTTACGATGGCAGAAGATTCAAAGCTATAGGACATCATTTGTTATGGTCCACATGTTCCCATGAAGAAGCTTGAAGAAACAGGACCATTGGTGCCCAAAGGAAGAAGAGAGTACAACGACATTGACAGAAAAGCTATAGAAAAGAACTATCGTGCCAAGAAAATCTTGATGTGAGGCATAGGACCTGATGAGTACAATAGAGTATGAGCTTGTGATACTGCCAAAGAAATATGGGAAGCTTTACAAACCACACACGAAGGAACTACTCAGGTCAAACAATCCAAGATCAACATGCTCACCACTAAATATGAGCTCTTTAGGATGAAGGATGATAAGTCCATACAAGATATGCACATCAGATTCACCTCCATCATAAATGAGCTTCACTCACTTGGAGATGTCATTCCCAGAAACAAGATTGTAAGGAAAATCCTCAGTGTTCTACCTGGGTCTTGGGAAAGTAAGGTAAATGCCATCACTGAAGCTAAAGATCTACAGACTCTGACCATGGATGAGTTGATTGGTAATCTGAAGACATAAGAGATGAAAAGAAAGAAATACAGTGAAAGAAGAGAGCCCAAGAAGGAAAAGAACCTAGTGCTTAAGGCTAAAAATAGTGATTCAGGTGATGAAGATAGTGACACGGCCTATCTTACTAAGAGATTCAAAAGATGATCGAAGAAATGGTGGTATACCAAAGTGGGGCAGTTCAAGTAAAACAAGGAACAACGATCTCTGTCACAGATGTGGAAAGTCAGGGCATTTCATCAAAGATTGACCACTCGCGAAATAGGAACAATACAAGCAAAATCCTGACAAAGCATGAAAAAGGAACATGGTTCCAGATAAAAGATTCAATCGAAAAAGTGCTGCAGACAATATCGTTAAACATGCTCTTGCTGCTCGGGGATATTCCTCGAGTGAATCCGAAAGGGAATCAGATGCAGAAAACTGTTCCATGATGGCAGTGGAAACTGAATCAACAAAGTATGATTCACTATTCGCGTTGATGGCTCAGTCAGATGATGATGATAATGAAGACGATGAGGTAAACTTCAGGGATGTTCAGAGAAATCTGAAATCCCATTCTTCTAAGAAGCTAAGGTCTTTATCTAATGTCCTAATTGAAGTCTATTATAGCCTTATAAACGATGAGGAGATCCTAACTATAGAAGTAAGAGAGGCATAGCAATCTAGAGATTATCTAGTAGTCTGTGTAGTGGACTTAAATGAGACCATAGCTAATCTTGAAAAAGAAAAAGGAAGCCTTGAATGAAAGAATAACTAGTGTTGAAAATGAAAGAGACGATCTGATGGTAGTATTTGTTAATCTAAAAGAAACAATAGAAAGCCTTAACAATGAGAAACATGCCTTAGAAGAAAAAGTTGCATCTACTAAAGAAGAAAGGGATGACCTGTTAGTAATATGCACTAATCTAGAGGAAACCATTGGGAGACTCAATAGAGAACATAGGAATGTAAGTCTTGGGAAAGTAAAGGAAGTAGAAAGTGAGACGCACATCATGCTTGAAAAGGAGTTAATTGTTGTGAAAACCAGTCTCTGTAGTGAACTCGAGAAGAATCAGCAACTTCAAGCTGAATTGGAGAAAGTAAGAAATAATCTTGAAAAATCTCTGAAGTAGACCTGGTCCTCAGATGTTGTCACTGCCATGTATCTCAACAACAGTGGGAACAAGCAGGGCATTGGGTTCCAAAGGGATAAAACTCCCTACAACCCGCACAACAAGTATGTCACTGTACCTGATAACTGGCTATGTACCCACTATGGGAACAATGGACATTTTAAAGAAAATAGCCAGGTCAGGATTCAGTCTACTCAGAAAAACAACATGTTTACTGATGGAGTGACTACGAACAAAGGACTAGGTATCAATCGCAAAAAGCGGATGTTGCCTGCATAGACTAGGAAATCCCTCATTCATCCTTTTTATCATAACAAGGGACCCAAACTAGTTTGGGTTCCTAAATCTAACCCTTGATTTGCATTAGAAGGGAATAGTGAGAGGAAACGGACTGTGATGAACTATGGACAGTGGATGCTTAAAGCACGCAGCTGAAAACACCAAGAATCTCTTCTCACTGAAAGCCCTGTAGGAAGAGAATGTATCCTTAAGAAGGAAGTAAAGGGTACATTCTCAGTGAATGAAAAGGTAGAAAGGTTCTTTTAGCACTCAAGTGGGAACGTGCACTATGTGAATGGCCTAAAAAGTGCAGTCACCAATCTGATAACTTGCCAAGTGGTCTCAGTGGAAAAAGGAAACAAGAACATCCACTCCAACTAATTATAAATCTCCACAAGCTGGTGGTATGAGATGAGTGAAGTCGTAACCATGGCATGAAGGATTGGTATATGCAAACTTCTCACCTCTGAATAAATTAACTCATCAGGACCTGGTTCGTGGTCTGCCAAACTCAAGTGTCACCTG
The DNA here is from genome assembly GCF_000715075.1 of Nicotiana tabacum. NCBI lineage: Eukaryota > Viridiplantae > Streptophyta > Magnoliopsida > Solanales > Solanaceae > Nicotiana > Nicotiana tabacum. The sequence continues at coordinate 168,743,533 of NC_134085.1, read as the reverse complement.
GACATGAGTTCACAAAATGAATAAGGAGGAGGAAGAAGGGATCAAGCACAATTTCTCTACATTCAAAGACTCCACAGCAAAATGGTATTGCTGAAAGAAAGAACGAAACTGGAAAATAATGCATGGACAATACTCATCGACTATGGAATCACCAAGAAATTCTGGGCAAAAGAAGTAAATATTAATTTCTACGTGGAGAATAGGTGTCGGATCAGGTCCCTCCTAAATCAAAACCCACCATGAGCTGGCAAATGGAGGAAAATGCCATGTTCTAGACAACATAAAGGATCAGCTTGAGAAGCTCAATGCAAAAAGATGAGCGAAGAAATCCTTCTGGGTACAATCCACAAAACAAGGCCACAAAGTCTCCAACAAAGGGCACACTAAATGGTAGAAGGCGCTCATGGGGTATTTAACAAGATATTTTCCCTTTCCAAGAAAGAAATGGTGATGATCAGTATGATGAACTAACCCTATCTCTGGGAAATATCTGAGGTTTCAAATAGGGAGGATAATAAAATGAGTAAGATGAAGGAGACTGGCGAAAGACAATGCATCATCATCCTCCACGTCTCACAAAGAATCTAGTACGTCACCTACTACCACTGAAGCTGAAGGAAGAGTAAAGATGTAGCTCATGGCACTGCACAAGCAGCAGAACACAAAGTGTGGGGAAATCAAATTAACCTCCACTCTTCAATCAAACTTCTGTCTGAAATTGGAAAACCAAAGGCTCCCATCTGTGTGACAAGTCAATCACTCTCTTTTATTCTAGAGTAAGATAAACATGTAATTTTTCTTTCCTTCTGTATCTCCACTCCAGAATAGAGTCCAAAGAGTAAGTCTGTAGGAATCCTACCTGAAGGTTGCTGAAGGTTGCCCACAAAACGTTTGAAATAGCTTAGAGGAACTCAGGACCTGGTCTTGTGTTACTCCTCAGTTGACAGTACTTTGTTGGGTATGATGATGTTGACTATGTAGGTCTTTCTATGGAAAAGGAAAGTACTTTTAGAACGGTTCACTTGTCATGATTCATGCATCATCCCTTGGGAGACAAGGAAGCAAAACTCACTGGCATCATCAACAACTGAAGAAGAATTTCAAAAACAAGAGGATCAAGCACATTGAAGGATGAGATCATCTTCTGAGGGACAATATGAAGAAGGGATTGATCTGTGGAAAGTATTGCAGATCAGAAGACCAAATTCCAGATATCTGCATCAAAGCCTCGAGTAGAGAATATTCTGGATCACTCAAGTGAAGATGGGCTTACAAGAGTCTAATGAAGAACCTAATCCTCCATCAGTTGGCTAGGAAAGACACCGTCAGGTAAAGGTAGCTAAAGTATTTTATGACCAAGCCTAACTCACATCAATACCATTGTAGGTAAACACGCATGACGATCATAGAAGTTAAAGGTACATTTATGAACTGCGAGAGAGGAGCTGCTAAAATCTTTTTCAAAAAGAAATGTTTGGGCTTCAGGTTCTTGTACCTCAGGTTAGTAGTAATGTGCTTAATTCTGCATGCCCTCTCAAAACAATTTTTTTTAACAAAATTAACTCAACTGCCACATCATCCGACTATTCAACGTCTGCGTGTCATGTCTTGTCTTTCAAATCCTTTCATCCCCTCTGCACGGTAACACTTCCCCACAAACCTACCGCCGTATTTAGAACTATTCAGAACCTGTTTCGCTCTCCACTCATCATTAGCCCTTTTTCCAATAAAACTTTCTTTCTCTCTCATGGCAAGTCATGAACCTTCATCTCCTTTGTATAGCTAGGATCTTTTTCTCATCTCTCTCTTTCTCTCTCTACTCGTCTACCAATTACTCATCTAATGGTGATCGAACAATGATCTCATTCTCCCACCATTAACACCGCTCCCACTTCATTATTATCCTTGAAATGATCCCAAGAGCGTCACTATTTCACTCTTTCTACCACCTTACCCACTCTTGGCTCCTCCTCCACTCCTATAGTTTCTCCATTTCTGATAAACCCTATTTACCATATTTTTGAGAACCCTATGTCTAGTCAATCCTATGATCTCATCAAACAACACACAGGAGGTTTTACTCATCAAGTGTCAGAAGCCCCTGAGGATGATCCTGACCAGTATCAGAACTCCTCCATGTTGGACATAGTGACTCTCAAGGAGTCACTAGAAAAGGAAGCAACTCATAACATCATGGCTATAGTTGCTGAGAGTCTGATGAATGAAGGAGCATATATCTCATCTGAGTACCAGGGGGGAGAAATTCCATTCCTAGGAGATGTAAGAACCACAACACTCCTCGAGTCCCTGGCTCATGAGATATTCTCAGAAAAGCCTTCCGATGAACCCGATACTCTTCCATGCAAACTCACTCCTACACGACCTGTTCACTCCAAACTCTTAGAGTCTTCCTCCAAATCACCCATTATCAGGTCACTGCAGCAAGAGAGTTTTGAATCCTAATTGCAGAAAAGTAAGAGGAGTGTCAAGACAAGGAAAAAGAGGAAAATGAATCCAAAGGATTTCAATAAGAGTGTGTCAGTAAATCGGATAGACAAAGATACGTCCGGGGAACCTGGTTCCTTAGTACAACAATCTATGATAGTTTAAAAGTTTATAGAAAAGGCCTTTGATGAAACTGTTAAGGAACAGAAAGGGTCATCCGTGAAGTACAATAGCAAGTCTAAACTGAGTAAAATTGAGCTAGCCATGTCTGAGGACAATACTGTAGGGATGGAAAGCTGGAAAGGAAAGTCTGCCGAAAGGCTTAGCAAACAAAAAAAGGGAAACTGTTAAAGAACCTGGTTCAATAAGGTCTATGACCTGTGATGGTGGTCTTTGGTAGCAGAGATTAAGAACTCAGAAAGTATAGTGGGGTCGTACATTTGATCCAGCAATTTGGAGATGGCAGGCATGAGACAAATTCTAGAGATTGTGCAATTTCAATAATGGGAACACTTGTTTGAAGGGAGCATGCCTCTGGTGTACGAAGATGCAGTACAAACTTTCTTCGCATCTCTTTTCACTGTTGAGGGGGATCACATTTGTGTGCTCGTAAATGGAGTAGACATTGTACTCGATGCTTCCACGTTGGTAAAGGTTCTCAAAATTCCATGTGAAGGTATGTCCTCTGTTAAGGGTGTCTGTGGAGTAAACTTTCGGAGAGCTATCATGAAAGAGCAAGCTATTAAACAGGGGGAATAGGTGCATAAGAAGGTATTGCTTCCTGAGTACCAGCTTCTCTTTGAACTGGTCAATAAAGTACTCTTACCCCGCTCTGAGAGGCGCTCTATTGCTACAAAATCGGATATGGTCCTAATGGAAGCGCTTGATGAGTTTGTCCCAATCAATTTGCCAGCAATCATGATAGATCATATGCAAAAGGTGGCAAATTTTAAGGGTGGAAATCATGGGTTACCTTATGGCTTTCTCCTCACTCAGGTGTTCAGTTTCTATAAGGTCCCCTTGGAGAATCCTAGAGTGGGCACACGCAAGTAGAACTTCTCTAGGACAACTCTAGAAGAATGTGAATGTATAGAAAGAGTTGGTGGAAGCATCTAGACCATTTCTCAGCTGATCAATGCTCAAAATGTAGCCTCTGAGGAAATAAGAAGGCTGAGGGCTCGAAATTCAATACTGGAAACTTAGCTCGGTCAAGCAGCTAAAGGACCTGATTCTGTCAATGAGGAAGTTGCACGACTTACAAAGGAAAATGATAGACTTTGGGCTCAATTACTTGAAAAACAACTGTGTGCAAATGCCCGACTGGACTTGGTTCTCAAAACCATTGCTGTCTCTTCCTCCAATTCTCCTTCCTCTAGAGTCCTCTAGGATCCTCTTAGTGTCCAGCTATTTTTTTTGCTCCAAAATCTTGTGGCTGTTGTTTTACTTTTGTTTGCTTTTTGTCTGATGGCATGTTGAACTTAACCATTACTGCTCCTGACTTGCTCAGTCCAATGTAAACATTAATAAAACAACTCTCTTTCTCTGCCTGTACATTACTGATTTTCTCCGGCTTCTCTTTTCTGTCATGTTGTGTGCACATATGTGGCATGAGCTAGCTGTGTTAGACTTCATTATGCTTATTACCTGTTCTTTTTAATGATGCCAAAAGGGGAAACCATGTTAGGGGTAATAGGGTAATATGCTTTGTGTATAACTGAGGGAAAATCACAAAGGAGGAAGATCTGAGATTAAGGGGGAACTTCGTGTAATTCTGGCATCTCATCTGGTTATTTTTGCTCTAAACAAATATTGTCCATGCCTAAGTTTGTCATCATCAAAAAGGGAAAATTGATGGGTTTTCAATGTCTTGGCATTATGCTTCTTATGTTTTGATGATCTAACAAACCTGTCGTGAATAACCAGTTAGAGAACCTTGATATACATTTCTTGTGAACTGGTTGAAGTCTGAAAATCAGCAAATGAATGAACAACCATAGGGAGGAACACAACAGAGACCTAGTGACCTGGTCCTTTAGGGTTCTCCGACACAAGCACAAGTCAGTGACTGTACGCAATCAATATAAAGGGAAACACAACAGGGACATGTTCCCTTAGGGCTCTCTGATAGAAGTACAAGACAAGTACACAGCTGAAACATAGCAGAAGAAAGTGACCATCTAGCAACTATCACAGAAGAGGAACACAACTAGGACCTATTCCGTTGGTGTGTCCTGACAGAAGTACAAAGCCCACTATCCAGCTGGAACACAACTGTCCAGAAGTGCCTGTGCAGACAATACAACAGTCACTTTTCATTGGGAAGAAGCGTACACCAAGAGTTGACATCGCTATCCATTGTGCTATCTTTTTTGATAAAACAACCTGGTGTAAGGCAAACCATTCTTTGTGCATTTAGTGATATTCTCTTAAGAAACAAAAATATTCATCCAGCATTGAAGTCACTGGTGTGTCAAGAACAAGAAGACAAATCCACTAAGGATCAGTTTCTAAATGAGTTTATTTACATCCGTAGTTGAGTTGTAATCTTGTTATTTGTTCGTCATTGTAATTCTTGGTTTGCTTTCTTTGAAGCGTGTCTTAGGAACAAACCAAAGTTCGTAAACTTCTGAGTTTATGTTGTCACTAGGGATAGTCATAAGTTTAAAGCCTTTGCAACTAGGATAGTTATAGAGTGGCTTGTGGTGGTTGCATCACAAGTTAGTTTGAAGTCTTTGCAATAGGGTTTTTGCAAAGTGGCTTGTAATATGGAGATTGCAAGTTAGTAGAGTTAAAATCCTACAAGAGTAGGTCATGATTTTTTGATACCCTTGTGTGGGATTTTTCCACGTAGAAAATATCTTGCCTTCTTTACGTTCAGTCTTTACTGCATTCTAAGCATCATCTCATAGAGGACCAGGTACTCTATAGTTTGGTGGACTCATATAAACTAACACATTTTTATTCAAATAAGAGAAAACAATAGGGCTAAGTGTAAAACTTGTGGCAAAGAGTTCGCTTTTAAATATGTTGGAGGTCGGGGGGGGAGGGGGGGTGGGGAACGAGAAGTTTGAGGAGACACATAATGCTACACCCTGAAGATAAAGTTAAATTTCTTTGTTCAAACCGTAAAAGTAGACTTAAAGAATATTTTAAAAGATGCGATGAATTTGGCCTAAAAGAAAGAAATGTTCCTAAACCTTGTCCAACTAGATGGAATTACATGTATGAAAGTTTAGTTGTTGCATATGAATATAGAAACCCCATAAACTCAATGTTTAATGCTCATGTAAGTGATGATGATGAGCATCTTACAAATGCGAATTGGGCTAATGTTAAAATGCTTGTAGATTTTTTTGAAAAATTTCATATTACTACAAATGAATTTTTTGGGCAATATTATCCTACTATTTCTAAATGTTTAGTTTATATTGCAGAACTTGCAAATTTGTTTGCTTACTTTTCAGAGGGTGGGGAAATTTATGAACAAGTTGTTGGTGCTATGAGAAAGAAGTTTAAAAAATATTTTTTCTCTATTCCCCCTATTTATGGTGTTGCTGCCTTGTTAAATCCTACTATGAAATTAGGAGGTCTTCAATTTTGGTATCAAACTATTTATAATGGTTTAGCACTGGAAGATGAGGAGTTGCCTACACTTTCGGAAGCACAAGCCTCAAATTAAAATAAATGCTCAAACTATTTATAGTTCTTATCAAATTGCAATAGATCATGCTAGACCAAATGTTCCAAATCCTTCTTCTTCTAGTTCTCAATCATCTAAAAGAATTGCGGGAGTAAGAGCACTTACTGCTTGGGCCGGGTTCAGGGGTTCTCAAGGTTCTAGTTCTAGTTATTGTTCACAACTAAATGAGCTTAAAATTTATTTGTCAAAGGAAATTGAGGAAGTGAATCCCGACAACTCCTTTAATATTTTGGAATGGTGGAAGGACAAAGAAAAACACTTTCCGATTCTTTCAAGGATGGCCCAAGATATTTTGACCATTCAAGCTTCAACAGTGGCATCAGAGAGTGCTTTCAGTCAAGCAAGACTTCAACTTGGTGATTATAGAGCGTCTATGAGGGAGAGCTTGGAAAAATCAGTACTTTTCAGAGATTGGATCCATTCGAAACGAAGAAATTTTGGATTTGCTAAATCACAACTAGAGGTAGACGAAGCTAACGAAGAAATGCAAGCTGAACTTGCGGAGGATGCAGCTTCGCCCGGAAGTGGTGATGAACAAGCTTCTTCGCCACCATCAACGGAAATTCCTCCGAACCTGGAAGGATTTATGAAATTTGTAAGAGATACCATATAAAATTAATATGTAACTTGTATTTGGCACATCTTGATTAGTTTCTTTTTCTTCTCAATGGTGGTATTAGCACCTTGTTGCGCTCATTCCATTGGGGGAGGAAGACTAAGAAAAATATTGTCATGTTTTGTTAATGCTATAATAAAATTATAACGCATTACTTTGAATATCTCTTTACAATATTTTTGTGTCTAAATTTGAATTCACAATTCTATTATAATTTTTACAAAGAATTGCCATAGATAACAATTTTTTTTAAAAAAAAATTAAAATTAACCGTTGGGCCCACTTAGGCCCGGGACCAACCCACTTAGCCCAGGACCATTAGTTCGTTGTCTCGGTCCCATACTAGTTCCTACCAAGAGCCCATGAAGCCCGGGACCACTTAGGACCGGCCCATGAAGCCCGGGCCCCCTTAGGACCGGCCTACACGGCCCGTTTAGGCCAGAGACCGGCCCATATTACACCCTTAGAATCACCATACACAGATATTCCCAAACTTGGAATCCCAAACGGACATCGATAACATAAAAATACATCTCCACCCCAAATTCATGAAATTCTTCCAAAATGCTAACTTCCACAATAGGCGCCAAAACACTCCCGGGTCATCCAAAACTTGATCCAAACATACGCCCATGTCCGAAATCACCATATGAACCTGTTGGAACCTTTAAATCCCGATTCCGAGGTCTTTTGCTAACAAATCCAACCTTAGTCAATTCTTCCAACTTAAAGCTTTCGAAATGAGAATTTTCTTTCCAAATCAACTGCGAACATCCCGAAATTCAATTTCGACCACGCGTACAAGTCATAATACCTAAAGAGAAGCTTCTCATGACCTCAAACCGCCGAACGACGCGCTAGATCTAAAAACGACCAGTTGGGTCATTACACTGACATTTGTAAATGCTAATTTGCTATATAGTGTAAATAAGTAAAGAACTTATAGCTAAAATTTTATTCATACTTGAAAGGAAATTAAATGAGTATTCAATAAACCACGCGGGATTTGTTCAAACTCAAAATTCCACCACTTGTAATTTGACAACAATTGTAAAAGTATCCTAAAAGTGAAGTTCGATGCATTCTATTCTTTTTCAAATTTGGATTAGACTGCTTAATAGCCGTATCAGGTAAAAAAAAAAGGTTAGTATCATTCTGTCAATCTCTTTATTTATGTTAGAATTAGTATAATATAAATATTAGAATAATTATTAACATAAAAGGTATTGCAGTCATGCTATGTAGATCCAATAAACAATTGTATAAGGTAAAAACTTAATGATCTTTAAAGTCACAAATAATCGGACTTCCTACACAAACCAAATAGGAAAAGATCTATTAATCATAATTTTATTTAATTTCAAACTCATAAATATTAGAAAAGTAATTTAATGACTATTTTGTTCGGTGTGAACTCTATTTTAAGAGGGTAAAAAAATAAACGATATTTCGCTAAGGGTCTTCCTGCTTTTAACATAATATAGATAAGCCAAAGGTCATATAAGAAAACCCATCTATGAGTTACCTGGCAATGCCTAAATTTTCTGTTGGGAATAAACCCCCTGCAGAAATAATATTCATGGTAATAAAAGCGGAATAATAACGGAGCACCGAGATACAGTAATTAACAACAATAAAAGAGTGACAGCGACACAAAAAGTTTTACGTGAAAAACCACGACCATGAGACGAGTAACTGATATCACTATAGCAAGAAATTTTACACTTTGCAGGTCCGAGTAAAACATTCCAAAGACCACTACAATACTCAAAAGAAATAACTATCTTTTGATATCCCACTCACTACAATATCGCTCACTCTTTATTTTTCTCACAGACTATTTTCTTATACCCTATCTGTGATGCCTCACTCTTTATTTCTCTCTTTGTTGGTGTGTAGAAATGAGAGCCGAAACTCTCCTTTTATAGCCGAAGCCTCACTCTCTGAGCCTGCTATATTTGACAATTTGCACACATTTTTCCTTCTTTTTCTTCAATGTCAACAATCCGACAATGTTGGCTGCCAAACCAAAGAAATTCTTAGCCAAATAGTTTCCTTAGGCACATGCCTATTACTTTGGAATTTGAATGAGATAGACCCCATCAATATCCCGCTACAGTCTCATTCATCTAGAGGAGGTAGCACTGCATTCTAGTTTGAGTGCATGTCGACAAGTTCTTTTCATAGCTCGAACTTGTCTCTTGGTATCACCTTGGTCAGCATATCCGAAGGATTATTACTTGTATGGATCTTCTTGACATGTATGAATCCATCCTCTATTTTTTCTCGAATACAGTTATATCTCACGTCGATATGCTTCGTCCTTGCACGATACATGGTATTTTTGCTCAAGTCTATTGCACTTTGACTGTCACAATAGACCACATACTCGTTTTGATGTAGTCCAAGATCTTGAAGGAACTGTTTCCGCCAAACCATCTCCTTGCCAGCTTCAGTAGCGGCAATATACTTTGCTTCAGTTATAGAGAGTGCAACACACTTCTGCTATTAATTACAAGTTTCAGTGATGAAAAATAATATATTACATTTGGTGTAGGGTCTCAAGGAATAAATTAAAGGGATTCAAGAAGCAATACTAGTCAAAAGTAGATCAAAGGAAGAAATCAACGATCAGCAACACAAGAGGAAGAAGTAGCGGAGATCCGGCAAGAACAATCAATCACTGATTGACGGAAGCTAACAATGAGAGGAATTCACGATGAAAAAGGAAGAAACATCGGAGATCTGGCAAGGATAATCAATTAACGACTGATAGAAGCTATTACTGAAAGATCCCAAATCAAAGGGAAACACAATCACTGAAAATCAATGAAGCCAAAAATCAAGGGATCCAGCAGATATGACTCAAGTACCACAGAGATATGGCCAACCGATGGAAAGCTCGCCAAGACCATAAATCAAGGAAGAATAATGGGAACTTACCATATTCTTGGAAAGAATCAATCTATGAATTATTTCAAGAATCAACTCCCTTGGGTTTGCAATCTATCAAGATTCTTGAAGGCCTCATGGAAAGTATATATACAAATGTTCCGGACGTGAAAAGGAAATACTTTGAACGAACCATCTACCCTCTTTTTGTTGTACTCCAAACAAGCGTTGTAACTTGTTGTGTAATTAGTGAGAGAAGAAAAAGAGATAAACACTAGTGAGGCATTGTATCAAGAAAAAAAGAAGACATAGAGACTATGTTATTGGTGTAAAGCCACACCATTCATTCTGTACTCAAGAAACATCTATCACTGAAAGAACACACCCTTGCAACTGAAAGGGACTAGACTAGGATTCCCATTGAATCAAAACCAGTATAAAAATTTTGGTGTCTATATTTCCTGCATTTTATTTCTGTATTTAATATTATCCTGTTCTTATTTCTAGTCGACTAATTGGTAAACTAGTCAACTACTTATAAAAGTTTTTAAAAATAAGCAATTCACCCCCTCCTTGTACTTTCAATTGGTATCATAGTGTCACGACCCAAGTTCTCCCTGCGTGAACTGTCGTGACGACACCTAGTCTCTACGAATAGGTAAGCCTAATATTGCGGAAATGATATGGAAACACAAAGATAACAACGAACAAATATAGTTAATAAGCATAAATGATGCCCTCAGCATATACAATAATCACTTTTCCCAAAACCCAGAATGTCGCAATGTCAAAAGCTTTTAAGAGTTTCTACTACTCTATACATCAATGACTGAAGAAAACAAGGAGGAAGTTAAAATACGGGGATAGAAGGGGACTACGAGGTCTGCAAATGCGGGAAGATGTATCTTAAAGTTTCCTGAGGCAACAGCCACACGGCTAGACTCGAGGCCAATAGCTAGTACCTACATCTACACATGAAAAATATGTGCAGGAAAGGCCATGAGTACACCATAGCGGTACCCAATAAGTGCCAAACCTAACCTCGATCGAGTAGTGACGAGATCAGGTCAGGTCCCTACTGGTATAAATAAAATAGAAAAATACAAAAAGAAATATTACAATAAAATAAATACGAAAATCTGACAGGAATAGAATTCAATAAAAGCCAACAGTTCAAAACATAGTAATAGGTACAGGGGATCTCCTAGGATACCGTCCCATAGTCCCAAACGTATATGTGCCAGGGGGATCTTCCGGAATACTATTCTGTAGTCCCAAAGTAAATATGCAGTGCTGGGATATCTCCTGGAATATCGTTCCATAGTCCCAAAGTAAATATGCAGTACAGGGGGATCTCCCGGAATATCGTTCCATAGTCCCAAAGTAGATATGCAACTCAACCAATATAAATAACAGTCACAGCAAGAAAATCTACAGTTTGGATTAAGCTCAAATCAAGAAAACCAGGTAATTTCACTAAGCATGTTGCATAGAATAATACATATGCTAATGTAGGCATGCTTTTCTAATCTAAACAGGATAATACATATGCTAATATAATTCAAACAAGGAGAAAACAGGTTATGACTTAGTGAAAAATGGATTTTTACAACAAATAGCCTGTGTATGTACTTGTCACCTTACGTGCACGGTGCTCATATATCAAACTTTACCAAATCCTAAGGAGAGTTCCACCACACAAGGTTAGGCAAGCCACTTCCCCAGAACCAAGCTCAATTAATTTGAAACGAAGCTCTTTTCACGAATATCCAGCTCTGGATGGCCCAGATCTAGCTAAATGAATTATATAACGTAAATATAGCTACAAGCAACCAATCTAGCTACTGAAATGGATGCTAAGGCAAGAAAATAGAAAAAATACCCAAAACTCCTCCCAGGGACCATGTCTCAAAATTGGGTAAAAGTCACAAAATATGAACACCCATTTACTCACGAGTCTAACCATACAAAATTTACTCAAATCCGACACCAAAACCTCGACCAAAACCCCAAATTTCGACCTAAGAACTTTTCTCGACTTTCTCCAATTTTTCATCCCAAATCTGAAATTAATGGATAAAATTAATGATAGATTAGTGGAATATGACCAAAATCAAGTTAAGAATCGTTACCCAATTTATATCTATGATAATCCCTCAAAATCTCGTCCAAATCCGAGCTCTTAAACCCAAATTTTGATAAAAATGGCTAACCCTCGATTTTGAAATGTTTATATCTGCCCAGGTGCTCACACTACGTGATCGCGAAACAACTCATGCGATCACGTAGAACAAAATTTCATCCCGTTTAAAAATATACTATGTGAATGCGTCAACACACACGTGATTGCGAACTACTAACTACTCACCTCTACGCGATCGCGTTTGCCCTCATGCGACCGCATTGAATACTCACTTAAACTCCATTGTTTCTTCAATTCCTCTTCGCGAACACGGCCTAGCCTACGCGTTCGCGATGCACATCCTGACCAACCTATGCAATTGCATCCCTTCGCTCGTGAACGCATAAGGAAAATTGCCACTGACCTCAAACAAACCTACGCGATCGCATAAAACAAAACCAGCAACTGAACACCAACAAATTTCTGCAACCTTCCAAGTCTAAAAACTAGTCCATTAAGCACCCATAACTAGCCTGAGGCCCGCGGGACCTCAACTAAACATATCAACAAGTCCTAAAGCACCATACGAACTTAGTCGTGCCTTCTAATCACATCAAACAATGCTAAAAACACAAATCGCCCTCCAGTCCAAACTTAGTGAAATAGAAACTTCCAAATTCGACAATCGATGCCGAAACCAACCAAATCACGTCTGATTTACCCAAATTTTTCACACAAGTCATAATTCACATTACAGACCTACTCCAACTTCTAGTCAAAAATTCCATTACCGGACCAAAACTCTAAAAAATTGACCATCGTCATTTCAAGCCTAAATGATCTACAGACCTCTAAAACACAATCCGGACATGCTCCTAAGCCCAAAATTACCCAACGAAGCTAACAGAAGTGATGGAACTCCATTCTGGAACCATCTTCACATTGTTCTGACTACAGTCTGAATTCTAAGAGTTATGTTTCCATTTAGGGACTAAGTGTCCCAAAACACTTCAAAAACCAAAACAAAACCTCTCGCCAAGTCAAAATATCAGAAAAATATACGGGTGAAATAGTTAATAGGGGATCGGGGCTCTAACACTCAAAACGACCGGCCGGGTCGTTACACAGAGCTAGTCTCACACTTCTATGCTTAACAGCTTGTGAGAAAAGATCATGAAAAATCATGTTATTGTTAGAGAAATCTTTCAAGAAGTAACATCGCAAGTTAGGCCACTGTATTTCAATGGACAACACTTTTCTCACTGGAAAGTGCGTATGGAAATATATGCAAAGTCCTATGACATCAAAGTTTGGCGAGTTATCAAAAAGGAAAACTATCCACTACCAGCAGTTGCTCAACCACCTGCTGATCCAGAAGATATAGATGAATACACAGACGGGCAGATGACAGTTGTTCAAGTCAATGCAAAAGTAAGAAACTTACTCTATAATGCTATAAGTGGAGAGGAATATGAAAAAATCTCTACTTGTAATATAGCCAAAGAAATGTGGGATAAACTAGAAGTTACTTATGAAGGAACTAGCAAAGTGAAAGAAACTCACATCAACATGTTAGTTCATGACTACGAACTTTTCTAGATAAAAGAAGGAGAATCCATTGAAGAAATGTTTGCAGGGTTTAGCAAAATCATTAGCGATTTAAAAGCTTTTGGTACACCATACTCACGTGGTTATCAAGTTAGAAAAATTATGAGGAGTCTACCTACCACTTGGCAGACAAAAGTAGTTGCACTTGAATCACAATATCTTAATAAACTCTCTTATGATGAGCCTCGAGGAGATCTTATAGCATTCAAGAAAACTCAGCTCAAGAAAACAAACCAGGAAGAAAAGAAGAAAACAATCGCTTTCAAGGCTACAACTGAAAGAACAAATAATGATATTGATGATGACCCTAAAGCTCTTGAAGAAGAAATTGCGATGGTATCAAGGAATATGCATGGTCTAATAAGAAGATTCAGAAACACAATAAGAGGTAGAATACCGCCCAGACGAACCAAACAATAAAATGAATAAGACAAGAATGATGGAAAATGCTCTGAGTGTGGCCATGTTCAAGCTGAATGCCCAGATCTTAAAAGAAAGGTTTCCATAGGATTCAACAAGAACAAATCATTGGAAGCTGGAGTGATGAAGACAGTTTTGAACCTGAAGAGATAGCAAATCTATGCTTCATGACACTCTTGGAAAATGACATGAATAGTTCAGGTGCTGGATAGATGAAGATGCATCAGACGACGAATGCAAAGATGATAATGAGAATTGTTTCATGGCACGAGGTGAAACAAGCGAGGTAAGATCTTACAATCGTGAAAGATGTAATGAATTGCAGGATATTCTTTACCTTACTTTAAAAGAATCTCAAAAAATGATGAATGAACTAAAGAGACTCAACAGGGAAAAGAAACTTGAAGTATGTGAAATTGAAAAAGAGTTACTTCAAGATGAATTTCAGGAATTGCAAATGCAACTCAATGGCATACGCAAATCCACAAGGCATAGTTATGTCAAGTTAAACTAGGCAACTTACAAGTCAACTAGAAAAGGATCAGCTAGAACAAAGTCCACTAGTACTAACACAAGTGTAAGATCCAAGAATGGGCCAGCCCCTGTGTATCACTACTGTAATAAAAGTGGACGTAAGTATTCCTTTTGTCGAATTCGTAAATCTAATGTTTCGGGGTGGATTTGGAAATCCAAAAACAAACCTGATATTAGTAATACTAACCAACAAGGACCCAAGAAAGTGATAATTATGTTTTGCAGGAACACCACAGGAAGAGTCGCAAAGAAAAATGGTATTTAAATAGTGTGTGTTCTAGGAACATGACAGTTGACAAAAACTTGTTCAAAGAAGTTACGAGGATAAATCGAAGAAGTGTTAAATTTGGAGATGACTCAAAAAGGAAGATAGTCGGCACTTGCACAGTTCCATTCAATAACAACTGTGATATTACTGAAGTTTACCTTATAGATGGACTCAACTACATTCTTCTGAGTTTAAGACAACTATGTGATTCAAGGTATGAAGTCAAGTTCAAGAAAACATGTTGTACTGTTGAAGATAAGACAAGTAAAATAATCCTCCCAAGAAAAAGGTAAGGAAATGTTTATATTCTTGATAGTTTTGAAAATCTAGATGGTCACATTTGCTTAACATCCATATCTGATGATCCATGATTATGGCATAAAAAACTTGGTCATGCAAGCATGCATCTTATAAATAAACTCTTCAAGCATGATTTAGTTATTGGTCTCCCTAAACAAAAATTTTCTAGAAATCATGAATGTGATGCATGTCAGATTGGTAAGCAAACCAGGAACTCTTTAAAAAATAAAGACATTGTGTCTACATCAAAGCCTTTACAATTGCTTCATATGGATTTGTTTGGACCCACCAGAACTACTAGTATAGGAGGAATACAATATGTTTTTATTATTATTGATGACTACTCACATTTTAAATGAGTGATTTTTCTATCTCACAAAGATGAAGCTTTGAAAAACTTTGAGATCATCAGTAAAAGAGTTGAAAGAGAAAAGAGGTATCTTATTACAACCATTCATAGCGATCATGGACGAGATTTTAAAGAAGAGCATTCGAAGACTTCCGCAATGATCAAGGATACACCCATAACTTCTCAGCTTTAAGATCACCCCAACAAAACGGAGTAGTTGAGTGGAAAAATAGAACCCTACAAGATATGGCGAGAACTATGATACTAGAATATTCCTTGCCAAATCACTTTTGGGCAAAATCAGTAAGCACAACTTGCCATATTCTCAATAGATGTCTCATAAGACCTATCTTGAAGAAAACTCCATATGTACTATGGAAAGGTAAACGACCCAACATAAGTTATTTCCATCCATTTGGGAGCAAGTGTTTCATCCACAACAATGGTAAGGACAATCTTGGAAAATTTGATCCAAGAAGTGATGAAGGTATTTTTCTAGGTTATTCCAAAAACAATAGATCTTTTAGAGTCTACAAAAAATGCACCCGATCTGTAGAAGAATCAGTACATGTTATATTTGATGAAAATAACAGTACGATCGAGAAAGGAATTATTGCAGGTGATGAAGATCAAAGTCAAGAAACACCTCAGTCAAGCAAACCACAACAGTTGACTAACAAGCTAGATGGTGCCACAGAGTTAACTAATGAGATTAGAAACAGTCAACAAGAATCACAGAAGGAGTCAACTACTCATACGAGCATAACATCTCCAAATGAATGGAGAAGTGAACCTGAATATCCTCAAAAGTTCATCATAGAAGACCCAAGTGAAGGAATAAAAACCAGGGTAGCTCTCAAGAAAAAGGCAAATATAGCACCGATCTCTCATATTGAACCAAAGAAGATAGAGGAAGCTATAAAAGACTCAAGTTGCGTACAAGCAATACAGGAAAAATTGGATCAATTTGTTAAAAGCCAAGTGTGGAAACTACTGCCTAAGCCTGCAGACACTACTATAATTGGAACAAAATGGGTTTTCAGAAATAACACAATGAGGATGGAAAGGCTATGAGAAACAAAGCCAGATTAGTAGCTCAAGGGTACTCACAAAGGAAGGAATCGACTACGATGAAACCTTTGTTCTAGTAGCTCGACTGGAGTCAATACGAATTCTTCTTGCATATGCATCTTTCAAAAGATTTAGAATTTTCCATATGGATGTCAAAAGTGCCTTCTTAAATGGCTTCATTGAAGAGGAGGTATATGTAAAACAACCTCCTTGATTTGAAGACTCAAAGTTTCCTTACCATGTGTATAAGTTGACCAAGGAATTGTATGGACTTAAACAAGCTCCACGAGCCCTGTATGAAAGACTTAGCTCATTTCTACTTGATCACGACTTTATAAGAGGTAAAGTAGACACTAAAATATTCATCAAAAGATCATCAGAAGGTAATCTTATTATTCAAGTTTAAATTGATGATTATCTTTTGAAGTGCTAACCCTCTTTTGTGCAAGGAATTTGCCAATTTTATGCAAAGTGAGTTTGAAATGAGTATAATGGGAGATCTCACATTTTTCGTTGGAATGCAAATCCAGCAATCTAAAGAAGGAACCTTTATATGCCAGAGGAAATATACAAAGTAGCTAATTCAAAAGTTTGGTATGAGCAGTGCTAAAGCTATTGACACACCAATGAGCCCGTCAACAAATCTTGACAAAGATGAAAAGGGAAATCAACTTGATAAAACCAAATATCGAGGAATGATTGGCTCTTTACTTTACCTAACTGCCAGTCGACCCGATATTAAGTTTAGTGTATGTAAATGTACCAGGTTTTAATCAGCTCCTAAAGAGTCATATCTGATTGCCGTAAAGAGAATAATTTGTTATCTTATTGGAACTATTTCTTACGGACAATTGTATCCACGCTCTAACAATTTTAAACTAAAAGGTTTTTCAGATGCTGATCTTGCAGGTGATAAGGAAGACAAAAAAAGCACCACCAGGACATGTCAATTACTTAAAAAATCACTGATATCATGGAATAGTAAGAAACAAGGAGCAGTTGCACTATCCACAACGGAGGCTGAATATATCACAATTGGACAAAGTTGTGCACATTTATTATGGATGTCTCATCAACTAGGTGACTATGAACTATTTTTTTAACCTATTCAAATATTCTGTGATAACTCTAGTGTTATATGTCTTTCAAAGAATCATGTGCATCACTCTAGGGCTAAGCATATAGACATCAAACATTATTTCATTATAGATCATGTCTTCAAGAGAGATGTAGAATTATTATGTGTTGACACTACTAATCAATTAGCAGATATTTTTACTAAGTCTGATGTCAAAAGTGGGGGGAGAAAGAATTATACATTGTAGGCATAGGAAGCACATTGTAGGAGTCGACTAAAGGAAAGACCAAAGTATGCAGCACTTTTTTAGGGGGAGTCGAGTGAATAATCCGCACTCATTGAGGGGGAATCGATCGCACTCATTGAGAGGGAGTCGACTACAAGAACAACATGAAAGTCAACTATTGTTTATATATTATTTTTGTTATCATAAAAAGGGGGAGATTTCTAATTATAATTTTTCAATGATGAAAAATAATAAATTACATTTGGTGTAGGGTCTCAAGGAATACATTAAAGGGATTGAAGAAGCAATACTAGTCAGGAGTAGATCAAAGGAATAAATCAGTGATCAACAATGTAAAAGGAAGAAGTAGCGGAGATCTGGCAAGAACAATTAATTAGTGATTGACCGAAGCTAACAAGGAAAGGAATCCGCGATGAAAAAGGAAGAAACATCGGAGATCTGGCAAGGATAATCAATCAATAACTGACGGAACATATTACTGGAAGATCCCAAATCAAAGGAAAATGCAATCATTGAAAATCAATGAAGCCGAAAATCAAGGGATCCAACAGATATAACTTAAGTACCACAGAGATATGCCTATCTGATGGAAAGCTCGTCAAGACCATAAATCAAGGAAGATTAACAGGAACTTAACATTATTCTTGGAAAGAATCAATCTAAGATTCCTTTCAAGGATCAACTCCCTTGGGTTTTCAATCTCTCAAGATTCTTAAAGGCCTCAAGGAAAGTATATATACAGATGTTCCGGACGTGAAAAGGAAATACTTTGAATGAACCATCTACCCTCTTTTTGTTCTACACTAAACAAGCATTGTAGTTCCTTTAGATCCGTTGTGTAATTAGTGAGAGAAGAAAAAGAGATAAACACTGGTGAGGCATTGTATAAAAAAAAGAAAAGAGACATAGAACCTAAGCCTTTGGTGTCTTTAATTCTTGCATTAAGTCTGAACTGGAGTAAAAATTCTGCTGTCTTTAATCCCTGCATTTTATTTATACATTTACTATTATCCTGTTCTTATTTCTAGTCGACTAATTGGTAAACTAGTCAACTACTTATAAAAGTTTTTAAAAATAAGCAATTCACCCCCCTCGCCCCCTCCCTCTTGTGCTTTCATCTGCAACTTCGACTACCATGATATAGCTCCCCCTGAAAAAGTAAACAAATATTTAGTAGTGGATTTTCTATTATCAATGTCACCTGCCATATCAGCATTTGTATAGCCCTTCAATATTGGATCAGATCTTCCAAAACACAATCATTCATCCGAGGTTCCTTTTAGATACCTGAGTGTCCACTTTACAACTTCCTAATGTTCTTTCCCAGGATTTTCAAGAAACCTACTAATGACACCAACAACATGAGCAATATCAAGTCTGGTACATATCATTGTATACATTAAGCTCCCGACGGTAGAGGAATATAGAACTTTATTCATGTTTTCTTTATCATCCTTTGTTGTAGAAACATTTTCTTGCTCAACTTCATATGACCAGGAATAGGCGTGCTAACTGGTTTAGCACTCATCATATTGAAGCATTTAAGCATAGGTTCAATGTACTTCGTTTGTGACATCAACAACTTTTGATTTGTCCTATCTAAGACAATCTCCATTCCTAGAGTTTGTTGTGTTGGACCCAAGTCTTTCATGTCAAATGACTTGGACAAATCTTCCTTCAACTTGGCAATCAACTTCTTATCTTGTCCTACAAACAGCATGTCATCCATATATAACAAGAAGATGATAAAGTTATTGTTAGAGAATTTCTTATAGTATACACGTGGATCTGAAAAAGGTTTTTGTACGTTTGACTTCTCATGAATGAGTCAAACTTGTTGTACCACTGCCTTGACGCTTGTTTCAGCCCATAAAGATTTTTTTTCAACTTGCACACCATGTGTTTCTTCGTCTTTACTTCAAAACCTTCTGGCTTCTCCATATAGATATCTTCTTCCAAATCTCCATGCAAAAATATATTTTTCACGTCCAACTACTCCACTTCAAGATCTAGGCTAGCTTCCAAGCTCAAGATTGTTCGAATAGAAGTCATTTTGACAACAAGTGAAAAAAATTTCATCAAAATCAATATCTTTATTCTGTTCAAAGCCTTTTACGACCAATCGAGCTTTGTATCTGACCAGCTTGCCATTTTCGGTCTTTCTTGAGCTTAAAGACCCACTTACACTTTAGTGGTCTTTTGCCTTTTGGAAGTTCAACTAGTTCATACGTGTCATTCTTCTGTGGAGAATTCATATCTTCTTACATGGATTCCATCCATTGGATTTGTTCTGGATGAGACAACACTTCCTTGAAGTTCTCTGGATCCCCTTCATCAGTGACGAGGACATATTCTGAAGAAGGATACCTCTTAGACTGTACCTTCTCTCTTTCAGATCTTCTCAATGGTTATTGTCCTTCTTGTTGTTATTGTTTATCTTATTCATCCTCTTGTTGACTAGGGTGCTCCCCCTGCTCAACAAACTCTTCATCTACACCTTCTGTGTGCAATTTTTCACCTGTGGAAGGATTGCGTACAAGTACAGTAGGAGCACTAACAAAGTTAGTGACTGTACCATTATTATTTTTTGTCTCTGTTGATTGATCACCATCAATCCCGACCACATCTTTTCTGAAGATCACATCTCTTCTTTTGAAGATATTTTTCCTTACTGTATACCACAATCTATATCTCAACTTTTCATATCCATAACCGATAAAGATGCAGGAAATAGCTTTGTCATCAGCTTCGTTCTCTGCTCCTCCGGCACATGTGCAAAAGCTTTACAGCTAAACACTTTCAGATGGGAGTAGGACACCTCTTTGTTGGTCCAGACTTTCTCTAAAATGTCAAACTCCAATGGAACTAATAGGCTTCTGTTAATCAAGTAACCTGTAGTGCGAGCTACTTCACCCAAAACGACTTAGGTAATTTTGAGCATAATTCTCACTTTTTCGACAATGGTGTTCGAGGAACTGTTTTCTCATGTCTGATTCCATGGCTTGAGAGGTAGTCTTTAAACTCCTTTGAAGTATACTCTTAGGTAATTTGAGCATAATTCTCACTTTTTCGATAATGGTGCAATTTATCCTTTCAGCTACACCATTGTGTTGTGGGGTTCCAGGAACGATTTTCTCACGTCTGATTCCATGGCTTGAGTTATAGTCTTCAAACTTCTTTGAAGTATACTCTCCTCCATTGTCTGTCCTGAGATGCTTTAATTTTTGACCTGTCTCCCTTTCCACCAGAGCATGGAATTTCAAAAAAACTTGAAATACCCGGACTTTTGTTCTCAATAAATAAACCCACAATTTCTGTGAAGCATCATCAACAAATGTGAAATATTTGTTACCTCCCATTTATTCCACATCCATTGGACCAAAAATATCAGAGTATACTAAATCAAGTATATTCGATTTTCTTCCATGAGTTGCTTGAAATGATACCCTATGTTGTTTCTAAATAAACAATAATCACAAAAATTCACAGTTGTACCTTTAGCAAATGAAATGACTGATTTCTTGGTTAGGATCTGTAGTCCCTTCTCACTCATATGGCCCAGTCTCTGGTGCCATAAATCTGCAGGCGTATCATCTACAGCCGTATGTAATCCACCTTCATTTGTCTCGGTGGTTGTCTTGTAAAACGTGTAGGGAGCAACTCCTTTAGAGATCACTAATGATCCCTTGGTGAGTCTACACTTCCTAATGGTGAAGTGATTCTCGTACCCGTCTCGATCTTGAGCGATCCCTAAAATCAAATTCATTCGCAAAATATGGTACGTGTCGCACATCTTTTTAAACAAATGTGCACCCGAAATTTGTCTTGATACAAATGTCGCCAATCCCCACAATCTTTGAGTGAATGGTATTTTCCATCTTGACCATCTCAAAGTCTCCTACTTTGTACCTACAGAAGAATTCTCTTACCGGTGTGACATAGTAGGATACTGTTATGTCAATCATCCATTTTGACTCTTGGCTTGCTAAGTGCATGCATTTTTCCTCCCCGTGAACGAAGAGAACCACTGAATCATCTTTGTACACTACAGTAGTTGTGTTGTCATCATTCTTCTGGCCACTGCTCTCACTTCGACCTTTCTTTGGGAACTCTCTTTTGAAGTGAACGGGTTGACCACAACTATAGCAATTCCTACTCTTTGATCGGTTCCTGGACTTCCATGAGCTCGGTATTTATCACAGCTACTCGATGCTCTATAAAAACTTCTTCCTCTATTTTCCATGGTAAAAGCTTGCTTCTGATTTTTGGGCTATTTCCTCATTTTATCATTGAGTAGGATGGTTGATGTGACCTTCTTTAAATCTATGGTATCTCTACCATGCAGGATGGTTGTTGCCAAATTATCATATGAACAATGCAACGAGTTTTGAAGCATGATAGCCTTATCTACTTCAGTGATTGTTTCTCTGAAGTTTTCTAGTTGCGTGATTAATCCATTAAACATATTTAAATGGGAAAAGAAATTTGTACCTTCACTCATATGAATGGCATAAAGTTGCTTTCTCAAAAATAACTTATTTGTCAAGGATTTGGACATGTATAGACTTTCTAGTCTTTTCCAAATACCACATGCACTATTTTCATCCCCGACATTATTGAGTACTTCATCGGACAAGTGCAGTCTGATTGCACTATCCGCCTTATTATCCATGTCTGCCCAATCCTCGGCTTTCATAGTTTCGGGCTTTGCCTCTTTTCCATCTAGTGCAATATCTAATCCTTGTTGGATGAGTAGGTCTTTCATCCTTCTTTGCCATATGGAGAAACCGTCATTACCATTGAATCTTGTTACTTCATATTTTACTCCTCACATTTGTTTTTGTCACAAAGTAAATTTTACCGTAAATAATATTTTTGTGAATGGGCATAACCACTTTGATACCACTTGTTGGGAATAAACCCCCAACGAAATAATATTCACGATATACGACTACTAAAATACTATAACAAAGAGATACAGTAATTAACAACAATAAAAGTGTGACAACGACACCAAGATTTGTATGTGAAAAACCCTTTTGAATAAAAGAAATTATTACGGCCTCGAGACGAGCAACTGATATCACTATAGCTAGGAATTTTACACATTGTAGGTCCGAATAAAACAATCCAATGACCATTACAGTATTCCAAAAAAATAACCTTTTTTGATATACCAAGATTTTTATGTGAAAAACCCTTTTGAATAAAAGAAAAAATTACGGCCTCGAGACGAGCAACTCTTAGCACTATAGCTAGGAATTTTACACATTGTAGGTCCGAATAAAACAATCCAATGACCATTACAGTATTCCAAAAAAATAACCCTTTTTTGATATTCCTACTCACTACAATATTGCTCACTTTCTATTTTTCTCACAGACTATTTTCTTATACCCTGTCTGTGATGCCTCACTCTTTCTTTCGATCTTTGTTGGTGTGTAGAAATGAGAACCGGAGCTCTCCTTTTATAGCTGAAGCCTCACCCTCTGAGCCTACTATATTTGACAATTTGCACATATTTTTCCTTCTTTTTCTTCAATATCTCTTTTTCTTGAACATAAAGATATTTATTTATAATAAACTAGAGTACGGGTGTAGCGAACTACCATCATTACAAGTGCCCTGATGGGCTCTAGATATGCCTCTTAGGGTATTGTCATTACCTAAAGCAGCCAAATTACAACACGCAAAAGTGGATATTTTCCTAACACGAACATGACCTTCCTGATCTTTGTGATACGCATCGATCACAGGTTCAGGAAGTAAAACAAAGGTACACAATTTATTAAACTAGGCTGCTTAAAAGATTCTTTTTCCAAAAGATGTGCGACAATGTTTCCTTCACTAAAGCTATGCTTCACCACGATCTCCCCTATCTCCATTGTCTTCTCCATTAACCACCTCCATTCATAGATTAAGTCATTGTAAGTGGGATAATATTCATGCATAAATCTTATAATTTCAGTGGCGTCCGTGTCCACTTCAATTGGGATTATTTTTTCCTTGACTATGAGTTTAAGTGCCTGCTGCAATGCTTGTAATTCTACTTAAGTTGGAGCCACTGCATACATTTCATTGTGGTACCCTATTTTCCACTGTCCTTTGCTGTCTCGAATGGCGCCGCTGATTCCTCCCTGCAGACTATTGCTCTTAAAAGCACCATCAATGTTTATTTTGTACCAGCCTTTAGGAGGAGCCTGCCATTTGATACTAATAGTCCTTTGTAAATTCTTAGTGGTAAGATTGGGCAGTCAATAATTTGTATTCAACCGCTTGGTTAATTACCTTATTAATATTAATATGGTTATTGGTATTGTTTTGGTTATTGTGGTTTCTATTGTTCCATAGAGCCCATAATGTGAACGGAAAAAAATCTTCCCACGTGACGTACTTGTTTATTAAATTGATATTAGCATTCTTGATCCTGTCGACCCAATGTGGTGTACTTGTTAGAGGAATAATATTGCAATCCATTAAGTCCCAAAACGATTTCGCAATGTGGCATTTCCAGAAGATATGTGTTATAGTTTCATTAGTGTTCTTGCATATCGGGCATTTAGGGTCAATGTTCATACCAATTTTACTGAGGTATGCCCTACTTGGAAGCATATTGTGGTAGCATTTCCACATGAAGAACTTAAGTTTGTTTGGACATTTTAAGTCCCATATCCATTCAAAGTTTTTGTTAGAAATGGTTCGTTCGTCAATTAACTTCTAGCAAGAATTGGTTGAAAATACACCACTAAAATTTATGCTCCATAGGAGGTTATTAGGAGATCTAACTTGCTTGTTGGGAGTTAAGGCATTAATGTTACTGATAATATGTTGAGGGAGTTGGAAGGAGATTTTTTCCAAATCCCAAGAGTTATTGTCACAAATATCTTTGATTTTTAAATTGCTCTCTGATGTTGTTAGAGGGCCAATAACACTGCTCCTAAGGTGTGTAATATTTGGAATCCAATTAGTATCCCAAATATTTGCAAGAGTTTTGGTGTACTGCCCACCTGATGCCTTTGTTACAAATGGACCAACCTTTTAGGAGACTAATCCAAGTATGTGACCCACTTTTTGTATTTTTACTCTTTCCGTAACTACTAAGTAGTACTTTTGCCCAAATGGACGAAGGGTTGTTGAGAATTCTCCAAGAAAGGCTCGTTAGAAGAGCTAGATTTTTTGACTTGGACTTTTAGATACCTAGACCAGGTCCCTAAGCTCTAGTTCTAGTAATTATATCCCATTTAATTAAGTGAAGCTTTTTTCTTTTTCTTCAATGTCAATAATTTAACAATATTGGCTGCCAAACTAGTTAGGCAAAAGCCAAATATTTTATTTAGGCACATGCTTATTACTTTGGCTTTTGAACGAGATGAACCCTATCATTTTCATCACCCAATGCTACACGTAAAAGATTCGATTTTTCTATATATTACAAGAAAACTAATAATCTTTACAAATATTTGTTATATAGAAAGCAAATGAAGACACCTCTATTTGCTCTTACTGCATGATTGTCAATGCGATTATCATTGTCCCCTATAACTAGTGTGGTGAATAAACTTCTCAATATGATATTATATGATATCCAAACTGTAACACGTACACAATCAGAATCACCAATACTAATATATCTGTCTCCAACATATTATTGTACCCAAATCTTGATTTCATTATATCTCAGTATTCCTCGCTACAGCAAAACCATGAATCTTCCCTGGTATACGCTTCTAATTCCTCTGCTTGTTTTCATTTTCTTCCTCCATCAATGGTTCTTTACTACTTCAAATACCTAAAAAACACTACTAGAATTTCGGAAAAAAGCGACCAAATTTTAGCGACCAAAGTTGGTCTGTCAAGAAAAGCGACCAAAGTTAGTCGCTAAATTGGAAAAAATAATAAAATAATTATTTGATATAGATTAGCGACCAAGGTTGGTCGCTACTTGGTCGCAAATTTCGTCAAAATATTGACCGGACTGGTCAGACTTGCTTGGTCAAAGATATACTGAGATTAGCGACCAACGTTGGTCGCTAGAGGGAGACCCACTTATAAAATTATAATAATTATAATATTATTTAAAAAAATTATAAAATATAAATAAATATAATTTAAAATTAGCGACCAAAGTTGGTCGCTAATTAAGGGGTAAGAAGATAGCGACCAACTTTGGTCGCCAAAAATGGGACCCAGTTATAAAATTTTAATAATTATATTTTTATTTAAAAAGACTATAAAATATAAAAAAATATAATTCAAATTTAGCGACCAAAGTTGGTCGTTTAAAAAAATAGAGACCAACTTTGGTCGCTAATCTGGGACCCAGTTCTAATGTTTAACAATTATATTATTATTTTAAATATTATATAAAATATAAATAAATCTGATTTAAATTTAGCGACCAACTTTGGTCGCTAATTTAAATTTATGTATATTTAGCGACCAAAGTTGGTCTCTTTTCAGGTCAACAATGGTCAAAATTAAAAATCACTTTTGTATATATATATATATATATATATATATATATATATATATATATATATATATATATATATATATATATATATATAAGCTATATTCGATATAATATTAGCTAATGCACTAATACTTAGTGCATAGTATAGTATAATATATATATACTAAGTATATTATATATACTAAGTGTATTATATAATACACTATACTATTATAGTATAGTACAGTATATATATATACTAAGTATATTATATATACTAAGTGTATTATATAATACACTATACTATTATAGTATAGTTTATTATACATCAAGGTATATTCGATATATATAGTATAATATAGTATATAGTATATAAGCTCTCTCTCTCTCTCTCTCTCTCTCTCTCTATATATATATATATATATATATATATATATATATATATATATATATATATATATATATATATGTCGAGAAAATAAAATCAAGACCGAAAAATATCGCAACAATCGTAGTATTTGATTTCAAATAATATGAGTGTACAATCTCTATGAATCCTCTAATTCTACTTTTTAATAGTAAATAAATTCAAGGGCCTTTGAGCTTGATCTTGAATATGTATTTGTTGCCTCGAACGATGATCTTGTTCTTGAGCTTGAGCTTGATTGCTTGAACTTGCCCTTGATTTGTTCTTCGTTCTTAAACTTGCACTTGATTCTTGAACTTGAACTTGAAGCCTGAAACTGTGACGACCCGACCAGTCGTCTCATGAGTTACCTCTCCGCTTCCCCCATTTCAGCTACTTTACGCTTCGTTATCCGTGTTTTATGTGATCGAGTTGATTAGTTCGAGTTCAGAAAGGATTTGGTAAGAAACGAGACACTTGTAAGCACGTGATTTTTGCCCTATATGAGAATTACTCCCAAAAAATTCAAAATAAAACAATTTTCCTTTTGTGTGCAATTTTGAGAATTTCGTGGCATTTTTGGATAATTATTTGTATTTGTCTGTGCATGTTTATTTGTTAAATTAATAAAAAAAATACAAAAATATATCGCATTTGCATTTAGGATTTAATTCTACAATTAGGAGCAATTAAGTTTGTTTTACAAAAATGAAAAATCACAAAGAAATAATGTATGTTTGCATTTTTAACATTTAATGTCCAAATTGTGTGATTTTTTCGTAATTAGTATTTAATTGTGTGTTAATTATTATTAAGAATTAATTTGCACTTTTATAAATTAATTAAGTTCTATAGGATAATTTAGGATTTTTAGAAATTAGTTTTAGTTTAAGAAAAAAAAAATAAAAGAAGAAAAAAGAAGCATGGGAAATAAGAAGAAAATCGGATTGGGCCACCTTTTAATTTAAATCGACCAGACCCAAACCAAATAAGCTCCTACCGGGTCGACCCGACCCGGTCCTCCCCTAACCCAAACCCCCCTTCTTCTTCCATTTTTCATTTTTTTCATCTTTCTAAAAAAACCCTAACCCACAAAACTAAAAAAAAACCCTAAAAACCACTGCCCCCCCCCCCCATCTTCTTTCTCCTCCTGCTCCAACGACCCCAAGATCCCATGGTTGCCCTCCCATGGCTACCCTCCCATGGTTGCCCTCCCCGTCATCCCCTTCACCCCTCGTCCCAAACGACCATAGCCGTTGTCTCGTCGTTCTTCAGGTTCATCGTCGAGGTCGTCCACCAGCAGCAGCATTAACCATCGTCGAGCTCCAGCAGCTTCACCTGCTGCTTCTTCATTGCTGGTGCTCCTTCTCCTCGTCCCAAACGACCAGCATCTCGACCAGTTCACGACGCAACCATAAACGACCTGCCCTCACATGGCTGCCCTTCTGCATCGTCTTCGACCCTCTCTCACGTTGCTGCTTCGACGTCCATCAGCAACCAAGCAACCATGGCTGCTGCTGCTTCATCTGTCGATGAACCACCATGACGACCAACAGCTCGTCGACCAGCAGTTGAGCCTCACGTCGTTAACCATCGTTAAACGACGCACACCAGTTCGTCGACCACACTGTCGTGGTCCGCCATTAATGAGCAGCAGCGCTGCTGCATCGACCAGCCTTACGCTGCTTCATCGCCGTCTTCGTGGTCGAGTTCTTGTTCGTCTTCGTCGCCCAACTTCATCACCTAAAATCAACCGGAAAACATACAAAAAAAATTTCCGGGTAGATTTGCCATTTCCGTTCGAGTTCATCGTTGTTCATTTCCGGTTAGTTGGTTTAAGTTTCATTTCTGTCCGTATTTTGTTTGATATTCTTAGATTTGAAATCAGTATATATTTGATTCTTTTCTTGTTCGTTGTTTTTCATTTCTTGATTATTTCTTCGATTTGTTTTTGTTTAGTTTTAATATAGAAGTGTGTTAGTTTAATCACTTGAATCATTCATCTTTGTTGTTTAATTTAGATTTAATTCGTGTTCATTTTTTGTTTGAAGTTCATTTTTAATCCAGTGATTTAATGTGAGTTTATGTTTTGGTTTTTAATTTTTTTTTGATTTAGTTTGAATCATTCATCTTTGTTGTAATGTTGTTGGATTTAATTCGAGGTTCAATTGGTTATTAAGTTTAGTAATTTGAATCTGTTTATTTGTTCTGTTTAAGTTTAATTTGAATTTGAGCTCAGTGATTTGAATATACTTGTTTGTTATTGTTGTTGAATCGGAAAGTAGGTTTGTTGTTAAAAAATATTGTTCAGTCAAAATAATTCCAGTTGTTTCTTTGTTGTTCATCATTTAGTTTGAATTTGTTGATTAAATTTGATTAGGAACTGGTTATAGCTGCTGTATTTTGGTTAGAATTGATTAGGTGAATTGGTTATTACTGATGGGGGTAGAATGGTAAATTGCAGTATTTTCAAAGGTAGAATGGTAATTTCAGTAATTTCATAGGGGTATTTTTGGAATTAAAAATCTGAACAATTATTTATTTTGAGTGCTTTGTACACTAAGCTAATAATATTAAAATAAGGTATTAAAATAATATAGTGGGGGACAAGACATTTGGTTGTGGGGAATAATGCATTTGTTTAATCAATAATGGGAAACAAGACATAGTAGGATTACGGGGCTCAAGAAAAGTTAATTAAATAAAATAATAATTGCATTTTTTATGTGGTAGTGGGTTTGGTAAGAGAAAGTGGATGGTTTTATTATTTGTTTAATTGATTAAGGGGTCTGTTATGAGGCATAAATAGAGCAGACTTGGACATAATTGAAAAAGGGGAATTAGCTGAAAATTAGGAGAAGAATTCGGAAATATTGAAAGATTTTTGAGGATTCGAATTTGAAGAGAGTTTAAAAGAAATAATTTTCTGAACATTAAGAGAGAATTAAGGGTTAAACATTAACTGATCTTTCACAAATAAAAAAAAGGGTTCACTTTGTTTTTGCCCGTTGATTATTGTTGGTGTTTCTGGATTTTTATGTGGTTTGTTCCTTGAGTTTGGTTGGTTATTTGCTACTACTTCACTGGTTATTGCTGGATTTTTATTTTTGGTTTTCAAATCTATCACTGGGTGTTCCGTTTGTTGGTTGTTGCTGGTTATTGTTGCTGCTGCTGTGTTACATACTACTTTGCTGACCTTCTTCTTCTTGTATTGGCAATACCAGGTACACAACTGTAAATTTGGCATATTGTAAGCTGAAATGTGAAAGCATGAATACATATGAAGAATGGAACTTTGAAGTTCTAATTTGGCTTTTTCTTTGTTTCTTTTACTAATTATATTTAGGCTATTTCATGTATTATTATTCTGTAAATTCCTGTCGCTTTGCATAACTAGGCATCTTG
This sequence comes from Nicotiana tabacum, assembly GCF_000715075.1. Taxonomy (NCBI): domain Eukaryota; kingdom Viridiplantae; phylum Streptophyta; class Magnoliopsida; order Solanales; family Solanaceae; genus Nicotiana; species Nicotiana tabacum. The sequence goes on along the minus strand of NC_134085.1, from coordinate 168,713,620 downwards.
TAGTGATGTATTAAATAATTCTTTGCTTTAACTTGATTATTAGGTAGTATAAATTTAAGCATGATCATTACTGTCAAACTGTTTAATAATTGGAATAAGAGAAAAATAACATAAGTTGGTCTTTAGTGAATCGGCTTGGCAAAACTTATTAAGTTCACTAATTATGAAGATTTAAATATTGTCAACATTAAGTTAATCGTGAACATGTAGCTAAATTTAGTTAAAGTATGAATTTAAATAAATTTCGCGAATTAGGTATTATGACATGATTTGAGTTCAAACAAGACGAGTTAATGTTTAAATTTAATAAATTTTCGAATACGCATTAGTAATTAAGATTGATTCTAATTTCCAATAGTTGTAAATAATTAATTCCAACGGTTCAATTCATCTAACAATGCGAGTTTAATCTAGTTATGGAATAATTAGTTTCTTTTGAAAATATTATTTGACGATTCCGTATTGTATTTATAATTTCAATTTTAGTAATATTCCTTTTCGTTAACATTTGTCTTAACCTAGCATTTAATATGTTATGTTTTTTAAGCATGTAATTAATTAGGTTTTTTTCTCTTTTATTTAGAGACGAATTTAATAGAAATGTAGTCATTTTAGGATATCCATAAAATAAAGGAGGCCTTCGCCAAAAAAAAAAATACAAAAATTGCGGGGCCCTCAATAATTATTTATTTTAAAATACTTAGATTCTGGGACGGGCCGTTTAGCAAATTTCACGGCCCTACCCAAAATAATAACAACGCGTTAATCTTTAGGCGCGTATTTAATAATGTTATTTCCTATACTAGGGTGCACATTTATGTGACCCAAATCCAAATCTCAACGGAGTTGAAGTGTGTCGACTACCACGGGTACATTAATTGTGACGTGGTTCGAGATATATTTTCACGGGGTTGCAATTCTCGATAAAAAATAAAAATAAAAATAAAATAATAATGATAAAAGCGGTTAAAAGTTAAAATTCGCACATATGTTCAACATGTATTATATCAGATAATCAAGCCGAATATGACAGTTGAGCGACCGTGTTAGAACCGCGGAACTCAGGAATGCCTAACACCTTCTCCCGGGTTAACAGAATTCCTTATCCGAATTTCTGGTGCGCAGACTGTTAAACAGAGTCATTCTTTTCCTCGATTCGGGATTCAACCGGTGACTTGGGACACCATAAATCTCCCAAGTGGCGACTCTGAAATAAAGAAATAAATCCCGTTTCGGTTGTCCTTTAATTGGAATAAACTCCCTTCCGCGTCCCTTTTGCGGGTGGCGCGAGCGAAAAAGGAGATGTGACAGCTCTGGCGACTCTACTGGGGAACGAACCCAGAATCTCTGGTTTAGGGTTCAGAATTCGAGCTTAGATGAATTGTTATATTTGGCTTTATTTATTATTTGATCTTATTACATGTTTTGGCCTAAACGTGCAAAATGATGTTTTTTTACCGCTTTGATATTATTTGAACTGTACATATAAACTGTGCCGAAACCTTCTTTTCTCACCTCCGGGGATGTGCTTACTGGTTGAGACTCCCTATTCTGTTAGTGTCATACCCTAAATAAAAGAGGCTCGGAAAGTTTCTAAGCCGGCTGGCCTTTTGGTTCCCGGAAAGGAGCTCCTTCCTCAACTCGAGTTGTCTGCTCGGGCACACTGTCTAGAACATATACCCAGGTTGATTCTAGAATAACTTGACTTCATGCCGGATCCCTAGTAGGAACGTTTATTTGCATCATGTTGCATTTGGCTTAGGGGACTCAACACAGGGGTTGGGTCCGTCTAGGACAAACAACCTGAAATGAAAATGACCATCCTGTTGCATCTTGTTTGTTTTGCACATTTATTTGCTTCAAATCTGCGTGCTGACCGGCTTCTGAAATCAGGAATTATTGAGAAAAAAAAGAAAAAAAAAAGTATATAGCAGTGTAGGGAGATAACTACTTCTTTTTTAGAAAAATAAAATCAATGTCCAAGTAGTGTCAAAACCCTGTCGAAATTTTGATTTTTTTTAGTTTGATTTATTGGAAAAGAAAGGAGTATTGTTTACAAAGTTTAGTTTATATGGGGCGAACTACGCCGGTTTGATTCTCACAGGGCGTGAGATACGTAGGCAACCCTCGTCGGGTCCAACCTCCCATTTTGCAAAAAATAGCCCAAAAAATGTCAAAAATTTTAATTTTTCGTTATAGAGTCGGGTGATGCCGTTTTTTATCAAAAATAGCCGAATGTTCCAAAAGGGACGCCGAAAGGCTGACTTTGTATAAACGGCCACTTCTGTCATTTTTTTATTTTTATTATTGATTAACTCGCACAACCTTAAAATCTTCGTCCCTGAAGTGCTGAAAGGTCGTGTTCAGAAAATTTGGTTTTTTTAGGAAAAATAATCAAATCATTTTGAGTCAAATAAATTTTCTTTTGTTTAATCATATTAATAAATGTGAAGAATGAGCACGACTCAAAATGAACCTTTTTCAATCATGAATAAAATCCCCCTCCAGTTGCGGCTATGGTGGAATGATTTAGGCAAAGAAGTGCGTGACGAAGTCAAGAAACATCTGAAAGGTCTCACGAGTTTGTTGGGTATCAGGCCTCGAGGGGATATTATAAGGGCACTGGTCCCTTACTGGGACCCTGCGCACAATGTCTTCCACTTCTCGGACTTTGAACTCACCCCGACTTTAGAGGAAATAGCAGGGTACATCGGCAGTGCTGAGGTTCCGTTGAGGCATAAATACCTGGTTGCTCCAAGAGCCGTAGCGGTGCACCGATTTTTGGACTCGTTAAAGATAGTCAGAACGATCCATAACCCTGACTTGGGAAAAGGTTTTTGCACTCTGAGCTTCATATACCAAAGATACGGCCACATAGGAGGATTCGACAAGCCAGAAAACAAGTTGTGCAGTAAAAGTAACCGTCGAAAGTGGGATGATCATAGACATGTTGCTTTCATGATAACCTTCTTAGGGCTTTTAGTGTTCCCAAGAAAAGACGGGAATATTGACATAAAGATAGCTGGGGTCGTCAGTACTTTGCTCACTCAAAATGATAGCACGCTTGCGCCCATGATTGTATCTGATATGTTCCGAGCTCTCACGGCCTGCAAAGTCGGAGGGAACTTTTTTGAAGGGTGTAACTTGTTATTGCAAATGTGGATGACCGAACACCTATGTCACTGAGCCCAGTTCCTGAGCCATGGATCTTCTGAGAAAACCTGCATAGAGGAGTTCTACACCAGAATTAATGAGGTCCGCCTACCTGAAGGAGTCTCGGCATGGACCTGATATTTCCGGACCCTCAACGCCAGTCAAATACAGTGGACACTGGGATGGTTACCGATCGACGAAGTCATATACATGCCAGCAGCTAGGCCCCATTTTCTCTTGATGGGACTTAAGAGCATTCAACCTTATGCGCCGTATCGGGTTTTGAGGCAACTTGGGAGGTGTCAGATAGTGCCGAAAGATGAGGATCTAAGCACCCAAGTGATTGAGATCAGTTCCGATGGCCAGTTTCCTGAAGCAAGGGTCCGCCAGATTTGGAGCCAATGTCAATACTTAGAGGCAAATACTTGTGTACTGAATCAGGCAAGAGGGGAAGTTTCACCCGGATATCAGGCTTGGTACAAAGTGTAAGTGTCGTCTGGAAGGCCGGCTAAAAGACCTCACCTTCAAGAATTTTCCCAGTCCTCACAAGAGAATTGGGACTGGTTGGCAAAGGAAAAAGAATACAGGGCCACAATAGGCAAGCTAAAACAGCAGGTCATAGATCTTCAGTTTGAAAAAGAAGTTTAGAACGCAGCCAATGAAGGGGACAGAAAAAAATCAGCCCAAGAGAATGACTCCCTTAGAGCTCAAAACCGACAAGTCATAATGGATGCCGACAAACAACGGAGGAGCCAGTCCGATAAAAGGTTGATAACAGGGTTAAGGAATTTGGTCATTGAAAGCCGAAAAGACTTGAAAAGATCCGAGGGTAGCATAGCAAGAATGCGGGCCAGATGGGCAAAAGGTACAGCATCACGAAAAAAGCACCTATGGCAAGTGAGAAGGGATTATGGGGGGAGCATTGCAATATTGAGAGAAACAAATTCCACTCTCAGAGATCGGGTCTTTAAACAAGCCCGAGATGCTAGAACGGACAGAGAGTGCTACTATGATTCAATAGACCGAATGGAAGAACAAATAAAGAGGTTCCAAGATCAGCTCGTTGACAACACTCAAGTATTGGGACTAAAGAATCAACGAATAGAACAGCTGTGTATGGAAAGGGATAGAATCAGGGGTAGGATCGATGAGATTGGGCACTATATCACCACGAAGTGCTTAACATGTGAGAAAATGCCCCGCGACACCCTTTTTGCCTCAGTCATGGGTTATGTCCACCGGATTATGGAAGAATTAAAAAGCTTGCAAAGAGGTCTGGCCCCAAAGCCCGCGGAAAGGCCGAACGATGCCTCGCGGGCACCAAAATTCAAGGCTTTAATGTATCCCTAGTTCAAGTCTGCACTTGTTTGTTTTTAAGAGTCTGTTATCTACCCCTCTGTTCTCTTTTTATATCAAACAATGTTAATAGTGTGGAGTCTGTTTTTTATATATAGCTTGTAATAGCATATTTTGGTAATAAAATGCAAAATTGCGTCTTTACTTTTACTTATGGCAGAACTACGCCCGGTCTGATTCATGCGGGGACATGATACGTAGGCAATCTACATAAGATTCGACCACCACTAAAAGATAAAAAGAAAAGGCAAAGTGAATAAAGAAAGGACATAAGCCGGAGTGACGCATGCAGTCGAAGCAAAAACATGTTAGAAACGGTTAAACTGCCAAGGAACATTGCATTCCCCAATGTGAAATTGCAATATGTGTTAAACTCTAACGCTAATAAGTTTGTTGTTATTACCAGAGAAAGGGATTTCAAAACAGTTAGCTCGTTAGAATGTTCTGGCAGATTACCATTACCACACAAGATCAAAAGGGCCCATTTCGGAAAGTATGTCTGGTTCGGACAAAAGTGTTGAGGAGGAAAAGTCGGAGATGCAAATGATGAAGGAGGAAGTAGACAGGTTGAGATAAGAGATAGCTGGGACGCACCTAGCCTGGGCTAAGGGACAAACACCACCAATACTTCCCCCTACTCCTACCCTTTCACCAGCTCGGACTCCGGAACACCCTTCTACTGGTCCATCAACGAGCTTCCCCATTGACCAATACTATCAAGGGGAAACTTCCTATAATCCCCAAGACCCACCACCCAAACAAAACCCTCCTCCACCAGTTGTTCTTGTTTTCGTGGCACCTCCACCCGCCACATTGCAAAAATCATCCGACGAACCAATGTTTCAGGTTCATGACAGTCAATACTATCCTCCTAAACTCACCTTCAAAGCACCCGAGCCATACAGTTACACCCCTCACCTTCAACTCCCAACAGAAACTGAGAGGCCAGCTAAGAATCCGGAGCAAGACGAAGTGCTCCGTAAAGTGAAAAGCCTGGAGCAATCCTTCAGGAATATGCATGGATTAGGAAGCCAAGTCAGTGTGTCTTATAAAGATCTCTGTCCCTTCCCCGATGTTCAATTTCTGGCAGGTTTTAAGATGCCAAAGTTTGATCTATATGAGGGGCATGGTGATCCCATGGCGCATCTACGAGGTTTCTGTAGTAAGATGAGAGGGGCAGGTGGAAAGGATGAGTTGCTGATTGCTTATTTCGGTCAAAGTTTAAGCGGGTCCGCATTAGAATGGTACACAAGGCAGGATCCTAGCAGGTGGTATACCTGGGATGATCTAGCACAAGCATTTGTAGGTCATTTCCAGTATAACATTGAGATCATCCCCGACCGTCTCACACTATTAAAACTTGAGAAAAAGCCTGGAGAGAGCTTCAAGGAATTCAAATTCCGTTGGAGAGAACAAGCGGCAAGAGTCGATCCGCCAATGAGGAAAGGTGAAATGGTGGACTACTTCTTACGAACTTTGGAGCCAACTTACTTTGGTCACCTGGTGACGTCAGTTGGTAAATCTTTCAATGAAGTAGTAAAAATGGGCGGCATGGTTGAAGAGGGACTCAGGTCCAACAAGCTAATGAGTTATTCGGCGATCAAAGCCACAACTCAGGCTATCCAAAGCGGCACGAGAGGTGCGCTCGGGTAAAAGAAGGGAGAGGAGGTCACAACAGTCGAAGCAGGTACTTGGTCCAGATCAAGAGGTCCAGCCCCTCGCTATCAAACCAGACGCCATTACCCAAATTATCCACACAATCCATACAACCCTCAACAACCCTATTATCCACCATAAGAGCCCCATTTCTCCGTCCATCACGCCCAAACTTACACCCAACCTCCGGCTCGTCCGCAATGGCGTGCGCTGGCTCCCCAACATACATATCCACCTCCACAAAACACATATCCCCCTCCACAAAACACATATCCACCACCTAGGGTCTACAGGAATGCTTCAGGGCCAAGCTTCCGCGGAAATCAGGCTTTCAGAAATGAAAGGATGCAGAAGCCGATAACATTCACTCCGTTGGGAGAAACCTATACTACTTTGTTCCACAAATTGAGATAGATAGGCCTATTAAGTCCTGTTGAACCCAAATTGCCAAATCCCCTTCCCAGAAATCTGGACCACTCAGTAAGCTGTGAATATTGTTCAGGGGCTCCCGGGCATAATACTGAGAAGTGTTGGAAGTTGAAGACTGCCATACAAGATCTTATTGACACAAATAGAATTGAGGTTTAGGCACCAGAGGCACCCAACATCAATGAAAACCCGTTACCAGTGCACTATGAGGCCCACATGATCAAACTAGTGCACGAAGGAGGGAAACCTAAAACACCCTCACAAACGGTAATGATGATTCGCGCCAGTCCTAACGAAAAGTCGACCAGTGGAAAGGCAGTGGTACAGTCGGGAAAGTTAGATGACAAGCCATTTGTGGTAGTGGGGAAAGGTTCATCTGTTGCTGGGAAGAAGCCAGAGTCAGTCAGGGCAGTGCTGCAAGGAGTATCAAGCAAACCAGTGTTGGTGGTGAAGGGGGTCCACGTGGAACCAGTTGTTATCAGGCCAGTAATGTAGTTGCCGATAACAAATGAGAAAGTTGTGCCATGGAGCTACAGTAAAGTGGCAGTGATGCATAAGGGGAAAGAGGTTGTGGAAGAAGTATGCGAGGCCCAGGGGTTAACTCGTTCGGGAAGGTATTTTGTTCCCGCAGAATTGTGAAGGGCCAATCCAGTAACAATCAAGAAGCCAGTGACGGAGGAAGAAGCAGAAGAGTTTTTGAAGAAGATGAAGGCCCAGGACTACTCAATTATAGAGCAGTTGAGGAAGACCCCAGCCCAAATTTCGTTGCTATCCTTATTGATCCATTCAAACGATCATTGTCAGGCCTTAATGAAAATTCTGAACGAAGCCCATGTCCCGGACAAGCTCTCAGTGAACCATTTGGAGAAAATAGTGCACAAGATCTTCGAAGTAAACCGAGTGACATTCTCTGACGATGAGTTACCAATAGAGGGTATAAAACACAATAGGGCACTCTACTTGACGGTAAAATGTGAAGACTTGGTGGTCACTCGAGTACTAATTGATAATGGGTCAAGTGCCAATATTTGTCCTTTGGCCACCCTGAACAAACTAATGGTTGCTGAAGATAGAATCCACAAGAATAGCGTCTGCGTCTGAGGTTTTGATGGGGGCGGTACTGACACAGTGGGTGATATCGTACTGGAATTAACCATTGGTCCAATCGAGTTCACTATGGAATTTCAAGTGATAGATGTGGCGGTGTCATATAATCTTCTGTTGGGACGACCCTGGATCCATGTAGCCAAAGTAGTGCCTTCCACACTGCATCAAATGGTCAAATTTGAATGGGATAGACAAGAGATTATGGTACACGGGGATGACGGTACACAAGCCGTCAGTGATGCTATTATGCCCTTCATAGAAACCGACAATGACAAGGGCCCATGGGTTTATCAGGTTTTTGACGCAGTCTCAGTAGACAAAATTCCTGAGGGAGGGGGCCTTCCACTTCCCAGAATCACAGCCGCAACCTTTTTGATAGCCTCAGAGATGTTGAACAACGGGTTTGTACCAGGAAAAGGTCTGGGGATTGATCTGCAGGGAATGGTCCAGCCAATTTCTTTGCCCAAGAACCTGGATACTTTTGGGTTGGGATTCAAACCTACCGCAGTAGATGTAAAGCGGGCCCGCAAGTTGAAGAAAAGAGTCTGGGTCCTTCCTAAGCCAATCCCACACCTGTCCAGATCATTTGTCAAAGCAGGGTGCAGAAAGTTGCCAGTCCCAGAAGTTCTCGGACCCCTGATCAGGCCAGAGGGAGATTTGAATGAGGGCTTTGAAAGAATGTTCGCTGATGTCACCACAATAGAAGCTGGAGAGGGTTCCAGTAAGGCAGACATACAATTTGTGGGGCCTAGGGCCAATGTCAACAACTGGACAGCTACTCCTCTTCCTACTCGGAGGGAGTCCTGGTAGTTGGCTCTGATTTTCCTTTTTGTTTTCTGGATTATTCTAGGGTTATAATCCAGATTCCTTTTTATTTTTATTATTGCTCAACAAAGTGTGAAACCTTGTTATCCTATAATTTAATAAAATGAAAAGTTTCTTCTTCATTCCTTATTTTATTTTTATTTTTAATTTTTGTTTCTTTCTTTTCTTTTTTCTGAACAGTTCTTTTCATACTGGTCTTAACGACATGGTATGCACAACGGATCTTCAGCCTAGTCTAAAAGATCAATCGGATTCCGAACTAACCATACAATAGGTCAATTATGATAATGAATCGGAATACGATGAGGATGAAGCCTTCGAAGAAATAAACAGAGAGCTAAGCCAGTTTGAAGAAAAATCCAGGCCCAACTTAAATGACACAGAAGCCATCAATTTAGGGGATGCCGGCGATATCAGAGAAACTAAAATAAGCATCCACATTGCACCAAATATCAGGGAGGAATTGATCAAAACACTTATTGAGTTCAAAGATATTTTTGCATGGTCATATGATGACATGCCGGGGTTAAGCATGGATTTAGTAGTTCATAAATTACCTACCGACCCGGCATGCCTTCCCATCAAGCAGAAATTGAGGAAGTTCAAAACGGATATGAGTGTGAAGATTAAAGAAGAAGTAACCAAGCAGCTGCAAGCAAAGGTTATTCGTGTCACTCGATATCCTGATTGGTTGGCTAATGTGGTGCCGGTGCCGAAGAAAGATAGGAAGATCAGGGTGTGTGTCGATTACCGCAATCTGAACAGGGCAAGCCCAAAGGACAACTTTCCTTTACCCAACATCCATATCCTGATCGACAATTGTGCCGGACGTGAGATCGGATCTTTTGTAGATTACTATGCTAGGTATCATCAGATTCTGATGGATGAAGAAGATGCGGAAAAGACGACATTCATTACGCCATGGGGAACTTATTGCTACCGAGTAATGCCATTTGGTTGGAAAAATGCTGGGGCAACGTACATGAGAGCGATGACCAATGTGTTTCATGATATGATCCACAAAGAAATTGAGGTATACGTGGACGATGTGATCATAAAATCCAAGCATCAGGAAGACCACGTAGCAGACCTAAGGATGTTTTTTCAAAGACTTCGAAGGTATGATATTAAGCTCAACCCGGCCAAATATGCATTTGGAGTTCCATCTGGAAAGTTGTTAGGATTCATCGCCAGTCGGCAAGGTATTGAACTGGCCTGTCAAAGATCAAATCTATCCAAGATTTGCCCCCGCCGAAGAACAAGACAGCAGTAATGAGTCTGTTGGGAAGGTTGAATTACATCAGCAGATTTATTGCTCAACTCACAGCGACTTGTGAACCCATCTTTCGGCTACTGAAGAAAGATGATGCGATAGAATGGACGGCAGAATGTCAGGAGGCATTTGACTAGATCAAAGGATATTTATCAAATCCACCTTTGTTGGTTCCACCTGAGCCGGGGAGACCGTTAATCCTTTATCTAACGGTCTTGGAAAATTTGTTTGGCTGCGTGTTGGGGCAACACGACATTACAGGAAGGAAGGAGGAAGCCATCTATTATCTCAGCAAGAAGTTTACAGTATATGAGGTTAAGTACACTCAACTTGAGAAGACATGTTGCGCCGTAACTTGGGTGGCTCAGAAATTGAAGCACTATTTGTCCTCATATACTACTTATATCATTTCACGCTTGGATCCATTAAAGTATATTTTCCAGAAGCCTATGCCCACAGGGAGGTTGGCGAAATGGCAAATATTACTCACGGAGTTTGACATCGTCTATGTGACCAGGACGACTATGAAAGCCCAAGCACTGGCCGATCACTTGGCTGAGAATCCTGTTGATGAAGAATACGAGCCGTTGAGGACGTATTTTCTTGATGAGGAAGTGATGCATATAGATGAGTTGGAATTACCTGAGGAACCAGGTTGGCAGCTTTTCTTTGATGGAGCCGCAAATGTGAAGGGAGTTGGAATAGGAGCAGTACTTATTTATGAAATAGGACGTCATTATCCTGTTACGGCTCAGCTGCGTTTATATTGTACCAACAACATGGCTGAGTATGAGGCATGCATTTTGGATCTGCGACTAGCTACAGACATGGATGTCCAGGACGTTTTGGTCTTGGGTGACGCGGACCTTCTGGTGCATCAGATTCAGGTAAATGGGAAACACGGGATTTGAAGCTCATACCATATCGACAATGTTTGCACGATCTGAGCAAGCGATTTTGATCAGTGGAGTTCAGACACATCCCAAGAGTTCATAATGAGGTTGCCGATGCATTGGCCACTTTAGTATCGATGTTGCACCACCCATACAAAATTCATGTTGACCCGTTGCACATCCAGGTTCGTGATCAGCATGCTTATTGCAACATGATAGAGGAAGAAGTGGATGGCGAGCCATGGTTTTATGACGTCAAGGAGTACCTCAGGATGAGGATATACCCGGAGCAGGCCACCGAAGATCAAAAAAGAGCCATTCGGCGATTGGCAAGTGGATTCTTTTTTAGTGAAGGAGTGTTGTACAAAAGAACCCCAGATTTGGGATTGCTGAGATGTATAGATGCCAGTCAAGCCACGATAGTTATGACAGAGGTACATGCTGGAGTTTGTGGGCCACATATGAGCGGATATGTATTGGCAAAGAAGATTCTTCGAGCAGGGTATTATTGGCTCACTATGGAGCGTGATTGTATAAATTTTGTGCGGAAATGCCATCAATGTCAGATACACGGAGATCTGATTCATTCTCCGCCGACAAAGTTGCATACAATGTCAGTGCCATGACCATTTGTTGCCTGGGGCATGGATGTCAATGGACCTATTGAACCGGCAGCTACCAACGGTCATAGATTCATTCTGGACCATCGACTATTTCACTAAGTGGGTTGAAGCTAAAACTTTCAAATCGGTAACCAAGAAGGCAGTGGTGGATTTTGTTCACTCCCATATCATCTGTAGATTTGGGATCCCAAAAGTGATCATCACGGATAATGGTGCTAATCTTAACAGCAATTTGTTGAAATAGGTATGTCAACAGTTTGGGAGAGAGTGGTAGAAATGAGAGTGCGAAGGACGGTGTCTATTTAGACAACCAGTTCGGGTTCATGCTGGGACGATCTACCACAGAAGCTATCCACCTTATTAGGAGGATGGTGGAACAGTACAGAGATAAGAAGAAGGATCTCCACATGGTGTTTATTGATCTGGAGAAAGCGTACGATAAGGTTCCTAGGAAGGTCTTATGGAGCTACTTAGAGGATAAAGGGGTCCCGAGTAACTATATTAGGGTGATTAAAGACATGTATGATGGAGCTAAGACTCGGGTTAGGACAGTAGGAGGCGACTCTGAACACTTTCCAGTTATTACGGGATTGCACCAAGGGTCGGCGCTCAGCCCATTCCTATTTGCCCTAGTGATGGATGCACTGACTCATCATATTCAAGGGGAGGTTCCATGGTGCATGCTATTTGCTGATGACATTATTCTAATTGACGAGACAAGAGGCGGCGTCAACGAGAGGCTAGAGATTTGGAGACATGCTCTTGAGTCTAAAGGTTTCAAGTTGAGTAGGACGAAGACGGAATACCTCGAGTGCAAATTTGGAGTTGAACCGACGGAAGCGGGAGTTGAGGTGAGGCTTGACTCTCAAGTCATTCCCAAGAAAGATAGTTTCAAGTACCTTGGATCGGTTATTCAGGGGATCGGGGAGATTGACGAGGATGTCACACACCGTATAGGGGTGGGGTGGATGAAGTGGAGGTTAGCGTCGGGAGTTTTGTGTGACAAGAAAGTTCCACCGTTACTAAAAGGTAAGTTTTATAGAGCAGTAGTTAGGCCTGCCATGTTGTATGGAACTGAATGTTGGCCGGTAAAGAACTCACACACCCAGAAGATGAAAGTAGCAGAGATGAGGATGTTAAGGTGGATGTGCGGGCATACAAGGATGGATAAGATTAGGAATGCAGATATTCGAGAGAAGGTGGGTGTGGCCCCCATGGAGGACAAGATGCGGGAAGTAAGACTCAGATGGTTTGGGCACATTCAGAGGAGGAGCACTGATGCACCGGTGAGGAGGTGTGAGCGACTGGATGTAGTGGGCACGCGGAGAGGTAGAGGGAGACCTAAGAAGTATTGGGGAGAGGTGATCAGACATGACATGACGCGACTTAGGATTACGGAGGACATGACCCTTGATAGGGAATTATGGAGGTCGAGCATTAAGGTTGTAGGTTAGGGGAGAGGGTGAATATTTCTACAGCACAACTGAGAGAGACTATCTAGTTAGGAGTTAGACTAGGAATGTTAGTGGTCGTCTATTGATGCAGGGTTTTACCTTCTAGTTGTACTATACCAGCCATCTAATTCGTATTTCGTATTTCGTATCCTGTGTTTCATATTTCGTATCTCCTATATATTGTTGTTATTTTATTACGCATTTTTATGGTACTAATATATTATCTCCTATTGCTTTTTTTGAGCCTTTTGAGCCGAGGGTCTCCTGGAAACAGCCTCTCTACCCTTCGGGGTAGGGGTAAGGTCTGCGTACATATTACCCTCCCCAGACCCCACTTGTGGGATTATACTGGGTCGTTGTTGTTGTTGTTGTAGGTATGTCAACAGTTTAAGATTGCACACTGCAATTCCACCCCATATCGTCCCAAGGCGAATGGAGCAGTTGAGGCAGCCAACAAGAATATCAAGAAGATACAGAGGAAGATGGTAGAAGGGTCCAGACAATGGCATGAAAAATCACCATTTGCATTGTTGGGTTATCGCACCACTGTCTGGACTTCAGTAGGTGAAACCCCTTATTTGTTGGTATATGGAACTGAAGCAGTAATACCGGCAGAAGTTGAAATTCCATCCCTTCGGATTGTCCCTGAGGCTGAGATTGATGATGACGAGTGGGTCAAAGCCCGGTTGGAGCAGTTGAGCCTAATTGATGAAAAGAGATTGGCAGCTGTGTGTCATGGCCAATTATATCAAAAGAGAATGGTGAGAGCCTACAACCAGAAAATTTGAGGTGGGGCAGCAGGTGTTGAAACGAATCCTGCCACATCAGGCCGAAGCAAAAGGCAAGTTCGCCCCGAATTGGATAGGACCGTTCATTATAACCCGAGCATTTTCCAATGGCGCTTTATGTTTAACAGATATCGACGGGAAATGTGTCGACATGGCTATCAATTCTGATGCAGTTAAGAGATATTATGTATGATTTCTTTTGATTGTAATTGTTGTTTATTTGTGGTTGGCATTTATCGGAGAATGAAATGACGGAGGCAATTCTTTCTTCTATCCAAACACTTTATCCTTTGCTTCCCTTTTTTTAGCCTTATTTATTCTTTCATATCCCTCTTTCGGAATCAGTAATTAAAATGAAATAAAAATAAAAAGAGAAAAATAATGATAATAAAGATAAAAGAAAAAATCACAAGAAAAACAAAGGAATTGGGAACTACGTTTGACCTGATTCCTCAAGAAGGATACGTAGGCGCCTCACGACTCGGTCATAAGGTAACAAAAAGTAAAAATCCCAATGCAAGAAAAACTGGGGCAGAAGTTTGTGTTTGTAATTCTGAAAAGAAAGTTCGATTCCAAGAGTTGTACTATTTTACCCATCAAAAGTATTTCGAGCCTTTTGATACCCCTTTTCCTTTCGACCAGACACGAAAACCCATATTGATGTCCAAAAAAGACCTCCCGATCAATATCCGAGAAGTGCAAAGTCATGCAAACGGAAGTCGGGAATAACACTCTGATCCCCAGCAGAGAAGAGGATCATAAACTAGAAATGAATTGATGGCTGAAAGAATCCCCAGCAGAGAGAGTCATATCGGCAGCACTCCAATCCCCAGCTAAAAAATAAAATAAAATGAGAGAGTCTTATCAGTGCAAACCTTCACAGGCACCATAAGGCGACGGAAGTTGAGAGAAACGAGAGAGTCTTATTAGTGAAAACCCCTCGAATGGCACTATGAGGCGACAAGGCAATATTGGCGGAAAGGGTCCGCATTTGGCAAAAAGTTGAGTGTTTTTTATCCCCGGCAGGATGAGGCCATCCGAAAGATTGATTGATACAAATAGATTGGGTTGATTAATCCGGAATGCACGACATGATTGTTGGGATCGGTTATATCATTCAGATAAGTTATTTTCTTTCTTTTTCCCCAGTATTTGTTCAGAAAGACTTCTTCTTTTTCTATTTTTTGAAATCATCACTTTTTCATTTCTTGGTTTAAAGACTTTACCTCCCCAGCGGTTTGTTTTTGAAAAGGATCTTTAGGGCTTACTACCAGTTGCCAAAATGGTGCAAAGCAAAATGCGAATAGGACAGGCCAAAGATAAGACGACAAAGCAAAAAGAAGTTGGTCGCAAGACCAAATGATGAATGGGTCTAGATCCCAAGAGGACCAAATTTCCAGGGGAAGTTGGAGAAAAACGGAAAAGCAACAGTTAAAAGGTTATGGGGATCCCCAGCAGATTTGCGAGATACAGGAACAACTCTGACAGATTCTCGACCAAGTTTCACAATGGTCGGACAACACAGAGCGGGGAAGGAAGAGAAAAGAAAAACCATCCCCAGCAGGAGTATCATCCTCAACAAATAATATCATCCCCAGCAAGTGTTGTAGCAAAGTAGGGAAAGGAAAAAAGGAAAACCATCCCCAGCAGAAGTGGCTCGACCACTCGCCCCGTTTTAAACTAACAAATTTTTCTTTGATTTAAAGCAGCAAAAGGAAATATTATTGACCATAGGAAGACAGGGTCACAAAGAAGATTATTAAACTGGGGCAGAAAATTTTCTCTCATTACGAAAATTTTCTTGAAATCAGATAGCCATTTGGGAAAGAGAGAAGATAACACAAGTTTTGAAGAAAATAAAATGCCCAACAGTATCAAGAAGGGAGATACAAGTTTTAAAAGAAGAACAATCTTGGAAGAAGCAAGATAACCCAAAGTTGTAAAAGCAATGACCTTTGAATCAATATCATCCCCACCATTGTTAAAAGGAGTAAGATAATTCCCCAGCAGTGTTATTCCCGGCAGGTTTCAGGGAAGTGGAAGCACTAAGTTTTGAAGGAAATAGTCTTTGAAGAAGGAAAATGACATATTTGTGAAATAAAATATCGGTGTTATTCCCAGCAGTTTTCAGAGGAATAAAACACCAGTTTGGAAGGAAGCAGTTGAAGAAGTCAGGAGCCCGCCTGGAGAATGGAGGTGTTACATTTAAACTGTTATTGAAGTCAGGAGCCCGCCTGTAGAACGGAGGTTGTTTATTTTAAGATGGAGAAGTCAGGAGCCCGCCTGTAGTATGGAGGTTGTCAAATTTTAAGTTGGAGAAGTCAGGAGCCCGCTTGTAGAACGGAGGTTGTTAAATTTTAAGTTGGAGAAGTCAGGATCCCACCTGTAGAATGGAGGTTGTTAAATTTTAAGTTGAAGTCAGGAGCCCGCCTGTAGAACGGAGGCTGTTAAATTTTAAGTTGGAGTCAGGAGCCCGCCTGTAGAACGGAGGTTGTCAAATTTGAAGTTGGAGAAGTCAGGAGCCTGCCTGTAGAACGGAGGTTGTTAAATTTTAAGTTGGAGAAGTCAGGATCCCGCCTGTAGAACGGAGGTTGTTAAATTTTAAGTTGGAATTAGGAGCCCGCCTGTAGAACGAGGTTGTTATATTTAGAAGAAGTCAGGAGCCCGCCTGGAGAATGGAGGCTGAATTATTTTCAAGAAGCTGGAGAAATCAGGAGCCCGCCTATAGAATGGAGGTTGTGTCATCTTTAAAAAATCAAGTTGGAGTCAGGAGCCCGCCTGCAAAATAGAGGAATACATTTCAAGATCAAATCAGAAGTCAGTAATGAGGAGGGTTACGACAAAAATCCCCACCATAACAAGCTTTAATGTAGGAAGCAGCATTCCCAGCAGACAGAGCGAAATGATAAAACTTGTGTTCAGAAAATCAAAAGGCCAGTGTCATCCCCAGCAGTTTTCGAAAGAAAAGCACCAGAGGAAACACAAGCCGACAAGAAAGCAAGGCAACCAGAGCAAGTGGAAGATAGATAAGATTTTGTAATTCCTAGTTTAGTCTAGCTTCTTGTTTTTCTTTTGGCACGGTGTATTAAGGAGATCGAAAAGCAGTAGCGACAACATGCAGCAGCAGTAACGACAAATTAAATTGTAGTTCCATGGTAGTCCCAGCTACCAAAACTTTCCGAACTACATTAACCTGATCACCTTTTAGCTAGGGATATGTAGGAAACCTTTGAAGCAAAGGTTCGGTTAAATTTTTCGAAAAAAAATGCTTCACACGGAGTATTCGGATGGGCAAAAATCGCTCACTTTATCTTTGCACGAAAACTCTTCGTATTTTCGGACAAAAGGGGGTAGCTGTAAGCACGTGATTTTTGCCCCATATGAGAATTACTCCCAAACAATTCAAAATAAAACAATTTTCCTTTTGTGTGCAATTTTGAGAATTTCGTGGCATTTTGGATAATTATTTGTATTTGTATGTGCATGTTTATTTGTTAAATCAATAAAAAATACAAAAATATGTCGCATTTGCATTTAGGATTTAATTCTATAATTAGGAGCAATTAAGTTTGTTTTACAAAAATGAAAAATCACAAAAAATAATGTATGTTTGCATTTTTAGCATTTAATGCCCAAATTGTGTGATTTTTTCGTAATTGCTATTTAATTGTGTGTTAATTATTATTGAGAATTAATTTGCACTTTTATAAATTAATTAAGTTCTATAGGATAATTTAGGATTATTAGAATTTAGTTTTAGTTTAAGAAAAAAATAAAAGAAGAAAAAAGAAGCATGGGAAATAAGACGAAAATCGGATTGGGCTACCTTTTAATTTAAATCGACCAAGCCCAAACCAAATAAACTCCTACCGGGTCGACCCGACCCGGTCCGCCCCTAACCCAAACACCCCCCCCCCTTCTTCTTCCATTTTTCATTTTTTTCATCTTTCTAAAAAAACCCTAACCCACAAAACTAAAAAAAAACCCTAAAAACTACCCCCCGATCTTCTTTCTCCCCCTACTCCAACGACCCCAAGATCCCATGGCTGCCCTCCCATGGTTTCCCTCCCCGTCATCCCTTTCACCCCTCGTCCCAAATGACTATAGCCGTTGTCTCGTCGTTCTTCAGGTTCATCGTCGAGGTCGTCCACCAGCAACAGCATTAACCATCGTCGAGCTCAAACCATCGTCGAGCTCCCGCAGCTTCACCTGCTGCTTCTTCTTCATCATTGCTGCTACTCTATCTCCTCGTCCCAAATGACCAGCAACTCGACTAGTTCACGACGCAACCATAAACGACCTGTCCTCCCATGGCTGCCCTTCTGCATCGTCTTCGACCTTCTCTCACGCTGCTGCTTGGACGTCCAGCAGCAACCAAGCAACCACGGCTGCTGCTGCTTCACCTGTCAATGAACCACCATGAAGACCAACAGCTCGTCGACCAGCAGTTGAGCTTCACGTCGTTAACCATCGTTAAACGACGCACACCAGTTCGTCGACCACACTGCCGTGGTCCGCCATTAACGAGCAGCAACGCTGCTGCGTCGACTAGCCTCACGCTTCTTCATCACTGTCTTCGTGGTCGAGTTCTTGTTCGTCTTCGTCGCCCAGCTTCATCACCTAAAATCAACTGAAAAACATACAAAAAAAATTTCCGGGCAGATTTGCCATTTCTGTTCGAGTTCGTCGTTGTTCATTTCCGGTTAGTTGATTTAAGTTTCATTTATGTCAGTATTTTGTTTGATATTCTCATATTTGAAATCAATATATATTTGATTCTTTTCTTGTTCATTATTTTTCATTTCTTGATTATTTCTTCGGTTTGTTTTTGTTTAGTTTTAATATAGAAGTGTGTTAGTTTAATCACTTGAATCATTCATCTTTGTTGTTTAATTTAAATTTAATTCGTGTTCATTTTTTGTTTGAAGTTCGTTTTTAATCCAGTGATTTAATGTGAGTTTATGTTTTGGTTTTTAATTTTTTTTTATTTAGTTTGAATCATTCATCTTTGTTGTGATGTTGTTGGATTTAATTCGAGGTTCAATTGATTATTGAGTTTAGTAATTTGAATCTGTTTATTTGTTCTATTTAAGTTTAATTTGAATTTGAGCTCAGTGATTTGAATATACTTGTTTGTTATTGTTGTTGAATCTGAAAGTAGGTTTGTTGTTAAAAAATATTGTTCAGTCAAAATAATTCTAGTTGTTTCTTTGTTGTTCATCATTTAGTTTGAATTTATTGATTGAATTTGATTAGGAATTGGTTATAGTTGCTGTATTTTGGTTAGAATTGATTAGGTGAATTGGTTATAACTGATGGGGGTAGAATGGTAAACTGCAGTATTTTCAGGGGTAGAATGGTAATTTCAGTAATTTCAGAGGGGTATTTTTGGAATTGAAAATCTGAGCAATTATTTATTTTGAGTGCTCTGTCCATTATGCTAATAATATTAAAATAAGGTATTAAAATAATATAATGGGGGATAAGACATATGGTAGTGGGGAATAATGCATTTGTTTAATCAATAATGGGGAACAAGACATAGTAGGATTACAGGTCTCAAGAAAAGTTGATTAAATAAAATAATAATTGCATTTTTTATGTGGTAGTGGGTTTGGTAAGAGAAAGTGGATGGTTTTATTATTTGTTTAATTGATTAAGGGGTCTATTATGAGGCATAAATAGAGCAGACTTGGACATAATTGAAAAAGGGGAATTAGTTGAAAATTAGGAGAAGAATTCGGAAATATTGAAAGATTTTTGAGGATTTGAATTTGAAGAGAGTTTAAAAGAAAGAATTTTCTGAACATTAAGAGAGAATTAAGGGTTAAACATTAACTGATCTTTCACAAATAAAAAAAAGGTTCAATTTGTTTTTGCCCGTTGATTATTGTTGGTATTTATGGATTTTCATGTGGTTTGTTCCTTGAGTTTGGTTGGTTATTTGCTACTACTTCACTAGTTATTGCTGGATTTTTATTTTTGGTTTTCAAATCTGTCACTGGGTGTTCCGTTTGTTGGTTGTTGCTGGTTATTGTTGCTGTTGCTGTGTTACATACTACTTTGCTGACCTTCTTCTTCTTGTATTGGCAATACCAGGTACACAACTGTAACTTTGACATATTGTAAGCTGAAATGTGAAAGCATGAATACATATGAAGAATGGAACTTTGAAGTTCTAATTTAGCTTTTTCTTTGTTTCTTTTACTAATTGTATTTAGGCTATTTCATGTATTATTATTCTGTAAATTCCTGTCGCTTTGCATAACTAGGCATCTTGTAGTGATGTATTAAATAATACTTTGCTTTAACTTGATTATTAGGTAGTATATATTTATGCATGATCATTACTGTCAAACTGTTTAATAATTGGAATAAGAGAAAAATAACATAAGTTGGTCTTTAGTGAATCGGCTTGGCAAAACTGATTAAGTTCACTAATTATGAAGATTTTAATATTGTCAACATTAGGTTAATCGTGAACATGTAGCTAAATTTTGTTAAAGCATGAATTTAAATTAATTTCGCGAATTAGGCATTATGGCATGATTTGAGTTCAAACAAGACGAGTTAATGTTTAAATTTAATAAATTTTCAAATACACATTAGAAATTAAGATTGATTCTAATTTCCAATAGCTGTAAATAATTAATTCCAACGGTTCAAGTCATCTAACAATGTGAGTTTAATCTAGTTATGGGATAATTAGTTTCTTTTGAATATATTATTTGACGATTCCGTATTGTATTTATAATTTAAATTTTAGTAATATTCCTTTCTGTTAACATTTGTCTTAACCTAGCATTTAATATATTATGTTTTTTAATCATGTAATTAATTAGGATTTTTTCTCTTTTATTTAGAGGCGAATTTAATAGAAATGTAGTCATTTTAGGATATCCATAAAATAAAGGAGGCCTTCGCAAAAAAAAAAATACAAAAATTGCGGGGCCCTCAATAATTATTTATTTTAAAATACTTAGATTCTGGGACGGGCCGTTTAGCAAATTTCACGGCCCTACCCAAAATAATAACAACGCGTTAATCTTTAGGCGCGTATTTAATAATGTTATTTCCTATACTAGGGTGCACATTTATGTGACCCAAATCCAAATCTCAACGGAGTTGAAGTGTGTCGACTACCACGGGTACATTGATTGTGACGTGGTTCGAGATATATTTTCACGGGGTTGCAATTCTCGATAAAAAATAAAAAATAAAAAATAAAATAATGATAAAAGCGGTTAAAAGTTAAAATTCGCACATATGTTCAACATGTATTATATCAGATAATCAAGCCGAATATGACAGTTGAGCGACCGTGTTAGAACCACGGAACTCAGGAATGCCTAACACCTTCTCCCGGGTTAACAAAATTCCTTATCCGGATTTCTGGTGCGCAGACTGTTAAACAAAGTCATTCTTTTCCTCGATTCGGGATTCAACCGGTGACTTGGGACACCATAAATCTCCCAAGTGGCGACTCTGAAATAAAGAAATAAATCCTGTTTCGATTGTCCTTTAATTGGAATAAACTCCCTTCTGCGTCCCTTTTGCGGGTGGCGCGGGCGAAAAAGGAGGTGTGACAACACTTAGTCTCTTTTAAGAAGGCTTAAGTTGGAAAAGTCAACTGGATGTTGACTTATGTGTTAGAAGGCTCGGAAGTGAGTTCCGATGGTTCGGTTAGCTTTGGGAGGTGATTTGTGACCTAGGAGCGCGATCGGAATGGGTTTTGGAGTTGTAGAGAAGATTTAGGCTTGAATTGGCGAAATTGATATTTCGGCACATTCCGGTTGATAGGCGAGATTTTGATATTGAGGTCGGAATAGAATTCCGAGAGTTGCAGTAGCTTCATTTTGTCATTTGGGATGTGTGTGCAAAAAATTTAGGCCATTCGGACGAGATTTGATAGATCTTTTGATCGAAAGCATAATTTAAGAGTTCTTGGAGTTTTTAGGCTTGAATCCTATGTTAAATTGGTGATTTGATGTTGTTGTGAGCATTCCGAAGTTTTGAGCAAGTTTGAACGATGTCATGGGATGTGTTGGTGCAATTGGTTCGAAGTTCTGGGAGTTCCGTGTAGGTTCCGGGATGTTTTAGTGCAAAAATCATAGTTGTAGCAGGTCTACAGGGGTTGCAGGCCCTGAAACTCACTCACGCGGTCCACACAAAAATAAGTGCGCCCGTGTTGAGTGTTGTGCGGACCGCACAAAAGCGGGTGAGGGCGCGGTAGGCGTCGCCCGGGCCGCACAAAAGTGGGCGCGGCCGCGGTAGCTGAAACCTGAAGGGTACCTATAAATACGAGGTCTTGGGTTTTATTTAATATTTTAACCTAGAGAGCTCGGATTTTGGAAATTTTTCGAAGGTTTTTCAAGAAATTCATCGGGGTAAGTGATTTTAACTCAGATTTGGCTAGAATACATGAATCTATCACTGAATTCATCATTTAATTTGTGATTCGAGATGGAATTTGGGAAGAAAATTGTGAACCTTTCAAAAAAAATGTAAAATGATGATTTGAAGGACCAAATAGTATCTGAATTGGATAATTTTGGTATAGTTAGATTCGTGAAGGTATGACGATTTTGAAAATATAAATTTTACTCGATTCCGAGACGTGGGCCCGGGGCTCGGGTTTTGCTAATTTCGAGATTTTTGATATTTTTTGAATGTTTTCGCTTGGGCTTTGTTCCCTTAGCATATTGTGACGTATTCGTTCTGATTTTGGATAGATTCGATGCATGTGGAGGCCAATTCGAGGGGCAAAGGCATCGCGAGCTAGAGAATTAGCCAGTTCGAGGTGAGTAATGGTTGTAAATGATGTCCTGAGGGTTTGAAACCCCGGATTGCACAACGTAGTGCTATATTGAGGCAAGATACGCGCTGAATGATGAGCGTGGGGTCTTTCACTACTGGGGATTGTGACTTGGTATATCCCGATTGATGATTTTACCGAATATTTGATTGAAATTCATTTGTTATCATCATGATTTGGGCTGATTGCCATATTTGGGCTTCATACCAACTATTTGAACCCTTCGGGGATTTTTATCACTATTTTCTTCACTGCTTGACTTATTATTTGAACTCAGTCCTATTGATATTTACTGTTTTACAAACTCAGCCACTTTTACTCAGATTTGAAACTTAAATGATATTTCTACATCATGTTTTGGGCTGAGAACTACTGTTTTACTAATGCCCAAGGGGCTTGTGATGATTTCGGATTGAGTGAGGCCGAGGGCCATATGTGAGGATATGCTGAGTGATATGAGGCCGAGGCCTGAGATACTTTATATGCCACAAGTTGGCTTGAGTGATGTGAGGCCGAGTGCCGAGTGATGATGCCACGAGGTGACTTGATATAGCGTTTGGGCCGTAAGGGGCCCCTCTGGAGTCTGCACACCCATAGTGAGCGCGGGTACCCATTGTTCTGAGTGATTGATGCTATGCCCGAGGGGTTGATATGAGTGATTGTGAGGTAGCCCGAGGGGCTGATACTATTCCGAGAGTGAGCCCAAGGGGTTGATACTGTACTGAGAGTGAGCCCGAGGGCCTGATAATATGATGAGCGGTTGATACTGTGCCCGAGGGGCGAATTTCTACTTGTTATTTACCTGTTAAATTACCTATTTTACTTGTTTTAAAAAGGAATATCATTTGATTTTTCACTGATTTACTGCTTTAAGTGATTTTGCTTTGTGTCTTTACGTATTTTCATACTTTCAGCCATTATTTGTAATTATTACTCACTGAGTCGGAGTACTCACATTACTCCCTACACCATGTGTGCAGATTCAGGTATAGCAGAGTCCGCACCTGAGCGCTGATTCCGTCCAGGCTAGGCAGTGATTTGGAGTTATGAGGTAGCTGTTGATGTCTGCAACCCCTTGTCCCTCTTACCCTCTATCATTTATGTTTTCTTTAGACTATTGTATCGGATTCCGTAATTTATAGACCTATAGCAGATTCTATAGTAGCTCATGACTTGTGACACCCCGGTTTGGGCTGTGTCGGGATGGTCCCTACTGTTGTTAACGTTAAAATTCCGCAATTTATGAGTATTATATTATATGTTATTACTGTTTATGATGATTAACTGTTTAAAATAGGTGTTCCATTTTGGTCTGGCTGGCCTTGTCTTCACGAGAGGCGGCATCACGACCGGGTTCGGGGATTGGGTCATGACAGAAACTTGTGGAGGAATTTGCAGCGTTTGATCCACGAGCTCTTTCTTGCTTCTTGTTATAACTTCTGGTGTCTTTTTTGAGTTATGAAGACCCCTATTTATAGTTGTGGAAGGTAAGAGTTATGAAAAGAACAAACTCTTTCCGACTAATCAAATTGAAGTGTGAGATGGCCGCATTTGATTGGCCAGAACATGTCACGTGCACACGTGGCGTGATTTCATTGGCCTTTTAGTGTGACTTGGCATGCCTTGTCATCTTGACACGTGGCATGATCCTATTGGCTCTTTTGTTTGACTTGGCGCGCCACGTCATTTGACACGTGACACCAAACTGGGCCTCTAGGAAAATGTCATCTTGGGCTTAATGAAGTGAGCTCATCACTTTAGCCCAATTAAATGGGCTAGCCCAATAGATTAAGACTCATTTATTTAATCTATATATATTAGACTAATATAATTAATTCAATTATATTAGCCCATATATATATTTGGACTATATATTTAAAATGGTCCAAATAATTTCATTGAATTTATATTCAATAAAATTTGCATGCCTACAAATCCCCCTACTTCAAGGCTCGACTGGTTTAGACGTATCCAACTCCAAAAGGCTAGGCTTGAAGTGTTAACATAGTATTTATTTTGTTATGAATATTCCTAAAACTTATTAAAGTGATCTATTTGCATTTCACATTATCTATGAAATGTCAAATATGAGCATATAGGTCAGCATCTTTTACATTATTTGAAATTTTACTTAACATTAGCACCATATATTAAACATCCTAATTCTTGTTCACAAACTTCCATGAAAATCCACGTATGAGACATCATCATACCACATATTCCCATATGACTAGGAGACCGTGAACACTATAACTTGAATCTTGTGAAATTTATGATTCATATACGAAAACAAACGAACAACTGAACAATTTGTGTCGACAATAAATTTGTCTCATACTTGAACTTGAATTTGCGTCGATAAGTTTAATTCCTACTTGAACTTGAAGAAGAGCCAAGTAATATTAAAATTGGAGTTAACCAAGTAGATCCCGTACAATTGTACTGCCGCCTTAGCAATCCCAGTTCTTTTCAATAACTGATTTCAGCTATTCCCACATCGAAATCTCGCTTCCCAATTAGCTTCATTGAAGATTTATATAAACCCCATGCCCATGTGTTTATTAAGCATCGAATTGTAGCATATACAAGCTGCCTTGGCTACGTGTTTTCACTAGTAGGAGGCAATCCAATGGTAATTTTTCTTCTATGTATTTTCCATCGATTTTTTCTCTTTTTTTTTTGTAGATCAAGCGATAAAGATATTTTCTTGTTCAACAAGATGAGTCACGCATGAAAAAGATAATCTTGGGGTGTGAGGGGATGGGTACTCATCCTTGCTCAAATATCGGAGGGATTACTTTCATGGCTCGACTACCGGAGAGATTACTCTCAAAATGGCCCGATTCTTGGAGAGATTACTCTCAATGTGGTCTAATTCTTGGAGAGATTACTCTCAAAATGGCCCGATTCTTGGAGCGATTACTCTCAAAATGGCCCGATTCTTGGAGATATTACTCTCAATGTGGCCCAATTCTTGGAGAGATTACTCTCAAAATGGCCCGATTCTTGGAGAGATTACTCTCAATGTGGCCCAATTCTTGGAGAGATTACTCTCAAAATGGCCCGATTCTTGGAGAGATTACTCTCAGAATGGCCCGATTCTTGGAGAGATTACTCTCAATGTGGCTCGACTATCAGCGAGGCCAACTTAAGGTGCAAATGGACTTATATGTCCACCTTAAGATTGAAAAGTTATAAAGTTTCAACTCGAAGACAACATCGACTTGAACATTTTGAAAAATTTGAATATTTGGCGGACTTTGCAGACTTCAACTCGAAGATTAGGAGGACTTAAACAATTCAACTTTAACATCGGCAAATTTGAAGACTGAAACTTGAAGACCGACGAACTTGAAGACTTCAACTTTGAGACTTGGAGGGAATATTTCAACTTGAAGATCGCCGAATTTGAAGACTTCAACTTCAAGACCGATGGAGTTGAAGATTTCAACTTTGAGACATGGAGGGCCTAAATATTTCAACTTGAAGATCAATGGATTTGAAGACGTCAACTTTGTTGATTTCAAGAAAACTAGACTTAAGTCTCACTGAATTTGAAACGTTGTGTCAAGCAATCCTTTCCTTAGACTTGTGTTTCCTTTTGATGTCTTTCTTCTCTTCCCCTTTTTTTAAGGAAGAGGGCGGACTTGGAGACCAATAAACTTGAAGGTTTGGCGAACCCGAAGACATAGAGAATCGTTAGACTTTAATGTAAATACTTGACATCCTCCTAAAATCGGCCCATCGAAGATATCAATTTACCATGGAGGGTCACCCTCTTTAAATTAAATGAGGTCAAAGTTCAGTAGGAGGATGACATTTTAGCTTGATCTTACATTCCTTCATACTTCATTCGAACAACAATTGGGGCAATATATATCTTTTGAACTTATGCAACTAAACTTAGAATGAAACTCTAATCTGCCTACGTACCTCGGTGAAAAGGATCAAGTCATTTTTTTATGTCCTAACTTTTGCCTAGGCCGCTTCTTTCGAGATTTTCAACCTAGCGGACTTTTTTTTGGGCCGTACACAGTTTATACTCTTGTGGACCAGGAGTGTGGCAACATGCAGTTTAGGCTCATGCGTCAAGGAGCATCATGACTTGTAGTTTAGGCTCGTACGTTGAGGAGCGTCATGACTTGCAGCTTAGGCTCGTACGTCGAGGAGCATCATGACTTGCAGTTTAGGCTCGTACGTCGAGGAGCATCATGACTTGAAGTTTAGGCTCGTACGTCGAGGAGCATTATGACTTGCAACTTCATGGATAATACTTCTTCAAAAACTTGTCATTGATAGGGCCGATCCTCATACCATATGCATCAACCAGCTTGTAAGCCCCACTTGAGTAAGCTTCTTGTACGACATATGGCCCATCCCATTTTGAAGTGAACTTCCCTACAGGTTTATGGGAAGTAATTATGGGTCTTTGTATGGCAAGGACTTGATCTTCTACTTGAAAGGATCTCGGGCGAACTCTTTTATTGAAGGCACGAGATAATCGAGCTTGATAACATTCAAGAATTTGTTGAGCTTCCAATCTCTTTTCATCAAGAGCTTCCAACTCTATTAACCGAAGTCAAGCTTTTTCATCATCAGTGACTCCTTCTTGAATAGCCAATCATAATGAAGGTATTTGGTGCTCAAGTGACAAGACGGCTTCGACTCCATAAACAAGTGAATAAGGAGTCGCATGTGTCGGTGTGCGGTGAGTCGTCCTATATGACCATAGAGATTCTTCCATATGGTTATTCCAATCTCGTTTAGATTTGGAGACAACTTTCTTTAACAAGTTGCATAGAGTCTTGTTGAATACCTCAGCTAGACCATTGGAGGCAGCATTGTACATCGAAGAGTTACGTTGCTTGAAGCCAAAGAGCTCACAAATCTTATTCATCAACCTATTGTCGAACGGCTTGCTATTATCTATTATTATGTAATGGGGAATGCCAAAGCGATAGATGATGTTTACTCGGATGAAACTTGCAACATTTTCCTTCTTTACCTCTTTAAGATCAACAGCTTCAGCCCATTTTGAGAAGTAGTTAGTTGCAGCCAAGATGTATAGGTGGCCACTAGAGGACTTTGGCAGTGGTCCAACAACATCCAATCCCCAAGCGTCACATGGCCAGGATGCAACAGTCGGGTGCCACACTTCAGGAGATTGATAAATAAAATTCGTATGGAATTGACAAGCCTTGCATCTTCAGGCGTAGTCCAAGCAATCTTTTACCATCGTTGGCCAATAATATCCCATCCTTTTTATATGGAAGTGGAGCTTTGGTCTAGACTGGTGTGACCCACATACCCCAGAATGTGCCTCTTGCAAAGCTTGGAGCTCTTCTTCTTCTCCTAGGCATCGCAAGAGCACTCTCTCGAACGACCTTCTCTATAGAGTATCCTTGTAGTAAAGGAAGCCAGGTGCGCGACGGCGGATTTTAGTCCTTCTCCTCGGATTTTCTGATAGTATCCCATAGAATAAGTAGTCGATAATGGGTTGTCGCCATTCTTGTTTCTCAACTTCAGAAACAGCAACAAGATGCTTGAGTTCGTTTTCTTCACCTTCAGCCTCATTTGGCAGCGGTATCCCATTTTCGGCAGACGGTAACTTGCGCTTGGTCAGGCAGGGCTAATGATGAAGCTAGAGCAGCTAAAGCATCAGCCTTCTTATTTTCTTTCCTTGGCACATGCTGAATAGTCACATCACCGAGTCATCCCATCAACCTTTTAGCATAATCATGATATGGGCGTAGTTCAGGCTTCTTGACCTCGTAACTACCCAAAAGCAGATTGACCACTAATTGGGAGTCACCAAAGACTTGCAATTGCAGTTGCTTCATATCAACAACCATTTCAAGCCCAAGTATTAATGCTTGATATTCAGCAACATTGTTGGAACAGAGTTGTGTCAAGGTGAAGGAGTAGGGTAAGACTTCACCTTAGGGAGTGACAAATACTAGGCCAGCCCCGGCTCCCCCCACGATGCGCAGCACCATCAAAGTACATCTTCCATGGAGGTTGAACTTCAACGACCATTGCGTCCTCATCAAGTAATTCATCAGTTAGTTCCCAGTCATCGGGTATCGGATGATCTGCCAAGAAGTCTGCCAATGCTTGTCCTTTTACAGCTTTTTGAGAGATGTACAAAATCTCGAATTGTTGAAATCGTAGGTACCATCTCGCTAGTCGATCACTAAGAACATGTTTTGACATCACTAATATGACGGGGTTTGCTTTAGAAACAAGACGGACAACATGAGCTTGAAAGTAGTGCTTCAACTTCTGAATTGAGAAGACTAGCGCCAAACACAACTTTTTAATTGGCGAATAATTCAACTCGTTAGGTGTCATCATCCTGATCAAGTAGTAAAGAGAATTTTCTTTCCCCTCACTATTTTCTTGGGACAACAGTGCTCCAACAGACCTTTCCTGCACCGTAATGTATAGTATCAACGACTTTCTAGGTATAGGATCTGCTAAAACTGAAGGCTTCATCAAGTAGGTTTTGATACTTTCAAAGGCATTGCTATAAGCTTGGTCCCACTTGAAAGGAACGCCTTTCTTCATGAGGCGACTAAACGGTTGGCACCTCCCAGCCAGGTTTGATATGAATCTTATAAGGTATGCTAGATTTCCTTGCAGACTTTTCAATTCATGGATATCTCGAGGCTCGGGCATTTTCAAAATGGCATCCACTTTTGCTTGATCAATTTTGATCCCTCGATGTCGAACAATGAAACCAAGGAACTTTACAGAAGTAACTCCAAAGGCACATTTCAATGGATTCATCCTAAGTTGGTATCTCCGGAGCAATTCAAATACCATCCTCAAGTGTTTCATATGGTCGCCCTTCTCTCTTGATTTCACAACCAAGTCGTCAACATAGCATTCAACATTCTTGTGGAGAAATTCGTCGAAAATATTCTGTATAGCCCTTTGGTAAGTAGCACCAACATTCTTCAAGCCAAAAGGCATTATCTTGTAGCAATAAATACCCTTGCGGGTGTGAAAAACAGTAAGCTCTTCATCTTTTGGTGCCATGCGAATTTGGTTATAACCCAACGAACCGTCCATGAAAGACATTGCCTCGTAACCAGTAGTAGCATCGATCATCAGCTTTGGAATAGGAAGCAGGAATTCATCTTTGGGACATGCATTGTTAAGATCCCTTAAGTTAACGCACACTCGAATCTGGCCATTTTTCTTCCTTACAGGGACAATACTTGAAACCCATGTTGGGTACTTAACTTCACGAATAAAGCCAACTTCAATGAGTTTGTTAACTTCAGTTTCAATTAGGGGAACGCCTTTGAGCTTGTTTAATAGGGCGACCACCACTTTTGACTGCAAGGTGATGGACTGCTACGTTCGGGTCCAAGCCAGGCATCTCTTTGTAACTCCAAGCAAATAAATACCTGAATTCTTTGAGTAACTCAATATAAGTGCTCTCTTCATCAGCTTCTAGCAAAGCACTTAGGTAGGTGGGTCTTGGTTCCTCATTGGTTCCAAGGTTAACTTCTTTTAAGGCATCAACTGTCATCTTCACTCCTTCTTCAAGTTCAGGTAGAGCATCTTTCGCATCTTCATCTTCTTGAGGGTCCCCATCATTGAAGGATATGTGATAACACGGTGAAACATCCTCCAATTCCGCATTATCTCCCATCGAAGACGAAACACCATTCTCGCCTTGTACAGTGACATGATACGAAGAACCTATACTTTCTTCATCTTCGTTACGTTCCTTAGTGTAGACCACAGTATATGGCTTTACCTTCAGTACTTCTTCACATAAAACCACCAGTTTTGTTTGTCGCCTCATTCTGGAAGGAACCAAACTTTGGAAATCCTTAGAGATCTCCTGATTTTTGGGTGAAGCGGGTGTTCTTGTATTTCGATGATTTCTCAAGAACTTATTCCCCTTCTTTAATGGACCCAATCTCTCAAATACAGAAGTTCTCACAATTGATTTTCCAAGTCGATCAAAGATAGAAGGCATGTTAGAAGTGGCAGATTCGTCATCTACACTGATATAATGCTACTCGCCCTTCTTATTGAGATGCACACTGGTGACGGTTGCTTATATCTCAGACCTTCACATGGTTTCCTCGTTGCAGCTTCTGATGGGAGCTTCCCTAACTTTTATGGCTCATTGAGATTGCATCCAGCTTTTGCAAATAGATTGTAAGCGTTAGGATCGAAACCTTCATCTATTCGCTATGTAGGGAGTGCCACATTCTACAAACGATTTTGGGCTACAAACCCTGCAAGCGGCTTTGAGGACAACTTTACTGCCTCAATTCGTTTTATCGGAAGAGTTAACTCCCTTAGCGTCTTAGTTTGGAGATTATGTGATCTGCCCTTATCTTTCTTCCTTTTAGGGACATATTGGAGCGCGGGACTTACTTTCTTTCCATAAGACGCAATTCCCCCTTTATGAGATTTATTCACGTTGGCGGGTACCTCCTCAGTAACAGTTTTGGCTTTACCAATAGTCACATCAGCTCTTTTAGTTATGGGTTCATCATTCTTGCTTTTCGTACCATCATCAACTTTCAACTCCTTCACAATGCAGTTCTTCAAGTAGAACTTTGCATCGGCAAAGTGTGACTCAACCTCGGTGAATGGCTCATCATTAGCAACTACCGTCTTCTCGACTTTACCCTTGTAGTATTTTAAACATTGATCGTAGGTAGATGGAACTACTTTATTCTCATGTATCCAAGGCCTCCCAAGAAAAACATTGTATGAAGTCTTCGCGTCGATCACATGCAGCCATGCACTTGATTGCATATCTTCAATAGTGATCCCCAGCCTGATCACGTCTATGGCTTTTCCCCCCTTGGTTTAATCCTTGGATCATCACACGACTTTCTGAGAGTTCATTCATGGGAATACCAAGTTCTTTCATAGTGTGGATTAGCAAAATGTTCACTGAGGATCCTCCATCAACCAAAATCCGATTTACCCTTTCATCGCACATACAGCCAACCATGTACAATGGGCGGTAATGAGGAGTGTCATCTAGCAAAATATCGTTATTTGTGAATGTGACCTTTTCCTCACAAGCATTAACTTCTTGAGGAGTGGACTCGATGGGCTTTTCCGAAGATGGTGCCAACAGTAGGTCATCACTCTTTTCTTCCCCTTTGTCAGCATAACAACAAGAGGCATCAATGCCTTTATAGGAAATCTTCGTGCGGAACCAACTTGGTAAAAACTCCTCCAAGGTCACTGGATTTTTTGGCTTTTGAGAATGGTGCATCTCCACTTTTGCTTTCTTCAAATGCCTAACTGGACTCTTTTTCGTTGGTCTTTTTACCATCATCTTCCTTGTTGGTTGTTCTATTGATTCTTTTCGTGGGCTCATTTTGTGGTGCCTACGACGAGTCACCGATGTCCAACCTTCATCGTCATCAGGTTGATTGACTTCAGCTTTGTCGCTCTCCAGTAATTCTTCATCTTTACTTTCTTTAAAACCACATAAGTCATCCGGACTGAATGAGCCAAAGGTCATAGAGACTTGGTTTGCGCTTGCTTTCTCATCTTTAAGCACGATCTTCTTTTCGCGAGCCAAATCCATGACTTTTTCCTTGAAGACAAAGCACTTCTCCAGAGGGTGGCTTACAAGTCGGTGATATTTGCAGTAGTTCGGGTCATTTGTTTTCGCAGCTTCATTTGGTTGCTTCATCTCTGGAAGCTCAATGAGATTTAACTCGAGGAGTTCTTCGAAAATGGCTGGCACATCAGAATCCAGGAATGGGTACTCTTTTTCCTGCATTTCTTTTAGAGTCAACTTTTCACTTGTCTTGTCTTGAAAAGAAGTGGATTTCATACTCTGCTTCTTGCTCACCTTCGTCGTGAACTTCATAGGTGACGTATTGACATTCATAGCTTCTTTGCTTTCAGACTTGGGTACGAACTTGCCCCACTTCCTGACTTCTTACTTGTCATTCACTTTGCAAGGTTCATAGATGGGTAGCCTTTCATTTCCAGCGGAGGCCATGCTCAATTCCATGTCATGGGCATGAGTTGCAAGTTCTTCAAATGTGCTAGGCTTCATACCTTGCAAGATGTAGCGCAATCCCCAATACATGTCTTGGATGCACATCTCTATGACCGAAGCTTCACTAAGCATGTCTTTGCAGTTGAGGCTTGAATTCCTCCAACGATTGATAAAGTCGATAACTGGTTCCCTCTTTTGTTGACGAGTATTTGTAAGCTCTATCATATTCACCGTGCATCTTGTGCTATAAAAGCGATTGAGGAACTCTTTCTCTAGTTGATCCCAGTTGTCGATAGATCCAGCCTCGAGGTTCGTGTACCAGTCAAAAACATTTCCTTTTATTGAGCAGACAAACTGCTTGATGAGGTAATCTCCATAAGTCCCAGCATTGTTGCACGTCTCCACGAAGTGCGCAATATGTTTCTTTGGTTTACCTTTACCATCAAACTGTTGAAACTTCGGAGGTTGATAGCCAGCAGGCATCTTCAACATATCGACCCTTGCAGTGTACGACTTTGCATATGTAAGGGAGGATTTGGCAGCAACTTCATATTTGTTCTTAATGGTTCCTTCGATGAATTCCTTCAGTTGATCGATTGGAATCATCCGTTCATATGAGACAGGGATAGCCTTAGTTGATGCTGCTTGTCTTGGGGGAGAGTCACTCTCTAGAACTTCTGGGAGCTTGCTGGGTGCATGGGTAGATTCTTCTTCCATCAAGATTCCCACCATGTCTGTTAGCTTGTCGATTCTAGCCTCTTGATTTTGCATGCATTTGGTCAAGCTAGCGATTGCTTCCATCAAGTTTGCCAACTGCCCCTCTATAGATGAAGTGTTTGTCACCATGGCTTGCATGATTGTCGTGGATGACAGAGAGTAGCATGGATTATCACACAGATTGATCCTTGACCGGCTCACGCTATGTGGTGTAAGTGGGGAGGATCCATCGCTTGAAGTATAATCATCATCCTTCACAGCAGAGTGCTTGGAGCCGGAGAGGTCAAGCAGAGCAAGAGTTTTCTTGATCTTTTCAGCAACATCGCTTCCTCCTTCAGATGCGTTTGTGGAAAATCTTGCTCCTTTTGAGGATGAAGATCCAAAAACAGGGGTTGATGCGGATGACACTTAGGGTGCTTGTTGTCCTAAAGATCTTGCTTTGCTCCTCGTAACTGGTCCGAAGCTTCCAAAGGTGACATTGAAGATTCTTTCCACATCAACATAGAACCTGGAGTTAGTAGCCTTGGTGGATGTTGATCTAGAGTTGATTTTCTTCGAAGCCATTTCAATGTTCTTGAACTTTGGTGATTGAAAAGTTGAGATGAGAGGTAGATATTGCCCCACTGGGCGTGCCAGAATTTATAGACAATAAATTTGATTCGAGAAAATAAAATCAAGACCGAAAAATATCGTAACAATCGTAGTATTTGATTTCAAATAATATGAGTGTACAATCTCTATGAATCCTCTGATTCTACTTTTCAATAGTAAATAAATTCAAGGGCCTTTGAGCTTGATCTTGAATATGTATTTGTTGCCTCGAACGATGATCTTGTTCTTGAGCTTGAACTTGACCTTGATTTATTCTTCGTTCTTGAACTTGCACTTGATTTCTTGAACTTGAACTTGAAGCCTGAAACTTGTGGAGGAATTTGCAGTGTTTGATCCACGAGCTCTTTCTTGCTTCTTGTTATAACTTCTGGTGTCTTTTCTGAGTTATGAAAACCATTATTTATAGTTGTCGAAGGGAAGAGTTATGATAAGAACAAACTCTTTCCGACCAATCAAATTGAAGTGTGAGATGACCGCGTTTGATTGGCCAGAACATGTCACGTGCACACGTGGCGTGATTTCATTGGCCTTTTAGTGTGACTTGGCATGCCTTGTCATCTTGACATGTGGCATGATCCTATTGGCTCTTTCGTATGACTTGGTGCGCCACGTAATTTGACACGTGGCACCAAACTGGGCCTCTAGGAAGATGTCATCTTGGGCTTAATGAAGTGGGCTCATCACTTTAACCCAATTAAATAGGCTAGCCCAATAGATTAAGACTCATTTATTTAATCTATATATATTGGACTAATATAATTAATTCAATTATAGCCCATATATATATTTGGACTATATATTTAAAATGGTCCAAATAATTTCATTGAATTTATATTCAATAAAATTTTCATGCCTACAATATAAGCTATATTCGATATAATATTAGCTAATGCACTAATACTTAGTGCATAGTATAGCATAGTATATATATACTAAGTGTATTATATAATACACTATATATATATATATATATATATATATATATATATATATATATATATATATATATATATATATATATATATATATTATAGTTTAAGGTATATTCGATATATATAGTATAATATAGTATATAGTATATAAGCTCTCTCTCTCTCTCTCTCTCTCTCTCTCTCTCTCTTTATATATATATATATATATATATCTCTCGGAACACAAGGACGGGTTCTTTTAGGTATTGATATACTTGTAAATTGATTTATCGACTTATAACCCACCCATATGCATATATATATATATATATATATATATATATATATATACAATATAATATTAGCTAATGCACTAATACTTAGTGCAAAGTATAGAATAGTATAGTATATATATATATACTAAGTGTATTATATATACTAAGTGTATAGTATAGTGTATTATATATCAAGGTATATTCGATATATATAGTATAATATAGTATATAGTGTGTATATATATATATATATATATATATATATATAAGAACATGAAGCGCTCGGAACACAGGGACGAGTTCTTTTAGGTATTGATACACTTGTAAATTGATTCATCGACTTATAACCTACTCATATGCATGTATATATATTAACAATAAATTAAAACGTCTTATATATATGTATTTCTAAGAAAAAAATTAAATTACTTTTAGTTCAATTTAAAATTATGTACATATGTAGTATAGTATAAATTTAGGATTTTAATTCAATTTAAGCTATATATATATATATATATATATATATATATATATATATATATATATATATATATATTGTTCGTGCTTCTTTTCCATGACTTCTCAATTACCGTATGTCACGACACCAGTTCGCCCTCCGTGAACTGTCGTAACGGCACCTAGTCTCTACGACTAGGTAAGCCTAACAAATGCGGAACATAAACGAAACTTGCAGAAGAAATAATCAAAAACCAAAATAACTCAATGGAAACAATAGTTATAATGCCGCTCGACATATACAACACAACATTCTCAAAATCAAGTACACTATCCCAAAACCCGAAAACTCACAGAAACACAAGCCTTTGGAATATCTAACAGTCTAACTCCAGAATATCTAACAAGAAAGAAAATACAGAAGGGCAATATTTAACCGCTAGAATAGAAAGGGACTCCCTGGTCTGTGGACGTTGCAGATGCACCTCGAAGTCTCTAGAGCAGTCGCCTCCCTCAAGGATGGTAGGCCTGAGTAGCGGTACCTGGATCTGCACATGAAAAACATGCATAGAAAGGGTATGAGTACACCACATCGGTACTCAGTAAGTGTCAAGCTTAACCTCGGTTGGGTTGTGACGAGGAAGGTCAGGGCCCTACTGAGATAAAATAAAGAATATAATACATGACAGTATAAGATAAGCAGTACAGTTGAAAACTAACGATAAGAATTTAATATAGGAAAACACGGAATTCAATAACTAAAAACAGAGGCAGAAACTATCACAAGGAAGTAACCGGGGATCTCTCAGTATCCCGAGGATCTCTTAGTACCCTCAATAAACGCCAGGGAGTGTCTTGGTATCCCGAGGATCTCTTGGTATCCTCAATATATGCTAGGGATCTCCTAATATCCTGAGGATCTCTCGGTATCCTCAATATGTGTTAGGGATCTCTTGGTATCCTGAGGATCTCTTGGTATCCTGAGGATCTCTTGGTATCCTCAATATACGTGTCAGGGCTCTCTCGGTATCCCGCACCTCAGTTCAAATCATAAATACGCACAGGGGATCTCCCGGGATGCCGTCCCGTAGTCCCAAAGTAAAATACACAACAACAACACAAGAATACTCAATTAAGCTTAGTTTAGTATCAAGTAAACAAGTTATTCTAATCTAACATGCTTCACATAATTCAATTAAGGGAGTTTAAGCAAATAAATAGTTAAGTCAATTAGACATGCTCTTTCTAAGCTAACAGTAGGTTTAAATTGCAAGTAAAATGAAACAGGAAAAGGAACACAATTGAAATTACTTAAAGAAAATCGGATTTTCAACAATTATCTCAAGATATTCCGAATCCTAAGGGGAAGGTCCCCCCACACAAGGTTAGACAAGCCACTTACCTCGAACCGGCTAAATAATCAATCTGAAACCACGCTATTGCCACGAGTACTCGACTCCAAATGGCCCAAATCTATTCAATTCAATTTCATAATATGAATAACACTTCAAGTAACTAATTCTACAATTAAATTCTAAGCTAATACGCAAAATTCGGTAAAATGACCAAAATGCCCCTTGGGATCACGTCTCGAAATCGGGTAAAATTCATATTTCCAGAATCCTCGCACTCTCACGAGTTCAGTCATATCAAAAGTACCAAAATCGGACCTTAATTTGTCCCTCAAATCATCACTCAAAGGTCTCCAATTATACAAGCCCTAACCCCCCAATTACCATTGATTTTCCTTAATTTTTCATGCTTAAATTGATAAAAATCATTCCAATAACGAGTTTAGGGACCAAAGACCTTACCCCAATATACTCCTATGAAAATCCCTCTTGAAAAGTACTTCCCAAGCTTCTTCCCGTTTTGAAAAAGATGAAAAATGGCTAAATTTCGCGAAGGCAAGAATTTATAGGTTATGCCTAGCGATTTCCGCATTTGCGGCCCTGGGACCGCATATGCGGTCCCGCTTTTGCGGAGCCAAGGTCGCACCTGCGACATTTCATTAAAGAAGGATTTTCTGCACCTACGACAACCTTACCGCAGATACGGTGCCGCTTCTGCGAATACCTTACCGCATCTGCGGTCGACTCCCTTTTTGCCCCAAACCGCTTATGTGACCTCCGAGACGCTTCTGCGGCGCCTCACCTGCGGAACGCAAACCGCAGGTGCGATTATGACAGAACCAGCAGCTGAAGCTGCAACTCTAACTCCAAAAATCTTTCCGTCAACCATTTGAATTCATCCCGAGGCTTCTGGGACCTCAACCAAAGGCACCAACAAGTCACAAACCACTATCCAAAACTTGTACCAATCCTTAAAATACCTAAAACAACATCGAAACCTCAAATTAACCATGGATTTAAGCCTAAGAACACCAAAATTCTCAAAATGTGCTTTCGATCAAAAAGTCTATCAAACCTGTCCGAATGACTTGAAATTTTGCACACACGTTACATTCAACACTACGGAGCTACTCCAACTTCCGGAATTCTATTCCGACCCTTGGATCAAAATCTCACTATCTGACTGGAAACTTCAAAAATTCAGTTTTCGGCATTTCAAGCCTAAATTAGCTACGGACATCCAAAACACAATCCGACACGCCTTTAAGCCCGAAATCACCTAACGTAGCTAACAGAACCATCAGATTTCCATTCTGAGTCCGTCTTCACACTGTTCCGACTATGGTCAACTTTCCAACACTTAAGTTCTCATTTAGGGACTAAGTGTCTTAAAACTCCTCGAAACTCAAAACCGAACGTCCCGACAAATCGAAATAGCAGAAATAAACTCATTGAAAGTAGTTAATAGGAGATCGGGGCGTTAATTCTTAAGACGACCGGCCAGGTCGTCACATCCTCTTACACTTAAACATTCGTTCGTCCTCGAACGAGCATAAAGACATACCTGAAGCAGTGAAAATATGAGGGTAACGGTTGCGCATATCCTGCTCGGTCTCCTAAGTCGCCTCCTCGACCGGTTGGCCCCACCACTGAACCTTTACTGATGCAATGTTCTTTGACCTCAGCTTTCTAACCTGCCTGTCCAATATTGCCACTGGCTCCTCAACATAAGATATATCCTTGTCCAACTGGACTGAACTGAAAACCAACACGTGCAACGGATCAGCGTGATACCTCCGAAGCATCGAAATATAGAATACCGGATGAACTCCGGCCAAGCTGGAAGGTAAGGCAAGATCATAAGAAACCTCCCTAACATGCCTCAATATCTCAAAAGGGCCAATAAATCTCGGACTCAACTTTCCTTTCTTCCCGAATCTCATGACGCCCTTCATAGGCGAAACCCGAAGTAGAACCCACTCTCCAACCATATAGGAAACATCACGAAACTTCCGGTCCACGCAACTCTTCTGTCTGGGCTAGGCTGTGCGGAGTCTATCTTGAATCACCTTAACTTTCTCCAAAGCATCCTGAACTAAGTCTGTGCCCAATAATCTGGCCTCACCCGGCTCAAACCAACCCACTGGGGATCCACACCATCTCCCATATAAAGCCTCATACAGTGCCATCTGAATACTGGACTGGTAGATATTGTTGTAAGCAAACTCTGCCAATGGCAAGAACTGATCCCAAGACCCTCCAAACTCAATCACACACGCACAGCGCATATCCTCAAGAATCTAAATAGTGCGCTCGGACTGTCCGTCCGTCTGAGGGTGAAATGTTGTTCTCAACTCCACTTGAGTATCCAACTCATGCTGAACGACCCTCCAGAATCGTGATGTGAACTGAGTACCTCTATCTGAAATGATGGACACTGTAATACCATGCAGATGAACAATCTCTTTGATATAAATCTCCGACGACCACTCCGAGTAATAAGTAGTACACACAGGAATAAAGTGAGCGAACTTGGTCAACCGATCCATAATCATCCAAATGGCATCAAACTTTCTCAAAGTCCGTGGGAGCCTAACTACAAAGTCCATGGTGATCCGCTCTCACTTCTACTCCGGAATCTCTATCTGCTAAAGTAACCCAACCGGTCTCTGGTGCTCACACTTCACCTGCTGACAGTTGAGGCACCGAGCTACAAATCCAACTATATCCTTCTTCATCTGCCTCCACTAGTAGTGCTGCCTCAAATCCTGATACATCTTTGCGGCACTTGGATGAATAGAATACCGCGAGCTATGAGCCTCTTCTAGAATCAACTCCCGAAACCCATCAACATTGGGTACATACAGCCGACCCTGCATCCTCAATACCCCATCATCACTAGTCACATCTCTGGCATCACCGTGCTGAACCTTGTCCTTGAGGACAAGCAAATAAGGGTCATCATACTGCCGCTCCCTGATACGATCAAATAAGGAAGACCGAGAAACCACGCAAGCTAGAACCCGGCTGGGCTATGAAAGATCCAATCTCACAAACTGGTTGGCTAAGGCCTGAATATCCATCGCCATAGGCCTCTCAGATGCTGGTAAATAAGCCAAACTCCCCAAACTCTCGGCCCGGCAACTTAAAGAATCGGCCACTTCATTGGCTTGCTCGGGTGATACAAAATAGTGCTGTCATAGTCCTTCAGAACCTCTAACAACCTCCTCTGGTGTAAATTTAGATCCTTTTGCTTGAACAGGTGTTGCAAGCTCTGATGGTCAGTAGAAAACTCACAAGGCACACTATATAAGTAATGGCGCCAAATCTTCAGGGCGTGAACAATGGCAGCTAACTCAATGTCATGAACAGGGTAGTTCTTATGTATCTTCAACTGTCTGGATGCGTAGGCAATCACCCTACTGTCCTGCATCAATACCGCTTCGAGGCCAACCCTCGAGGCATCACAATAGACTGTATAAGACTCCAAACCTGTAGGCAGTATCAAAATTGGGGCTGTGGTCAAAGCTTTCTTGAGCTTCTGAAAGCTAGCCTCACACTCCTCCGTCTACTAGAATGGAGCACCCTTTTGGGTCAACCTGGTCATAGGGGCCGCAATCGATGAAAACCCCTCCAAAAAATGATGGTAGTAGCCCGCCAAACCAAGGAAACTATAGATCCCGATAGCTGAGGATGGTCTGGGCCAACTCTGCACGGCCTCTATCTTTTTCAGATCCACGTAAATACCTTCACTCGATTCCACGTGGCCTAAGAATGCCACTGAATCCAACCAGAACTCACATTTCGAGAACTTAGCATATAACTTCTTCTCCTCAGTGTCTGATGCACAGTCCTCAAGTGCTTCTCATGATCTTCCCGACTTCGGGAATATACCAGAATATCATCAATAAAGACAGTGACGAACGAGTGAAGATACGACCGGAACACACTGTGCATCAAATGCATAAAGCTGCTGGGGCATTGGTCAGCCCAAATGACATAACAAGGAACTCGTAATGACCATATCGAGTCCTGAAAGCAGTCTTTGGGATATCTGGCTCTCAATTCTTCAACTAATGGTAACCTGAGCACAAATCAATCTTAGAAAACTCCTATGCGCCTTGAAGCTGGTCAAACAAATCATCAATACGAGGCAAAGGATAATGATTCTTCACTGTAACCTGGTTCAACTGGCGATAATCAATACACAAACGCATAGAACCATCCTTTTTCTTCACAAACAAGATAGGAGCACCCAAAGGTGATATACTGGGCCGAATAAAACCCTTATCAAGCAATTCTTGTAA
This sequence comes from Nicotiana tabacum, assembly GCF_000715075.1. Classification (NCBI taxonomy): domain Eukaryota; kingdom Viridiplantae; phylum Streptophyta; class Magnoliopsida; order Solanales; family Solanaceae; genus Nicotiana; species Nicotiana tabacum. The sequence goes on along the minus strand of NC_134085.1, from coordinate 168,672,615 downwards.
CTGATCCTTCAACTCCTTCAACTCAGGAGGAGCCATACGATACGGAGGAATAGAAATGGGCTGTGTGCTCGGCAATGCCAAAATCAATATCTCTATCAGGCGGCATACCTGGAAGATCAGCTGGAAACACATCGGGAAAATCCTGTACTACTGGGACTGAATCAACTGAAGGGGTATCAATACTAACGTCTCTCACATAAGCTAAATATGCATCACACCCCTTCTCAACCATACGCTGAGCTTTAAGAAAAGAAATAACTCTACTAGGAGTGGGATCTAAAGTACCCCTCCACTCAACACGCGGTACACCTGGCATAGCCAGCATCACATTTTTGGCGTGACAATCGAGAATAGCATAATGGGGCGACAACCAGTCCATGCACAAGATAATATCGAAGTCAATCATACCGAGTAACAATAAATTGGCTCTAGTCTCCAAACCACTAAGAGCAACCAAACATGACCGATAAACGCGGTCTACAATAAGAGAATCTCCCACAGGAGTAGAAACATAAACAGTTGAACTCAAAGAATCCCGAGATACACCCAAATGTAGAGCAAAATAAGAAAACACATAAGAATAAGTGGAGCCTAGATCGAATAGAACCGATGCATCTCTGTGAAAAACCAGTATAATACTTGTGATGACAGAATCAGAGGCAACAGCCTCGGTACGGGCAGGAGGGCATAGTATCTTGCCTGACCTCCCCCTCTAGGGTGACCTCTACCTTCCCAACTTCCACCTCTGGCTGGCTGAGCAAGTGGGGTAGCAACTGGAGCTGTAACCATAGCCTGAGAACTCTGCGGGGGCACGTTGTAGCTGAGAAGTCTATGGAGGTGCACTCCTCCCAAGTCTAGGGCAATCCCTCTCCAAATGGCGTGTGTCACCACACTCAAAACAAGCTTTAGGAGGACGTGGTGGCTATCCAGGTCTGCTGGATTGACCTTTGAAAGCACCCCGCACAAGAGGAGCGCTAGATACCGGAGGTGCATAATAAGGCTCCTGAGATGTAGGGGAGCTGGAATACCACTGGCTGTTGGAAGAGTTGAATGAACAGGGCGACTCATATAACCCCTACTATGACGACCTGCTGCTGAGGCACGGGCACCATAGAAATGGCCCGACTCTCGAGACCTCTTGGCTTCCCTCTCCCCTCTCACCCTAGCATGCATACTCTTAATACTTCTAGCAATACTCACCACCAGCTGGTAAGAAATATCCATCTCCAAGTCACGAGTCATGCTAGACCTGATGTTGGGAATAAGGCCCTCAACAAACCGGCGAACCCTCTCGCGAGCAGTAGAAACCAAGACTGGTGCATGCCTAGCCAAACTAGTGTAATAGACAGTATACTCTGAGACAATCATAGCACTCTAGCGCAAATGCTCGAACTCAGCGCGCCATGCGTCCTTGAGGTTCTAAGGAACATACTCTCTCCGGAACAGATCTGAAAACTGAGTCCAAGTCAGTGAAGCAGCCTCATCAGGACTGTCTAACTCAAAGGTGCGCCACCACTCATAGGCGGCTTCTCGAAGCTGGAAAGTAGTGAAGGAAACCCTACTCAATCCTGATATACCCATGGTACAGAGAATGCAGTAACTCTCATCTAGAAATCTTAGAGCTTCCTCCGATGCTAGACCACTGAATACAGGAGGCGTGTACCTCTTGAACCTCTCAAGCCTCAACTGCTCCTCATCGGAAGTCGCTGCCTTGTCCTCGAGCTAAACTGGCACTGCGGGCGGTATAGGAATAATCTCAGGGACCTACTCAACATGCACTCGCCGCTCAGGAGTACGGGCAGTGGGAGTTTGTGCTCCTCCCCTGGACTGAGATGTAGCTGCAGCAAGGGGAAGCAACCCTGCCTGAGCCAGAGTGGTATACATGCTCATGAACTGTGCTAGAGTCTCCTGAAGAGCTGTAGTAGTAGTAGTAGCAGTAGGCATGTCAATTTCCAAGACTCCGGCTGGAACTGCTGGTGGTACCTCGGCGGCAACTCGCACAGGTACTCTAGCTGCACCACGTGCGTGTCCTCAACCTCTACCCCAGCCCTTGCCTCTGACGGCTACAGTAGGGGGCGAGGGGGCCTGATCGTATCGAGTAGCACATGTCCTCACCATCTGTGAGAGAATAGAAGACAGAAGTTTAGAATTGTGATGTCAAAATATCGCACGACAAGGAAATCAAATGAAGTGAAATTTTCCTAACAATTACATAGCCTCTCGTAGATAAGTACACACATCTCCGTACCGATTAACGAGACTCTAATAAACTAGCTTGTGATCCATGACTCCTATGAACTTAGAGCTCTGATACCAACTTGTCACTACCCCAGTTCGCCCTTCGTGAACTGTCGTAATGGCACCTAATCTCTACGACTAGGTAAGCCTAACAAATGTGGAACATAAACGAAACTTGCGGAAGGAATAATCAAAAACCAAAATTACTGAATGGAATAATAGTTATAATGCTGCTCGGTATATACAACAAAACATTCTCAAAACCAAGTACACTATCCCAAAACCCGAAAACTTATGGAAACACAAGCCTTTGGAATATCTAACAGTCCAACTCTAGAATATCTAACAAGAAAGAAAATACAGAAGGGCAATGTTTAATAGCGAGAATAGAAAGGGATTCCTCGGTTTGTGGATGCGGCAGATGCACCTCGAAGTCTCTAGAGCGGTCGCCTCCCTGAAGGATGGTAGACCAGAGTAGGGGTACCTGGATCTGCACATGAAAAACATGTGTAGAAAGGGCATGAGTACACCACAGCGGTACTCAATAAGTGCCAAGTCTAACCTCGGTTGGGTAGTGATAAGGAAGGTCAGGGCCCTACTGAGATAAAATAAAGAATATAAGACATGACAGTATAAGATAAGCAGTACAGTTGAAAACTAATAATAAGAATTTAATACAGGAAAACACGGAATTCAGTAACTGAAAACAGAGGCAGAAACTATCACAAAGAAGTAACCGGGGATCTATCAGTATCCCGAGGACCTCTTAGTACCCTCAATAAATGCCAGGGATTCTCTTGGTATCCCGAGGATCTCTCGGTATCCTCAATATATGCTAGGGATCTCCTGATATCCCGAAGATCTCTCGGTATCCTCAATATGTTCTAGGGATCTTTTGGTATCCCGAGGATCTCTTGGTATCCTCAATATACGTGACAGGTATCTCTCAATATCCCTCACCTCTGTTCAAATCATAAATACGCACAGGGGATCTCCCGGGATGCCGTCCCATAGTCCTAAAGTAAAACGCACAACAGCAACACAAGAATACTCAATTAAGCTCAGTTTAGTATCAAGTAAACAAGTAATTCCATTCTAACATGCTTCACATAATTCAATTAAGGCAGTTTAAGCAAATAAACAGTTAAGTCAATCAGACATGCTCTTTCTAAGCTAACAGCAGGTTTAAATTGCAAGTAAAATGAAATAGGAAAAGGAACACAATTGAAATTACTTAAAGAAAATCGGATTTTCAACAATTAGCTCAAGTACACGCTCGTCACCTCATGTACAAGGAATTTCAAATATCAAATATACTGAATCCTAAGGGGAAGGTCCCCCCCATAAGGTTAGACAAGCCACTTACATCGAACCGGCTAAATAATCAATCTGAAACCACGCTCTTGCCACGAGTACTCAACTCCAAATGGCCCAAATCTATTCAATTCAATTTCATAATGTGAATAACACTTCAAGTAACTAATTCTACAATTAAATTCTAAGCTAATACGCGAAATTAGGTAAAATGACAAAAACGTCCCTCGGGCCCACGTCTCGAAATCGGGAAAAATTTATATTTCCAGAACTCTCGCACTCTCACGAGTTCAATCATATCAAAAGTATCAAAATCGGACCTCAATTTGTCCCTCAAATCATCACTCAAAGGTCTCCAATTATACAAGCAATAGCCCCCCAATTACCATTGATTTTCCTTAATTTTCATGCTTAAATTGATAAAAAATCATTCCAATAACGAGTTTAGGGACCAAAGACCTTACCCCAATGAACTCCTCTGAAAATCTCTCTTGAAAAGTTCTCCCCAAGCTTCTTCCCGTTTTGAAAAAGATGAAAAATGGCTAAATTTCGCGAAGGCAAGAATTTATAGGTTCTGCCCAGCGATTTCTGCATTTGCGGCCCTGGAACCGCATCTGCGGTCCCGCTTCTGCGTAGCCAAGGTCGCACCCGCGACATTTCATTAAAGAAGGACTTTCCGCACCTACGGCTACCTTACCGCAGATGCGGTACCACTTCTGTGAATACCTTACCGCATTTGCGGTCGACTCCCTTTTTGCCTCAAACCGCTTCTGCGAACTCTGAGCCGCTTCTGCGGAACCCAAACCGCAGGTGCGGTTATGACAGAACCAGTAGCTGAAGCTGGAACTCTAACTCCAAAAATCTTTCCGTCAACCATCCGAATTCATCCCGAGGCTTCCGGGACCTCAACCAAAGGCACCAACAAGTCACAAACTACTATCCAAACATGTACCAATCCTTAAAACACCTAAAACAACATCGAAACCTCGAATTAACCATGGATTTAAGCCTAAGAACTCCAAAATTCTCAAAATGCTCTTTCGATCAAAAAGTCTATCAAACCTCGGCCCAATGACCTGAAATTTTGCACACACGTCACATTCAACACTACGGAGCTATTCCAACTTCCGGAATTCCATTGCGACCCTCGGATTAAAATCTCACTATCGGACCGAAAACTTCAAAAATTCAACTTTCGGCATTTCAAGCCTAAATTAGCTACGGACCTCCAAAACACAATCCGAACACGCCTCTAAGCCCAAAATCACCTAGCGGAGCTAACGGAATCATCGGATTTCCATTCCGAGGCCGTCTTCATACTGTTCCGATTATGGTCACCTTTCCAACACTTAAGCTCTTATTTAGGTACTAAGTGTCCCAAAAACTCCCCGAAACTCAAAACCTAACATCCCGACAAATCGAAATAGCAGAAATAAGCTCGAAAAAAGCAGTTAATAAGGAATCGGGGTGTTAATTCTTAAGACGACCAGCTGGGTCGTCACACTTTTTTTCATCAACGTGAAAATATTATCAGAATGAATCATCGTCGACCACTTGAACGCATTTGACAATTATATAATATATTAATATATAGACTTGTGTAGTTGAACAATGGGATATAGTCCTGAACATGATTACTCTGTTATCCGATTTTGATCTCTTCTTCATGACTTCATCCTTTATAATTTGAGAGAATGCACCCCAGCCCTCTGTCAAGGGACAAAAGAACATCCACATTTGAAAAATTCTGACTAGCATGAAAAGAGATTAAAAGAAAAAACTAGCGAAAATCACAAAAAAAATAAATAGCTTAATTAGCTTCAAGATTAGCTGAAGAAATGATCAAGGAATACACCACATACGTGACAGATCCCAATAATGTTATTTTTTTAAAACAAAAAAGTATTCATGGAGCATACTAGCAAGTTAGCGTCTACAGAGGGATCAATAATTCAACAAGAAGCTGTATCTCTAATTTTTTTAATCACGCAATGCCTCACGTAAAAGATTAGATTTTTCTAAAAATTGAAAGAGATGCTCATAATCTTAACAAAGATTTGGTACATCCTTGATAGTTATGTATAAAATGATATCTCCATGATTTTTTTGAACTAATCACAGACGTTGACACATCACACATATATTGTTTTTTACGTGAAACTAGCCATAATCCTCTTAGAAAGCCACAACCTCTATGTAAACGAAGCAGAGTTCTCCGTTTGTCTTTGATTTATTCACTGAAAATGTTGGATTTTCAAGTGTTTAAACTAAGTTTGAAGAATTTTCTTATTTGTTTTGTAAGCTAATCGAGAATCAGATATTAAGGCTAAATACACCCTAATATTGTGTTATTTCATTGAATTAAAGTACGTGTGTATGGAAGTTTGTCTATTTATTGCAGACGAAACTTTCAAAAGGGTAGAGCACAACTGCACAGAGAGATGGTAATCGCGGCATAGGACTGTAGTTGGAAAGTATCTCCATCAACTAGAAATTTTGATGTTTCTTCTTGATCCTTTATACTTTGTGAGAATGCATCCCAGCCCTCTACCAAGAGCAAAAGAACATCAACATTTGAAAAGTTATGACGGTTAGCTTCAAGGTTTCATGTATTAATTTTGATGATAACAAACTTACATAATTATTAATCAAAGAATATTTAATTGTGGTAATCTTATTTTTTGTACAGGTATTTGGTGGAGATCATCGTAATCTTAAGTTATTATGAAGTTGAAGAAGAAAGTATTTACTACGGATACTATTTATAGAGAATACTATTGAAGATATATTGGGATGATTTGCTTATTGTAGGGAAAGAAGAATCTTCTAGCTATCAAGGGCAAGGATTAGAAAGTCCGGAAAGGAAAATATTCCATGATTACCTTCAAGATTCAAACATTTGAATTGAATTTCAAATGTGAAATGGCTTATTGCACTACTAGTAGAAATCTCTACTGAAGGAAAGATTTTTCAATATTATGGAAGGAAGCTTGCTAGAATCATGGAGATGATCTATTATTTTGTGAAAGAAAAAAGATTACACGGAAAAGATACTACAAGGCCAAGGAAGAATATATTTTATATGGAAAGAAAATATATTATGAATGTACTACAAGTTATACTATGGAAAGAGATTATTTTCCAAGATAAAGAAAGGAATATTTTTAATAGGAGAAGAATATATTTTCTATGGAAAGAAAATATATATATATTATTAAAGATTATTTTCCAAGATCAAGAAATGAGTATTTCTAATAGGAGTTCAAAGATGCTACTATTATTTATGGGAAAATATTCTTACTACATTTCCCCTTTGGTATGGAAAGAGAATAATGTAAGAAGATAAGTTTGAATTTCATATAAAGAATGACTATTGCTCTTATGGAAATTCATTCGAGACTATGGAAGGTTGAAGAAGATGGACATAGAGATGCAGTCATGAAATGCAAAGTTTTCTAAAGAAGATCAACCAAGATATTGCTTGCAAATAAAGAGAAAATATTCTACTACCATAAAAGAAAAAAAATTCCTCTACACAAGGATTCTCTTGATGGTACTCAATGAAGAATTTACATATTCAAGAAAGGAAAGTGGAGACAATTAGGATCTGTCCAAATATAAGAAGTCAAACAAGGAAAGGAAATCAATATTGCAAAGATGCCTATATCCATCTTCAAAGGAGTGTCAAGTCAACATACTATCCATATTCATACAAGTGCTGGAGCTGCAAATTATGGAAACAAATAAATGAGCAATGGTCACATTCCCTTGGGTTATGCAATAGCCAGAACAAGTTGAAAGGGCTATAAATATACAAGCTCTATGAAAGAAGAAAGCACACAACCTTCTATACAATTGTCTATCCAACTACAAGTTCTTTATTCTACTCTTAACAAGCATTATAATTCACTTTAGTAGATTTACTGTGTACAAAAAAAAGAGAGAAGAGAGACAGAAAAATATTGGAGAGGCAGTGTGTCCTAGAGGTTGTGTCATTGTTCGTTTCTTTGGTGAGCGAGTTAAAACCAAAGGGTCGTTGTTGGTGAGTGAGTGAAAACCAACCCTGTCAGCATTGGTGGTGATTGCTAAAAATCACAAAGGTTGTCCTCAATTCAATTTACAAAGAGCTCTAAAAGACAGCACTCTTGCAACCCAAGAGGACTGGATTAGGATACCACATTGGTTCCGAATCAGTATAAAATTCCTGGTGTCATTTACTTTATCGCTCTCGTATCATATTTGTTCCTTTACTTTTTATGGTGATTAACACTTGTTTAAATCTAAAAAACTTACAGTTCTGTGCAGGTTGTCTCCGCATAAGTCGACTAGGTCTGAAGAGTAGTCGACTAGAAATTTCAAAAGGCTACAATTCACCCTCCCCCCATCCTCTTGTACTTTCAATTGGTATCAGATCAGGTATCACATCTTTATTTATTTTTTTGGCTTAACTGCAAGTGAGAAAAGATCCATGGTAGGTCATCAAAGTATTGGAACCGTACTTCAAGAAGGATACTCAACAAGAATGCCATCGTACTTCAATAATCAATACTATTGCCATTGGAAAGAAAAAATGAAGGTTTATGTCCAATCAATAGATTATCGAGTCTGGCTAGTTATTCAAAATGGACCAAGACCTATTTCGAACAACAGTGATGGAAAAAAGCTTTCTAAATAGGGAATTCATATTTGACTACACAAAAGAACAGTTGGATATTATGCAAACAAATGCTACAGCAATGAACATGCTCTATTATATGAATAGTGAAGAAGAATATAAGAGAATATCCACCTATGAGACTGCTAAAGATATATGGGATAGATTGGAAAATATCCACGGGGATGCCAAAAAAGTTAAGGAAATTGAATCCATGTCAACTCTTGAAGAATCTGAAAATGGTGAAGATCGAGAAGACTTGGCCATGATACCCAGGACAAGAAAAAGGAAGAGTGGAAAGAAGCAGAATAGAAAATCTCAACCCATCCAGAATCATCAAAAGAATCAGAAGAATAAGGTTCAACAACAAGAGAACATATGCTTCTACGAATGTGGTAAACCTGGACATATGAAATTAAAATGTCCCAACATCAAGAAGAAAAATCATAGAATCCCAATTTGGAGCGAAGATGATGATCAATAAGAAATAACAAACATATGTCTCAAGAAAAGAGAAGAAACTGACGAGACGTGCTTTAATGCTATTCTGGATTGTGATCTCAAGAAAAAGAATCACAAATCTTGGAGCGACGAGGATGAATCTGAAGAAGAAAACAATCACGAAAGAATGGAGAATAATGTTTCATGGCAATTGGAGAAATTAACAAGGTATGCCCCACTCCTATTACGTATTGTGATAAATGTGATGAATTGCAGAATGATATCGAATTGGTTCTCAATGACTGTAAGAAAGTTCTAAATGAATATAATAAGTTGAGGAAGGAGAAAAAGAATTGGGATATCCAACTTGAAGAATATAAGAAACTGACGCATGAAAAGAATGAGTGGGATAATCCTCAGCTTAAAGAATATCTGGTGGAGAACAACTTACTTCAAGAAGAAAAATTTGAGCTTCGCAAATAAATAAGCAGCTTGCACAAATCCCCCAGCCACTACTTTGATCGATCAAAGTCGTCCCCTTGGCTTAACAACTATTAGTCGACTGAAAAGAGATCTACTGGTAAACGTCCTACTTTGAACAAGTTAACCGAGGAAAGCTCCAAGTCAACTAATAAGGTATCGCCAGGTAAACACTCTTATTCTCATATTATATGCCACTATTGTGGCAATTCTTGACATAAAGTATTTGCATGTAATTATGCCAAAAGTTATATTAGATCAAAATATGTTTGGAAACCAAAACAGTTACATGCATCTCGAATTATTCAATCTACTAACCATGAAGGACCCAAAAAGATTTGGGCACCAAAAATAAATTAATCTGTTTTATAGGAATTTTGAGTTCACCATAAAAAAGGGATAAATGAAATTTGCATAATGGCTGGTCAAGGCACATACTTAAAGATTCTTCAAAGTTCATACATTCTCTATAAATGATGAAGGAACTATTACACATGATGTTAAAGCTTAAGTGATTGATATGACTAAAGGTTATTCAAGTTCCTTCAGATGCTTCATAAGGTGATACGTATCTAGTAATATTTTTTGGTTAAATATAGTATGATATGTACAACTACATATTGCTTGAGTCGACTTGCTACAACATGCTACTATTATGTTCGGTGTTAATCTTATCCTTGACTTAAATATTTGAATAAGAACGAATATCTTGCATGGACCATGCCATTTGTATAGGCATTAAGATAAGCAAGCATACATGCATGTATTCCTTTCATATAGTTGTGAGCTTAAACTAACTTGTCAAGAGAATTACTTCTTATATTCATTCTTTTGGTGAAAGTTTCAATACTTCATTCAAATATGAGAAGGTTGTTTAACCTTGATGCCTCAGTAACTTGTGCATGTGGAGGTACTTGACAATTCCTAAGACTCAAAAGCTTGGAAGGTACATATATATGTTTCTATTGATGATTATCCTTACTTTTGCATTATTTTTTAATAAGAAACAATGCATTTGCAGTGATCATCGATGTGTGTTTGTTTGACATTTGCTTGCAACAAGCATGATCTTTCATATTTTTAGTTTGATGCCTCAGTTGAAAGCAGACTTGAAAAGAAAGCATCATTTTTGCATAAATTGTCATCATTGGCTTATATGTGCTTTAATATTTTTTTTGAATGAAATTATGCCTGAGATATGGATATCTTATTTCCTTTGGTTGCAACTGTCTTGGTAAGACTATTGACATATTTATTCATTACTACTTACGATTTTATAAAATTCAGAATATTAGTTGTAGAGAAATCTCAACATGTGCGCTTTTCTTTACACTAATACTTTTCTAAGAAAATTATGAATAAGGATGAAGAACTTGCAGTGGATAGCTTGCAATAAATTGCTAGTGACATATTTATACTATTTGAACTAAACAGTAAAGAAGAAGCATTAAAATGATGAATGTTAAATTCTAGCAATGCAAGTTTTGTTGAACGAAGCTGAAAGAATCAACAGTATGGAAATCAATACCAAGCAAATGAGCTGCAATCATGAATATATAAAGCTGAATAAGATTTATAAGGTTGTAAAAATTATGTGTAAAGTTGTAGCCCAAGGTTTCACACCAAGAAGGTCTGTTTCTTTCTTGAGAGTTTTGTTAGAATATCATTTTTCATGTACTTATTACAAAGTTTGTAAGGTATTTTTGTATAGATGTTGAAATATTTTTTTAAATGGTTTGAAAATTGCATAACATTATTCTCTAGCCTCTCTCTGGAATTGAAAGTTTCACATTCATGTGACTAAGATTAGTCATCATTTGAAACATATCCATGTTTATCATCTAACGATTATTCTTTCTAAAGATGTATTTATAAGAGCATATTATTTTTGTAATACTAACCAAAAGCATGTCAAGCATTTTTAAGCCTCTGATAGATGATCGAGTTGGAAATGAGTATAATGGAGAATTTACCTTTATCTTCACATTCCAAATAATACGAAGCAAGGAGAAAATTAGTAATTCCAATGATCGAATAAAGTACTAAGGTATGACCGATTCTCTATTGCATTTTTATGATATATATTTTGGTATACCTGATCCCATAATATCTATTTATAGTGCCAGAAAGGAACTTTGGTTGATTCTAAATTTTGGATTACTGTATGCAAGAACTAATTGCTTTGATCTAGTGGAATATTTTCAGATGCAAACCTTGCAGGCAACAAAGTGGAATGAAATAAAAAGATGGGATGGATATTTTAATATTCTTATGTTATGAAAAGGATAACGACTTTCATGAGAATGATCCCATATCCTTCTTTTTGGTGATATGAATATATGACCATTTCTTGACTCTTGTATGCATTAATATGTTGTAATATTTCTAAGAGTCTTAAGTTTTTGCTCAAATTTTTCTTGAAAGTTTAACATGTGAGGATATCAAAAGTTTCTTAATCTTTTTAAATCATCGAGCGTTTTTCAAGTGACTATGTGCGATTATACTGTCTTATATGCTAAATGATGTTTTGGAAAAATCAAGTATCCTGTGAGTTTTGTTTAATCTCTGCTAAGCTTTCAATCATGTGAAATGATGTTCTTATGTGGTCTAGAATTTTTTTAGTCTACCTACAATGACAGTTCAATATTTTTTAGCTTTGCGTTAAGACTTTGGATATTTTAGTCGGATTAAAAGCTGTCAACTAGCTTAAAATTTTGTTAGAATTTTTTTTCTGCTTACGGCTCTTAAAGGGAATTATTACTATATATTTTTTATAACTCCCTGAATGATTATAAGTTATAGTTATACTTTTATTTGCATATTCCCTACAAGTTACTTAACCCTTTTGATGATGACAAAAGGGGGAGAAAATAATGTGTACAAAAGTTCAAAAAAGATAAAATGTACGGAAACAGGGGAGCATGACGAAGGAACGCTTAGAGTAAGGGGGAGTCTTTACGTGGCATGACGTCTATGCATGAAAGAGAAAGCTAAATATTTCAGGGAAGTAATCTTTACTGTACTTTAATTAAGTCTTTGATTAAATTTTCTTATTATGTACTCAAGGGTTTGTCATCATCAAAATGGAGGAGATTGTTAGCTTCATGTTTTCACGCATTAATATTGATTATAACAAACCTACATAATTATTAATCAAAGAACATTTAATTGTGGTAATCTTATTTTTTTGTACAGGTATTCGGTGATCATCGTAATCTTAATTTACTATGAAGTTGTAGAAGAAAGTATTTACTACGGATGCTATTTATAGAAAATACTATTGAAGATATATTGGAATGATTTGCGTATCGTATGGAAAGAAGAATCTTCTAGTTATCAAGGGCAAGGATTCAGAAAGTCCAGAAAGGAAAATATTCCATGATTACCTTCAAGATTCAAACATTTGAATTGAATTTCAAATGTGAAATGGTTTACTACACTTCTAGTAGAAATCTCTACTGAAGGAAAGATTTTTCAATATTATGGAAGGAAGCTTGCTAGAATCATGGAGAAGATCTATTATTTTATGGAAAAAAAATACTACATAGAAAAGATACTGCAAGACCAAGAAAGAATATATTTTATATAGAAAGAAAATATACTATGAATACAGTACAATCAATACTATAGAAAGAGATTATTTTCCAAGATCAAGAAAGGAATATTTTTAATAGGAGAAGAATATATTTTCTATGGAAAGAAAATATATATATTATGGAAGATTATTTTCCAAGATCAAGAAATGAGTATTTCTAATAGGAGTTCAAAGATGCTACTATTATTTATGGGAAAATATTCTTACTACATTTCCCCTTTGGTATGGAAAGAGAATAATGTAAGAAGATAAGTTTGAATTTCATATAAAGAATGACTATTGCTCTTATGGAAATTCATTCGAGACTATGGAAGGTTGAAGAAGATGCACATAGAGATGCAGTCATGAAATGCAAAGTTTTCTAAAGAAGATCAACCAAGATATTGCTTGCAAATAAAGAGAAAATATTCTACTACCATAAAAGAAAAAAAATTCCTCTACACAAGGATTCTCTTGATGGTACTCAATGAAGAATTTACATATTCAAGAAAGGAAAGTGGAGACAATTAGGATCTGTCCAAATATAAGAAGTCAAACAAGGAAAGGAAATCAATATTGCAAAGATGCCTATATCCATCTTCAAAGGAGTGCCAAGTCAACATACTATCCATATTCATACAAGTGCTGGAGCTGCAAATTATGGAAACAAATAAATGAGCAACGGTCAAATTCCCTTGGGTTATGCAATAGCCAGAACAAGTTGAAAGGGCTATAAATATACAAGCTCTATGAAGGAAGAAAACACGCAACCTTCTATACAATTGTCTATCCAACTACAAGTTCTTTATTCTACTCTTAACAAGCATTGTAATTCACTTTAGTAGATTTACTGTGTACATAAAAGAGAGAAGAGAGACAGAAAAATATTGGAGAGGCAATGTGTCCTAGAGGTTGTGTCATTGTTTGTTTCTTTGGTGAGCGAGTTAAAACCAAAGGGTCGTTGTTGGTGAGCAAGTGAAAACCAACCCTGTCAGCATTGGTGGTGATCGCTGAAATCGTAAAAGATGTACTCAATTCAATTTACAAAGAGCTCTAAAAGACAACACTCTTGCAACGGAAAAGGACTGGATTAGGATACCACATTGGTTTCGAATCAGTATAAAATTCCTGGTATCATTTACTTTATCGCTCTCGTATTATATTCTGTTCCTTTACTTTTTATTGTGATTAACATTTGTTTAAATCGAAAGAACTAACAGTTTTGTGCAGGCTGTCTCCGCATAAGTCGATTAGGTCTGAAGAGTAATCGACTAGAAATTTCAAAAGGCTACAATTCACCCCTTCTCCCCTCCTGTACTTTCAATAAGCACGAAAAGGAAAGAAAGAAAAACAAGCAAGAATCACTAAAATATTAAGTGAATAACTTGGCTGAAGAAATGTTAAAGAATTCACCACGTAAATCAAGAAAAATACATGACAGTCCCAATAATATTATTTGAGAGTATACATGGTGCAAACTTGCAATTTGCGTCTAATTCAACTAGTAGATGTTATAATACAATCGAATCAATAATTCAACTAGCAGCTGTTATAAAAACAGCTGCTGTTAGCTAACAGTGTTATTAACTTGAAGCCTCAATTCTAGGTACCAAAAACTTAATTTCATTATATCTCAGTACTCCTCGCTATAACAAAAAATGGATCCTCCCTGGTATTCGCTTCTAATTCCTCTGCTTGTTTTCATTTTCTTCCTTCATCAATGGTTCTTTACTAATTCAAACACAGTCCAAAATAAGTTACCACCATCTCCAAAAGGACTACCAATCATTGGAAATTTGCATCAACTTGGGTCGCATCCTCACCGTTCTCTCCATAAACTATCAGAAAAATATGGTCCAGCAATGATACTTCACTTGGGCAGTAAGCCAGGTGGTTGTTGCTTCCTCTGTTGATGTTGCTCGTGATATCATGAGAACTGTCATGGGCGGCTTTCCAGCCATGCCCCATGACCCCTTCGGCGTGCCCCATGGCGTCCTAGCAAGCCTCCCAATGTCTAGCGCCACGGCCGGCCCCGTGGTCTTGGCCTCGCCAAGTGACAAGCGCGCATGTGCCTCTGTCGCTCCACCGATATTCCTCGCCAGCGCCTAGCAGCAGGTAGATGCCAACAGCGCGTGCGCGCTGACCGTGATGCCAAAGACGCTGCTGCTGACAACGGACATGTTTCTGCCTTGTAGAAAACTAAGTTCATTTCATTGTAAATATAGAGTAGTTTTATTTCATGTACTTCCATTATGTTTCTCTAGTTTAATCAAGTCTAGTCTTGTAGCTTTGGTTTATTTTTTTTAAGCATTATTAGGGGGGATCAAGCAATCAAACTTTATAGCAAGCAAACAATTCTCTGTACTGGTGTCTCTCCCCCTCGATACCGCGTTGCCTTTCTGTAATAGCTTTCATTAATGCAATCAAGCTTTCTTTCATTCTAAATTCTCATTTTTGTCCTGTCAATTGCTCTTGACATTGGTTTTCCCGTACGGCACTGACAATCTAGTATAGCGTACGGAGGGGACCTCAGTTGGCGGACAATAACTGCACTGACATGTTGCTTAGCCTTATGTCACCCTTCCAAGGAATCTCAGGAAGGCTCCGGGTAACAGTTGGTATCAGAGCCCAGGCTCGACATCGAATGAGGGAACGCATTGCCATTACCATCATTTCTGACCATGGTGAATCACGGGGACCGCATTGCGGCCCATGAACAGACGGTTGACGGATTACGACCCATTGTGGATATGGTGCCTGAACTAAAAACCAGCCTAGGGCAAAGGTTGGACGACCTAGACCGTAGGGTGCTCTAGGCCGAAGTTGACATAGAAAACATCAGTCACGACTCCGAGGGAAACTGGCAAACGACAGCCACGGAGGCAGCCGAAAATTTTGGCAAATTTGAGGGACTCCAACAAGAGCGTGCTAAGGATTTAGCTTACAGGGAACAAGAGGCAGACAGAGTGACTGCCATGCAACAAACTATTGACGACTTGACAAACAAGCTCAATGTTGTCAATAATGCTTTACAGGGCCTGCTTCGAGGCGGTGGAAACCAAATTGGGGGTGTTGCGAACCCCGTTTCTGCGACTCAAAAACTATAAATTCTTGAGCCAAAGCCATACAGTGGAGCTAGGAATGCCAAGGAAGTGGAGAACTTCATCTTTGATGTCGAACAATATTTCGATGTTGTTGGGGGCCTAGAAGAAGCTAAGAAGATAGAAATTGCTGGCATGTATCTTCAGAGTGATGCTAAACACTGGCGGCGGGTGAGCGAAGCCATCAGGGCCTGTGAAGATGCTCTCGAGACATGGGCAAAACTGAAGGTAGCCATACGCCTACAGTTCTTCCGCGAAAATGTTGAATACAATTCAAAGAGAAAGCTATGGGAGCTCCGCCAGACCAAATCAGTGTGGGACTACGTGCGGAAATTCTCCGTGCTCATGCTAAGCATACGCGACATGGGGGACAAAGACAAGCTCTTCAATTTCCTGGAAGGGTTGAAACCTTATGCTCACGTGGAGCTACAAAGACAAAGGGTAGATACCCTGCCCAAGGCGATCCAAGCAGCTGAATGCCTTGGGGACTATCAAATGGAAGCTCGGAGGGATAGGCCTCAGCTGCCTGCCCGAGTGGGATTCAAAGGGGGCCAGCCTAGCAATGGTGGCCCTAGCAGATGGGGGAGATCTAAGCTCAACCAAATCTAAGGCTCCTTCCTCAAGCAGCAACAGTGATGCGTCAACCAACAATGACCGGGGGAGAAAGCCTCCTTCAGGATGCCGTCATTGCGGGGGACCACATTGGAACAATGAGTGCCCACATGCACAGATGAACACCCATCAGGCTTGTGATGATGGGACTGATGACGACTCAGATGATGCAGACCAGACTGAATCAGTAGGTAACTTCAATGCGATTGTTGGCTCCATTTTCGAGGCATTAGAGGAGACCAGTGCTGGTATCCGTAAGAAGAAGGACCCATGTCCAGTCACCAAGAAAGAGAAAATTAAGGCAGATGAGGAGACTCCTGTTAAACAAGATATGACCTTAATGTTCGTTAAGATGAAGGTGAATGGCAAGCCCATTCGGGCTATGATAGACACGGGTGCTACCTACAACTACTTAGCTTCGACTTAGGTGGAGCGCCTTGGTCTAGTTGTAGGGAAAGGTAGAGGTAGTGTCAAGGCTATCAACTCACCTCCCCAGCCAGTGGGTGGAATAGCCAAAGAGGTACCAGTGAAGCTTGGCCCTTACGAAGGAAAATTCAACCTGCGAGTGGTGATCATAGATGACTTCGAGTTGATAGTTGGGTTGGAATTCCTAAGGCAAACTAACACCATACCTGTACCATTTACAGACATGCTACTGATGATGGGAACCAATAGGGCCAAGCCCTGCATTATCCCGTGCATGCCCATGAAGATGGTCGTTGAGAACATCTCGGCCTTGCAATTGAAGAAGGGGGTCAAAAGTAATAAACCTACGTTCATGGCAACCCTCTACATTAAAGATATGGAATGCTCCTCGGGTCCCATTCCTGAACCCGTGAAGGAGCTACTATTGGAGTTTGAAGATGTCATGCCACAAGACATGCCAAAGCGGCTCCCTCCTAGGCGTACTGTGGACCATGAAATTGAGTTGGTGCCGGGCGCGAAGCCACCTGCCTGGGCGCCTTACAGAATGTCACAACCCGAACTCACCGAATTTTGGCAACAAGTGGCGAAAATGCTAGATACAGGGATCATTGTACCCTCAAGTCCCTATACGGGTCCCCTATTCTATTCCAAAAGAAACATGATGAGAGCCTGCGACTCTTTGTGGATTATCGGGCTCTAAACAAAATCACCGTGAAGAACAAGTACCTTATTCCTCTAATGGAAGACTTGTTCGATAGACTGGGTGGTGCGACGGTGTTCACCAAGATAGACCTCAAGACAGGTTACTGGCATGTTTGGATTGCAGATGGTGATGAACACAAGACGACCTGTGTGACAAGATATGGGTCGTACGACTTCCTGGTCATGCCGTTTGACTTGACTAACGCCCAATCTACATTTTGCACTCTAATGAACCAAGTCTTCCGATAGTACATTGACGAATTCGTGGTGGTATACTTGGATGACATTATGGTATATAGCCAAACATTGGAAGAACACCTAGTGCACTTACGGAAGGTCCTAGCTCGATTGCGGGAGCATGAGCTATATGCAAAGCTATCTAAGTGCTCCTTTGCTCAGACATGTCATCCAGGAAGGACGGATCAAGATAGACCAACAGAAGATTCAGGCAATCACAGATTGGTCGCCGCCTAAGGATGTCCATGCCTCGAGGGCGTTCCTTGGCCTATGCAACTTCTACCAGTAATTTGTGAAGAACTACTCCCTCATAGCAGTGCCATTGACAAAACGCCTCAAAAAGGTCATGCACTGGGATTGGGGACCCAGGCGAGTAGAGGCCTTCAACGCATTAAAAGCAGCTATGTCTAGTAGCCCCATCTTGTCTCTCCCTAATCTGACCAAGCCATTCGAGGTACAAACGGATGCATATGACTATGCCCTCGGCGGAGTCTTGCTACAAGAAGGGCATCCTATAGCGTACGAGAGCTAGAAGTGAAGGATGCAGAGCAACACTATGCCACCCATAAGAAAGAATTATTGGCTATCGTCCACTACTTCCGCCTTTGGAGGCACTATTTGCTGGGGACCCCATTCGTGGTCAAGACAAACAACACAACTATTAGCCATTTCATGACCCAGCCAAAGTTGAATGGTCGACAGGCCAGGTGGTAGGAACTCCTAGATGAATTCCACTTCAACTTGGAGTACCGAAGTGGGAAGACCAATCATGTTGTTTATGCACTCAGTCGGCGAGTTGATCTAGCATCGGTGTGCCTACTCGCCACCCTAAGGGGGAGCAAAGTAGCCACCTCCATCAAGGACCAGATACAGGATCTACTCTTCAAGGATCCTGTTGTACAGTATTTGGTTGATTTAGTAGGACAAGGCAAGACTCGCCAGTTCTACATGGAAGATGGTCTTCTGAAAGTGAAAGGGAACCGACTTTATGTTCCTAAAGAAGGAGATATGTGAGGACTCTTCTGTCAGAATGTCATGATATTCTGTGGGCCGACTATCCCGGTGAGGAACGTACCATGGCGTTGCTTCAGCGTGCATATTATTGGCCGATGACATCACTCAGTATATGAAGACTTGTCTAGTATGACAGAAGGACAAGTCAGACCGCTTGACACAAGTGGGACTCCTGGAACCATTAGCTGTCCCAAAGAGACCTTGGGAAAGTGTTTCCCTGGATTTCATCACCGGAGTACCCAAGGTCGGAGATCTCACAACTACTTTAGATGTGGTAGATCGGTTTTCACAAGTATGCTACCTTTATTGCAGCCCCACAATATATATCAGCAGAAGATACAACTCGACTCTTTTTCTCTCATGTCGTCAAATATTGGGGCCAGCCCAAATACATTGTTAGTGATTGCGACGCACGCTTAACTAGCAATTTTTGGACCCAACTCTTTAAGTGCCTTGGGTCAAAATTGAGTCACAACTCAAGTTTTCATCCACAATTTGATGGCCAGACGGAGCAGTTCAATGGTATGTTGGAGGAATATCTTCACCACTTTATAACTGGATTGCAGAAGAATTGGGTGAAGCTTCTGGATACTGCTCAACTATGTTTCAATTCACAAAAGAGCTCTAGTACAAACAAAAGCGCTTTGGAAATTGTTACCGGACAACAACCGGTACTCTCACACACAGTAAATACACTAAACATGTCTAAATCTCCTCGAGCTGCTAGCTTCTCAAAAGAGTGGAAGCAAAATTTGGAAATAGTGCGGAGCTATCTTGTCAAAGCTCAAAAGCTGATAAAGAGGCATGCTGATCAAAATCGTTGCTTTGTTGAATACCAAGTAGGAGACAAAGTGATGGTCAAAATTCCAAAGCGGTACTTATTTGTGAGGGTCTATGACCCTTGCCTATTGCAAAAATACATTGGACCCTTGTCCATTGAAAGGAGCATTGGGAAGACACCTTTTCGGGAAGACACGGAGGATCCTTCACGGAGCCAGCTCACAATACCCAGTATTCGGGGTCCCAATTCAACCAGGAAAAGGCATGTTGAAGCTATCCTTGATGATAGAGTGATTCATGCCTCAAGGAAATATCACTAAGAGTTCTTGGTGAAATGGTAGGGCTGTGATGTAGAGGAGAATACTTGGGAGATGTGAACAACCTCAAAGCCTACAAGAGCCTCATTGAAGACTATATTGCAAGTAAGGCGTTGAGGACGTCGCCAATTAAGGTAGGGGAGAATGTCATGGGAGGCTTTCCAGCCATGCCCCATGACTCTTTGGGTACGCCCCATGGCATCCTAGCAAGCCTCCCAATGGCTAGCGCCATGGATGGCCCCGTGGTCTTGGCCACGCCAAGTGACAAGCACGCATGTGCCTCTATCGCCCCACCGATATCCCTCGCCAGTGCCCAGCAATAGGCAGATGCCAATAGTGGCGCGCGCGTAAACAACGCTGCACGCACCGACCGTGATGCCAAAGACGCTGTCGCTGACAACGAACATGTTTCTGCCTTGTAGAAAACTTTGTCCTTGTCATCGTAAATATAGAGTAGTTTTATTTCATGTACTTCTATTATGTTTCTCTAGCTTAGTCAAGTCTAGTCTTGAAGCTTTGGTTTATTTTTTTTTAGCATTATTAGGAGGGGAGGGGATCAAGTAATCAAACTTTCTAGTAAGCAAACAATTCTCTGTACTGGTGTCTCTCCCTCTCGACACCACGTTGTCTTTCTGTAAAAGCTTTCATTAATGCAATCAAGCTTTCTTTCATTCTCAATTCTTATTTATGTTCTCTCAATTGCTCTTGACATTGGTTTCCCGTGCGGCACTGACAATCTAGTCTAGCGTACGGAGGGGACCTCAGTTGGCGGACAGTAACTGCACTGACATCAGTTGCTTAGCCTTACGTCGCCCTTTCGAGGAATCTCAGGAAGGCGCCGCGTAGCAGAACCCATGACCTCGTCTGGTCAAGCAGACCTAAATCCAGCATCGCTGATAGACTATTTTATGGCTCGAAGGATGTGGGCTTTAGTCCTTTTGGTGAATACTGGAGGCAAGTAAGAAGTATTATTGTGCTTCACCTTCTCAACAGTAAAAGAGTCCAATCTTGTCATGATGTCAGAGAAAAAGAAACTGCTAACATGATTGCAAAAATCAGTCAAGGATATGATTCTTCGAGTTCAGTGATAGATTTGAGAGATCTATTTTGTTCTCTGACTAATAACATAATTAGCAGAGTGGCCTTAGGGAGGAAATATAATGAAGGTTAAAGTGGGATGAATGCTAAGGCCACCCTAGAACAACTTCTTGAACTTCTAGGTGTTTTTAACGTTGGGGATTACATTCCATGGCTTGAATGGCTCAATAAAATCAATAGCCTTGACATCAGAGTGGAGAAAGTAGCTAAGGAATTGGACGCATTTTTGGAGAGTGTGATTGGAGAACATATGATTAGGAACAAGAAATAAGAATACTACGAGAGTTAAGCTAAGACTTCGTGGACGTTTTGCTTGAAATTCAGAATGGAAAGTGATAGGTTTTAAATGTTCTTGCCTTATGTTTTAATGATCTAACAAACTTACTGTTAAGGACCAAATAGGGAACCTGACCTACTCGGACTATACTTCAAGCTTAACAAATTCCAGCTAAAGGTGAACTACTATAGCTTCAGGAGCTAGGAACCCAAACAAGGATCTGATACCCTTATGGTTCCCTCATTACACTACAAGCCAATTGGTCACAGCTGGAAATGAAGTGACTGACTGCACTGTTTCTGCCACACTACACTGTCTCCAGTGCCCACTCATTCTCTGACCAACTAAAGTGCTCACATCATTTCAAGTGATGTGATCAATATGTACCTACAATGAGTTTATACAAAACATCACTTGAAGGTTTCAGTTTATCATTCAAGCTCCTTGCCAAAAATAGAGAAATCAATCCTCACAAGCTTGCAGAACAAAGTCCAACGCAACTACAAACCAGTTCCTAAAAGATAGCTTGTTGTTGTCATAGTTGAGTTATAACTTTGTGATTGTACTTATTGTATCTCCTAAACTGCTTAGCTAGAAGAATTTGATTAGGAATCCTCTTGTAAATCCATAAAATCCTTGAGTTTATGTTGTGACTAGGTTTAGTCATAAGTAAAAGTCTTTGTAATCGTAGAGTTACAAAGTAGCTTGTGGTGAGAGCATCACAAGTTAGTAAAAGTCTTTGTAACTAGGAAGTCACAAAGTGGCTTGTGGTGAGAGTACCAAAATTTAGTTGAGTAAATTCTTTGTAATGGAGTCATTGCAAAGTGGCTTGTAATAGATTTTTATAAGTTAGTGAAGTTGAAAGCCTACATGTGTAGGTCGTGGTTTTTTGATTCCCTTGTGTGGGATTTTTCCACGTAAAAATCCTCTGCCTTATTTACATACCTCTTTATTAGCATTCTCAACAGAATCTCGTAGAGGACCAGGTACTCTACTGTTTGGTGGATTCACACAAATTAACAATTGGTATCAGAGCAGGTTCCTCCTATAAGGCTAACACCTAGGAAGGATCCTCATGGCTGCTCCACAAAATTTTGAAGAAGGTCAATCTACATACCGACTACCCAAGTTCAATGGACAATACTATGGGTGGTGGAAAATAAGAATGCACGATTTTATCATGGCTGAGGATTGTGAGTTATGAGATATCATATGTGATGGTTCTTATGTTTCAACCAATGTACTATAGGAACTTCAATTTTTAATGGCAAAAACTTGCAAAGAGTACACTAAAGCAGACAAGAAAGCTGTGGAGAAGAATTTTCGTGCCAAGAAAATTCTAGTGTGTGAAATAGGACCTGAAGAAAACAATAGAATCTCCACCTGCGACACTACCAAGGAGATATGGGAAGCCTTACAAACAGCTCATGAGGGAACTACTCAAGTAAAACAGTCTTAGATTGATATGCTCGCTACCGAGGATGAACTCTTTAAAATGAGGGATGATAAATCCATTCAAGATATGAACACAAGATTCACTTCCATCATAAATGAGTTACATTCACTTGGTGAAACTATTCCAGAAACAAGCTAGTGAGAAAAATCCTTAGCTTTCTGCCTAGCTCTTGGGAAAGCAAAGTGAATGTTATTACTGAATCAAAGGACTTACAGGAGCTGACCATAGAAGAGCTAATCAGAAACTTGAAGACCTATGATTTGAAGAGAAAGATAGACAATGAAAGAAGAGAACCAAAGGAGGAAAAGAAACTGGTACTTAAAGCTGATAACAATGATTCAAGTGAGGAAGACAGTGACATGGCTTACTTAACCAAAAGATTTCAGAAGATGGTCAGAAGAAATGGAGAAATGCTAAAAAGGGATGGCTCAAACAGACCAAAAAATTGTGATCTTTGTTACAAGTTTGGAAAGCCTGGACACTTCATGAAAGATTGTTCTCTCTTAAAACAAGAATTCTTCAAAAACTACCATGACAAAATAGCTAAGACGAACCCAGTTTTCTTCAAGGACTTCAAGAGAAAAAGATCTGCTGACAATATGATGAGACAGGCTCTTGCGACATGGGGGGAGGGGGGTTCCTGTCACGACCCTAAATCCGGACCCGGTCATGAAGACGCATTCGTGAAGACAATGTCAGCCGACACTTCCCATTTCAATTTTCTTTTTTTAAGCAGTTAAACAATAAGATTCAAGTCTAAAACATTATAAATAATCCAAAGGTGAGCAGTGAGAATATAGAACAATAAGCGAAATACAACCCAACATAGCCCGATACCGGGGTATCACTAATCATGAGCATCAAAAAATTCAGAATAATCAAGAAAAGTCTGCAGATTTCAATACAAAACTAAAACAAGGAGAGATAAGATAGGGAAGAAGCTCTGGGCTGCGAACGCCGGCAGCTACCTAGAAAATCTTCGGATTCGCCTGAGCTGGAAAGATCAACACTCGGGAGCGGGACCAGATGTGCCTGAATCTGCACACGGGGTGCAGGAAGTAAAGTGATTACTCCAACTCAGTGAGTAATAATCATAAATAAAGACTGAAAGCAGGAAATCACGTAAAGCACATTACATGCTATAATGTAGCAGTATAACCAGTAAAATAGTAAATCAGTAAAGATATGTGAAAGTCATTTTAATTCAACTTAAACTTCATGAAAAGCCTTTTCAACAATTAAGCAAGTAAATGATAGGCAATTAAGAAAGATAAACACATAAAGGTTCGCCCCTTGGGCACAATATCAACAGAATCCGCCCCTTGGGCAATATCTCAGAACAATACCAGCCACTCGGGCTAAATCTTACATCACAATGGGTACCCGCGCTCACTAGGGTGTGCAGACTCCTGGAGGTGCCCTTTAAGGGCCAAGCGCAATGTCAAGCCATCTCGTGACATCATCACTAGGCTCTCGGCCTCATATCAACAAGCCATCTCGTGGCATACATATCTCAGGCCCTTGGCCTCATAGTCATAACCCGGTGTTTCCTCACAACATAGGCCCTCGACCGTACTTAGTCAAAATCCTCACAAGCTATTCGAGCAATTGTAAAACATGAGCCTCAACCCAAAATATCATTTAAAAGATCATTTATGAATTAAAATAGAGTAAACATGACTGAGTATGAAAACAGTGAAATATAGCATGACTGATTTCAAGTATAAAGTCAAAATAGTGTGGAAATATCAATAAAATCCCCTAAGGGTTCAAATAGTTGGCACGAGGCCCAAATATGGCGTTCATCCCAAACATGATGTTCACAATAGATTTCTGTCAAATACGGAATAAAATAGTCATTCGGGATGGACTAAGTCACCATCCCCAACAGTGTAAGATCCCACGCTCGTCATCAAGTGTGTGTGTCACCTAAATATAGCACAACAATGTGCAATTCGGTGTTTCATACCCTTAGAACATCATTTACAATCATTACTCACCTCAATCCGGTCAAATCTCTAGCCTGCGATGCCTTTGCCCCTCGAATCGGCCTCCACTCGCGCCGAATCTATCCAAAATCAGAATCACGACTCAAAATATGCTAAGTGAACGAAGCCCAAACGAAAATAATCGATTTACAACACAAATCCCGAAATTATCAATACCTGACCCCTCGGACCACGTCTTGGAATTCGATAAAATTCATATCAATGGATTCCTCATCTCCCCACGAGCTCATATATATCAAATGTACCGAAATCCGACCACAATAGGTCCCTCAAATCCTCAAGTCTAGGTCTCCAATACCAAGCCATAGTTTCTCCAATTTTAACCCTTAAATTCCATTAATTATAACCCTAATATGTGAAATAATACCATAGGAACGAGTTTTAGGTCCAAAATCCATATCTAATAAAGTCTCCTTTAATTCTCTCTTTAGATTCGTCCAAAAAGTTCCAAAGACGACTTAGGAATGGTGAAATAGCTCAAAAATCGCGAAGGAAATAATTTATACCTTCTGGCCCAGAGATTTCGCATCTGCTGCTAATTTACCGCTTCTGCGGTCAAGACCACCGCATCTGCGATCCTCACTTAAGTCCTAACTTTCCACACCAGCGCCTTCATAGGTGCGGTCCCACAACCGCTTCTACAGTTCCAGCCTTCCTAGCCTATTTCCACTTCTGTGCCCAATCGTCCGCATATACGGTGTCGCACCTGTGGTTCCCAATCCGCAAGTGCAGAAACAATAGAAGCAGCAAAATCTACAGCTCACCAAAAACTCCAACTCTCCGATAACCATCTGAAATCACCCCGAGGCCCCCGGGACCTCAACCAAAAGCACAAACATATCCCATAACCTTATTCAAACTTATACCAATCATCAAAACACCTCAAACAACATCAGAACAACCAAAACTCATCGGATTCAAGCCTAAGTTTTCAAAATCTTCCGAATTCTACTTTTGATAAAAAACACAACCAAACCATGTACGAATGACTTGAAATTTTGCACAAATATCCCAAATGACACAATAGAGCTACTGCCACTCTCGGAATTCCATTCCGACCCCTATATCAAAATCTCACCTACCAACCGGAAATGGCGAAAACATCAACTTCGCCAATTCATGCCTAAATCTACTCTGAACCTCCAAAACTCATTTTGATCACACTCCTATGTCCCAAATCACCTCCCAAAGCTATCCGAATCTTTGGAACTCACATTCGAGCCCTGTAATACATAAGTCAATATCCGGTTGAATATTCCAATTAAGCTTCCTCAAAAGAGACTAAGTGTCTCAAACCTTATCAAATCCTTTCCGAACCCAAGCCAACCAACCCAATCACATATAGAACTGATAGACAAAGCAATAAGAAGCAGAAATAGGGAAAATGGAGCGGTAACTCATGAGATGACTGGCCGGGTCGTCACATCCTCCCCAACTTAAACAAACGTTCATCCTCGAACTAGTCAAGAAACATACATAAAGCCTCAAACAGGTGAGGATATCTGCTCCGCATCTCCCGCTCGGTCTCTCAAGTAGCTTCCTCCACTGTACTTTCACTGAAGCTATATCCTTTGACCTCAACTTTCAAACCTGACGCTCCAAAATAGCTGCTGGCTCCACATCATAGGTCAAATCATCATCTAATTGAACTGTGCTGAAATCCAAAACATGAGATGGGTCCCTAATAAACTTCCAAAGCATAGAAACATAAAATACCGAATGCACACTCGATAAACTGGGTGGCAAATCCAGATCATAGGCCACCTCCCTAATCCTCCGAAGCACCTCAATAGGGCCCTGCATCCTCAACACCCCATCATCACCAATGGTCACATCTCTAGCATCATCATGCTGAACTCTATCCTTAAGGACAACCAAATGCGGGTCATCATATTGACGCTCTCTGATGCAATCATATAAGGAAGACCGATAAACCACGCAAGCAAATACCTGATTGGGCTCCGAATTATCTAACCTCATGAATCGATTGGCCAAGGCCTGAACATCAATTGTAAGAGATCTCTCCCAACTAGAATATATGCCAAACTCCCCATACTTACCGCCTTTAGGCTCAAAGCATCGGCCACCATATTGGCCTTTCCTGAATCGTACAATATAGTAATATCATAATCCTTAAGCAACTCCAACCACCTCCTCTACCTCAAATTGAGATCCTTCTGCTTGAATAAGTGTTGGAGGCTACGATGATCAATAAACACCTCACAAGACACACCGTACAATTAATGCCTCCAAATTTTTAACGCGTGAACTATGGCAGCCAACTCCAAATCATGAAGGGGGTAATTCTTCTCATGGGGTTTCAACTGATGCAAAGCATAAGCAATAACTCTACCCTCCTGCATCAATACACAACCAATACCAACTCTCGAAGCATCATAATACACGGTATATGAATCTGAAGCTGATGGCAAAACTAACACTAGAGCTATGGTCAAGGCTGTCTTGAGCTTCTGAAAGCTCTCCTCACACTCATCTGACCAAACAAATGGATCACCCTTCTGAGTCAACTTGGTCAAGGGCGATGCGATAGATGAGAAGCCCTGAACAAATCGGCGATAATAACCTGCTTAACCAAGAAAACTACGAATCTTTGTGGCTGAGGATGGTCTGGGCCAACTCTGAACCGCCTCTATCTTCTTTGGAGCAACCTGAATACCCTCGCTGGACACCACTTGCCCCAAGAAAGCCACTAAACCGAGCCAAAACTCACAATTGGAGAATTTTGCATAAAACTTCTCCTCCCTCAATCTCTGCAACACAACTCTCAAATGCTTCATGTGCTCCCCCTGACTACGCGAATACACCAGAATATCATCAATGAAAACTATGACAAACGAGTCGAGATAAGGCCGGAACACGGTGTTCATCAAATGCATGAACATTGTTGTGGCATTGGTCAGCCCAAAAGACATCCCCAAGAACACATAATGACTATATCGGGTCTTGAAAGATGTCTTAAGAATGTCCGAGTCCCTGATTTACAACTGGTGATAACCTGAACGGAGATCAATATTGGAGAACACTCTCGCTCCCTGAAGCTGGTCAAATAAATCATCAATGCGAGGCAAAAAATACTTGTTCTTAACTGTTACTTTGTTCAATTGCCTATAATCAATGCACATCATCATAGTGTCATCCTTCTTCTTCACAAATAGAACCAGTGCACCCCAAGGTGACATACTAGGCCGAATAAACCCCTTATCAAGGAGTTCCTGAAGATGCTCCTTTAACTCCTTCAACTCTGCTGATGTCATGCGATACGGCGGAATAGAAATGGGTTGAGTGCCCGGCACTAGGTCAATACGAAAATCAATATCCTTTTCCGGCGGCATGCCCCGCAGGTCTCCATGAAACACATCGGGAAAATCCCTCATGACTGGAACAGAATCAATACTGGAAGTCTCAACACCGACATCCCTCACAAAGGCTAGAAACAAAAGACAACCCTTCCTAACTATACGTTGGGCCTTCAAGAATGAGATCTCTATGGGGAACATAATCAGTCACACCTTGCCACTTAATTCGTGGCACACCCGACATAGCCAATGTGATAGTCTTAGCATGACAGTCCAGAATAGCACAACATGGAGATAGCCAATCCATGCCCAAAATGACATCAAAATCCACCATACACAATAATTAAAGATCCACTCGGGTCTCCAAACCCCCCCACGAGTCAGAACACATGACCGGTACATACGGTCCACGACAACAATATCGCCCACCAGGGTAGATACATGAACAAGTGAAACAAGAGACTCACGGGGCGTACCCAAATAACGAGCAAAGTATGATAACACATAAGAAAAGGTGGAACTGGGATCAAATAATATAGAGGCATCTCTGTGGCAGACTGAAATAATATCTGTAATAACAAAATCTGAAGCAATAGCATCGGGACTAGCTGGAAGTGCATAGAAACAGGCCTGATCATGACCTGATCGACCTCCCCCTCTAGGGCGACCCCTAGTTGACTGACCTCCACCCCTAGCTAGCTAGGCGGATGGTGATGAAGTAATTGGTGCTGAAGCCGATGGTTGACCCCTCCGCTGAGATGAACTCGCAAAACAACAAGGGCACTGCCTCCACATGTGACCCATCTCTCCACACTCATAACAACTCCCAGGTGCTAGAGAAGGGGACTGAAGGGAACCCCTAGCACCGGAATGACTAGCAGATGCACTTGACATAGAAAAGCCCTGAACTGATGGAGCACGAGACGAACTCTGAGCTAGAAGGGCACTAAGTGATGACTGGCCCTGATGAGAACCATGACCCAATGATGCCCCACGATAACCTAGGCGAGTTGGTTGAGCATGCCTGAATGGATGGCCTCTGCCGTCCTGAAACTGACCTCTTAGAGGAGTACCACTATAACTACCAGATCCTCGAGGCCTCTTGACCTCCCTCTCCTCTCGCTCCTGGTGACGAACAAACTCAATCTCATGGGAAATATCCACAAAAACCTCAAAAGTAGCACCAGTCACTCTTTCCCTAGTAATGAGAATACGAAGCTGATAAGTGAGGCCATCAACAAACCTCCTAATCCTCTTTCTATCTGTCGGAACCAACCAAATAGCATGACGAGCTAACTCAGAAAACCTCATCTCATACTGCGTCACAGTCATCTCCCCTTGACACAACCACTCAAACTGCCTACGCAGCTCCTTTCTGCGAGACTGCGGCACATACTTCTCCAAAAAGAGAACGAAGAACTGCTGCCCGGTAAGGGGTGCTGCACCAGCAGGCCTACGCCTCTCAAAAGCCTCCCACCAAGTGAAAGCAACTCGAGAAAACTGATAAGTAGTGATAGCGAGCCCACTGGTCTTCAGAATACCTACTGTACAAAGCATCCTCTAACACTTATCCAAGAAACCCTGGGCATCCTCGCCCTCTCCACCACTGAAGGTCAGAGGCTGAAGTCTACCAAACCTCTCCAACCTAGTTGCTCGTCCTTTAGCATGGCATGAACTACATAGTCCTGAGCAGCTACAACCGGCTGGGCTGGATGTGCCCCTGGTATCTGAAGTCCCTGCACGACCTGCTTAGGTGTGCGAGCGGCAGGAGTCTGATTGCCTCTCCCGGCCTAAAAAGTAGCTGCGGTTGTAGTGGCTGAAACCGCCTGACCTAGGCCAGTGCAAACTGATATAATATTAGCCAAGGCCTCCTTAAGACCCGGAATCACAATGGGCACAGCTGGTCCCAGAGCTGGTGCTACTGGAGCATCCATACTGTACAGAATCTCGTAAAGGACCAGGTACTCTATTGTTTGATAGACTGACACAAATTAACAATTGGTATTAGAGCGGGTTCCTCCTATCAGGCTAACACCTAGGAAGGATCCTCATGGCTGCTCCACCAAATTTTGAAGAAGGTCAATGTACATACCGACCACCCAAGTTCAATGGACAATACTATGGGTGGTGAAAAACAAGAATGCACGATTTTATCATGGCTGAGGATTGTGAGTTATGGGATATCATAAGCAATGGTTCTTATGTTCCAACCAAGGTACTAGAGGAACTTCAATTTTCAATGGCTAAAACCAACAAAGAGTACATTGAAGCAGACAAGAAAGCTGTGGAGAAGAATTTTTGTGCCAAAAAATTTCTAGCGTGTGAAATAGGACCTGAAGAGTACAATAGAATCTCCCCCTGCGACACTGCCAAAGAGATATGGGAAGCCTTGCAAACAACTCATGAGGGAACTACACAAGTAAAATAGTCTAAGATTGATATTTTCACTACCGAGTATGAACTCTTTAAAATGAGGGATGATGAATCCATTCAAGATATGCACACAATATTCACTTCCATCATAAATGA
This sequence comes from Nicotiana tabacum, assembly GCF_000715075.1. NCBI lineage: Eukaryota > Viridiplantae > Streptophyta > Magnoliopsida > Solanales > Solanaceae > Nicotiana > Nicotiana tabacum. The sequence continues at coordinate 168,642,039 of NC_134085.1, read as the reverse complement.
GTTACATTCACTTGGTGAAACTATTCCCAGAAACAAGCTAGTAAGAAAAATCCTCAGCTTTTTGCCTAGCTCTTGGGAAAGCAAAGTGAATGCTATTACTGAATTTAAGGACTTACAGGAGCTGACCATAGAAGAGCTGATCGGAAACTTGAAGACCTATGAGTTGAAGAGAAAGATATATAATGAAAGAAGAGAACCAAAGGAGGAAAAGAACCTGGTACTTAAAGCTGATAACAATGATTCAAGTGAGGAAGACAGTGGCATGGCTTACTTAACAAAAAGATTTCAAAAGATGGTCAGAAGAAATGGAGAAATGCTAAAAAGGGACGGCTCTAACAGACCAAAAACCTGTGATCTTTGTTACAAGTGTGGAAAGTGTGGACACTTCATGAAAGACTGTTCTCTCTTGAAACAAGAATTCTCCAAGAACTACCATGAGAAAACAACTAAGACGAACCCGATTCCCTTCAAGGACTTCAAGAGAAAAAGATCCACTTACAATATGATGAGACAAGCTCTTGCAACATGGGGGGAGGGGGTTTCTTGTCACGATCCTAAACCCGGGCCCGGTCGTGATGGCGCCTCTCGTGAAGACAAGGCCAGCCGACACTTCCCATTTCAATTTTCTTTTTTTAAGTAGTTAAACAATAATATTCAAGTCTAAAAAATTATAAATAATCCAAAGGTTAACAGTGACAATACAGAACAATATGCGGAATACAACCTAACACAGCCCGATACCGGGATGTCACTAGTCATGAGCATAAAAAAATCTAGAATAATCAAGAAAAGTCTACAGAGTTCAATACAAAACTAAAACAAGGAGAGATAAGATAAGGAAGAAGCTCTGGGATGCGAACGCTGGTAGCTACCTAGAGAATCTTCTGATCCACCTAAGTTGGAAAGATCAACACTCGAGAGCGGGACCAGATGCGCCTGAATCTGCACACGGGGTGCGGGGAGTAAAGTGAGCACTCCAACTCAATGAGTAATAATCATAAATAAAGATTGAAAGCAGGAAATCACGTAAAGCACATTACAAGCTATTATGAAGCAGTAAAAACCAGTAAAATAGTAAATCAGTAAAGATATGTGAAAGACATTTTAATTCAACTAAAACTTCATGAAAAGCCTTTTCAACAATTAAGCAGGTAAATGATAGGCAATCAAGAAAGATAAACACATAAAGGTTCACCCATCGGGCACAGTATCAACAGAATCCGCCCCTCGGGCAATATCTCAGAACAATACCAGCCCCTCGGGCTAAATCTCACATCACAATGGGTACCCACGCTTACTGGGGGTGTGAAGACTCCTGGAGGGGCCCCTTACAGCCCAAGCGCAATATCTAGCCATCTCATGGCATCATCACTAGGCTCTCGGCCTCATATCAACAAGTCATCTCATGGCGTACATTTCTCAGGCCCTCGGCCTCATAGTCATATTCCGGTGTTTCCTCACAACATAGGACCTCGGCCTTACTTAGTCAAAATCCTCACAAGCTACTCGGGCAGTAGTAAAATATGATTCTCAGCCCAAAATATCATTTAAAAGATCATTTAAGTGTTAAAACAGAGTAAACATGGCTGAGTATAAAAACACTGAAATATAACATGACTGAGTTCAAGCATAAAGTCAAAACAGTAAGGAAATATCAATAAAATCCCCTAAGGATTCAAATAGTTGGCACGAGACCCAAATATGGCGTTCAGCCCAAAAATATAATGTTCAAAATAGATTTTAGTTAAATACGCAATAAAATAGTCATTCGGGATGGACTAAGTCACCATCCCCAACAGTGTACGATCTCACGCTCGTCATCAGGCATGTGCATCACCTCAATATAGCACAATGATGTGAAATTTAGGGATTCATACTCTCAGGACATCATTTACAATAATTACTCACCTCAATCCGGTCAAATCTCTAGCTCGCGAAGCCTTTGCCCCTTGAATCGGCCTCCACTTGCATCGAATCTATCTAAAATCAGAATCACGGTATCAAAATATGCTAAGGGAACGAAGCCCAAGCAAAAATAATCGATTTACAACACAAATCCCGAAATTACCAAAACCCAACCCCCGGACCCACGTCTTAGAATTCGAAAAAATTTACATCAATGGATTCATCATCTCCCCATGAGCTCATACATATCAAATGTACCAAAATCCAACCACGATAGGTCCCTAAAATCCTTAAGACTAGGTCTCCAATACCAAGCCCTAGTTTCCCCAATTTTAACCCTTAAATTCCATTAATTATAGCCCTAATCCGTGAAATAATACCATAGGAACGAGTTTTAGGTCCAAAATCCTTACCTCAATGAAGTCTCCTTGAATTCTCTCTTCAAAATCGTCCAAAAAGTTCCAAAGCCGACTTAGGAATGGTGAAATAGCTCAAAAATCACGAAGGAAACAATTTATACCTTCTAGCCCAGGGATTTCACATCTGCGGCAAATTTACCGCTTCTACAGTCAAGACACCGAATCTGCGGTCCTCACTTAAGTCCTAACTTTCTGCATTTGCGATGAATATTCCGCACATGAGCCTTCGCAGGTGCGGTCCAACAACCGCTTCTATGGTTCCAGCCTTTCCATCCTATTTCTGCTTCTGCGCCCAATCATCCGCATATGTGGCATCGCACCTACGGTCCTTAATCCGCAGGTGCGGAAACAACAGAAGCAGCAGAAATCTGCAGCTCACCAAAAACTCCAACTCTCCGATAACCATCTGAAATCACCCCGAGGCCCCCGGGACCTCAACTAAAGCATAAACATATCCCATAACCTTTTCAAACCTATACCAATCATCAAAGACCTCAAACAATGTCGGAACAACCAAATCTCATCGGATTCAAGCCTAAGTTTCCAAAATCTTCCAAAATTCACTTTTGATCAAAAACCCAACCACACCACGTCTGAATGACCTAAAATTTTCCACAAACATCCCAAATGACACAACAGATCTACTACAACTCTCAAAATTCCATTCCGACCCCTATATCAAAATCTCACCTACCAACCGAAAATCGCCAAAACATTAACTTCGCCAATTCAAGCCTAAATCTACTCTGAACCTCCAAAACTCATTCCGATCACACTCTTAACTCCCAAATCACCTCCCGAAGCTATTCGAATCATCGGAACTCACATCCGAGCCCTATAACACATAAGTCAATATCCGGTTGACTTTTCCAACTTAAGCTTTCTCAAAAGAGACTAAGTGTCTCAAACCCTATCAAATCATTTCCGAACCCGAGCCAACCAACCCGATCACATATAGAATTAATAGACAAAGCAATAAGAAGTAGAAATGGGGAAAATGGAGTTGTAACTCATGACACGACTGACCGAGTCATCACAATTCCTCTAGTGAGTCTGAAGATGAACCTGATACTAGTGATAGTTCCATGATAACAATTGAACGTGAGGAGATTGGATATGACTCAACTTTTGCTTTGATAGCTCAATCAGATGATGATGATGAAGACAATGGCAATAAAGAGGTAAATTTCAGGGATGTTCAGAGAAATCTGAAATACTGTTCTCCAAAAAAACTCATGTCGTTAGGTGATGTATTAATGACTGCTTTTCATAGTCTTGTGGAAGATAGGGATTCCTTGACCTTAGAATTAGGATAATCTGAATAAACTAAAGACGACTCAGTGGCTGTAGTTACTAATGTCACACCTCCTTTTTCCGCCCCGCGAGGGCGCAAGGGAGTTTTTCCAATTACAGGACAATCGAAACGGGATTTGTTTATTTATTTCAGAGTCGCCACTTGGGAGATTTAGGGTGTCCCAAGTCACCAATTTTAATCCTGAATCGAGGAAAAGAATGACTCCATATTACAGTCTGCGTACCAGAAATCTGGATAAGGAATTTTGTTAACCCGGGAGAAGGTGTTAGGCATTCCCGAGTTCCGTAGTTCTAGCACGGTCGCTCAACTGTTATATTCGGCTTGATTATCTGATTTTATTCAAATATGAACTTATGTGCAAATTTTAACTTTTTACCGCTTTTATAATTATTATTTTAAAAGAATGTGAACATCATTTAAAACATGTCTTTGGACTGCGTCACATGAAATGCACCCATAATCCGGAACACATATTATTTGATGTTTTGGGATTTGGATTTGGGTCGCATGAAATGCACACCCAAGCTTAAGAAAGTAAATTATTAAACACGCACCTAAAGAGACTATCGCATTATTATTTTGGGGAGGCCGTGAAATTCGCTAAGCGACCCTCCTGAATTCTAAGTAATTTTAAACAAGTATTTACTGAGGGCTCCGCAATTTATATTTTTATTCGGCGAGGCTCATCTCATTCTTATTTTTTAAAGGAATTTACAACGTCGTGGACATGCATCTCGAACCACGTTACGATCAATGTACCCGCGATTTTAGAGACACATTTCAACTTCGTTGAGATTTGAATTTGGGTCACATAAATGTGCACCCGAGTTTAGGGAGATAACATTATTAAAGGCGCGCCTAAAGCAACTAGCGCATTGTTATTTTGGGTGGGACCGTGAAATTTGCTAAACGACCCGTCCCGGAATCTAAGTATTTAATACATATATTTTGTGAGGGCTCCGCAATCTGTACATTTTTATTTGGCGAAGCTCGTCTCATTTTTATTTATTTATTTTTTAAAAGAAAAAGGGTAAGGCTAAAATAACTACATTTTTGCTACTTTGCGAGGTCATGGGTTGTAGATTAAACTTATTTGATGAAACGAATATTTTTTCCGCGGGATTAAAATTACTCCTATGATTTTAACATTACTACTACACATACAAACAACTCTTGAGACAAGCATGTAGATAACAATAATCTGAGCATGAAGAAACAAAATGCGGAATAGCTACTTAAAATAATGAAACAAAGGAAGAGATATTCAACAAATCCGATACACAAACAGTGCATAGGAAATCCATATCATTTCATTCCATTTAAGCAAATATAACAAGTTTGGAAATGTGTATGCACCTGTTTGAAGCAAGAACAACAACCAAACTGTCCCCACAACTATCGGAAACCTCTCCAATGACAGAACCTCGATGTAAAACTCAACGATATCAGACCAGAAGCCACGAGCACAACCCGACGACGACCTCAGACGGACTGCACGACGATAGCGAAGAAACGGCGGCAACTGGGCATGCTAATGCTAATGGCGACTGGTTCGTTGCTGGGGAAGGAGGCGAGCTGGGGGGAGCTGGGCGACGGTGGACGTGGGGGAGCAGCTGTGGAGGGTCGTTTGAGCAGTTAACGGAGGGGGTGTTTGGACGATGCAGCAGCGATGGCTGCTGCTTGACGGGTGGTTGTTTGGGTGCTACTAGGGTGCGAGGGGACGTTTGGGAGTGTGACGCAACAGCAGCAGCGACAGCTGCTGCTCGACGGGGGTCCGGTGGTCGTGAGGTAGGTCTGTTTTGGGGTAGGGATCGTTAACGGAGGTGGAAGGGTCGTGGTGCAGGTAGTTTCACGGGAGTTATCACCTTTGGACAGTAGGGTCGTTAGGGTTTTTTCTAGTTTTTCAAAAGGAGGAAGAAGGTGATGGGGAAGGTGATGGACTGGTTGCGACGAGCAGTGGTCGACGAGCCTATTTGGTTGTTTGACGGAGGTGGCGAGGAGACGGGGTGGTGTTTGGACGGTGGTGATGGAGTTGGGCTGGTAGGTTTTTACAGTAGGGTTTTGGGTTCTTCCTTCTAAAGGAAGAAGAAGATCAACAGTGGGTTTTCCAATTTTTCCCAAAATCCTCCTTGTCCGTTCTTTTGTCCGTGTATTTGTATGGTTTTGCCCAGGAAAATGAGCCCCACGCGTGGTGGGGTTCGAGGCTTGTGTTCCCCACGCGTGGTGGGGTTCCCCATGTATGGGATTCCATCCGTGTTCCCCACGTGTGACGGACTCGGATTATTATGGGCTAGGTCCGAAAATTAGGCCTAAAAACGGGTAAGTTTGAACCCGAATATTATTCTTTTCCTCGGACCCGACTAAGGACACGATGTCGCTTAACTAGTCCTATGCAAGCAAAATAACTACCAAAAATAGGACTAATATTTAAACAAAACTATATCTTTTTTTAAATATTTTTCAAGATTTAAAATAGCTATAAAACTATTTTTTTGTAATTTTCGTTTTTTAATAAAGACAAAATATAAAGTAATATTTTTGTATTTTTCCAAAATTAAAATGACTACAAAACATTATTAGAATTATATTTTTGGTTATTTTCGAAATTATATAAAGTACAAAAATAAAGTGCAATTTTTGTATTTTTCAAATTTATGAGAAATACATAAACTAAAATTTATATATATATTTTTTGTAATTTTTCTTTTTGCAACGAAATAAAGTAAAAATAGTTAAAATGGCTATACTAGACCCAATTTCACATATTCACGCTAAAAATGTGAAAATTCTCGGGGAGGGTCAAAAATCCGGTGTCTACAGCTGCCCTCTTTGACTGGAAACACGAAGAGTTTTCCGACAAAGAACGACTAGACATGTTTTTGACCCGACCATTACTTGGACGGACTACACTAAGGAAAGGAAGGGAATGTGACCGAGCCCTGGTATCTGAGCTGCCTACATATCCTTTGTTATACAGGAATCAGGCCACGTGTAGTTCGGGAATGGGAGAGATGGTAGAGTGTACCGAGGTGAAGAGCCGATCGAGGTGCCGTTCCGTTGAGGTTCCGGTCCGCGGTCCTGTCATTACAACAAAAATGAAAACTGAAAAAACTAACTAAGCCTATCAGCTACTAGTTACAAAGATTCCTATCTTTAAATCTTCTGAAACTTGATCTTGAGTCTTGAATGATGCTTCATACAGACTTTGGATTTGAACCTTGATACTTGCTGGTTGTAGGCGCTAGTTCTTGAGCAGATCACATCTGTTCTCCACATCCGTGCTTCGGATTCATTCATTTTTTTCTTTTTCTTTTTCTTCTTCTTTTTTTTTTCTTTTTTTTCTTTTTGTTTTTGTGACTAGCTTTTGTTGACTATCTCAGACTATTGACTCACATTCTTGGGGCGAGCTTCTTGTTGCTTCTATCTTGGATTGAGTGCTGGGGATTTTTGTTATAGCCTTCTGCCTTCCAATGGGTTACGGCTTGACTTTGAACGATCACGCTGTTCTACAGGCGGACCCCTAACTTCTTCAATCTTTGACATATAACAATCTTCTGCTCTACAGGCAGGCTCCTGACAACCAAAACAAACAACACAAATGAAATTTCCTAACCCAGTTTGCACTAGGGAGGTTTGTGAGTCGTTAGCAAAACTGTAACCCACTGATACTGCTGATGCAGTGCTGAGAGTGAACTAAAGACTAGAGTAGGATGTGCATCTCCTACGGGTAAAATCTCAATTTAGGAAGTGAGTCTCCTAAACTAAAATATAACCTGAAATGTATTCCCATGTTATACAGGTGGGCGCCTAACTTCGATGCTTGAAATGTAAAGACTGAAATGTATTCCTCTCGTTATACAGGTGGGCGCCTGGTTTTAGGAAAATTAAACATTGATAATTAAAAAAGATGACTCTTTTTTTTTCATTTTCAAATTCAAACGTTTTTTTTTCTTTTCAAATTATCCTAGGAGAAAATTCGTCAGACTAGGTTTTTTTTTTAGCATCTTAGGAGAAATATTCATCATACTAAGATTTTGATCCTAGGAGAAGGTTCATCAGACTAGGTCTTGTTTTTTTTTGGTATCTTAGGAGAAAGATTCGTCAGACTAAGATTTTGATCCTAGGAGAAGGTTCGTCAGACTAGGTCTCTATCTCAGGAGAAAAATTCGTCAGACTAAGATTTTGATCCTAGGAGAAGGTTCATCAGACTAGGTCTTTTCTTTTTGGTATCTTAGGAGAAAGATTCATCAGACTAAGATTTTGATCCTAGGAGAAGGTTCATCAGACTAGGTCTTTTTTTTTGGTATCTTAGGAGAAAGATTCATCAGACTAAGATTTTGATCCTAGGAGAAGGTTCGTCAGACTAGGTCTCTATCTTAGGAGAAAAATTCGTCAGACTAAGATTTTGATCCTAGGAGAAGGTTCATCAGACTAGGTCATTTTTGTTTTTTGGTTATCTTAGGAGAAAGATTCATCAGACTAAGATTTTGATCCTAGGAGAAGGTTCGTCAGACTAGGTCTCTATCTTAGGAGAAAAATTCATCGGACTAAGATTTTGATCCTAGGTAAAACTTAAACTTAGGAGGAAATGCGTCTCCTATGGGTAAAACTTAAACTTAGGAGGAAATGCGTCTCCTATGGGTAAAAGTGAACTTAGGAGGAAATGCGTCTCCTATGGGTAAAACTTAAACTTAGGAGGAAATGCATCTCCTATGGGTGAAACTAAAACAAACCTAGGAGGAAATGCGTCTCCTATGGGTAAAACTAAAACAACCTTAGGAGGAAATGCATCTCCTATGGGGTGAAACTAAAACAATCTTAGGAGGAAATGCATCTCCTATGGGTAAAACTCAAACTTAGGAGGAAATGCATCTCCTATGGGTGAAACTAAAACGAACTTAGGAGGAAATGCATCTCCTATGGGTAGAACTCTAATGATTTCAAACTAGGAAGTGCGTCTCCTATTAATGAAACCTTCGTTTTCTTTTTTTTGAATTATTTACTTACCTATGTTGTCTTCCCTCGAAACTGTTGGGGATTATTTAGATGGGGATGACTTTTTACCCTTTTTTCTTTTTTCATTATTATCTTTTTATTCTTCATTTTTTTTCTTTTTTTTTTTTGCATAGCTTCTTCCTTCGAAGACTACCTCCCTTGAGAGTCGTTTTGCCTTTCCCCGAAAGGAACCGCTGAGGATACCGACTTTCCAACCTTGTGTTGGACTCCTCGCAACTGCTAGGGATAACATTGTTGGGGAATTATTTACTTACCTGCTAGGGATAACACTGTTGGGTAAAATGTTATCAGCTGGGGGTACCTGACTTCCAGAAAATTTTCTAAATGGAAGGAAAATTTTCTGCCCCAGTTTGATAATATCCCTTGTGGCATGCATTTCTGGCATCAATGCCATTTCCTTTACCTGCTTCAAATCAAACAAAATTTGTTAGTTTAAAACATGGTGGTTGGTTGTGATACTCCTACCTTGCTCTGCATTCAACGACTTGTTGGGGATGATATTATGTGCTGGGGATAATCCCTTCCTGCTAGGGATATCCCTCTTCTTTTGTGGCATAGCTTGGAAACTGGCATTTCCCCGACCTTTTAGTCTAGTATGGATTTCGCCAAATCATGCTCACTGCTCTCCTTGCTTTGTTCACGGGCCTTGTCTTTGAGGTTTATAACCTTGGTTTTGGCAAGGATATCCCTCTTGACGCTCGTCAATCCTTTTGTCAATTCCCTTTTGCTGGGGATATCTTTATTGACACTGGCCTCGCGCTTGTTCCTTACTGACTATACCATTTGGATGTACTAGTCAGATCTCATCTTGAAAAGCTGATGGCATATTTGAAGTCATTTCATACTTGTTCTGGCCCGACAGACTCTATTGGGGAATTTTTCTATGAAAGGAGAAATATAAAAGAAACAAAATAAAAGACAAAGGAAACGAATGACTCTTTTACAAAAGAAACTATAAATAAAAATCTATCAAACACAAATACCGACTCTAATGGCCATGACATGCGTATGTGGCCTATACTCTACCGTCAATCATCTTTCAAGATCTTCAATTGGCGATTCCCCATCTGATTCTCAATCTTATTCGACTTGTAGTGCCCGAAGGGTTTTCACTATCAAGTCTCTCTCATTTTTGGTTCTTTTCTCAGCTTTCATCACCTTATGGTACCTGTGAAGGTTTTCACCAATAAGACTCTCTCGTTTTATATCTCTCCAGCTGGGTATTTGGAGTGTTGCTGGTATGACTCCTTCTGTTGGAGATTAGAGTCCTTTCTGCTGTGGAACAGAATGTTATGTTCGCCGGTAAGACTCTTCATTTGTCTAACTTGACATTTTTTAAAGACTGATCAGAAGGTCTTTCTTTGGACCGTAATGTGGGTTTTGGATAGGCTAGAAAGAAAGGGTATAAAAGGCTCAAAAGTACATTAATTTTTGGGGTTATTAGTTACAACCTTCGGAATTAGATTTATTTACAACAAACGCAACTTTTGCCCCAGTTTCTTGCTTGGGGATATTTTAATTGATTTTTTTCATTTTTTCTTTCAAAACTATGACCGAGCCGTGAAGCGCCTACGTATCCTCTTTGAGGAATCAGGTCAAACGTAGTTCCCAATTCCTCTTTTTTTCTTGTGACTTTCTTTTCACTCATTTCTTATCTTTGTTTTCTTTTTCTTTTGCTTTTTTTCTTCTTGCTTTTTTTTCTTTTTCTTTTTGTTGTTTTGCTATTCTCTTTTTCATTTATCTTCCATGTTCGTATCTTCTAGTCGTTGCTACTGATTCCGAGCGAGGGGTATGAAAGAAAAGTAAGTAAGGCTCAAAAGGGGTAACGAAGGATAAAATGTTTAGGTAGCAGAACAAAATGTCTTCGTCATTCCAGTCTTCAAGACATGCCAAGTGCACACAACACAATTAAACAATAGATTTATAGTCTCTTCCGATGGTGCTGGACTTGACAATTATATTCAACATCTGTTTGTTCATTTGTCACTTCTAAAGCACCGTTGGGAGATACTCTCATTCTCATTATTATGAACGACCCTCATGCCAATTTAGGCGAATCTTTCTTTAACGGTTTTCTTTGTGTTTAACTTGCCCCAGTTCCACATGACTCGGGCTCCAAATAATCTCAAACCGTCCTTATTTCCTTTAAATGCTTTGATCACTTTCTCGGGGTTTTATGATTAAACTTTTAAGATTAGGCCCGAACTGTGTGCGCATGTCATGTCACTAGAATCGACACCGAACAAAAATGATAAAAGGACTAAACAAAGAGATGACTCGAAATAATAAAAGACCGGATTTTGTATTAGACTACCGGTGAAATGGTTTAAATAACAAAACAAACAAAACAATCCAGAACAAAATCCTAAAACAAACTGGACAAGACAACATCCGACTTATAACCCTAATAATCCGAACAACAGAAATGACAACAAAATGAGCCACTACAAGCTTCTCTCTTGCTGACCAAGGAACGAAACGTCCTCCTACTTTATCAAAATTGGCATTTTAGCCACTGAGCTTTGCATTAATACTGCCGAGACCATTACCAGCTTCAACCTCATCAACCTCCGCCGGCAAGTTCTCGAGGGGGTTCGAGTGCTCCATGTCACTGTTATTAATCACAACCCGCCCTTCGCGGATCATTTTCTCTACTTCCCTTCTCCAATTATGACAGCTCTCAATGTTGTGCCCTATGACATTAGAGTGGTAGGCGCATCGCGCTGCCGGATCAAAGCTTCTTGCAAGTGGATTTAGAGTACATGCCGGGAGTGGCTCAATCAAGCCAGCATGCCTTAGCCTTTCAAACAGACTGGCATAAGATACCCCGATGGGGGTGAGAGCCTTTCCACGTTTCAGCAACCTCTTCGTTCTTGCATGTTGACAGGGTCTGAAACCTGATCCGGATGGCTTTTGATGGGCTTGTATGGGTGGGTAAGCATTTCGTGGAGTCGAGTCCCTGGGAAGTGAGGCATCGCTTTTGAGGTCACGGGGAAAGAAGTGGTGTTGGGGAGCGGAGAAGCATTGAGGAGTGATGGAACTACTCTGATAGCTGGGAAAGCTGTCATAAGTGGGTTGGGATGGAGAGTATGGGGGATCTTCCATTATGGTGTTGGGTGCTTGGGAAATGACCGAGTTCAAAAGACTTGGCGGTGGAGGGGGTGGTGCTTTTCCCGTTATCCATGCCTGATACATGTCTGCCACATGCTGTCTCAGCATTCTCACTTCTTCTACCAACCCGTTGTTCCGTTCGACCAATTGTTGTCGGTCATCAGTACCGACCCACTCGGTTCTGCGGTTCTGAGCCATTGTCCTTTGATTTTGCTTGCAGGGAGGAGTTACCACAACCAACCACTTTCTATATATGGACACATCAAAGGGAAGCCATCACGTTAGTGTTAGGGCATTGGACAGACAATCATATATCAGAGATACAATGTACCTAAGCAGTTAGACAATTGTGCCCCCTGAAAATCTTCCACACTCTCTTTTATTTATTTATTATTATATTTTTTTATTTTTTATTTTATTTTAGTGGTGGTCGAATCTTACGGAGATTGCCTACGTATCATGACCCCGCATGAATCAGACCTTGCGTAGTTCGGACGATAAAGATAAACAATACTCGACATTTTTTCAATCTTCATACTGAAAAATCAAGCAAACCACATATTCTAATTAAAGATTTATAAACTCAAAAACAAAAAGCTAGCTCCCTTTCTCTGTTCGACAAATGCGACCAAATGGTTATTTTTGCAAGTGTGGCCCCTTCCAAATTTCACATGAATTTTGAGGCCGAGGAGGGGTATTTTATAACACTTTACAAATTTGTCCATTTTTTTACGAAAATAACCTTTTGACAACTGAAAGATACTCTAAGGCTATTTCGGCAAGAACGGTTTAAGACGCGGCCGAAGCTGGCTCGGCTTATTATGACAAAATTCAAACGGTATTTACCTGACCGCTGACTCATTGTTTTTTTTTCAAATTATAATGAAAACGTAGTGTTGCAAACACGGCCCTTCAGCGCCCTGGGGACGAAGATTTTTAAGGCTGTGTGGGTCCATATCTCAAAATGACCCAAAGGTGGCTGTTTATGCCAAGTCGGCCTTCCGGCGTCCCTTTCGGGAACATTCGGCTATTTATGACAAAACAGCATCACCTGACTTATTTATAACCCTTTTTATCGTTTTTCAAATTAGAAAAGTCAATATTGCAAACACGGCCTTTCAACGTCTCGGGGACGAAGATCACCTGACTTCTTTATGACAAAATTAAAATTTGACATATATTTTTTATTTATTTGTTTTTTGGCTATTTTAGCAAAAGGTGGGTTGGACATCACCCGACTTATTTATGACAAGATTAAAATTTTTGATTTTTGGCTATTTTAGCAAAAGGTGGGGTTGGACCCGATGAGGGTTGCCTACGTATCTCACATCCGGTGAGAATCAAACCCGCGTAGTTCGGGCAAATAAACTATTTTTGAGAAGACCCTTTTCCATTTTCTATTTTTTTTTACAACAAACAAACAAACTATTATTTTTTCATTCACAACAAACAAACAAACTATTATTTTTCAATCGTAAAACATTCCTTCTTTTTTCATTTGTTTTTCTTATTCTAAAGAAAAAAAAATGTTTTGGAATTTTTACCTTTAATAAAAGAAATGCTTAAAAAATATATTTTTTTGAATTTTGAATTTTCTTTTGAATTTTTTTTTTTGGATTATATATATATTTATTTTGGAACAAATAATAAAATCACGTTCAACGCACGACTCTTTTATTTTTTATTTTTGGCATTTTCATAGACAAATGAAATAAAATAAAAAAACATTTTAAAAACTAGACTCTTTTTCATTTCCATTTAATGGCAAAACAAACTATTTTTTTCTATATTTTCTGGAAAAAAACAAGACAGAACAATGATGATTTTTTTTCTATTTTTCCTTTGCTTTTAATATAACAAACCAATAAGACATTCTTTTCATTTTCTCAAAATTTTGGTAGAGTTTCGATACTACTTGGACATTGGCTTTTTCCTTCTAAAAATAAGTAGTTATATCTCAACACTGCCATTTTCTCATCTTTTCACGATTTTCTAATTTGTGGAAAATGATGACAACATACAAAATCTTTTGAATTTTCATGCCTTGTTTTTATATGTATTTTTATTTTTTATATTTATTATTATTTTCAAAAATGTGGCATGGGAAACATAAGGATTTCCAAGACATCTTGGATTTCGCAAATGTTCCCCATGCGCTTTCCCCAACATGTGAAGCATGGGGGACATAGGGAATTCCAAGACTTCTTGGATTCCACAAATGTTCTCCATGTGCCTTTTCCCAAAAATGAAGCGTGGGGGACATCTGGATTCCAAGACTTCTTAGATTCCACAAATGTTCCCCATGTGCTTTTCCCAAAAATGAAGCGTGGGGGACATGTGGAATACCAAGGCTTCTTGAATTCCACAATGTTCCCCATGTGCTTAATTAACATAATAGCATGCTTATCAAAAATAGTGCATCTTTCTTATTTAACGTGATCAGCATGATAAGGAGTGTCATTTGTCCGCAAATATCATTGGTCCGCCAAATGACTCATTCACCCTTGAATAAATACAACATGTAGCACATAGGATGCCAAAGACGGTCTATTATTTTCAGGTTGCTTGTCCTAGACGGACCCAACCCCTGTGTTGAGTCCCCTAAGTCAAATGCACATGATGCAAATAAACGTTCCTACTAGGGATCCGGCATGTGGCTTTGTTATACTAAGTTCATAACCTGGGTATTTGTTCTAGACAGTGTACCCGAGCGGACAACTCGAGTCGAGGAGGGGGCAACTTACCGTGAACCAAAAGGCCGTCCGTCTTCTTAACTTATACGTCCTCTTTCTTATTTCGGGTATTGACACTAATAGAATAGGGAGCCTCGACCAGCGAGCTTCTCCCCGGAGGTAAGAAGAGAAAGGTTTCGGCACAGTTTATATACAGTCCAAATAATATCAAAGCGGTAAAAGCAGCATTTAGCACATTAGGCTCAAACATGTAAAAATCAGATATAACCAAATATAACAATTTATCTAAGCTCGAATTTCTAACCCTGAACCAGTGGTTTTGGGTCTTATCCCCAGCAGAGTCGCCAGAGCTGTGACACCTCCTTTTTCAGCCCCGCGAAGGCGCAAGGGAGTTTTTCCAATTAAAGGACAATCGAAACGGGATTTGTTTATTTATTTCAGAGTCGCCACTTGGGAGATTTAGGGTGTCCCAAGTCACCAATTTTAATCCCGAATCGAGGAAAAGAATGACTCCATATTACAGTCTGCGTACCAGAAATCTGGATAAGGAATTCTGTTAACCCGGGAGAAGGTGTTAGGCATTCCCGAGTTCCGTGGTTCTAGCACGGTCGCTCAACTGTTATATTCGGCTTGATTATCTGATTTTATACAAATATGAACTTATGTGCAAATTTTAACTTTTTACCGCTTTTATAATTATTATTTTAAAAGAATGTGAACATCATTTAAAACATGTCTATGGACTGCGTCACATGAAATGCACCTATAATCCGGAACACATTTTATTTGATGTTTTGGGATTTGGATTTGGGTCGCATGAAATGCACACCCAAGCTTAAGAAAGTAAATTATTAAACACGCGCCTAAAGAGACTATCGTGTTATTATTTTGGGGAGGCCGTGAAATTCGCTAAGCGACCCTCCTAAATTCTAAGTAATTTTAAACAAGTATTTACTGAGGGCTCCGCAATTTGTATTTTTATTCGGCGAGGCTCATCTCATTCTTATTTTTTAAATGAATTTACAACGTCGTGGACATGCATCTCGAACCACGTTACAATCAATGTACCCGCGATTTTAGAGACACATTTCAACTTCGTTGAGATTTGGATTTGGGTCACATAAATGTGCACCCGAGTTTAGGGAGATAACATTATTAAAGGCGCGCCTAAAGAAACTAGCGCATTGTTATTTTGGGTGGGGCCGTGAAATTTGCTAAACGGCCCGTCCCGGAATCTAAGTATTTAATACATATATTTTGTGAGGGCTCCGCAATCTGTACATTTTTATTTGGCGAATCTCGTCTCATTTTTATTTATTTATTTTTTAAAAGAAAAAGGATAAGGCTAAAATAACTACATTTTTGCTACTTTGCGAGGTCATGGGTTGTAGATTAAATTATTTGATGAAATGAATATTTTTTCCGCGGGATTAAAATTACTCCTATGATTTTAACATTACTCCTACACGTACAAACATCTCTTGAGACAAGCATGTAGATAACAATAATCTGAGCATGAAGAAACAAAATGCGGAATAGCTACTTAAAATAATGAAACAAAGGAAGGGATATTCAACAAATCCGATACACAAACAGTGCATAGGAAATCCATATCATTTCATTCCATTTAAGCAAATATAACAAGTTTGGAAATGTGTATGCACCTGTTTGAAGCAAGAACAACAACCAAACTGTCCCGACAACTATCGGAAACCTCTCCAATGACGGAACCTCGATGTCAAACTCAACGATATCAGACCGGAAGCCACGAGCACAACCCGACGACAACCTCAGACGGACTGCACGACGATAGCGAAGAAACGGCGACAACTGGGCATGCTAATGCTAATGGCGACTGGTTCGTTGCTGGGGAAGGAGGCGAGCTGGGGGGAGATGGGCGACGGTGGACGTGGGGGAGCAGCTGTGGAGGGTCGTTTGAGCAGTTGACGGAGGGGGTGTTTGGACGATGCAGCAGCGATGGCTGCTGCTTGACGGGTGGTTGTTTGGGTGCTGCTAGGGTGCGAGGGGACGTTTGGGAGTGTGACGCAACAGCAGCAGCGACAGCTGCTGCTCGACGGGGGTCCGGTGGTCGTGAGGCAGGTCTGTTTTGGGGTAGGGATCGTTAACGGAGGTGGAAGGGTCGTGGTGCAAGTGGTTTCACGGGAGTTATCACCTTTGGACAGTAGGGTCGTTAGGATTTTTTCTAGTTTTTCAAAAGGAGGAAGAAGGTGATGGACTGGTTGCGACGAGCAGTGGTCGACGAGCCTGTTTGGTTGTTTGACGGAGGTGGCGAGGAGACGGGGTGGTGTTTGGACGGTGGTGATGGAGTTGGGCTGGTAGGTTTTTACAGTAGGGTTTTGGGTTATTCTTTCCAAAGGAGAAGGAACGTGAACAGTGATTCTCCTCCAAAAAAAATTTAAAAAATCCCCCCCTTGTCCGTTCTTTTGTCCGTGTATTTGTATGGTTTTGCCCAGGAAAATGAGCCCCACGCGTGGTGGGGTTCGAGGCTTGTGTTCCCCACGCGTGGTGGGATTCCCCGTGTATGGGATTCCGTCCGTTTTCCCCACGTGTGACGGACTCGGATTATTATGGGCTAGGTCCGAAAATTAGGCCTAAAAGCGGGTAAGTTTGAACCCGAATATTATTCTTTTCCTCGGACCCGACTAAGGACACGACGTCGCTTAACTAGTCCTATGCAAGCAAAATAACTACCAAAAATAGGACTAATATTTAAACAAAACTATATCTTTTTTTAAATATTTTTCAAGATTTAAAATAGCTATAAAACTATTTTTTTGTAATTTTCGTTTTTTAATAAAGATAAAATATAAAGTAATATTTTTGTATTTTTCCAAAATTAAAATGACTACAAAACATTAATAGAATTATATTTTTGGTTATTTTCGAAATTATATAAAGTACAAAAATAAAGTGCAATTTTTGTATTTTTCAAATTTATGAGAAATACATAAACTAAAATTTATATATATATTTTTTGTAATTTTTCTTTTTGCAACGAAATAAAGTAAAAATAGTTAAAATGGCTATACTAGACCCAATTTCACATATTCACGCTAAAATGTGAAAATTCTCGGGGAGAGTCAAAAATCCGGTGTCTACAACTAACCATAAGAAAACCATTGAAATCCTCAGGAAAAAAAAGGATGATCTATTGGCAGAAATTATAGACCTAAGGGAAACAATAGTGAAACCATGGACTAAATCAAAACCTAAAAATTCTAGAAAGAGAAAGGAGACAGCCAGTGAGGAACACATTAGACTTGAAAATAAGGTGAAAGCTATGAGATCTAGGATGTGTGATGAAATTGAAAAAACGAGCAACTCCAAAATGATCTAGAAAGAGTAAAGAATGATCTTGAAAAGTCCCTAAAGTGGACCTGGTCCTCAGAAGCTACCACTGCCTTGCATACTAATGTTTGTGAAAGCAGGGAATAGGATTCCAAAGGGAGAAAACTCCCCACAACCCTCACAGCAAGTACGTCACTATCTCTGATAACTGGCCTTGTACCCAATGTGGGAGCACTGGGAACATCAAGGAAGATGTCCAGGCCAAGAATTAATCGAATCAGAAAAACAAAGTGTTTGCAGAAAAGGTGACTACAAAAGAGGGGCCAGGTACCACTCACAAAAAATGCACATTACTTGCATGGACTAAGAGAAATCTTATTCATCCTCTTGCCTACTACAAGGGACCCAAACTTGCTTAGGTTCCTAAAACTAACCCTTAACCTCTTGTGCAGGGAACGGTGAAAGGAAGCGGTCAACAATGGTTCATGGATAGTGGTTGTTCAAAGCACATGACTGGGAACACTACGGACTTTCTTTCACTAAAAGCCCTTCAAGGAGGGAGTGTATCCTTTGGCAATGGAAAAAGGGGTATATTCTTGGAGTTGGAAAATTCGGGAAGTCACTCACTTATTCTATTGAAAATGTGTACTATGTCAATGGCCTTAAGTACAGTCTCTTGAGTGTCTCTCAAATCTGTAACAAAGCAAACAAGGTGGAATTCTTGTCCAAAATATGTACAGTCACTTATCTTGTGACCGGTGAAATAGTACTTATGGCCAAAAGATACAGGACATCTATGTTGCTGATTTCGAGTCCTTACAGTGTGGTGATCTGAGGTGTCTGAAAGCTATTGATGATGATGCTGACATAAAAGACGAGGCCATGCAACTTTTTCTCTTCCGAACAAACTAATTCAGAAGGACCTGGACCATGGTCTTTTGTGATAGTAGATAACAACTCCAAATTAACATGGACTCTGTTTCTGAGAACCAAAGATGAAACTGTTGAGATGTTTGTGGACTTTGTGAAGAAAATCCAGGTGAAGATGGAGTCTAGAGTCGCATGCATTAGATCAGATCATGGGACAGAATTTGACAATGTCAAATTTGATGAATTCTGCAATGAAAATGGCATCGCTCACAACTTCTCAGCTCCTAGAACTCCCCATCAAAATGGAGTAGCAGAAAGGAAGAACAGAACTCTGGAAGAAATGACAAGAACAATGTTGATCGACAGTGGAATTCCAAAGAACTTCTGGGCTGAAGCTGTCAACACTGCCTGCTACTTGGTGAACAGGTGCATGATAAGATCACTTCTGAACAAAACCCCATATGAATTGTTAAATGGAAGGAAACCCAAGCCGACTCACCTAAGAACATTTGGGTGCAAATATTATGTTCTCAACAATGAAAAGGATTAGTTTGGTAAATTCGATGCCAAGAGTGATGAAGGAATATTTCTAGGATACTCTTTGATCGGAGTCAACCCTGCACCACTACAAAGTAGCGAGAGTGGTCGAAGCAGCTTTTACCCGATAAGGTCGGAATCGAATTCCACAGGGAGCTAGAAATGGGAATTGGGTTCCTATCTAAACTAGAGATGCATAATTTCTCTTAAATACACTTCTAATCATAGTTGGTCTTTTGATTACTTGTAATATTATGCCAATAAGATGCTAAATTAAGCTAAGTTAAGCTAAGAGTAAGATACTTGAAAAATTTTCTAAATAGTTAAGGAGGCACTAGGGAAGTGACTTTTCTCCTAGGTGGATACTTGACGGGTTCTCGAGTCTAAGGCTAGGTTGTCATGTTGGGGATTATGATATAACCAATGCACAGAACTTCTCACTCTATACCTCTCGTTAGTTTGAGTGATTTTGCCCTAATTGAGTTTCTCAAAACCGATTGGGTATGATAATTTGTGCAAGCAATTGAGGTTCAAGTCGGGTATTACTATCTCTAGGTTTAACCCTTTAATTAGGGATATCAATCTCTTGAATACGCCCCAATTTCTTGTTGGACTAATTTTCCTAGACTCAAGCTCTCTTTCTCAAGAAGAGCCCAAGTCAAAAAGGCACAAATTAGTGTTTGCAACCACTAATTCAACTTGGAAAACACAAATTAGTCCAAATATCAAACACCCATAGACATTCAAGCCCTAAAACTCAAGACCCATCAAATACTCACACTAGGGTTGAGCCACAACCCTAGCTAATGGGTCTAGCTACTCTGATAATAGAATAAAACAAAGAAATAGATGAAGAAAAATCCATAAGATTTAATTACAAGATAATACTTGAAGATTCAATGATAAAATTACTCTAAAATTACTCAAAATGGTTAAGAACTATTGTTCACGAGCATAGCTCAAAGTCATATTACACTCATGACCTAAAAATGGGAAAATAAACTATTTATACTAGGCTGAATTTTCTAGACAAAAATACCCCTGTGGGGTTAGTGCGGTCCGCACTAAATCGGGTGTTGCCGTGATGAGGCTTTTTTCTTTAAATCTCTGCTCTTTGAACATGGCCATCGCGGGCTACATAAAATGCACCACGATCGTGGTGGCTTCTTCTGTGGTCTGCACAAAGAAGATCGCGGATCGCATTAGCACTAAATCTCCAAACTCCAACTCTCTGAACTCCATCACTACGGACCACACAATATCGAGTGCGGCCGTGGTGAGTCCATTGTGGTCTACATAAAATGCTTTGCGACTGCAATGCATGAGTTTTCGAATTATGCACTCTCGAAATCTCCTCACTGCGGACCGCACCAAATGGAATGCGGCCATAGTGGACCTGTTGCACTGTGCCTGGACTTGTTCTTGGTGCTTGTGCATGTTTCACTCCTTTTGAGCTGGTTTTGACTAATTGTCACCTTTTTTACCAAACCCTGCAAACAAGTACAATATGTAAACCTTTGGGACTAGTTTCTACACATTTTTAACAAAACTCAAGTAAGAATGAGTGTAAAATGAACCATAATCCCTAGTAATCAACTCTCCCAAACTTAAGCTTTTGCTTGTCCTCAAGCAAACAAAATAAGACCCACCTTTTAAGAGTAAACCCAAGAAAATTCAGCCGACCTAAATTGACCTCATCTAGCATCAATTGGAACTAATAATTGCATTTAATTCAAATGAATCATTAACAACATTCGACCTTCTAAACACCATGGATTTAGTGTGACACAAGAGCATCAAGAGTTGACTCAACCCATCAAAGAAACTCTTTCTACTACTTTGGTCATTGTGGAACCCAAACTCATACTCCTTAACTCTCCCTAAGCAAAACTCACTTTTAGATTGTAGCACTCAGAACGAAGATAATGGAAACACACTCATCTCTTTCAAAGAAAGGTCACAAGTCCGGCTCTAAGTACCATAAGCTTGCCCCTTATGTAAGTCACCACTAATGTAAGTTTCAATCAACTCAAGATCATATAGGGTTTTTGTGGAGATATAGTGAAGGCTTTTGGTTCAGGGTAGGAAGTGTTTGGTCTAACTAGGTTTCATCTTCCCTTTAGCACTTCAATTTGTTTCATTTTGGCACATATTTACTTGACTTTTTAAGTCATTTAACTTCTTTATAAGGTGTTAGAGAGACACACTACCACTCTTTCTTGTTCATTTCAAATATTTTTCTCCTTTCTCAACTTTCCACACCTTTCATCTCTTTACTTTTATTGAATCCCTTCATTTTTTTCTACATTGATCATTCTTTTTGTTTTTTTGATTTCTTTCTTTTTCATTGCCTTTCCTTTTCTTTATTTTGTACCTTTTTCCACTTTGTTGAATTCCTCGTCTCCCCCCACCCAAACTTATGCTTTTGCCTTGTGCTAAGGAAAGATCGGGTGCCAAGAGAGAGTATTTTTAGAATAGGTAAAGGCTTGTATCGTGGTTTGTGAAAGAAAAAGGTCTATGGCTCAAAAGAGTTGACTAGGGATATTATTATTGGTAGGCTATGGAAGTGTTCAAGACATCATTCGGATCAAGGAGAGCATATAATCACGTCTCAAGTCAAATTACACTTAGGATTTCGCCTAGGCAAATATTCAAGGCAAGTTCTAGACTAATGGCTCGGGACTTGAACTTGCAATTCAACTTCTCACCACACAAGCTATGGGATTGCTAAAGAGATACAGTCGGGGACCCACAACAACCTTATCTAAGATTTGAGGAACACAATGGTCCCGAAAAACCACTTGATGATTTTCGGCCAACACAAGAGTCTCAAGGTCACAACTTTCACCATCCTATACACAACAATTTGTTTTTGACCATAGGATCAAAGGCAAATGTGTTAGTCCCAAGTGAAGCTTTGCCTGAGGCACCATTACTCACTAGCTATTATTTACACAAAAAGAAAAAAGAAAATAGACTAAAACCCTTAAGAAGGTTTTCATGTTATCCATCATTGGGAAGAGCCACCCGGTTCACACAAAGTTCACATTTGGAAAGAACCGTGACATTAAGAAAACCAAAGGCTTATTGCACTCAAAAGCTCAAACAAGAAGTTACGAAAATAAAATAAGAATTTATGAAAGGAAAATTGTGGAAAGTAAAATGAATATATATATTAGAATGTAACTTTATATACAAACCAAAAGTAAAAAGTATGAAAAGTGCAATAAAATGATAAAATTATATACATACCAAAGGTAATAAGAAAGCATAAAGAAAAAGGTAATGTAATATATATAGTCATCCAAATAGGGATACCCCCTCAAATGAAAGCTAGCATTGTCCTCAATGCTAACTACCCAAAATAAGCACAAGAAAAGATAAAAAGGAAAAAGAAACTCATTATTGGCCCTCCGTCTGCATAGGATCCTGAGTCTAGGTCCTTGGGTCCTCGGTCTGCTCAGGAACCTATGACTGGCTCCTTGTAATCTGTGTCTCCATTGGGACCTGGGCATGTCTGAGTCCTGGGCCTGTACTGGAATCTGGGGCTGGCTAGAAGAACCTCCCTACGGGTCCTCCAACACTATAACAACATCATCCGTATGGGGAATCACCCACTTCCTCTTGGGTGGCCTCTCTGTCTCCTACTCTAGCTGAGGCTGGGATGCTGGAGCCGGGTCATGCAATAAAAGATCCAGAGGCAAGTGATCAGCCTTCAACCTCTCTACCTCCACCCTTAACTCCTTCACTGACTCCTTTGAAGCACGAGTCTTTCTCATTTTCTTTGCCTCCTTAACAAGCTTCTTCAATGCCTTTCCATGAGAATCAACAGCATCCATGATAAATTTCGGGTTCTTTAGGAGCTTCTTCTGATTGTCCAGAAGCTACTTGAGAGTGTCCTCTACTAACTGTGGGACATGTGGCGGAGGAGGTGCAGACTGGGCTGCCACCAAATTAGATAGTACAGATAACTTAGAAGTGGTTGTCTGCATCCAATTGTTGATACTGGCAAGGGTCTGGCTCAGGCGGTGGACAGTGAAAGGATATGCTGCGGATAAGGTGATATCTGGAGCTGAAGAAATGGAGGGTCCTGGGGCCATGTATGATATGGCTGAAGAAGGCTGAGTAGGAGCCACTACTACTACTTGCTCTTCAGACTGACTAGTTGAAGTAGTGGCTTTGCCCTTAGGGTACTTAGGGTTGTTAGGACCCTTGGTGCTGTACTAGGAGAAAGGTTCCTTTACTTTCACTTTCACATCAAATCTCCTCTTCTCCACGTCTAGATCCTCAAAGTACATGGTCAGGAAATTAAGGAAGGAGTAGGATCTATCACCTTCATTCACCACCCGTGTAATTACCTTGGACATCACATTCCCTATGTTGATCGGGTACCCCGCTATGATTGATGCCACCAATATAGCTCGAGATATAGGAAGTGAGTTGTCGTGAGTGGTGGGGTTTACCCTTCTACAAACAAATGTTTCCTACCCCTTTTCTTCAAAGTTAAGGGTCCTCCTTAGAATTTTTACCCCCGCTGTCAACCATGCTGGGTTGGTACCTGGGATTGCCAAGTACTCAACTAGCCACGGATGGGAATCCTCCCCCAAAGCTACCTTGTCTATGTACAAGGTATTTTCCTCCTCCGGGAAGCCCAAGTAATCATTTATCGTTTTTCCATCAAACTTTACCTTCAGATTTTGCACCTTAGTCATTGTGGTACCCTTTTAGATGTGAGCAACATTGGTGTAGAATTCCTTGACTAAGTGCTCACTGGCATCCTCCACATGGCCTATGAAGTAGTCCCAGCCTGCTCTTTCTCTCTGAACTGCCTCAACACATTGGGATTGTGAGGCAAAAGGTCCTATGTGATAAATTTTCGCTCAGTTATTAACTGTCACGCCCCAACTTTGGGAGGCACGACCGGTGCTCAATCAAGTGAACCCAACTGATCAAGCCTTATCAACCACTGTCTAGCCAACTCGATAGGAATAAGGAAGCCATGCTTACCTTTATTTAAACTAGGAAAGATAGTTCATTCAACATCTTAGTTCATTTTATATCACAATATTTAAAACGTGGTTAAACTTCCAAGGTTCCATACAAGTTATAGTGTAGACGAAATCAAGAGTACACGGTTACAACACGGTCCATTGACCTATCCAATACCCATACATAACCCACACAAACGTCTACGGTTCCTCTAAGGATACAAAAGACGTGATAACAATGCCGGCAACAAGGCCCCGGCTATACCTCAAAAGTGAAAGTCCAAAATAAGAAGATGTACAATATAACCCCTTGAATGAGAAAGGGGCTCACCAAGACTTTGAGAAGAAGGTACTCAGAAAGGGGCTCACCAAGACTTTGAGAACAATGGAGCCACCTACATTCATAAAAAAAATGTATCACCCCCGGCAAAAGGGACGTTAGTGCCATCGAATAGCACTAGTATGGATAACTAAACACAATTTTACTAGAAAGAACTATCAAGAAAGTACAAGTAAATCACATAAGTAAATCAAATATGTAATTCATTCAATCCTTCATATAATTTCCAAAACTTAGTTTGGGGTATTTCTTTCATATCTTCATCACTGTTCTTAATACTACCGCTATCTTAAGTGGAGTCCGATCACGACTCGACCGGCTAGGTTGCCTCATTGGAGGCATATATCTCAATCACTATTTCATTTTCTTTATTCTGAATTCAATATCAGCACATTACCACCATGTGTGCGGCATGGTGTCCGATCACGACCCGATCGGCTAGGCCGCCTTATCTAGGCATTGTTCCCTTCACATTAGTCATCACATCTGAATCTTTATTTCATATATATATCATATCAATTCCTTGGCACTCAGGGCCACCACTATCACATCGTTTTCCATTTTCAGTATTCATCTTGCAGGTTGTGATCATAGGCATATACAAAAGTAATTCAAGTTGCAATACAGGTAAGTGGGCACATAGCTAGCATGAATAATTCTCAGTTTTTATCTTGGCTTATAGCCTAAGCATTTCAACACATAATTGTATTCTTCATACTTCTCTAATTATCAAGAATGGTACATTACTCATATTGAGGCACATCCTTCACGTATATGTGTAGTTAATTGCAAATCAATTAATGCGCAATAACAATCAATACATTAATCAATTCAAATCTTACCACACTTTCGTAAACGCCAACGGAGCTCAATTTCTAATAAAAGGGGGTTTTAGCCATACATACCTCGTCTAAGCTTTTCTTAAATTACTACGATGTTCCGGAAATTCTAGCAATCTCAATCTACTTGAGACATAACAAAATTGAACACAATTTAGGAAGGTGTTCATGGTTTCAACTCATTTGAGCATTTTATCAAATACTAGTTGAGCATCTTAATTTCAAATCTCATTTACAAGATTTCCTTCAATCTCCAACCCAATCTTTACGTATTTATGTTTAACAATCTTCCCACAAACATAATTCGTACATACATGTATACATAATATTATTACACCCAAGAATCATACCTCAATGACTCATCTCACAATCTCTACAACACTAACACAACCTAGGTTAGGCCCCTATGGCTTCCAATCATCATCCCATGAGTTCTAATGTATATATCATACAAAAATAATCACCATAGAGTAGTTAGAGATGATAGACATACCTCTTGTAGTAAGAATTTTGAGAATCCCCACTTGTAGAGTTCTTGATCAATTTTGGGAATTGAATGGTAATCTATGGATTTTCAAGATTAATCCTTGTTAATAAAAGTGTTTAGGAGTAGTAATCAACTCAAAATACTCCAAAAACATTACCTTGGATCATAGGAGGGAAGTATGGGATGGATTCCCCTTGATAAAACAAGTCGTAGCTCAAAAAAATGACTTAGGGACGCTCCATACTCGGTCTTGGGGTATTTATAGGGCTGTTGGGCGCGGGGCCGTGGTCAAACCACACCGGGATGCGGTGGGCACGGTCTTACCGCATTTTTCCGCGCTCGGAGGCAGAAACACCCAGTTTTCCCGCGGTCGCCCGTCTGACATAGGTCAGGTAAAATGGTCATAACTTTCTGTATACACCTTTAAATGACAAACGGTTTAATGCGTGGGAAACTAGACTCAAAGAGATTTAATTCTATACGTTGTGCATCACATAACACTTTATATATCTATAGATATGCTTGTCCAAAGTGAGGTCTTGTGCGCATTCACTTACAACTTTAGCCTATTATGAAATTTTTCCAACTTGGCTTAGACTTAGGCCTCTCCTTAGACCCCAAACCACTTATAATAAGACTTATACACTTATTAACTTATCCAATTGATATCCATTATATCATGAGCCCTCACTTGCACACAAGATAAAATAATTAGCCTATCTTGGCACCACAAAATCTTAGATTACTTAGCAAAATTTTCTGGGGCTTTACATTCTCCCCCGCTTAGGATCATTCGTCCTCGAATTAGGATCAAGGTTCATTCACTAGCCATCCTTATGTAACTTCAGCTTTTTCACATCATGAAATATATCAACAGCCCTGAATTTGGCTAACTCCTTAAATTTCCGAAAAGTTTGCCAGAGTTTCCTTTGTAACTAGACCTATCCACCTATCAGAGGGCCCCAGATACATATTCTAACAGCATATACATGTTTCATAGACATAACATAACTTGTACAACACCAACCATGGCCGCATAGGCAACACATATAATCAAAATGGAATAGTTTAACATGGATCAAATCAAAAGATAAGAGTTCATAGGAACCAAATGCATAAAAGCTATTACATGACTATTCAAACAAATATGGGTACTTCTTTCTCATTTCTTCCTCGGCTTCCCAAGTGGCTTCCTCAACCTGCTGGGTCCGCCATAACACTTTTACTGAGGCAATTTATTTATTTCTCAATCTTTCGGACTTGCATATCAAGAATGGCAACTGGAATTTCTTCATAAGATAGTTCTTCATTAACATCAATAGTTTCAACTGGCACAATAGTGAACGGATCTCCCACTACATTCTTCAACATAGACACATGGAAGACCGGATGTACCAACGACATCTCGGGTGGCAGCTTGAGCTTGTATGACACCTGACCAATCCTCTGGATGACTTTGTACGGTCTGACATACCTCAGACTTAATTCCCCTTTCTTCCCAAATCGCATAATGCCCTTCATGGGGGAAACTTTCAAAAATACCAAATCATCTTCTTTGAACTCCAAATCTCTACGACGAATGTCCGAATAAGACTTTTGGCGACTCTGAGCAGTTTTCAACCTCTCCTTAATAATCTTGACTTTCTCCATGGCCTGATGCACGAGGTCCGGCCCTATCAATTCTGCTTCTCCAACCTCGAACCACCCAATGGGAGACCTACATCTCCTACCATACAGTGCCTCGAATGGTGCCATCTAGATACTAGTATGGAAATTGTTATTGTAAGCAAATTCTATAAGTGGAAAATGGTCGTCCCAACAACCTTTGAAATCAATAGTACAAGCACGCAACATGTCTTTAAGCGTCTAAATAGTCAACTCTATCTGCCCATCAGTTTATTGATGAAAGGTTGTACTAAGATTTACTTCAGTACCCAAACCTTGCTGAAATTTCTTCCAAAACTTTGTCGTGAATTGAGCCCCTCGATCTGAAACGATTGAGACTGAAGTGCCATGCAACCTGACTATTTCTTTGACATACATTTGAGCATATTGTTCCACTGTGTCAGTAGATTTGACTGGCAAAAAGTGCGCTGATTTCGTGAGTTGATCCACAATCACCTAAATTGAGTCGAACTTGCACAGAGTGCGCGACAACACTACCACAAAATACATATTGATCATTTCCCATTCCACATTGGAATTTCAATGCTTTGTAACAATCCTCCATGCCTTTGATGTTCGACTTTCACTTGCTGACAGTACAAACTTTTTGCCACAAAGTCTGCCACCTCCCTTTTCATGTTATTCCACAGATAAACTTCTTTGAGATCATGATACATTTTTGTAGAACTTGGGTGTACGAAATACCTGGAAGTGTGAGCTTTTGCCACAATACTTTCCCGAAGACTATCAATATCTAGAACATATAGGTGCCCTTGGCACCATAGGGTACCATCATCAATGCCAAAAGAAAAAGCTATGGTCTTGTATTTATGAATCCCCTCCTTCAGCTATTCTAACAATGGACCGTTGTATTTTTTTTCTTTGACCTCCGCTACAAGCAACGATTCAGCCTTATTCTGCACAATTACTCCCCATTCACTAGAGACCGCAAGACGAACTCCCAGACTAGCCAACTGGTGAACCTCCCTGGCCAACGGCCTTTGATATATCTCCAAGTGAGCTAACTACCCATAGATTTCCATCTAAGAGCATCCGCCGCAACATTGGTCTTTCCTGAGTGATAGAGAATCTCAACATCATAGTCCTTGAGTAACCCGAGCCATCCTCTATGTCTCAGATTCAACTCCTTTTGTTTAAAAATATATTAAAGGCTCTTGTGGTTCATAAATACATCAACGTGGACCCCATACACATAATGTCGCAAAATTTTTATACAAAAACTACCTCCGCAAGTTCTAAATCATGTGCCGGATAGTTCTTGTCATGATTCTTGGGTTGCCTAGAGGCATAGGTGATCACCTGGCCATGTTCCATCTGAACCATTTATATCACATTTCTCTTGCATATGACCTCCTAGGATTTGAGTTCTTCAATAATTTTCTTGATATGGTTACAATCTTATGTGAGTACTTGCAACTTGCTCTTCCAAATTCTCAACAGAAGATATTACTGGATGAGTTTTCTTATAGAACCTTCTATGTCAAGGGAATAACATCTTCTAGCATGCGCACACACCTTAATATCATCAACATGCACGACATTGCATCAAATGTAATGTAACATCATGCTCAGACCTTTCCTGGTCAACCTCTTTCCTCCTTGTGTGCCTTATAAGATTTAGGAAACCACTCCACTTTCCCTTGCGAACATTCTCATGATATCTCTTTACTATTCAACACCACCCAAACGCATATCAACACCCTTCATACATATTCAATTCAGAAAGCGCCACTGGCCCGAACAATATGTTGGTACCATCTTTTCTTTCTAACTGGAATATTCATTCCCATTCTATTTTGCTCATAGTGCATAGTTGATAGCTTTATTTTCCACACACTTGTCTACCTCCATGGACTCGTGGTATCATTGTGTCTGGTTTGTTGAGTTTATCACACCACTATTTCACCACCAGTAGTCTCACTTTCCATTGTAATATGTAGACATGAACTCCCTCTAAATATTTCAGTTGATATTCAGTGTCACCCAAGTCGGTAGCATTACGGTTAGTCCTTTATACCTTCTATTAACACTTGTGCTCCAGGCGAGTCCACCATTCTGATACGAACTATTTTGCGATGGACATCTCAATTTATAGATTTAATTCCCATTTCTTTTCGCCTCATTATTCCTAGCTAGTGAATAGCCACGCACTCTTCCACATGTTACGTGGTCTTTTTCCTTATTATTTTTTTTCATCCCGCTCACCTCTTAACTCTTGTTAGGATATCCGTGGGAAAGTGTGTTCATCGTCATATCACTTAATACTTCTTTGCTTGTAAAATTCTTTATAGGCTCTCCATCAAGCCCAAATACCCTCTTGGGTTATTATAGCATCACATTTATTTCTCCCACTAGTTTCGCCTTTCTTAACACCTTGGTACTTTGGTTAAATCACATATCTATGATTAACCTATTCTAAAAACTCGCAACCTTCCATATTTGACCTATAGTACTTCCTTAGGTTCCATTGTTCTTGACCCTCTAACAAGTATAAAATCCCTTTAAAAACATACTCTTAGTTTCTAGGATCGTTGACCCTATCATTCACATTGCCATGTATGAAGAATTTACCTTCCTTAACCTTCCACTTTTTTTGGAAGGAGTACTAGTGGTCTATCATTAGCATATCCTTTCAGATAATCACGTTATCTATTATCACCTTTCTAGACTATGCATGTCTTCAACAAAATATTCAAACATCATAGCTACATGGTCTTACTCTTGTTTCGTTGTATTTAAGTGGCCTTAATATGGCCCTTCCTCCCCCACTTAGGGCGAATGTCCCGGATTTTGACACAAGTCTTGAATTTAGCAACTTCATGGACATATGTTTCATATCTCTATCCCTCACATATATGTTCGACTATTAGGGAGATTAAAGTCACCATTATATTAACCTCATAAGTTCTCTACTCTTATTTAGCCACACGGACTTGGGATTCCAATTCCTCATGTCAATATCCTTCAGGAGTGTAACACAACTTCATACACTTATGGGATTCTTATAACATTCATAGCACAAGGGTCTTCTCATTATGGGTCCAATTGACTCTCATTTCATGACTTCTTGTCTCTCGTGAGAGACCTACATGTTTGTCATTACTCTCCTGGTCATGCCTTACATATATCACATGCTTATATAAAAAAATTCTTTTACACCTTAGGATCATATACATGCTTCCCACTATCAACAAGTGCCATATAAGCTCGCGCCTCATTTATCAAGTCAATGTCTCTTTGGAGGTGGGTGATCTATTTTAACACCTTTCTCATATAAAGTATGTTTCTGGTACTATGTATGTATCTCATATATCCGTACAATTTGTTCAACATGATAAATGTGCCATCTCATTAATATTCAGGCCTTTCCCATTGGTCATTCCATATGAGAACATTACTTGAAATAGATGAAAGAGCGTTTAAACATACCTTGAAGCTCAACGCACGAGTTAGAAAACAATCTTATAATCAAGCTTTATCGCACGATCTGGAGTGTTGAAGAAGGGGTCACATTCCTAAATGTCCGTGTAGCCTCCAACTTATAGATGTGGTCCACAACACACCGATAAGAAGGACTCTACTAGACATGGCTCCGAGACATCCTAGGACACTTTAAAACCTTAGGCTATGATACCAAGTTTGTCACGCACCAACTTTGGGAGGCGCGACTGGCGCTCAATTGAATGAACCCAGCTGAGCAAGCTTTATTAACCGCTATCTACCCAACTCGATAGGAATAAGGAAGCCATGCTTACCTTTATTTAAACTAGGAAAGATAGTGCATTCAACATCTTAGTTCATTTTATATCACAACATTTAAAACGTGGTTAAACTTCCAAGGTTCCATACAAGTTATAGTGTAAAAGAAAGCAAGAGTACAAGGTTACAACATGGTCCATTGACCTATCCAATACCCATACATAACCCACCCAAACGTCTACGGAGCCTCTAAGGATACAAAAGATGTGATAACAATGCGGGCAACAAAGCCCTGACTATACCTCAAAAGTGAAAGTCCAAAATAAGAAGATGAACAATATAACCCCTTGAAGGATAAAGGGGCTCACCAAGACTTTGAGAAGAAGGTACTCCGCTAGCGATCGGCACTATCCGCAATGGAGCCACCTACATTCATAAAAAATGTAGGGCCCCCAGCAAAAGGGACGTTAGTGCCATCGAATAGCACTAGTATGTAAAACTAAACACAATTTTACTAGAAAGAACTATCAAGCAAGTACAAGTAAATCACATGAGTAAATCAAATATGCAATTCATTCGATCCTTCATATAATTTCCAAAACTTAGTTTGGGGCATTTCTTTCATATCATCATCACTGTTCTCAATACCACCGCTATCTTGAGTGGAGTCCGATCACGACCCGACCGGCTAGGTTGCCTCATTGGAGGCATATATCTCAATCACTATTTCATTTCCCTTATCTAAAATACAATTTTCAAGACAATCACCACCATGTGTGCGGCATGGTGTCCGATCACGACCCGATGGGCTAGGCCGTCTCATCCGAGACATCATCCTTTTCTATCAATCATCCCATTGCACACTTCTTTCACATATCTTCCTTTTTATTGACACTATATCATATCAATTCCTTGGCAATCAGGGACACTATTATCACATCATCTTCCATTTTTAGTATTCATCTTGCAGGTTGTGATCATAGGCATATACAAAAGTAATTCAAGTTGCAGTACAGGTAAGTGGGCACATAGCTAGCATGAATAATTCTCAGTTTCTATCTTGGCTTATAGCCTAAGCATTTCAACACATAATTGTATTCTTCATACTTATCTAATTATCAAGAACGGTACATTACTCACATTGAGGCAAATCCTTCACGTATATGTGTAGTTAATTGCAAATTAATTAATGCGTAATAACAATCAATACATTAACCAATTCAAATCTTACCACACTTTCGTAAACGCCAATGGAACTCAATTTTTAATAAAAGGTGATTTTAGCCATACATACCTCGTTTAAGCTTTTCTTAAATTACTACGATGTTCCGGAAATTCTAGCAATCCCAATCTACTTGAGACATAACAAAATTGAATACAATTTAGGAAGGTAGTCATGGTTTCAGCTCATTTGAGCATTTTATCAAATACTAGTTTAGCATCTTGATTTCAAATCTCATTTACAAGGTTTCCTTCATTCCCCAACCCAATCTTTATGTATTTATGTTCAACAATCTTCCCACAAACGTAATTCATACATGCATGTATACATAATACTATTATAGCCAAGAATCATACCCCAATAACCCATCTCACAATCTCTACAACACCAACACAACCTAGGTTAGGAACCTATGGCTTCCAATCACCATCCCATAAGTTCTAATGTATATATCATACATAAATAATCACCATAGAGTAGTTAGAGATGATAGACATACCTCTTGTAGTAAGAATTTTGAGAATCCCCACTTGTAGAGTTCTTGATCAATTTAGGGAATTGAATAGGAATATATGGATTTTCAAGATTAATCCTTGTTAATATAAGTGTTTAGGAGTAGTAATCAACTGAAAATACTCCAAAAACATTACCTTGGATCATAGGAAGGAAGTATGGGACGGATTCCCTTTGATAAAACAAGCCCTAGCTCAAAAAAATGACTTAGGGACGCTCCATACCTGGTCTTGGGGTATTTATAGGGCTGTTGGGCGCGCGAACCCGGTCAACCCGCACTGAGATGCAGTGGGCGCGGTCTTACCGCAGTTTGCCGCGCTCGGAGGCAGAAACACCCAGTTTTCCCGCGGTCGTGCGTTTGACACAGGTCTAGTAAAATGTTCATAACTTTCTGTATACACCTCTAAATGATGAACGGTTTCATGCGTTGGAAACTAGACTCAAAGAGATTTAATTTTATAGGTTGTGCATTACACAAAACTTTATATAGCTAGAGATATGCTTGTCCAAAGTGAGGTCTTGTGCGCATTCACTTACAACTTTAGCCTATTATGAAATTTTTCCAACTTGGCTTAGACTTAGGCCTCTCCTTACACCCCAAACCACTAATAATATGACTTATTCACTTATTAAATTATCCAATTGATATCTGTTATATCATGAACCCTCACTTGCACACAAGATAAAATAATTAGCCTATTTTAGCACCACGAAATCTTAGATTACTTAGCAAAATTTTCTGGCTCTTTACATTAATTTTATCTCAGGCCACCATTCTCTGAACTTATGGTAGGCCACTTCACTCACAAACCTGTCTTGCCATGCCTCTAGGTTCCTGGTTCTCTTCACCCCTCCTACTTGGGGCTCACCCGCTCCTACTTCTTCTCCTTCTTCTACGGGACCCTCCCCGAATAGTGAAGTTGTAGGTTAAGTGGAATATTTATTGTCACTGCCTGCAGCTGAGCCCTCAGATGACTCAGAAGCTATGTGCACTGATGCTTGTGAAGTAGGAGAGCACGGAGGTGTATCCCTTAATTTGTTCCTCTCCGGCCAGTCAGGAACATATTCTGGCATGGAGTCTGAGTCGGTCACCTCTTGGGATGGCACATACTCACTCCCCGAGTGGTAAATAGCTCTATCAGTAGCCCTTATGATCTTTTTGGTGTTTTTGAAGTCTTGTCGGGCTTGCAGGGTGAGTCTAATCATGCCTCATCCCCTACCCCGGGAGGACTCTCTTTTTCCTTTCTGTTTATCGCCTTTGCCTCGTGATTTCACCATGATCTGTAAAGAGGACACATTATATTCTTGTTAGTATCCCAGTAACAGATCAAACAGTGCAGAAAAAAATGCAGACAGTCAGAATTGCAGACTGCGGACCGCACAAAATGAAGTGTGGCCATAAAGAAGCTACCGCGGACCGCACAAAATGCACCACGGTTCGCACTAAGGTAGGGATCAGACTACCTACTCTCTGATTCTGGGTACCGTGAACCGCGCAGAATGTATTGCGGTCCGTATTGAGACACCGTGGATCGCACAAAATACATCGCGGTCGCGGTCCTCAAATATCAGCTTTTAGAAGTTCCACCACCACGGTCCGTACAAAATAGCATTGCGGACCGCACAAAATCCACCGCGTTCCGCGGTAAGTACCCAACAACAATACCAACCTAGGGTTTCAATTTATTTACATTTTTGGTCTAATTTTCACCTCTTATTATTCACCTAGGTGTTGAATCAGTATTTTTACCCAATTAACCCTAATCTAACCAACTAATGATACCCTAAGCTAAAAATTAAAGAAAAAGGGGAGAAGAACTGAAGAACTAATCAATTTAAAATAAAATAAACACATTTAAAAGCTAAGTAAATATTAAAAATACCATAAGTGAGATGCAATGTAGCTTAATGAGATTCAGCAGTTGGATTCGAGCAAGTAGGAGTGATGAACAATGATTTTTTTAGCTTTGGAGAGTAAGGGGTCGAAAAGTTTGAAATGAGGGCCTCAGGTCCTATTTATAGAAAAAGGAACTGGGGCCCATCTCACCTACCCACTGCGGACCGCATAAAATAAAGACAATGCTGCCTCATCTTCAATAGAACCAAGCACCTTAATTACAACCATTGAAGCTAAAGAAAGAGTGGTTGATGCAGTTCAAGGAACTCCACTAGCACCTGAGAGAAAGATAGAGGAAAATCAGCCAAACATACATTCTTACTCTTAGAATGAACCTCAGGCGCCTAACTGGAGACACCAAAGCTCTTATCCAATAGACAATATTATTACTCCTCTAGATTCCAGAGTACAAACCAGATTAAGAGCCAGAAATTCACTTGCCTTCTCAGCCTTTCTCTCACAAATAGAACCCAAAAGTATCAAGGAAGCCTTGAAAGATGCAAATTGGATTACAACCATGCAAGATGAGCTACATCAGTTTGAAAGAAACAATGTGTGGCACCTGGTACCTAGACCCCCAGATCAAACCAATATAGGAACCAGGTAGGTATTCAGAAACAAGCTCGATGAACATGGAATTACTACAAGGAACAAGTCCAGGCTAGTGGTCCAAGGCTACAGTCAGGAGGAAGGGATTGACTATGATGAAACGTTTGCTCTAGTGGCTCGCATAGAAGCTATTAGAATTTTAATCGCTTTTGCATCTCATATGAAATTCATCTTGTTCCAAATAGATGTCAAGAGTGCATTTTTGAATGGAAAGAAGAAGTCTATGTGAAGCAACACCTAGGGTTTGAATGTATTGCGCACCCTGAATATGTGTTTAAACTAGA
Source organism: Nicotiana tabacum (assembly GCF_000715075.1). Lineage (NCBI taxonomy): Eukaryota > Viridiplantae > Streptophyta > Magnoliopsida > Solanales > Solanaceae > Nicotiana > Nicotiana tabacum. Next base: position 168,606,300 of record NC_134085.1, on the reverse strand, counting down.
CAAAGCTCTGTACGGGCTAAAGCAGGATCCTCGAGCTTGGTATGAAAGGTTGTCAAAGTTCCTTTTGGAAAATGGCTTTAAAAGAGGGAAAATTGACAACACTCATTTCTTAATGAAACGAGGAAGGAACCTACTCATTGTTCAGGTCTATGTTGATGATATCATTTTTGGAGCAATAGCTGATTCTCTATGTGAAGAATTTGCAAAACTCATGGGAAGTGAATTTGAAAAGAGCATGATGGGGGAACTGAACTTCTTCTTGGATCTTCAAGTAAAACAGTCCCCAAAGAGTATATCCATTTGTCAGCAAAAATACATCAGAGAGCTCTTAAAAAGGCTTGACATGGAAGCATCAAAGGTGATAGACACTCACATTGCTACTGCCACTCGACTGGACCTGGATGAAACTGGATCTCTTGTGAATCAAACCATGTATAGAGGTATTATTCGGTCTCTCCTCTATCTCACTGCCAGCACACCTAATATTGTTTTAAGTGTGGGGCTCTGTGCAAGGTTTCAATCAAATCCCAAGGAACCTAACTTGAATGTTGCCAAAAGAATACTGAGATATCTCAAAGGAACACAGGACCCGGTGATGTATTATCCGTCAGGTGACAGTTTTAATTTGATTGGGTATGCTGATGTAGATTATGTAGGTTATCTTGTAGACAGGAAAAGCACTTCTGGAATCGCTCACTTCTTAGGTTCATGTCTTATCTCTTGGGGCACAAGAAAGCAAAATTCAGTGGCTCTTTCAACAGCTGAAGCTGAATATGTAGCTGCAGCATCCTGTTGTGCTCAACTTTTATAGATCAAGCAACAACTAGAGGATTTTGGGGTACTCACTGAGAGTGTGCCCCTTCTATGTGACAACACCAGTGCACTCAACATGGCCAAGAATCCAGTTCAACACAAAAGGACAAAGCATATTGATGTGAGGCATCATTTTCTAAGGGACAATGTGGAGAAAGGGCTGATATGTATGAAGTTCCACATCACAGAAGATCAAATTGTAGACATTTTCACCAAGGCGCTAAGTAGGGAACACTTTGAAAGAAACAGAGTGAAGCTGGGGCTTGTAAAGCCCAATTGAGAACCTGATTCCTTTTTATCTGGCTTTCACCTTCAAGAAATAACTGGCTAAAAGTGTTTTCTGGCAATGTCTAACTCACTTCAATACCGTTGCAAGTAAACACGCATGATGAGTATAGAAGTTATAGATGCAGTGCGTGAATGATAAAAGAGGATTGACTATTTCGAAATAAAAGGTCAAGAACATGGTTCTTGTACCAAAGGTTAGTAGTTCTGCGCATCTTTTAATACACGTCTTAAAAAGGGTACAAAACACAATTGCCATGTCATTAACTTTTCAGATCCTGCTGTCACGTCTCTTCATTTCGAATCAATCCATTCCCTCTGAAACATTGCAATTCTCCATGCCCAACTGCCATTTCAGAACCGGTGCCTATTCCTCTCTCTTCATAATTATCCTCTCCTCTTAAAAACCCTTTTTCCTGCTCTTCCCAACCATAAGTCTTACATTAGAATTTCCCAAAAGCATAGTTACACCACTTCTTTCAATGGATGAGACAACTTTCGATCTCCCTGCCTCAGTTGTAACTACTACTGATCAATCTATGGAGCCTTCTGCTCCCACTGATCCTTCCTTACCCACTATTACTCCTGCCGCTACAGTCACACCTCACCCAGTTTCCTAGTCTTTTCCTACTTCAGAAATCCTTAAAACTACTGCTCTGTTCTCCCCATCGTTTGAGGCTCCCACCAGTCAAAGACCAAGTGGAGAACAAGGTCAAAACCCTGAGGTCACAAAGCATTTTGCCATTGTTACTACCGATTCCATGGTTGTGGTAGCACCATTTGAGGAAGAGAAAAATATCGTAACTGTGTTTGTGGTATCTGCTAATGGTGTACTGCATGAGATCACCTCTCAGAAAAACGAGTCACAAAGTGTGGGGGAAGATGGGGGCCTTGTAACTGTTGAAGGGGATGCACTAGCAGATACTACTGGGGTATCACATGAGGAACCTGATCCCTCTCCGGAGGATCCAGGTCAAGGCTTTCGTTCCTAGGACAGTGTTGTTCCTGCATTCGATGTTGTACCTTGGAAATTCAAGCACCTGAAATGAGATCCAGTGATGAAGAAGACCTAGATAATATGGCTCTTGATGCATTCATAAGTAAGCGGAGGGTTGTGTCCACCCCTGAGTCTAAAACCAAACGACCTACTACCAGGCTTCAAGTTAAGGTGGCATACGATTCTGCCCTTCAAAAGAGCAAGAAGAGTACTAAGAAGAAAAGGAGAAAGTTGGTGAAAGACGGTGTACCTATAAGTGATGAGGCGATCCCTATAGTAGAGGTGGAAGAGGAAACCCCAAATGAACCTGGTTCACTTGTTAGACGGTCTTCAAACAAGACAAAGCCTGTTTCAATAGAAAAGGGGTCTATATCTAGGTTTAAGATGAAGGAGGTGGTGAGTAAGTTTTTGATGTCTGATGAGGAGGTGTTATTCAAATCCAAGCGAAAAGGAAAATTTTGTGAAGAGAATTCCGGCAAACGCAAGTCTGAACCTTTTGAAGAACTTGGTTCTATAAAGAGAATGAGAAGTGAAGTTAGACTTGGCTCTGAACGCCTGAGGCATCAAAAAGTTCTACTAGGTCGTACGTTTGACCCAGCAATCTCTGAGATGGCTAGAATGCGCCAAATTCTGGAAATGGTCGAGTTTCAACGCTGGGCACATCTATTTCAAATTGATGCACCTAAGGTATATGAGGATGTGGTACAAAGCTTTTTTGCTAGCCTTTTTCCAGTTGAGACTGACCACATTTGTGCCTTGGTCAATGGGGTGGACATCGTGTACGATGTAAAGTTTCTTGGAGAGATTCTTAAAGTTCCTACAGCTAGTTTGTCCAGTGTAAAAGATGTGTGTCAGTTTAACTTCAGAAATGCTGCGGTAAAAACCAATGCAAAGCAGAAGGGGGACCAGATCTATAAGAAAGCGCTACTCCCTCTCTATCAGCTGTTGTTCGAATTGGTTAACAAAGTTCTATTGCCTCGAGCTGAGAGGAGGTCAGTGACTTCTAAGTCTGACCTATTCTTGATGGAGCAACTGGATAGTTTTACTCCTGTGAGTCTGTCTGCTATTATGATTGAACACATGCAAAATGTTGCCACCTTCAAATATGGTAATCATGTCCTTCCTTATGGGTTCCTGCTTACTCAAGTGTTCAAATTCTTTGAAGTCCCACTAGGAACAGGCCAGGTGGGGACTAGAAGCAGACTTTCTCACAGATAACTTTGGAAGAGTGCATAGAAAAAAATAGGGGGGTAGGAAGTACATCAACCGTCTCACGGCTTATTAATGCTCAGAACAGTGCAGCTGAGGAGATTCATCGGTTGAAGGTCAGGAATGCTATCCTGGAAGGTCAGCAAGCCCACGTGGTTCCAGTGTCAAGTGATGAAGTGACTCGTTTGACAAAGGAGAATGTTGATCTCAGGGCGCAAGTAGAGAACCTGAAAGCAGAACTGCTCTATGAGCAAAAGTCGGCAAATGCTTGAATAGACCTCGTTCTCCAAACACTTGCTGCAGCTTCCAATCCCTTTACTCTTAGTGCCCCCTAAGTACCCCTTCAGTGACCAGTTTCTGGAAATGTTTGTTAAGTTTTCTTTGATGTTTTGGCAGATGTTTTTGTTTTCTTTTTTTTATGTGGTTGGGATAAAACGTTACTGCTCCCGTTTAAACAAGCCCAATGTTGCCTTTCGCTTTTTCAAAGCAAAGGCATATTAAAGTTTTATTAATATCAATCCTTGTTTTATTACGCCAGTACTCTCCTTCTGTGTTTCTATTCTCTTTCATGATTGTATGCACATTTGTGGCATGAGTTAGCTTAGCTGGGCTTCTTTGTGCTGTTATTCTGTCTGTTTTTTAATGATGCCAAAAGGGGGAAAAATATGGCCATTAACTTAGGGGGAACACATGTGTTACGATAGAGCGTGTTCCCCTGTTACTTAATCTGGTTCTTACTGCTCTAAATCTACTCTATAAATGTTAAGTTTGTCATCATCAAAAAGGATAAAATTGATAGGTTTTAAATGTTCTCGCCTTATGTTTTGATGATCTAGCAAACTTATTGTTAAGGACTAGATAGGGAACCTGACCTACTCGGACTATACTGCAAGCTTAACTAATTCCAGCTAAAAGTGAACTGCTTCAGCTTCAAGAGCTAGGAACCCAAACAAGGATCTGATACCCTTGTGGTTCCCTCATCACAGTACAAGTCAATTGGTCACAACTGGAAATGAAGTGACTGATTGCACTGTTTCTGCCGCACTGCACTGTCTCCAGCGCCCACTCATTCTCTGACCAACTAAAGTGCTCACATCATTTTAAGTGATATGATCAAGATATACCTACAATGAGTGTATACAAAACATCAGTTGAAGGTTTCAGTTTCTTATTCAAGCTCCTTGCCAAAAAGAGAGAAATCAATCCTCACAAACTTGAAGAACAAAGTTGAACGCAACTACGGACCAGTTCCTAAAAGATAGCTTGTTGTTGTCCTAGTTGAGTTGTAGCTTTATGATTGTACTTATTGTATCTCCTAAACTGCTTAGCTAGAAGCGTTTGATTAGGAATCCTCTTGTAAATCCATAAACTCCTTGAGTTTATGTTGTGACTAGGTTTAGTCATAAGCAAAAGTCTTTGTAATGGTAGAGTTACAAAGTGGCTTGTGGTGAGAGAATCACAAGTTAGTAAAAGTCTTTGTAACTAGAAAGTCACAAAGTAGCTTGTGGTAAGAGTACCACAAGTTAGTTGAGTAAATTCTTTGTAATGGAGTCATTGCAAAGTGGCTTGTAATAGGTTTTTACAAGTTAGTGAAGTTGAAAGCCTACAGGTATAGGTCGTGGTTTTTTATCCCCTTGTGTGAGATTTTTCCACGTAAAAATCCTCTGCTATTTATGTACTGCTTTATTAGCATTCTCAGCAGAATCTCGTAAAGGACCAGATACTCTACTGTTTGGTGGACTCACACAAACTAACAATTGGTATCAGAGCAGGTTCCTCCTATCAGGCTAACACCTAGGAAGGATCCTCATGGCTTCTCCACCCACATAGCTAGTCATATATGCATTATTTAATTCAACATAACAATCTACCATCCTTTGGTGACAGATCAGGTTTACTGAAATGTGTATTAATTTTATGTTTAAAATAATTACTATCGCTGTTGAAGTTTGGCAAAATGCCAAAGTCCCACATTGGTTGGGAGTTAAGTTTGGAAGGGATTTTTCCCCTATAAAAGAAGGCCTAATGTTTAGGATTGAAACACACCTCTCATTTGCCTTCTCATCTGTTTAAGGCATTTGTATCTTCTCTCTTTAGTATTATTTCACTTGTATTTTTGGAGTGGAATAAAATATTGCTTGTGTCCGAGGAGTAGGCAAAATTAGCCGAACCTCGTAAATTCTGGTGTTTCCTTTATTGTTGTTTTATTGTCTTATTTATTATTTGGTGGCTGTCATAATTTTTGGTATAGTAGTTGTGACTTATTCACACTCTATACATTTGGCTTCCGCAACAATTGGTATCAGAGCCAAGGTACTGTCTAAGTATGCTCTGTGGTTGCAGCATAGTCTGATCTTCCACATCAGAAAAGATTTATCTTGGTAACCGAGTCAAGGTTCTGTCTGAGTATGCTCTGTAGTTGCAGCTTAGTCTGATCTTCTACATCAGAAAGGAAATAATCTTGATTTGTGTCGTCAGCTATTAAATAATATTTGTGTCAAATATGGGGGACAATAAACAAGAAGAATCTACATCAAGTGTCAACAATACGTCATCATTGGCATCTTCGCTTATGACAAGAATTGTGTCAAATGCGAAATTTGCGGTAGAAATTTTTGACGGGTCCGGACATTTTGGGATGTGGCAAGGCGAGGTTCTAGATGTCCTTTTTCAACAAGGGCTAGATCTGGCCATTGAAGAAAAGAAACCAGATGTTATTGGAGAAGAAGATTGGAGAATTATCAACCGTGTTGCTTGCGGTACCATTCGATCCTACCTTGCTAGAGAGCAGAAATATCCATACACAAAGGAAACTTCTGCAAGTAAATTATGGAAAGCACTGGAGGATAAATTTTTGAAGAAAAACAGTCAAAATAAATTGTACATGAAGAAGAGACTGTTTCACTTCACCTATGTTCCTGGTACCACGATGAATGAACATATCACCAGTTTCAATAAGTTGGTCACAGATTTGCAAAATATGGATACAACTTATGATGATGGTGACTTGGCCTTAATGTTGTTGGCGTCACTTCCTGATGAGTACGAGCACCTTGAAACTACTCTACTCCATGGAAATGACGAAATTTCTCTCAGAGAAGTTTGTTCAGCTTTGTACAGCTATGAACAAAGAAAGCGAGAAAAACAGAAGGGCGGAGAAGGAGAAGCACTGTTTGTGAGGGGTCGTCCTCAAAATCAAACGAGGACAAAGAAGGGAAGATCCAAGTCAAGATCCAAACCCAGCAAAGATGAATGTGCCTTTTGTCGAGAAAAAGGGCACTGGAAGAAAGACTGTCCGAAGTTGAAGAATAAGGCCAAACATAACAATGGAAAGGCTATTATGGATTCAAATGTAGCTGATTGTGATGATTCAGACTTCTCATTAGTTACAACAGAGTCATCAACATCATCAGACATATGGTTGATGGACTCGGCTTGTAGCTATCATATGTGTCCCAACAGGGACTGGTTCGTGGAATTTCAAGAAGGAGAATATGGAGTCATCCACACAGCGGATAACAGCCCTCTTACCTCATATGGCATTGGTTCAATACGATTAAGGAACCATGATGGAATGATCAGAACATTGATAGATGTTCGATATGTACCGGATTTGAAGAAGAATCTCATCTCTGTGGGAGCCCTAGAATCAAAAGGGTTCAAAATCATTGCAGAAAATGGAGTGATGAGAGTATGCTCCGGTGCACTAGTGGTAATGAAGGCTAATCGGAAGAATAATAATATGTACCGCTATCGTGGCAGTACAGTTATTGGGACAGCGACAGTGACATCCAGTGACGACAAAGAGGCAGAAGCAACCAAGCTATGGCACATGCGCTTGGGACATGCTGGAGGAAAATCCTTGAAAACTCTATCAGATCAAGGATTGTTAAAAAGAGTAAAGGCTTGCAACTTGGAGTTTTGTGAGCATTGTGTCAAAGGGAAACAGACAAGGGTTAAATTTGGTACAGCGATCCATAATACTAAAGGCATTTTGGATTATGTACACTCTGATGTTTGGGGTCCTTCCAAAACACCTTCATTGGGTGGGAAGCACTATTTTGTAACCTTTGTTGATGATTTTTCCCGAAGAGTATGGGTGTATACAATAAAGAGCAAAGATGAAGTGTTGGGAATTTTTCTCAAATGGAAGACGATGGTGGAGAATCAGACAGGCAGGAGAATCAAGTGTATTCGCACAGACAATGGAGGTGAATACAAAAATGATCATTTCAATAAGGTCTGTGAAAATGATGGCATCGTCCGACACTTCACTGTTAGACATACACCACAACAGAATGGAGTGGCAGAACGTATGAACCGGACCTTGCTGGAGAAGGTACGGTGTATGTTGTCCAATGCTGGCTTGGGCAAAGAATTTTGGGCTGAGGCAATTACATATGCATGCCACCTCATTAATCGTCTACCATCTGCTGCTATTGATGGCAAAACACCATTTGAAAAATGGTACGGAAAACCTGCTGTAGATTATAACTCTTTGCACGTGTTTGGCTCAACTGCATATTATCATGTGACGGAGTCAAAATTGGATCCAAGGGCAAAGAAGGCTATTTTTATGGGAATTACTTCTGGAGTCAAAGGATATCGCTTATGGTGTCCTATGACAAAGAAAGTAATATTCAGCAGAGATGTTACCTTTGATGAATTTGCTATGGTAAATAAGGTAACAGAAGATACCAAACAAAATGAAGGTGCTTCTAAGCAGGTGGAGTTTGAGGGAAAATTTATTTTTCCTACACAAGAAGCAGAGGAGGAAACAAATGAAGATTACCCTCTGGAAGGAGAGCCAGTAGAGGAGATTCCAACTCAGGAATCTCAACAACAACTTGAATCAATAGCAACCAGCAGGCCAAAAAGAACAATAACGAAACCTGTTCGTCTCATAGAGACGGTTGCTTGTGCAACCTCAATTGTAGCTGATGATGTTCCTACTACTTATAAAGACGCTGTCCAAAGTTCAGAAGAAGATAAGTGGAAGATTGCCATGAATGATGAAATACAGTCCCTTCATCAGAATCATACATGGAGATTGGCCAATCTCCCGAAGGGAAAGAAAGCAATTGGGTGCAAATGGGTATTTGCAAAGAAAGAAGGATTTCCTAACCAATTAGATGTTCGCTACAAAGCAAGATTGGTGGCCAAAGGATATGCTCAAAAGGAGGGAATTGATTACAATGAAGTGTTTTCTCCAGTTGTAAAACATTCCTCCATTAGAATTATGTTGGCTTTGGTAGCACAATTGGATTTGGAACTAGTTCAGATGGATGTAAAAACTGCGTTTTTACATGGAAACTTGGAGGAGGAAATCTACATGACTCAGCCAGAAGGATTCAAAGTTGCTGGAAAAGAAAATATGGTGTGCAAACTTGAAAAATCGTTGTACGGATTGAAACAATCTTCTAGACAATGGTACAAGCGATTTGACGAGTTTATGTTGCGGCAAGGGTACAAGAGAAGCAAATACGATCATTGTGTGTATTTGCACAAGCTTAAAGATGGTTCCTTTGTATATCTTCTCCTATATGTTGATGATATGTTGATAGCTTCCAAGAATTCGGAAGAAATTGATAAGTTGAAGATTCAACTGAAGAAGGAGTTCGAGATGAAGGATTTGGGTGAGGCAAAGAAAATTCTTGGCATGGAGATAATTAGAGATAGACGTTCAAAGAAACTCTGTTTATCTCAAAAGGAATATTTGAAGAGAGTACTTCAACGTTTTGGCATAGATGACAAGACTAAGCCAGTTAGTACTCCACTTGCTTCCCATTTTAAGCTAAGTACTACTATGTCGCCAATGGATGAAGCTGAACGAGAGTATATGTCAAAGGTACCATACGCAAATGCTGTTGGTAGCTTGATGTATGCAATGGTTTGCACAAGGCCTGACATTTCACAAGCTGTTGGAGTTATTAGCAGATATATGCACAATCCAGGGAAGGAGCATTGGCAAGCTGTGAAGTGGATTCTACGGTATATTCATAATACTGTAGATGTCGGGTTAGTTTTTGAGCAGGAAGACAATCAGTTTGTAGTTGGATATTGTGACTCAGATTTTGCGGGTGATATGGACAAACGAAGATCAACTACTGGTTATGTGTTTACTTTTGCAAAGGCACCAGTTAGTTGGAAGTCTACTTTGCAGTCAACAATTGCTTTGTCTACAACAGAGGCAGAGTACATGGCTATTACAGATGCTGTGAAAGAGGCAATTTGGCTTCAAGGATTGCTAAAGGAGCTTGGTGTTGAACAAAAAGGTATCACAATTTTTTGTGATAGTCAAAGTGCTATTCAATTAGCGAAGAACCAAGTTTATCATGCAAGGACGAAGCACATTGATGTTCGGTATCATTTCGTACGAGAAATCATAGAAGAAGGTGGAGTCACGGTGAAGAAAATTCATACTACAGAGAATCCTGCTGATATGCTGACAAAGGTGGTGACTGCGGTCAAGTTTCAACATTGTTTGGATTTGATCAACATTGTTGAACACTGAAGATTGAAGATGAAGACACAACCAAAATTTGTTATTGAGAGAGAATTGAAAATGTGAAATTTTGCCAAGGTGGAGATTTGTTGAAGTTTGGCAAAATGCCAAAGTCCCACATTGGTTGGGAGTTAAGTTTGGAAGGGATTTTTCCCCTATAAAAGAAGGCCTAATGTTTAGGATTGAAACACACCTCTCATTTGCCTTCTCATCTGTTTAAGGCATTTGTATCTTCTCTCTTTAGTATTATTTCACTTGTATTTTTGGAGTGGAATAAAATATTGCTTGTGTCCGAGGAGTAGGCAAAATTAGCCGAACCTCGTAAATTCTGGTGTTTCCTTTATTGTTGTTTTATTGTCTTATTTATTATTTGGTGGCTGTCATAATTTTTGGTATAGTAGTTGTGACTTATTCACACTCTATACATTTGGCTTCCGCAACAATTGGTATCAGAGCCAAGGTACTGGTGATGAGACTACACCAAGTACTTTTTTGCGTTCATCATCCCCTATCGTTAGTACTAACTTACAAGGTCGGGCTTGTTTTTTTTTTCTTTTTTGTTTCTGGCTAATGCATAGGATGCGTTTGCTGCAGGTACGGATTCAACATATACAGCTCTAGAGTGGACAATGACTGATCAGGCATCCAAGAGCTATCGAAACATTATAGAATGAAGTGCGAGGATTAGCCCAAGGGAAATCGGAGATAACAGAGGATGACTTAGGAAATATGCAGTACCTGCAAGCAGTGATCAAGGAGAGTCTTAGACTTCATCCACCGTTTCTGCTACTACTTCTTCGAGAATCAACAGAAGACGTAAAATTACTAGGCTATCACATACCTGCTAAAACTCAAGTCATAATTAATGATTGGGCAATCGGAAGAGATCCATTGTCGTGGGATGATCCAGAGGAGTACCGGCCAGAGAGGTTCTTGAATAGTAATATTGACGTCAAAGGACTAAACTTTAAATTGATTCCCTTCGGAGCAGGCAGAAGGGGCTGCCCGGGAAGAACTTTTGTTGTTGCTATGATTGAGTTAGCATTGGCAAAGCTTGTAAACAAGTTCAATTTTGCATTACCAGAAGGATTAAGAGAGGAGGATTTGGATATGACTGAAACTATAGTAGCCTCACTGTCAGTAGGAAATCACCTTTGCTAGCCGTGGCTACTCCGTCCTCTACTTAGGACTTCTTTTCTCCAATTTTTATCATCTAGATAATTTATATATATAAGCCATGAAACATATAGCTCCAAGCATTAATATTGCTAGTAGCTACTAAGGTAATAATTTCAGAACCTGTAATACATGTTCGACTTCCTTTTTGGGTGCTTTTACATCTGCTTTATTTTCTCATATGTAAGACTTATTAATCAGCTATCCTTCCTTTCATATCCTACACCTTACTAGAATTTCTTAGTGTAAATGGGAGTTGTAGTCTTGCACTAGATATGGAATATTCACTGTAATTCTACACGCTCATTTCTTCTTACCCAAATAGCCGTCCACCCTACCACTTAAACTAAAAATAGCCGATGGAATTATAATATATACATGATTTATATATTATATGTGTTTAATTGCATATATTCAATATATAATCTATGTATATGACTAAAAAAGGTAAAAAGAAAATATGAGCGGCTATTTGTGTAAAGACACTTCAAAGTAGTGACCACAGAGAGACTATGATATAGCAACAAAAAATATGTACAAGCTAAGTCTTTTATTAATGCTTGTGAAAGTACAAGAAGGGGGGAGGGGTGAATTGTCGACTTTTATTTTAAGTACTCTAAGTAGTTGACTAGTTTACCAATTAGTCGACTAGAGATAAGAACAGAATAATAATAATGCAGAAATAAAGTGGAGGAAATAAAGACACCAGGATTTTTTATACTAGTGTGGATTCAATGTGAATCCTATGTCCAGTCTCCTTGGGTTGCAAGGATGATCTCTTTTAGTATTTGAAGTTTCTCGAGTACAAGATGGTTGATGCAGCTTTACACCAACAGCTTAGTCTCTGTGTCACTTTTTTCTTCTTGATACAATGTCTCATCAGTGTTTATCTCTTTTTCTTCTCTCACTAATTAAACAGCATATCTAAAAAGAAATACAATGTTTGTTTGGAGTAGAACAAAAAGAGTGATAATGGTTCGTTCAAAGTGTATGCCTGCTTCAAGCCTGGAACAGATGTATATATACTTCGTGAGGCCTTCTTGACTCTTGATTGACATGAATCTTGAGAGATTACAAACCCAAAGGACTTGATCCTTGAACCAGATCGAAAATTGATTATTTCCAAGAATAAGGTCAGGTTTCCGTTTATCTTCCTTGACTTGTGTCTTTGACAGGTTTTTCTTCCGCTGGGCAGATCTTTCCGTTACTTGAGTGATTGATGATGGATCCCTTGATTTCGGGCTTTAATGTAGAACTTTGCACTCTTATTTTCCTTTATTTTTTTTTAATCATTTGCACCTTTCTTCATTTACGTCCACATGTGAATTGTGATGCTTTTCGCCTTTGAAAACAGTGAATCTTTCAAGTTTCAAGTCTATTATTTTCAATTTTAAGGTTTTTAGCATTGAACCCATTATATTTATAAAGTTGTAGGTTCATATCTACTATTTTTGTAATTTTAATGAACCTTTACATATAAATTTTAATTCCATGTGAAAAGCTATGGGTTGAATACTACATCCCCCAATTAATCCACTAAATGCTATATTAAATGTTTTAGAATATTATTTATTAAATGTTATCGGGTGTCAGACATTTATTTCATCTTTATGAGCATCATTCTTTACGATAACAAATGAAACAGTTGTCTTCGGTCTTAGTTATCCCCTGCCTTTGATTCCACGTGTCACCCTCTTATGCAATGACTTAACATAGCATATTTTACCCTATACAAATAGTCCCCCTGCTTTCCAGTGACATAACTTTGTGTCGTCGGAAAGTTAGTAGAAACATAATAATATAATTGAGCATAATTTTCAAGAATATATAATATATATTTTAAGAATAATGTTATTTAAATAATTATTTTTATATTACGTGCATGGAATATATATTTTACAACCTTTATTTTTTTTCATTCTGAATTGTGTAAATAAATTTTTGAATTTTTGTTAATACTAAAATTATTCTAATTAATTTTTTTACTATGCTCTTTATTTTGTTGGCATTATATATGCTTAAATACTTTTTTTATTTATAAATAAAATTTATTTACTCTATAGGTAAGTGAAACGGCAGAAATAAGGACTTCACTGCAATAAATAGAAAAATTCCAAGAATATGCAAAATATATACTATACTTACAAATTTCTGTCTGATATAAGCGCAAACGTAGACATGTTGTCCCTATGCCGCAACCGAGGGTACTAAAGTCTACCAAAAGCAAGAAATTGAAAACAAAATTTTTAAATCAATAGAAAAGATAATTACCTATAACAATCAATAATAAGTGCAATAAGTTATCTATGAACAAGTTAAATACTTAAATTATACTGATTCTGTTGAAAAATTACAATAGATAATTTATTTTATTTTTTAAGTTACTATATTTGACTTGTTATAAATATTTATTATATATTGTTGCAAGTTATTTAAATTAGAATTTAAGTTCTACGTCAAAAATAGTTACACAATTAAATTATTTGTCGAGTATACATAGTATAAATTTCTTGATAAATATTAAGTGATAATTGTTAAAATTAACAAACCTATATTACAGACTAAAATATACAAATATAACTTAAAAATATTTATATTAATTATGTATATAGCTAAAATTCTTTTAAAATAACTTTATGCTGTCGATACAAATCCTTTCGCTAATCTAACAAGAAAACTCCCAGAAGCAAAAAGAAAAAAATTAATAAATCTGGCGTTGTACTCTGACCAACGACACCTTACTATTCATAGGACTACTTGCACAAATAAATATCCATAACTCCCAGCATATGATCAGAAGGTATCTAATAATCTCATCCTGGTGTACTATGTTGGGTGGTTTGATACTCCAACACCTCCAAATCATTCTCAACAATTATAGTACTAATATCCAGAAATGATCACCAAATCCTCTTAGTAACTTACTCCCCCCCCCCCCACCCCACAAACACATGCTGAATAATTGTCTCGTTACGGCTGTTGAGAGATGGAATAATTTCTATTGATTATGTGAAGTAGATAAATTTGGCCGATCCTCTGACTAAACATGTGGGAAGAAAATTAATTCTTCAAACCTCTAAAGAGATGAGGTTAAGGCCGACATGTTATCAATAGAAATGGTAACCTAGCCTATGTGATTGGAGATCCCATGAAGTATGTTCATATGGGTAATAACAAGTCGATATTGGCACTGATACCCTAAAAGAGAGTGCTTGACTGCTACTAATTGAGATCCTGAGTTATAACTCTTAATGAAATTCATAGTCCTTATGGATGGTGTATTTAAAAACAGTATACACTTGATGAATTCACCTATATGAGAGTGGAGTGGGCCGCTCCTATGAGATTTTGGCCTAGTCTCTAGAGCTCTCATGAATAACCAGGCACGCGCATGGCCTATTGGGCGCAAAACCGCGTTGAACAACAAAATTACTGGGGGTCAAAATGTGATTGATAAAATCTCTGATTTACAATAAGAAATATTGGTTCATAAATATATTACATTTCACCAGTAATTCTGTGAGTTAAGTTTTATTGGTCTAAGTTTGGTTCATAGTCCGAAAGACACCAAACCATTGCATTTGGACCATACAAATCCAGCAAATCTTACTCTTCTTTGTATGAATTTTTTGAAAATATGTGGGGGAACTGTTGTGATATTTCCAAAAAATTGAAAAAATGTCCTTCCATGTAGCATACTTTGGACAAATGTCCTTCCATATGACATTTTTGCATGAGAAATTGAAGACAAGTGTTGTACACTTGTCATACTCTAGGCTGCTCTTTTTACCGATAAATAGGCCTTCAAAATAGCCATCAAGTATCAACACATTTTGCTTTGCCTCTTTCGGTCCTCTCAGCTTTCTTTTCTTTCCTTCTAAAAATATTTGTAGTCTACTTTGTTTGTTCCCTCTTTTAAATAGCTGGGTTTGTAATTCAAAATTTTGCTGATTCATGTATCCTCCCAAATGGAGATGGGCTTGTTTAATCCTAGGAAAACATTTCATATTGCTGAAATAGTTTCTTAGGACAGTGTCTAGCACGACTCAAGCCAATTAGTGTATCTGCTCTCAAATAATATTATTACAGTATTATTATTGTAATTTTTTGTGTCATTTCCCTACATAAACTATCAGAAAAACATGGTCCAGTTATGCTACTTCACCTGGGCAGTAAGCCAATGGTTGTTGCTTCCTCTGTAGATGCTGCTCGTGATATCATGAAAACCCACGACCTTGTCTGGTCAAATAGACCTAAATCTAAAATGGCTGATAGACTTTTTTATGGTTCCAAGGATGTGGCGTTTAGTCCCTATGGTGAATATTGGAGGCAAGTTAGAAGTGTTACTGTGCTTCACCTTCTTAGCAACAAAAGAGTCCAATCTTTTCGTGATGTCTTAGAAGAAGAAATATCGAACATGATTGAAAATAATAGACAAGAGTGTGAATTTTCGAGGTCAGTGATAGATTTGAGAGATTTTTTCTGTTCTCTGACTAATACCATAATTAGCAGAGTGGCCTTAGGGAGGAAATATAATGAAGGGGAAAGTGGAATAAATGGTAATGCCACCCTAGATGGATTTGTGAACCTTTTAGGTACATTCAACGTCGGGGAATATATTCCGTGGCTTGAATGGTTCAATAAAATTAGTGGTCTTGACACCAAAGTGGAGAAAGCAGCAAAAGAGACGGACACATTTTTGGAGAATGTGATTGAAGAACATATCAGAAAAGGAGAATACTGCTCGGGGGAAGCTAAAGATTTCGTGGACGTTTTGTTGGAAATTCAGATTAATGGAGATGAAACAGGCTATCCTCTACAAAGGGATTCATTGAAAGCTATTCTCTTGGTAAGCCTCTCGTACTTCCACATGGAATATTTCTTTTTTTGTGTGCGCGCATGAAAACATTAAAATCTTACAAAGCATTAATTCTAAACTCATAATTTCAAAAGTATAATATATTCAAGAGATAATTTATGCTCGAACAGTGACTCATAGGCCGTAAGAACATGACATGCATATTTTATGCATTTTTCCCTTCTTAAGTCTGTTTTTTTTACGAATTGACATTTTGAATTGTATTAGTGTTGTTCCATAATTAAAAATTTGGTGTCTTAAAATATTTGTTATGGTATGTGCCTGTGATATTTTCTATAAGTTATGGATCTTTACACAAATAGCCGGTCATATTCGTTGTTTACTTTTTCTAGCCATGTATATAGATTATATATTGGTTATACACATATAATACATAAATTATGCATATATTATACCTCCACAGGCTATTTTTAGTTTAAGTGATTGGGTGGACGGCTATTTGAATTAATTTTTAATCAATGAATGTGAAATACTATACTAATTATTTATTCATGAAGAAAAGCAATGGTGAAACTACACCAACTGTTTTAATGCTTCATCCACCCATGGTTAGTGATTGTATTTCAAATTTTGGAAAACTCTGGATGTAAAAATGGAGCCTCGGCTATTTATCTTATTTGTGTTTCTTTTTAATGCATAGGATACATTTGCTGTTGGTACGGATACAACTTATACAGCTTTAGAGTGAATAATAACAGAGCTTTTGAGACATCCAAGAGCCATAAAAAAATTACAGAAGGAAGTGCGACAATTAGTCCAAGGGAAATCAGAGATGACTTAGGAAATATGCAGTATATTAAAGCAGTGATCAAAGAGACTCTTAGGCTTCATCCACCAAATCCACTACTACTTCCTCGAGAATCAATGGAAGACGTAAAATTACTAGGCTATTATATCCCTGCTAAAACTCAAGTCATTATTAATGCTTTGGCAATCGGAAGAGATACATTGTCGTGGGAAAATCCGTAGGAGTACCGACCAGAGAGGTTCTTGAATAGTGATATTGATGTCAAAGGACTAAACTTTGAATTGATTCCCTTTGGTGCAGGCAGGAGGGGCTATTGCTTTTGGTATTATTGTAAATGAGCTAGCATTAGCAAGGCTTGTGCACAAGTTCAATTTTGCATTACCAGAAAGGATGAAAGGGGAGGATTTGGATATGACTGAAGGCACTGGCATCACTATTCGTAGGCAATCACCTTTGCTAGCAGTGATTACTCCGTACTCTAGTTAGGGGCTTTTTCTGAAATATTCACCATGTTAAATACTCCTTATAGAGATGAAGAAAAAGACCTCTAAAATAATGTTATAATAAAACTATGTATGATTTATACTTTAAGTATATCCGATACTTGTACAGATAGGAGATAATAGGTACTGATGCACGCAAATTGGCAGAATAGTACAGTAATTAAAAAATGAAGAAAAGGGTAAACTGAGCCCAGGGCTTTTGAACCAGAATCTTTTTGAATAACATACAACAGTGTACAGCTACCACAAAATAGAAATATTTTTACGTGTCAATCTATTTGCTCTTAGTCCATGTTTGAGAGGATGACTCAAGGAGCAAGTCTTTATTCCAATAACGTGAAAATATTATCAGAATGAATCATCGTCGCACCACTTGAACGCATTCGGCATTTTATAAATATAGACTGTTGGTTTTTATTTTTTAAAGAGTGCGGATGCGAAATAGAAGAGACATCTCTTGGATTGCACCTCTTCGTCTCATTCTCTTATTATCTATAAATTTAGAGGCTTGGGTCATATATTTTATACATGAAAAATCTGAAAATTTTTCCCCTCTTTCTACATTGTTGCATTATTTTGCAAATAAACAAACTGTCAAGTATAATTTGCTCCGTGTGTTGAGTTCTGTGAATTGTTGGATTCGAAATTATTTTATATTTTATTTATTGAACTAACGTTATCTCTCAGGCATGGAACTAAGAAGTATTAAACTTCTAAATTTAAGATGAAAGATCAAAAAAAAAAAGTTGCACCGGGATGTCTTGTAAAATTAGAGGAGTTAATATGAGGGCATAATTACGCAACTCCTTTAGATGAGAAAAGAAAACTTGTGCTCGAAAAGTCATAGTTCTTGAAAACAAGGATTTAATCAGAATACAATTTTCTCGTGGGCTTCTTAGTCTGTCTTCAGTTTCCGTGTACGTTCCTTTTGGAATCCATTTCCAATTAGATTTCACGTCTTCATAGACTTTCACGTTACCAATCCAATTCAAAATTGGATTTAGCTAGCAAGTCCTTTATTATTATTTTATGTAACATTTTTTAATATAAAATAAGTATTAATGATATATCACATATATATTGTAATCAAGGAATATATTAATTTTCTATTCCAAATAGAAAACATCAATTTATTCACAATATTAATTATATTCTCTGTGCTAGCAAAGAATATAACAATATTTCATTTGGACTAATAACTTTTTATTTATTTAACTAACTAAATTCTTTAATTCAATTGTCAAATAATAAGCTAATTAATCCTTTAACAAAGATCAGAACACTCGTTAGTGTGCGACCCTATAGGTTCAATACTAAACCGGTAGTAAATTAATCATATTAATATACTAATCAAGGGTGACGTCTAGCAACACTCCTTAATGACCAGATAGAATGAAGTATACAATTTACTCTCAAGAACCAATAAATGAATAATGTAGTATTTCCTCTTGTCCTTATAGCTCTGAGTCACCCTAGGATATGGTTGAACTGTCAAATCCTAATAGGCGACCAACTATGCGTTCATGTCAAATATAATCGATCATTAATGACATAAGAAACTCTTTTCTTCTTTCATTCAATTACTTTGGCCAAGGTCTTAGTTTTGTCGTTTATAATTCATGACAATATGGAGCTTAAACTCATTACCAAGAGTTGACAAAATTCTATCATATCAAAGTTCTTCTAAATAATATAAAAATTGCGTCTAACATTAGCTTTTATCATGCATAAGCTAAACATCTCCGCATTTTAAATATTACATGTGCCTTTTCTATTATTTCAAATAATGACTACATAATTTGGAGTATTCTTAATGCAAACACATTTGTTTACACTCATTAATCTTGAACCATTGACAATATTATTTGGTCAAATTTCGCATGTCATTGTTTGGGTGCTATTTTAGTTCATAAAGAGACTTAACATGTCTAAACACCTTCTTTTCTTTTTCAGGAACCACAAACCCTTGGTTGTTCCATGTGGATTTCTTTCTCCAAATAACAAATTTAAAAAAGGTGTCTTCACATCCATTTGATGGATTTCAAGACCGAATACCGTAGCTAATGCTACTAACATTCATATGTATGTAATATTCGTAACCGATGAATATATGCCAAAATAGTCAATGTCTTCCCGTTGTCTACACTCTTTGACAACAAGTCTTGACTTATACATATCAATAGTGTCATCATCCTTTATTTTCCTCTTGAAAATCCATTTTGAATCCAACCATTCATTCCCTAAAGTAAGATCAACTAACTCCCAAATATGGTTATTTAATATGGATTATATCTCACCAATGACTGTCTTTTTCAAAAAAAAAAATTTGCTTAACCATTTGAGGCTCATTTTTCAACAAGACTGTTGGAAAATCTGGCCCAAAGGAAGTTGTTGTCCTTTGACATTTACTGCGTCTTAGATTTTTCTCATTAAACGTACTTTCCGCTGCTTCTTCTCCAGAACTCTTAGATTTTTATTTTTTTTACTAGACAACTCATATTTCTTTTTATACAGATAAATATTCTCAAAGAATCAGCATTATCTAATTCGATCACCGTATTAATATAAATATCGAGATCTGATTTGTGAACCAGAAAATGATATGCCTCACTATTCGTTGCATATCATATAAAAACACAATCTCGTCTTATTCTTGAGTTTAAGAACTTGCACTTTAGTCAAATATCCTCTCAGTTTGAAATATTTCAAGTTGGGCTTTCTTCCTTTTCATTTTTCATGTGGAATAGATTGTGTTTTACTATGGGGTACTCGATTGAGTATTCAGTTAGCTATAAGGATAGCTTCCCGCCACAAGTTCTGTGGTAAACCAGAACTTATCAACAAGGCATTCATCATCTCCTTTAATATTCATTCTTGCTTTCCGCGAATTCATTAGATTGCATCGAATAAGGGGCCATTGTTTGGTGTGTAATGCGATATTTCAAACATATTTGTTTAAAAGGAGATTCATATTTACCACCCCTATTACTTTGTAGAAACTCATGAACTGTTATTTGTGTCACGGCAGAGCCAGAATTAATGACCGGTGATTGCAGAGGCAGATCTAGGATTTTTATAACATAGGTGCACCACTAAAGAAAGGAGAAAATAGAAAGTACTAAGTTGGAATTGATCCCTGCTCCTCTAGGTAAATAACTAAGCATTCAACCAAGTGCACCATTTAGCCTTTTTAGAGCATAGGTTTCAGCAAATAATATTAGATCAATTCTTATAAATATGTATATAAAATACCTAATTTGGAAGAAGATCATGGGTTCACGTGCCACATAAAATAGGCCATAAATTCGCCCTGTCGGTGAAGGTTCTAATCTTTAAACTAATCTAACACAACCAAAATTAATAAATATTGAAGTTTTTAATCTTCAAACCGAATAATATCTTATATAACCAGATCTAATAAATGTGAAATTTTTTAATCTTCAAACCTAGTAGATAGTCACTGAGAATTTAATCTCCGACAAATGAGTAGAAAGTCACGAAAATTTTAATCTCAACAAACGAGTAAAAAATCACACAGATTTTAATCTCGAAGCATGAGTAAAAATCACAAAGATTCTAGTCTCTAAAGAGGGAGTAGAAAGTTACGAAGATTTTAATCTTCTTTTCAAATGACTTTCCATCTAAATCATTATAGTTTGATCTCTTGTTCTTATCAAACTAATATATGTAAATTTTATGAATATAAAAATGATATACATATTATTTTCTTGATCTAAAAATAATTTTCAAGTATTAATATAAGCTTAACTCATATCATATGGTCTTGAAAATAATCATCCATATATATTTATGCATGCCATCAAATTGTATATCAACAACTTTTTTTTCCCGGTCCATATGAGATCATCACAAAATAAGTTTTTATCCTAACATTTGTAAAAATAAATGATAGGTGATGATGAGAAAGTAGAACCCGATTTTATCACTTTCTTCCAAATTTATTGCTATGACGTTGTGGCTTTGGTCGTGACCATACTCAAAGTCACAAGGAAAACATTTCTAGTTTTCTGAATTGGTTCCCATTAGCGTCACGCCCAAATCTCCCTCCGTAAGATATCGTGATGGCGCCTAATCTCTACGATTAGGTAAGCCTAACATTTGCGGAATAATGAAAATGAAGCAAAAATTTAACAACTAACTGCAACAGATAATTAATAACTAATATAAATGCCGCTCGTCATATACAACAACCAACTCTCAAACATACACAGTATTTCCAAAACCCGGAACATCATAAGTGCCACGACCCAAAATTTCCACCGTCGGGACCATAGTAGTGCCTAACATCGCACTCGCTAGGCAAGCCAACGTTAGAGTTCTATTTATATTTTTTCCTTTACATTTTATAATTGGAACCAACAAAGCTAAAATCAAATGGAAGTAATTGCGGAAGCACAAAATTTACTGATTATTCATATATTATTAACAAATACTGAAAACTATTACAACGCAAAAACTGGTGTCACAATCCACAAACATACTAAGAATATCTACAACTATTAGTCTGAAAGAAAAGTACATCTGTCTCGAGAGAAAATAGAACAGGAATGTTGAAAACATAGGAGGGGACGCCAGGGCCTAAGGACGCGAGCAGGACTACCTTGGGTCTCCTGAATGAAGTATCTGCAACTGACCTCTCGATCAACCACAACCAGCTCCGACAGATGTACTAGTAAGTGCCGAGCCTAACCTCGACGAGGTAGTGACGAGGATACGGCGGGGCATATATAATATAACCTGTAACATTATATAATAAAGCAAAAAGAATATACGAAACGAAGTGGAGCGGTAATTTGCGGGCAAATAAATATGGAACTCAAATATCTTGCAAGTACTCAGCTATAACCAATCCTTAAGAGAGTTACAATACAATAAAAATAAAATCATAGCAGAAGAAGAATACATAAACAACAAATGATGCGGCGCGCATCCCGATCCCACCATATAATCAATAACAATATGAACATTCACCCTTATTACTCCTTGTGCGGCGTGCAACCCGATCCCACCTGTCCACCCTTATTACTCTTTGTTACGGTGCGCAACCCGATCCCACCAGACAATCACATTTCATCATTATTCCTCCTGTTGTGGCGTGTAACCCTTTCCCATCATATCAGTACCAATCACACAATAAGAATAGAAATTTCATAGTTTAGCTCAAAACCCTTCACAATATTTATACCTCAAACAAAACAACGGAAATCTATACAATTATGAAATTTCATCTATTAATACTACACAGTGAGACCAACCAAAGTATACCATGAAGAACCAATAAACTAACTTAAACCAATAATGTAATACAATGAAATTACGGAACACTTAATACCTTCAATAGAGAAAACAACATTTAACAAGAAGAAATTAGACATGGAAGCACAAATAGGCATGTAGCAGTGAAGACAGGGAATCAATATATTAGGAATGAGGAAGGGAACAGGCTAAACAGATAATTTGGCGGCGCATAGGTACTCGTCACCTCACCTATACGCCACACACATGGATTTTCACATAGCAATTAAGTCGGGGAGACCAAACACTTACTTCGATTCCACAGCCAAACTCAAGCCTCAATTATCGTTTTTCCTCTAGATTCCACCTCCAATACACTACTAGCTAGTCATAATTAACTTAATAACGTCATTTATCACTAAAGAAATCAATTCCAATGCATAATTTTAGATTTTCCACATTCTTCCCAAAAAGTCAAAAATCGACCCCGGGCTCGCTTGGTCAAAACTCTAGGTTCGGACAAAAACCCATTCACCCATCCACCACGAGCCCAAATATGTAATTAGTTTCGGAATCCGACCCCAAATTGAGGTCTAAATTCCCAAATTTGCAAAATCCTTAATTCTACCATGAAAGAATAAGACTTAGAGCTAGAAATCTAATGGGTGTGATGGAAATTGAAGGAAATAGAGTTGAAGAACACAAACCTATGAATTGGTATTGAAATCTCTCTTCAAAATCGCCCCTAGGTAAAGTTCTAATGAAAGAATTGTGAATTTTTTGATAAATCCCGACTTTGGTTCTATTTTAAAATCACTGGACAAGTCTTATTCGTGTTCGCGAGAAACCTGTCGCATTTGTGATGCGCAGCGGCCAAAGGCCTTTGCATACGCGAGATACCCATCGAGTTCGCGAAGGCATAATCCCCCCAGCCTCTGCATTCGCGAGCCTAGTGTCGCGTTTGGGATGAGCAACTTTCCCCTCCCCTAGGTCCCTTGCTTCGCGCTCGCGATAACACGGTCGCGTTCGCGAAGGGTAATGCCCCCAACGCTCCGCTTTTGCGATTAGTGCCTCGCGTTTGCATAGAAGGATTCCTCCTTCACACCAACTCACCCTTCACGTTCGTGAGAGTCCCTTTGCAAACACGAAGAAGGATGTACCAGATGATAGCTGAAGCCAAAAACACAAGAATTTTCAATTCTAAAACATCCCGTAGCCTATCTGAGACTCACCCGAGCCCTCGGGGCTCCAAACCAAACATGCACACAAGTCTTAAAACATCATACGAATTTGCTCGTACGATCAAATTGCCTAAATACATCTAAAACTACGAATTTAGCATCAATTTGCATGAAGTTTTCAAGAACGTTTTAAAACTTCTAACTTTTCAACAAAAGGTCTGACTCACGTCAAGTCAGTCCCGTTTCTCACTAAATTTCACAGATAGGATATAAATATCATAACAGACCTGTACTGGGATCTGAAACCACAATACGGACCTGGTATCAACAAGATCAATTATTAACCAGATTCTTAAAACCTTTATAATTCTAGTTTAACAATTTTCATCAAAAATTCATTTCTCGGGCTAGGGACCTCAGAATTCGATTCTGGGCATATGCCCAGGTCCCATATTTTATTACAGACCCATCGGGACTGTCAAAATACAGGTCCGGGTCCATTTACCCAAAACGTTGACCGAAGTCAACAAAATCTAACTTTTTAGGCCAAAAATTGTTATTTCATAAATTTTCCAAATACGGCTTTCTGGAATCACGCCCGGACTACGCACACAAATCGAGAAGAGATAAAATAAGGATTTTAAGGCCTCGAAATACGAAATCAGATTCTAAAACAGAAGATGACCTTTTGGGTCATCACATTCTTCACCTCTAAAACAATCCTTCATCCTCGAACAGACATAGAAAAGTACCTGGGTCAGTGAAAAGATGGGGATATTTGACCCGCATATCAGACTCGGACTCCTAGGTAGCTGCCTCAACTGGATGAGCTCTCCACTACACATGAACTAAAGGATAACTCTTCGATCTCAACTGTCAAACCTGCCGATCTAGAATAGCTACCGGCTCCTCCTCATAGGTCAAGTCCTTGTCCAACTAGACAGTGCTGGCCACCGTGATAATTCTGAAGCATAGACACATGAAACACTGGGTGCACTACTGATAAATTCGGTGGCAACGCAAGTCTGTAGGCCACCTCTCCCACTCGATCAAGGATCTCAAAAGGTCCGATGAACCTAGGGCTTAACTTGCCCTTCTTCCCAAACCGCATTACCCCCTTCATGGGTGACACCCGAAGCAACACCCTCTCTCCGACCATGAATGCCACATCAAGAACCATACGGTCGGCATAACTTTTATGCCTGTACTGAGCTGTACGAAGTCTATCCTGAATGATCTTAACCCTATCCAAGTCATCTTGTACTAGATCTATACCCAATAATTGAGCCTCCCCCAGCTCAAACCACCCAACCGGCGATCGACACCGTCTATCATATAATGCCTCATAGGGAGCCATCTGGATGCTCGATTAATAGCTGTTGCTGTAGGAAAACTCCGCTAACAGCAAGAACTGATCCCAAGAACCTACAAAGTCAATAACACAGGCGCGAAGGATGTCCTCCAAGATCTGAATAGTACGCTCGGACTGTCCGTCCATCTGAGGATGAAATGTTGTGCTCAACTCGACCTGTGTACCCAGCTCACGCTATACTTCCCTCCAGAAATGTGAGGTAAATTGTGTACCTCGATCAGAAATGATAGACACGGGCATATCATGGAGACGAACGATCTCACAGATATAGATCCCTGCCAACCGCTCCGAAGAATAGGAAACTTCCACAGGAATGAAATATGCTGACTTGGTCAGCCTATCCACAATAACTCAAACTGCGTCTAACTTCCTCTGAGTCCGTGGGAGTCCAACAATAAAATCCATAGTGATACGCTCCCACTTCCACTCAGGAATCTCAAACTTGTTAAGCAAACCACCAAGGTCTCTGATGCTCGTACTTTACTTGTTGACAATTAAAACACCGAGCTACATATGCAACAATATCATTCTTCATACTCCTCCACCAATAATGCTACCGCAAGTCCTAATACATCTTAGTGGCACCCGGATGAATAGAATACTGGGAACTCTAGGCCTCCTCTAGAATCAACTCACGAAGCCCATCCATATTAGGCACACAAATACGACCATGCATCCTCAAAATCCATCATCTCCAACTGTAACCTGCTTGGCATCATTGTGCCGCATTGTGTTCCTAAGGATAAGAAAATGAGGGTCGTCATACTGCCGCTCCCTGATACACTCAAACAAGGAAGACCGAGCAACTGTACAAGCTAGAACACGAATAAGCTCAGAAATATCCAACCTCACGAACTAATTGGCCAAAGCTTGAACATCTAAAGCAAACGGTCTCTCACCGACTGGAATATACGCAAGACTGCCCATACTAGCTGACTTCCTACTTAAAACATCGGCCACCACATTGGCCTTTCCGGGATGATACAAGATGGTGATATCATAGTCTTTTAATAGCTCCAACCACCTTCTCTGCCTCAAATTGAGCTCCTTCTGCTTGAACAAATATTACAAACTCTTATGATCCGTGAACACCTCACACGACACGCCATATAGATAATGCCTCCAAATCTTTAGTGTGTGAACAATGGATGCTAGCTCCAAATCATGAACTAGATAATTCTTCTCGTGAATTTTCAACTTCCGCAAAGCATATGAAATAACCTTGCCACCCTGCATCAATACCGTACCAAGTCTAATATGAGATGCGTCACAATATACTGTATAGGGCCCTAAACCTGTGGGCAACACCAACACCGGGGTTATAGTCAAAAATGTCTTGAGCTTCTGAAAGCTCTCCTCACACTCGTTCGACCATCTGAACGGAGCACCATTTTGGGTCAACCTGGTCATCGGGGATGCTATAGATGAGAACCCCTCCACAAACCAATGGTAATAACCCGCCAATCCTAAGAAACTTTGGATCTCTATAGCTGATGTAGGTCTAGGCCAGTCCTTGACTGCCTCAATCTTCTTAGGGTCCACCTGAATACCCTCTGCTAATATGACATGACCAAAGAAAGCAATTGAACCCAACCAAAACTCACATTTCAAAAACTTAGCATATAATTGTCCGTCTCTCAGATTCTGAAAAACGATCCGAAGATACTACTCATGCCCCTCTTGACTATGGGAGTAGATCAAGATATCATCAATGAAAACAAAGGAATCCAGATAAGGATTGAACACCTGGCTCATCAAATCCATAAATGTGTTGGGGCATTTGTCAACCCAAATGACATCACTAGAAACTCATAATGCCCAAATCGAGTTTGAAAAGTTGTCTTAGGGACATCGGATCCCCTAATCCTCAATTGATGGTAACCAGACCTCAAATCGATCTTTGAAAACACCTTGGCACCCTGAAGCTGATCAAATAAGTCATCAATCCTCGGTAATGGATACTTGTTCTTGATGGTGACTTTGTTCAACTACCGATAATAAATGCACATCCTCATCGACCCATCCTTCTTCTTTACAAACAACACCAGAGCACCCCAGGACAAGACACTAGGTCTAATAAAGCCCTTATCAAGTAAATCTTGCAATTGCTATTTCAATTCTTTCAACCCTAGCGGGGCCATGCGGTACGACGGAATGGAAATGGGCTGAGTGCCCGGAGACAAATCAATGCAAAAGTCAATATCCCTGTCAGGTGACATCCTCAACAGGTCTACAGGAAATACCTCTGGAAACTCCCGAACGACTAGTACAGAATCCATAGAAGAAACCTCCGCGCTAGAATCACGAACATAAGCCAAATAAGCCAAACACCCCTTCTCGACCATACGCCGATCCTTCATTTGAGAAACAACCCTGCTAGTAAAATAACTAGGAGTCCCTCTCCACTATAATCGAGGCAACCCCAACAATGCTAAGGTCACGGTCTTGGCGTGACAATCCAATATAGCATGATAAGGTGACAGCCAATCCATCCCCAAAATGACTTCAAAATCAATCATATCAAGAGGTAGGAGATCTACACTGGTCTCAAGACCCCCAATAATAACTATACACGAGCGATAGACACGATCTACAACAATAGAATCCCTTACTAGTGTGGACACATATACGGAAGCACTAAAAGAATCACGAGGCACAACCAAATATGAAGCAGAATAAGATGACACATAGGAGTATGTAGACCCTGGATCAAATAAACTGAAACATCTCTACTGCAAACCAAAATAGTACATGTGACAACAACATCGAAGGACTCAGCCTTAGGCCTGTCCAGGAAAGCATAACATAGGGGCTGGACCACCACTCTGAACCATATCCCTGGGATGGCCTCCTGCTGGCTGGTCTCCACCTTTAGAGCCTAGCCTCCACCTCTAACGGCCTGACCTCCACCTCTAGCGGGTTGACCCCTACCTCTGGCTCACTGACCCCTACCTCTAGCTGGCTAAGCAGGTGGTGCCAAAACCATGGCACGAGAACTATACTATTGTGACTGACACCCACTAATCTCGAATAGGTCCTCCGGACATGCCCATACTCACCATACTCAAAGCATCCATCCAAATACTACGGCTGCAGAAATTGAGACTAACTCTAACGAGCTGGATGACTGCGATAAAACTCTGAAGATGAGGTGCTATGATAGGAGCTGACGGTGCACTATAAGAAGATGAGGTGCTCTGATAGGAGCTGATGGTGCACTATAAGTTGGCTGCCCTGAAGGAGGTACATAAGAACCACGACCCCCTGAAGCTCCATGGGATGTCTAAAGTGCTGAATAAAATGGCCTGGGATGATGGCCCCTACCAAAAGTACCCCGGCCTCCAGATAAGTCCCCACTGAATCCACTAGAGTGATGAGGCCTCTTGCTAGACCCTTGACCACACCCTTGAGCTAAAACCATCTTAACTCGTCTGGGCACATTGGTTGCATCCTGGAAAGAAATTTCACTCCCTGTCTCCTTAGCCATCTGCAATCTTATAGGCTGAGCAAGTCCCTCAATAAACCTCCTCGCCCTATCTCTTTCGGTGGGAAGTATAAGAAGAGCATGAAGGGACAAATCAACAAATCTGGTCTCGTATTGAGTGATAGTCATAGAACCATGCTGAAGGGCTCAAACTGCCTCCCATAGTCCTCTCTCTGTGTGATAGGAAGATACTTCTCCAAAAATAGCTGAGAGAACTGGTATCAAGTGAGAGCTGGTGACCCAACTGATCTGGCCAAACAATAATCCCTCCACCATTTTTTGGCGGAACCTAACAGACAAAAAGTAGCAAAGTCGACCCCATTGGTCTCCATTATCCCCATGTTTTGTAATACGTCGTGAAACTGTCCAGATAGTCTTGGGGATCCTCTGAAGATGTATCACCATAGGTAGTGGTGAAAAGCTTTATAAACCTATCCAACCTCTACAAAGTATTAGAAGACATAGCTAATCCATCACCGGTCTGTGCTGCAATACTCGGCGGAACTACCCCGACTAGCTAAGCTGCTGGAGTCTGAAACTGGGGAGTCATCTACTCCGGAGTGTGAGTAGCGGGAGTCTGTGCTCCTCCCCTAGCCCGAGAGACGGCTGGTGCTACAGGGAACGTATCGGCCTGAGTAACACTCTCCATAAGGCCCACTAGATGGACCAAAGCATCCCAAAGTACCAGGGTAGTGATGAACCCCTCTAGGACCTGAGCTGGCCCCGCTGGAACGGTCTGGGCCAGAACATTATCAGCAAACTCCACTTGAGGCTCTGCTACTGGTGCCTCTGCTTGAGATCTAGGTTGAGCCCTGCCCCTACCTTGGCCTCTGGCATGACCTCGGCCTCATCCTCTGCCCCTCATAGGAGCTGCCACTAGGGGCTCAGGCTGCTGATCAGTTGATGAAACGGTACGTGTTCTCTCCATCTGCTGAAGAACAAGAGTAGAGAGTTCAATTAGCATTGAAAGACAAAATCGCACGACAAAGAAGAGTAGAATTGAAATTTTTCCTAAACTCTATAGCCTCTAGGGGATAAGTGCAAACGTCTCTGTGCCGATCCCTCAGACTCTACTGAGCTTGTTCGTGAATTGTGAGACCTAGGCAACCTAATGCTCTGATATCTACTTGTCACGATCCCACCGTCGGGACCATGATGGCGCCTAACATCACACTAACTAGGCAAGCCAACGTTAGAGTTCTATTTACCTTTTTCCTTTACATTTTATAATTAGAACCAACAAAGCAAAATCAAACGGAAGTAATTGCGAAAGCGCAAAATTTACTAATTATCCATATACTATTAACAAATATCGAAAACTGTTACAACCCAGAAAATGATGTAACAATCCACGAATATACTAAAAATATCTACAAGTATTAGTCTGAAGAAAAATTACATCTATCTCGAGAGAAAATAAAACAGGAATGTAGAAAACATAGGAGGGGATGCCAGGGCCTGCGGACACTAGCAGGACTGCCTTAGGTCTCCTGAATGAAGTATATGCAACTGACCTCTCGATCAGCCACAACCAGCTCCGAAATCTGCATAGAAAGTGCAGAGTGTAGTATCAATACAACCGACCCTATGTACTGGTAAATGCCAAGCCTAACCTCGATGAGATAGTGACGAGGCTACGATGGGCATATTTAATATAACCTGCAACATTAAATAATAAAGCAAAAAGGAAATATGAAATGAAGTGGAACATTAACTTGCAGCCAAATAAATACGGAACCCAAATATCTTACCAGTACTTAGTAATAACCAATCCTTAAGATAGTTACAATACTGTAAAAATAAAATCACAGCAGAAGAAGAATATGTAAATAACAAAACGATGCGGCGCGCATCCCAATCCCACTATATAATCAGTAACAATATGAACATTTACCCTTATTACTCCTTGTTGCGGCGTTCAACCCGATCCCACCAGTCCACGCTTATTACTCCTCAATATATATCACTCTTATTCCTCCTGTTGGGGCGTGCAACCCGATCACCCTTATCCCTCATGTTGCGGCGTGCAACATGATCCCATCATATCAATACCAATCATACAATAAGAATAGAATTTTCATAGTTTAGCTCATAACCCTACACAATATTTATACCTCAAACCAAAACAACGAATCTCTATACAATTATGAAGCTTCATCCATTAATACTACACAGTGAGACCAACCAAAGTATACATGAAGCACCAATAAACCAACTTAAACTAATAATGTAATACAATGAAACTACGGAACACTTAATACCTTCAATAGAGAAAACAACATTTAACAAGAAGCAATTAGACATGGAAGCACAAATAGGCATGTAGCAGTGAAGACAGGGAATCAATAATAAGGAATGGGGAAGGGAACAAGCTAAACAGATAATTTGGCGGTGCATAGGTACTCGTCACCTCACCTATACACCACACACATGGATTTTCACATAGTAATTAAGTCGGGGATCCCTAATCCCTCAAGTCAAAGTTAGACCAAACACTTACCTCGATTCCACGGCCAAACTCAAGCCTCAATTATCGCTTTTCCTCTAGATTCCACCTCCAGTCCACTCGTATCTAGTCATAATTAATTTAATAACATCTATTATTGCTAAAGAAATCAATTCCAATGCATAATTTTAGGTTTTCCACATTCTTACTAAAAAGTCAAAAACCAACATCGGGCTCGCTTAGTCAAAACTCGAGGATCGCACCGAAATCCATTCACCTATTCACCCATGAGCCCAAATATGTAATTAATTTCAGAATCCAACCCCAAATCGAGGTCTAAATTCCCAAATTTATAAAATCCCCAATTTTTCCCAAAATCCCTAATACATGAAAGAACAAGATTTAGGGCTACAAATCTAATTGGTGTTGATGAAAATTGAAGGAAATGAGTTGAAGAACACAAACCTATGAATTGGTGTTGAAATCCCTCTTCAAAATCGCCCCTGGGTCGAGTTTTAATGAAAGAGTTGTGAAATTTTTGATAAATCCCAAGTTTGGTTTTGTTTTAAAATCATTGGACAGGTTTTCTTCACGTTCACGAGAAGTCTGTCACGTTCGCGATGCGCAGCGGTCAAAGGCCTTCACATTCACGAGATACCCATCGCGTTCGTGAAGGCATACTCCCCCAGTCTCCTTCCCAAGTCCCTTGATTTGCGTTCACGATAACCTGGTCGCGTTCGCGAAGGGTAATGCCCTAACGCTCTGCGTTTGCGACCAGTGCCTCGCGTTTGTGTAGAAGGATTCCTCCTTCAGACCAACTCACCCTTCGCATTCGCAAGAGTCACTTCGCGAACGCGAATAATGAAATACCAGATGACAGTTGAAGCCAAAAACACCAGAATTTTCAAGTCTAAAACATCATGTAGCCTATCTGAAACTCGCCCTGCTCTCGGGGCTCAAAACCAAACATGCACACAAGTCTTAAAACATCATACAAACTTGCTCGTGTGATCAAATTGCCAAAATAACATCTAGAACTATGAATTTAGCACCAATTTGCATGAAATTTTCAAGAAAGTTATAAAACTTCTAACTTTTCAACCAAAGGCCCGAATCACGTCAAGTCAGTCTCGTTTCTCACCAAATTTCACAGACAGGATATAAATATCATAACGGAATTATACCGGGGTCGGAAACCACAATACAGGCCCGATATCAACAAGATCAATTATTAACCAGATTCTTAAAACCTTTATAATTCCAGTTTAATAATTTTCATCAAAAATTCATTTCTTGGGTTAGGGACCTCGGAATTTGATTCTGAGCATACACCCAGGTCGCCTATTTTACTATGGACCCACTGGGACTATCAGAACATGGGTCCAGGCCCGTTTACCCAAAACATTGACCAAGGTCAACAAAAATCAACTTTTTATGCCAAAAATTGTTATTTCATAAATTTTCCAAATAAGGCTTTCCAGAATCACGCCCAGACTGTACATGCAAATCGAGGAAAGATAAAATGAGGTTTTTAAGGCCTCGGAACACAGAATCAGATTCTAAAATAGAAGACATTTTGCGTCATCACAAGCTATAGAAGAAAACTAGTATCTCTATGCACCAGAGTCTAAGAAAAATAAGGAAAGGTAAACAACATAGGGGGGAATAGAGGGGGACTCCGAGGTCTGCGGACACGGCAGATATACCTTAAAGTCTCCACACTGTCTCTGCTCACAGATGATGTGGCTGATAAGAAGTACATGTATCTGCACATAAACATGTGTAGAAGAGTAGCGTGAGTACACCACAATGGTACCTAGTAAGCGCCAAGCCTAGCCTCGGTCGAGTAGTGACGAGGTCAGGTCCGGGACCTACTGTATATAATAATAAATAAGGCAGAAAATATCATAGTGTAATAAAGGCTTGAATTTAACGAAAGAGGAATTCACAGAAAAATGACAATACAACACACAGGGGTAAACAACAAGGGATCTCCCGAGATACCATCTCGTAGTCCCAAAAGTAAATATGCAGGGGGATCTCCCGGGATACCATCCCGTAGTCCCAAAGTAAATATGCAGGGGGATCTCCCAAGATACCATCCCATAGTTCCAGAGTAAATATGCAGGGGGATCTCCTGGGATATCGTCCCATAGTCCCAAGGTAAATATGCAGCTTAAAGCAATGGAAATAACAGTTATAGCAAGAAAATCATACGGTTTAGTCTAAGTACACGTCAAGGAAAAATAGGAAATCTACTAAGCATGCTACATAGAGTTTAGATAAGCATTTAACATAAGTAGACATGCGATATTGGGCTAAACAGGATAATTACACATGCTAGTATAACTCAATTAAGATGAAACATGTTATTACTTAGTAAAAATCAAATTTTACAACAAATAGTCCGTGTACGCACTAGTCACCTCACTTACACGATGCTCACATATCACAATTGTACCAAATCCTAATGGGATTTCCCCCACACAAGGTTAGGCAAGACACTTACGTCGAACCAAGCTTAATCCATTAGTAACAATGCCTTTTTCCACGATTTTTCCGACTCCGAATGGCCCAAATCTAGCCAAAAGAAATTGCATACCATAAATATAACTATAAGAAACTAATCTAATTAACGAAATCAAGGCTTAAGCAAACAATTAGAAAAGTGCCCCAAAATTCAACCCGGGCCCACGTCTCTGAATCGGGTAAAAGTCACAAAATATGAACACCCATTCACTCTTGAATTCACTCGTACCAAAATTCTCCAAATCTGATATCAAAACTCAAAAACTTAGTTGAAGAACGTTTTTCATTTTCCCCCTAATTTCTCAACCAAATTCCTTAATTAAATGATGAATCAACTATAGATTAGTGGAATATAACCATAAAGGAGTTATGAATCGTTATCCAAAAGTTTTCTCTGAAAATCCTTCAAATAATCACCCAAATCCGAGCTCTCAAAGTCCCAAAATTAAAAATGGGATAAAACCCTTGAACTTAGCCCTTTTCTACCCAGCAATTTCGCTTCTGCGGCTTCCAGTCGCACCTACGGAAATTCCATCGCAGGTTTGGAATTGACTTAAGTCCTCTGGTCTGCTTATACGAGCACAAGGCCACACCTACGAGTGCGCGCCTACGGGCTTTTGTCTGCTTCTGCGGTCTTCCCTTCCAAGTCACTCCCGCAATTAGGGGCCCATAAGCATATCTACGGGCTCACAGATGCGGTATTTGCCTCGCACCTGAGACCCATGGCCACTCCTTCCAATTCTGATTCTGCGCTTGACATCACACAAGTGCGTGCCCGCACCTGCGGTAACCCCGCCGCAGGTGCGAAAACACCAGAAGTTGAAAAACTTCAGCAGTCATCCCAAGCCCAAAATGAATTCAAAAATGATTCGAAATACACCCGAGGCCCCTAGGACTTCGACCAAATATACCAACAAGTCCTAAAACATCATACAAACTTAGTCGAACCCTCAAACCACATCACACAATGCTAAAATCCCGAATCACCCTCCAATTCAAACTTAATGAACTTTGAAACTTCAAACTTCTACAACCGATAATGAAACCTATCAAATCACGTTTGATCGACCTCAAAGTTAGCACACAAGTCATATTTGACATTACGGACCTACTCCAACTTCCGGAATTGAAATCCGACCCCGATGTCAAAAGGTCCACTTTCGGTAAAACTTTTCAAAAATTTGACTTTCGCTATTTCAAGCATGATTCAGCTACAAACCTCCAAAATACAATCCGGATTCGCTCCTAAGTCTAAAATCATCCAACGGAGCTAACGAAACCGGCCAAACTCCATTCTGATGTCGTCTTTACACAGTTCCAACTATGATCAAAATCCTAGAACTTAAGCTTCCATTTTAGGGACTAAGTGTTCAAAATCACTCTGAAACCAAAAACAAAACCTCCCGACAAGTCACATAAGCAGAAAAGATACGGGGGAAACAATAAATAGGGGATCGAGGCTATTACTCTCAAAATGACCGCCTGGGTCGTTACATCCTCCTCCTCTTAAATAACCGTTCGTCCTCAAACGAGCATAGAAACATACCTGAAGCGGTGAAAAGATGAGGATAACGACTGCATATATCCTGCTCGGTCTCCCAAGTTGCCTCCTCGATCGGCCATCTAGTACCGTGATGTAAACTGCGTACCCTGGTCAGAGATGATAGATACGCCACGCCGTGAAGCCTGACAATCTCGAGAATGTAAACTCGAGCCAACTGCTCAGAAGAATAAGTAGTCATCACAGGTGCGAAATAAGCTGACTTGGTCAGCCTATCCACAATCACCCAAACTGCATCAAACTTCTGCTGAGTCCGTGGGAGTCCAACAACGAAATCCATAGTGATCGGCTCCCATTTCCACTCCGGAATCTCTAACTTCTGAAGCAACCCACATGGACGATGATGCTCATACTTCCCCTATTGGCAATTTAGACACCGAGCTACATACTCCACTATGTACTTCTTCATTCTCCTCCACCAATAATACTACCTCAAGTCCTGATACATCTTTGCGATGCTCAGATAAATGGAGTACCGCGAACTGTGAGCCTCCTGGAGAATCAACTAATGCAAACCATCTACATTGGGCACACATAGTCTTCCCTGCATCCTCAATGCACCATCCTCTCCAATAGTGACCTCCTTCGCATCACTGTGCTGAACCGTGTCCTTAAGGACAAGCAGATGGGGATCATCATACTGACGAGCCCTGATACGATCATAAAGAGAAGACTGGGAGACCACACAAGCCAAAACTCGACTCGGCTCAAAAATATCCAATCTAACAAACTGGTAGGCCAAGGCCTGAACATCCAATGCCAATGGCCTCTCTACTGCTGGTAAATATGCTAAGATCCCCAAACTCTCTGCCCTGCGACTCTAGGTATCGGCCACCACATTGGCCTTCCCAAGATGGTATAGAATAGTGATATCATAATACTTAAGCAGCTCTAACCACCTCCACTGATGCAAGTTAAGCTCTTTTTGCTTGAATAGATGTTGCAAACTCCAGTGATCAGCATAGATCTCACAAGGGACACCGTACAAATAGTGCCGCCAAATCTTCAAGGCATGAACAATAGCTACTAATTCAAGGTCGTGGACATGGTTTTTTCATGCACCTTTAGCTGTCTGGACGTGTAGGCAATCACCCTACGGTCCTGCATCAACACCGCGCC
The DNA here is from genome assembly GCF_000715075.1 of Nicotiana tabacum. Taxonomy (NCBI): domain Eukaryota; kingdom Viridiplantae; phylum Streptophyta; class Magnoliopsida; order Solanales; family Solanaceae; genus Nicotiana; species Nicotiana tabacum. The sequence goes on along the minus strand of NC_134085.1, from coordinate 168,570,237 downwards.
GAGACCAACCCGCAATGCATCACAATAAACAGTATTAAACCCTAAACCTGTAGGCAATACCAATACTGGTACTGTAGTCAAAGCTATCTTGAACTTTTAAAAGCTCTCCTCACACTCCTTCCATCCATCTGAACGGAGCACCTTTCTGGGTCAGCCTGGTCATAGGTGCTGCAATAGATAAGAATCTCTCAACAAATCATCGGTAATACCCCGCTAAACCAAGAAAACTCCGGATCTCCATAGTTGAGGACGGGCTGGGCCAACTCTAAACTGTTTCCACGTTCTTCGGATCCACCTTGACCCCCTCACTTGACACTATGTGACCCACCAGAACTCACATTTTGAGAACTTTACATATAATTTCTTTTCTCTCAAGATCTGAAGCACGGGCCCCAGGTGTTGCTCATGATCCTCCCGACTCCGGGAGTACACCTGAATGTCGTCAATAAACAAAATGACGAAAGAGTCAAGATAGGGCCGAAATACACTGTGCATCAAATGCATAAATACTACTCAGGCATTGGTCAGCCCAAATAGAATCACAAGGAACTTGTAGTGACCATACCGAGTAATGAAAGCAGTTTTCGGGATATCTGGCTCCCGAATCATCAATTGATGATAGCTTGAACGCAAGACAATCTTGGAAAACTCTTTAGCACCATGTAACTAATCAAATAAGTCATCAATACAAGGCAATGAATACATATTCTTCACTGTAACTTTGTTGAACTGGCGATAATCAATGCACATACGCATAGAACCATCATTTTTCTTCACAAACAAGACAAGAGCGCCTCAACGTGACACACTGGGTCGAATGAAGCCCTTTCAAGCAATTCCTGTAACTGTTCCTTCAACTCCTTCAACTCAGGAAGATCCATACGATATGAAAGAATAGAGATAGGTTGAGTGCCAAACAACAAATCAATACCAAAGTCGATATCTCTGTCGAGCGGCATGCCCAGTAGATCAGCTGGAAATACATCAGGATAATCCAACACTACTGGAACTGACTCCACTGTAGGGGTATCAATACTGACATCTCTCACATAAGCTAGATACGCGTCACACCCTTTCTCAACCATTCATTGAGCTTTAAGAAATGAAATAACTCAGCTGGGAGTGTAATCTAGGGTACCCCTCCACTCTAATCGCGGTAAGCCTGGCATAGCCAACGTCACGGTCTTGGTGTAACAATCAAGAACAACATAATGGGGCGACAACCAGTCCATGCCCAAGATAATATCACAATATACCATGTTGAGCAATAATAAATCGGCTCTGGTCTCAAAACCACTAAGAACAACCAAACACGGCCGATACACACTGTCAACAACAATAGAATCTCCCACAAGTGTAAACACATAAACAAGAGAACTTACAGAATCACGTAATACGCCCAAATACAGAGCAAAGTAAGATGACACATAGGAATAAGTGGAGCCTAGATCAAATAAAACCGACGCATCTCTATGACAGACCGGAACAATACCTATAATGACAGAGTCGGAAGCAACTGCCTCTGCATGAGCTGGAAGAGCATAATATCTGGCATGGCCTCCCCTTCTAGGGCGACCTCTACCTCCCCGACCTCCACCTCAAGCTGGCTGAGTAGGTGGAGTGGTAGATGGTGCTGTGATCATAGCCTGAGGACCTGGTGGAGCACGCAGTGGCTGGAAAGTTTGTGGAGGTACACCCCTCCTAAGTCTAGGGCGATCTATCACCATATGGCGAGTTTCACACACTCAAACAAGCTCTTGGAGGGCGTGGCTACTGTGGATGGCTCGGTCCATGCCTACTGGACTGACCGCTAAAATCACCCCGTGACGGAGGTACACTATATACTAGCGGTGCATAATAAGGCTCTTGGGTCCTAAGAGTAGCCAGAATACCACTGGCGGATGAAAGTGCTGAATGAACAGGGCGACTCACATAGCCCCTTCCATGGCGAACTGTAGCTGGGGCACGAGTACCAGTATAAGAGCCATACTATCGAGACCTCTTGGCCTCCCTCTCCTCTCTCTCCCTAGAAAGCATGCCCTCCACTCTCCTAGCAATACTCAACACATGCTGGTACGAGATATCCAACTCCAACTCCCCGGCCTTGCTAATCCTGATGTTGGGATGGAGTCGCTCGATAAACCGACAGACCCTCTCTCGAAGCATAGAAACCAAGGCTGGTGCGTGCCTAGTCAAATCACTTAAGCAAACCTCATACTTTGACACAGTCATAGCACCCTGACGCAGCTGCTCAAACTCTGCGAGGCAAGTAACCCTGAGGCTCTAGGCAACATACTCTCCCAAAACCATATCAGAGAACTGAGTCCATGTAAGTGAAGTTGCCTCAGTCGGACTACCTAAGTCATAAGCATGCCACCACTAATAGACCGCTCCTCTAAGTTGGAACATAGTGAAAGAAACCCCACTCAACTTTGCTACGCCCATAGTACGGAGGATACGACGTCACCCCTCAAGAAAACCTCGGGCATCCTCTAACGCCAAGCCACTGAAAGTAGGAGGGTGGTACTTCTTGTACCTCTCGATCCTACATTGCTCCTCCTCAGAAACAGTTGCCCTACCCTCGGGTTGAACTGGGGCTGCCGGCTGTATTGGCATAACCTCTGGAATCTGATCAACCTGAAGTCGCTCTCTAAGGTACGGGCGACGGGAGTCTGTGATCCTTCCCCGCCTAAGATGTGGCAGGAGCAAGGGGAATCAACCTTGCATGAGTTAGAGTACCAAACATGCTCAAGAACTGTGTGAGGGTCTCCTGAAGAGCTAGTGCAGTAGTAGGCGTCTCAGGTGTCTGCGCTCCAACTAGAGCTACCGGTGGTTCCTCTATAGCAGCTCATGCGGGTGCTCTAGCTGCACCATGTGGATGTCCTCGACCTCTACCCCTGCCAAGGCCTCTCGCAGCTTTAGCAGGGAGCGCGAGTGCCTGGTCATCTGATTCGAATGTACGTGTCATCACCATATGTGAGAGAATATAAGACAGAAGTTTAGAATTTCGAAGCCAACAATTTCGCACGTCAAGAAAATCAAAGAAGTGAAATTTTTCTAACAATTATATAGCCTCCCAAAGATAAATACAGAAGTCTCTGTACCGATCCTTGAGACTCTACTAAACCTACTTATGACTCACGACACTATGAACCTAGAGCTCTGATACCAATTTTTCACAATCCAAATCTCCCTCTATAAGATGTCGTGGCGGCGCTTAGTCTCTACGACTAGGTAAGCCTAACATTTGCAGAATAATGAAAATGAAGCAGAAATTTAACAACTAACTGCAACAGATAATTAATAACTGATATAAATGTCGCTAGGCATGTATAACAACCAACTCTCAAATATACGCAGTATTCCCAAAATCCGGAACATCATAAGTCACAAGCTATAGAAGAAAACTAGTATCTCTATACACCAGAGTTTAAGAAAACTACGGAAAGGTAAATAACATTGGAGGGAATAGAGGGGGATTCCGAGATCTACGAACGCGGCATATATACCTTGAAGTCTCCAAACTATCTCTGCTCACTGATGACGAGCTGATAAGAAGTACATGGATCTGTACATAAATATGTGCAGAAGAGTAGCATGCGTGTATTACAACGGTACCTAGTAAATGCCAAGCCTAACCTTGGTCGAGTAGCGACGAGATCAGGTCTGGGCCTTACTGGTATATAATAACAAATAAGGCAAAACATATTGCAGTGTAATAAAGACTGGAATTTAACAAAGAGGAATTCACAGAAAAATAACAGCACAACACACAGGGGTAAACAACAAGGGATCTCCTGAGATACCGTCTCGTAGTCCCAAAAATAAATACGTAGGGGATCTCCCGCGATATCATCCCATAGTCCAAAGTAAATATACAGGGGAATCTCCCGGGATACCGTCCCGTAGTCCCAAAGTAAATACGCAGCTCAAAGCAATGGAAATAACAGTTACAGCAAGAAAATCCTACGATTTAGACTAAGTACACGTCATGGAAAAACATGAATCCACTAAGCATGATGCACAAAGTTCAGATAAGCATTTAAGACAATTAGATATGCGATATTAGGCTAAATAGAATAACTACACATGTTAGTATATCTCAATTAAGATGAAATAGGTTTTTACTTAGTAAAAATCGGATTTTACAACAAATAGCCCGCGTAGCACTAGTCACCTCACGTACACTATGCTCACATATCAACACAGTACCAAATTCTAAGGAGATTTCCCCCACACAAGGTTAGGCAAGCCACTTACTTCGAACCAAGCTCAATCAATCAGTAACAATGCCTTTTCCGATTCCGAATGGCCCTAATCTAGCCAAATGCATTACATACCATAAATATAACTATAAGAAACTAATCTAATTAATTAAATCAGGAAATTAGAAAAGCGCCCAAAAAAGTCAACCCGGGCTCACGTCTCGGAAACGGGTAAAAGTCAAAAAATATGAACACTCATTCATTCACAAGTTCACTTGTACCAAAATTCTCCAAATCAAGATACCAAAATCCGAATCAAAACTCAAAAACTTAGTTGAAGAATTTCTCCCATTTTCCGCCTAATTTCTCAACCAAATTCCTTAATTAAATGATGAAATCAACTATAGATTAGTAAAATATAACCATAAAGGAGTTAAGAATCGTTACCCAAAAGCTTTCACTGAAAATCCTTCAAATAATCGCCTAAATTCGAGCTCTCAAAGTCCGAAAATTGAAAATGGGATAAAACCCATGAACTTGTCCCTTTTCTGCCCTGTGATTTCGCTTCTGCAGGCTTCCAGTCGCACCTGTACGCCTGCGAACTTTTGTCCGCTTCTGCGGTCTTCCCTTCCAACTCACTACCGCACCTGTGGGCCCTTAAGCGCATCTGCAGGCTCGCAGATACGGCATTTTTCTCGCACCTGCGACCCTTGGCCACTCCTTCCAATTCCGCTTCTGCGCTTGGCCTCACGCATGTGCGTGCCCGCACCTGCGGTCACCCCGCCGCAGGTGCAAAAACTCCAAAGTTGAAAAACTTCAGGAGTCCTCCCAAGTCTAAAATGAATCCGAAAATGATCCAAAACACACCCGAGTCCCCCGGGACCTCAACCAAATGTACCAACAAATCGTAAAACACTATACGAACTTAGTTGAGCCCTCAAATCACATCAAATAAGCTAAAATCACGAATCACCCTTCAATTTGAACTTAATGAACTTTGAAACTTCAAACTTCTACAACCGATGCCGAAACCTATCAATTCACGTCTGATTAACCTCAAATTTTGCACACAAGTCAGATTCGACATTACGTACCTACTCCAACTTCCGGAATCGGAATCCAACCCCGATATCAAAAGGTCCACTTCTGGTCAAACTTCCCAAAAAATTGATTTCCGCCATTTCAAGCATAATTCAGCTACAGACCTCCAAAACACAACCCGGACACGCTCCAAAATCCAAAATCACCCAGCGGAGCTAACAGAACTGACGAAATTCCTAGAACTTAAGCTTCCGGTTTAGTGACTAAGTGTCTCAAATCACTCCGAAATCACAAAGAAAACCTCCCGGCAAGTCACATAAGCAGAAAAAGATACGGGGAAACAATAAATAGGGGATCAAAACTATTACTCTCAAAACGACTGGCCAAGTCGTTACAATGAGTAGTTTAGCCTTTGTCATGTTTAGATCTCGATGTCATCAACTTCCATAAAAGTGTTGCATAAAATATTAATAAAAGAACTTGCTAGCTAAATGAATTGGATCAGTAACGTGAAAGTCCACGAAGACTTGATCAAATCCATTGCAAAGGAACGTACACGGAAACTGAAGACAAAGACTAAGAAGCCCACGAGGAAATTGTGTTCCGATTAAATCCTTGTTTTCAAGAACTATGACTTTTCGAGCACAAGTTTTCTCTTCTCATCTAAAGGAGTTGCGTAATTATGCCCTCATATTAACTCCTCTAATTTTACAAGACATCCCGGTGCAACTTTTTTTTTTGATCTTTCATCTTAAATTTAGAAGCTTAATACTTCTTAGTTCCATGCCTGAGAGATAACGTTAGTTCAATAAATAAAATATAAAATAATTTCGAATCAAACAATTCACCGAACTCAACAAACGGAGCAAATCATACTAGACACTGATGCTTATTTGCAAAATAAAGCAACAATGTAGAAAAAGGGAAAAAAATTCAAATTTTTCACGTTTAAAAAATAAGGCCAACCCTCTAAAGTTCAAGATTAAATGAACTGCCTGAACAGATGGTCAAGGAATACACCACATGAAACAAGAAAAATACGTGACAGATCCCAGTTATAGTTATTTTTAAAAACAAACTAAGTATTCATGGGGCAGATTAGCAAGTTAGCGTCTACAATGGGATCAGTAATTCAACAAGTAGCTGTATCTCTATTTTTTTTTTTTTTAACAGAACAGACGAAAAGTTGTCCTCGCCCAATGTCTCACGTAAAAGATTAGATTTTTCTAAAGATTGCAAGAAATACTCATAAACTTAATAAAGATTTGACACATCCTTGACTAAAATGAAATCTCCATGATATAGAACCAATCTCAAATGTTGACACTGAAGGATTGCATATAAATGTTTGTAACACGCAGTGGAAGACAATATCAATCCTAGGCAGATCTTTTCGTGTTTAAAATTTATTTACATGTCAAATATCGAATCTAAGACGTACATGGTGAAGAGAGTCTCATTTCAAAAATTTCTGCGAATACTCTATGCGTATCCACACCGAGACCTAATCAACTCTTTGATCAATGAAACCGACGAACAAATTGAATGAAAAATATTGTGCTGAAACGTTTCTCAAAAATCTTAACTTAAAAGTAGAAGAATAAGAAACACAATTTTCTTGTCAATGTGTTTTTTCTCTCTTGGCGTGTTTTATTGCACTTTTATTTAGTACCGCAAATTTTCTTTATCGCCCTTTATATAATATCACCTATAAACTATTTTCTTATTTGATTGAGGTAATGAGTAAAAAGTTATTTCAAAAATAAACTTTGTACGATCTTTCCATAAAATTTCGAATCCCATTCAAATGGGTTTGTGGTTGCCGAAGACGGTCAGATTTTCCAACTCAAAGTTGGAATCTGTTGCTCGTAAACCTTTCATATGAATCAAATATTGCAATGGGATGAAATTGCCGATATGTACGTTCCTTTTGGAATCCAATGCCAATTGGATTTAACGTCTTCGTGGACTACGGTACTCATCCAATTCATAATTGGATTTAGCTAACAAATCCTTTATTAATATTTTATGTAATATTCTTTATATAAAATGAGTATTAATTATATATTATTTTAATCAAGAGATATTAATTTCCTATTCCAACTTGAAAACTTCAATTTATTCACAATATTAACTAGGAAAACTATCAGTTATGTCCATTTATAAGTAGCTTATTACAAAAATTGGCCAATTTATAAAATATTACTAATATTAGCCAAATGTTACCAATATTAGCCAATTAGCTATTTGTAGCCAAAAAAATATTAAATTTTCTCTTTCTTTTGAGTGAGTGTTATTAGAATAAATTGGGTACATCTTAAGGAATTCGAATTTCAGTTTTGGGATGATTCAGTGTAGTTTTGAGGTAGTTTGAATTGAAAATTCGAAGTAGAAGATAAACATTAAAAAAATATGTGTATCACACTGTGTATCACACTGTGTATCACATGTGTATCATATTAGTATCAATTGTGTATCACATGTATACCTGTGTGTGTGATACATGCGTGATATATGTTTGATACATGTATCACAGAAGAATTTTTTGAACTCGATTTACCGATGAATTTTGATACCAAATCAGTCCAAATCACACCCAATATTTCTCAAATTTTGTATATTGACTTATCTATATGTTTTCAATGAATTTCAACCCCATATATATATATATATATATATATATATATATATATATATATATATATATATATATATATATATATATATATATATATATATATATATTGTATTTCATCACCTTGTTTGCTACCTCATCCATGAAATTTTCTTTATGTCTTACATCTAATGTTGCTAATCATGCTTAAAAATATGGAATGAGATCTTTTCATGTGATTCTGAGAGAGAAAGAACATTATTTATTTGGGTTTTAATTTTTATATGTGCTTTGCTAGTTTTGGAAGTCTTTGATTAATGGCTAGAGGTTGGTAAGTTAGGACTTATTTGAGATATTTGTGTAAAATTCCCTATTAATTATATCCTCGGTTCTAGCAAATAATATAACAATATTTTATTTGGACTAATAACTATATTTATTTGATTAATTAAATTCTTTAATTCAATTGTCAAATAATAAATAAATTAATACTTTAACAAAGATTAGAACGCTCGTTGTGTGTGACCCCATAGGTTCAATACTAAACTGGTAATAAATTAATCATATTAATATACTAATCAAGGGTGGCGTCTAGGAATACTTCTTAATGATCAGCTAGATTGAGGTATACAATTTACTCTCAAGAATCAGTAGAAGAATAATGTAGTATTTTCTTCTGTCCTTATAGCTCTGAGTCACCCTAGGATATGGTTCAACTGTCAAATCCTAATAGGCGACCAACTATGTGTTCATGTAAAATATAATCGACAATTGAATGACCCAAGAAATTCCTTCTTCTTTCATTCAATTGCTCTGGCCAAGGTCTTAGTTTAGTGGTTTATAATTCATGACAACATGAAGCTTAAACTTATTACTAAGAGTTCAAAAAGATTCCATCTTGATCAATCACTAATTCTACAAGCATTTAATCATACCCAATATCCTTTCAACTATTTCTCTAGGGTCATATGTGTCTAGTATTAAAGTACAATAAATAACTTGTTAATTTATTATGATGATCTCAGGTCAAAGGAAACTCTTACATCATATTCTTCAAGAAAATATCCTATTGACGATTTATGGAAATTCTAACCATTAGGGATTATCCAATGAGTCGGTTCAATGATCATATCAACATATGCATCATCTATCTATGTGATTTAGTTAATGAGATCAATTAATCTTTATCACTTAAAGAAGATCACATAAATATTGATCTAACCGAATTACTAATATCCAAATTAATAATCCTATGATCAAGAATAAATTCAGATTAAATTATAAGAAACTTCTTTTTAATTGTGGTAAATAAGAGATTTTTATTAATCACCACGTGAATCATTACAAAACCATACCTGACTTTAAACTCAGTTAGATGTCTCTATATAGTATCTATCTCTCCATATACATCAGTTAACCTCTCACCTCGCCTTTTAAGTATTAAGTCAAATAACACTAATAACTATTCAAAATTTTAATTGCAACAGTAGTCTCCTAGTTCTAACATTAGCTCTAACATTGCATACACATTCTATAGTTCTTGCTATTTCATCTATATCTCTTCTGGCCTTCTCAAACACTTGATTGTTTCTTCACACCATATCATATAGATTATCTTAGTGTATATCATCTTTAATGAAGCAGCTGCTTGAGATTTTCCTTTAGCATTCTCCATTGCACATCTCTAATGTTGGTTCCATGATTTCAGACCTTGTGGTTGCATCTGAAGCCACATTAGGACCCTGTTCCATATCATTTGAGCAAAGACATATTCCACAAAAAGATGGTTTCTGCTCTCACTATGCAATTGACATATGCTATATACTGTGTCCACTGGCATACCCCATTGCACAAGTCTATCACTTGTAAGTAATTTGTTTTGAAGGAACATCCACATAGTAAACTTAGCTTTGGCTCTTGCTTCACTTCTGAACATGAAGATCTTCTATTCCACTCTAGGTAGTTGCCCAAGCATCTGGTAGTAGAGTTGTGGTAGATTTGTCTGATCATGCTACATTTTCCTTGAGCCATTGTCTGCCTTAGGTCCATTATCTCCCTTGCTCCAATCAGCTTCCTAACCAGCCAAGAAGCCTGTTGAGGAATTTACATGTCATCTAGCTACTAGTTTTTTTATATAATAGGAGTGGATCCACCTAACCCACAACTTCTCCACCTTATGTTCAAGATCCACTGATTTTTTAGTAGCAGGGGCCTTATTCCATAGTTTTAGGTTGATAAGGTTTAGCCTTCCTACACTCTTAGGTGTACACATTTTCTCCCAAGCCACCATCAATCTTCTTGCGATAACATTAGAACTAGACCATACATAACTCCTACAGTGAGCCTCTATTGTTTTGAGAACTTTTCTTGGGACTAAGAACAGTTGTGACTAATAAGCTTGTACACCAAACAGGACTGATTGTACTAGCTGAATCCTTCCTGCATACGACAGTTTTTTTGTTGTCATTCTATCTACCATTTTCTCAATCAGAAGTTACCATTGAGCTAATAACATCTTCTTATTTGATAAAGGCACTCCTAAATATTTTAATGGGAGTTCATGTCAGGATCCAATTTACCCTCCGTAAGGCGTCGTAACGGCACCTAGTCTCTACGACTAGGTAAGCCTAATATTGCAAAAAAATAATAAAAACGAAAACATAAATCTAAACCAATAACATCAACAATAATGAAGTAATTGATAGAAATGTCGCTTGTCATATACAATAACAACTCCCAAAAAGAATACATACAAAAATCTTCCCAAGACCCTAAACATCACAATCGCTCGACATATACAAGTTTCTTAGAATTTACTATCTTTTCTATACATCAATATTTATAAGTAGTATAGGAAGAACTACACAAAAGACAGAGGGGGACTCCTAGGTCTGCGAACGCAACAAATGTACCTTGAAGTCTCCGTAACAGCAGCAGGTGCACAACTAATAGCGAGGCTGGAATGATGTACCCGAATCTGTACACGCAAACATGTGCAGAAAAGTAGCATGAGTACACCACAATTGGTACCCAGTAAGTGTCAATCCTAACCTCGATCGAGTAGTGACGAGGTCAGGTTAGGGACCTACTGGTATGTACATATAAAATAAGATAGAACAAAATATTGCAATATAATAAAGACTGAAATTTAAAAAAGAAAGAAATTACATAAACATAACAGCACGGTGAACAGAAATAACAACAGGAGATCTCCTAAGATACCGTCTCATAGTCCCAAAGTAAATGTGCAGGGGGATCTCTTGGGATACTATCCCGTAGTACCAAAGTAAATATGTAGGAGGATCTCCCGGAATACCATTCCATAGTCCCAAAAGTAAATGTGCAGGGGGATCTCCCGGGATACCATCCCCAATCCCAAAAGTAAATATGCAGAGGGATCTTCTGGGATACCATCCCGTAGTCCCAAAGTAAATATGCAGGGGGATCTCCTGGAATACCGTTCTGAAGTCCCAAAATAAATACGCAGCTCAAATAGTGGAGATAATAGCTATAACACGAAAACATACAATTTAGACTAAGTACAAGTCAAGGAAGAAGCAAAAAGTCCAAGTAGACATGCTATTCTAGGCTAAATAGGATAATTATGCATGCTAGTATAACTCAATTAAATTGAAACAGCTTATTACTCAGTGAGAAAATGGAGTTTTACAACAAATTGCCTGTGTACACACTCGTCACTTCACGTACACGGCGCTCACATAACACAACAGTACCAAATCCTAAGGGAAATTCCCCTATACAAGGTTAAGCAAGTCACTTACCTCGAACCAAGCTCAAATCAATCCGTAAGAATGCTCTTTCCTCGATTATCCAACTTCGAATGGCCCAAATCTAGACAAATATAATTACATATCATAAATACAACTTTTATAGACTAATCTAATTAATGAAATTAAGACTTCAATAAGAAATTCAAAAATTGTCCTAAAACACCTTCCCAGGCCCACATCTCTAAATCGGGTAAAAGTCACAAAATATGACTATCCATTCACTCACGAGTCCAACCATAAAAGAATTACTCGAATCCAACCTCAAATCGCCTTTCAAAACTCACAATTTTAGTCTAGGAAGTTTCTACCATTGTCCCCCATATTTCCAACTCAAATCTCTAGTTAGATGATGAAAATAGTAATAGATTCATGGAATATACTCTAATCTGGGTTAGAATCACTTACCTCAACAATTTCCTTGAAGAAACCTCGAAAAATCACCTCACACCGAGCTCTCAAGTCCCAAAATTGAAAATGGTAATCAAACCCTCAAACTTGATCTTTTCTGCCCAGCGATTCCGCATCAGCGGACCAGCAGTCACACCTGCAATGCTGCATCTGCAAAATTTCCCTCTCAGGTGCAGAAATGACTTAAAGGGATGGGTCCGCATCTGCAAGCAATGGGCCGCACCTGCGCCCGCTCCTGCGGATATCTTCCGCTTGTGCGATCCCTCATGCTCTTGGCCCTTTCACAGATGCGGCTATACCTTCGCACCTGTGAACTCTGTCCTCTTCATTCCAAGCCTCACCTATGTCCCTAGGCTCGCTTATGCGGGCTCGCACCTGCGGTCAATCTTGCACAAGTGCGATTACAATAGGTGCAACAACTTCAGCCATTCTTCCAAAACCAAATTTGATATGTTAACCATTCAAAATCAACCTGAGGCACCTAGGACCTCAACCAAACATACCAACAAGTACTAAAACACCATACAAACTTAGTCGAGCCTCAAATCGCACCAAACAACGCTAAAAACATGAATCACCCTCCATTCCAAACTTAATGAACTTGAAACTTCAAATTTCTACAACAGATGCCGAAACCTACGAAACCACATCTGATTGACCTCAAATTTTGCACACATGTCATATTCATAATGGCAGACCTATTCCAACTTCCATAATCAGAATCTGACCCCGATATCAAAAAGTCCACTGTCGACCAAAATCTCAAAAAATTCGACTTTCGTCATTTCAATCCTAAATAAACTACAGACCCCCAAAACAAAATCCGGACACGCCGCTAAGTCCAAAATCACCCAACAGAGCTAATGGAATCGACAAAACTCTTTTACGAAGTCGTCTTCACATAGTTCTGACTACAGTCAAAATCCTAAGACTTAAGCCTCCGTTTAGGGGCTAAGTGTTCCAAAATAATCCAATAATCAAAACAAACCCCCCCGGCAAGTCACATAAGCTGAAATAGATATGGGAAAAGCAGTAAATAGGGGATTGAGGCTAATACTCTCAAAACGACCGGTCGAGTCATTATAGTTCACCTCTGGGTAACCAAATCTTTGTTGCATTTCATCTTGCACTGCTTGTGTAACACCTCCATAGTAGATAAAACTCTTAGTCTGATTAGCTTGTAGGCCTAAGGCTCTATAAAATTTGTTAAGGCATTATTGAAGCTGAGTAACATAAGGTGTATCACCTCTTGCAAATAGGAGCAAATCATCAGCAAAACTGAGATGTGTAAAACCTAGCTTTGAACATCTTAGGTGAAATTTATACTCCTTCTCCTTTTGCAATCCTTTGAGGCCTCTACTCAAGTACTGCATTACAATTGGAAATAGTAAAGGTGAAATGAGATCACTTGTCTCAGTCCTTTAGCTGATGGGAAAGGAAATAAAGGCTCTCCATTCACCACGATTGAGTAGCTCACAGTCTTAATACAGGTTATGACCCAGTCTTGAGATCTTCTAGGGAATCCAAGCTCAACCATGACTTGCTCCAGAAAGATCCACTCCACAGAATCATAGGCCTTGGTCAGGTCTATTTTGATCATGCATCTAGGAGAAGTGTTCTTCCTTGTGTAAACTTTGATAAACTCGTGAGCCAAGATGATGTTGTCTGCAATCTTCCTCTTAGGAATGAAGCCAGCTTGTGCTTTAGTAATGATGTTTGTTATAACTTTCTGTAGTCTATTTGACAACACCTTTAAGATGACCTTATATAGTACTAAGCAACAGGCAATATATCTAAAATCTCTTGTTGTTGTAGGATTTTTTACCTTAGGTACTGATATCGTCCAAGTCACACCCTCAATTTGAGATAATAAAATGCTTGATGCAATAGTAATACCCAACTTTAAGTCGGGATCGAATTCCACATGAAGCTATGAGATTGGGATTTAGGAGTATATATTACGGTATATGAGCTTGAACTATCCTAAATTTCACTTCCACAAACTTGATTGGTTTTATAACTAAATTAAACTAAGATTGCAACTAAGTGATTGAAACTAAGAAATGATGTTTTTGTTTGTTTTTCAAATGTTGTAAAAGGACTAGGGTTGTGACCATGACCTTGGTGTTCGCCTAATGGGATAAAGATCTTTATGTTGTTTAGTTGAACGGGGTGTACTATAGCTCACAACACTACGTTGCTCACTCAATACCTCTCGGTTAGAGAATGATTTTGCCCAGTTTGACTTTCTCAAAACCAAATGGGTATCTACCGAAACGGTTGATAAGAGCACAAGTCGGGTTGTTACTATCTCTAGGTTGAACCCTTTAATTGGGTTGATCAATTTCTCAATTGACCCAATTTCTTGTTAGCTAGGTTGACCTAGACTAGGTCTCTCTTTCTCAAGAATAAATAAGTCAAAAAGGCATAAATCAATATTTTCAACCATTAATTCACAAATAAAGCATAAACATAGCTAAATAACAAACAATCAGTCATAAACAAGCATAGAATTAATCACCCATAAGGTTTACACAGTAGGTTTGGGTCACAATCCTAACTAAAAATCTAGCTACTCATAATGGGTAATGAAAAAAATAGAGAAGAAAAGATGATAAAACTCATATTCAAAGATTAAAAGACAAAAATCTAATGTTTAAATCACTAAAATAAGCTAAAGTTGCCTAAAAGAGTAAGAAGAGATGGCTACAGATGTTTAGATATTCAAAACTTGAGCTAATTTTGTGAAAGAAATCTATTTATATACAGTTGGAAATTTCGGACAAAAATGCCCTTTCGGAGGTTCTGTCTTCAGTCTTGGCAGGAGCTTGGTCTACAACTGCATAATTCTGGATTGTGGCCACATGTCACTTGTTATGCGGTCCATACAAAATGGAGTGCGAGCGCACATGCCTTTCTGCGGACCACATAAATATGTGTGCGGCTGCATGGCTAAATTTTGCAGCCGCACAATAATTATGTGGTCCGCATATCCTTGAAGCTCGAACTGGGACTTCTCTGAACTTTAACTCTTTAGTGGCTTCTGTGGCTGCACAATAATTGTGCGGTCCGCACATTACACTAGACCTCTGACAGGCTTCACTTCACCTTCTGTGGCCGCATAGAGAATTCCATTGTCCGCACATTATGCCTTTTGCCTGCTTTTTGTTCTTGAGTTCACTTTACTCCTTTTTGAGTTGGATTTTATATTTGTAATTCATTTTCCAATACTTTTTCATTTAAGCACATTTCATCAGTTTTCGGAAATACAATTAAGCATTTTTGGACTAAAACAAAAGTAAAAAGGTGCTAATAAGTAGTCAAAATCCCAACTTATCAGATACCAATGTAATTACAGTGCAATTTATGGCTTTATATAGCTTACAAGTAGTGAAGAAATTCGTAATTGCTCTCACTACATCAACTTTAATCATTGACCATGTGATCTCGTCCAAGTCACACCTCTATTTGAGGTTATTAAACGATTGATGCAATAGTAATACCTAACAAAGAGTCGGAGTTGAATTCCATAGGGAGCTATATGAATGAGATTTAGAGGTATATATTATGCTGAATGAGCTTGACCTATCTTAAATTACACTTTCACAAAATTGGTTGATTCTAGGTCTAGTTTAAACTAAGATTGCAAGATAAATAATTGAAACTAAGAAATTATTTTTGTTGTTGTTTTCAAATAATATAAAAGGCCTTGGGCTATGACCTGCACTTAGGTGTTTGCCTAACGGGTTTGCAAACTTTAAAGCTTGTTTTGTTGGTTGGGGTGTATTATAGCTATCAATACTCAAGTACCCACTCAATACCTCTCGGTAAGAGAGTGATTTTGCCCAATTTTGCTTTCTCAAGTCAAAATGGGTATTGAGCAAAACAATTGATAAAATGCTCAAGTCAGGTTTTACTATCTCTAGGTTCAACCCTTTAATTGGGACTATCAATCTCTTGAGTTTGTCCCAATTCCATGTTAGCCAAGTTTTCCTAGACTAAGTCTCTTTTTCTCAAGTGGAGACTAAGTCAAATAGGCATGAACTAATGTTTGCAACCATTAATTCAACAATTAAAAGTAAGAACAAGGGTAAATAATAAACACCCAAGCATAAGCAGGCCATAAATCAAACACCCATTAGGTTTACACTCTAGGGATGTAAATGAGAATCTAGCTACTCATAGTGGGTATAGAAGAAAACAAGGAAGAAAAAATAATAAAACTCATAATGAAAGATCAAAATATAAACATCCAATGTTAAATCATCAAAATAAGCTAAATTCCTAAAGAATCAAGAAGAAATGGCTATAGCACTTTGAATATTCAAAACTTGACCTAATTTCATGAAACTATTCTATTTATACAAAGCTGGAATTTTCGTACAAAAATGCCCTTTCTGAGGTTCTGCGGCCGAACAATTCCATGTGTGGTCCGCACTTTGCTTCAGCTTCATAGGATTGGACCTTTTCATCCGCACAATTCTGGACCACGACTGCATTTCTTAGTTTCTGTGATCCGCACATTTCTGGGTGCGGCCGCGTAGGGCTCTTCTGTGGACCGAACATTTCTGAATGCGGCCGCGTAGCCGACTTCTACGGCCGCACATCCATTAATCTTGAACTGAGAACTCTCTGAACCTCTGCTCTTTGTTAGCTTCTATGTCCGCACATTGCACTAGTCCTCTAACATGAATGCCTTAATAATCTATGGTCTGCTCTTGAGCTTTTGTTCTTGATTTTGTCCTTGAGTTCAGGTCACTCCTTCTTCAGTTAGATTTCGTCTTAGTGGCTCATTTTCCAATACTCCAGCAATTGAGCATATTTAATCATTTTTTGGGAATACAATTAAACGTTTTTGGACTAAAACGAAAGCTAAAAGGCGCTAATAAGTAGTCAAAATCCCCACTTATCAACTCCCCCAAACTTAAGCTTTTGGTTGTCCTCAAGAAAATAAGATAATTCCCACCTCCACAAGTTAAGAGCTATTCCAGCTAATCTAAGGTGCATCAATCACACATCAATTGGGACCAACAATTACCCACAACACTTAAGAATTATCAACAAGACAATGATTTGAATTTTTGAACATAAATAGTTCTAATATGACACTTGAGCATCAAGAGTTGACTTTGTTCATCAAGGAAGCTCTCCCTTTCATGTAGGTCACTGTAGATCCCAAACTCCTCCTCCTCTACTCTCAGTTACCATATCTCACTTAAGAATGTAGCACTCAATTCAAAGTTTTGTGAAAAGTTCGCTCATCTCTCTCAAAAGACTGTTACAAGTACAACTCTAAGTACTATATGCTTGTCCCTCATGTAAATCACCACTAATGTAAGTTCACTCAGCTTGAAAATCACGTAGGAACTTTTCGGAATGTAATGAAGGCTCTTGGACTAAGGTTGGATATATTGGAATAAAACGGGTTCATCTTTCCTTAAGCACTCCATTTTCTCTTTTTGGCTCATGTTTTACCGACTCTTTGAGGTATTTTCTTTTTCCTTAGGGGAACTAGAGATACATAACATCACTCTTTCTTGGTCATGATATTCATTTTCTCCTTCTTTTCTTTTCTCCATCCTTTGCATCGTTGTTTTTCTTTGAATTCCTTCAACTCTTCAACTTATTCACTTTCTTTTTTCATTTTTCTTTTTTTTTTTCTTTTTTGCCTTTCTTTTTCTTCATTTCTCTCCTCTTTTTGTTCGTTGATACCACTTTCAAACTCCTCGTATCTCCCCCAAACTTATGTTTTAGCCAATTGTTTCTCAAGAGTGTCAAGAAAAGCTCGAATGCCAAGAGAGAGTCACTACAAAATGGATAAAGGCTTGTAACATGGTTATCAATTGAGAAAGGTAAATTTTGCCAAGAAACACATTCAGGGCAAGTTCTAGACCTCTCACAAAGCTGGATTGTTAAAGAGAATAGAATCGAGGGCCCATAACAACCATATTCAAGATTAAAAATAACTGCAGTTTCGATTAAACCACTAGATGATTGCTTAAGTCAACACAAGAGTCAGAAGGTCACTAATGTGATGACCCGAAAGGTCATCACTTGTTTTAGAAACAAAATCTGTGTTTCGAGGCTTTAAAAACCTCTTTCAGTATTACCTCAATTTGTGTTCATAGTCGGAAAGCCATTATGTTAAAATCTGTGAAAAAGATGAATTTTTGCCTTTAAAATGAATTTAAGTTGACTTCAATCAACATTTTGGGTAAACGGACCCGGACCCGTGATTTGACGATCCCGGAGGGTTCGTAGGAAAATATGGGACTTGGGCGTATGCCCAGAATCGAATTCCGAGGTCCCAAGCCCGAGAAATGAATTTTTAAAGAAAATTATTTTCTGGAATATTTATGAGTTTTTGGAAATGACATGTGTTTAAATTTGAGATATCTTGCCCGTATTCTGGTTCCGGAGCCAGGTATAGGTCTTATATGTGATTTAAGTTGAGTCTGTGAAATTTGATAAGAAACGAACTTCAAATGACGGAATCGGATCGTATTTGAGAAAATTGGAGAATTTGAGGTTCTTAAGTGATTTCATCATTTTGATGCTAAATTCATAGTTGTTGATGTTATTTTGGCAATTTGATTGCACGAGTAAGTTCATATGATGTTTTTACGTTAGTATGCATGTTTGGTTTGGATCCCCGAGGGCTGGGGTGAGTTTCAAAAGGTTTTAAACTTAGAAAAAGTTGAAGGTTTTCAGTTTCTGGTGTTCTGGTGTGTTGTTCTTCGCGTTCGCGGAAGGACTCTCGTGAACGTGAAGGATAAGTTAGGCTGAAGGAATTTTCCTTCTACGCGAACACGAGAAACAGAACGTGAACGCGAAGCTTTGGGGGTGTTTACCTTCGCGAACGCGGACCTGCTATCGCGAACGCGAAGGGCTTTGGGCTTGGGCAGGGGGAGAGGGATTTTACTCTACGCGGACGCGGCCACCCTACCACGAACGCGAAGGCTCTGGGGGCTGAAGCTCCGTAAACGCGAACCTGTGATCGCGAACGCGATAGCCAATTGGTCCTGTCCTATTGCAAATGCGACAGACCCATCGCGAACGCGATGAAGGTCTGCCCAGTGATTTTAAAGCAGAAGCAAAAACGGGTAGAACCCATTTTACTTCACATTTTCAAAATTTGGGAGCATTGAGGCGATTTTCAAAGAAAAATTTCTTCCCCAAAACATTGGTAAATGATTCTAAATCTTTTTCTTTCGATTTTCCATTGCATTTCATCAATTTTCATCCTAAAATCCAGGGTTTTTATGGTAGAAATTAGGAATTTGGGTAGAGTTAGGGATTTTGATTAATTGGGATTTAGACCTCGTTTTGGGGTCGGATTTTGAAACTAATTGTATATTTGGGCTCGTGGGTGAATGGGTGATCGGGCTTTGGTCTGAACATTATGTTTTGACCAAGCGGGCCCGCGGTCGATTTTTGACTTTTGGGGAAAATGATAGAAAACCTATAATTAAGCATTGAGTATGAATTCTTCGTATTTATTGATGTTGTTAAATCAATTTGGACTAGATATGAGTTGTTTGGAGGCGAATTCTAAAGGAAAAGCAGTGTTTGAGGTTGAGTTGACCGTGAAAATTCGAGGTAAGTATTTGGTCTAACATTAGCTTGAGGGATTAGGAGTTTTGTCCTATTTGCTACGTGTTACTTATTGAGTGCGACGTACAGGCATGGTGACGAGTATCTATACGTTGGTGTCAAGCATGACCGTTAGCCTTTAATTGAAATTGTTGTATTCTTAATAAGTACTACGAATGCCTAAGTTGTTGATTCTCTGTGTTGAGCAAGGATTATAATTATTCTCGTGGAAATTTCTTATGGCTGGGTATTGGTACTAGTTGGGGTTTCTTTTTGTGAAGTTAGATGTTGGAACAAGTTTGGTTATAGCTGATCTCCCTTGTCGGGACGTATATACTTATAGTGTCAATTCCCTTGCCGAGATAGTGTTGTTTCTGTATTGTTCCCTTGTCGGGACTCTCTTTATGATTGGTGTTAAACTGTATATGTGGATCGGGTTGCACACCACGACAATATTATATGTGGATTGGACTGCACGCTGCAACAATATTATATTTGGATCGGGTTGCACGCCGCAATGGTATTATAATTGGATTGGGTTGCACGCCGCAGCAGTGTTTTATGACATGGATCGGGTTGCATGCCACAACAATGTTTTTATGATTTGGAGAGGGTTGTGTGCCGCAACAATGAATAGTAAAAGTGGTTATTGATTGGTTATGACTTCCTTATTCTTTTGTTGTAGATTTTAGATTGTTCTTTATGCTTTTCTCCTAAATTACTTTCGGTAAATGATATTTCCCCGCATCATGTACCCCTCCCATCTTTAATTGTTTATTTCTGTTTTATTTTCCGTTGTATATGATATAACTGCACATGTTTATTTGGTAGTTTGGTCCTAGGCTCGTCACCAATTCACCGGGGTTAGGCCAAGCACTTACCAGCACATGGGGTCGGTTCTGCTTATACTACATTCTACATTGTGTGCAGATCTGGGAGCGACAGCTTTTGGACCATAGCTTTGGGTGGCTGCCTTCAGTCTAGTCGGAGATTCTGAGGTAGTCCTGCAGATGTCCGCAGGCCCCGACGTTCTCCTCTATCTTTATATTCTGTTTTCATTTACTTCAGAGACAGATTGTACCTTTCTTTCTAGACAATTGTTTGTAGTATTCGTAGATTGTCCGTGATATTGTGACACCGGTTCCGGGTAGAGATGTACTTGGTATTGTCGTACTTGTTTTTGGCTAAGTTATCAGATTACGTCTTCTGCATGTCTTTAATTATTGTTAATATTTCACCGTTGATCGTATTTTGTTTTAAACTGTTAAAAAGGGCTAAATAAAAGAGTTAGTGAATCGATAATACTCGGCTTGCCTAGCTTTCACGAGTAGGCGCCATCACGACTCCCGAGGGTGGAAAATCCGGATTGTGATAACTAACTAGAGCTATTTGTTTCCAAGAACTTGTTTTTAATCATAAGCACATAGTTAAGTGTGCTGGTACCAAGTGAAGCATGCTTGACACTTCGAGTCTAACTCAATTAGGTATTTTTATTCATTATTACTACTATTCTTACCTAAATACCAAAAACGGACTCAATCCCTTAAGAAGGTTGTCACACCATCCATCGCTGGGATGAGTCACCCGATTCACACAAAAACTACCTTTGGAAAGAACCGTGTCATTAAGAAAACCAAAGACTTATTGTTCACTTAAACATTAAAAGAAACTACTAGATTAAAAAGAAGTTATTAAAGTATACAAAAAGCAATTAGATTAAACATTGACGACTAAGAAAATAAAATAAAGAAGATACAAAGTAAGCTACTAAAAGCGTAAATGAATATACGAATTGAGAGAGAAAGAAAGAGAATATATACATCAATAGAGAGAGAATAATATGTACATAATGAAAAGAAAAAGAAAATGTTATCAGTTATTACAGACCAATGTCAAATCATCAAATATGATATCAAATAAACTCCACCCCACCCCCACCCCCAAATAAAAAGAAGCATTGTCTCTAGTGCTAAACAAAATAAGAACAAGGAAGGGAAAGATTAAAGAGGAATCCCTATATGGCCTTGTACATCTCTGTGTCCATAGCAGCATCACCTCCCTCAGGATCCTCCAACTGGATCTCACCATCCTCTGCTCGGGGAGTAGCTGGGTTGGTGAACATCTGTAGCACCGCCTCAGCCGTGTCGGCAACCATGTATGGCTCCTCAGAGTGGCTAGGTGGTTCCACTGGTGCTGATGGTGCTGTTGGGTCTACTGGTTTTGTTGGAGTTGTCTCCATCAGCAAGTAAAATGGAATGTCTCCAACGGCTGCTATCTTGGTGACATCTTCTCTCAACCTGTCAACTGACTTTTTTGATGCCTGAGACTTCCTCATCTTCTTTATTTGCTTACCATGCCCCTCAATCTTTCCCTCATATGCCACCGAAGTATCCATGATGGTTTTCTGGTTCTCTATAATCTTCTTCAAAGTGTCCTCCATTGTCGGAGAAATTTGGGCACCGGACACTGGATAGGTCAAACATCTTTGCATTAGTTGTCCGCATCCAATTGTTGAGGCTCGCCAGTGTTTGGGAGACTCGTAACGCAGATAGTGGTTGAGCGGTTATAGGCACTGACCTTAGAGTAGAAGTGCAGGGAACTGATGCTGACGACCCTGAAGATGGAGGTGGAGACGTGATAGCTGTATCGGTGAAAGGTCCGGCTACTGTGGAAGGCATGGCTGCTGAATCTACAACTACCACTGACGGCTCATCAGATTGGCCGGCGGTAGTAGTCGACTTACCCTTGTTCTTAGGGTTCCTTGGGTCCTTCAGAGAGTACCAAGTGAAGGGCTTCTTTGCCCGAACCTTCGTGTCAAAGCTCTTTGACTCCACCCCACATCTGTAAGATACTCCATGGTAGTGTTGGGATACGGGTAGAAGTTGTCACCGTGTGATGATAGGCTATAATTGTGTATTTTAGTCTCTTATTACACTCTAATTTACTGCACTTTAATTGAGTTTGAGCTTTAATCGCTTGTGTTTTGCACTAAATATGAGTTTTACTCCTTGTAGGAGTGATTTCGATCTATGTAGGCGTTATGGAATAAATTCAAGTGATTTGGAGCTGAAGTCTAAGTAAAAGCCCAAGGAATCAAGCCAAGATTGTGTTCGGGGATCAACAAATGATAGTTAAGAACGAAACGAAGAATCGAGCGGGCATACAGTGCATTGTCTAGTAAAATGCACATAATGTTTTGCTCAGAACTCCGTTTGGGTTCCACAATATATCGTTGGAAAGCTATTCGAAAGGGCTACAACTTTCATGTTTTGCATTTTCGCAAATTCTCATTATCACGTAGCATGGGATGTCGCAGGGTGCGGTGTAGTAGTGTAAAAATTGGCCTGACAAGAAAAGTGAAGCCTGCTGATAAACTCCATTAGCACGCCGCATGGTGCGGCGCGACTGTACAAAATTTATAGAGCCAGAGTCCTATTTCGTGCGGGAAAAGGTGTTTTCGTCTGAGCCTGACCCTACTTGGTATAAATACATATAAAGTATTATTTTGAGGACTTTTGACACATCTTAGACTTACGGAGAGCACAGAGCCGCCGTGGAGGTCGGGTTTCCTCTTTTCTTCCACCAAACTTAGTAATTTTTATGTTTCTTTGTATGATTTATTGTTCGGCTATCATGTCTATGTGGAGCTAAACTTCACGTTCTAGGGTTGTGGTTCTTTCATGACTATTGTTATTCGAATATTAATTTTGATTTCTTGATTTATCATATTGGTTTATTTATTCAATCACGCGCTTAATTATTTGATTGTTTGATCACCAATTGAATACTATCTACGAATCTAGAGTTGAACTCGAAAGTGGGAATTCTAGATTGCATATAGGATTGAGTAGAGCAAGTTCTTAAACTTGGGCATCAGGGAACGGATTCGTGGTTAGGATAGACATATATTTAATTGCCTTGCTTGGTTGATTTATAGGAATTATAAATGCGTTCTTGTTAGTTCTAATTCCATAGACATATAGGAGTAAGGTTAGCTTGAATAGGCGAGTAAGAACTCAACAGATTCTTATGAGCAATATTAACCCTGCTAACCAATAAACTAGATAAATTAGTTGGTCAATTCAACTTAAGAATACAATAGGAATGTTAGATAGCCCATAACCCTAGATCGTTTTCATCACATTGATAACATAAAAATCTGCTCTTCCTTTATTTGACGTTCATTATTTGTTTTTATTTATTTTAATTAGTTTAAAATCAAATACTTCTAGGTTTAATTCTTGTTTAGATAATTAGGATAGACTAATTTAGTTAATAGTTAATCACAATTCCTCGTGGGTTCGACATCCGACTTTTAGTCACTTTATTACTTGACGACCGCGTATACTTGCGTGTGCGTTTGGCTACAACAAGTTTTTGGCGCCGTTGGTGGGGAAGTGAAGGGCTTCTTTGCCCGAACCTTCGTGTCAAAGCTCTTTGACTCCACCCCATCATCTGTAAGATACTCCGTTATAATGTTGGGATACGAGTGTTGATACCCAATTTTTTCCTGTACATTTTTAATATGCAGAATACTTTCAAAACAACATATTTATGCATATATAAATATGTCCAAATGTTTTATTATTTTTTCTTAGTTGTTTAAATATTTTAAATCAATTTATTGCCCTATTTTATCCTGAAAAACCCAATAACTATTCCCAAAATTATTATTTTTTGGTGATTCATTCATTGCATTTTCATATTTATGCTAAAATAGAGGTAATATAATTTTTGCATATTTTTACAAAGTCATTTAGTATTTGTAAAGTTAAATTGTATATAATTACAACATTAGCCTCTTTTAAGATTAATTACGTTTATATTCATAAAAATTAGGTCTGGTATTTTTAAATAGTTAATTATGTGCTATAAATCATTTTGGTACCTTTAATTTATTTCTAGAAATTAATTTTTATTTTTTTAAATTAAATAGGGAAAATTGGCTATTTAAATGTTAGCCCAATTTCGTTTCGATTATAGCCCAATTCTGACCCCAATTGAACTCAATTGAAACCATTTGAACCCCCGACCCAATTCCAATTTAATCCGACCCAAACCCATCTTCATAACCCGCCCACTCGCCCGTATTTGATCCAGGTCGTTGATCATTCAGATCAACGACCAACAACCATCCTTGCCTTTTTTTAATTGAAACGATCCCTAACCCTAGCCTCATTTCCAAATTCCGCCGCCTATGAATCCCCTTCCCTCTCAACTCTCTCTGCAATCCTCTCAAACTCTAGCCGCCGCCATCAACTACAACCCTAATACCTCCCCAAATTTATGGTTCCCAAAGTCATCGGAGACCTATATCCACCTCTCATGGCTTCTATGTGTTCGATTCTTATGGTCTCAAGGCTAGATCTCAAAAAGCTTGGTCCATGCCTTGTTCGATTGCAGTTCATGACTGTTCTCCGGTCGTCTCTGACTTTTTCTCCGGCCAACCATGGCTATTCGAGTCAGAATCTTGACTCTCCTACTTAGATCGTTTGTTTTCAAAGCTTTTCTCACCACTTAGGGTTCTTCTGAAACCCTAGCCTTTAAGGTTCTTTCTATTTCTTTTTAGATCTGCTTCCGATCTATGTTTGCTTTGAACTTCTAAGCATTTCTCTCAAATTTTCTTTTAAAACTCTGCCTTCAAAACCCCTTATATTTTCGATTAGGGTTTCTGTTAAGTTATTTCAAAATGTTTCTCTGATTCTTTGACATGTTTGGCTATGTTTGCTTATATCGTTCTTCTACC
The DNA here is from genome assembly GCF_000715075.1 of Nicotiana tabacum. NCBI lineage: Eukaryota > Viridiplantae > Streptophyta > Magnoliopsida > Solanales > Solanaceae > Nicotiana > Nicotiana tabacum. Next base: position 168,544,839 of record NC_134085.1, on the reverse strand, counting down.
TGAGTTTGCATATTAAAACCCCTAATTTCTTTTAACTGTTTATTAAACGAATGTTTGTTTGCCTGAGTTTTTTCCGATTTGTTTGCTTATTCTCTTTTTAAAACTCTTCTATTGTTGAAAATCCCAGGGTTTTGGGTCTGAGACTGTTCGTTTAAGTGCATGACTCAATTTGAAGTTCTTTATTTCGAAATCTTGCTTTCCTTTGTGTTATTCTTCTGATTATTGGGTTTCTATCTTCTCTAAAACTTAAATATGCTTGAAACCCTAATTTTTCTAAAGGGGTTTTCCTCACCTGCTACTGTGAGAATTTCACATGCTTTTGATATTCTATGTTTTCTTCACTACTTGACCTACTAGACTGTCATGCTTCGAATGTTGCTATCTACTGAATCTTTGTGCTATTGTTGTGTGCTATTTCCTCTTGCCAACAGGCCTAGCCTCGCATGTATAGAGTTTTGTGCACCCTATTTATATGTTAAGTCTCCTTTTCTCACTAATTTTCAAACTCGTGACTAAGTTTAAACTTTTCCTTTGTGAGATTTTGATTTCACTCGCCTATTAAGGTTAATTGATTTCCTTCTTGTTTTGCCTTACTGAATCCTTTCCAAAATTAGAGTATCTCTGTACCTAGACTCGAATTGCTTACTTGTTATTTTACTACCTCTTTTATGGCAACTGTCAGCCTGCTTTTTAATTGATTGCTTTCCTTATTTCGAACCTGTCACTGCCCTTAAGCAAGTGACTCCTTAATTAAGGGCAGTCACTTGTATAATTGATTCTGAATCATGATTGTTTCCATGTTTGTAGCTTATTACCTCTTTCTTACTCGTTTTCAAAAACTATAAATACCCGGTACTTCTTCTCTTTAAAAACACGAAAACGTTTAGTTCTGAACTCACACTTACACTCAAACACTCTCTCTTTCTTTACTACTACTTGTGCTACTACTTGTTTAGCCGGCTGAAAGCCAAGGCTATATTTCGAAGTCCCGCTACTTTTCTTTACTACACTTTGCTTCTTTGACTGGTATGTTCTAATTAAGTTTTCAGCATCAGCAACAACATGCTTACTTAATGTTCTTGCATTCTTGTCTGCCTACTGCTTGTATTTAATTCAGTACCATTATTTTACATGCTGTAATTTCCTTTCTCCTGTTCTGAATCAATGTATTATAAATCCCAAATCCCTACCCTAATGTGATTAATACTTGTGGTTAGTTTGGGGCATGACAGCATTGAACATTGCTGAGCATGACCCAAACTTGATCCTCCTAGGATCATAACCCCCATGTTTCCCTTATATGTTGTGTGCTCTGTTAGATTTACAAGCATGAAAGCACTTCTTATTGTTGTACATGCACAAACTTAACCCATGCCTAAGTATATAGGCTCTTTGCAATGGATTCCCAATCCCCTGCCCCTTTGTGTGAAGTTATCAACTCTTTAAAGTGTTAATGACTATCTCCGATCACCCTTTCCTTCTCCTTTATTCCCTCATCTCTTAAAACTCAATTTTTGCACTTTTCACTCTCTTCTTAGACTTAAGTTCTGCCCCCCTCATGTGAGCCTTGCCTTGGGACCCATAAGCTCCCTCTGAACTTGGACACATGAAGGTTGGCATTTCTACACTGCACTTGTCGTATTCTGGTTATGAAACTTGGGTGTGAGCACTGCCCGGGGTCCTATTGAGGCCCTTAGGGAACTCTGACACACTCAAGTCTGAGAAAGGCTTTGGATCAAAGGTATATTGAGTTGGTTTATCTCATAACTCAAATAGGAAGTCAAGAATCAGGCTTCCTCTAGTTGTAACTTCTCTTTGTACTTTTCTGATGTAATTTATTATTCCTGGTTTGTAATAATTTGTAATGAACATTTGGGGCTGGCTAGTGAAAAAAGGATTGGGAAATTATGCATGCACAAGGGTAGAAAACATGAATATAGGATTGCATTCTCTACTTGTTCAATTCGCATTTAGAAAACATGCCTATAGGACTGCTCTAATTCTACATATTCATACTACATTTAGAAACCATGTCTATAGGACTCACTTGTTTGATTCACATCTAGATAACATGCACATAGGGATTGTCTGAAATTCTGCACATTTGTCACCGTTTATATATCATATTTTTAGGGTCCAATTGGTTATAACCCAGTAGCATGCTAAAACCAGTAACATATAGAAATCATGCCTATAGGGGTTCTTAAGTAAAATTCTGTTCATTTCGACTCACATGCAATGTTAGGTATCATGTCTATAAGGGTCTAAAATCAGTAACACATAGAAATCATGCCTATAGAGATTCTTAAATAAATCTGAGTCATTCCGTCCACATTCAAATATCCTGCTCATATGAATTAAAATCAATAATAGTATATACCATCACCTGCAAAATCTAGAACTGGTCTAATTTAAATTCGTCTATTCTAAACCTTTGTTTAATAATTCCCTTATTTTCAACAAGGTTTAGCAAGCATGCCTACAGGATTTCAAGCAGTACGTTTTGAGTTATCACTGTCTCACCGCCTTCTAAATTAAGTAGATATCATGTCTATAGGAGCCCGTCTAAACACTTAGGAGAACCTTACAATAATAACTGTAAAACTGAATCCGCTTTTTGTTAAATGCTACAACCAGCAGGTAGGGCTGATTCGAACTTCTTACATGAGTTATGGAATAAACTAATTTGCCTCAATAATTAACTTCCCTCGTCTTTATGTGTTTTAATCAGACCCAAAAAGTATGTGCAAGTCGTGCTAGTTATGTGCTTTGTCTAAGGAGGTGTACTTGAGCCTTATGTATTTATGTGTTTCCCCTTTAATGTGCAGTTTTTTATATGTTTTGTATGCCGCCTTAGATTTTTACCTTAGAAACTTCAACTCACCCTAATACCCCTCCCTTTTAGTATTAGTAGTCCTAAGTGCCTCCGTGACTGATAGGAACGGGACAGGTAATAGCATGCAATAGTGTTCGAGACCAATCCGCACTTTAGTACCTTAAATGGGGTTGGAAAAGGTACATATGGATATGATGACCGATGCACTAATGCCACGTGTAACCCCTCTTTTGAGGAATGATTACCGAGTATTGCATTGATGTGATCCATATTTTTTATAAACCTAGGACCTCATTTCTTTACTTCCCCCTTCTCTTTTTTTAGCATTGTAACTTCTTATTTAAAATTAGCTTTTTTAATTGCTCTTTCAAACTTTGTTTACTTTCAAACTATTGTGTATTGAAATCCCCTCTTATTTGAGCCTTATCTGCTTATATGTCCATTGCACCCCAAATTCATAACAACTGTCTGGCTGGGAACCACACTAGTGGATCCTGAGGGGTGCCTAACACCTTCCCCTTGGAATAATTTCAAGCCCTTACACAATCTCTGGTTACCCAAACAAACTTAGAATTGAATCTCTATTGGTGTCCTAATGCATCTTAACTCATTAGGTGGCGACTTTTTAAATGCCAAAACCCAGTTCCCAAACGGAATGAGTTGCCCTCCAAATGTCATAAACCCGATTTCACAAGAAAAAGGGGGCGCAACAATGGGTAGGAGTTGTCACCTTGCCTACCAACCAGAGACATGTTGGACGACATGATGGAACCCGCATTGATTGGGTACCCGACCCTGAAGGAAGTAACTAGAACTGTCCTCGAGATTGGGAGATTGGTTTCATTCTAGCATAGGTCTAGTTGACATCATACAAAGGTCTTCCATCTTTTTGCTTCAAAGTTGAGGGTGTTCTGATGAAGAGAAACCCCTGCTGTGATCCATGGTTATGGTGATCCTCGAGCTGCCAAAATCTCAACTAGCCATGGGCGAGCTGCATCACCAGTGCAAACTTCTCCAGATATTGCACCGGCTCTACATCCTCCAGCCCCAAATATGTGTTCAGGGTGCTCTGATCAAATCTCACTTTTAGGTTCCTCACCTTCGTCACCTTGGTCCCCTTCTTGATGTTTGCCACATTGTCGTAGAATTCCCGAACCAAGTGCTCCTTGGCATCTACCACACTTTGAGTGAACCATGTCGACCCTTTTCTCTCCCGGACTCAAGAGTGATCAATATCTAAAGCCACCACTCTCGGAACCTATTGAATGTAGTCATGCTCACAAATCTATTTTCCCAACTTCTTTCTTCTTCGACCTCTCAAGGCCGGCAACTCTGGTATCATCCCTCGTCCATCATCCGGAATATCATCATCATCAACTATAGTAGCTGGTGTGTCGGAGGCATGTGTAGATGAGGGCTCTGAACCCTGACTATCATCTTTCGAACCCTCAGAAGTGCTTGCTAAAGTGGAAGGCTCATCTCGGAGATGAAATCTACCCTGAAGTTGTTGTGGCTGAGACTAAGCATCAGGCTGCTCTTGCACATAGTTGCCCTTCGATGCTTCCCTAGATGGGACATATGAACTAGACTTAGCAGGCTCTGGAGCTCTCCCGACTGTCGCCTTTTTGGCTATAACTCTTGCACAGAGAGTGGTAGGGTACTCTTTCCTCAGCCTCGGAGGGTTCACCCCTCCCATTTGAACTATCACCACATCCACGAGACCTAACCATTTTATGCACTCAACAACAATAGGAGTCAGTTATAGTTCAATTTCACAATAGCAAACAATTGTAGAACAGAATATTATGTAGGGTAGGTAAGTGCGGTCCACGCATTTTTTATTGTCGCCATAGAGTGGGGGTTGTGCGGACCGCACAATTTGTGAGTGCGGTCGCAGTGATGATTATGCGCTCCACACATTTTTTAATGTTGCTGCACATTGGAATCTCAAAAATGTCAAGTCTCTAAAGACAGAAAATTGCGTGATCTGCGGCCGCACACACTTTTCTGCAGCCGCGGTTGAATTTCTGCGGACCACACAATTTCAAATGCAGTCCATACAATCATGCTACACCAAATGACCTAGCCTAATGATTTGTGGACCGTACAATTCCTTGTGCGGCCGCATAATTCAAAATCAAATCGGGCAGAAAAACTTAGGGTTTCAATTTTAAGCATACATTTGACATGGTAATAGCAATTAAACATGATAAACAATATACCCATTCCCCAACTAAAAAGTGAGAGATTACCTACACAAATTATGGCCCACATGATTATGAATTTGACAATTAGTCTAAAATGACTAAACAAATTAGAAACTAAATTAAGATAATTAAAAAATTCTAAAGGTGATGTGAACATACCAGCGATGAAGGTGTTATGGAGTGATCAAAGATGATGAATTACTTGACAGATGAGTGAATCAGTTGATTGCAATTTTTTTTCCTTTGTTTTAGTTTCTCAGAGTTCGTAAAATTTGAACATTAGGGTGACGAGCACTATTTATACTTAACGGGATGGCCAAAGGTTCAAGAGATGAGTGTGACCACAGAATTCCTTCTGTAGTTTGCCCTCTCTTACCTGATGTACATTTTCCTTTTGATGATCTATAGTCCGCAGAATTATGTGTGCGACCGCAGATATTAGTGCGGCCGCACTTTGGCCATTTATCTGACAGGCAAACTTCAGAAAGTGTGCAATTTTTGATTTCCAGTTGTGTGGCCACAGATCCTCTTCTGCTATGGCATTCCAAATTGTGTGGTCCACACAATAAATGTGCAGTTCGCACTTTTTTCATACTTAGCCAATTTTTCTGAGCACAGTCCTTAAAAAGTACACTCATTCCTTCAACACACTTCAAAATCAATTAGCACAATCAAGACCTATTTAAAGAAGAAGAAAAAGAAAAAGAAAACAAAACATGGGTTGTCTCCCAAGAAGCTCCTGATTTAACATCGTGGCATGACGCAGATTACCATAATCACTTGATATTAATTACTACTACGACGTGGCCATCATAAACTTTTCCCAGATAGGGCTTCACCCGGTGACCATTGACTCTAAACACCTCATCATTTTTATTCTTCAAGTCCAATGCACCAAAGGGTGTCACACCCACAACTTCAAACGGGCCACTCCACTTAGACTTTAACTTTCCCAGAAACATTTGTAACCGAGAATTGAACAATAACACAAGATCACTTTCTTTAAACTCCTTGTTCTGAATGTACTTGTCATGGAGGTACTTCGTATTCTCCTTGTATAATGACAAACTTGTGTATGCATGGTACCAGAGCTCATCTAACTCATTCAATTGTGCCATCCTTAAGTTGGCGGCGACATCCCACTCAAGATTCAACTTCTTTAAAGCCCACATGGCTTTGTGCTCAAGTTCTATTGAAAGATGAAAAGCTTTCCCGAACACCAACCGGTTTGGTGACATTTCGATAGGTGTTTTGTAAGGAGTCATATAAGACCATAAAGCATCATCAAGTTTCTTGAACCAATCCGTCCGATTAGCATTCACTATTTTGGACAAAAAATTCTTTATCTCCCGGTTGGAGACATCCACTTGACCGCTTGCTTGTGGATGATAGGGAGTCCTGGCTTTATTAATGACACCATACTTGGTGAGTAAGGTGTCGAAACCTTTGTTGCAAAAATGTGATCCCCCATCACTTATGATAGCCCTTGGATTACCAAATCTTGTAAAAATGTTCTTCTTCAAAAACGCCACCACATTTCTCGCTTCATTGTTGGGAAAAGCAACTGCCTCAACCCATTTGGACACATAATCAACCGCGACCAAGATGTAGGTGTTTCCACAAGAACTCGCAAAAGGACTCATGAAGTCAATACCCCACACATCAAAATTATCAATCTCCAGAATAGTGGTGAGGGGCATTTCATTTTTTCTTTAGGATTCTACCGGCCCTTTTACATTCATCACAACGCTTGACGAGATCACTTTCATCCTTGTAAAGAGTGGGCCAATAGAAACCGCAACTCAACACTTTGGCCGTCGTTCTTGCTCCACCACGGTGACCACCATATGGCGAAGAAGGGTAAGCCCCAAGAATTTCAACTTGTTCCTCCTCTGGTACACATCTTCTAATCACTCCATCTGTACAAATTCGGAAAAGGTACGGTTCATCCCAATAATAGTCTTTACAATCCCGTTTGATCTTCTTTCTTTAGTTTAAAGAGAACTCAATCGGAATGATACCACTCACAATATAATTTTCTAGATCCGCAAACCAAGGCACCTCTTTCATAGAAATAGCCAAGAGTTGCTCATCAGGGAATGAGTCATTGATTTCAAGGTCATCATGCGGCCTTCCCTCCTCCTCTAAGCAAGAGAAGTGGTATGCCACTTGGTTTTTACTTCCTTTTCGATCTTGGATTTCAATATCAAATTCTTGCAACAGAAGTACACATCTCATCAGTTGGGCTTTGGAACCTTTCTTGCTCATAAGATAGCAAAGTGTTGCATGATCCATATGAACAATCACTTTTGCACCTATAAAGTATGGGCGAAACTTCTCAATAGTAAACACAATGACAAGAAGCTCTTTCTCTGTAACGGTGTAGTTGACTTAGGCATTGTTCATGTTCTTGCTTGCATAATAGACCGGATGAAAGATTTTGTTGATGTGTTTCCCCAAAACAACTCCTACCGCTACATCACTTGCATTGCACATAAGTTCAAAAGGAACACTCCAATTTGGAGCGGTGATAATGGGAGTAGTTGTCAACTTGAGCTTTAGCAACTCAAAGGCTCTCATGCAATCATCATTGAAATGAAACTTGACATCTTTCTCCAAAAGCTTGCACAACAGGTTTACCACTTTAGAGAAATCCTTGATGAAACGCCGGTAAATCCCGCATGGCCTAAGAAACTCCACACGCCTTTCACTGAAGTTGGAGGTGGAAGCTTAGAAATTACCTCAATCTTTGACTTGTCGACTTTAATGCCATTCTTTAAGATCTTGTGGCCAAGGACAATTCCTTCCTCAACCATGAAATGACATTTCTCCCAATTGAGCACTAAGTTTGTTTCTTCACATCTTGCCAACACTTTATCCAAGTTTTATAGACAATCATCAAAAGAATTCCCGACCACCAAAAAGTCATACATGAAGACTTCAAGGTAATCCTCCACCATGTCCGTGAAGATCGCCATCATACAACTTTGAAAAGTCGTCGGTGCATTGCACAACCTAAATGGCATCCATAAGAATGCGAAAGTACCATAAGGACATGTAAAAGTAGTTTTCTCTTGATCTTTCGGAGCAATAAGAATTTGATTATAGCCGAAATATCCATCAAGGAAACAATAGAAAGCACGGCCGCCAATCTATCAAGCATTTGACCTAGGAAGGGAAGTGGAAAATGATCCTTCCTTATGACTTTGTTGAGCTTTCGATAGTCCATACACACTCTCCACCCGATCACCGTTCTTGTAGGAATCAACTCATTCTTATCATTGGTGACCACCATCATGCCCCCTTTCTTTGGGAACATTGAATCAGAGAAGTCCACGGACTATCAAAAATGGAGTAAACAACCCCGACATCCAATCACTTGATGATCTCCTTTTTGATAACCTCTTGCATGGCTTCATTGAGTCCTCTTTGATATTCAATAGATGGTTTGGCACCTTCCTCCAAGTTAATCTTATGCTGTAAAATGCAGGGTTATTACTCGAATATCTCCCAATGTCCATCCAATATCCTTCTTCCTCTTTTATAGAACCACCAATATAAAATCTACCTGCATGTTAGTCAAACAAGAGGAAAGAATAACCAATAAAGTAGAAGAAGAGCCAAGAAATTCATACCGAAGATATGGAGGCAATGGCTTCAACTCCAAGATGGGAGGCTCCTCAATTGAAGGCTTTGTTGGAGGAATGGTTCTATTCTCAAGATCCAAGGATAATTTGCGGGGCTCATAAGTGTACGACCCTATTCTTTGCAAAGAGTTCACATATTCCACGTAACCCTCCATTTCTTCATTATCACAATTGAGGAAGACGACCTCCAATGTATCATAAATATTCATCACAACACTTGTTTCATCCACAATCACATCGGTCACCAAGTCCACGAGAGAACACACATCATTGCTACTAAGTTGGCTCATAGACTTACACACATGGAAAACCACTTTTTATCACCTATCCGGAAAGTAAGTTCTTTGGCTTCAACATCAACTAGAGCCTTCCCCGTAGCAAGGAAAGGTCTCCCAAGAATAATCAATACCTCACAGTCAACCTCACAATCAAGAATAACAATGTCTGCTGGAAGAATGAATTTATCAACATGGACCAACACGTCATCAATCACTCCCAATGGTCTCTTCATGGTACGATCAACCATTTGTAATCTCATAGATGTAGGTCTTGGTTGCCCAATTTCCAAAGTCTTGAACCCAAGATCACAAAGAGATTTATCAAACTCGGCACTTCCAATGGTACAGGGGATTGTGAAAGCACCGGGATCTTCCAATTTAGGAGCCATTGAGTGCACAATTGCTCTAACTTGATGAGTCATCTTTATAGTTTCATAATACATTGACCGCTTATTTGTCACCAAATCCTTCATAAACTTTGCATAACCGGGAATTTGCTCTAAAGCTTCAACCAATGGTACATTGATGGATAGACTCTTTATCATGTCAATGAACATTGTGAATTGATTCTCACCATTTTACTTGGCAAGCCTTTGAGGATGTGGATGAGGAGGCCTAGGCATTGGTGCCTTAGCCTTTTGCACTACCGGTTCTGATATGTCAATAATGTGCTCCCTAGATAGATTCACTTCCTCTTGAGTCTCCTCCACATTTTCAACAATATCAATCTGCACTTCATCATTTTCTTGCACCATATTATTCGAGATCTCATCTTCTTGTACCACTTGCTCATCATCCACAAATTTTCTTTGACTTGATGTGGGTGCATCCTCACCTTTTCCACTCCTTTTAGTAACGGGCATGGCATGTCCCGTGTTGTTCCTACCTTTTGGGTTCACCACCGTGTCACTTGGTAGTGCCGCCTTAGGATGAGTGTTTAAATCTTGAGAGATTTGCCCCAATTGAGCTTCCAAGTTGCGAATTGAAGTATTGCATGAGGCTAGTTGGGCATCGAAGTCGGCATTCTTCTCCATCATTTGTTTGAACATGTTCTCAATTCTTCCCATGTCATTGTTGGAAGAACTTGGACTATGGAAAGGATAAGGATGTGGGTTGCTCGGTTGTTGATACATCGGGGGCCTTTGAAAACCCGACCCCCGATTACCTTCATTATTGTTCCATCCCCCTTGGTTGTTGCCTCCCCAATATCCTTGATTATTGCTATCCCAATTGCCTTTGTTATTTTGACCATTCCAATTCCCTTGATTGTTACCACCATTCCAATTTCCTTGATTGTTCAAATTCAAATTACCTTGATTACTTAGAGGTCGCCATTGTTGATGATTCGAGCCTTGAGAGTTGTTTCTTTTCCCTTAAAAGTTGTTCAAATATTGTACTTCCTCCTCTTGTTCATTGTAAGATTTATCTTGATCAAATCTACTATCTTCTTGCACATATTTCTCCAAAACGGTTTTGCATTTGTGGACCCTTTTGCCTTCTCTTGTTTACCATCATACTAACTCCCTCAATTGCATTGACTTTCTTAGGACTTTGCACTTGTTGAAGTTAAGCCTTTGCTAGTTGATTCATTGTGGTGGTCAACTCGGCAATGGCTTGCTCATGATTATGTAATTCTTTATGTAGGTGGATCACATTTGGATCACCTTGAGGAATATTTGCTCTACTTTGCCATGCCGATGAAGTATCCGCCATTTCATCTAAAATCCCACAAGCTTCTGCATACCGCGTTGTCAAGAAATTTCCACCGGCAAGTTGGTTGATCACACATTGATTGGTAGTATTGATCCCCCTATAGAAAGTTTATTGAATCATAGCCTCCGTCATGTCATTATTTGGGTACTCTCTCACTATAGTTCGATACATCTCCCATATTTCATGCAACGATCATTGGGTTCTTTTTTGAATTCTAGTATCTCTTCTCTAAGAGTAGCCATATGCCCAGGAGAAAAAAACTTGGAAATAAATCTCTCCTCCAATTCATCCCATGTATGGATGGAATGGTTTGGCAATCTCTTTAACCAATCCAAGGCTTTCCCCTGTAGAGAGAAAGGAAATAGCCTCAACCTTAAAGCATCCTCGGAGACGTTTGTCTATTTACTCCCCCAACAAGTGTCCACAAACCCCTTCAAGTGGTTGTCTGCATTTTGACTCAGAGCCCCGTTGAAGAATGCACGTTGCTCTAGCAATGCGAGCATGACATGTGTGATTTGAAAGTTTCCCGCCTAATGTGGGGAGGGACTATGGCACTTTCATATCCTTCATTTGGCAACACTCAGTATGGAGCCGCTCTTGGTGGAGGTGAGGTGTGGATTTGGGACGTTGTCTTGAGGCTGTCGGCCTCTTCTATTTGCTTGAGGTTCAAGAGGATCCTTTTCAACTTAGTTGTCCTCAACGTCCACATACCTCATAGGCATGTTTCCGAGTGGATCACTGTTGAGAGTCATTGTTTCACCCACAATTGTTTCACAAAAAAGATTAGTAACACGGAAGGAAAAAAAGACAATTCACACACAAAAACAAATATATAGCTAAATCCATTTTTGTAGCTCCCCGACAACAGTGCCAAAAATTGATATTATCCAAGTCGCACCTCTATTTGAGGTTATGAAATGGTCGATGCAATAGTAATACCCAATAGAGAGTCGAGGTTGAATTCTACAGGGAGCTATACGAATGGGATTTAGAGCTATATATTATGCTGAATGAGCTTGACCTATCTTAAATTACACTTCCACAAAATTGGTTGATTCTAGGTCTAGTTTAAACTAAGATTGCAAGATAAATAATTGAAACTAAGAAATTATTTTAGTTGTTGTTTCCAAATAATGCAAAAGGCCTAGGGCTATGACTTTCACCTAGGTGTTTGCCTAACGGCTTGTAAACTTTAAAGTTTATTTTGTTGGTCGGGGTGTATTATGGCTATCAACACTCAAGTACCCACTCAATACCTCTCGGTAAGAGAGTTATTTTGCCCAATTTAACTTTCTCAAGTCCAAATGGGTATTGAACAAAACAGTTGATAAAATGCTCAAGTCGGATTTTACTATCTCTAGGTTCAACCCTTTAATTGGGACTATCAATCTCTTGAGTTTGTCCCAATTTCTTGTTAGCCAAGTTTTCCTAGACTAAATCTCTCTTTCTCAAGTAGAGACTAAGTCAAATAGGCATGAACTAATGTTTGCAACCATTAATTCTACAATTAAAAGTAAGAACAAGGATAAATAATAAACACCCAACCATAAACAAGCCATAAATCAAATACCCATTAGGTTTACACTCAAGTGTTGGTCCATAACCCTAGTGAGAATCTAGCTACTCATAGTGGGTCCGCACATTTCTGGGTGCAGCCACGTAGGGCTCTTCTGCAGACCGCACATTTATGAGTGTGGCTGCGTAGCTGGCTTCTACAGCCATAAAATAATTATGCGGTCCACACTTCCTTTAATCTTGAATTGAGAAATCTCTAAACTTCTGTCCTTTGTTTGCTTCTGTGACTGCATATTTCATGTGCGGACCGCAATTTGCACTAGTCCTCTGACATGAATGCCTTTACAATCTGTGCCTGCAGATGGTAATCTGCGACCGCAAATGTAATATGCGGTCCACACTTGAGTTTATGTGCCTGATTTTGTCCTTAAGTTCAGATCATTCCTTCTTGAGTTGTATTTCATCTAGTGGGTCATTTTCCAATACTCCTATAATTAAGCATATTTTATCAGTTTTCGGGAATACAATTAAATGCTTTTGGACTAAAACGAAAGTTAAAAGGCGCTAATAAGTAGTCAAAATCCCCAGTTATCACCATGCTCTTTTGAAGAAGCAAGAGTTATATCCATCTACTCCAGGGGCTTTATCTTCATGTAATGCACACAGTGCTGCATATATCTCTTCCTATGTTACTTCCTTACATAAGCTCAATTGTTGTTCATGAGTAAGCTTAGATCCATTTTTCATAATTTCCTTGTTGATAACAGGCAAAGATGCAGCAGCAGTTCCCATCAAGCTCTTATAAAATTTAATTATCTCCTCCTTAACACTAGTAGGAGTAGTCTGTTTCTTTCCATCATCAGTGTAGATCAATAGTATCTACTTTCTTTGACTTCTCTCTTTCATGACAGCAGAGAAGTACTTAGTGTTGGAATCTCCTAGCTTGATCCATTTCGCTCTAGCCTTTTGTTTGAGGATACTTTCCTTAATAAGTGACTATTTCTCCAAGTTCTGTAGGATAGTCTTCTCTCGTAGTAGCAGATTGTCTGAATATTGTAGCCTCGTTTCCTCCTGAACTTGAATACGGTCAGCCCTGGTATTTTCAATTCTCTCAACAATGCCCTTATACTCAGTAGTATTAAGTCTTTTGAATTGAGGTTTCAAAGCTTTCAGTTTCTTCCAAATGTTCTCCATTTGATCATTAGCTTCCTTTCTTCTCCATAGATTGCAAAACAATTGTATTAAACTCATCATAGGAAGCCCATACATTAAAAAACCTAAAGGGAGTTCTAATGTTGAGTTTCACATTTTTTATATTGACAAGCATTGGTGAGTGGTTAGAGATTAAATGTATATCATATTCTGTGTGCACATGACCCAAGTTCATCATCTAATTATCATTGCCAAAGATCCTTTCAATTTTGCTCACAATCCTTTTAGCCCATTGTTGATTATTGGACCAGGTATAGTAGTCTCCTCTCTATAGTAGTTCATTCAATAATAGATTGTATATGCAATCAGAAAAGTTAGTAATTTCATTCAGTATCACAGGGTTGTCATACATCTTGTCTTGTGTATATAACATAGCATTAAAATCACCACCTATCAGCCACAATTTGTTTGTTTGTGCAAAGATATCAGCCAGACTTGTCCATAGCTCCTTTCTCTGATCAAGTGTATTGAATCCATATACCAATGTTATATATGATTCAAATCCATCTAAATTTCCTTTAACTAGGCAGTGTATAATCTGAGCCTCTACTTTTTCAACATCAACACTATACGCATTTGGATCCCACGTGAACCATATTCTGCTATTCACAACTTTCTGGTAGTTACACTACAATGCACATCCTGGTAATATGTTTTTAATAACTCTCATCATATTTGGTTCTTTGACTCTTGTCTCAAGCAATCCAACTAGTTTAATATGTTTATTCTTTATGTATGTTAATAGCTCTTTCTACTTGTATCTCTTGTTTACATCCCTAATGTTCCACACCAACCAAGTCATTGAGATAGGGAGGGAGGCCAACTCTCTGAAGTAGGCAGGTTATTATTACTCCTTAATCCATTTGTTATCTCTGAAGTTCTATTGTTCCTATGTATACTAGATGCCAGAACTGGAAATTCTCTGGGACAACTAAGTTTGGGACTTTTATGCTCTTGCTCCTCCCCTCGGATGCTTTCCTTAGCAGGTCCTATAATGCTCATCTGGTCCTCCCTGGCAAGCAATTTCATCTTCCTCTATCCAATTTCCTGTTGATAATGCTCATCAGATGTGGCTTTGACAGTCACCATAACCCTAGTTGCCTTATCAGTCTTGTCAATAACCACTTTTGTTCTCCACTCATGTATCACCTTTGGAGGTCCAACATCTGTATGTGCTGGCTAGTTGGCATTTTCTCTTGGTCTTCTCCTTCTCCTTGGCTGCATAAAGGTCTGATCCTCAACTTCTTTTTGCTTGCAGTGGTGATCTATTATGAAGCAAACCTCACAAAATTCTGGTTTCCAATCGTATTCAATCGATTATTCAAATTGTCTCCCATCTGGTTCCCATACTACGACACTAGTATGAAGTGGCCTTGTAACATTTATTTCAATGAGCATGCGAGCATAGGAAATCCTTTTCTGTTTTGAGGTACACTCATCAGTATACAATAGTTCCTATTGTACTGGCAATCCTATTCAGTGATTATCCTCCCTAACAACTCATGGGTAGGTTTGGCAATACCATCCACAGGGGAATTTCCTGCAGGAACTCCTTTGTGAAATCAAAATTAACAGTCCTTGGCTTCAATATCATTGATTGTTATTGATTGTATAAGGCCCAAAATATAAGATTTTATGCATGTCACTTGTAGACTGAAATTTGATAACATAATATCCTTCCTCGTGGTAAAATACCTTTGGTTCAGTTACTCGATTCCAACTCTATTTCACAAACCTATGCATATAGTTATATCCCGGTGTCTCTCCAATTACATACACAATCAGTGCACTCTTCCATTTTTGGATTTCTCTATCAACATCATCCTTTTCCAGTTGAACTACAACTTTCCCCTCAACAATTGCAGGAGGAATGTAATATAGTTTTAAACCATTTTCAGAACTACGATTACCTGCAAAGAGGGATATCCGTGCAATTGGCTTCTCCTTGTTCTCAATTGTTGGTTCCAGATCTGGGATGCCCTTACTTGTACTCGCCTGATCTGTTGCCTTCACTGGTGTAATCTCCTTTCGCACGCTTAGAGATAGGCTAGTGCTCAAGTCCAGTCTCTTAGCGGTCTGCTGCACAGTTGATTCCACTTGTTTCTGCTTTAAATTTAACTCAATCAATAAAACAGGAGTAGTCACCGGTTGTGTCAACTTTGGTTTTTTCGGTTTCATGTGAGCTTAAGCTGATTGACCTATAGTAGCTAATGGTTGCAACCTAGGTCGTCCACAAGCTCCACCTCTTCCACTAGCCATAACCACGGTGGACATACGTTTAACTAAAGTGCGCTGAGGGCATGGGAGCTAGTGAGAGAAAGCAGACTTTTGTATCATATATAAGAAACTTCACTCCTATTATCATGATCTACATCATAATGTCAAGTCTCAAAATTTAATCAAGGACCTTATCAAGTCAATCACACAATTAATGATAACTATGATAAAAGAATATCATATGCCATATATTTTTATACCCCCTCAGTTCCAATTTATGTGAACATGTTTGACTGGGCACGGAGTTTGAGAAAAAATGAAGACTTTTGAAATTTGTAGTCTTAAACAAGTCAATAAGGGGCCCATAGTATTTTTGTGTGGTTATAAAAGATTCTCGTTAAGGGTAAAAATGTAAGTTTAAGCTAAATTGTTTTGAAATTTAAAAAGGGTCTTCTTTTAGGAACAGACCAAAAAGTAAATAGGTTCACATAAACTTGAACGGAGGAAGTATCAAATAACGTTCATAAAAATAAGTTCAAATCATCAAATATGATCTAGGCATATCTATTGTATCCCTAGCAGACACAATCTCAATGTTGGATATTCAAGTGTTTAAACTAAGTTGGAAGAATTTTCTTATTTGTTTTTTAAGCTAATTGAGAATCAGAAATTAATGCTGCATACACCCTAAAACTGTGTTATTTCATTGAATTAGAATTTGAAAAGTACGTCTATTTATTGCAGACGAAACTTTCAAAAGGATAGAGCACAACTGCACCGAGAGATGGTAATCGCGGCGTAGGACTGTAGTTGGAAAGTATCTCCATCAACTAGAAATTTTGATGTTTCCTTTTCATCCTTTATACTTTGTGAGAATACATCCCAGCCCTCTACCAAGAGCCAAAAAACATCAACATTTGAAAAGTTATCACAAGCACGAAAAGAAAAGAAAAACAAGCAAGAAATAGTAAACAAATTCACCACATAAATCAAGAAAAACACATGACAGAATACATGACACTGACTATCGTTAGCTAATGGTGTTATATATATAAGCTGCAATTCTAAGTACCAAAATCTTAATTTCATTATATTTCGTCGCTACAACAAAAAGTGGATCTCTCCTGGTATTCGCTTCTAATTCTTCTGCTTGTTTCCATTTTCTTCCTTCATCAGTGGTTCTTTACTACTACAAACACCCAAAATAAGTTACCACCATCTCCAAAAGGGCTGCTAATCATTGGAAATTTGCATCAACTTGGGTCGCATCCTCATCATTCTCTGCATAAACTATCAGAAAAACATGGTCCAGTAATGCTACTTCACTTGGGCAGTAGGCCAGTGGTTGTTGCTTCCTCTGTTGATTCTGCTCGTGATATCATGAAAACCCACGATCTCGTCTGGTCAAGCAGACCTAAATCCAGCATTGCTGATAGACTATTTTATGGCTCCAAAGATATAGCCTTCAGTCCTTATGGTGAATATTGGAGGCAAGTTAGAAGTGTAACTGTGCTTCACCTTCTCAGCAACAGAAGAGTACAATCTTACCGTAATGTCAGAGACGAAGAAACACAGAGCATGATTGCCAAAATCAGGCAAGTGTGTGAATCGTCTTCGAATTCAGTGATAGATTTGAGAGATCTTTTCTGTTCTATGACTAACAACATAATTAGCAGAGTGGCCTTAGGGAAGAAATATAATGAAGGGGAAAGTGGAATAAATGCCAAGACCACCCTAGATGAAATTGTGAAACTTGTAGATGCGTCCAACGTCGGGGAATATATTCCGTGGCTTGAATGGTTCAATAAAATTAGTGGTCTTGACACCAAAGTGGAGAAAGCAGCAAAAGAGTTGGACACATTTTTGGAGAGTGTGATTGAAGAACATGTCAGAAAAGGAGAGTACAGTGCGGGGGAAGCTAAAGACTTCGTGGACATTTTGTTGGAAATTCAGAATGGAGATAAAACAGGCTATCCTCTTCAAAGGGATTCATTGAAAGCTATTCTCTTGGTAAGCCTCTCGTACTTCCACATGGAATATTTCTTTTTTTGTGTGCGCGCATGAAAACATTAAAATCTTACAAAGCATTAATTCTAAACTCATAATTTCAAAAGTATAATATATTCAAGAGATAATTTTATCCATGGTCATTGAACTTTTGTATTTATTACCCAAAAGTCATTTTTTTTTTACGTAAAAATCATTCAACTTTATGTTCATTACAAAAAAGTCACTACTCTTTCTTTTGTTACACAAAAATTATTTTACTTTGCTCTAGTTATCACAAAAATAGCGTTTTTACTTGAAAAGTCTATTATGTCCTTGATATTATATAAACCTTCATATTTATGTAATACCTTCTATATTATACACTATATAATATATTTTTAATTATGTATTTTATTTATAAATAAAATAACTTAACATTATTTTTATAAAATATTCGTATATTTTATTTTCTTTTTTAACTTTAATTTTCAAGATATATTAGTAGCATTATAAAATAACTTTTTTTAATTTAATTGACCAACCAAAGTTGGTCGGTAATTTCTGACCAACTTTGATCGGTATTCTCTTACGACCTTCAAAATACCGACCACACGTTAATGGTCGCATTTTGGATGATTATCGGCCATTACCGACCAACTTTGGTCAATTCTTTTGACAGTTTTTCCCGAATTTCTAGTAATGTAATTTTTCAAATAACCAATTATCCAGGAAAATTCCCAAGAAAATATCCTCAGCTAAATTCACGTGTAGTACCTAGGGATTTTCCTTCAGATTAACATACGATTTTTTCCTCATTTTCTTTGTTTGTTTACCTGCGAATTTTCTCACGGAAATGTACTTGCCGATTTATTTCTCTACTAATATATATTAAAGTTATTGACAAACTTAATAACGCTACTAATATATTTTGAAAATTAACATTAAGAAAAAAATCAAATTAACAAATATATTATAAAAATAATAAATAAATTAATATTAAGTTATTTTATTTTTAAATAAAATGCATAGTTAAAAATATATTATATAGTATATAATATAGAAGGTATTACATAAATATGAAGATTTATATAATATCAAGGGCATAATAGACTTTTCAAGTAAAAATGTGATTTCTGTGATAACTAGAGCAAAGTAAAAATAATTTTTGTGTAACAAAAGAAAGAAAAGTGACTTTTGTGTAATGAACACAAAATTGAATGACTTTTACGTAACAAAAAAAAAAAGTGACTTTTGAATTACAAACACAAAAGTTCAATAACCATAGATAAAATTATCTCTATATTCAACCATCAAGTCCAAATCCCGAACTCGGATAGTTGACCCATAGGCCTTAAGAACATGACATGCATATTTTATGCCTTTTTTCCCTTCCTATGTCTGTTGTGTTTTTTTAAGAACTAGTTTGTTTGTACGCATGTTGCAATTGTATTTTGTATTAATTAGTATAATTTTTTGTCATTACATTTTTTACTATATCTTTTTACTCGTGATCTCTAATAGGTACGTTAATACCTTTTTTGAGAAAGGAGAAAAGATACTGATGAAATAAAAACAATATGATGAAATTTGAAGTTAATTATAAGTGATCTCTAAAATTAATCTGGAAACGAAAATACTTAATGTTGGTGATGGGTCTTTTCCATTCTTTTGCTTCTTCTTCTTTCTTCATCACTGCTTCCTCCTTATCCTCCTTTATGAGGGTACTTATTTACAAACCATGTCATGATTTGACATGGTTCTTGGAGGGAAGGATGTCGGGGGTCTATTTGGAAATAGCCTCTCTATCTCAGGGTAGGGATAAAGTTTGTGTACACATTACCCTCCCTAGACCCCACTAAATAGGATTATATTGGGTTGTTGTTATTGTTATTGTTGTTGTCATGATTTGATTTTCATAAAAGGAGGAGACTGTTTATAAAATACAAAAATTAAGGATAATAAGAGCACATATTAAGTGAAAAACAAACTGACAGTGGATGAACCTTCCCCAACATGTGTACATACCTAGAGGCTAGAGGTACTCTAGGAGAGAGCAAAGCAGTGAGCGCATGGAGTACGACGAACCTAGCCCATTAGCTAAAGGGTTCGATTGAACCTAGTAGCTTTGGTTCAATCTTGTATTTATTAAAAAAAATATATTAAATATGCACTAATTATTAATATAGAACTCAGTAACTTAAAAGGATTAGAATCATGACCTCATAAAATTTAAATTCTAACTCCGCCTCTTATAGAGTATATATATACCATGCTCTTCTGAAAAGGAATGATATATCAAGCATGCAAAGGCAGAAGCATTGAATATGATTGCTTCCAGCTTTTCAGTCATTACGGGCCAACCAGCTTGTTGTAAAGAATGAAATCTCCAAAAACGCAACTATTAGCTAGTATATCAAAAGCATGTAGATGAATCCCATATCTTATTTTTGTAGATGAATCTGAATAAGATTGTTTTATCAATTGCAACTATTCAGATTCTTCTATTTATGATTAGAGAATTAACATTGGTAAATATACCCGTTTAGGAAGAAATGATTTAGTTTTCATCGTTTTATGAATTGCAACTATTCAAACTATTCAGTTTTGGGGAGTTACGAAGACACATACCCATTTCATAGTTTTCTTAAAGACGTTAAAGTCCATCACTTTTCAAGGCTAATTTTGTCGAAGTAATATTTAAGTGAAGGGTAAAATGGGCATTTAATTATTTATGGGTATTTTGAGTCTTTTAACTTTTTACTTCATTTGTTCCCGCTTTTAATGTAGTATGATATGACCATTGAAATTTTGAATTGTATTAGTATTGCTCCATAATTAAAGATTTGGTGTCTTAAAATATTTGTTTTAGTATTTTCTTCAAATTTTTTTAAATCAGTGAATGTGAAACTGCACCAACTGTTCTAATGCTTCATCCACCCATGGTTAGCAACTGCAATTCTAATATTGGAAACTCTAGATGCTTCAAAGGACTAAATTTTGAGCTGATTCCCTTTGGAGCAGGCAGAAGGGGTTGCCCAGGAATTACTTTTGCTATTATTGTAAATGAGCTAGCATTAGAAAGGCTTGTGCACAAGTTCAATTTTGCATTACCAGAAAGGATGAAAGGGGAGGATTTGGATATGACTGAAGGCACTGGCATCACTATTCGTAGGCAATCACCTTTGCTAGCAGTGGTTACTCCTTGCTCTACTTAGGAGCAGTTTCTGAAATATTCGCCCATATTGAATACTCCAGAGATATGAAGAATAAGAGCTCTAAAATAATGTTGTAATAAAAATATGATAATAAAGCTGTGTGATATATGCTTCCGAGAACAATGTAAAAGAGAAAAGGCCAAATACATAGGGAGGAGCCCCTTAAACTTGACACTATTTTTCATTTAGGCACTTTAACTAAGGTATGTACCTATTGAACACTCTAACCTCAACAAAAGTGAGCCACTAAAACACAATAGGATGATATGGCAAGAAAAGTATTTTTCACATCTCCTGAGCGCGCGAGTTGATCCAAACACAAAAGTTTTTTCTTTTTTTTTAAAGATCATTTTTTCCTGAAAATCACTTCACCAACTTTAATCTCTAAGCCACCTTTAACCATCGCCAAAGAAATCACGTATCATCTCACTTGGAGCCATTGCGGGCAATTATTGCCGACAAGCTTAACGTTCATATTGATCTCAACTTCTATTGTTTAGCTCTAACAACCTTACACAAACTAAAGACCACTCTTTTTCAACCCAAAAATGCCACCTTCAACCAGATTTTTACATTGGCGCCCTAGTCAACTCAGTCAAGTGAAATCACATCACTTATTTCCTATCTTATGAAAACTTTGATTCTTTACGTATCAAATATTTACAGTTTTGAGTGGCCTTAATGTTACTGTGTAATTCCTGGTCGTGATAGTGACAGGTGTTATTTTGTATTGTTATCATATCACCGCCAATATTTTAAAAGAATTAAATTAAAATCAGTAGAAGACTAAAATAGCAATTGAGCTTAATTTTTTACCAAACAAAAATGGAAAATAAGTGTTAGGGTGATGAATGTGATCAAGAAAAAGGGAAATGGGTATTCTGTTTTGAGAATAAATCCCCCACAATTATTCACGGTACTAAAAGCTAAATAATAATGTAGCACCGAGATACGCTAATTAACAAGAATAAAAGAGTGACAACAACATCAAGATTTTTTACGTGGAAAACCCTTCTGAATAAGGAAAAAACCACAGTCCCGAGACGAGCAACTGATACCACTATAGCAAGGAATTTTACACTTTGTAGGTCCGAGTAAAATACTCCAAAGGCCACTACAACACTCAAAAGAAATAACCCTCTTTTGATATTCTCACCTCACTACAATATCACTCACTCTCTTATTTTTCTCACAGACTATTTTCTTATACCTTGTATGTGAAACCTCACTCTTTTTTTCTCTCTTTGTTGGTATGTAGAAATAAGAGCCGAAGATTTCCTTTTATAGGCGGAGCCTCTCTCTCTCTCACGCCTACTACATTTGACATTTTCCTTCTGCAGCATACCCTTTTTGACAATGCAGAAGAAAAGAGTAGCTGCCAATTTAGAAAACCATCAAAGGAAGAAAGTCTTCCTTAATTTATGGGATAGACCCCACAAATCTCCCCCTCCAGTCCCATTCACCTGAAGGAGGTAACACCGGAGATTCTAGTTTGAGCGCATGCCGACAAGTTCTTTGCAAAGCTCGAACTTGTCTCTTGGTACTACATTGGTTAGCATATCTACATGATTTTCACTCGTGTGAATCTTTTTGAACTGTAAAGATTCGTTCTCCACCTGCTCACAAATGCAATGATAACTCACATCTATATTCTTTGTTCTTGCATGGTACATGGAGTTCTTGCTCAAGTCTATTGCACTTTGACTTTCACAATAGACGACATACTCCTTTTGATGCAATTCCAGCTCTTGAAGGAACCTCTTGAGCCATACCATCTCCTTGCTAGCTTCTGTAGCGACAATGTACTCTGCTTCAGTTGTTGAAAGTGCAACACACTTCTACAAATTAGACTGCCATGATATATATCCCCTGAAAATGTAAACAAATATCCAATAGTGGAATTTCTATAATCAATGTCACCTGCCATATCATCATCTATATATCCCTTCAAGATTGGATCTGATCCTCCAAAGCACAAACAATCTCCTACAGACCTATTAGGTACCTGAGTATCCACTTGGCTGCTTTCCAATGTTCCTTTCCAGGATTTTCAAGAAACCTACTCACAACACCAACTGTGTGAGCAATATCAGGTCTGGTGCATACCATTGCATACATCAAGCTTCCGATTGCTGAAGAATAAGGAACTCTAGCCATGTTCCCTTCCCTTTCTCCTCCACTTTTGTAGGACACATCTTCTTGCTCAACTTTAGATAACTAGCAAGAGGTACACTGACTGGATTAGCATTTTTCATGTTGAAGCGTTTCAGTAGACGTTCAATGTACCTCTTCTAAGATAGCCACAATTTTCTGCTTTTTTGCTCTCGACCTATCTTCATTCCCAAAATTTGTTATGTTGGGCCCAAGTCTTTTATATCAAATTACTTAGGACAAATCTCTCTTTAACTTTGCAATCATCTCCTTGTCTTGTCCTGCAATCAATATGTCTTCCACATACAACAACAATATAATAAAGTAATTATCAGAAAATCTTTTGAAGTATACACATGGAACAGAATAGGTCTTTATGTATGTTTGACTTTTCATGAATGAGTCAAACTTAATGTACCACTGCCTTGGTGCCTGTTTCAATCCATAAAGACTCTTGTTCAATTTGCACACAATGTATTTTTTTCCAGCTACTTCAAATCCTTCTGGATGCTCCATATAAATCTCCTCTTCTAAATCTCCATGAAGAAATGCAGTTTCACATTCAACTTCTCTACTTCAAGATCTAGGCTAGCTGCTAAGCTTAAAATTGTTCGAACAAAAGTCATTTTGACAACAAGCGAAAAAATTTCATCAAAATCAATACCTTTCTTTTGTTCGAAGCCTTTAACCACTAATCGAGCTTTGTATCTCACCAGCTTGCCATTTCTATCTTTCTTTAGTATAAAGACTCATTTGTATTTGAGTGATCTTATACCCTTTGGAAGTTCAACCAGCTTGTACGTGTCATTTTTCTGTAGAGGAGCCACCTTTTACCATCGCCAAGGAAATCACAAATCATGTCACTTCGAGCCATTGCGGACAATTATTGCCGACAAGCTTAACGTTCATCTTGATCTCAACTTGTATTGTTTAGCTCTAACAACCTTACACAAACTAAAGACCACTCTTTTTCAACCCAAAAATGCCACCTTCAACCAGATTTTTACATTGGCGCCCTAGTCAACTCAGTCAAGTGAAATCACATCACTTATTTCCTATCTTATGAAAACTTTGATTCTTTACATATCAAATATTTACAGTTTTGAGTGGCCTTAATGTTACTGTGTAATTCCTGGTCGTGATAGTGAAAGGTGTTATTTTGTATTGTTATCATATCACCGCCAATATTTTAAAAGAATTAAATTAAAATCAGTAGAAGACTAAAATAGCAATTGAACTTAATTTTTTACCAAACAAAAATGGAAAATAAGTGTTAGGGTGATGAATGTGATCAAGAAAAAGGGAAATGGGTATTCTGTGTTGAGAATAAATCCCCCACAGAAATAATATTCACGGTACTAAAAGCTAAATAATAATGTAGCACCGATATACGCTAATTAACAAGAATAAAGAGTGACAACAACACCAAGATTTTTTATGTGGAAAACCCTTTTGAATAAGGAAAAAAACCACGGCCTCGAGACGAGCAACTGATACCACTATAGCAAGGAATTTTATACTTTGTAGGTCCCAGTAAAATACTCCAAAGGCCACTATAACACTCAAAAGAAATAACTCTCTTTTGATATTCTCATCTCACTACAATATCACTCACTCTTTATTTTTCTCACAGACTATTTTCTTATACCTTGTATGTGAAACCTCACTCTTTCTTTCTCTCTTTGTTGGTGTGTAGAAATGAGAGCCGAAGCTCTCCTTTTATAGGAGGAGCCTCATCTCTCTCTCACGCCTACTATATTTGACATTTTCCTTCTGCAACCTACCCTTTTTGACAATAAAGAAGAAAAGAGTAGCTGCCAATTTAGAAATCCAACAAAAGAAGAAAGTCTTCCTTAATTTATGGGATGGACCCCGCAAATCTCCTCCTGCAGTCCCATTCACCCGAAGGAGGTAACACCGGATATTCTAGTTTGAGCGCATGCCGACAAGTTCTTTGCAAAGCTCGAACTTGTCTCTTAGTACTACCTTGGTTAGCATATCCGCATGATTTTCACTCGTGTGAATCTTTTTGACCTGTAAAGATTCGTTCTCCACCTGCTCACGAATGCAATGATATCTCACATTTATATTCTTTGTTCTTGCATAGTACATAGAGTTCTTGCTCAAGTCTATTGCACTTTGACTTTCACAATAGACGACATACTCCTTTTGATGCAATTCCAGCTCTTGAAGAAACCGCTTGAGCCATACCATCTCCTTACCAGCTTCTCTAGTGGCAATGTACTCTGTTTCAGTTGTTGTAAGTACAACACACTTCTACAACTTAGACTGCCATGATATATACCCCCTGAAAATGTAAACAGACATCAAATAGTGGATTTTTTGTTATTAATGTCACCTGTCATATCATCATCTATATATCCCATTAAGATTGGATCAGATCCTCCAAAGCACAAACAATCTCCTACAGTACCTCTTAGGTACCTGAGTAACCACTTGACTGCTTCCCAATGTTGCTTTCCAGGATTTTCAAGAAACCTGCTCACAACACTAATTGTGTGAGCACTATCAGGTCTGGTGCATACCATTGCATACATCAAGCTTCCGATTGCTGAAGAATAAGGAACTTTAGTCATGTTCCCTTTCTCCTCCACTGTTGTAAAACACATCTTCTTGCTTAACTTTAGATGACTAGCAAGAGATGTGCTGACTGGCTTAGCATTTTTCATGTTGAAACGTTTCAGTACACGTTCAATGTACCTCTTCTGAGATAGCCACAACCTTCTGCTTATTTGCTTTTGAACTATCTTCATCCCTAGAATTTGTTATGTTGGACCCAAGTCCTTCATATCTAATGACTTGAACAAATCTCTCTTTAATTTTGCAATCATCTTATTATCTTGTCCTGCAATCAACATGTCTTCCACCTACAACAACAATATAATAAAGTTATTATCAGAAAAGATTTTGAAGTATACACATGGATCAGAATAGATCTTTATGTATGTTTGACTTTTCATGAATGAGTCAAACTTAATGTACCACTGCCTTGGTGTATGCTTCAATCCATAAAGACTCTTGTTCAATTTGCGCACCATGTATTTTTTTTCTAGCTACTTCAAATCCTTCTGGCTGCTCCATATAAATCTCCTCTTCCAAATCTTCATGAAGAAATGCAGTTTTCACATCCAACGCTCTACTTCAAGATCTAGGCTAGCTGCTAAGCTCAAAATTATTCGAATAGAAGTCATTTTGATAACAGGTGAGAAAATTTCATCAAAATCAATACCTTTCTTTTGTTCGAATCCTTTAACCACTAATCGAGCTTTGTATCTGACCAGCTTGCCATTTCCATCTTTCTTTAGTTTAAAGACTCATTTGCATTTGAGTGGTCTTTTACCCTTTGGAAGTTCAACCAGCTTGTACATGCCATTTTTCTGTAGATATTCCATTTCTTCTTTCATGGCTTTTATTCACTGGTTCTTTTCTGGATAGGACAGTACCTCCTTGATACTTTCTAGCTCCCCCTCATCACTGATGATCACATACTCTGTGGAAGGGTACCTGCATGACTCTACCTTTGGCCTCTCTGATCTCCTTAGAGGTTGAGGTTATTCTTCTTCCTTAGTAGGGTACTCCACTTGCTCAACATCATCATCAAGTTGATACCCCTGCTTAATAACCTCACCACGTAGCTCTCCCTGCTCGACAACCTCGTCGGTCGTACTTTCTTTACTTGTGAGATAGTTAGAAGAAGAATGAATTGTAATAAGATTAGGAATTGTACCATGCTTGGCTTTCCCTGACCTATCATCAGCAGTTCCAACTTCACTTTCTCGGAAGACTACATCTATGCTTTTGATGACCTTCTTCTTTACAATATCCCACAATCTGTACCCAAACTCTTCATCTCCATATTCGATAAATATGCAGGGAACAGATTTATCATCCATTTTTGTTCTATGCTCTTTTGGTACATATGCAAAATCTCTGCAACCGAACACCTTCAGATGCGAGTAAGACACCTCCTTGTTGGTCCAAACTCTCTCTGGGATGTCAAACGCCAACAGAACTAATGGACTCCCATTGATCAAGTAACAGGCTATCTGAACCGCTTCACCCCATAATGACTTAGGCAGTTTAGCCATTCTGAGCATGCTTCTCACCTTCTCCACAATGGTGCAGATCATCCTTTTGGCTACGCCATTGTGTTGTGGGGTTCCAAGAACTGTCTTTTCATGTCTGATTCTATGGCTCAAACAATACTCTTAAAATTCTCGTAAAGTGTACTCACCTCCATTTTCACTTCGAAGACGTTTTAGCTTTCGACCCGTCTCCCTTTCCACCAAAGCCTGAAACTTCTGGAAAACTTTAAACACTTGATCTTTGGTTTTCAAAATATATATCCATAATTTTCGTGAAGCATCGCCAATAAAAGTGACAAAATATTTATTACCTCCCATCGATTCAATTTCTATCGGACCACAAACATCAGAATATACTAAATCAAGTATATTTAATTTTCTTTCCGACAATGTCTGAAATGAGACTCTATGATGCTTAACAAATAAATAGTAGTCACAAGGTTTAACTGTTGTACCTTTGGCATAAGAAATGAGTGATTTATTAGCAAGACTCTGGAATTCCTTCTCGCTCATATGACCCATTCTTTTGTGCCACAAATATGCAAAAATCTCATCTTGTGTCGCGTTCAATTCACCTTGGCATATTTTTTCATTTGTCCTGTACAACGTGCCACGAGCAACTCCCATTGCAATCACCAATGATCCCTTGATGAGTATCCACTTTTGATTTGCAAAATATTTCTCATATCCATCTCAGTCTAACGCAATTCCCGAGAACATGTCATCCGCAAATCAGGTACATGCCGCACGTCCTTTAGAACCAATGTGCATCCGACATTTGTCTTAATACAAATATCACCAATTCCTGCAATCTTTGAGTAACTTGTGTTACTCATTCTCACTGTGCCAAAATTGCCTTGTACATATCTGCAAAAAAGATCTCTTACCAGTGTGGCATGGTAAGATACCGCTGTGTCAACCACCCATTCTGACTCTGGACCTGACAGGTGCATGCATTCTTCTTTCTCATTTATAAAGAGGACAATATTATTATTGTTTTGCACCATAGCGGTTGTGTATTTGTCATTCTTTTGGCCACTGGTTTCACCTTTGCCCTTCCTTGGATTTGGGCAATCTCTTTTGAAGTGACCAGGTTGGTCACAGTTGAGCAATTTTTGGCTCTTGATTTAGATCGGTTCTTTGATTTCCCACGAGCTCTGAATCTACCACAGTTGCTTAAACTCCTTTGATAACTCCTGTCTCTACCTTCTGTGATGAGAGCCTGTCCTTAATTTTTAGGTTTCTTTCTCTTCTTCTCATTAAGTAGAAGAGTCAATGTCACATCTTTCAACTCAATGGTAGTCTTACCGTGCAAGATGGTTGTTTTTAAATTATCATACAAAGATGGCAACAAGTTCAATAGCAAGATGTCTTTATCTTCTTCCTCGATTTTCATTCCGAAGTTGGCAAGCTGTATAATTAGTCCATTAAACATATTTAATATGACAAAAAATTCGTACCTTCACCCATGTGTAGGACGTATAACTGCTTCTTCAGGTACAATTTATTTGTCAGTGTTTTGGACATGTATAGGCTTCCAACCTTGTTCAAATGCCACGTGCAGTGTCTTCATCAATAATGTTATTTACCACATCATCTGATAAGTGAAACCTGATTGAACTAGCAGCTCTCTCATCCAAATCAACCCAATCCTCAACTTTCATGGTATCATGCTTTTTGGCATCAGCATCTAGTACCTTGTGTAATCCTTGTTGGATGAGCAGATCCCTCATCCTTCTTTGCCATGTTGAGAAACCATTATCTCTGTTGAATTTTGTTACCTCGTACTTTACTCCGGATATTTTTATTTTTCACCGAGTATAATACTACCAACAATGAATAGTATTTCAGTGAATGAGCAGAACTTGTGCTCTAATACCAGTTGTTGGAAATAAATCTCCCACAGATATAATATTCACGGTACTAAAAGTGAAATAATAATGTAGCATCGAGATACGGTAATTAACAAGAATAAAAGA
The DNA here is from genome assembly GCF_000715075.1 of Nicotiana tabacum. Classification (NCBI taxonomy): domain Eukaryota; kingdom Viridiplantae; phylum Streptophyta; class Magnoliopsida; order Solanales; family Solanaceae; genus Nicotiana; species Nicotiana tabacum. The sequence goes on along the minus strand of NC_134085.1, from coordinate 168,515,774 downwards.
GTGACAATAACACCAAGATTTTTTAAGTGGAAAACCCTTTTGAATAAGGGAAAAACCACAACCCCGAAATGAGCAACTGATATCACTATAGCAAGGAATTTTACACTTTGTAGGTTCGAATAAAATACTCCAAAGACCACTATAACACTCAAACGAAATAACCCTCTTTTGATATTCTCACCTCACTACAATATCGCTCACTCTCTATTTTTCTCACAGACTATTTTCTTATACCTTGTCTGTGAAACCTCACTCTTTCTTTTCCTCTTTGTCGGTGTGTATAAATGAGAGCCGAAACTCTTCTTTTATAGGCGGAGCCTTTCTCTCTCATGCCTACTACATTTGATTTTTTTTGTTGCAGCCTACCCTTTTTGACAATACAGAAGAAAAGAGTTGTTGCCAATTTAAAAAACCAACAAAGGAAGAAAGTCTTCCTTAATTTATGGGATGGACCCCACATTCTATAGTGTGAAATATATTTTAGAAGAAAAAAAAAGAAAATGTAAAGCTTCGAATTTTGGACGTAAATTCAAAAGAACGGAAAGAAAAATTAAATTGTAGAAGAGGAAAAAAGAATAAAACGAAAAGCAGAAGACTGAACAAAGAACGAAAACGATGATCAATAGAGGGGATGGGACCGGTGAGGGGATCCAAAGTTGTTAGGAAGAAGAGCTTTTTTTATATTTTCATGTGGCTCTCGTTTATTTGTCTGATTTGCCATGTCAGAAGCAATTGTTGTCACGCGCCTGAACTTATTTATGTATATTGTGTGAAGTGGTTAATTGGCACACTTTTATTGGGGTTAGTGTGTTCAATAGGTATATGCTTTAGTTAAAGTGCCTAAATGAAAAATAGTGCCAAGTTTAAGGGGCTGCCTATGTATTTGGCCAAGAGAAAATAAAGTTATTTCATTGAGCTTGAGAATGGAATATAGCATAAGTTTTGGCAAGAATTTTATTTCTTACAATGGCTAAGACTATGTATTTGGACAAGAGAAAATAAAGTTATTTCATTGAGCTTGAGAATGGAATATAGCATAAGTTTTGCCAAGAATTTCATTTTTTACAATGGCTGTTGAGCCTACTATTTATAATTACACCTAGGGAAACAAGATTCGAGGATCAAACCCCTTTTAAATGACAATAAAGGGGTCATTGATGAATATGTAACGGCACACCATGAATTCAAATATTCTCTGCAACGGTTTTCCATTTAATATCTGGGAATGTTCTTCATTGAATGCTATCTGATGGTAATCACTCGATCTGCTCACGTTGACCATGCTCTCTTTGGGGTCTAACTGATGCCAATTGCAGTTGTTGATCCTGGTACTGGTTGTTTACTTGATTTACTTTATATTTTTCTTCGCTTCCATATGTCACATTATAAACCAATTCAATCCTATAAAATTTATACTTGTACTGATAGGAGATAATAGGTATTGATGCATGCAAATTGGATGAATGCCGAAATTATAAGAAAATGAGGAAAAGGATAAGAAAATTTGTGAAACTTTGTCAAGTTTTTGAAAAATAAGAAATTGAGTTTTGAGAGTCGATTTGCACTCGGATTTTGAAACTAATCACATATATGAACTCGTGGGGTCATAGGTAGACGGAACCTACCATTGGACCTGGGTTTCGACTGGGCGAGCTCCGTGTTGACTTTTGTTGACATTTTGAAAAAAGTGTAAAAATCTTAACTTTATCTATTTCAATTCAATTCCCTAGCATTGTTTGATGATATTGAGTCGATTTTTGTTAGATTTAAGCCGTGTGAGGTGAATTTTAAAAAAAAACTATTTTCGAGTGTTGAATTTGCCTAGTTGAGGTAAGTGTCTTGCCTAATTTCGTGTGGGAGAACCACCCCTTAGGATATGTATTGTTTGATTCAATTGTGCTAAGTGAAATTCGTGTACGTAAGGTGATGAGTGGGTACACGGGTTGTACATGTTATTATACCGGTTTAGGCTACTTAGACTATTTTCATGCTTTAAATGGATGTTATATCATATTATAATTCTTTTAGTCGATCTATTCGTACTAGTGTTAGTCTATCCTTCCATGCCTTAAATAATTTCGTTAATACTTATTCTACCTCCTAATTGATCATTTGCTCTCATGTTTTAGTTGAACTTGTTGCCTCTTTTATTGTTACATATTATCTCTTCATTGTTAATTATCATTATTTGAAGTAATTGTTCAGGTTATCCCTTTCCTTGTTGATTTCCATTATTTGAAACTCATTGCTAAATGTTATATCTTTTATTGTGAGTTAGTCTTATCTAATATCATGGTTATACATTATTTCTCTCATTATTGAGTTAATTGGTGCTGATATTGTGAATGTCATTAACACGTTGAGGCGAAGTTACTTATTATTGAGACACCTATCTTAATGAGAAATTTACATTCATTATTATTGTTGATATTCTTGTATATATTGTGGTGGAGCCATGGGTTATAGTTGTGAAAATATTGATATTGTTGTTGTTGTTGGCAAGTTGTGATATATGGGCACTTGTGGTACGAATTATTATTATGATATGATATTGATGCACATGAGGCGGTATAAGGCTTGGGGTTAATGTGCATGCAGCGGTATTAGGTAGGACTTATGTACGTGTTGCTGGTAGGGGAACTACGTGAATCCACATGGTGTCATAAGGTGGGATAAAGTGTGTGTAGCTATTTCGGGAAAACTGTTTTCAAAACGTATTTCAAATGTAAGGCTCACGCAACAGTATAAGAAAAGATTGCAATTGAAATTGAGAAATGTGAATATGAGGTGGTACCTCAGTTGTGATTCTTGATTATATGAGGCAGTACCTTGGTTTTAGTTTCATTATATACGAGGTGGTACCTCGTTATGATTCCTGCTGATTATTTCACGTTGCAAAGTGTTTTGGTGAAAATATTTCTTGTTGTTTCATTCTTTATTGTTCTAGAAGTTATTGTTAGTACATGATCTTGTATCCCCTTTAATTGCTTCTTTTATGCTATTTCCTTGTCGATTTCCGGTACTAGTTCATGCTATCATCTTATTTCGTATCAGTTGTTTCTTCACTTTCCAATACATATCCATATTACATTTTCATACTATTTATTTATATCCTAGTAGGTGTCTTGACCTGGCCCCATCACTACTGTACTAAGGCTAGGCTCGATATTTACTAGGTGCTTTGTGGTGTACTTATACTATGTTTCTGCATATTTCTGTGCAGATCCAGGTACGTTTGCTCGTGCCAGTCGTTAGAGATTATTTGTATTTACTTTTTAGGAGACTTCAAGGTATACCTGCTCCATGTCTGCATGCCTCGAAGTCTTCTTCCCTTTTATTCTGTTACTGTTGTAGTTCTTTCAGACATTGATGTAGTTATACTACATTAACTCTATAGAGCTTATGACTCAATTCCACTGGTTTTGGGGAGCAACTGTTCCGATTATGTTTTGTATCAAAATGTTATATCAGTATTCAATTTTGTTTTAGTATTTTGATAGATTGTTTCTGCCAAGTTATTATTATTTATTAGGTTTACCTAGTCGTGGAGACTAAATGCTATCACGACATCTTATAGAGGAAAATTGGGCTCGTGACAAGTTGGTATCAGAGCTCTAGGTTCATAGTTGTTACGAGTCATAAGCAGGTTTCATAGAGTCTTGCAAATTAGTACGGAGACATTTGTACTTATCTTCGAGAGGCCACAAAACTGTTAGAAAAACTTCACTTCTTTCATTCCTTATCGTGCGAATTGGTTGATTTCGAAAACTAAATCTTTGACTTTCTATTCTCTTACAGATGGTGAGTACACGCATCACTGGATCTAATAATCAGACACACATGCCCCCCACTAGAGACACGAGAGGTTGGGTCATGTGGTACAGACATAGCACATGCCCGAGCTACGGTAGAGGATCCACCAGTAGCTCTAGTCAAGGGACAGATGCCTGAGGTGCCTATTTCCACTCCAGCACTTCAGGAGTCCCTCGCACAGTTCCTGAGCATATTCGGTACCTTCGCTTATGCCAGGTTGATCCCACTTACGCCTGCCATATCTTAAACTGGGGGAGGAGCATAGACACCCATGCTCCGTACCCCAGAGCAGCAGGTCCAGGTTGATCAGGACCCAAAGTTTATACCGATACATCATGTTGCTCCGATTCAGCTCATGGTTGGGGAAGAAACATCTGAGGATGAGGAGCTTAGGCTCGAAAGATTCAAGAAGTACCACGCTCCTACTTTCAGTGGTTTGGCTTCAAAGGATGCACATGGTTTTCTTGAGGAGTGTCACCGTAGTCTCTGCACTATGGTTATTGTAGAGATGAGTGGGGTTGCGTTTACTGCATTCCAGCTAAAGAGAGCGGTATATCATTGGTGGCGAGCGTACGAGGTAGGTATCCCAGATGAGGCAGCTTTACTTACATGGGATTGGTTTAAAGAGTTTTTCTTGAGAGAGTTTGTTCCTCAGACCCTTCGGGATGCTTGGCGCGTGGAGTTTAAATAGCTGCGCCAAGGTAATATGACTGTGTTGGAGTATGTTGTCTGATTTAGTGATTTGTCCAAGCATGCACCTGCCTTGGTTTCTACAGTCAGAGAGCGAGTCCGTCGATTTATCGAGGGGCTCAACTTTGGTATTAGATTCAGCATGGCTAGAAAGTTGGAGACATATACTCCATATCAATAGGTAGTTGAGATTACACGGAGGTTGGAGGTTATTCGGGGTCGTGAGAGAGATGATAAGGAGGCCAAGAGGCCTCATGATACATAAGGATTTAGTGATGGTCACACTGTAGCTACAGCCCGTTATGGTAGGGGCTATGTAAGTCGTCCAGCCCATTTAGCATTTCCAGCTTCTAGTGGTCCTCCGGTTTTTCCAAAGTCTCTGATTGCACACTTTGCTCAGCCAGTTTCTAGTGCACCTCTAGCACGGGATACCTTTAGCGATCAGTCCAGCCGATCAGGCCCAAGCCAGTTCTAGTCGCCACTCCCACCGAGAGCTTGCTTTGAGTGTGGTGATACTCGCCACATGGTTAGATATTTCCCCAGACTTAGGATGAGTGCACCTCCACAGGCTACTCAGGCTCCACGGATTTAGTCAGGTCCACAGACTTTTCAGGCCATGATTGCTGCCCCAGTTGTTACTCCACCCGCACAACCATCTAGGGGTAGGTAATTGGCGGGTAGAAGATGTTCTAGAGGGGGAGGCCAGGCCGGATTTTATGATTTTTCAGGTAGGACAGACAGTTGCTTCAGACTCAATCATTATAAGTATAGTTCTAGTTTGCCGTAGAGATGCATCAGTATTATTTGATATGGGATCCACTTATTCATATGTATCATCGTACTTTGCTCCATATTCTGATATATCTCATGATTTTTTGAGTTCTCCTATTTATGTGTCCACACCTGTAGGAATTCTATTATCGTGGACCGTGTGTATCGATCATGTTTAGTTGTTATTGGTGGTTTTGAGACCAGAGTTGATCTATTGTTACTTAGTATGGTAGACTTTGATGTTATCTTGGGCATAGACTGATTATTGCCCTATCATGCTATTATAGATTGTCACGCCAAGACTGTGACACTGGCTATGCTAGGTTTACCATGGTTAGAGTGGAGAGGTGCATTAGATTATGATCCTAGCAGGGTTGTGTCATTTCTAAAGTCTCAGCAGATGGTTGAGAAGGGGTGTAATGCTTATCTAGCCTTTGTGCGGGACAACAGTGTTGATACTCCTGCCATTGAGTCAGTTCCGGTAGTGAGAGACTTCCTATATGTATTTCCAGTGGATCTTTTGGGCATGCCGCCCGATAGGGATATTGATTTTGGTATTAACTTATTGCCGGCACTCAGCCCATTTCTATTTCACCATATTGTATGGCCCCAACAAAGTTGAAGGAGTTAAAGGAGCATTTGCAAGATTTGGTTAATAAGGGTTTTATTCGGCCCAGTGTATCGTTGCGAGGTGATCCAGTCTTGTTTGTATATAAGAATGATGGTTCTATGCGCATGTGTATTGACTATCCTCAGTTGAACAAGGTTACAATGAAGAACAAATATCTATTTACACACATTGATGACTTATTTGATCAGATACAGAGTGCCAGAGTGTTCTCAAAGATTGATATATGGTCGGGTTATCATCAGCTGAAGATTCGAGGTTTGGATATTTCGAAGACTGTCTTTAGGACCCGGTACAATCATTACAAGTTTCTTATGATGTCATTTGGGCTGATCAATGCTCCAACAACATTTATGCAACTGATGAAAAATGTACTCCAACCTTATCTTACTTCATTTGTCATTGTGTTTATTGACGACATCTTGGTATACTCCCATATTCGGGAAGAGCAGGAGCGACACTTGAGGATCGTGCTCCAGACCTTGAGAGAGAAGAAGTTGTATGCAATATTCTCAAAGTGTGAATTCTGGCTTGATTCGGTGGTGTTTTTGGGTTAGGTGGTGAAGAGAGAGAGGATCAAGGTAGATCCGAAGAAGATTAAAGCAGTGTAGAGTTGGACCAGGTCGTTTTTAACCATTGAGATCTGGAGTTTCCTTGGTTTGGCCAGGTGTTATCGTCGTTTCGTAGAGTGTTTCTCATCTATTGTTGTTCCTATGACTAGATTGACTCAGAAGGATATTCCTTTCAGATGGACCGAGGAGTGTGAGGTGAGCTTTTAAAAGCTCAAGACTGCTTTGACTACAACCCCAGTTTTGGTGTTCCCTACAGACTCAGGGTCTTATATTGTGTACCGTGATGCATCACATATTGGTCTTGGCGCAATTTTGATACAAGACGGTAGGGTTATTGTCTATGCGTCTCGGTAGCTAAAGACCCATGAGAAGAATATCCAATCCACGACTTGGAGTTGGCAGCCATTGTCCATGCATTGAAAATCTAGCGGCATTATTTTTATGGTGTTCCTTACGAGGTCTTTACCGACCACTGGAGTCTACAACATTTGTTCAAACTTAAAGATCTTAACTTGCATTAGTGTAGGTGGTTAGACTTACTGAAGGACTACGATATCACCATTCTATATCATCGTGGGAAGGCCAATGTGGTGGCCGATGCCTTGAGTCAAAAGGCGGAGAGTTTGGGTAGTTTAGCATATGTACCGACAATAGAGAGGCCATTAGAATTGGATGTTTAGGAATTAGCAAACCAGTTTGTTAGATTGGATGTTTAGGAGCCTAGTCAAGTTCTTGCGTGTGTGGTTTCTTAGTTTTCTCTACATGACCAAATCAGAGAGCGTCAGTATGACGACCCCCATTTACTTTTCCTCAATGACACGGTTCAACACGTCGATGCCAAAGAGGTTACTATTGGGGATGATGGTATGTTACGAATGTAGTGTCTGGTAAGTGTGCCCAGTGTGGACGGTTTGCATGAGTTGATTCTTCAGGAGGCCCACAGTTCACGGTACTCCATTTATCCGAGTGATGCTAAGATGTATCAGGATTTGAGGAAGCACTATTGGTGGAGGAGGATGAAGAAAGACATAGTGGAGTATGTAGCTCGGTGCCTAAATTGTCAGTAGGTGAAGTATGAGCATCAGCGGCCGGGTGGTTTGCTTCAGTGGCTTGATATTCCCAAGTAGAAATGGGAATATGTCACCATGGACTTCATTGTTGGGCTCCTACAAACTCAGAAGAAGTTTGATGCGGTATGGGTGATTATGGATAGGTTGACCAACTCGTCTCATTTCATTCCAGTAGTGACTACCTATTCTTCAGAGCAGCTGGCTCGGATATATATCCGCAAGATTGTCCGACTTCATGGCATACCAGTATCTATCATCTCTGACCAAGGTACGCAGTTCACACCGCTTTTCTGGAAAGTAGTACAGTATGAACTAGGCACATGGATTGAGTTAAGCACAACATTTCAACCTTAGACTGACGGATAGTCTGAGCGAACTATTCAGATATTGGAGATACGTTTTGCACCTATGTTATGGATTTCGGGGGTGCTTGGGATCAGTTCTTCTCACTAACAGAGTTTTCCTACAATAACAATTACCAGTCGAGTATCTAGATGGCTCCGTATGAGGCTCTATATGGAAGATGGTGGCGTTCTCTAGTTTTGTGGTTTGAGCCGGGAAAGGCTAAGTTATTAGGCACAGATTTGGTTTGAGATGCTTTGGATAAGGTCAAAATGATCCAATATCAGATTCGTACAACCCAATCTAGACAGAAGAGTTATGTGGGTTGCAATCCGAGGTGTTGCATTCATGGTTGGAGAGCGAGTCTTGCTTTGGGTTTCACCATGAAGGGTGTGATAGGGTTCGGGAAAAAGGGAAATTTGAGCCCTAGGTATATCGTACCTTTTCTGACCCTTGAACGGATTGGAGAGGTGGCCTATAAGCTTGCCTTGACGCCTAGTTTATCTGAGGTTCATCTGGTATTCCATGCCTCTATGCTTCGAAAGTATTATGGTGATCTGTCTCATATTCTAAACTTCAAAACAGTCCAATTGAACGAGGACTTGACTTATATTTAGGAGCATGTGGCTATTTTGGACCGACAGGTCCGAAAGTTGAGATTAAAGGATATTCCTTCAGTGAAGGTTCAATGGAAATTTCATCCGATTGACAAGGTGACTTGTGAGACTGATCATGACATGCGGAGTCGTTATCCTCATCTATTCACCACTTCAGGTACGTCATTATGCACTTCGAGGATGAACGTTTGTTTTAAGAGAGGTAGAATATACGACCTAATTGGTCATTTTGTGTAATTGTGCCTCGTTACCCCTTTTATTGCTTCACACACATGTGTTTATGATTTTATGACTTGTGGGGTAGGTTAGTTTCATTCCAGGAAGCTTTCAGATTGATTTGGGCCCTTGATTCTTGACTTAGAAGTTTAAATTAGAAATATTGACCAAACTTTAACTTTTGTGAAAATGACTCCGGAACTGTATTTTTATGGTTCCGATAGCTTTGTATCGTGATTTCGGAATTGGGCATATGCCTGGAATTGGTTTTGGAAGTTCTTAGATTGATTTATGTTGATTTGCCGAAATTCGGCAATTTGAAGTTGAAAGGTTTGGCCGTAGGTTAACATTTAGCAATCGAGCTCGAAATTTAATTTTGGGTCTTGGATAGGTTCGTTACGTTATTTAGAACTTGTTTGAAAATTTTGGTGTCATTGGAAGTTGATTTGTTAGGATTCAGATGCTTAGTTGTAATTTTAGAAGTTCTTGAAAATTTTCTTGAATTTCATGCATTTTAGAGTTCAATTCGTGGTTTTAGATGTTATTTTAGTGTTTTGATTGTGCGAGCAAGTTTGTATGATATTTTTAGACTAGTGTGGATATTTGGTTTGGAGCCCCGAGGGCTCGGATGAGTTTCGCACATGTTCCGAAGTGTTTCAGACTGAAGTTGGCAAACATTTGGTGTCTGGTGCTCTAGTGTTGCAAATGCAAACACTAGGCTCGCATTTGTGAAGGTGACAAAGGAGGGGAAGTTGTCACATATGCGACCTCCCCTTCGCTTTTGCAAAGTCCACAGGATTCCAGCACAGTTCGCATTGGCGAGGGTCCTCCAGTTTGCAATTGCGAAGCTTTCATCACAATTGCGATGTTAACTTAGGTTGTCAAGGTTCGCAAATACGAGCCCTGGTCCGCAATTGTGAGGGTTCTCAAACGCAACATCTGGTGCTGGTTAAAAGGTTGTGAGACGGGATTTTTGAACTTATTCTCCCGTTTTTGAACCTTAGACTCTGTAGGAGGCGATTTGGAGAGGGGATTTTCATCTACCAACCTTGGGTAAGTGATTCTAATCCATTTTTAATTATATTCCATCAATATATCATAGATTTTAACATCAAAATCATGTGAATCAAAGTGAAAATTTGCGAAACTTTGTCAAGTTTTTAAAAAAATAAGAAATTGAGTTTTGAGAGTCGATTTGGACTCGGATTTTGAAACTAATCACAGATATGAACCCGTGGGGTCATGGGTAGATGGAATCTACCATTGGACCCGGGTGGACCTCGAGTTGACTTTTTGAGAAAAATGTAAAGATCTTAACTTTATCTATTGCAATTGAATTCCCTAGCATTGTTTGATGATACTGAGTCGATTTTGTTATATTTGAGCCGTGTGGAGGTGGATTTTAAGGGAAAAGCTATTTTCCAGTGTTGAATTGGCCTAGTTAAGGTAAGTGTCTTACCTAACTTCGTGTGGAGGAAGTACCCCTTCGGATTGGTATTGTTTGATTCAATTGTGCTAAGTGAAATCCATGTACGCAAGGTGATGAGTGGCTACACGGGTTGTACATGATATTTGACCAGTTTAGGCTACATAGACTATTCCCGTGCTTTAATTGAATGACATATCATGTTCTAATTCTTTTAGTCAGTCTATTCTTACTTGTGTTAGTCTATCCTTACATGCCTTAAATAATTTCGTTAATACTTATTCTACCTCGTAATTGATCATTTGCTCTCATGCTTTAGTTGAACTTGTTTCCTCTTTTATCGTTACATGCTCTCTCTTCATTGATAATTGTCATTATATGAGGTAATTGTTCATGTTATCCCTTTCTTTGTTGATTTTCATTATTGAAACTCATTGCTAAATGATATCTCTTTTATTATGAGTTAGTATTATCTAAATATCATGGTTATACATTATTTCTCTCATTGTTGGATTAATTGGTATTGAAGTTATGAAAGTTGTTAACACTATAAGGTGAAGTTACTTATTGTTGAGACATCTATCTTATTGAGCATTTTACATTCATTGTTGTTGTTGATATTCTTGTATACGATGTGGTGGAGCCATGGGCTATTGTTGTGGAAACATTGGTATTGTTGTTGTTTTTGGCAAGTTGTGATATATGGACACTTGTGGTACGAATTTTTATTGTGATATGATATTGGCGCGCATGCGGTAGTATAAGGCTTGTGGTTAATGTGCATCTAGCGGTATAAGGTGGGACTTATATGCGTGTTGCTTGTAGGGGAACTACGTGAAGCCACATGGCATTATACGGTGGGCTAAATGCGTGTATCTATTTCCGAAAATCTATTTTCCAAACCTATTTCAAATGTAAGGCTCATGCGTCGGTATTACGAAAGATTGTGATGAGAAATGTAAATACGAGGCATTACCTCGGTTGTGATTCTTGATTATACGAGGTTGAACCTCAGTTTTGGTTTCATTATACACGAGACGGTACATCGTTGTGACTCTTGTTGTTTATTTCACGTTGCATAGTGTTCTAGTGGGAATATTTATTGTTGTTTCATTCTTTACTGTTCTTGCAGTTGTTGTCCGTACATGATTATTGTAGCCCCTTTAGTTTCTTCTATTATGCTATTTCCATTGTTGATTTCCATTATTTTATATCAGTTGTCTCTTTACTATCCATTACTACTCTACTAAGGTTAGGCTCGATACTTAATAGGTACCTTGTGGTGTACTTATAATATGCTTCTGCACATTTTTGTGCAGATCCAGGTATGTCTTCTCATGCCGGTCGTTATAAATTATTTGTAGTTCCTGCTTGGGAGACTTCAAGGTATCCCTGCTCCATGTCCGCTGGCCTCAAAGTCACCTTCCCTTTTATTCAGTTACTGTTTTAGTTCATTCAGACAGTGATGTAGTAGTCATACTAGATTTACTCTATAGAGTTTATGACTTAGTTTCACCTGTTTTGGGGAGCATACTGCTGAGAGTATGTTTTGAATCGAGAGGATATATCAGTATTCAATTTTGTTTTAGTATTCTAATAGATTGTTGCTGCTAAGTTATTATTATTTATTAAGCTTACCTAGTCGTAGAGACTAGGTGCCATCACGACATCCTACAAAGAAAAATTGGGGTCGTGACACATCAGTGGTTCTTTACTACTTCAAACACACAAAATACGTTACCACTATCTCTAGAAGGGCTACAAATCATTGGAAATTTGCATGAACTTGGGTGGAATCCTCACCGTTCTCTCTGTAAAATATAATAAAAATATGGTCCAGTGATGCTACTTTAATTTGGCAGTAAGCCAGTGGTTGTTGCTTTCTCTGTTGATGTTGCTCGTGATATCATGAGACGCCACGACCTTGTCTGGTCAAACAGACCTGAATCCAGCATCGCTGATCTACTATTTTATGGATCCAAGGACATTGGTGTTAGTATTACTGTGTTCAAAATCAGAAAATCAGAGAAGCAAACAAATCTTAGTTTAATAAACAAATCGTAAAATCATTCTGAGCCCACTGAATTCACGGTGTGTTCTTAAGGAATTTAATCCCCTCACTGTTGCCCAAGGTTATGAATTAATTCCTCCAAGGATAGAACGGAATAACTATTTTGTGATAGTGGCGCTGCAAATCACAGAACATCAGCAAACACAACAAATGGAGAAAAACATACTTGACACTTATATTTATTTGGAAAATAATGCAACAATGCAGAAAAGAGAGGAGAAGTTTTCAGATTTTCCATATCTGAAAAATGAGGCCAAGCCTCTAAATTTATAGACAAAGGAAGGGTGATATAGAGAGGTGCAATCCATAAAGTGCCTCTTCCTTTTTCGTTCACACCCTTTAAAGAAAAAACGCAACAATCCCCCACATGAATGGGGAATGGACATATGTAAAAACAATATACATGGAAATACTGTGTAATTCACAAGTAAGGATTAATCGCATCTAGATAAGTAGGTTTCCCTTTGAACTACCCGTAGTGAACTTATGTTGGATATACTCGGTCAATCGATAGATTTGATATCTTTAAACCGTCGAACTTTGGTGTATACCTAGACAACCATAAGTCACACAATCAATCCTTAACCATGTTTGGTTTTTATTTTTGCGTTCGCTTCAGCAATGAACACCGCCTCGTTTCATAAGTGCATAGATAATAGGCCTTACAGAAATCTCCTTGAAGCGGGTAACACTTCACACTTACATAGGTTATTCCTAAATGTGTTATCCCGTAGATACACTATTTTATATACCCATATCAAACTTAGAAACCATTAAAAAGCCTTAATGCTTAATCCTTGGTATTGAACATTGTCTCATCACGAGAATGGTCCAAAAAGAAAATTTATTTCACGATGTTGAACCGTCATTATTGACTTTGTTTGAGCTCCTTGAACCTAGATCTTGGGATCTCCAGTCTTCTAGGTAGAGCTACTGCCACAATGACTTTTCCTTGGCCATAGTCTCATTCCCCTCTATGATCTTTCAACTACCTCTCTAGTTAGGCCTTTTATAAATGGATCTGACACATTATCGCTTGACTTCACATAGTCAATTATGATAATTTTTCTAGAGAGTAGTTGCCTAACGGTTTTATATCTTTGTCATTTTTGATAAGATTTTTCATTATTCATAATGCTCCCAGCCCTTCCTATTGTCGTTTGACCATCGCAATGTATGCATATAGGTGCTAATATTTTGGGCTAAGATGGAATTTCTTCAAGAAAATTTAGGAGCCATTCAACTTCTTCACTGGCCTTGTCTAAGTCTATAAACTCAGCCTCCACTGTAGAGCGGTCAATGCATATTTGTTTGGATGATTTCCAAGACATCGCTCCTCCATCGACTATTTAGAATCGGTTGAATCGAAGATCTAATTTGCATCAATATACCCCTCTAGTATCTCAAGATACTTATTGTAGTGCAAAGCATAATTTGGAGTATATTTCAAATACTTCAAAACTCATTTCATTGTCATGAAATTACAGTGCTAACTTTCTTATGTCGTAGACTAATACGTCTCGACTTTTGATTGCATATCAGATTACTAACTACACTTAATGTAGTAATAGTATATTATAACAACAACTAGAATGATTGGCATCAGTTGTGGCCGCAACCTTTTAATATATAACACATTTCGCAATCATTCTGCCATTTTCAAGCATTTGTATGCTATTTATTCATACGTCTATATGATATGCAAATTATGGCACCTTCATTCATGAAACTAATTCAACTTGGAATGGATTTTGGTCATGTTCATTGGTTGGTTCTGTCACGACCCAAACCGATGGGTTGCGATGAGTGCTCAAGTCCTACCTGTCGAACACCCTTAAGCATACGACTAAGATATAAACATGAATAATATCTGCTAAATTACAAGAGTAACATGTACGAGGAATCCCTATCCAAAATACATATATACATATACGTGTGGATTACAGTAGGCGAGCCGACAAGGCCGCGACAGACAACTATATACCCAAAACTGAAAGCCAACAAGGCCACATACTATCCAACTGTACATAACTGTCTACAGACCTCTAATAGAAATACAACTGTACAAAGACGGGACTGAGCTACGTCATACCCATATATATATATATATATATATATATATGCAAGCATATCGTTCCAAAATCAAAAGCAACTCCAGATCAAGTGGAGCACGGCAACTCTCACTGATCAAGGATCCTAAGAAGGGGGATCGTCAGCTTGCCTACCTACACCTGTGGGCATGAAACGCAGGTCCCCTGAAGTCATTACGAAAGATATATATTGAGTATGTAAGGCATGAAAATCAGTACATAAAAGATGGATCCATTCCTAATATAAAGAACAGGAACATTAATACTATGCATATATCTAGGAATGCGACTTGGGTAGTAAGAAAAACTATTGAGCTTAGGAGATTAATACTGGAATTACCTACCTTGCAAGGTGATTTACATGCAAGAATGATAGCACTACAGAACACATATGGTAGTTTTAGCATCAAGAAGTTATATAAATGGCAAATTCCTCAAGGTCAAAAGGTATATCGAAAATGTTTGATTTTGTATCCTCATATACACCCTCGACATAAGTTCAACTTATGGCTAGCAATACAAGGGAGATTACCTACAGTTGACAGATTGCAGAAGATGGGCATACAAACACCTCAACTGTGTGTTTTCTGTGACAATCTAATAAACTATTTGAACACCTATTTTTTTACTATCCAATAGTAAGAGAAATATGGACCAGACTACTGAACTTGTTGGGGGTTCAAAGGAAGATTAAAACTTGGAAGGAGGAACTTCACTAGGTGTCAACCTATGCTAGGAGGAAGCAAGCAATTGGGAACATCATTGTAGCTGTTTTGGCATGCTAATATATCTCTTATGGAGAGATAGGAATATGATCAGATTTCGAAATGAGAGAACTTCATCATAGAAGATATGTAGAGGGATTGCAGGGTATATACACTTAAAGGCAACTTTCACAGCAGCTAGCAGAGCACTTGGGGGGCTTTGAATAGTTATCCTTAGCTAGTAACTCATTTTTCTTTCTGTTTTCTGCTTTATAGATTAGCAAAGTGTATAGGCTAAGGTATATATAGATGATTAGTTGATACACCTTGTAGGTGTGGAGATGAGAGTAGTGTCAAGGAGAGAAGAGGATCTGGTCAGTAGAATCCTATTTTGTGATGGTTCAAATTTTCTGATGAATAAAATGACAGTTTATCGAAAAAGAAAAAAAAGACATAGATGAAACATGGAATAAAGTAATCCATCAATCAATCTGAATAACTTCGGAAATTCTGAAATATTTATAATGTCAATCACATGCAGATAAATGTCATGCATAGGTATAGGTGTACATAATATCATCAAATCTCTGAGGGCATCCCATCATATCATCTCGGGCATTGTGGGCAACATCATCAACATATACCAACTGATCAGGTGGTGGTGCATATATAATGCCGTAACCTTTTTCCCATATCCCATATATATATATATAACATCATCTGGTCATGGGTCAATGCACATGTATAAATGAATGAAATGCATGAAAAATATGTAATAATCTCAATATTTCTTTCGGATAAACTTTTTCAACTGTGTATTATTCTGAGACCCATGAATAGAAGATATAATAATATGTCACATGGGGAATAAAGAACACAGAGACCCCTAGTATTTCTATGAATAGAGTCGTTTGTGAAAACTGTGCGTTTGCTCATTTCTTCTGTATAATTTGGGTCATGCCAAAAAGAAAAAACAGATAGCCTTAACATACCTGGAGTAGGTAAAACTCCATATAATATTCTTGGATAAGATAGCACCATACTCCTTTAGAACCCTAAAATTTTACGTTGTTACGATTCTAACAATTCTCGTTGGAATTGTGTTGTTGCAAAAAATTTGTTGGAAGCCTTTGTGGATTGAATTTAGCTTCTATTCTTGACGTATTTTGAACTAGGAAAATAATATATGGTTCTTAGTTTAGGATTAAGGACGTTTTGGTTCTTTTTCCAAATGAAAATGGAACAAGACTTGTAATATGTCTTACTTGTTAAATTCTAATTAACCTTAGATAGCCACCTGGTCATAAAATGACTAAGAGCCATTCTCTTAGTGTGTGGCTTTCTGCCACGTTTTAGAGGGAGGGATTAATCTTATCCACTAGATTTATTAATTAACTAGATAATGTTGTGTTACCCGGTAATTAACCAATTACCTGTATAATTAAGAATTATCTCAAATTACCTAAAAATACTACTCATTTTTTTAACATACTTTATACATCATAATATCATGGCCATATGGTACCTTGTATGGTACTAGTCCATAAATATCATGTTGTATCGCTCGACCTGTATTTTATTCCAAATCAGCAACCTTCAACGAAACTCATTTTCTTTAATTTATGTACCCTTTATACTTCATGACACTTAATTAGCGTTTGTTATAAATAGCATAAATATGTTAACCCTAAGATAATCTTATCCCCAAGTCTATGTCGATTAACTGAAGACGAAACTTTTGACGTACAAAAACGCGAGATGTAGCATCCCTCCCCCTATAGAAACATCTGTCCTCGAATGTTTAATTCTCTGGGATCTATATAACCTTGGCAGAGTCGCCTTTGTAACAATATTACTACCAACTCTTCCTGTAGAAACTCAATAATTTAACGCTACGTAGGACCACAATCATCAATAATAACTAATGACAATAACTAACACAAGAATCCATACACGTACCTTAAGGTTGTGACGTCTCAGTCAGACCCTTCTCTGGAGGAGGAAATAATTAGGGATATCTAGACTTCATGTCCTCCTCGGCCTCCAAGTCATTTCTTCCACGTTGTTGTTTCTCCAAAGTACTTTCACCGAAGCTACATCTTTTGTTCTCAATCTCCGAATCTATCTGTCTAATATAGCAATGGGAGTTTCTTCGTATGATAGCTGCTCTGTGAATTGAATGTCATCAACTGACACGATTCTGGAAGGATCTCCAATACATTTACGGAGCATAGAGACATGAAAGACAGGATGTACAGACTCCAAGTCCGAAGGCAAGTCCAACTCATATGCTACCTGGCCTACCTTGCATATGATCCTATATGGTCCAACGTACCGAGGGCCAAGTTTTCCTTTTTTCTGAACCTCATAAAGCCTTTCATCGGTGATACCTTTAGGAATACCCAATTGTCAACCTGAAATTCCAAGTCTCACCGTCGATTTACTTCTGACGGCTTTGAGCTGCTAATAGCCTTTCCTGTATAAGCTTAATTTTCTCGATTGCCTGTTGTACCAATTCTGGTCCTACTAACGTACTTTCCCCAACATTGAACCACCCTATAGGTGACCTACACTACCTTTGAAGTCTATCACACAAGCTTGTAACATATCCTCAAGTGTCTGAATAGTACGCTCAACATGTCCTTCTGTCTGGGGATGAAATGATGTACTAAGACTTGCCTGAGTCCCCAATCCTTTTTGGAAGGACCTCTAGAAGTTAGCTATAAATTGAGCTCCTCTATCCAAGATAATAGATATTGGGAAACCATGCAGTCATACTATCTCCTTAATATAAAGCCTTGCATAATCTTCTATGAAATATGTAGTCTTAATGGGCAGAAAATGGGTTGACTTTGTAATCCTATCAATAATCACCCATATCGAATCGAACTTACGCTGGGTACGAGGTAAGTCTACGATGAAATCTATATTGATTACTTCCCATTTCCAAGTCGGAATATCCATAGCCTGCAATAATCCACTGGGTTTCTAATGCTCAATCTTAACTTGCTGACAGTAAGGACACTGAGAAACAAACTCCGCTATATCTTTTTCCATTCCGTCCCACCAATATACTTCCCTGATATCCTGATACATCTTTGTCGCTCCTGGATGGATAGAATAACGAGAATAGTGAGTTGCCCTCATAACATGCCGATGCAGCCCTGCAACATTAGGGGCACATAATCGTCCTCAATATCTGAGGACACCATTGAAACTTTGCTCCCTTCTAAGTCAACTTTGTCAAAGGTGTTGAAAAGGAAGAAAATCCCTCTACAAATCTCCTGTAATAGCTTGCCAAACCGAGAAAGCTACGAACCTTCGTGGGTGTTCTGGGTCTAGGCCAAGTCTTTACTACCTCAATATTTTGTGTATCCACCCGGATGCCTTCACCCAAAATGATATGCCCAAGGAAAGCTACAAAGTTCAACCAGAATTCACATTTAGGGAATTTTGCATACAACTTCCCTATTTGTAGAACTCTGAGCACAGTACGCAAATGATCTGCATGCTCAGCCTATGAACGAGAATACACCAATATATCGTCGATAAATAGAATTACGAACAAATCAAAAAAGAGCCTGAACACACTATTCATCAAATCCATAAATATTGCTGGGGCATTGGTTAAACCAAATGGCATAACACGAAACTCAAAATGCTTGTATCTGGTCCTGAATGATGTCTTCATAATATCTTCCTCTTTAACCCTTACCTGATGGTACCTGGACCTTAAGTCTATTTTTGAAAAATACTTGGCACCTTGCAACTGATCAAATAAATCATCAATCCTCGGGAGCGGGATACTTATTCTTGATTGTCACCTTATTCAACTGTCTATAATCAATACACATCCGTAAGGAACCATTTTTCTTCCTCACAAATAACACAGGTGCTCCCCACGGTAATGTACTAGGTCTGATAAAGCCTTTTTCAAGTAAGTCCTTTAGTTGTTCCTTTAACTCTTTCAGCTCTGCGGGGGCCATTCTATAGGGAGGAATAGATATTTGATGAGTATCTAGTAGTAGGTCAATAGCCAACTCAATTTCTCACTCTGGCGAAAAACCCGGAAGTTCATCAGGAAAACATCGGGAAACTCATTAACTACAGGGATAGACTGAATGGTTGGTGACTCAACTTCCATATCCTGAACCTGAACTAAGTGATAAATACAACCCTTTCTGTGCCTTGAGATATGAAATAAATCTACCTCTCGGTGACGCCGTATTACCTTTCCACTCCAAAATAGGCTCCCCTGGAAATTGCAATCGAACTATCTTTGATCTACTTAACCTTGGCATGACAAGAAGACAACCAATCCATACCCATGATAACATCAAATTCTACCATATCTAACTCGATTAGGTCCACTACAGTAGATCTATTATGAATTACTATTATACAACCCTTATATACTCGCTTAGCTATCACTGAGTCCCCAAAAGTTGTAGATACCTCAAAAGGTTTAACCAATTCAGGTTTTATTCCAAACTTACTAGCAACCAACAGAGTAACATATGATAAGGTGGAACCTGGGTCAATCAGTGCATATACATCAAATGAGGAGACTAATAATATACTTGTAACAACATCAGGCGATGACTCTTGGTCATGTCATCCTACTAACGCATAAATGCGGTTCTGAGGACTGCTCGAGCTAGATGTTTTGTTTCTACCTCTACCATGACTCATTAGTACTTGTGGACCTTGTCCATGGGGGCGTACTGATAATGAATAACCAGCTACAAATCCCGCTGGCTGAGCTATGCTTTTATCACCTCTCGTCGGACAATCCCTCATAACGTAGCCTAGATAACCACAAGTATAAAAAACACCAACCCCATATGGCACTACCTGGCATGCTGCTTACCACACTGAGCACATCGTGGCAAGGGAGGCCTCATCTAACTTGACTCACCCATTACTGAGAACCTGAGGCCCTGAAATTCTGACCAGACCCTTAATATGTGGAACAATCAAATCTCTTACTGCCAAACTGAGGGGGTGCGCTAGCCGATGGCTGGGATGGATACCTTGGGTACTGTTGCCTTTGACCACCTTGAAACTCACTAGAAGGACTCGAAGACCTTGCTCTCTTATTCTGGGTCTTATCATGCTCACAATCCATACTATGCTTCTACTTCTTCCTCTGCGTATGCTCATCTGCACTCTGAGCGTATGCCTGAATATGAGAAATATCCACGTTCGACTGAAGTGAGACTGACATACAATCGTTAAGCAAGTACAACTCTAATCCCATCACAAACTGGTGAACGCGATCCTCCATCTTAGATACAATAGTGGGAGCATACCTAGCCAATAAATCAAACTAAAGACTGCACTCCCGAACACTCATGTTACCATGCCGAAGGGTTAAGAACCTATCAACTCTGGCCCGTCTAAGCTCTGGTGGAAGATAATGATGAAGAAAAGCTTCTATAAACTCTTTCCAAACTGCTGGAGGGGCACCCTCACCTCTAGATAATTCCCAAGACTCATACCAATTAACTACAACTTCCCAGAGTATATAGGAAGATAGTTCAACTGACTTAGTCGTAGTGGACTTCATTACCCTTAACATCCTCTACATTCTAACAATAAATACCTGAGGTTCCTCGTTTGGATCTGCCCCAGTGAATACCGGAGGGTCTAAATTAATGAAGTCACGAACCCTCGCACTGACGGACCTATCTGCATGACCGATACCTACTTCCTGACGCCGAGCCTGTGCGGCTACTAATCGGGTTAATAGCTAAATATCATCTCTTATCTCCTGACCTGGTGCATCTGGTTGAGGAGCTGGACGTACAGGGGAAGGAGCTGGAGCTAGTGCCCTTCAGATTCTGGAAAGGGCGGGGTATGTGAAGTCTGAGATGAAATCTCACTCTGAGACTATCCCCGAGCCCTGGTAGCCAAAACTGAAAGCCGATAAGGCCACATACTATCCAACTGTACATAACTGTCTACAGACCACTAATAGAAATACAACTGTACAAAGACGAGACTGAACCACATCATACCCATATATATATATATATATATATATATATATATATATATATATATATATATATGCAAGCATATCGTACCAAAATCAAAAGCAGCTACGGATCAAGTAGACCATGCCAACTCTCACTGATCAAGGATCCTAAGAAGGGGGACCGTCAGCTTGCCTACATGTACCTGCGGGCATAAAACGCAGGCCCCGTGAAATAGGGCATCAGTACGAAAAATGTACTGAGTATGTAAGGCTTGAAAAACAGTACATAAAAGACATAGTTATAAAACATGGAATAAAGAAATCCATCTATCAATCTGAATAACTTCGTAAATTCTGAAGCATTTATAATGTCATGCAGATGCATATAAATGTCATGTCATGCATAGGTATAGGTGTACATAATATCATCAAGCCTCTGAGAGCATCCCATCATATCGTCTCGGGCACTGTGGACAACATCATTAACATATACCAACTGATCAGGTGGTGGTGCATATATAACACCGCAACCTCTTTCCCATATCCCATATACATACATTCATACACACACACACATACAAACACACACACAAAAACATTTATAATGTCATGCACGTGCATATAAATGTCATGCCATGCATAGGTATAGGTGTACATAATATCATCAAGCCTCTGAGAGCATCCCATCATATCGTCTCGGGCACTGTGGGCAACATCATTAACATATACCAACTGATAAGGTGGTGGTGCGTATATAACACCGTAACCTCTTTCCCATATCCCATATATATATATATATACACACACACATACGCGTATATAACGCCATCTAGTCATGGGTTAATGCAGATGTATAAATGAATGAAATGCATGAAAAATATGTAATAATCTGAATATTCCTTTCGGATAAACTTTTTTAACTGCGTATTATTCTGAGACCCATGAACAGAAGATATAATAACATGTCACATGGGAAATCAAAAACACAGAGACCCCTAGTATTTTTATAAATAGAGTCGTTCATGAAAACTGTGTGTTTTCTCGTTTCTTAACATACCTGGAGTAGGGAAAACTCCGTATAATATTCTTGGATAAGATTTCACCATACTCCTTTAGAACCACAAAATTTTACGATGCTACTATTCTAACAATTCTCGTTGGAATTGTGTTGTGGCAAGAATTTCGTTGAAAGCCTTTATGGATTGAATTTAGCTTCTGTTCTTGAAGTATTTTGAACTAGGAAAATGATATATGGTTCTTAGTTTAGGTTTAAGGACGTTTGGTTCTTTGTCCAAATGAAAATGGAACAAGACTTATAATAAGTCTTACTTGTTAAATTCTAATTAACCTTAGATAGCCACCTAGTCATAAAATGACTAAGAGTCATTCTCTTAGTTTGTGGCTTTTTGCCACGTTTTTTTTGGGGGAGGGGGAGGGATTAATCTTATCCACTAAATTTATTAATTAACTAGGTAATTTTTCGTTACCCAGTAATTAACCAATTACCCGTATAATTAAGAATTATCTCAAATTGCCTAAAAATACTACTCATTTTTTAACATACTTTATACATCATACTATCACGGCCATATGGTACCTTGTATAGTACTAGTCCATAAATATTGGGTAGTATAGCTCGACCCGTATTTTATCTCAAATCGACAATCTTCAACGAA
Organism: Nicotiana tabacum; assembly: GCF_000715075.1. Lineage (NCBI taxonomy): Eukaryota > Viridiplantae > Streptophyta > Magnoliopsida > Solanales > Solanaceae > Nicotiana > Nicotiana tabacum. The sequence continues at coordinate 168,493,108 of NC_134085.1, read as the reverse complement.
ACTCATTTTCTTTAATTCGTGTACCCTTTATCCTTCATGACATTTACTTATCGCTTGTTATAATTAGCATAAATACATTAACCCCAAGATAATCTTATCCCAAGTCTACATCGATTAACTGAAAACGAAACTTTAACATACGAAAACGCGAGATGTAACAGGTTCACCTCATTATAGACCAACATATTAATACATTGGTTCATGAACGGTCATGTTTATACAAAACATGTAAACGCACTTTTCATGAAAAGTCATAGCCTTCCAGGTGACACCCTTTCATAAAAGAGTTAAACATTATAAATATTCAAGAAAGGACAAATCATTTCTAGAAAAGCGCGTAAACAACTTTCGAACTTGTAGTTTCATCACTAGTTATCACTAAGACTGAACAAGTAATGAATTCACCGACTATCATATCAATATCCACTAAGGATTGGTGGGGTTTAAAAATTATATCATTTAGACATTATGTTTAACATTCATTTGTATCATGCATAAGTTAAACACCCCCACATTCCAAACATTTCATGGGCCTTTTCTTCTATTCATTAATCTTTAAAACCATTTGATACCATTGTGTGATTAAATTTCACATGTCATTATTTGGGTGCTTGTTTTAGTTCCAAAAGAGACTTAACACATCTGCACACCTTCTTTTCTTTTTCAGGAACCACAAACCATTGGTTGTTCCATCTGAATTTCTTCCTCCAAATAACAATTTAAAAAGGGTGTCTTCACATCCATTTGATGGATTTCAAGTCCATCATTGTAGCCAATGCTACTAACATTCATATGTACGCAATACTCGTAACCGATGAGTGTATGTCAAAATAGTCAACACATATTGTCTAAACCATTTGGCAACTAATCTTGCCTACTATTTGTCAATAGTACCATCAACTTTCATTTTCCTTCTGAAAATCCACATAGTTCCTGGAGGAAGATCAACTATTTTCCCAAGTATGATTACTTAATATGGATTCTATCTTACTATTGACTACCTCTTTCCAATATTGTGCTTTCGAGCAAAGAAAGTAGCTGTCCTTAGATGTTTACTATGTCTTAAATTCACCTCATTAGGTGTACTTCCCTTTAATGCTTCCCCAGGTCACTTAAATTTTTCACTAGATGACTCACATCCCTTTTTATACGGATAAATATACTCAAAGAATTTAGCATTATCTGATTCGATTACCATATTAATATGAATGTCAGAATTTTTTGATTTATGAACCAAAAAATGATATGCCTTACCATTTGTTGCATATCCTATGAAAACGCAATCAATAATTTTCGGTCCGATCTTAACCCTTTTGGGTTTAGGAACTTGCAGTTTAACTAAGTACCCCCACACTTTAAATTTAATGACCTGATAGGTCATCTTATGTTTTAAAACCTAATTTTGCACTCTAAAGCCTTAAATACCTCATTTTATCCCTCCTCAATTTGCGTGTGCCGTTCGGGCGTGATTTTGGAAAGCATTTTTATTAAAACTGAGAAAATGAAATTTTTGCCTTAAAATTCATTGGAGGTGACTTCAGTCAATGTTTTGAGAAAATGGATTCGAATTTGTATTTTGACGGTCTCGGTGGGTCTGTATCATGATTTGAAACTTGGCGTATGCCCGGAATCGAATTCAAAAGTCCTTAGCCCGAGTTATCAGACTTTGTTGAAATTTAAAAGCTAAAGGCTTTATGACTTTGAAATGTTTGACCAATATTTGAGTTTTTGGATATCGGGTATGTATTTTGGTTCTGAAACCCGGTATAGGTCCAATACTATATTTATGACTTGCATGTCAAATTTGGTCAGAAACGGAGTTGGTTTGACGTGATTTGGACGTCTGGTTATAAAATTAGAAGTTCATGAGTTTTCTTGAAAATTTCCTTTTATTCGATGCTCAATTCGTAGTTTTAGGTGTTATTTTGGCGATTTGATCGTGCGATCAAATTTGTATGATATTTTTAGATTTGTGTGCATATTTTGTTTAGAGTCCCGAGGGCTCGGGTCAGTTTTGGATAGGCTACAGAGTGAAATTTGACTTAGAACATTGTTGGTGTGCTTCAGTTTTTTGTGCAGGCCCTAGACCTCGCAATTGCAAGGTCAGGCTTTGCATTTACGGCCTCTAATGGGTTCGCATTTGCGAGCAACTCATCGCATTTGTAAAGAGTATCTGTGCACTTCAAGTTCGCATTTGCGAAGTGGGACAAGGGGTACAGGTATCGCAATTGCGATCAAATAGTCGCATTTGCAGGAGATCAAAGTTCGCATTTACAAACCATTCATCGCATTTGCGATGAAAGCAGAGATGGGAAGGACTTCGCATTTGCAGGATTTGCATTTGCGAACCACAAGTCGCAAATGCAACATCTGCAACTGATCAAAATGGAAGTTAGACGGGTATTTTTGTTCATTCCCTCACATTTTCAAACTTAGAAACCCTATAGGCAATTTTTCAAAGAACTCTTCTTCCTAAATCATTGGTAAGTGATTTTAAATTAGTTTCTTTCAATCTTTCACTACATCTCCTAAGATTTTTGGTTATGGGAGTTAGACGGAATTTTTGTTCATTCTCTCAAATTTGCAAACTTAGAAACCCTAGAGGCAATTTTTCAAAGAACTCTTTTTCCCAAATCATTGGTAAGTGATTCTAAACTAGTTTCTTTCAATCTTTCACTACATCTCCTAAGATTTCAACCAAAAATCTTGTGTTTTAATGGTGGAAATTGGGGTTTGGATAAAAATTAGGGATTTTTGTAAAATGGAGATTTAGACCTCAAATTGAGGTCGGATTCCAAAACAAATTACATAATCGAGCTCGGGGGTGAATGGGTAATTTGGTTTTGGTCTGAATTTCGGATTTGGACCAAGCAAGCCCACGAGTTGACTTTTGTTGACACTTTTAATAATGACCTAAATTGAATTCTTTGCAATCGTGGGTTGTTCCTAAGGATTAATTTGAATTGTTTGGTTGGTAATTTGCTAGATTTTACTAGTTAGGAAGCTTATTTGAAAGGCAAAGTCGTGGTTGAGCTTTGAATTTATCCTTTTGAGCGAGGTAAGTGTCGTGGTTAACCTTGACTTGAGGGATTAGGACTTATTTGTCTATTTGCTACATGTTTAGATGTTGGGTACAACGTATATGTGAGGTGACGAGTACCTATGCATTGTTGTTGGGTTAAAGTATGCGGTGGGACTTGTTCCTTGCAATTATTGCTTACATAAATCATGTTATCCATGCTTAGACTAGTCATTTGTTAAATTGACCATTCTTATCATGTTTATGAGCTTTTGTGATAATTGAGTATTAGTTCCGAGTTGAGATTGATATTGTAGAACTGTTGTTGAAGTAAGGCTTGTACTTGTTGATCTTATCCCCCTGTTATTACTTGTTCATTATTATGTGGTAAGGGAGAGTGTTAATACACAAAAGGTGATGTCGTGCCGTATGTGAGTGTTAATGCACGAAGAGTGATGTCATTCCATATTGTGAGTGGTAACGCACGAAGGGTGATGTTGTGCCATGTTATGAGAGTTAATGCACGAAAGGTAATGTCATGTCCTATTGATTTATACTGTGAGTGAGAGTAAAAGCACGAAGGTAATCTCGTACAGTATCATTGTTTCATTGTGAGGTTGAGAGTAAAAGCACGAAGGGTGATACCATGCAATTTTCTTCATTGTGCTAATTGTTTTTGTTACAATTCCGATGTATCTCTCGTATCTTGTATCCCCTTAGCATGTCCCCTTCCCGATAGTATATGTTTAGCTTTTATTTTTTGTCATCTTGTACGTATACTGTTATCTGCACAAGTTTATCATGTAGGTGTCTTATCATAGCCTCATCACCACTTCGTCGAGGTTAGGCTCGACATTTACGAGTATATGGGGGTTGGTTGTACTCATACTACACTCTGCACTTCTTGTGTAGATTTTGGTACCGGCCCTATCTATCCTTGAGTTGGAGCAACTTGAATTTGATCATTCGGAGACTCGAGGTAGATCTGCTAGCGTCCGTATTCCTTGAAGTTTCCTTCTATTTTTCTTATTTCACTGTTTCTTTTCTTTCAAATAGTTGTAATTCTTTTGGACTCTATTTGTAGTAGATTCTAGAAACTCGTGAGTAGTGACTCCATATCCGATATGTAGTAGATATTATCAGGATTTATGTTATTCCGCACTTGGTTTTATTTTATTTTGGTTTAATTTATTGTATCAATTGAATTGAATAATAATTGACTTAACGGTTCTCTAACGTTGGCTTGCCTAGCAAGTGAAATGTTAGGTGTCATCACGATCCCAAAGGTAGGAATTAGGATCGTGACATTAAAATATTTAAGTTGGGAATCCTTCCATTCCATTTTTCATATGGAATGGATTACGTCTTTCTATGGGGAACTCGACTGAGTATTCGGTTAGTTGTAAGAATAACTTCCCCCCCCCCACAAGTTCTGGAGTAAACCAGAACTTATCAACAAGATATTCATCATCTTCTTTAACGTTCTACTCTTTCTTTCCGCAAGACATTCATCATCTTCTTTAACGTTCTACTCTTTGGTGAATGATGTTATATTCCAAACATATTTCTTCTACAGGAGATTTATATTTGCTGCCCATATTACTTTGTAGAGCCAACCACAAGAACTGTTGTTTGTGTCACGACAGAGCCAGAATAAATGGTGAAGTTTTTAATCTTCAAACCAATTTGACACAATCAGTAAAGTTTTTAATCTTATAACGGAGTAATATCTGATACCGGATATAATAAACGGTGAAGTTTTTAATCTTCAAACCGAGTAATATATGGCACAATCAAATTTAATAAATGATGAAGTTTTTAACCTTCAAACCGAATAATAAATTAGAGTAGAAAATCACTAAGATTTTAATCTCCAAAACGAGTAGAAAGTCACTAAGACTTTAATCTCAACGAACGAGTAGAAAATCACGCAGATTTCAATCTCGAAGCAGGAGTAGAAAATCACGAAGATTTTAGTCTCCAAAACCAGGGATATAAAATCACAAGAATTTAATTCCCTTTCCAAATGGTTTTCCAACTAAACCATTATAACATTTTAAATAGTTTGATCTCTTACTCTAATCAAACATATATATGTTCATCTTTACATATATTATATTCATGATCTCAAAAATACTTTAAGTATTTAGTGTTAGCCTAACTCATATCTTACAACCTTGAAATAACCATCCAAATATATTTATGCATGTTATCGAATTGCGTACCAACTAGTTAAACATCAGTTGGTACCACTAATATAATTCTGGTCATTCATTGTCATTGCATTGCTTGCAAAACATAATATATTTGTTGTAAGATCATGATCATCTATCGTAACATTCAAAATATTGAATTTCATAAATTATAAGGATAGATAATAAAAAATAAGGTAAAAAAAATAGAACCCGATTCTATTTGCCATCGAGTTGCTTCAATATTCCAGCAATAATACGCTTCAAGATACTTTTCCTTTTGTCACACGGTGATTGTGTCTTTTGCTATTGCCATGTTTGAAATTAAGCTTTCAACACAAATTTCTTTCAAGAAATCCGTTAGAATATCTATTACTCAAGCATGTGCTCATGAGTCATGCATTTTCAATAAAACAAAATCATACTGATAATGCATAGAACCGTTGCGACGAGTGAAAAAAACCAATTGCTTCACACCTGTACTTGTCATTCTCTCCAGTTTCATTAGGAGTGTTGTTCCAGTCCTTTAATATGTCCTTCAGATACTATATTAATGTATTAGAATCAAATCCTTAACCAAGAAGGACAAATGTTCTTGAACAATCTATGAGTTACCCGTCAAAATCATCCAATAAGCCTAAGAAACGTATTTTTGTAAATCCTTTCACGCCAGCATGATTCATATGACGAGTCATTATCAATGAATCACAAATATGTAGCACGAAATTCGTGAATTTAGAAACAATTGACAATAGATACATCTAAGAAGTCCAACGCACAGATACTCATCAGAAACCTTAGCTAACACATCCATGACCACCTTTGTCGTCGTCGAAATCTTCACTATGAATACTTTCACTTCTTCATTTACTCTGCGGCATAAGAACAATCATAGTTTTATTCAGAAAATTATATCTTACAGCCATCAGAAAATATTTCAGTAAATTCCTTAAAGATTGTTCAAAATTAGAAAATCAGAGAAGCAAACAAATGTTAGTTCAATAAAAAAAATCGTAAAATAATTCTAAACCCACTGAATTTGTCACGACCCAAACTGAAGGGCCATGACTAGCACCCGACCACACTTGCCGAACACCAACGTACATTTCATCTAACCTTCATTATTATCTTTTAAGGCTGACGAGATCAATATAAATGGTAGACCTAGATCATGGACAACCAGCAATAAAATATGATGGCATGAACATACATAGCAGGGGATGACCAGACAATCAAGAAACTACGTATAAGGTATGAGCTACCACGCTACTATGAAAGACTATACAACAAAAACTAGCCGACAAGGCATACCAAACTATACATGAGCCGACACCTGTCTATGAGCCTCTAAAAGAACATAAGTGTTGCAACATAGCCGGAACAGGGCCCCGACATACCCATAATGTCTATAACAAAAATTGCATACCAAGACCAAGGCAAGTCCGGAGAAGGGATCTCGCCAATCACCGCTGAACTAGACAGTCTACTGTGGTGGGGGAGCTGCACCTGCCTGTCTATCAGGACCTGCAGCACGACATGCAGCGTCCACAAATAAAAGGACGTCAGTACGAATAAAGTACTGAGTATGTAAGGCAAGGAACCATAAATACGATCAGTAATGTAAGCAAGGATAGAGAATATACAACCTGTAACATCTTAGTACCTCTGAGGGCTACTTACATGAAATGCATGATACATATGTATAAATACATAAACCTTTAAAGCATTCGCCTCTGTGGGCATCATCATCATCATATCGTACCCGGCCATAATAGGCTCGGTAAAATCGTACCCGGCCACGTGGAGCTCGGTAAAACCCAACTGATCAGTGGTTGCACAATAGGTGTCGTACCCGGACAACTATAGCGTGGCTCGGTAGAGTAAAATAGATACATATATATAATGCATGCTCGACTCATGGAATCACATTCTAAACCTTTCGGAGTGACGTAAGGTCGGTATCCTCTATACACGTTATTAGGACTAACTCTTCACTATGAACCTTATAAGATTTAGGAAGTACGAACAACATTGATAACATAAGAATAAGAGAAGTAACATTAACATCAATCGTTCCATAAGAGGGAAAACAATGTAAGTACTGCTAGCTTATAAGAGTAGAGTATCTTTGGAAGCTCGTTCATTACATTATGTACAATCGGAGTCGTGCAAAAGAAGGAAAGGGATAGACTCACATACCTTGTATATACTGCCCCAATCTCAAGCTATGCAATTTTCAAAACTCCTTAGTCTACAATAAGAGAAACGATACTATCGTTATCATTTAAGCGTCATAACTATTATGTATCGATCACAACCTATTTTACGATGAAACGGACAGCACCTCCCCTATATATATGACCTCACACCATTCAAAACAGTCACCAAACAGCCCAAACAACATCAATAATAAACGTATTGAGCCTCCCAAAATAGTCCACACACAGCCTAATCACTCCATACATACGACGACCACCGTAGTCGTGTCAAACAACCTGGAAATGTTACGAATAACTATCATCCCATAACCCTACATATATATGGTGTTTCTCCACACCCTTCCTCATCCAAAACTCCACAAGATAGTAGTAAAATATGCAGCCCAACAACAACGCAAAACAGTCCACAAAACAATAACATTACTACCAAACCTTTCGATATATATCTCACAAGTTCTAGCTTCAATGGCTTAGCCGAAACTTGGATAATCTTAAATACATATAGAGTAAGAGGTTCCTTACCTTTATACAGAAAGAACAACTCCAATTTGACCTTAAATTTCCATGAAATATCCCTCCAATGCTGCCACAACAACAAAAGAGCGAAACTAGCGATCAATTAGTGTTTTTCGGCACTAGAATCACTTTAGAAGGCTTGAAATCACCTAGGATTGATATTAAGAACATGAGGGAGTATTTATAGAACATAAACCCTTTAAAACAACCTCCCACACGAGCTGAAACGACACAAAAATGAGCAACAACAAGAAGAACAAGAGACTTACTAGCGCCACGGAATTCCCGACACTTGATTTGTGTTGTTTGCCCTTTATTTGGGTCTTGAATCTTGAGAGAACCTTGAGAGGATGTTCCTAGGGTTCTAAGGTCTGAAAATAGTGAAAAGAAATGACTTCAAACGGGTTGGAGGCATCCTATATAGGTCCAAATATCTTAAACCGACTTAGTGGGCCCCATAGAGAGGTGCTTGGCGCAGTCTCGCGAAAATGCGAATATCTCTCTACTCTGAGATCGTATCGATGGACGGTTTAATGCGTTGGAAACTAGACTCATAGATCTTTAATTTTGTTGGTAGATCACCCCGTAATTCCTTGTAAATTATGAGAAAATATTAGAAACATTTGACCTAATGTTTAAGTAAAATTATGAACCTAAGTTGCGACAACTTTTGTCGACTTTTGTTTCATAACTCGTTTGACTTCAAGACTTATGATACGGATATTATATGATTAAAATACCTTCATAAATGACCTCTTGAGTGTATTAAGCACCGCTAGATTACCTGAAAATTCGAGTTACAACATCCTTGATTCGTTTAACTTCTAATACTGGTTAATCACCCTTATACACTCTTGTATCACTTAAGACCAATAGGATAGACTTCTTATCATCTCAAAGATAATTCCTTCTTGGATTTATGTTAACTAATATATGGCATGAACTAACACATGTGGATATGGGTTGTAACACCCTCCCCCTTAGGAACATTCGTCCTCGAATGTAAGGGTTTATGGGGAGTTTAAATCATCGTGGATTCCAATGGAAATTTCCGATCAATTTTCCCCTATAAAATGGTCACTAGCAAAACTTGCAAGTAATTAAGCCCAACATATGGCTTCACAAGGCTACACAAAGCATTATGTGTATTTACATTATCTACATATCACCATTTTGTATTAAGGAGGAGTATTCTCAAATTATTGCTTACCTCATAGAGCCGTTTCTTCTTCCAATGTATCATGTCTTCCACCAGCATCCTTGTTATATTCATTCTTGAATAAGTAAGGGTATTTAGACTTCATCTCCTCTTCTGCTTCCCATGTTCATTTCTTCCATATTTTTGTTCCTCCACAATACTTTGACGGAAGCTACATCTTTTGTTCTCAGCTTGCAGACTTGCCGATCTAATATCGCCACTGGCACTTCTTCATATGATAGGTCCTCTATAACTTGTACATCTTTGATAGGGATGACTCGAGAAGGGTCTCCAATACATTTTCTCAACATAGATACATGGAATACCGGGTGGACAAATTCCAATTCGGATGGCAATTCTAACTCATAAGCAACCTGTCCAATCCGTCGAAGAATTTTATACGGCCCGATATACCTTGGACTCAGCTTACCTTTCTTCCCAAAACGCATAATACCCTTCATTGGTGAGATCCTCAGGAAAACCCAGTCACCAACCTCAAACTCTAGATCACGACGTCGGACATCAGAATAAGATTTTTGCCTGCTTTGTGCCGTCCTCAATCGCTCCTGTATCACTTTCACCTTCTTAATAGCTTGGTGAATCAAATTTGGCCCATATAATTCTGTTTCACCGACTTCGAACCATCCAACTGGTGATCTACATCTCCTCCCGTATAGTGCCTCGTATGGGGCCATTTTAATACTTGAATGGTAGCTATTGTTATAGGCGAATTCTATGAGTGGAAGATGATCATCCCAATTCCCCTTAAAATCTAGAACACATGCTCATAGCATATCTTCCAGTGTCTGAATGGTACGTTCAGCCTGTCCGTCAGTCTGCGGATGAAATGCAGTGCTGAGATTTACCTGTGTGCCTAAACCCTTCTGGAAAGACCTCCAAAAGTTAGCCGTAAATTGAGCTCCTCGATCTGATATAATAGATATGGGCACACCATGAAGCCTAACAATCTCCTTGATATACAACTTTGCATAATCTTCAGCCGTGTAAGTTGTCTTCACTGGAAGAAAATGGGCACATTTTGTAAGTCGATCAATTATCACCCAGATGGAGTCAAACTTATTATAAGAGCGAGGTAATCCAATAATGAAGTCCATATTAATCACCTCCCACTTCCAGGTCGGAATCTCTATATTTTGAAGCAATCCGCCGGGTTTCTGATGTTCTATCTTTACTTGTTGACAATTGGGACACTGGGCTACAAATTCTGCAATAGACTTCTTCATATTATCCCACCAATACTGCTCCTTGACATCATGATACATCTTTGTCGAGCCGGGATGGATGGAATATTGGGATTGATGAATCTCATTCATAATCTTCTCTCGCAACCCTGCCACATTAGGCACACACAATCGGCTCTGGTATCTCAGTGCCCCATCTTTTCCGATCCCAAAAGCCATACTTTTACACTGTTGAATGCTTTCTCTTAATCGTACTAAGATAGGATCTTCATATTGTCGTGCTTTTACCTCGGCTACCAAAGATGATTCTGATGTATTCTGTACAGTAACACCTCCATCATCAGAGTCTAACAATCTGATTCTCATATTAGCTAGCTGATGAAGCTCTTTAATCAACCCCCATCTACCTGCCTCAATATGTACTAAGCTTCCTATTGATTTACGGCTGAGAGCGTCTGCCACAACATTGGCTTTACCGGGATGATACAATATCTCGACGTCGTAGTCTTTCAATAATTCAAGCCACCTACGCTGCCTCAAATTCAACTCTTTCTGCTTGAAGATGTATTGTAAACTCTTGTGATCTGTGTAGATGTCAACATGGACGCCGTATAAGTAGTGCCGCCATATCTTCAAAGCATATATTACTGCAGCCAATTCCAAATCATGGGTTGGATAATTCTTTTCATGCTTCTTCAATTGTCTTGATGCATAAGCAATCACATTCCCACGCTGCATCAATACGCACCCCAAACCTATACCTGAGGCATCACAATATACCACATAACCTTCTGTTCCTTCAGGAAGAGTGAGCACTGGTGCAGATGTCAATCGATTCTTTAACTCCTGAAAACTACGTTCACAAGTGTCAGACCACTGGAATTTGGTAGCTTTTTGTGTTAACTTAGTCAATGGTGATGATATAGAGGAAAATCCTTCTACAAACCGCCTATAATATCCTGCTAGCCCTAGGAAGCTGCGGACTTCTGATGGTGTTGTAGGTCTCGGCCAATTCTTTACTGCATCGATCTTCTGAGTGTCGACACTAATACCCTCATCAGATATCACATGGCCAAGGAATGCTACTGAGTTCATCCAGAATTCACATTTGGAGAGCTTAGCATATAACTTACGATCCTGAAGCGTCTGTAATACTATCCGCAAGTGGCCCGCATGTTCCGCCTCCGAACGAGAATACACTAGAATGTCATCAATGAATACAATCACAAACCCATCAAGATAGGGCCTGAATATAGTATTCATGAGATCCATAAAAGCTGTTGGGGCATTTGTTAGCCCGAACGACATCACCAAGAACTCAAAGTGCCCATATCTTGTCCGGAAGGCCGTGTTTGGAATATCCTTCTCCCTAACCCTCACCTGATGATACCTTGAACGTAAATCAATCTTAGAGAAATACTTGGCACCCTGGAGTTAGTCAAACAGGTCATCAATTCTTGGAAGTGGATACTTTTTCTTTATAGTAGACTTATTCAACTGTCGATAGTCGATACACATCCGTAACGACCCATCTTTCTTCCGCACGAATAGGACTGGTGCACCCCAAGGTGAAGTGCTAGGCCTAATAAAGCCCTTATCTAGCAAGTCCTTCAACTGCACCTTCAACTCTCGCAACTCAGCCGGGGCCATTCTGTATGGAGGAATAGAGATCGGTTGAGTGTCAGGCAACACATCAATGCTAAACTCAATCTCCCTTTCAGGAGGAAGGCCTGGGAGTTCATCTGGGAATTCGTTGACCACAGGGATTGATTGTAAAGTAGGCGGTTTCGCCTCCGCATCCCTAACGCGAACGAGATGATAAATGTAACCTTTTGAGATCATTTTCCTTGCCTTAAGATAGGAAATAAACCTACCTTTCGGTGTAGCAATGTTCCCTTTCCATTCAATGACAGGTTCACCTGGAAATTGGAACCTAACCATCTTCGTACGATAGTCAACATTTGCATAGCATGAGGCCAACCAGTCCATTCCCATTATCACATCAAAATCAACCATTTCTAACTCAAATAAATTTGTCGAGGTTTGACGACTACAAATCATCACAGTGCAACCTCTATATACCCTTCTAGCAATCACAGAATCTCCTATCGGAGTAGATACCGCGAGGGGTTTACTTATCAATTCAGGTTCAATGCCAAACTTATTAGCCACAAAGGGTGTAACATAGGATAATGTAGATCCCGGATCAATCAACACATATACGTCATAAGAAAACACAGATATAATACCTGTAACAACATCTGGAGACGACTCGAGATCCTGTCGACCTACTAGAGCATAGGTTCGATTTTGAGCACCACTCGAACTCGGCACTGCACCTCTACCCCTACCACGACCTGTCGACTGCTGAAAACCCCGAGCTGGAGGTCGAACTGATGAGGAAGAACCAGACACAGATCCAGTCGGCTGAGCCATACCATCACCTCCTCTATTAGGACACTCCCGCATCATATTGCCAGGCTGCCCGCACGAATAGCATGCATCAGAACCTCGACGACACAGTCCAAAGTGGGACTTGCCGCACTGATCACAATGTGGTGTTGGGGGTCTCATCTGACTAGTATCCCTGTGATGTTGCGAGCCAGATGCCCGCGAACTCTGACCTGGACCAGAATAGGATCGATCATATCGAGGCCTCTGAAACTGTGGAGGAGCACTAGCTACAGGTGGCGCCGAACTCCTCGAAAACTGTGGCCTGATGCGGCCTCTGAAGTCATCAGAATACCCTGCAAATCTCGCCCTCTTATGCTGGCCCCTATCCTGCTCCCCAACTGCCCTCTGCTGGCGCTTACGATCCTCTAGGGTCTGGGCATAAGCTTGAATACGGGAAATATCCATGCCCTCCACCAAGGAGGCTGTCGTACACTCATTTATCAGATGTGGTCCCAACCAATTCACGAACATATGCACCCTATCACTCATCTCGGCCACCATATGGGGATCATACCTTGCCAAAGAATCAAACTGCATACTGTACTCTCGCACACTCATATTACCTTGTCTAAGGTTCAAGAACTTATCAGTTCTAGCTCGTCGCATCTCAACTGGCAAGTAGTGACGAAGAAAGGCCTCAGAAAATTCCTTCCACACAGCTGGAGGAGGGTTCGGACCCCTGGATCTCTCCCAACTATCATACTAGAGAACCACTAAATCTCATAGCCGATAAGAAGCCAACTCTACTGACTCTGTATCACTAACATGCATAACTCGAAGTGTACGATGAACCTGGTCAATAAAAGTTTGTGGGTCCTCCTTGGGGTCTGATCCGGTAAACACTGGAGGGTCTAAATTAATAAAATCACGAACTCTTGTACTAACTGGTTTCTCAGCAGCACCTGTATTCTGCCTCTGATCCTGAGCAGCTACCAAGCTAGTCAATAACTGCAAAGCACTCCGCATATCCTGGTCTGGAGTGCCAGACGGAGGAACTGGAGGCGCTGGGTGCCTTCTAATATCCTCTGGAGGAGATGGAGTAGATGAGGTATGAAAGGGCATCTCACTTTGAGCCTCACTTTGTCCTGCTCTGACTTGGGGCACCTGACTGGTACCCTCTCCCGCTGCTATATCAAGCCGTCTACTAATCGTTTGCTTCCTAGTCGAAGGCATCACTGAAAAAAACAAGGTGAATATTAGAGACGAACACTTACGACTCAACTCTACGCACGATCTAGATTCAGGAAGAAGGTAACAACCCTAGATGTCATGTAGCCTCCTGATTATAAATGTGGCGCGCTACACATCCATAATCAAGACTCTACTAGACACGGCTCATAGACAACCCCTAGGACAGACTTGCTCTGATACCAAGTTTGTCACGACCCAAACTGAAGGGCCATGACTAGCACCCGACCACACTTGCCGAGCACCAACGTACATTTCATCTAACCTTCATTATTATCTTTTAAGGCTGACGAGATCAATATAAATGGTAGACCTAGATCATGGACAACCAGCAATAAAATATGACGGCATGAACATACATAGCAGGGGATGACCAGACAATCAAGAAACTACGTATAAGGTATGAGCTACCACGCTACTATGAAAGACTATACAACAAAAACTAGCTGACAAGGCATACCAAACTATACATGAGCCGACACCTGTCTATGAGCCTCTAAAAGAACATAAGTGTTGCAACATAGCCGGAACAGGGCCCCGACATACCCATAATTTCTATAACAAAAATTGCATACCAAGACCAAGGCAAGTCCGGAGAAGGGATCTCGCCAATCACCGCTGAACTAGACAGTCTACTGTGGTGGGGGAGCTACACCTGCCTGTCTATCAGGACCTGCAGCACGACATGCAGCGTCCACAAATAAAAGGACGTCAGTACGAATAAAGTACTGAGTATGTAAGGCAAGGAACCATAAATACGATCAGTAATGTAAGCAAGGATAGAGAATATACAACCTGTAACATCTTAGTACCTCTGAGGGCTACTTACATGAAATGCATGATACATATGTATAAATACATAAACCTTTAAAGCATTCGCCTCTGTGGACATCATCATCATCATATCGTACCCGGCCATAATAGGCTCGGTAAAATTGTACCCGGCCACGTGGAGCTCGGTAAAACCCAACTAATCAGTGGTTGCACAATAGGTGCCGTACCCGGACAACTATAGCATGGCTCGGTAGAGTAAAATAGATACATATATATAATGCATGCTCGACTCATGGAATCACATTCTAAACCTTTCGGAGTGACGTAAGGTTGGTATCCTCTATACACGTTATTAGGACTAACTCTTCACTATGAACCTTATAAGATTTAGGAAGTACGAACAACATTGATAACATAAGAATAAGAGAAGTAACATTAACATCAATCGTTCTATAAGAGGGAAAACAATGTAAGTACTGCTAGCTTCTAAGAGTAGAGTATCTTTAGAAGCTCGTTCATTACATTATGTACAATCGGAGTCGTGCAAAAGAAGGAAAGGGATAGCCTCACATACCTTGTATATACTGCCCCAATCTCAAGCTATGCAATTGTCAAAACTCCTTAGTCTACAATAAGAGAAACGATACTATCGTTATCATTTAAGCGTCATAACTATTATGTATCGACCACAACCTATTTTACGATGAAACGGACAGCACCTCCGCTATATATATGACCTCACACCATTCAAAACAGTCACCAAACAGCCCAAACAACATCAATAATAAACGTATTGAGCCTCCCAAAATAGTCCACACACAGCCTAATCACTCCATACATACGACGACCACCGTAGTCGTGTCAAACAACCTGGAAATGTTACGAATAACTATCAGCCCATAACCCTACATATATATGGTGTTTCTCCACACCCTTCCTCATCCAAAACTCCACAAGATAGTAGTAAAATACGCAGCCCAACAACAACGCAAAACAGTCCACAAAACAATAACATTACTACCAAACCTTTCGATATATATCTCACAAGTTCTAGCTTCAATGGCTTAGCCGCAACTTGGATAATCTTAAATACATATAGAGTAAGAGGTTCCTTACCTTTATACAGAAAGAAAAACTCCAATTTGACCTTAAATTTCCATGAAATATCCCTCCAATGCTGCCACAACAACAAAAAAGCGAAACTAGCGATCAATTAGTGTTTTTCGGCACTAGAATCACTTTAGAAGGCTTGAAATCACCTAGGATTGATATTAAGAACATAAGGGAGTATTTACAGAACATAAACCCTTTAAAACAACCTCCCACACGAGCTGAAACGACACAAAAATGAGCAACAACAAGAAGAACAAGAGACTTACTAGCGCCACGGAATTCCCGACACTTGATTGTGTTGTTTGCCCTTTTTTTGGGTCTTGAATCTTGAGAGAACTTTGAGAGGATGTTACTAGGGTTCTAAGGTCTGAAAATAGTGAAAAGAAATGACTTAAAATGGGTTGGAGGCATCCTATATAGGTCCAAATATCTTAAACCGACTTAGTGGGCCCCATAGAGAGGTGCTTGGCGCAGTCTCGCGAAAATGCGAATATCTCTCTACTCCGAGATCGTATCGATAAACGTTTTAATGCGTTGGAAACTAGACTCATAGATATTTAATTTGGTTGGTAGATCACCCCGTAATTCCTTGTAAATTATGAGAAAATATTAGAAACATTTGACCTAATGTTTAAGTAAAATTATGAACCTAAGTTGCGACAACTTTTGTCGACTTTTGTTTCATAACTCGTTTGACTTCAAGACTTATGATACGGATATTATATGATTAAAATACCTTCATAAATGACCTCTTGAGTGTATTAAGCACCGCTAGATTACCTGAAAATTTGAGTTACAACATCCTTGATTCGTTTAACTTCTAATACTGGTTAATCACCCTTATACACTCTTGTATCACTTAAGACCAATAGGATAGACTTCTTATCATCTCAAAGATAATTCCTTCTTGGATTTATGTTAACTAATATATGGCATGAACTAACACATGTGGATATGGGTTGTAACAGAATTCACTGTGTGTCCTTAAAGAATTTAATCCCCTTACTGTTGCCCAAGGTTATGGATTAATTCCTCACACGATAGAACGAAATAACTATTCTGTGATAGCAGCGCTACAAATCACAGAACTTCAGCAAACTCAACAAACGGAGCAAATCATACTTGACACTTATATTTAGGTGGAAAATAATACAACAATGTAGAAAAGAGGAGAGAAGTTTTTAAATTTTCCATATCTGAAAAATGAGGTCAAACCTCTAAATTTATAGAGAAAGGAAGGATGATATGGAGAGGTACAATCGAAGAGGTGCCTCTTCCATTTCCTATTCACACCCTCAAAAGAAAAACCAACAGTTGACCTTAGTCCTTTTAGTGAATATTGGAGGCAAGTAAGAAGTATTATTGTGCTTCACCTTCTAAGCAATAAAAGAGTCCAATCTTTTCGTGATGTCAGAGAAAAAGAAACTGCTAACATGATTGCAAAAATAAGGGAAGGGTATGATTCTTCGAGTTCAATCATAGATTTGAGAGATCTTTTCTGTTCTCTGACCAATAACATAATTAGTAGAGTGGATTTAGGGAGGAAATATAATGAAGGGGAAAGTGGGATGAATGCTAAGACCACGCTAGAACAACTTCTTGAACTTATAGGTATTTTTAACTTTGGTGACTATATTCCATGGCTTGAATGGGTCAATTATTTAGTACAGTTGAATTTATACGTGGTTTCTAGATAGACAAATTAATTTGATCCTGAAATAATAAAAGAATTGAACAAACATGCAATACTTAGCCTTGAGATGAAGATAAAATAGCATAAACAGTAGTATAGCATAAGTTTTTTCCAGAGAACCCCCCCTACAATGATAACAGAGCTCACTATTTATAGTTGTACCTAGGGAACAACATCCTACGATCATTCCCCTTCTTTAATGTCAATTATGAGGACCATTGAAGAATGTGTAACGGTAAGCATGACTGGCCAATTCTTTGTCACGGGTTGTGTATTGAATACTGTAGAATATTCTTCATTAAATATGACCTAATGGCAGGCATTTATTGCATCTTTATGAGCATCATTCCTTCCGGTAACAAACAGAATGGTTGTTTTCGGTCTTGGCTATTGTCATAAGGGTGATTTATGTCACTCGAATTTTGCCCGAAGTTCACCACCGTGCGGCAGTCAAGCCCAGCCTTGACTTTAGCTTTTCCAATACTTAGATTTATTTTAGGGACATTTGAGACTTAGAAAAATGTAGGCAGCAAGTAAAGTAAATGCATACACGAAATTTACAGGAATTTCTTCCCAACTCTTATTAATATGTGAATACAAGAACACAAAGAAGCCAACCTTATGGCCAAGAACAAAGAACTCTATAGTTCCCTTCCCCAAAATAAATTTCCCATCCTTAGGAATTACACTTAGACGTTTTTGGCTAACATTTGCCACAAGAATAAGTTTTCTGCTCTTTTGGGACAGCCTTATGCATATATTTATAGTGCAGGCTGCCCAGTTACACTTGGCAGCATTTTAGACAATCAGTTGACAAGCCCCAACTGATGAGTAAACATAAATAACATGCAAAAAAACGTATATCACTAAGACATACAATCAGCCATGATTTAAATACGTGCCTCTACTTAGCCCCATGATCAGTTATATTTGAATGGGGCAGTTGTAACCGCTCAACTGCCCTGCATGGGCACTGCATGTGCTTGTTTTGGCCAGCTATTGCACGCCCAATGCTAGCATTGCGACCAGACTTGCTCATTGACACCGCTCTACCCCGATGTCATGACCATAGCTTGTCGCATATTGATTTAGCTGCACATGCCAATTACCACAGCTGCCCGCATATGTCAAGTCGCCCTCAAATTGATCAAATCTACCCACATTAATGTCATTGCTGGTCCCACATTGCCTTGCTTTGTCTTACCATGTCTTGGCTCCTACTTTGACATGGCTTTTCCTTGCCATTGTTATGCCAATCCGCACGTCCATGTGAAATACGTCTTGCCTCTGTTCAGGGTGTGTTTGGCAACCCCGCATAGTGTAATGACCCGGCTGGTCGTTTAATGAGTTACAGCTTCGTTTCCCCCATTTATGCTTCTTTATATGTCATTCAGGTGTATTTCATCGCATTGTATTGGTTAGTTTGCGTTCGGAATGGTCTTGTAGAGAAATGAGACACTTAGTCTCTTAACTTGGTGCTTTAGTTGGAAAAGTCAACCATAAGTTGACTTATGAGTAAACGATCTCGGAATTTGATTTTTATGATTCAGATAGCTTTGGGTGGTGATTTGGGACTTAGGAGCGTGATCGGAATGTGTTTTGGAGGTCCGGAGTAGATTTAGGCTTGAATTGGTAAAATTGGAATTTTGGCATTTTCCGGTTGGTAGCGGAGATTTTGATATAGGGGTCGGAATGGAATTTCGAAAGTTGGAGTAGGTTTGTTGTGTCATTCGTAAAGTGTGTACAAAAATTCAGGTTATTCGGATGAGGTTTGACAGACTTTTTGATCGAAAGGGGAATTTGGAAGTTTTGAAATTTCTTATGCTTGAATCTGATGATATTTGATGATTTGATGTTGTTTTGAGTGTTTCGAAGGTTGGAACAAGTTTGAATAAGGTTATGTGATATGTTGGCATGTTTAGTTGAGGTCTCGAGGACCTCGGGTGAGTTTTGGGTGGTTAAATGGATCAAATCTTGTTTTGAGAAGTTGCAGATTTTCTACTGTGTGTGTTGCAGAGTTTTGGCATTCGTTTTCGTGAGAGGGCTCTCGCTTTCATGGAGGGATGAGAAGTGAGGCAGGGAATTTGGCCTTCGTGTTTGCAACTTTGGTCCCCGTTCGCGAAGGTTGAGGCTCAGTGTGCATCGCGAACGCGATGATGTTCCCGCGTTCGAGTAGAGTAATTGGAGCAGCTGGGGTCCTGGTCATTTGTGCTTCGCATTCGCGCTGGCAGTGTCGCGTTCGCGATGGTCTGAGAAGCTAAAGCTTTGCGTTCGCGAAGAGAGAACATGTGGTCAACGGTTATTTGTGCTTCGCGAACGCGAGGCTTTGACAGCGTTCGCGAAGAAGGTTAGGTCACCTGGGCAAAATGTTTAAATGCCCATGTTTGCGATTTTTGGTCTATCTTCCACCATTTTTGAGCGATTTTGAAGCTTTTTGAGGAGGATTGAAGAGGGAATCAAAGGGAAACTTTTAGAGGTAAGATTTTTGGACTCAATACTCGTTCTTATTATGATTTTTACCTAATTAGACATGAAATTTGTGGAATCTAAAGCCAAAAATTGGAGAGTTAGGGTTTGAAGTTAGAGACCTTGATTTGAGGATTTGAGGGGTCATTCGTGGTCGGATTTTTGATGTATTTGATATGTATGAACTCGTGGGAGCGTAAGGATTCTAGTTTTGTGATTTTTATCGGAATTCGAGACGTGGGCCTCGGGCCAATTTCGGGATTTTTTATGTAAATTGGTTATTTTTGAGTGGGCCTTGTTCCCTTAGCATATTTTGATGGTATAAATCTATTTTTGGTTAGATTTGGAGCATCGGAGGCTGAGTCGAGAGTCAAAGGTATCGCGGGCTAGAGTTTGGACCGGATTGAGGTAAGTAATAATTGTAAATGTTGTCCTCAGGGTATGAAACCCCGGATTTCACATCGTTTCACTACTTTGAGGTGACGCACATGCTAGATGACGAGCGTGGGGCCATTCACCACTGGGGATTGTGACTTGGTCCATCTCGTACGACTGTTAAGTCACAGATTTGATTGAAAATTGTGTGATATCGTTGTGTTTTGGAAAGTATTAGTATGTTTTGGGCTGAATGCCATATTTGGGCTGAATGCCAACTATTTTGGACCCTTAGGGGCTTTTTACTACTATTTCTCACTGTTTTGACTTATTATCTATACTCAGTCATGCTGTATTTCACTGATTTCAAAACTCAGCCGTATTTACTCCATTTTGATACTTTAAATGACATTTTGGGCTAAATTTCCTGTTTTACTATTGCCCGAGTGGCTTGAGAGATTTTTGACTGAGTGAGGCCGAGGGCCTGTGTTGTGAGGATATTATGGGATTGGGCTGCAAGCCGCAACATGTTGTTACTGATTCATGATATTATGAGGCCGAGGGCCTGATTGATTTATGCCACGAGATGGCTTGTTGTTATGTGAGGCCGAGGGCCTGACTGATTATGCCACGAGATGGCTTGTTATAGCGCTTGGGCTGTAAGAGCCCCTCCAGGAGTCTGTACACCCCTAGTGAGCGCAGGTACCCGATGTGAGTGATGTGATGTAGCCTGAAGGGCTGGTTTTGTTTCATGTTGTTGCCCGAGAGGCTATTCTTGATCCATGTTTTGCCCGAGGGGCTATTCTTGATTTGTGTTACACCTGAGGGGCTAATTTCGAGTGATCGTAAGATAGCCCGAGGGGCTGGTTCTACAGATATTATGCCCGAGGAACGATTTGTGATACATGTTTTGCCCGAGGGTCTGTTTACGTTTCTATCATTTTTACTCATTGTTTTATCACTCTTTTGAAACAATTGGAAGATGTTTTTAAAAAAGTAAAGGGCTTTTACTGAAACTGAGTTTGATTTATGAAATAAACGATTTCTGTACTGTTTTGGAAATGTAATGTATTTATTGTAGCGTTATGATGTGGTTTACGTGTTTTCTTACTACTGAGCTTTCATTTATTTTTATTACTTACTGAGTTGGCTTACTCACATTACTCGATGCACCTTGTGTGCAGATCCAGATATTTCTGAACCCGATAGCGGGTGTTGATTGCTCAGTGGCAGAGTCATCAGAGTTTGCAAGGTAGTTGTCTGGCATTCACAACCCTTCTTTCTCCCTCGTATCTCTCGTAGCCTGTTATAGTATGTTTTCGGACTCTTTGTTGTATTCAAACCTTAGTAGATGCTTGTGACTTGTGACACCCCAATGTCGGGCTTGTGTATTTATTCTGCACTATTCATTTAGACTTAAATTTTAAGATTATTGATTAATTAATGGCTTAAAAATGACTTTTATTGAATACTGGTTGAATTCGGGAATTGTGTCGGCTGGCCTAGTTTCACGATATGCGCCATCACGACCGGGTCGATTTTAGGGTCGTGACACACAGTCCTCATGTCGAGCTACCCGTCATGATGTTGCCCCATTTTTCAGGTTGTATGCCAAGGAAATCATGAAAATCCTTATCACAACCCACATCTACCGAGGAACTTTGTCAAGGGGCTAACAAACCACCCCTACCCGAAGAATTTGTCGTCCTCGATGAAACAGTTTCTGCATTTTTCAGTACCACCATAGGCCCTTAATATGTCGCCTCTTGCTCATGTTCTTCCTTGTTTGATTATCTTCACCTTTTTCATCAGCAAACAAAGTTGTAAGAAGTTCAAGTTTTGGACAGTCCCTTGCCATATGTGGTCATTTGCAAATAAAACAGCCATCAAACTTGTTGTCTTGTCCCTTGTTTGTCGAAGGTCCAGCACATTGACTTTCCTTTTTATTGTCATTGCCCTCAACAATATTACCCTTGTTATTTCCATTTTTCCTCCACTATTTTGCCTTGTCCTTGTTCCCGTGTTTGGATTTTGAAGTAGTAGAGAAATAAGAACCATTTTATCCCAACCGAAAATCACCCAACACATCCGTAGCAGTGATGGAACTAGGAAGGTCTTTCACATTCTTCATTCAGAGTTCCATCTGCGCCAACGACTATAGCCCATAAAGGAAATTGTGCAGCTTGTCATCCTCAGACATGTTGCTTATATCCAACATCAAAGAACTGAAATCTTTGACATATTCCCTGACTGTTCCAGTTTGTTTCAACTTTTTAAGCAATCTCTAGTAATCCATCCCGCATTGCTAGGAAAGAATTGATCCTTCAACTATTTTTTTTGCCCTTCCTAAGAGTCAATTTTCTGCCTACCAGCACTTACATCGTCTGCCACGCGCTTCCTCCACCAAAGCTTTGCATTGTCTACCAAGTACATGGTCGTAATGGTGACCTTGTCTTCATCTCGCACATGGACAGCCTGAAAGTACTGCTCCATATCCCACGGGAAATTTTTGGGTTTCTTGGCACTCCTTGCACCATTAAACTATTTAGCCTCAGGAATTTTGACCTTGGTACGATCTGCCCCTTGTTGTGCCTCATCATTGACAACAGCACGACACAACAACCCATTTTTTGCTTTTGTGCACCCCTGGCTCAGCATGTTCATCTTGGCCTCAAGATACGCGAGACGAGTCACAATAGTCAGAAATTGATCACTATCAACAGTTCCAACGAGTGCCTCCAATGTATCAACTTTTTCCCTCAGATCTATGTTGCCACCAACCATCTTTTACGAAATTCAACTAATGAACATAGTGTCTTCGCCCCTATTCAGCCTCGCTCTAATACCAGTTGTCATAGGGGTGACTTATGTCTCTCAAATTTTGCCCAAGGTTCACTACCGTTCGACAGTCAAGCCCAGCCTTGACTTCAGCCTTTCCAACACTTAGATTTATTTTAGGGACATTGGAGAATAGAAAAATGTAGGTAGCAAGTAAAGTAAAGGGACACACGAAATTTACAGGAATTTCTTCCCAACTCGTATTAATATGTGAATACAAGAACACAAAGAAGCCAACCCTATGGCCAAGAACAAAGAACTCCTTAGTTCCCTGCCCCAAAACGAACTTCCCAACCTTAGGAATTACACTTAGACGTTTTTGGCTAACACTCGCCACAAGACTAAGTTTTCTGCCCCTTTAGGACAGGCTTATGCACATATTTATAGTGCAGGCTGTCCAATTACACTTGGCAGCATTTTAGACAATCAATTGACAAGTCCCAACTGATGAGCAAACATAGGGAACATGCTAAAAATGTGTATCACTAAGCAATACAATCAGCCATGATCTAAAAATGTGCCTCCACTTAGCCCCATGATCAGTCATGTTTGAATGGGGCAGTTGTAACCGCTCAACTGCCCTGCATGGGCACTGCATGTGCTTGTTTTCTCCAACTGCTGCACGCCCAAGGCTGGCATTACGCCCAGCCTTTCCCTTTGATAGTGCTCCGCCCTGATGTCATGACCATAGTTTGCCGCATATTGACTTAGTCGTACACGCCCATTGCCACAGCTGCCCGCCTATGTCAAGTCGCCCTCAACTTGATCAAATCTGCTTACATTAATATCATTGCTTGTCCCACATTGCCGTGCCTTGTCTTGCCATGTTTTGGCCCCTTCTTTGACATGGATTTGCCTTGCCATTGTTATGCCAACCCGCACGTCCATGTGAAATGTGCCTTTCCTCCGTTCAAGGTGCATTTGTCAACCACGCATAGTCCGTCATGCCGAGCTATCCTTCATTATGTTGCCCCATTTTTCAGGTTGTGTGCCAAGGTCATCATGAAAATTCTTGTCACAATCCACATCTGCCGAGGATCTTTGTCTAGGGGATAACAACTATCCTCTGCCTTCAATTTCATATGTCACCCTCTTATGCAATTACTTAACATAACATATTTTACCCTATACATCAATAAAATGACTGGTATTGACCCCAAAGTGGAGAAAGTAGCTAAGGAGTTGGACACATTTTCGGAGAGTGTGATTGAAGGGCACGTGATTAGGAACAAAAAAGAAGAATACCACGAAAGTGAAGCTAAAGACTTTGTGGACGATTTGCTTGAAATTCAGAATGGAAAGGAAACAGGTTGTCCTTTTCAAAGGGATTCATTGAAAGCTATCCTCTTGGAAAGCATCTCGTACTTCTACATAGCTAGTAATGTATGCATTATTTAATTCAACATAATGATCTATCATCATTTATTGACAGATTAGGTTTACTGAAATGTGTATTAATTTTAGTAACAATATGTGTAAACTAATTAATATCTCAAAATCAATTCGAGAAGAAAATGGTGGTAAGACGACACCAAGTACTTTTTGCGTTCATCATCCCCCATTGTTAGTAATAACTTACAAGGTTGGGCTTGTTTTTTTTTCTTTTGTGTTTCTGGCTAATGTATAGGAGGCGTTTGCTGCAGGCACGGATTCAACATATACAGCTCTAGAGTGGACAATGGCTAAGCTTTTGAGGCATCCAAGAGCTATCGAAACATTTCAGAATAAAGTGCGAGGATTAGCCCAAGGGAAATCGGAGATAACAGAGGATGACTTGGGAAATATGCAGTACTTGCAAGCAGTGATCAAGGAGAGTCTCAGACTTCATCTACCGTTTCCGCTACTACTTCCTCGAGAATACCCAGAAGACGTAAAATTACTAGGCTGTCACAATCCTGCTAAAACTCAAGTCATAATTAACACTTGGGCAATCGGAAGAGATCCGTTGTCGTGGGATGATCCAGAGTAGTACCAGCCAGAGAGGTTCTTTAATAGTAATATTGACGTCAAAGGACTAAACTATTAATTGATTCCCTTCGGAGCACGCATAAGGGGCTGCCTAGGAAGAACTTTCGTTGTTGTTGTGATTGAGTTAGCATTGGCAAAGTTTGTTGATGTTTTTTACTTCAATGCCATACAAGATGGGATGATTTGTGTGGTGTCTAATTTTTGCGTGCACAAATTATAGAAGGACATGGTTCTTCTATGTGTTTCTTAACCTACTATTGTAGAAATAATAACTGCGGAAAGTAAAGAACACAAGTATTTTTACGTGGAAAACATCTGGCTCAAAAGGTGAAAAACCTACCACCTACTACTCGGTAGGATTTTTTCCCAACACTTCACTAAATCAATGATCCAAAACAAATGCCTCTAGATAAACCTATTACAATTGTCTAACTTGAATACTCAAAAAACATCAAAAAACCTATTACAATTGCCTCTAACTTGAATACTCAAAAAACCTATTACAATTGCCTCTAGATAAAGCTGAAAGGTACAATATGAAAAGACCTACTAAATTTGAACTAGAATGAAAGACACACACTTGGAACTGGTTCTTCTATCTGGTTCATGTAGCTTCAGTTTTGCACACTTGAATCACACACGAATTGCTTGCAAAATGCCTTGCTATTTTTCTCTCAATTCACGTTTAACTTCTGCTTTTGTACGTAACCTATAAAGTGAGAACATCGTGAAATTTATAGAGTTAGTAAAGTAGAAAATAACTACAGTTCTAATGCTACTCTTCCTTGGTGGAAGAGTTCTAGTTAACTTTAACCTCTAACTTCATCCTTATCTTGGATAGTGTTCACTTTGAGTAAGGAGTCCTTCTCCTTATCAATTATCCAACCTTTTCGATCAGGAGATATCAGATATACCAAGTTAAGCTTATCTCCTTCACGTGCATCCCATATGTTCGAATCTGCCCATGTTTATGCTCACAAGGGATGGAGCTGGTTCATGCCTGAGCTTCCTTTGTCAATCTTCAAAACAAACTTTTACTTGGACCAACAAATTCTCCATTTTTGATAATAACAAACTCTGTGCTTTTCATAATCTTAGGCTTTATTTCAACTAAGCTCAACATCAACACAATGTCAGAGAAACATTTTACTTTTTTATCACTTATCATCTAGGATCAGGTTCATTAGGTTATAAACATCACTTGTTCAAAAGCACAACCTTTTTCCTCTTTGTGGCATCATCTAAAAGTTGCATAAATGAGTAAGATAACCAGTTGAAACATCACTCATGGCCACTAGGGCTACATCAAATGCACTCATGGATTAATTATCATATATCAAGCTAAGGATATTTAACCATCAAAGAAAAATAGTCAAACAGTTAGAGAAAACGACAATGAATGTCATTAATGATTGATAAGATGCTACCACAAAGCATAAGAATAAATAAAAACATTGGAAACATGAGCAAAAGCAACAAAAAATCCCGAACTGGGTCTCCAGTTGATCTAAACTAGGCTAGGAGGCTTAAGGCTGGGAAGGACCAGGTTCTTGGTTTTTGGTTTGGAGTAGTTTCAGCATATCTTGAAGAATGTCATCATTCTTCTCCTTTTCCTTTACCAGCTCAGCTTTGAGAGCATCTCTTGCAATCTCCACCTTTGCCAACCTCTTCTTCGGCCTATCAATTTTAGCATCCTTAGCCTTACTTTCTTGCACCAAAGCTCACACATTACTGTTCACTAGTACCTTTTTGGATGAACCAGGTTCTTTGGGAGTGGTTTGAACTTTATAGTCACAAGTGGTCAGAGTATTTTTCCTAAAATGATCCTTACTTGTACCAATTTCCCACTTCTCCATGGGTACCTTTAAATGTGCAAGTAAACCATGAGGATAAAGCCATAGGGTATGGCGTGAGTCTTGGTGCCATTTAGAACCCTATCAAGAAGCTGGATTATAAACCCAGGTCAACTAATCTGCCTCCCACTGTCCAAACATTCCATGAGAACTAAGTCCATGAATGTGGTAATGTGCCTTCTTTCCTGCCTTGGCAGTATATATTTGTTGACAAATTCGAATAACACTTTTTGAGGTGGCTTCATCTCAGTTTTGTATACAGACTGAGCTCAAGTTCCTCTTTATTATCACTGAATTTTCTGGTAATGGAAAGGGTAGTAGGGAGATTTTCTAGGCTTGGCCACTTGAGCTTCTTATAGTCATTATACCCTTCAGCAGGTACACCCAAAATCTCACCCAGCTCATCTGCATCAAAAGTGACTTTCACTCCTTTCACTGTACTGGTGATCCTTCCATCTTTTACCTCACAATTTTCCATAAACTCTATAATTTCATTTCTGGCCAACCTGCCATCCATCTGAAGGACCATGTCCTTCCAGCCTTGCAATTGTAACTTTTCCAAAAGCAGCACCATTCCTTCCTCCTCTAAGTCCCTGGGAGTCTGACTTTCAAGATAGTTTTCTTGCCAAACTTGACTAGCTTGTCTTTCTCAACATCAGGTACTCCGAGCACCCTCAGTCTCTTTTTCTTTTCCTTATTCATTTTTACAACCAACCCTTCCTGACTCTGTAGGTTCATCACCTGCTATAGATCCTACCAGCACAAACCTATTCTCCAAACTTGTAACAAGTTCAGAAATAGTTTCAGGAGTGAATTTAGGGCCAGATGATACTTGTTCAGTTTCAGAAGAAATAGTTTCTTCCCCCCTCATTAGCAGATTTGAAAGATTTATCAGATTTCTGGCACTCTTCTTTCATACTTGCTTTTAATTATTCATTTATTTTCTTGGTCTGCTCTCCTCCAGCGACAATCTTACGAGCCATCATCTTTAATCTACTTTTCTTAGAGAGTGGTGTGGTTGAAGGAATGGTATAAGGTGTGGAAGTATTTTCTGATGGTGATGATGAAGGGTTTTCAAAGGTGTTCGCCATATCTGGGCTAGGGTATGAAAGACTCTGAGGTTGTGAGAGAGTAGAAGAGGAGAGAAGTCTGAGAGAATTTGGACGCTTGAAAGTTTAGAAGCGAAGAAAAAAATAGCTCCTCATCATTATAAAGTGGTGGAGTTCAATTGAGTAACGACAGCTTTGCCAAAGTCTAATCAAACTGCAAGTCAGTTTGAAAAGACGTTCAAGACTATCCTTAGAATTTAGGCAGTTTAAGGATGCTAGGACTCTTTTGAACGGAACTGGTTCATTTGTAACGGATAAGTCCAAAAACGATTTGGGATTAGATGGGACTTTGCTTTTAATCATAATCCAAATATAGTTATTTCAAATTATGCATAGTGTAGAAAACATACTGAGTGATCTTGATGAACCAGATTCTTTACTGAGAATTCCCTTGTGTAGGTTTAAATTCTCCAAGAAAATAGAGAAAATATCATTAGAGATTAATGAGTCATGTTAGCACATAGCACAAGAGTATATTATTGAAAGTATGAGACTGGGAAACATCTAATCTAATTTACAGATTTTCTAGCCAAAATAAATTCATTTTTTTAATTTTTTTTTTCATATGAACTTTGAACTGGTCCTTTTAGGTGAGCTTAATCATCCCTAATTCCATCATGTTCCTCTCAAAGTGATCTCTACTTAAAGCTTTTATGAAGATGTCAGCTATTTTCTTGTCAGTAGAACAAAATTTCACAGTGATCAAACTTTTCCCATAGTTGTCCCTCAAAACATGATGCCTAACATCTATGTGCTTAGTTCTCTTATGATGAACCTGGTTCTTTGTCATACTAATGGCACTAGTGTTATCACAAAATATAGGGATACAACCTACATCAATTCCAAAATACATTAATTGTTGTTTGATCCATAACAATTAAGCACAACATGAAGCAGCAACAACATACTCAGCTTCAGCAGTAGATAAGGCCACAGAATTTTGCTTTTTGGTAGCCCAAGACACAAGATAAACCAAGAAAGTGTGCCATACCTGAGGTGCTCTTCCTATCCACATGAAAATCTGTATAATCAGCATAGCCCACTAGGTTGAAATTACTACCTTTTGGATACCAAAGACAAAGGTTAGTGGTGCCTTTTAAGTATCTCAAGATTCTCTTGACAACAGTCAAGTGAGACTCCTTTGGATTTGCCTGAAATCGAGCACAAAGGCCTACACTGAAAATAATGTCAGGTCTGCTAGCAGTGAGATATAAAAGAGAATCAATCATTCCCCTATACAACTTCTGATCAACAGATGAACCAGGTTCATCTATATCCAATTTTGTGGCTATTGCTATAGGAGTATCGATTTCTTTTGATTCTTCTATCTTAAACCTTTTAAGCAACTCTTTCACATATTTCTGCTGATGGATCATAGTTCCATTTGAGTTTTGTTTAATTTGTAAGCCTAAAAAGAAATTAAGCTCAACCATCATACTCATTTCAAATTCACTCCCCATTAGTTAACAAATTATATACTTAGTTTATCAGTAGTTGCTCCAAAGATTATGTCATCAACATATATCTGAACTACTAAGAGGTCTTTACCTTTTTCCTACAAGAATAAAGTGTTATCAATTTTACCTCTCTTGTAGCCATGCTCAAGCAGGAATTTTGATAATCTTTCATACCATGCTCTAGGAGCCTGCTTGAGCCCATAAAGTGCCTTGTAAAGACTGTACACATGATTAGAACATTCCTTGCTTTCAAATCCCGGAGGTTACTTAACAAACACTTCTTCCTTTAGATAGCCATTGAGGAAGGCACTCTTGATATCCATCTGATGGAGAGTGAATTCCATGTAAGCAGGAAAGGCTATAAGGAGTATGATGGCTTCCAATCTTGCAACTGGAGCAAAAGTCTTATCATAGTCTATGTCATTCTCTTGAATATACCCTTGAACCACCAATCTTGCCTTATTCCTTGTGACTGTTCCATCTCCATCGAGTTTGTTTCTAAAGACTCATTTAGTGTCAATCACAGATCTATCCCTAGGATTGGTACCAGATGCCAAACTTGACTTCTCTCAAATTGGTTGAGTTTATCCTGTATTGCATTCACCCAGTCTACATCCTGCAAAGCTTCAGAAACATTTTTAGGTTCAATAAGAGATAGAAAACATTAAAAGCATAAAGATTCTTCAAAGAAGATCTGGTTTTTATTCCAGAGGTTAGATTAGTAATTGTGTTCTCAATGGGATAAGAACTTTGGTACTTATAAGGTTTCACAACCAGCTGGTTTACACTAGATGTTCCTCTAATGGTTTGTTGTTGAGGAACAAGTTCATGGACAGGTTCCATCGAGGCTTGATATTTAGTTCCTCATTGTTCGGTTCCCCCTGTCAGGTTGCCCTCAGTAGAAGAACATGTTCCTTCTTCTGGTGCAGCTTTAGTCTGGGCTGTGATTTCATTTGTATTTCTTACCAACCCAATTGCTTCATCTTCATGTTCTTGTCTCTTAGAAAGAATGTTAGTTTCATCAAAAACCACATGTACACTTTTGTCTACACACATAATTCTTTTTTTCTAGATCTTATAAGTTTTACTATGTGAAGAATATCCCGAAAATACTCCCTCATCACTTCTGGGATCAAACTTACCTAGGGAGTCTTTGCCATTATTGTGCACAAAGAACTTGCATCCAAATGCCCTAAGATGTGATATATTTGGCTTTCTCCCTTTAAGTAACTCATATGGAGTCTTCTCAATAAGAGGTATAGTCATGCACATATTTATGATGTAACATGTAGTGTTCACAGCTTCTGTCCAGAAATTATGAGGTAGTTTACTAGAAAGAAGCATAGTCCTAGCCATTTATTCCAATGTTCTATTCTTTCTTTCAACTACACCATTTTGTTGTGGGGTCCTAGGTGCATAAAAGTTATGATCTATGACATGCACATCACAAAAATTAGCAAACTTAGCATTTTCAAATTCAGTAACATGATCAGACCTAATTGATGTAAGTTGATTACCTAGTTGTATTTGAGTTTTTCTAACGAAAGAAGTGAACATGTCAAATGCTTCATCTTTATATCTTAGAAACAGTGTCCAAGCAAACCTATAGTGATCATCAACAAGCATCATAATATATCTTTTACCACCTCTGCTTAGAGTTCTCATTGGTTCACAAAGGTCCATATGGACCAGTTCTATCGTTCTGGTGGTACTTACCATTTTCTTGCTTTTGAAAGAGGATCTTACTTGCTTCCTCCTAGCACAAGCCTCACAAACTATATCTTCCTTGGATTTAATGTTAGGCAGTCCTATCACCAAGTCCTTAGAGACTAGTTTGTTGAGTTGACTTAGACTAGCATGTCCAAGTCTCTTATGCCAAAGGAGGGGATCACTATCCATGACACTCTGGCAAGTGAGTTCATTATCTGAGAGTATGGACAGATCCACAATATATATATTATTCACTCTTTTTTCCTGCAAAACAATTTTGTCAGTGATAAGATTAATCACAAAGCATTTTCTAGAGGTGAATGCAACCATGTTACCTCTATCACACAATTGTGATACACTTATTAGACTGTATTTCAGTCCATCAATCAGGTAGACATTCTCAGTGATAGTGAGAATCAGTCTTACCTACCTTGTCAGCCTCAATGATCTCACATTTCTTCCCATTCCAAAGGAGACATTACCTCATTTAAGGTCCTCAAGTGAAAGGAACTAGTTCTTGCTTCCTGTCATATGCCTTGAGCAGCCGTTATCCATGTACCATATTTGACTTCTCTCATTCACTTGGACCTGCAAAAGGAAATAAAGGTTTAGTCTTAGGAACCCAAACTAGTTTGGGTCCCTTTCTATAGGCAAAAGGGTGAATCAGATTCATTTTAGCCCAACCTCGCAGCCTATTTTTCCCTTGAACAAATTCTTTATTCTTTTGACCAGCCTTTTCTTTGGTAGTGCATTCACTTTTGTAGTGACCAGTTTTACCACAGTGTGTGCAAATTTTATTCTCAGGAAGTGTGAGGTACTTGCTTTTGGGATCCCACTTAGGTGCAGGGGTTCCGTAGCCAAGTCCTCTCTTGTTGCTACTATGGTGTGTGTGTAGCCATGAAAGTGCATCGGAGGACCTATTTCATTTAGAGGTTCTATCTATCTCATGCTTGACCTTGCTTAGATCCTTCTTTAGGACTCTTATCTGCTCATCTCTTTTGTACAACTCATCTTTCATTTTTCCTATATTTTCTTCTAAAGTGAGTTGTGTGTGATCAACATTCTTTTTACCTGTTCCTAATTTCAATTTTAGATTTTCAGATCTAAGCTCTAGGACAGTGGTGTCAAGTTCATGAACTTTGTTCTTAAACACAGCATTTTTACTTTCACTTTCACTAACCCTAAGTTCTAGATTTTGCACTTAGACTTTAAAACTATGCACTCTTTTGACAGTTGGTCCTTTTCATTGTTTACATCCTCAGATTCATCAATTAGATCTAGTAGTAGTATTTGTGTAGACAAAACTTTAATCTTGTCTTTGAGATGAATTACACTTACCTCAGTTTCCTCATCAGATTCTCCAATGGTCATAAGTTCTTGTTCATCCCCATTTTCATCATCTAAGTTTTCATCTGAACTTTCTCCCCAAGCTGCAACCATAGCCTTGGTTGATCCTTTATTTTTCTTGGGTTGAACTTGTTATTTCTTCTTGTTCCTTTGTTTGGCTTTTTAATTCTTCCATTTAATTTCCCATTGAGGGTAGTTCTTGATGTGGTAATCAGTCTTCCCACACTTGTAGCACCTTTCATTGGTTTTCTTTTCAGGAACATTGGGCTTGTTGTAGCTTTCACCTTTTGAAGGACCTTTTCCTCTCCTTAGGTAGTTCTTGAAGTCCTTTGTGATCGTAGCCATTTCATCATCATCTAAATCAGAACCTTCAGTGATTCTGAGTGCCAGGCTCCTTTCCTTCTTAGGTACATCCATCTTCATAGTTTACCTCCTAAGTTCATAAGCCGTAAGATTTCTAATCAACTCATCCATTGGTACGGTGGCAATATTCTTTTATTCCTGAATGGCAGTAATTTTTCTTTCCCAAGTAACAAGCATAACCCTTGTCAAAATTTTCTCAACTCTGTCTTCTTCAGGAATAATCCTTCCAAGAGACTTTAATTTATTTGTCAGTATAGTGAACTTTGTGTATGTATTGAATGGTTTTACCTTCCTTCATGGTAAAGTTCTCATATTGGGAATACATTAGAGTTCCTCTAGACCTCTTCACTTGAGGTGTTCCTTCATGGGCCACTTGCAGAGTGTCTTATATTTTCTTAGCAGTGGTACAGCTTCAGATTATATTGTACTCATCTAGACCAAGTCCACAAACAAGCCATTTCTTGGGTTTGGCATTCTTCTCCCATTTCCTCAGGTATTCAGCGTTGTAGTCAACTCTTGTCTTTGGCACATCTACTCTTTCAGCATTTTTCTTCAAGGTAGCCAATGGACTATCGGTGATAATGTCCCATAGCTCATAGTCCTATCTGATGATATGATTTCTCATCCGATTTTTTCACCAATAGTACTACTAGCCATTAAAGAGTGGTGGCCTAGCGGTGGATTGCTCTTCCCAGTTTTCAGGTAGTGCACTCATCATGATCTGTTCTTAAGGTGTTAGCCTCTTCAAGAATAGCCTGCTCTGATACTAATTAATGTTTTGTACTTCAATGCCACACAAGATAGGGGTGATTTGTATGGTATTTAATTTTTGCGTGTACAGATTATAGAAGGACCTTGTTCTTCTATGTGTTCCTTAACCTACTATTGTGAAAATAATAACTGCGAAAAGTAAAGATCACAAGTATTTTTACGTGGAAAACACATGGCTCAAAAAGTGAAAAAATCACGAACTACTACTCAGTAGGATTTTCGTCAATACTTCACTAAATCAATGAGCCAAAACAACAACAACAAACCCAGTTTGATCCCAATAGGTGGGGTCTAGAGAGGGTAGTCTGTACGCAAACCTTACCTCTACCTAATGTAGGTAGAGATGTTGTTTCCAATAGACCATCGGCTCAAGAAGGGAAAGAAAAAGAAGAGGGAAGCAAGAAAGATGGAAGATAAAAAAAAGGGACAGATAAAGGAAAAATAGTATCAAATAATAGTATCAAATGAGTCGAAACAACACTTACAAAAATTCTTTGTAAACCTAAGGATTACCTATTATCGTGTTGTTGAAACCAACCTCTAATTGTTGGGACAACTTCAAGTTAACACTAACTTGAATACTCAAAGTACCTATTACAATTGCCTCTAGATAAAGCTGAAAGGTACAATATGAAAACACTTACTAAATTTGAACTAGAATGAAAGACAGACACTTGGAACTGGTTCTTCGATCTAGTTCATGTAGCTTTAGGTTTGCACAATTAAATCACACACAAATTGCTTGCAAAATGCCTTGCTATTTTGCTCTCAATTCATGTTTAACTTCTGCTTTTGTGCGTAACCTGTAAAATGAGAACATCCTGCGATTTATAGAGTTAGTAGAGTAGAAAATAACTAGAGTTCTAATGCTACTCTTCCTTGGTGGAGAGTTCTAGTTAACTTCAACCTCCTATTCCTTTCTTATCTTGGATAGTGTTCTCTTTGAGTAAGGAGTCATTCTCTTTATCAATTATGCAACATTTCCGATCAGGAGATATCAAATACCTCATGTTAAGCTTATCTCCTTCATGTGCATCTCATATGCTCAAATCTGCTTGTGTCTATGCTCACAAGGAGTGGACCTGGTTCATGCCTGAGCTTCCTTTGTCAATCTTCAAAACAAACCTTTACTTGGACCAACACTTATAAACAAGTTCAATGTTGCATTGGCAGAAGGATTAAGGGAGGAGGATTTGGAAATGACTGAAACTAATAGCCTCACTGTCCGTAGGAAATCACCTTTGCTAGCCGTGGCTACTCTGTGCTCTTGTTAGGACGTCTTTTCTCCATTATTTAGCATCTAGATTATTTATATATAAGCCATGAAACATATAGCTCCAAGCAATATTGCTAGCAGCTACTATGGTAATAATTCTAGAACCTGTAACAAATGTACTGTCCCGCTAACAATATCTACTGACTCTGCGCAAGTTATTGTTGGATTTTATGTATTTGTTATAAATAGAATTCTATTTAAGGTGAATGTTTATATTCTAGAGAGATTTTAGGGTTTATTACTTGGTGGCTAAGTTACCTTCTCCCTATAAATAGAGGGTTCTATTCCATTGTAAATCATCCCAAAAATCAATAAGAATTCTCTCTCCCTACTTTTCTCTGCAATACTCTTATTCTTCTTTTATTATTTTATAACACGTTATCAGCACGAGGCTCTAACCAATTGAGTAGAAGCTTTGGAATTGAGCATAATGATTGTCAATTGTTCTATGAACTTCCTTCATGATTAAATTCTGGATTTAAGGTAAGTATTTTACTTTTCTCTTTCAAATTCTTGACATTCTATAATTTGATTTTAAATACATGCAAAGACGATAAATTTTGATTGCAACTCTAATGGAGTTTGAAAGAAATTATAACCACATAAAGTGGTAAAATTTCTATGCCTTGCCATGATCAAATTCATGGATGATTGTGGGCAAAGAATTGAAAACCTGTCCAATTAAATTTGCTCCATTCTCATTTCCTTTAGAGAATGTGATACCAGTATGTGATAAGTCTGAAAGAAGACAAAATTACTACTATGAATGTATCAATGGATGTGGACGTGATAATAAATGAAATTATAATCGTCATTATTGTGATATTGAGAATAATAAGGATTCTCAAAATAATCCTCACTCTGTGAAAGTAATATTTGTCATCGATTTGACATGAGATTTTATAAAGCACATATAGATGATTATGGCTCATTCATGATGTGAATGTGACAACATCTAATTTATGAATACATATTCATTCTTGGAAGAATATGAACGTGCTAGTGGTAGTGAATATATCACACTCACCTCTAGATGGAGGTTTGAGATGAAATAAGAAAATAATGTCATTATTATGGCATGAATGATCACTGGTCACGTACTTATTGTACGCCAAAATATTATAGCAATGTGATTATTAAAAGACAATGGTAATGCAAGAAACAGATCTTGCATATAATTTGACCATTACCACAATGGTATAACTTTTTCTTTAAAAGAGATATTCATCACATAGATGTTGATGAATCTGTGGTAGTACAAAATTAATTGAGAGCACTGGAAGAGCCAATTATTACTATTTTGGAGGAATACAATTGATTATCATGTCAATTTATTGTGTTGTAGTAAGTCTCAAAGAAACTTATTCAGTTTCCAAAGTACACGCGAAAGCGGTTGATTATATTGAGACTATAAATAAAGGAAAGATTTAATATCTTCTATTACTATAGCTTGTAGCGGGATAATATATATGTGAAAAGCTACCCGCTTTATTCTCCAGTTTGTACTACACAAATAAAAGAACACCACACTAAAGTGGATATTTATTGATATAAAAACTCATATCATAGTAAACTTGGAGTTTATTGATAATTGCACATGTCATGGTGTAAACCTGAACTTATCAATATTGATAATTTATTCAGTTGGCATAATCAGTTTAGCCAAATCAATTTAAGTATGACGTGCAAAAATAATAGAGAATTCACATGGGTAAATATTAAAGAACTAGAAAGTTCTTTACGAATTCTCTTATACTGCTTGTTTTCATTAATTAATTGACCAACTAAAGTTGGGATTGAATCCCATGAATTCTGGAAATATCAAAGGTGAATATGGGCTCATTCACCTGCCATGTACACCACATAAGATGCATCTATGAGATGGTTACATGTGCGATTATTATTAACCCGCAACCTGGCCGGTGCTTGCGAGGTAACTTGCTCAGTAATTTAATTTCAAGCATAATTTCCAGATTTTCTATTCAAGAAGTTCATCTTGATAAGTCGGTTTACATCACAGTTGGTTTAGCAAAATAATTTATTGAGTGCCTCCACTTAATAGCTAAACTATTTCTTATGAGAAAAAAGTTATATATATATCAATTTGATATATGTTATATATGAAAATATATTGCATTCTCCCCTCACAAGTGGATCAGGGTCAGGAACCAAATAATTTCATCTTATTATTATTGATGTGCGGTGTATATTTTCATTAACACCATAATGCACAAAGATAGATTTCCAAAGTTGAGGAAGCAAGTTAGTTTTTCTAACATAAGGGGGAGACAAGATACAACAGCTGAGAAAAAAGTTACATTGAATGAATTATTATTTAAAAATATAGATCCTCGAATAGGATAATATGAACCTGAAGTTCTTAAAAGGATAATTCATTTGCAATATATTGCAAAGCATTCCATACGCATTTACTGACCCAAAGAAAGTAATTATATTCTCATTGCAAATGCTCATATTAAGTCCTAGAAGGACAAAGTCTGTGGTACGCTTAAAGCGTATAGACAAATCGGTTTCAAATAGAACTTCTTGATAAAGAAGATGAGCAAATGATCAAAGTGATCATAATAAGGAGGCAAGTGATCTAGAAAATCACATGACATAACACTTCATAAAATCTTATGAGAGATTTAGGTACCTGAATATATGAATGAAGATATCTCTATGTTATGTCTTTATGAAAAAATATTGGAACCGATATAAAATATTTGTCGACGACATCTATCATAGCGCTAAGTATAGATGAGGATCTTAAGTCTATCGAATATAGACACAAAAATATTGGTCAAATTGAAGAGTCACAATTCGAATAGACTTGGTTTCATATGAAAGACAAGTATTTGAACCTGCAGTTCAAACACTTGAAATTATAAAGTCAATGGTATGTGCAATCAATTTTCGGTATCTTGTATGTCTAGCATGACATGAAAACTTGATATACATCTAAAGTCTCTTTAGATGGCTTATATGACTTAACTTATATGACAATCCATGAAGGATTTAAGTTGCTTAAAGCATATACAATTCTTGATCATTAAGTACCACTTTCTCAGTGCAATTTGTGCACATTGGTATCTTGCTATAACTATAAGCATAGTAATTTGATAGCGAGTATTTTCAAAGTGCAATATATTCATTGGAGTTAATATGGCTGATTTATTCACCAAAACTCTGCCGATGTCAACCTTCAAGAAGCTAGTGCACAAGATTGAAATGCGAAGGCTTAATGATGTTAATTGATGCTCTCATCAGGGGGAGTTAATACGCGTTGCACTCTTTTTCCCTTACAAGGTTTTGTCCCACTGGGTTTTCCTAGCAAGGTTTTTAACGAGGCAACCAAAAGGCGTATTGTTAGATATGTGTACTCTTTTTCCTTCTCTAAAAATTTTTTCCCATTGGGTTTTATTTAGTTAAGGTTTTAACGAGGTACATTATCTGTTGAATAGACATTCAAAGGGAAGTGTTATAAATAGAATTCTATTTAAGGTGAATATCTATATTCTAGAGAGATTCTAGGATTTATTACTTGGTGGCTAAGTTACTCTCTACCTATAAATAGAGGGTTCTATTCCATTATAAAACATCTTAAATTCAATAAGAATTATCTCTCCCAACTTTTCTCTGCAATACTCTTATTCTTATTTTATTATTTTATAACAGTATTTAATTATATTAAATGCTTAAAAGAGGTGAATGGGAAATGGAGGGAAATAAAAATTTTGAGTGAAATTTTAAGTTTCTCCCCTTAGCAAAGAGACATTATCCCATATTGGAAGAGGAAGAAGTTTTTATGGGTATATAAGCAATTGATCTTCTTCTAGATCTTAAAAAGTTGAGAAGAAGGCAAGCCTCGCGCCGTCGTCGCTCGCTCGGCTCGGCTTTGGCTTCGGATTTGAATTTGGTCAAATGATCGATTGATTGATTAATTTTTTGGACCAAATTTATTTGTTAATAGTAAAATATTAACAGAAATGTTATTAAATATTTGTTTTAATAACAAAATATTAAGATTAAAATAAATATTAATATTAAATCCTCCAATCTGTTTTTCTGTTTTGGTAACAGAAAATTAACTACCCTCTTCAATTTTTCCTCTTTATTGTTGAGTAAATAGCCATTTATGAAATGACATTTATGCTATGATCATTTTCCATAAACAACCATTCTGAAGAGTTGCACCTCTTCAGATTTCAGCCCAATTTTGGCTATAAATACAACACTATTCTGCTCAGAATTTCAATACGATTTTCTGAGTTTCTCCTCCTTCTTCTGCATACGTTTAGCATCAAACAAAGCAACAGTAAGTGTGATTTGCTACGGAACTTTGTGTTCGCTAAAATACTGGGGTTTGAAGTACCACTACACCAGTGTGTAATTTGTTCTATCCTGGGAGAAAATAATCCATAACCTTGGGTACTAGGAGGGGATTAAATTCCTTAAGGAAACACTGTGAATTCAGTGGGCTCGAATTGGTTTTCTGTTATTTCGTTGTTTATTTCTGTTTATGTTCATTTATATTTCCAGAATTATTTTACAAATACAGTTTACTAACAAGCTTAAGTAATTTATTATATTTTCTGTATTTGTACTCACTATTTCTGGAGAGTAAAACCTTTGTGGTTTTGTACTCTATTAAAATCTACGTGATTTTAGCGTTTGTGTCATTCTTTTATAGAAATGACTAATGATAATATGAACCAAGTTGTTCCAATGGTGACTGTCAATGCCTCAACAAGCCGAATGACACCGTCAGCATTACCACCGGCGGAGAAACCCTGATAATTTTCCGGGATTGATTTCAAGTGCTGGCAGCAAAAGATGTTCTTCTATTTGACTACTCTAAGTCTCCAGAAGTTCATCAAGGAAGATGCTTATGTGCTGTCCGATGAAACTCTAGAAACTGAACACTTTCTCGTGACTGAGGCATGGAAGCATTCAGATTTTTTGTGCAAGAATTATATTCTGAGCGGGCTGGAAGATGCTTTGTATAACGTCTACAGTGGCATGGAAACGTCAAAAGAACTGTGGACTGAGCTTGAAAAGAAATACAAAATCGAAGATGCCGGGTTGAAGCGATCTCCTTGCTGAAGGTAGAAATCAAATTAATATTGATGTTGAAAGTAGTATCTTAGCATTTTTACTAATAGAAATTTCATTGAAGGTATTGTCATCAATGAAGCATTCCAAGTAGCAGCGATGATTGAGAAGTTGCCTCCTTTGTGGAAGGACTTTAAAAACTACTTGAAACACAAACGCAAAGAGATGTCCCTTAAAGATCTCATTGTTCGGTCGAGAATCAAAGAGGACAACAAAGTTGTTGAAAAGAGAGGCCGTGGAAACTCAACAATAATGGGAGCAAATACTGTTGAAGAGAACAAAAAGAGGAAGAAGGCTTATGAACCAAAATACAACCCAAGCAAGAAGCGGTTCATTGGAAACTGCTACAACTGTGGAAAAACTGGACATAAATCTACGGAGTGTCGTGCTCCGAAGAAAGACAAAAAGAAGGGTCAAGCAAACATGGTTGAAAAACATGATGATGTTGATGACTTATGTGTCATGCTTTTCGAATGCAACTTAGTGGGCAATCCTAAAGAGTGGTGGATTGATTTTGGAGCCACTCGCCATGTTTGTACTGTTAGAGAAGCTTTTTCTATTTATGCTCCTGTTGGACCCGATGAGACGATTTCTATGGGAAATGCTGCAAAGGCCAAGATTGAAGGATGTGGGAATATATTTCTCAAAATGACTTCCGGCAAAGTGGTGACTTTGAACAACGTCCTTCATGTTCCCGAGATTAGGAAAATTTTAGTCTCTATTGGACTTCTTGTTAAGAATGGTTTTAAATGTGTATTTGTATCCGATAAAGTTGTAATAAGTAAGAACGAGATATTTGTAGGAAAAGGTTACCTCACTTAGGGCCTTTTCAAGCTGAATGTAATGGTTGTTGAAAATAATAATAAAATTTCAGCTTCGTCTTACTTACTTGAGTCAAATGAATTATGGCATATACGTTTGGGTCATGTTAATTATAAAACCTTGCAAAAAATGATTAATTTGGAAATATTGCCTAAGTTTGAATGTGACAAATCAAAATGTCAAGTATGTGTGGAATCTAAGTATGTTAAACATCCTTATAAGTCAGTTGAAAGGAATTCAAATCCTTTAGACTTAATTCACATAGATATTTGTGATATGAAGTCAATACCATCTCGCAGTGGAAAGAAGTATTTCATAACTTTTATTGATGATAGTACTCGATATTGCTATGTTTACTTACTTAATAGTAAAGATGAAGCAATAGACGCATTCAAGCAATACAAAAATGAAGTTGAAATGCAACTTAACAAGAAAATCAAAATGATAAGAAGTGATAAGGGTGGTGAATATGAATCTCCTTTTGAACAAATATGTTTAGAATATGGAATTATTCATCAAACAACGGCCCCTTACACGCCCCAATCCAATGGGATTGCAGAAAGAAAGAATTGTTGATTAAAGTAGATGATGAACGCATTATTGATAAGTTATTGTTTGCCACAGAACTTGTGGGGAGAAGCCGTTCTTACGGCTAGCCGAATACTAAATCGAGTACCTCATAGCAAAACACAATCCATTCCATATGAAAAATGGAAAGGAAGGAAACCCAACTTGAATTATTTTAAAGTGTGGAGGTGTTTGGAAAAAGTGCAAGTTCCTAAACCCAAAAGGGTAAAAATAGGACCGAAAACTGTTGATTGTGTTTTCATAGGATATGCGGCTAATAGTAAAGCATATCGATTTCTGGTTCATAAATCAGAAAATTACTACATTCATAACAATACGGTTATAGAATAAGATAATGCTGAGTTCTTTAAAAATATATATCCGTATAAAAAGGAATGTGAGTCAATTGGCGAAGGATCTAAACAACCTCAGGAAGAAACAAAAGAAAGTACACTTAACCAGGAGGATCCAAGACGCAGTAAATGTCAAAGAACGTCTATTTCAATTGGACCAGATTTTGTGACTTTCTTATTGGAAAATGAGCCTCAAACATTTAAAGAATCTATGTCTTCTTCGGAATCATTGTTATGGAAAGAGGCAGTCAATAGCGAAATAGAATCCATATTGAGCAACCATACATGGGAATTGGTTGATCTTCCTCCGGGAAAATAAACCGTTGGGTTCTAAATGGATCTTTAAGAGGAAAATGAAAGATGATGGCATTATTGACAAATATAAGGCAAGACTTGTGGTCAAAGGGTATAGACAACGAGAAGGTCTTGACTATTTTGATACATACTCTCCAGTTACAAGGATTATGTCCATACGAATGTTAGTAGTGTTAGCTACAGTTTATGGTTTTGAAATTCATCAAATGGATGTTAAGACGGCCTTCTTAAATGGAGAGTTAGAGGAAGAAATCTACATGAAACAACCTGAAGGGTTTGTGGTTCCAGGTAAAGAAAAAAAGGTATGTAGACTTGTTAAGTCCCTTTACGGATTAAAACAGGCACCCAAACAATGGCATGCGAAATTTGACCAAACAATGTTGTTAAGATAAATGAATATGATAAATGTGTGTACATTAAAAATGTTCCAAATCACATAGTCATTGTTTGCTTATATGTGGATGATATGCTCATAATGAGTAATGACATTATCAACATAAATGCTACTAAGCGTATGCTAACTAGCAAGTTTGATATGAAAGACTTGGGAGTTGCTGATATAATTCTGGGGATTAAGATCCATAAGACTCCTCAAGGTCTGGCATTGTCACAATCTCATTATATTAAGACAGTGCTTGAAAGGTTCAAGCTTTTAGTCTTTAAAGTTGCAAAGACTCCAATTGACGTGAATCTTGCATTAGCAAAGAACAAAGGCCAAAGTATATCACAATTGGATTATGCTCGTGTGTTGGGTTGCTTAATGTACATCATGAATTATACACAAATATAGCTTGTGCTATAAGTAAATTGAGTCGATATACGAGCAATCCAGGTCAATCTCATTGGATGTCCATGAAACGAGTTTTGGGGTATTTAGTACATACCCACGACTTTGCTTTGCATTACAGTAAATATCCTGCGGTCATTGAGGGATACTGTGATGTAAATTGGATCCTGCGGTCATTGGCACCAATATGCATACATTGCGATAGTTAAGCGGCAATTGGAAGAGCTGGAAGCATTATGTATAACGGTAA
Source organism: Nicotiana tabacum (assembly GCF_000715075.1). NCBI lineage: Eukaryota > Viridiplantae > Streptophyta > Magnoliopsida > Solanales > Solanaceae > Nicotiana > Nicotiana tabacum. The sequence goes on along the minus strand of NC_134085.1, from coordinate 168,449,798 downwards.
ATCTCGTCATATACGATGAAGACATAAAACCGTTAGGCAATTACTCTCTAGAAGAACTATCACGATTGATTATGTAAAGTCAAGTGATAATGTGTCGGTTCCACTTACAAAATGCCTAACTAGAGAGGTAGTTGAGAAATCATCAAGGGGAATGAGACTGTGGCCGAGAACAAGTCATAGTGGCGATAACTCTACCTAGGAGATTGGAGATCCCAAGATCTAGGTTCAAAGAGATCAAACAAAGTCATTAATGACAGTTCAACATTATCAACTAAACTTTTGGTCCATTCTCGTGATGAGACAATGTTCAGTACCAAGGATAAAGCATTAAGGCTTTTTAATGATTTCTAAATTTGATACGGGGTATATCAAATAGTGTATCTATGGGATGACACGTTTAGGAATCACCTATGTAAGTGTGAAGTGTTAGCCGCTTCAAGGAGAACTTTGTAAGGCCAGTTCTCCATACACTTATAAAACCAGGCGGTGTTCATGGCTGAAACGAACACAACAATGAGAACCAAAGACGGTTAAGGGTTAGTTGTGTGACTTGTGGTTGTCTAGGTATACACTAAAGTTCGACGGTTCAATGATATCAAATCTACCGATTGATCGAGTATATCTGACATAAGTTCACTGCGAAAAGTTTAAAGGGAAACATACTTATCCAGATGCAATTAATCCTTGCTTGCGAATCACACAGCTTTTCATGCATGTTTCCGTGATATAACCATTCCCCATTCATGTGGGGGATTGTTGGATTTTATGTATTTAATTATATTAAATACTTAAAAGAGGGTGAATGGAAAATGGAGGGAAATGAAATTTTTGAGTGAAATTTTAAGTTTCTCTCCTTGGCAAAGGGACATTGTCCCATATTGGAAGGGGGAGAGGTTTTTTATGGGTATATAAGAAATTGCTCTTCTTCTAGCTCTTAAAGAGTTGAGAAGAAGACAAGCCTCGGCCGTCGTCGTCGTCGCTCGCTCGGCTCGGCTTCGGCTTCGGCTTCGGATTTGGATTTGGTCAAATGATCGATTGATTGATTAATTTTTTGGACCAAATTTATTTGTTAATAGTAAAATATTAACAGAAATGTTATTAAATATTTGTTTTAATAACAAAATATTAATATTAAAATAAATATTAATATTAAATCCTCCAATCCGTTTTTCTGTTTTGGTAACAGAAAATTAACTACCCTCTTCAATTTTCCCTCTTTATTATTGAGTAAATATCCATTTATGAAATGGCATTTATGTTGTGGCCGTTTTGCATAAACAACCATTCTGAAGAGTTGCACCTCTTCAGATTTCAGCCCAACTTTGGCTATAAATACAACACTATTCTGCTCAGAATTTCAATACGATTTTCTGAGTTTCTCCTCCTTCTTCTGCATACTTTTAGCATCAAACAAAGCAACAGTAAGTGTGATTTGCTACCGAACTTTGTGTTCGCTGAAACACTGGAGTTTGAAGTACCTCTACACAAATGTGTAATTTGTTCTATCCTGGGAGAAAATAATTCATAACATTGGGTACTAGTAGGGGATTAAATTCCTTAAGGAAACACTGTGAATTCAGTGGGCTCGAATTGGTTTTCTGTTATTTCGTTGTTCATTTCTATTTATGTTCATTTATGTTTATGTTCATTTATATTTCCAGAATTATTTTACAAATACAGTTTACTAACAGTTATCAGGCTGATTAATGAAGGTAATTTAATTTTTAACTCTATCATTCATGAATGCAGGTTCTTGATGGTGCAGCTGGGAAATCCAGAACTGGAGCATGAATACAAGGAACAAAACCAGGTGGCGGACGTCCTCGCAAAGGAAGGAGAAGAGAAAAAAGTTTTTGATACGACAGTAGTTTTGGCAGTTCCTCCGATGTTTGTAAACAAAACACTGTGGGCAGACATCCTAGGAATTGTATTTGTCCGTAATGTAAGGATAAACAATTATGTAGGTCAAGACTGTGGTAACGCTACTTTAGGGAGCAGCAGCTCCCAAACATTGATGTAATTTTCTTTTGGCTATATATATCAAAGGAATGACCATATGATATAGCAACAAAAACATGTACGTACAAGCTACGTCTTTATTAATGCTTGGGCACTTGGAAGAGACCCCGTTAGCTGTAGGAAAATTGGGGTAGAAACGAAAATTTGTCACCCAATTTACCAACTTTTTGTGTCGTTTGATTTGTCTTTCTAACTTATTAGGTAAATGTAAGGTTTACGTACAATACGTTACCTTTTTCAGGCTCATCTTGTAAAATTATGCTGATATATTATTGTTGTTATTGTTATTATGTCGTTTGGGTGTTTGTTTCAACAATTATAAATTATTTGGTGTTGACAATTGTATACTAGCACTAAATTTGGCTGCTTCTTTGACGTCTCTTATGCATAAAATTTTCCTACAGGAGCTTAAGACGACAAACTGTAGTCAGAAGACGTCTCATTAGAGGCCAAAAGGTTCGATTCTAATAATAATAATAATAGATATCGTTTATAAATCCTTGACGGCAAGACCACATTTTTTGTTTCTTCTATGTAAGTTTTATCCAAATTAATCACCAACGACTCCCACCCAGGGAATTTAGTAATCCCTGAATCCAGGAAAATTTAAATATACTCCGCAAGTTTACGCGTTGTTCATCAGTATTCAGTAGTCACTACTAAAAATATGACAAAAATTGATTTCCAAAATCCACCGATGTTAGTCGGTAATTGCGAAAAGCCGACCAAAAACCAACCGGTTCGTGGTAGTCAATAGAGCCAACTGATCATCGATTGTGACGGACCAATTTCGGTTGGTCAACTAAATTCTACAACCGGCCAAACAAAAAAATATTGACATCGATCAAAGTCGGTGGATTTTTTTTTAAATTATATAATTAAAAAATATAACATCTGATAATCGAACCGAGGTCTGTACTGAGGCAAGATATTATACTACCATTAGACCATTGATGCCTTTTGGTTTAATACTTTCTTTTACTTTGTTTATACTCTTTAATTATATTTTCATGCGACTTTTTACAAAAATAAATTTACCGACCAAAATCGGTCAGTTTAATTTTTAAAATGACCGACGAAACCAGTCGATTTTCTGAATATTAATTTTAATTTAATTTAAATTAAAAATCGATCGAAGTTGATCGGTTTCTTGAAATAATAATTTTAGTTGATTGGTTTCTTGAAAAATAAATTTTTCGAGACCCAAAAATAATTTTTCGCACTTTGGCGAAAAAAAAAACGAATTCGGTTGGTTCCGTAAAAGGATTTTAGAAGTAAATATTTTGTAAACTTGACCGACTTCGGTTGAATTTTTGACCGATCGAAGTCATTTGGTCGACCACAACAAATTTTGGCCGAATTTTTAGTAGTGAGTAAGAGAGCTTGACGATGTCACTGAGAAGCCATTGAGACCCCAAGTGGGACCCTTTTTTTTTTCACTCTGCCACAAGACTTCGTCTTCTTCCCTTGACTTTGTCAAACAGTGGAAAACTTTCACTAATTTTTTAAGATGTTATTGAACAATGTTGATAAAAACCAACTGGAATTGTAGACGAATTAAGGATTTAAAAGGTTCTTAGCACTAAATTTATTATATTTTTAAAATTATGAATTCATGATCTCCACTGAAATTTTAGTAAGTTATATTGGCAGCATGGGGTTGTGGGCGTAGATCATCGCCATCTAACAAATTGTTTGAAAGTTAAAATATTTGACAAAATAATAAGGGCAAATTTGGATGATATTTGGTTGAAGTTTAAAAGATGGTATGGGAATAGTTGAAATTGAAAAAAGAGTGTTGAAAAGTTCTATACATCCAATAAATTAAAAACAATATGTGCACCACATGCGGGCTATATTCTGTAAGTTTCATGGTAGGAAATTTTAGTGGTGTAGCAAAGCTTTGCACTCTATTTATTATAAATAATAAAAATATATATATTATTTTTTATAGCTATTTTCTTAGATTTTATAGTAAAATGTGTATTTATGGTCACTTCCTACCGTTAAGCCATTAAATACACTGCCTAATATTTTTCTCTCTCATTCTTTCAATTTATTCTCTCACAAAATCGTCGCATAGTATCTTATTTCTCTCTCCACGATCTCTCTCTTATCTCTCATCTTTCATCTCTCATCTCTCATCTCTCCTCTCTCTAGGCGACATGGAGACCTAGTAGCTGCCATGGTCGTGCAGCATTCATCGCACGTTCCTATCCATCTATTTCCTGATGAGTTCATCCATACAAAATTGCTACTTTTAATTATATTTGGCACATAAACATTTATTAGATATGCAAGCTCCAACTTTCTCTTTCCAGCCCTCTCTCCTTTATCAGCACCATTATCTCCCTCCATTTTCAATATTTTTTGCTTCAAAAAATTATGGTAAGTGTTAAAGTTTTTAGATTTTTGGCCGGTTAAAGCTTCTTCTTTTTCTCTTCAATATTGTTTTTTTTTATATTCACCATAGTTATGTTTTCTACATAATACCCACTAAAGCACTCAATTTCGAAGGGTCATCTTTCGATACTATAAAAGCTTTGTTAGGTTTTTTGCAGAATACCCACTAAAGCACTCAATTTCGAAGGGTCATCTTTCGATTTGCAAATCACTCAAGGGGAACTTATATTTGCAGGTTCATCAGCAACCATTAAAGTCGAAAGGAGAACAAAAATACACAATGACCCTAATTGTAGATGTATTTATATGTATTCGAGTCTGAATACATTGATTTTAGTTTGTACAGTGGTTTTCTCTTCTTGTTTTTATATATATTCGATAAGGCATACACTAATTTTTATTTTGTACAGTAATTTTTGACTGTTTTATTTAAATATTTTTATATGTATTTGAGTTCATACAATAATATTTTTAAATACATTGTTAGTTCTATCATTTTGATATTATTCATCAATTAGTTATGCATTCAATCTAACTGTATTCATCTGTATTTTTAACCTAACTGTATCCATCTATATTTAAAATAACAATACAGTAAAATACTCTCAATAGAAATAGAAAATCAATCAATACAACCAATGAAATATACTCAATAAAGCATTAATACCATATATTAGGAATAAATAAAATATTGTGAATACAAAAATAGACTTGAATATATTGAGCACAACTGTTAGATACAGCATAATACAAGCACTAGGTTTATTATGAAATATGCAGGCAGTAGGTTACTATTACAGGTTGTATCCAGTATAAATACATGATGTATTCATATACAGAAAATCGAATTTCAAAGTATTTCTATAGATACTTGTATCAATTCCGAGCATATCCTCGAACAATGTCAAAATCAAAAAAAAAAAACTCGAACTTTATCAAAAAAAAAAAAAAGGGGGGACCGAAACTCTGAAGAATGCTCTATTTTTTGGTGTTTAGCGCCTGATAAATCTTCTCATTAATTGGATTGATAATGTTGTGTGTTATAATTGATTTAGGTGAGTTATATTAGGAGTGTATCCCATTATATTAGCAGTTTTCCGTTATTAAACAACGGGAGAGACCTATTATTACGTTGTATTCATGAATACATGGTATGCATACATGTGAATATAGTGGCTGACAACTGGATTGCCCTATTTTATAGCCGATTTTTGCTACTGTATTCATGAATACAGTTGGTTGAACACATCGATTACATTACCTTAACAACTGAAAGGTAGTTACGGAAAGTAATTATGTATATGATAGTTATAGAAAATTAATAGCCACTAAACAACAGTCATTTCTGAAAACTCCTCTTGTTTGTATCTGCTTTTAATTAATGAAATCAGATTAAAGAAATGGAAACTAACGACCCTTATTAAGGTGGAAAGAGAGGAGGAAGGTGCATAACCGGACTAAAATTAAGAAGAAACATACGACGATATTTAAAAATGCACAAACACAAATCATGCCACTAATTGATTGTCTATAAAAATTAAATCCCATTTTAAATTCCTTAATGTACATTATAAATAATCTTCTTCAGAAGATCAGATTTGTATTAAACGTCTACCTCAATTCACCTAATCTCCACATAAACAATATGTTCAGCTCCTTACAATGCCTAGAGTCACTGTCCTTCAATCCATTTTTATCCTTTTTTTTAGCCCTTTCACTCATTTCCTTCCTTATTATGAGGCTCCTTATGACTAAAACTAAAACCAAAAATCTTCCTCCTTCTCCTCCAAAACTACCATTTATTGGTCAGATGCACAAACTAGGCTTGAGTCCTAACCACTCTCTACATAAGTTAGCTCAACAATATGGACCCTTCATGTTTTTTAAACTGGGAAATGTGAATACTCTTATTGTTTCCTCAGCTGAGGCTGCTTCCGAAATCATGATAACCAATGACCTTATTTTCTGTGACAGGCCTAAATCCAACTGTTTAGCATTGAAATTGGATAACAATTGAATTTATATGTGGTTTTAAGGATACGTGATATAACTTGATACAAATTAAGAAGACAGATTAATATTGAAATTAGTGATAAGAAAATAAATGCAAACCACATAAATTAAATATCCTTAGCCTCTGAGTTTGATCACTGTTGACCAAGTAAAGGTGAGTTTTGAAGACTCACAAAGGAACTCAAACATGGACTAAGTCCATCCTAGTAAAGCACTGATATGGTCAACTCAAGCATGTGAGATGCACGTGAAGGAGATAAACCTCACTTACTAGAAATGATATCTCCTGATCCTTATCGAAAATGTTGCATATTAGATAAGGAGAAAGACTCCTTACTTAGAGAGAACACTGCTTAAGAGATGGATAGAGGATGAGACCAACTAGAACTCTTCCACCAAGGAAGAGTAGCATCCGTATTCTAGTCAGTCTCTATTTACTAACTCCATAAATATCAATGTTGTTCTTTCTTATAGGTAATGCACAAAAGCAGAAGTTAAACGTTAATTGAGAGCAAAATAGCAAGGCAGTTTTGCAAGCAATTTATGTGTGATTCAAGCGTGCAATCCTGAAGCTACTTAAACCAGATAGAAGAACCAGTTCCAAGTGTCTATCTTTTATTTAAGTTCAATTGTAGTAGATGTTTTCATATTGTACCTTTCAGCTTTATCTAGAAGCAATTGTATTAGGTACTCAGAGTTTTCAATTTAGAGTTAACTTGAAGTTGTTGCAACAGTTGAGACTGTGTGCTACAACGGGATTAGAGTTAATCCTAGGTTTACAAAAGAGTTTTTGTAAATGCAGTTTTAGGCTCAGTGATTTTAGTGGAGAGTTTGGGAAAATCCTATTGGAAGGTAGGTCGTGATTTTTTTTCACCTTTTGAGTCAGGTGTTTTCCACGTAAAAGCTCTGTGTTCTTTAATTTCTGTATTTATAATTTCATAATAGTAGTAGTTGGAACACATAGAAGAACCATGTCTTTCTATAATCAGGCTAAACGAAAAATTGGGCACCACACAAATCACTCCCCCCCCCGAGTGGTATTGAAGTATAGAACATTAATTGGTATCAGAGCGGCTTATCCTTGAAGAGGTTAACACCTTAGAAATAGATCAAGATGAGTGCACCACTTGGAAGCTGGGAAGGACAATCCACTGCTAGGCCTCCACTATTTAGTGGCTAGTACTACTCCTAGTGAAAAAATAGGATGAGAGATCATACCATCAGAGAGGACTATGAACTCTAGGACATTGTTATTGATGGTCCCCTGGCTACTATGAAGAAGAATGCTGAAGGAGTGGATGTGCCAAAGATTAGAGCTAACTACACTGGTAAGGACTTGAAGAAGTGGGAAAAGAATGCTAAGGCCAAGAAATGGCTTGTGTGTAGACTTAGTCCAGACGAGTACAACAGAATTCAAAGTTGCACTACTGCTAAGGAAATTTGGACACTTTACAAATGGCTCATGAAGGAACTCCACAAGTGAAGAGATTAAGAGGAACACTGTTGTATTCTCAATATGAGAATTTCACCATGAAGGAAGGAGAAATCATCCAAGAGATGTATACAAGGTTCACAACACTAACAAATGAACTTAGGTCTCTTAGAAGGATTATCCTTGAAGAAGACAAGGTTGAGAAAATTCTGACAAGGGTTGTCACTTGGGAAAGCAAAATCACTGCTATTCAAGAATCGAAGAACATTGTCACTCTCAAGTTGGATGAGTTAATTGGAAATCCCACTGCCTATGAACTGAGAAGGCAGACCAGATGGATGCTCCCAAGAAAGAAAGAAGTCTGGCTCTAAAAATTGCTGAAGGTGCAGATCTAGAGGAAGAGGAAGATGGAGATGAACAAGCACTTATGGCCATTGGAAAATCAGATGATGAACAAGAGGTAAGTGTGATTCATCTCAAAGACAAGATTAAATGTTTTTCTAAATCAAGGCTATCTGAGTTACTGCTAGATTTCATTGATGAGTCTGAGGCCATAAACAATGAAAAGGAACAGTTGTCTCAGGAATGTATAATCTTGAAAGATAAGTGCAAGAATCTGGAACTCAGGTCTAGTGAAAGTGATAGTAAAAATACTGAGTTGAAGAACCAGGTTCTTGAACTTGACACCACTGTGTTAGAGCTTAGATCTGAAAATTTAAAAATGAAATTAGGAACAGGTAAAAAGAAAGTTGATCACATACACTTCACTTTAGAAGAAAATTTAGGAAAAATGTAGGATGAGTTATACAAAAAGGATGAGTAGATAAGAGTCCTAAAACAAGATCTAGGCAAGGTTAAGCATGAACTAGACAGAACTTGCAAATGGAATAAGTCCTCTGATGCACTATCTTGGCTACAAGAATATCATAGTAGCAGTAGGAGAGGACTTGGTTATGGGACCCCTACACCTAAGAGGGATCCCAAAAGCAAGTATATCACACTTCCTAAGAACAAAATTTGTACACATTGTTGTAAGACTGGTCACTTTAAAAGTGAATGTAATGCAAAAGAAAAGGCTAGTCAAAAGAACAAAGCCTTTGTTTAAGGAGAAAATAGGCTGCCAGGATGGGCTAAAAAGAATTTAATTCACCCTTTTGCCTATAGAAAGGAACCCAAACTAGTTTGGATTCTTAAGACTAACACCTGATTTTCTTTTGCAGGTCAAAGTGAATGGGAGCAGCCAAATATGGTACATGGATAGTAGTTGTTCAAAGCATATGACTAGAAGCAAGAACCAGTTCCTTTCACTTGAGGACCACAAAGGAGGTAATGTCTCCTTTGGAAATGGTAAGAAAGGTGAGATCATTTGGGTTGGAAAGGTAGGTAAGACAGGCTCACATTCCATTGAGAATGTCTACTTGATAGATGGCTTGAAATATAGCCTAATCAATGTATCACAATTGTGTGACAGAGGTAACTTGGTAGCATTCACCTCTACCAAATATTTTGTGATAAATCTTACCACTAACAAGATTTTTTTGCAGAGAAAAAGAGTAAACAATATATATATTGTAGATCTGTGCACTCTTTCAGAAAATGAACTTACCTTCTTAAGTGTATTGGACAATGATCCCCTCCTTTGGCACAAAAGACTTGGACATGCAAGTCTAAGTCAACTCAACAAATTAGTCTTCAAGGACCTGGTGATAAGGCTGCCTAACATCAAGTTTAAGGAAGACAAAGTTTGTGAGGCTTGTGCAAGGGGGAAGTAGGTAAGATCCTCTTTTAAAAGCAATAAAGTGGTAAGCACGACCATATCAATGGAACTGGTTCATATGGATCTCTGTGGTCCAATGAGAACATTAAGCAAAGGTGGTAAGAAATATGTGATGGTGTTTGTTAATGATTACTATAGGTTTACTTGGACATTATTTTTAACATCTAAGGATGAAACATTTAACATGTTTACTCCCTTTGTTAGAAAAACTCAGAAATAACTATGTAATCAACTTGCATCAATTAGGTCTGATCATGAAACTGAATTTGAAAATGCTAAGTTTGCTGAATTTTGTGATGAGCATGGTATAGATCATAATTTTTCTGCCCCTAGGATTCCTCAACAAAATGGAGTAGTTGAAAGAAAGAATAGGACTCTTGAAGATATGGCTAGGACTATGCTTCTTTCTAGTAAACTGCCTCACAGCTTCTGGGTAGAAGCTATAAACACTGCATGTTACATCATTAATAGGTTCATGACTAGACCTCTTATAGATAAGACTCCCTATGAGTTACTTAAAGGGAGAAAAGCGAATATATCCCATCTTAGGGCATTTGGATGCAAGTGCTTTGTGCATAACAATGGAAAGGACTCCCTAGGTAAGTTTGATCCCAGAAGTGATGAGGGAGTATTCTTGGGATATTCTTCAAATAGCAAAGTTTATAAAGTGTACAACAAAAGAACTATGTGTGTAGAAGAAAGTGTACATGTAGTTTTTGATGAAACTAACATTCTTTCTGGGAGAAAGGAACATGAAGATGAAGCTATTAAGTTGGTAAAAGAGTTAAATGAAGTCACAGCCCAAGCTGAAGCTACACTAGAAGAACGCACAGGTGATGGAACAGGTCCTTTCATCCAGGGCAACCTGACAGGGGGACTGAACAAAGAAAAACTGAATCTAATTCTCAAATGGAACCTGTCCATGAGCTTGTTCCTCCGCAACAAAACATGGAGAAACATCAAACAGAAACCAGTTGGTTGTGAAACCCTACAAGTATCAAAGTTTTCATCCCATTGAGAACATAATTACTGATCCTACCTCTGGAATTAAAACTAGATCTTAGCTAAAGAATTTGTGCGCTTTTGATGCTTTCTTATCTCTTATTGAACCTAAAAATGTTGTTGAGACTTTGCAGGATGTAGACTGTGTGAATGCAATGCAATATGAACTCAATCAATTTGAAAGAAGTCAAGTTTGGCATCTGGTTAAAAGACCCAAGGACATCTCAGTAATTGGCACTAAATGGGTCTTCAGAAACAAACTTGACGAAGATGGAACTGTTACAAGGAACAAGGCAAGGTTGGTTGTTCAAGGTTATATCCAGAAGAAAGGCCTAGGCTATGATGACTTTTCCTCCAGTTGCAAGATTGGAAGCAATAAGACTCCTTATAGCCTTTGCAGCACACATGAAATTTACTCTTCACCAGATGGATGTCAAAAGTGCTTTCCTAAATAGCTACTTAAAGGAAGAAATGTTTGTCAAACAACCTCCAGGGTTTGAGAGCAAGGAGTGTCCGGAACATATATACAAATTAGACAAGGCTCTCTATGGACTCAAGCAGGCTCCTAGAGCATAGTATGAATGACTATCCAAATTCCTGCTTGAACATGGCTACAAGAGAGGTAAAATTGACAGTACTCTATTCTTGAGGGAAAAAGGTTAGGATCTTCTTGTAGTACAAATATATGTTGATGACATAATTTTTGGGTCAACCACTAAAAAACTAAGTAAGGAATTTGAAAAACTTATGGGGAGTGAATTTGAAATGAGTATGATGGGTGAGCTTAATTTCTTCTTAGGCTTACAAATTAAACAAAACTCAAATGGAACCATGATCTATCAGCAAAAATATGCTAAAGAGTTGATTAAGAAGTTTAAAATGGAAGAACCAAAGGAAATAGACACTCCTATTGCAACAACCACAAAATTGGACATAGATGAACCTGGTTCATCTGTTGATCAGAAGTTGTATAGGGGTATGATTGGTTCACTTTTGTATCTAACTGCTAGCAGACCTGACATTATTTTTAGTGTAAGGCTTTGTGCTCGATTTCAAGCAAATCCAAAGGAATTCCACTTGACTGATATCAAGAGACTATTGAGATACTTGAAAGGCACTACTGATCTTTATCTTTGGTATCCAAAAGGTAGTAACTTTAACCTAGTAGGATATGCTGATGCTGACTATGCAGGTTTCCTTATGGATAGGAAGAGAACCTCAGGTATGGCACACTTCCTTGTTTCATGTCATGTGTCATGGGCTACTAAGAAGCAAAATTCAGTGGCCTTATCCACTGCTGCAGCTGAGTATGCTGCAAATGCTTCCTGTTTTGCTCAATTGTTGTGGATCAAACAACAATTGATGGATTTTGGTATTGAAGTTGGTTGCATTCCTATTTTTTGTAATAATACTAGTGCTATTAGTATGACTAAGAAACCAGTTCATCATAAGAGAACTAAGTACATAGATGTTAGATACCATTTTTTTAGGGACAACTATGAGAAATGATTGATTACTATAGAATTTTGTGCTACTGATAAACAGATTGCTGACATCTTTACTAAAGTACTGAGCAGAGAACACTTTGAAAGGAACAAGTTAGAATTAGGGATGATTAAGATCACCTAATGGGACCAGTTCAAAATGCACAATGAAAATAAACACACAAAAATATTGAAAAAGAAAAAAAATTAGTTAGAAAATCTGGAACTTGTGTAAATATCTAGATTAATCTTTACTCAGTCTCATACTATAAATAGTATACTCCTGTGACATGTGTTGATATGACTCACTGATCTCTAACAAAATTTTCTCTTTTTTGGTAAATTGAGGCATGATCAAGAGGATTCTTAGTGAAGAACCTGGTTCATCAACACTGGTTCATCTGAATAACGAGGTATGTTTTCTATGCTCTGCACAATTAGAAATATTAATATTTAATTCATGAGCAGAGTCCTACCTATGTTCAAAATCGTCACAAAACTTTATCCCTCTAAAGTTTGAACGAGTTCCATCTCTAATAGAATCCTCACAGCACAAAATTTCTATAATCTAAGGAAGCTTAATCGCTCATTCAACCTGAAATTTTAGGTTGATTGGACTTCTAATTGACTACAAAAAATTACCGTTAGTCATTAATTAAACTTCTTTTTTTAAAAACCCATCATCACAGTCACTTCCATTCTCATAATTCTCTAAACCGTTGAATTTCTTCTACTCTCTATTCTTCTCTCTTCCAAAACCCCAATTCAAAAATACTCCTTAAGAATTAGCAAGATGTCTAACCCTCAAGAAAACCCAGGTACTCCTCCACAACCTACGCCCTCTGATTCCTCCACCCTCCTCAGCCCAGCACAACCCCCCAACCTAGGATAAGGCGAGTGAGGATGCTTGCTCGCAAAACTGCAGCTATAGGTGCCCTTTCAAAGAAGCTAAATGCAAAATTAAAGGCTAGCCAAGCCCAAGATTCTGAAAACTCAAATGACTCCTTCAAATCTGCGAGTAAGGGGGAAGACACTGGGTCTTTTGACTCTGCGAAGCTCAAAATTCCCCTTCTGAGGTACGTTCTGTTCTAGTTGAAAATTTAGACAATAGGTTTGTTCTGGTTGGGTCTGTTAGGAATATGGAAATAGCTGAGTCAAGAAGGAGAGGACGTAAAAATAAAAGTGAAAAGAAAAGGAGAGTAAGGGTGTGAGTAGTGATGTGAGGGGAAAAGGGAAAGAAGAGGTTGATTCCTTACCTACTTCTGAAATGGATAGACCGGCTATCTGTGGGGTTGAACATGAAACTATGTAAGAGGGTAGCAAGAGAACAGGGGGAAGTGGTTCAGCGGAGGCTGCTGAAGGGTTGGTTAATTTCAGTTCACAGGCAGATGAACCTGGTTTATCTATTGAGGAGACCCTAGCAGACCTTCTGAAGAAAGTGGGTGCAAGCTATAATCCAAAGAAAAGGAGAACCCCAACACCAAAAGCCCTCAGCACTGCAAAGAATACCAAGAAAAAAAGGCTACTTCTCCAACAACTGCTGAAATTCCCTTACCAAAAGGAAGGGCCACAAGAAGTATGGTAAAGCAGAGTGAGAGTGAGTTACGAAAGGCTATGGCTGAAAGCAAGAAGAAGAGGATATATAAAGGGAAAGCTAAGGTTGCAGAGCCTGCTAAGGTTGTTGATGTGGATGAGATGGAACAGGTCCATTAGGAAGAACAAACAACTGTGGAGGTTCAGACCCCTAAGCCCAAAAATACCAAGATTTCTTCCAAGAAGTCTTCATTTGTGTCTAAGACTACTGAACCTTCATTGGCCAAAAGGACAAGGTGTGCTATGAAAACCAAGCAAGTTAGAATTATTGAGGAGGAGGAATGGAGTGGTGAAGAAGAGAGTGAGTCTGATGTTGAACAAGACAAGCTGGCCAAGTTTGGAAAAAGAAAAATCTTGAAGGTTAGACTTCTGAAAGATTTAGTGGAACCAGAGATGGTTCGATTAGTTGATGCTCTAGCTGCTCAGGGCTGGAAGGACATGGTCCTTCAGTTGGATGGTAGGCTAGCAATGAATGAGATCATTGAATTCATGGCCAATGCAGAGGTCAAGGATGGCAGAGTTACCAGCCAGGTGAAAGGGGTTCAAGTGACCTTTGATGCAACGAAGCTAGGTGAGATCCTTGACATTCCTTCTGAAGGGTATGATGACTACACAAGGCAAAGATGGCCAAGTCTGGACTCTTTTCCTACTGCACTTGAAATCACTAGGAGATTCTGTGATGTTACATAAGTGAATGAGGCCAAGGTTGTGCATAAGAGTGAAATGAAGCTCTACCACAAGGTCATGTTTGAATTTGTCAAAAAGTGTCTGCTGCCTAGGCAGAAAAGAAGACACATTGCTAACTACATGGACTTAGTATTGATGGTGTGTCTTGAAAGTGGCAGGCAGATCAACTGGCCTGCATTTATTATCAAGCTACTGGACAGGGTTATCAATGGCTCCAAGGCCTATTCCACCCCTTATGGGTTTATTCTGACTACTACTCTGGATTGTTGCAAGGTGCCCCTAAAGAAGTGGGAGATGGACACAAGCAAAGACCATTTTGGGATCAACACTTTGATTGCTTGTGACTATGAGATTTATGCCATTCCCAATGAACCCGGTTCATCCAAAAAGACACCTGTCAATAGCAAGGTCAGAGCTCTAGTACATGAGAGTGGGGCAAAGGATGCTAAGATAGCTAGGCTAAAAGCTCGTTTAGCAGAGGTAGAATCTGATAGAGATGCTCTCAGAACTGAGCTCACAAAGGAAAAGGAGAAGAATGATGGCATTCTTCAAAATATGTTGCACCTTCTCCAAGACAAAACCCAACCCTCCAGCTCTTCAAAGCCTTAAGATTTTTAGCCTTCATTTCCTGAACCTTGTCTAGATCTTTCAGTGACCCAGATTTGGGTTTTTTCTTGTTTTGCTCATGTTTTGACTGTTTTTATTTCTTTTTGTGGATTGTCGTAGCATCATATTCTCTATCAATGAAGTATGTTATTTTTTCTCTTGTTATTGTCTATATTTCCTTGATAGTTTAAATATTGATTACTGATGATTAATCCATGATTGCACTTGTTGTTGCCCCAGTGGCCATGAGTAATTTTTATAATTCAGGGAATCACACTGTGTTTATTCAACTTTTCGATGATGCCAAAAGGGGAAAAGATATCATGCTTTACATTCTGAATAAGTGATGTTTATAACCTAATGAACCTGGTCCTTGATGATAAGTAAATAATTTCTAACTATGCATTGATGCATAAGCTAAGTTATGATAGGGCTTAAGTGAGTGAAAAGCACAGAGTTTGTCATCATCAAAAAGAGGGAATTTGTTGACCAAGTAAAGGTGGGTTTTGAAGACTGACAAAGGAACTCTGACATGGATCAGGTCCATCCTAATGGTCAACTCAAGCATGTGAGATGCACGTGAAGGGGATAAACCTCACTTACCAGAAATGATATCTCCTGATCTTGATCGAAAAGGTTGCATATTGGATAATGAGAAAGACTCCTTACACAAAAAGAACATGGTTTAAGAGATGGATAGAGTTAGAGGATGAGACCAACTAGAACTCTTCCACCAAGGAAGAGTAGCATCAGTATTCTAGTCAATCTCTATTTGCTAACTCCATAAATATCAGTGTTGTTCTCTTTTTACAGGTAATGCACATAAGCAGAAGTTAAACGTGAATTGAGAGCAAAATAGCAAGGCAATTTTACAAGCAATTTATGTGTGATACAAGCGTACAATCCTGAAGCTACTTGAACCAGATAGAATAACTAGTTCCAAGTGTCTATCTTTTATTCTAGTTCAACTGTAGTAGGTGTTTTCATATTGTACCTTTTAGCTTTATCTAGAAGCAATTGTATTAGGTACTTAGAGTTTTCAAGTTAGAGTTAACTTGAAGTTGTCGCAACAGCTGAGGCTGTGTGCTACAACGGGATTAGAGTTAATCCTAGGTTTACAAAAGAGTTTTTGTAAATGCAGTTTTAGACTCAATGATTTAGTAGAGAGTTTGGGAAAATCCTACTAGAAGGTAGGTCGTGATTTTTTCACCTTTTAAGACAGGTGTTTTCCACGTAAAATCTCTGTGTTCTTTAATTTCTGTATTTATAATTCCGCAACAGTAGTAGTTGGAACATGTAGAAGAATCAGGTCCTTCTATAATCAGGTTAAACGAAAAATTGGGCACCTCACAAATCACCCCCCCCCCTCTTGTGTGGTATTGAAGTATAGAACATCAATCACTCTCAAGCCAATAAGCGTCTCAACTAATGTTAGAACTGAACAACAAGATGATAAGAATTAGGAATGATCAATATATTGCTTATCTTACAAATGATCAAAACCTCCTTTATATAGTAGGTATGTTCTATTCTTAGTACAATTATATACAAGGTAAAAAATCTCATGATTGCTAATTAATCGGGCTCTCCTTGATACGTTCCGCGATTTCCGCCGTGATCTCCAACTGATCTTGGATAATTCGGCCTTCCATTATTTGGCTCAACAAAGTTCCCTCGATATTGTTAGGTCCTGGAGTCTCGCGCTTAACGACTTGACTTTGCTCTTTGGTGGTTTCGATCGTATACAGATAGTTCCCTCATTTTTCGGAGAGAAGATAACGAGAAATGATATGCACTTCCGAACCTCGCTTCGATAGATCATGACGTAAGCGACAAAAGGTACAACTCCCTATCAGTACCATTCTACGAATCAATTTACAAGGAATAATCAAAGTATATGAACAAATCAGAAGGATCCCATCCTGATATAGCTTCCACCGCGGCACGCAGCCTGGTTCAAACACATCAAATCACATGAAATTGCAAAGGTCTCACCCTCAACTCTGAATAACAAGTAGAATACACATCATACCAATCGAAACATTCCACTAATTAAATTTTGACAGCAAAAGTACAACACGTACTGGCTCCCACACCGGTAGAGCATCTAAATCACAAATTGTAACCAAATTACTCAGAAATCACATCAAAACCTATCGTAATGGACAACAGTAACTCACTTCTAGTCTCATAACTCTCAATAATGAATAAAAACAAAATGATAGACACGTGCTACCACTTTTAGAATCTCCCAACAAGGGCAAACACATAAGCAGAGTACTAAGTCACAAAACTCTCCCACATGTGAAGCAAAATAGGAGGACTCACCCCGATAAGCAGAACCGAAAAAAATGAATGATGTTCCTCTATAACAAATCAAAACCATACATGTATGACATCACCAGGTGCAGAGCCCTCAGACCTACTGTAGGAAACACATCAAAGAGTTGGGCCTCTACCTCTTGGGTGCACTCTACTCGCATATATACCATACTGTGACACATATGTCCAGAGTCTGGGATAATCTCTCACTGTGTGGCTAGCATCTCCACACTCAAAGCAGCCTCTCTGCTGATGTGGCTATGAAAACGGTGCGATACGAGTACTCTGAGACCCATGATCACCTGAAACACCATGCGAAGCCTAAAGTGCAAACTGAACTAGCTGATCCGCAAAACCTCTATCATGTCGTACCCTGCCTCAAAAGTAAGGACCAGTGGATCCCTCTGGTCTACGAGGTCTCTTAGCCTCCCTGTCCTCTCTTTCCTGACCCCGCTTGTCCTATCTCTCCTGGCCTCGCCTACCTTCTCCCTCCTAGCCCCACCTGACCTCTCTCTCCTGGTCCCACATACCCTCTAATTAGCGAGCGATCTCTACCACTTGCTGAAATGAAACATCTGACTCCAACTACCAAGCCATGCTGAACCGAATATCATGTTTGAGCCCCTCAATGAACCTACGGACTCGCTCTCTAACTGTATGACCAAAGCATGTGCATGTCTGGCCAAATCACTGGCCAAATCACTGAATCTAACGGCTTACTCTGAAACTAACATAGTGCCCTGGCGGAGCTACTCAAACTCCACGCGCCATGCATCATAAAGGGACTGAGGAACAAAATCTCTCAGGAATATCTATGAAAACTCAGCCCATGAAAGTGAATCTGCATCGGCCAGGATACTCAACTCATATGCTTGCCACTACTGATATGTCGCTCCCTTAAGCTAAAACGTACTAAAAGAAACCCCACTCATCTCCACAATACCCATAGTGTGGAGAATGTGGTGGCACTCCTCTAGAAAGCCATGTGCACCCTCTAAAGCCAAACCACTGAAAGCAGGAGTGCCATACTTCTTGAACCTTGCAAGTCTAAGTTATTCTTCCTCGGATGTTGCGGCCCTAACCATGGGCTGAACTGGGACCATAGGCGGTGTCGCCATGACACCTGGAATCTAAATAAAGTAAACTCGCTGTTCTGGAATACGGGCGGCAGAGGTCTGAGTACCTCCCCCGATCTATGAAGTAGCTGGTGCAACCGAAATCAACCCCGCCTAAGCAAATGTACCAAACATGGTCAAGAACTGTGCTAAAGTCTCCTGAAGTCCGGGGATAACAGTAGGAGCCTCCGGTACATATACCCCAACCGGAGCTACTAGCAGCTCTTTAACTGCTGCTCTGGTAGGTGCCCTAGCTGTGGCACGTGCTCCTCTTTGGCCTTCGCCTCTGCCCCTAGTGGCACCCGCTCCAGTGGCAGCGTCATCAGTAATTGTCGCTCGTGTCCTCACCATCTATGAGAGAAGAGAATGATAGAATCCCAAACTCTGAGATCAATAAACTCGCACGATAGGAATAAAAGAAGTGAAACTATCCTAATGTTATATAGCCTCTCGAAGATAAGTACAGATATCTCCGTTCCGATCCGCAAGACTTTACTAAACTGGCTTATGATTCATAGCATCTATGAACCTAGAGCTCTAATACCAACTTGTCACGACCCAAATTTCCCTCCGTAGGATGTCGTGATGGCACCTAGTCTTAGGGACTAGTAAGCCTAACATTTTACTGAAATAATAACAATGATAAATAACGACTGACAAATGCGAAGTAGAAATCTCTACACAAGACTTACAATCCCAAAACCGATAATACAAGTCATAAGCTCTATTGAGTTTACTAGAAAATCAACAATACAACTGTTTCGAAATAGAGATAAAACAGTGCAAGTAAAATATCAGAAGGTGACTCTGAATCTTGCAAACACAGCAGCAGGTCTACCTTGAGTCTCCACAGTAGATACGTACAGCTAGCTAGCAATCGACTAACTCAAAAATACCTGGATCTGCACAAAAATGTGCAGAAGCATAGTATGAGTACACCATAGCAGTACCTAGTAAGTATCAAGAATAACCTCAATGGAGTAGTGACGTGGGACAACTAAGACATCTGATAGACTAGATAACCTGGACATGCATAAGTGTAGAACTAATAGAGTATGATATCTCTACAAAGACTACGCATAATGACTACAATAACACGGTACTTGCAGTAAGAAATGGAAGCAACAAAAATGAGCAGCGGAACACAACAATTAATAATACAGTAGAGTGGGTTGAACAAAGTTTAAATACGGTGAGAACAAATAGAGGAAGGACAAGTAACAACTCGATAAGAATAACTGCTTTCACACAGGTTTATCCAATAATCTCCACGAGGTATCAAACCTCCAAAATAGTCACAATTCACGGGTCCCAATTCGTGAACCCTAATCACTTGGAATCTTGTACCCTCATTACAACAGGTAACTGCACGGATGACTCACATGCCAATAGAATCATTCTGATATTGAAGACAAATAGACGAGGGTGTGTGTAAATGATCAATAACATCGGGATCCATCTCTTAAACCGCTAGGGGCGATTAACTATGTGTATACTTATGCAAGTGTTCTAACACGATTTAGGCCAACTAATAGGAGTAGGAACAATGAATGACACATAAGAAACGATCAACATGAAATGTACATGGTATAACTCACACAGGGTAGGCACGTCACTAAACAAATATCATCAACAACAACAATGCCCCCAAGCCATCACAAGCCATCACAATTCAATCCCCGACATAGCCCACCTTATCTCGCCACGTGCGCAATGATAAAGTGAATGCCCGTCTTATCTTGCCGCACACGCATAGTAATGTTTCCACCTTTTCTCGCCACATGTGTAAACACACAGATATAGCCTACCTTGTCACACCGCATATGCAACATCAATAGTGATAATAGCATGGCAGAAACCTCGTGAAACCACCCAAACAAATCCTCCCAACCATATCACGTGCCAAAAATACAACAACACAATAGAATGACCTTCACAACATGTACCCATATTCCACAACATTTCCTCTAAACAAGTTCAATACCATAAATGCGCATAGCCCTCGGCTCAACAAACTGAGTACAACAACAACAACAGTACGTGAGAATACGACAAGAAAATCACCTCAAGAGCTTTCGAACACAAATAAACGGTAGAACGAGCTCACAAAGAATAAGCACAATGGAGAATACTTGCCACGACCCCAATCCCCGGTCGTGATGGCGCCCAACACGATGCTAGGAAAGCTCGACCAATTCGTCACTCACAATCCCTTATGTAGAATTCATTACCAATTAATAGGATTTAATGCCAAATAAACATGATTATAACTCTGTAGTAATAGATAAACAGTACGAAAAATCTATAAAATATCAATATAAATCCCCTCGATCTGGTGTCACGAGCCAAGAGCCTCTAATACAAGTCTGTGTAGCAACCTATACATAGAGTTGTCTAGAATGCGGAAAATAAAGAGGATAAGAGGAGAAATCGGGTCCTGCGGACGCCATGCAACTACCTTGATTACTCCGTAATAAGCTAAACAGCAGCAGAAAGCTCAAACTATGCCTCCGGGATACCTATATCTGCACACATGGTGCAGGGAGTAAAGTAAGTACTTCAACTCAGTGAGTAATAACAATAAATAATGGCTGACGAAAAGAAAACTCGTAAAACACTATGCAGTTCTATATTAAAACAGTGAGAATATCAAAAACAACAACTGAATGAAGAAATCAGTTAAAAGTCCTTTAAGCCAGTATTCATTTCATTTACTCCTCACGATAACCGAATTCATATTTGTACTGCTACGGCGTGCAGCCCGATCCATGTAGTATACTGCTGCGGTGCGTAGCCCGATCCATATATATATATACTGTTGCGGTGTGCAGCCCGATCCAAGAATAGTTGACTACGCTCACAGGGGGTGTGCAGACTCCGGAAGGGCTCCTTCAGCCTAAGCGCTATACTAATGCGGTGTGCAATCCGATCCATATAATATACTACTGCGGCATGCAGTCCGATCTATTTAATATACTACTGCAGCGTGCAGCCTGATCCATATAATATACTACTGCGGCGTGCATCCCGATCCATAGCATATCAAATACCCTCACAATGGGGTTCTCGACCCCTCTCAGTCAACATAGACTTGGCCTCTCGGGCACACTAAGATAAGACGGGGTTCTCAACCCACACGTTACTCTCATTAGGATTTAATAATTTTTAAATTTGGTTCATATTATGTTTATCAGTTAAGAACATGACTGAGGGTATGATTTCGACAAGAAAAGTGAGGTCAATCAATACAAATGCCCCCTAAGGGTTCTACAGATCGGCACAAGGCCCCAAACATGGCAACTAGCCCATAATATAATGATATTAATTAAGTCTCAGTCAAAAGTACAGTAGAGTCATCAAACGGGATGGACCGAGTCCAAATCCCCAGTAGTAACAGACCCCACGCTCATCATACAGCGTGTGTCTCATCTCAACATAGCACCACATTGTGCAAATCCGGGGTTTCAAACCTTCAGAACATCATTTATAACCATTACTCACTTCAAGCAGGCCGAAATCCTAGCTCGCTACCCCTTTGCCTCGCAGATCAACCTCCTCGAGCGTCGAATCTGATCAAAACCATAAGTAATACGTTACAATAGGCTAAGGGAATACAACCCAATCGAAAAGACTCGAAAAGCATCAAAAATCACGAAGTTGGCAAAACCCGAGCCCCGGGCCCACTTCTCGAAAAATCAGAAAATTCATATCACCGGATTCCTTATCTCGCCACGAGTCTATACATATCAAATTTACCGAAATCCGAGCTCAAATGCTCCCTCAAACCCCAAATTTACATTCAAAAAGTCAAGCCCTAATTCTTCCCTTTTTAATCAAATTTCCATGAATTTAGGTGTTGAATCCACAATTAAATGATGTTTCTAGGCCATATGACTCACCTCCAATCGATTCCCAGTCAAAACCCTCTTTAATCCTCGTCAAAAGCTCTCAAGGTTACTCAAAAATGGAGGAAATGGGTTTGGGTTCGCGGATGAAATGTTTTTAACATTCTGCCCGGATCACTATAGCTAACTCTATACGATCGCATTCAAGCCCCTGCGATCACATAGGCCAAAAATCTGCAGCTCCAGAATTAACCCTATGCGATCGCATCCTATCCTCTCGATCGCATAGCACAATGACCTTAGCCTATGCGATCGCACACCTTCTCTTGCGATCGCATTGAACAAATTTCCACGAAAATCCCGGATAAACTTTACACTGTGCGATCGCATGCCTCCTTATGCGATCGCATTGAACAACCAAACAACCCCTCAAAAATGCTTCTATGCGATCGCAATGTCTCTCCTGCGATCGCATAGAGCAAAACCCTGCAGCACTGATCTGCAGATTTCTGCAACATCCTAAGTCCCAAAATCATCCGTTAGCCATCCGAAATCACCCCGAGGCCCCCGGGACCTCAACCAAAAGCATCAACACATCTTAAAACATTACTTAAACTTGTTCCAATAATCAAAACACCACAAACAACGCCAAAACCATCAAATTGCATCGAATTCAAGCCTAAATTTCTTAAACACTTCCGAAATACGCATTTGATCAAAAACCCGACCAAAACACCTCCGAATGATCTGAAATTTTGCACACATATCCAAAATCACCTAACGAAGCTACTGCAACTTCGGAATTTCATTCCGACCCCCGTACCAAAATCTCACCTACCAACCGGAATTCTCCAAAATACTAACTTCGCCAATTCAAGCCTAATTCGACTCCAGACCTCCAAAATCAATTCCGATCACACTCCTAAGCCACATATCAACCCCCGAAGCTAACCGAATCACTGGAAATCACATCCAAGCCCTCTAACTTAATATTCAACATCCGGTTGACTTTTCCGAAATAAGCCTTCCTTAAAGAGACTAAGTGTCTCATTTCCTATCAAAACCAATCCGATTTAACTCTAACACACCGAATACCAATAACGAAACATGAAAAAGCATAAAATGGGGGAAACAGGGCAGTAACTCACGTGATGACGGGTCGGGTCGTCACAATACTAGTCACAATAAGAATAACTCAACAAGGCAGAAATAATATTAATAACGATTTCACAAAGTACAATTCGAGAACAAGAGAGATAACATGAGTCAACAATTCCAAATAAGGATTAGGCGATTACAGAAAAGATAATAATAATTTCAACTAAGGATAAGTAATTAGGAGAGGATAGCATGGCTGTCGAGGAGGCTACAACTTCAGTTAAGGCACACAAGAGTCAAATAGGCAATAAGGATGGAACATGAACTAATTAATTCTAATTAAGACACGTAGAGGTAAAACTAGTAAATGGGGGAGTTAACATAACAATACAACTTCATATCTAATGAGCATAAGAATTTAAGAACCCTAAAAGGTCAACTTTCCACAAATAAGCCGAGCACGTACTCGTCATCTCGCGTACACGGACTTCACATGAAACTATTAGCTTAAAAGATTCAAATCCTAAGGGGTAGTTCCCCCACACAAAGTTAGATAAGATACTTACCTCAAGGAAGATAGATCGTTACGCTAAAATGAACTTCTCGAGTGAATAAGCTTTGGATGGCTCAAATCTAGCCAAAATAACTTCAAAGCATAAATAAAACTCATAAGAAACTATTCCAGATAATAAAGCTTCAATCTTTATCAAAAACTAAAAATCAACCAAAAAATTGACCTCCGGGCCCGCACCTCAAAATCCGACAAATATCACAAAACCCGAACACCCATTCCGATATGAGTTCAACCATACCAAAATTATCAAATTTCGATACCAATTCATCTTTCAAATCATCATTTTACATTTTGAAAGTTTTCTTCAAAAATTTCCATTTTCCTCAACTCAAAATACTATTATAAGATAAAAATAAAGATGGAATTATGGAATATAATAAATTTCGGGTAAAGAACACTTACCCCAATGATTTTCTTGAAAAACCCACGAACAATCTCCAAAAACCGAGGTGTCGAACTCAAAACATGAAGAAAATAGCCAAACCCTTGACTTATATGATTTTGCCCAGGACTTCCGCATTGGCGGACAAGGAAGCGCATCTGCGCTCTCGCATTTGCAAGTTAAAGTTCGCATCTACGAACTCAGATTACAAGGTCAGAGTCCGCATTTGCGGACAATATAGCTGCAACAACGATATCACAGAAGCGCCAAAAAGAGCGCAGAGGCGAGCTTCTTTGCGGCTGCGATCGCTGGACTGCAAAAGCGGCCTTCGCACCTGCGTGCTATCCTCCGTAGAAGCGAGCGAGCTCCAAGACCACTATGGCGGCAGAACGACCAGGATCATGCAGAAGCGGAGCTGCACCTGCACTTCAAGATATCGCAGGTGCGAAGGACCAGGACCAGACTTGATCACAAGCATGAAAATCATCTGAAACTCGTCCGAAACGCAATCGGGGCTCCCGAGACCCCGTCCAAGCAAACCAACAAGTTTCATACCCTAATACGGACCCGCTCGAGGTCTCAAATCTCATCAAACAACAACAGAAATACGAATCGCACCAGGGATCGATTTAATGAAATTTCAAATCTTCTAACTTCCAAAACCCGCGCCAAAACCTATCAAACCAACCTAGAATGACGTCAAATTTTGCATGCAAGTTCCAAATGACATAACGAAGCTATTCCAACTCTCGAAATTGCATTCCGGCCTCGATATCATCAAAGTCAACTCTCGGTCAAACCTCTCAACCTTTCAAAACTTCAACTTTTCAATTATTGCCGAAATGCTTCAAATTACCCTACGGACCTCCAAATCCAAATCCAAACACACGCCTATGTCCAAAATCGCCATACGAAGCTGCTGGAATCATCAAAGCGCTATTTCGGAGTCGTTTACACAAAAGTCAAATTTCGATCAACTCTTACCGCTTAAACTTCTAAAACAAGAATCATTCTTCCAAATTAACCCTGAATCATCCGATAACTGAACTCGGTCACGCACACAAGTCATAACACGATATACAAAGCTGCTTGAGACCTTAAGCCACCGAACGGAACGTTACTTCTCAAAACGACCGGCCGGATCGTTACAAATGATGACATAAATTATGTGATTTATCACCAATAACACCATTAATTTGGCGGTATACTGGTATCATTGGCAATAAATTACATCACTTATGTATCTTTATAATCTATCCATGACTGTCATTCTTCTTGTTTTGTAATTTAATTTATTAACCAAAATGACTGGTCTTTGGTACGTAGGACATCTTTGCGGGAGGAACTGATACAACTTACATAGTGTTGGAATGGGCCATGACAGAGCTTCTAAGGCATTCTAATGCCATGAAGAAACTCCAGAATGAAGTGAGAGAAATAGGTAAAGGGAAAAAAGAAATAGTATGTGGGGATGACTTAGACAAAATGCATTACTTAAAAGCAGTAATTAAGGAAACACTGCGCTTACATCCTCCGATTCGTCTGCTAATTCCTCGCCAAGCAAGAGAAGATGCTAAAGTAATGGGCTATGAAATTGCAGCTGGAAGTATGGTTATAACTAATGGTTGGGCTATAGGGAGAGACCCTACAATTTGGGATAATGCAGAGGAGTTTAAGCCAGAGAGATTCTTGAATTCGTCTATAGATTTTAAAGGGCATGCTTTTGGATTGATACCATTTGGAGCAGGAAGAAGGGGATGTCCTGGAATTTCATTTGCTATGGCTACTAATGAGCTTGTGTTAGCAAATGTTGTGAAGAATTTTAATTGGGAGTTGCCAAAGTGGCAAGATCTGGATATGACTGAATGTACTGGTTTAACCATTCACAGGAAAATTCCTCTGCTTGCTGTTGCAACTCCATGCAACTCTAAGTTAAATAAAGAGTAAAAGGGTGTTACTCGTTATTTAACAACATAAGTATACTATAAGTAGTAATTAAGATTATGTTTGATTAGATGTTTGGAAGTTACTTGATGACAGCTATAATGCGACAAAATTTTGTAATCTTTTGAGTGCTGTCTATTGGAATTTTAAGTAAAATGTTCTAAAGCCTGAAATAATTGGAAAATTAATTCTTTTTGGCAAGAGAGTATTCATAAATGATTATCATATCCTTTGTATGGTCAAAGTTATATCAGGTATTTTGTCCTTCATGTATACTTACAAAGAAATTAACGAAAAAGGTGTTCATACAGTATACTTGTGATGAAAAAAAGTTAAGCTTTGTTTGAATTTACTTCTTTTTCTTTCTTTTTTTTCGTTCATCCAATAAATTACGAACGAAACTAGTTTGTCTTGGTTTTTATTAGGTCTATGGGCGAGTCCGTGCTTGAAGATTAGACTTGATTTTGGTAGAATTTCATATTGAAACTCGAAGAAGAAGACGTGATATATATTATATTTACGTAACTGTAGTAAAATTATAAAAAAATTATAGAAAAATTATATTCTGTTGTTTATATATTTATATATATATATATTTAATTATTGTATGAAAGTTGAACAACATTGTATAAAAATTATATTTAAGTTGTATGATATTGTAGTTATATATAACTGAGTAGAAATAATGTATGAAAATTATAAATAAGTTGTAAATAAGCTGTAGATAAGTTGTATAATATATAATTAGTAGTATGAAATTTATTTTTACTATTTATAAATCAGATATAAAATATACAAAAGACATATTGTATAAATTATGTATTTAAGTTGTATGTTATTGTAGTTGTATTTAACTTGGTAGAAATAATGTGTGAAAGTTGTAGATAAGTTGTATAATATATAGGAATTTTTACCTCCTATAGTAAAGATTAACATCTTATTTATTTTAAATAAATACCATTTAAATAAATTATATTCTATAGATACCTTTTAAGGTTTATAGCAAAATATTTAATTTTGGTTACCTCCAAGCCCTAAGCCACTAAATACGCTAATCAGTTACACTATTTTCTTTCTCTCTCTACTTTGATACATTCCATTCTCTTCTCCCATCCCATTAAAATTTCCGATCTCCTCATCCTTCCACCGGATTTGTGATGACCCAAAAGGTAATCACTTGTATTGCAAGTAAATTCCGTGTTTCGAGGCCTAAAACCCTCCTTTTTACCTCACCTTGATTTACGTGCATGGTCCGGATCTATATCCGGAAAGCATTCTATGTGAAAATATGAGAAATAGAAATTTCTAGAGTTAAAATTTGATTATGGTTGACTTTGGTCAATATTTTGAGCAAACGAACCCGGATCCATGTTCTGACGATCTCGGGAGGTCCGCAGTAAAATATGGGACTTGGGCGTATGTCCGAAAATGAATTCCGAGGTCCCAAGCCTTATAAATCAATTTTTGAAAGAAATTATTTACTGAATCATCTAAGAAATGAAGAAAAGAATTAATGTTTGAAACCATTGTTATCGGGCCCGTATTTTGGTTCCGCAGCTCGGTACAAACTTGTTATAGTATTTGAAATATAACTGTGAAATTTGGTGGAAAACGGAGTTTATTTGATGTGATTTGGATTTCCGGTTGAAGAGTTATGAACTTTGAGAGTTCTTGATGGAAATGTTGAGTTTTGAGGTTTAATTCATGATTTTACATGTTATTTTGATGATGTGATCGCACGAGTAGGTCCATATGATGTCTTTGAGTTAGTATGCACACTTGGTTTGGAGTTCTGAGGGCTCGGGTGAGTTTCGGGATATCTTATAGTTGTTGCAAGTTCAGAGAAGTGGAAGGCCTCTGAACAAACCAGTGCGGTCCGCACAAAATGGAGTGCTGCCGCGGAGGGGCATGTCCGGCTGCACTGGATTTTGTGCGGTCCTGCGGTGAAGAAAAATTTCACTAGTCCGACTTCGGAAACCTATATCTTTTGATCTACAAGGTATTTTGAGATGATTCAAAACCGAAAGTTATAACCCTGCATGTCTCGTTTCCAGAAAGCTAAAGAAATCACAATTTGGACATCTGTAAAGAAAGTTATGGCCAAACTACTAAAGCATGTCACTGCAGTCCACACGGGAGCTGTGTGACCGCACTCGATTTTGTGCGGTCCGCACAGGGGGTCTGAGAGGGGTATATTTAAACGGAATTTTCAATTATTTTTCATTTTTCCAAACCCAAAAAACATAAGAGGTGATTTTTCAAACAACTTTTCTTCTCCAAAACATTGGTAAGTGATTTATAACTCGTTTTCTTCAATCATTAACATCCTTTCACATGATTTTAACCCAAAATCAATGATTTTCATGGGGGAAATTGAGTGTTTTGGGTAGGACCTAGGTTTTTCAAAAATTGGGGATTTGGACCTCGATTTGAGGTCCAATTTCAAACAAATTATATATTTGGGTTCGTGGGGAATGGGTAATCGGGTTTTGGTTCGAACCTCGGGTTTTGACCATGTGGGCCAGGGGGACAATTTTTGACTTTTGGGTAAAACTTTGGAAAACTCATGTTCATGCATTAGGGTTGATTCATTTACGTTTATTGATGTAATTAGGTAACTTGTGACTAGATACGAGCGAATTGGTGGTGGAATCAAGGGTAAAGCTATAATTGAAACGTGAATTATGCTCGTGGCATCGAGGTAAGTGTTTGGTCTAACCTTAGCTTGAGGGATTAGGAGTTATGTCTTATTTGCTACATATTAATTGTGGAGTACGACGTATAGTCATGGTGACGAGTATCTATACGTTGGTGTCAAACATGCCTGTGAGTCTTGTATTATAATTGTCATAACTCTGTTGTGGTTTATTGCGCTTCATATATTATTATCACCATTGTTCCCTTGTCGGAATGTTTGTTTGATATTAATGATCCCTTGCCGGGATGTTTGTTTTGATAGTATTGTTCCCTTGTCGGGATGTTGTTGAAGTATCATTGTTCCCTTGCCAGGAAGTTGTTATATAGCTCTCGTTCCCTTGTCGGGGTTCCTTGTGATTATTGTTGGCTTGTAACTGGGAGCGGGTGGTACGCCTACCACAAGATATAATGAAATGGGAGCGGATGATATGCCTACAACAAGATAAAATGAAATGGGAGCGGGTGGTACGCCTACCACAAGATATAATGAAATGGGAGGGGGTGGTACGCCTACCACAAGATATAATAAAATGGGAGCAAGTGGTACGCCTACCACAAGATATAATAAAATGGAAGCGGGTGTTATGCCTACCAAGAGATAAATAAAATGGGAGTGGGTGGCACGCCTGCCACGAGATACAAGAAATGGGATCGGGTTGCACACCTGCAACAAGATGTGAAAAGAAAGTGAAATCTGCCTTTGTTTTTTCCTTATTCTTGTTAGTGGTTGGATTTTGGATCCCTTTATATTTCTCTTGATATTCTATTTTTATCTGTTATTTCCCGAAGCATGTTTCCCCCTCCCATCTTTATTTGTTTATTCCTGCTTTATTTTCCATCATATATTATATAATTGCACAGGTTTATTTGGTAGTCTGGTCCTAGCCTCGTCACTACTTCGTCGAGGTTAGGCTAGGCACTTACCAGCATATAGGGTCGGTTGTACTGATACTACACTCTCTACTCTTTTGTGCAGATCCAGTGCTGTAGACTTTGGACCGCAGTGAGATTGCTACTTCGCATTCATCAGGCGACCCGAGATAGTCCTGCAGGCGACCCGAGATAGTCCTGTAGGCATCCGCAGGCCTTGGTGACTCCTTCCATCTATTATTCCTGTTTCTTTTGTATTCTCAGAGACAGTGTTGTATTATTTATTTTAGACCGTTAATTGTAGTACTCTTAGACATTCTGTGAAGTTGTGACACCAGTCTTGGGTAGATTTGTTATGGAATGGTATTAGCAGTGTTATTAAAACTTGAAATTAAATCTTTTTCTTATTAAATTTTGTTGATTAGTAACTGTTAGTTCTTTGTTGTTAACGGATTTGGAATGGAAACATGGTAAATAATTCAGTTGGTTGGCTTGCCTAGCTTTTACTAGTAGGCACCATCACGACTCCCGAGGGTGGGTAAACCGGGTCGTGACAAGTTGGTATCAGAGCTCTAGGTTACATGGGTATCACAATTCACAGACAAGCTTAGTAGAGTCTGAGAGATCGGTACGGAGATGTCTGTATTTATTCCTAGAGGCTACAGAGTTAGGAAAAACCTCACATTTATTCTTTCCTGTAGTACGATTTGGTTTCTCAAAGCTAATTGAATTTGTACTCAATTCTTTCGCGGATGGCGAGAACACGCGCTTCCTCATCCACTGACCAGCAACGTGAGCCCCTAGCAGCAGCTCCCATAAGGGACAGAGGGCAAGACCGAGGCCGTGATAGAGGCCGAGGTAGGGGCAGAGCTCAGCCCCGAGCAGCAGCACCAGCGGCGGAGCCTCAGGTTGATTTTGATGATGAGGTTCCGGCCCCCGACAGTTCCGGTGGGCCCAGTTCAGGTCCCAGAGGGGTTTATTGCTACCCCCGTACTCTAGGATGCTCTGGTCTATCTAGTGGGCCTTATGGAGAGTGTCACCCAGGCAGGCTTACTTCCTGTAGCACCAGCCGTCTCTCAGGCTGGAGGAGGAGCCCAGACTCCTACTAGTCTCACTCCAGAGCAGGTAGCTCCCTAGTTTCAGACTCTCGCAGTTCAGCCAGTTGGAGCCGTTCAGCCGGGTGTGGCAGCACCAACTGGTGATAGATCAACTACATCTTCGGAGGCTTTGTAGAGGTTGGGTAATTTTCACCAAGCTCTTCACTACCACTTTCAGTGGTGCATCTTGTGAGGATCCCCAAGATTATTTAGGCAGTTGTCACGAGGTTCCCAGGAACATGGGGATAGTGGAGACCAATGGGGTCAACTTTGGTACTTTTTACTTGTCTGGATCCGCCATGACTTGGTTGAGGGATTACTGTTTGGCTAGACCAGCCGGATCGCCAACTTTGACTTGGGAGCAGTTTACTCAGCTATTTCTGGAGAAGTTTCTCCCCATAACTCAGAGAGAGGCCTATCGGAGGCAGTTTGAGCATCTCAAGCAGGGTTTTATGACTATCACCCAGTAGGAGACCAGATTCATCGACTTGGCTCATCATGCTCTTATCATACTTCCCACCGAGAGAGAGAGGGTGAGGAAGTTCATTGATGGACTTATTCAGCTGATTCGTCTTCAGATGGCTAGGGACACTATGAGTGAGATATCTTTCTAGGAGGCGGCCAATGTGGCCAGGAGTGTAGAGATGGTTCTGTCATAGGGAGGTGGTTATGGGTCGCACAAGAGGCCCCGTCATTCGGGCAGGTTCAGTGATACCTCATCTGGAGGTAGGGATTCATATGGTAGAGGCCATCCCCCTAGGCCTTTTCAGTCAGCACTTCAGGATTCTTACGGTGCTTCAAGTGGTCGTGGTCCTCAGATACAGTATTCCGATCAACAATCATACAGTGCACCACCAGCTCCTATCAGTGCACCCCCACTTCAGAGTTTCCAGGGTTGTTAGCCCCAAAAGCTGAGGGCTTGTTTTACTTGTGGCAACACGAGGCATATTGCTGGGTATTGCCCTTGAGCACCGAGTAGCGCTTAGCATCAGGGTTCCCGTGCTATGGTTCAAGCACTAGGTGTTCCACAGCCTGCCCATCCAGCTAGAGGTGGGGGGTAGAGGTGCTAGAGGTAGAGGTAGAGTTATTAGAGGTGGAGCTTAGACTGCTAGAGGTGGAGGCCAGCAGCAGGCCATCCCAGAGATATAGTTCAGGGTGGTGGGGCCCATTCCCGATGTTATGCTCTTTTACCCAGGCCTGAGGCTGAGGCTTCTAATGTAGTTATTACAGGTATGGTTCTGGTTTGTGATAAAGATGCTTCAGTGTTATTTGATCCACGTTCTACATACTTGTATGCGTCATCTTATTTTACACTGTATTTGGTCATGCCTAGTGATTCTTTGAGTGCTCCTGTTTATGTGTCTACACCGTTGGGTGATTCTATTGTGGTAGATCGAGTCCATAGTTCTTGTATAGTAGTGATTGGGGATCTTGAGACTCGTGTAGATTTGCTTCTTCTGGATATATTTGATTTTGATGTCATATTGGGGATGGATTGGTTATCACCTTACCACGCTATCTTGGACTGTCATGCCAAGACTGTGACCTTAGCCTTACCAGGTTTACCTCGTTTAGAGTGGAGAGGGACTCCTGGTCATTCTACCCGTAGTGTTATATCTTATGTGAAGGCTCGGCATATGGCCGAGAAGGGGTGTTTGGCCTATTTGGCATATTTCATAATTCTAGTGCTGAGATTCCTTCTATTGATTCTGTGCTTGTTGTTCGTGAGTTTCCTGAGGTATTCCCTTCAGACCTATCGGGTATGCCACTCGACAGGGATATTGACTTTTGCATTGACTTGGCTTCGGGCACTCAGCCCATTTCTATCCCGCCGTATTGTATGGCCCTGCCTGAGTTGAAAGAGTTGAATGAGCAGTTGCAAGACTTGCTTGATAAGGGTTTCATTAGGCCGAGTGTTTCGTCTTAGGGTGCGCCGGTGTTGTTTGTTAACAAGAAGGACGAATAAATGAGAATGTTTATTGATTACCGGCAGTTGAACAAGGTTACAATCAAGAATAAGTATCCATTGCCAAGGGTTGATGATTTGTTTGACCAGCTTCAGGGTGTCAAGGTATTTTTGAAGATTGATCTGAGATCTGGATACCATCAATTGAGGATTAGGGCATCTGATGTCCCTAAGACAGTTTTTCGCACTCGGTACGGGCATTATGAGTTCTTGGTGATGTCATTCAGGTTGACAAATGCCCCAGCAGATTTTATGGATTTGATGAACCGAGTGTTCAGGCCTTACTTAGATTCGTTCTGATAGTCTTCATTGATGATATTTTGATATATTCCTGCAGCCAGGAGGAGCACGAGCAACATCTTAGAGTGGTTCTTCAGACCTTGAGGGATATCCAGTTAAATGCTAAGTTCTCAAAGTGTGAGTTCCGGTTGAGTTCAGTTGCATTCCTGGGTCATGTTGTATCAACAGAGGGTATTCAGGTTGATCCGAAGAAGGTCATTGCCTATGCTTCACGGTAGTTGAAGATTCATGAGAAGAACTATCTGGTTCATGATTTGGAGTTGGCAGCCATTGTTCACGCGTTGAAGATTTGGAGGCACTATCTATATGGCGTGGCATGTGAGGTGTTCATGGATAACAAGAGTATGCAATACTTGTTCAAGCAAAAGGAGTTGAATTTGAGGTAGAGAAGGTGGTTGGAGTTGTTGAAAGACTATGATATCACCATCTTATATCATCCGAGAAAGGCCAATGTAGTGGCCGATGCTTTGAGTAGGAAGTCAGCCAGTATGGACAGTCTTGCTTATATTCCAGTCGGTGAGAGACCGCTTGCTTTGGAAGTTTAGGCTTTGGCCAATCAGTTCGTGAGGTTGGATGTTTCTGAGCCCAGTCATGTGTTAGCTTGCACGGTCGCTCGTTCTTCTTTATTGGAGCATTTCCATGATCGGCAATATGATGATCCCCATTTGTGTTTCCTAAGAGACACGATGCAGCGCGGAGGTGCCAAGCAGGTTACCTTAGGTAATAATGGAGTTTCGAGATTGCAGGGTCGAGTTTGTGTGCCTAATGTGGATGGGCTCTGAGAGTTGATTTTAGAGGAGGTCCATAGCTCCCAGTACTCTATTCATCTGGGCCCCGCAAAGATTTATCAGGATTTGGGGCAGCATTATTGGTGGTGGAGAATGAAGAAGGATATCGTAGCATATATGGCTCGGTGTTTGAATTGTCAGCAGGTTAAGTATGAGCATCAGAGGCCTGGTGGTTTGTTCCAGAAGATTGAGATTCCTGAGTGGAAGTGGGAGCGTATCACTATGGTCTTTGTTGTTGGACTCACACAGACTCAGAGGAAGTTCGATGCAGTATGGGTTATTGTTGATAAGCTGACCAAGTCAGCGCATTTTATTCATGTGGCAGTTTCCTACTCTTCCGAGAGGTTAGCTGAGATCTATGTCTGTGAGATTATTCGTCTTCATGGTGTGCCCGAGTCTATCATTTCGGATCGAGGTACGTAGCTTACCTCCTATTTCTAGAGAGTAGTTCATCGAGAATTGGGCATATTGGTTGAGTTGAGCACAGTGTTTCATCCTCAGACGGACAGGCAGTCAGAGCGGACTATTTAGATTTTGGAGGATATGCTCCGAGCTTGTGTCATTGATTTTGGAGGCTTGTGGGATCAGTTTTTGCCTTTAGCAGAGTTTTCCTACAACAACAGCTACCAGTCGAGTATTTAGATAGCTCCGTATGAGGCTTTATATAGTATGTGATGTCGGTCTCCGGTTGGATGGATTGAGCAAGGAGAGGCTCAGTTATTGGGTACGGATCTGGTTCAAGATTCCTTGGACAAGGTCAGGATCATTCAGGATAGGTTTGTACAGCCCAGTCTAGGCAAAAGAGTTATGCCGACCGCAAGGTTCGTGAGTTGGCATTCATGGTCGGTGAGTGGGTATTGCTTCGAGTGTCGCCTATGAAGGGCGTGATGAGATTTGGGAAGAAGGGCAAGCTTATCCCTAGGCTCATTTTCCCGTTTGAGATTCTTGATAGAGTGGGAGAGGTGGCTTATAGACTTGTGTTGCCACCGAGCTTATCAGTCGTGCATCCAGTGTTTCATGTGTCCATGCTTCGGAAGTATCACGGCGATCCATCCCATGTGTTAGATTTCAGCACTGTCTAGTTGGATAAGGACTTGTCTTATGATGAGGAGCTGGTATATCTTCTAGACCGGCAAGTTCGTCAAGTGAGGTCGAAGAATTTCCCTTATGTTCGTGTTCAGTGGAGGGGTCAGCCTACTGAGGCATCAACCTGGGAGTCCGAGTCTGATATGCGAAGCTATTATCCCCATCTTTTTCCCGACTCAGGTACTTCCTTCTTATGTCTATTCGAGGACGAACGGTTGTTTTAGAGGTGGAGAATGTGATGACCCAAAAGCTAATCACTTGTGTTGCAAGTAATTTCAATGCTCTAAGGCCTAAAAACCTCCTTTTTACCTCACCTTGATTTACTTGCGTGGTCTAGACCTATATCCGGACAGCCTTCTATGTGAAAATATGAGAAATAGAAATTTCTAGAGTTAAAATTTGATTATGGTTGACTTTGGTCAATATTTTGAGAAAACGGACCAGGATCCATGTTCCGACGATAACAGGAGGTCCGCAGTAAAATATAGGACTTGGGCATATGCCCGGAAATGAATTCTGAGGTCCCAAGCCTTAGAAATCAATTTTTGAAAGAAATTGTTTTACTGAATTATCTAAGAAATGAAGAAAAGAATTAATGTTTGAAACCATTGTTATCGGGCCTGTATTTTGGTTCCGGAGCCCAGTAC
Organism: Nicotiana tabacum; assembly: GCF_000715075.1. Classification (NCBI taxonomy): domain Eukaryota; kingdom Viridiplantae; phylum Streptophyta; class Magnoliopsida; order Solanales; family Solanaceae; genus Nicotiana; species Nicotiana tabacum. The sequence goes on along the minus strand of NC_134085.1, from coordinate 168,414,051 downwards.
AAACTTGTTATAGTATTTGAAAGATAACTGTGAAATTTGGTGAAAACGGAGTTTAATTGATGTGAGTTGGACTTCCGGTTGAAGAGTTATGAACTTTGAGAGTTCTTGCTGGAAATGTTGAGTTTTGAGGTTTAATTCATGATTTTACATGTTATTTTGATGATGTGATCGCACAAGTAGGTCTATAGGATGTCTTTGAGTTAGTATGCACACTTGGTTTGGAGTTCCGAGGGCTCGGGTGAGTTTCGGGTAGGTTCCGGGATGTCTTAGGCTTAAAACATAGTTGTTGCAGGTTCAGAGAAGTGGAAGGCCTCTGAACAAACCAGTGTGGTCCGCACAAAATGGAGTGCTGCCGTGGAGGGGCCTATGCGGCCGCACTGGATTTTGTGCAGTCCGCGGTGAACAAAGATGTCACTGGTCCGACTTCGATAAAAGGAGGCTATTATCCCCATCTTTTTCCCGACTCAGGTACTTCCTTCTTATGTCTATTCGAGGACGAACAGTTGTTTTAGAGATGGAGAATGTGATGACCCAAAAGGTAATCACTTGTGTTGCAAGTAAATTCAGTGTTCTGAGGCCTAAAAACCTCCTTTTTACCTCACCTTGATTTACGTGCGTGGTCCGGACCTATATCCGGAAAGCTTCTATGTGAAAATATGAGAAATAGAAATTTCTAGAGTTAAAATTTGATTATGGTTGACTTTGGTCAATATTTTGAGCAAACAGACCCGGATCCATGTTCCGACGATAACAGGAGGTCCGCAGTAAAATATGGGACTTGGGTGTATGCCCGAAAATGAATTCCGAGGTCCCAAGCCTTAGAAATCAATTTTTGAAAGAAATTATTTTACTGAATTATCTAAGAAATGAAGAAAAGAATTAATATTTGAAACCATTGTTATCGGGCCCGTATTTTGGTTACGGAACCCGGTACAAACTTGTTATAGTATTTGAAAGATAACTGTAAAATTTGGTGAAAATCGTAGTTTATTTGATGTGAGTTAGAATTCCGGTTGAAGAGTTATGAACTTTGAGAGTTCTTGATGGAAATGTTGAGTTTTGAGGTTTAATTCATGATTTTACATATTATTTGATGATGTGATCGCACGAGTAGGTCCATATGATGTCTTTGAGTTAGTATGCACACTTGGTTTGGAGTTCCGAGGGCTCGGGTGAGTTTCGGGTAGGTTCCGGAATGTCTTAAAACATAGTTGTTGCAGGTTCAGAGAAGTGGAAGGCCTCTGAACAAACCAGTGCGGTCCGCACAAAATGGAGTGCTGCGGCGGAGGGGCCTGTGCGGCCGCACTAGATTCTATGCGGTCCGCGGTGAAGAAAGATGTCACTGGTCCGACTTCGGAAGCCTACATCTTTTGATCTACAAGGAATTTGGAGATGATTCAAAAACGAAAGTTTTAGCCTTTGAGTCTAGTTTCCAGAAAGCTAAAGACATCACAATTTGGGCACCTGTAGAGAAAGTTATGGCCACAATACTAAAGCATGTCACTGCAGTCCACACGGGAGCTGTGCGGCCGCACTCGATTTTGTGCGGGTCTAAGAGGGGTATATTTAAATGGGATTTTCAGTTACTTTTCATTTTCCAATCTCCAAAAACATAAGAAGTGATTTTTCAAACAACCTTTCTTCTCCAAAATATTGGTAAGTGATTTCTAACTCGTTTCTTCAATCATTAACATCTTTTCACATGATTTCAACTCAAAATCAATGATTTTCATGGGGGAAATTGAGTGTTTTGGGTAGGACCTAGGTTTTTAAAAAAATGGGGATTGGACCTCGATTTGAGGTCCGATTTCAAAATAAATTATATATTTGGGTTCGTGGGGGAATGGGTAATCAGGTTTTGGTTCGAACCTCGGGTTTTGACCATGTGGGCCCGGGGCGATTTTTGACTTTTGGGTAAAAATTTAGAAAACTCATTTTCATGCATTGGGGTTGATTCATTTATTGTTTCTTGATGTAATTAAGTAACTTGTGACTAGATACGAGCGAATTGGTGGTGGAATCAAGGGGTAAAGCTATAATTGAAACGTGAACTGTGTTCGTGGCATCGAGGTAAGTGTTTGGTCTAACCTTAGCTTGAGGGATTAGGAGTTGTGTCTTATTTGCTACATGTTAATTGTGGAGTACGACGTATAGGCATGGTGACGAGTGTCTATACGTTGGTGTTAAGAATGCGCGTGAGTCTTGTATTATAATTGTTATAACTCTGTTGTGGTTTATTGCGCTTCATATGTTATTATTACCATTGTTCCCTTACCGGGATGTTTGTTTGATATTAATGATCCCTTCCCGGGATGTTTGTTTTGATAGTATTATTCCATTACCGGGATGTTGTTGAAATATCATTGTTCGCTGGAAGTTGTTATATAGCTATTGTTCCCTTGCCGAGGTTCCTTGTGATTATTGTTGGCTTGTAACTGGGAGGGACTGGTATGCCTACCACAAGATATAATGAAATGGGAGCGGGTGGTATGCCTACTACAAGATAAAATGAAAAGGGAGCGGGTGGTATGCCTACTACATGATATAATGAAATGGGAGCGAGTTGTACACCTTCCACGAGATAAATGAATTGGGAGCGGGTGGCACGCCTGCCATGAGATACATTTAATGGGAGCGGGTGGCACACCTGCCACGAGATACAGGAAATGGGATTGGGTTGCACGCTTGCAACAAGATGTGAAAAGAAAGTGAAATCTGCCTTTGTTTTTCCTTATTCTTGTTAGTGGTTGGATTTTGGATCCCTTTATAATTCTCTTGATATTCTGTTTTTACATGTTATTCCCCGAAGCATGTTTTCCCCGAAGCATGTTTTCCCCTCCCATTTTTTTTGTTTATTCCTGCTTTACTTTTCGTTGTATATTATATAACTGCACAGGTTTATTTGGTAGTCTTGTCCTAGCCTCGTCACTACTTCGCCGAGGTTAGGCTAGGCACTTACCAGCACATGGGGTCGGTTGTGCTAATACTACACTCTGCAGTCTTTTGTGCAGATCCCAGTGTTGTAGACTTCGACCCGCAGTGAGATTGCTGCTTCGCGTTCATCAAGCAACTCGAGATAGTCCTGCAAGCGTCCGTAGGCCTTGGCGTTTCCTTCCATCTATTATTCATGTTTCTTTATATTCCCAAAGACAGTGTTGTATTATTTATTTCAGACCTTTAATTGTAGTACTCTTAGACAGCCTGTGAAGTTGTGACAACAGTATTGGGTAGATTTGTTATGGAATTGTATTAGCAGTGTTGTTAAAACTTGAAATTAAATCTTCCGCTTATTAAATTTTGTTGATTAGTAACTATTAGTTCTTAATTGTTAACGGATTTAAAATGGAAACAAGGTAAATAATTCAGTTGGTTGGCTTGCCTAGCTTTCACTAGTATGAGCCATCACGACTCCCGAAGGTAGGTAAACCGGATCGTGACACGATTTGTGCAAAACCCATCTCCTAGATTCTTCAACAGAATGACCCAATTTAAAATTTTCAAGAAATTCAAATGCTTGAAACTTTTTGAGCCATCACCAGGTGTACTTGGCTGTTTTTTCTTCACTGTTTGCTTCTTCTTGTGTCTGTTTTTGTTGGATTACAGAAAAGTAAACAAAGGGCCTCATTTGTATCAGCAAACATGGTTCAATGGATCGTCTGTTCCGTATAACAAGACTGAAAAGTTGGATTTTGTGGAAAAGGGAGCAGAAAGTTGTGATCTTTTTTATGGGAATTGGGTTTGGGATGAAAGTTATCCACTATATAAATCAAAGCATTGTAAGTTTTTGGATAAAGTCTTTCGTTGTTCTGAGAATGGTAGACCTAATAATTTTTATACTAAATGGTATTGGCAACCTAAAGATTGCAAAAACAGCACCCGCCGACATATAATCCGGTTGGTTTGTTCTTGAACAAAGACGATGGAGTTTGGGGCTGAGCAACTTGATTTTCTGTTAATATATTTCAATGTATTTTCATGTATTTCATTGTATTCATTGTCTTTTTTTTTCATTGTAATTCAACGTGTCTCGTTGTATTCCATGTATTTTATTGTATTCACTGTCTTTTTTCTCATTATATTTCAATGTATCCCGTTGTATTCTATGTATTTCATTGTATTCACTGTCTCGCTATATATCATGAATATATTCATAAGTTTTTTTAATTAATATAATTTATGTATTCAGATATATTATATAATTTCTCTGAAGATTTCTATGTTTTGGGGTATTTTCGGTTGAGAATCTTTTTAATAACTGAAAATACAAAATTTATGTGTTATAATTAAGTTTGTTGAGTTATATTAGGAGTCTATTATGTTAATTGATTCACTTTCCATTTTAAAAACAGTGTAATCCCCTAATTCACGCCGTGAATACAGTCGAATACAATAATCTGTCCAGCTGTAATCCCATGTTTCACTCCATGAATACAGTCGAATACACTCGAATACAACAACTGATTAGCTGGACTTCCTTGATTCATGCCTATTTTTGCTACTATATTCATGAATACAATAGCTTAAATACATAAAATACATCTTATAACCACATAAAAGGTATCTATAATCCGTAATATAGCAAATGGTATCTATAGATGGCTAATTACTACTAAAAGATAGTGCTTTATGAAAATTTTCCTAATATATAAATAGTTGTATGAAACTTGTTTTTACTATGTATAAATCAGATACAAAATATACAAAAGATATATATAAAATTTGTATAAAAATTGTGTTTAAGTTGTATGATATTGTAGTTGTATATAACTGGGTATAAATAATGTATGAAAGTTGTAGATAAGTTTTACAAGCCTATGACATAAGCTTTTGGGATTTTTCAGTCTCTTTTAATTTAGATGATTTGTTATTCAAAATTCATCCAATATGAATGGACCCAGGTTCATCTATTTTGGATTTCTGCTTCGTCTAATTCTGTCCATATCTAATTCTCTAATTGATGATGGTACTTCTCATGCTTTTCCGGAAAATATCCCACCTTCAAATTCATTTGGTTCTCATCAAGACAAGCCAAGTTATACAGATCGTTGGAGTAGTGGCATGAGTTCCTCTTCATATGCTGGTAATTTTCTCGGTTATAATGTATCTGTTCTGTACCTGAAGCACCTTTGTTTCCATAATTTCTTTATCTCCTTTTCTCCATTCTTCTATGATTTCTTTGACCCAGCGAACCGATTAGTATAGTGCATCAGAAAAATAATAAAACTATACTTTGTTTGGTTAACCTTTTTAATTGAGCTAACCTTTACGCTGTAAATAAATCAGATCACTTCCTGGAATTTTTCACTCCTTAGCTTTATAAGTTTTATGTCTCTTCTTTTCATAACTTGCATCCCCTGGATGTTTTAATGATATTTCACTTCACGATTAGTATAGTGCATCAGAAAAATAAAGAAAGAGAAGAAGAGAAAAAAAGGTAAAGGGTGTAACTAAATCCCTTAATCGAAGGCATTAATAATGGATTGGGAGCCTTTTAAGGTGGAATGTATATATTTTGTAAACAAAACTTGTGTAGGTAGAGTAATTTACTAAACATGAACATTTTTTTTAGTAACTAAACATTTTTATTTACCAAGTAATATTTACAAAACATTCCCATTCTTTAGTTTGATCTTGGACACAAATCCCAGATTCAAACTGTACCTCTCAATACTATGTCTTCTAACTACTATCCTAATTACATATCCATACAGGCATTAGATAGTAATTACGAACTAATAATCTTTTCTTCAACCTTTGTATCATGCTACCTTGACCATGAATTTCTTGAACTAGTTGTCGAACAATTGCTTCAATGTTCCTCTATTTCTCTTGGAATATCCTTGAGTTCCTCTCTTGCCATATGCAATAGACTGTACCATCTATGGAAATTCTGTACAATTCTGTTGTAGAGCTCCTTCCTTTCTAATGACTTGCAGCCCATTCTAACTCTTGCCCCCATTCCATCACTTGCCTCTGTAGTCATTGCCACTGCGGTAGTGTTCTCCATATTCTTGCTGAGTATGAACATTTAAAAAACAAATGCTCAATGGTTTCTTCTGCTTTGTTATATAGTATGCACACTATATTCTCAACACAACCCCATTTGTTTAGTCTATCTCGTGTTAGCAATCTTCTGTGAGCAGCCATTAGTAGCATAAACTTCCACTTAGGCAGTCCTGCATTGTTGCACGTAATTCTCCTCCATGAAACTTTAGTAAATTCTCCTCTAAGCTTCAAATACATTGCTTTGGTTGAAAACTTGTCCATCTGCATAAATTCTTCTTCTGTCAGCCCAACTTCCTCAACTTGCTTATTTGCCTTCGGTATCTTTTGAACCACCCATGATGCTTACTTTGGGGTTCCACCTGCAGTCATGTATCTTTTGTAGTAGAGGTGCACCCTTTGTATCCACATTTTATCTTCCTTTTTACTAAGGTTCCAAATTAGCTTACATATAAACGTTTTATTCCAGATTCCTATGTCCGGTATATTCAAACCTCCAGCTACTTTTGGCTAGCATAATCTGTCCCAAGCCAACAATGCTTTCTTTGTGTCTTCTACCCCTCCAGTCCATAGGAATCTCCTGCATATACTCTCTATTACTTGGATCAATTTCTTTGGCAACATGAACGCTTGTGACCAAAATACTTGTCTAGAAAACAATACACTTTTGATAAGTTGAATTCTGCCTACATAAGATAAGAATCTGACAGTCCATGACTGAATTATTCCCAGCATCTTTTCTATCAATAGTTGACATTGTACCACTGATAGTCTTTTAGTACTTAGAGGAACTCCCAGGTACCTCACATGCATTGATTGTTTACTGTAACGACCCGACTAGTCGTTTTGAGCTCTAGCACTCCGTTCAGCAGTTTGAGGCCATGAGCAGCTTCATTTCAGGTATTATGGCTTACGTGATCGCAGCCTACTCCGCACTACTATTGAGTAGCGAGAGAGGGTCGGAGCAACTTTTACCCGATTTAGGGTCGTGATAGATTTCTATAGAGAGCTTGAATTTAGAATTGAGCATCTATCTAGTTTAGGATTGCGCATATGTTCTAAATTACACTTCTAATCATTTTTGGGGTTTTTGTTTTATTTTTACTATTATCAACTACAAATGGTAAATACAACTAGATTAAGCTAAGAGTTAATCTAAAAAGGGTTGTTCAAATGGTTTAAAAGGCACTAGGGTAATGACTTTCACCTAGGTGGTTAATTGACGGATAATTGAATCTAAGACACGATTGACATAATTGGGGAGTATGATATAACCGTTGCACGATATTACCCACTGTACACCTCTCGGTGGTTCGAGTGATTTTGCCCGAATTGATTTTCTCAAGACCAATTAGGTATGCAAATTTGCACAAGCAACTAGGGTTCAAGTCGGGTATTACTCTCTCGAGGTTTAACCCTTTAATTGGGGCTATAAATCTCTTGAGTATGCCCCAATTCCTTGTTGGACCAATTTCGGAGACTTAGGTTCTCTTTCTCAAGAAGAGACCTAGTCAACTAAACACAAACTAGTGTTTGCAACCCCTAATTCAGCAATTAACCATGAAATTGGCCCAAATATCAAACACCCATAGGCAATCTAGCCCTAAAATACAAGACCCATCAATTACTCACACTAGGGTTGAGCCACAACCCTAGCTTATGGGTCTAGCTACTCATAATTAAATAAGAAAAACAAGAAATAGATAAAGAACAACTCATATTAATTAATCACTAAGGTAAATAACAAGATTCAATGATGAAAAGTAGATAAAATTGTCCAAAATGGCTAAGAAAGTCAAACCCACGAGCGCAACTACGTTACAAAACTATCTAATACCCTAAAAATAGGAAAAGAAGCTATTTATACTAAGCTAAAAATTCTGGACAAAAATGCCCCAACGGGGTTAGTGCGGACCGCACAAAATGGTGTGCGGCCGCACTAGGGCTCTGAACTTGAAAATATAGCTCTTTGCACTTGGGCAATGCGGATCGCACATAATGGACTGCGACCGCATAGGCTTCTAGTGCGGTCCGCATAAAATGGATCGCGGACCGCATAGGCTTCAATACTCAAATATGGCACCTCTCTTATCTTGGGTTCTGCGGACCGCACTAAATCGAGTACGGCTGCATCGCCTTCAATGCGGACCGCACAAAACCTAGTGCATCCGCATTGCATCTTTGCTTGGAAATCAACTTCTCTGAATCTCCTAGTGCGGACCGCACAGAATGGTGTGTGGTCGTACTGGTCCTATTTTACCTGAGCTTGTCTTGTCTTTGGCACTTGTGCATGTTTCACTCCTTTTGAGATGATATTTGACATCTTGTTACTTTGTTGATCAAACCTGCAATCAACCACAACTTGTGAGCCTTTTGGGACTATTTTGTACAAATTCCTAATCAAAACATAAGAAAGAAGGAGTATAAAAGGTATCAAAATCCCTAGTTATCAACTCCCCCAAACTTAAGCATTTATTTGTCCTCAAGCAAACAAAATAAGACTCACCCCTTAAGAGAACATCCAAGAAAATTTCAGTTGTCCTAAAGTGACCTTATTTCGCCTCAATTGGGACTAACAATTTCCCTCAATACAAATGAATCATTAACAACTTTTACTCTTTTAAACACCATGGATTGAGTGCGACACAAGAGCATCAAGAGTTGACTCAACACATCAAAGAACTCTTTCTATTACTTTGGTCATTGTGGAACCCAAACTCACACATCCTCAACTCTCCCTAAGCAAACCTCACCTTTAGAATAGTGGCACTCAAAACAAGGTCAATGGATTCACTCATCTCTCTCAAGAAAAAGAGTCACAAGTCCGGCTCTAAGTACCATATGCTTGCCCCTTATGTAAGTCACCACTCATGTAAGTTTCATTCAAATCAAGATCATATAGGGCTTTTGTGGAGTCATGGTGAAGGCTTTTGGTTCAGGGTAGGAAATGTTTGGTCTAATTAGGTTCCATCTTCCCTTAAACACTTCTTTTGCTTCATTTGGTACATATTCACTTGACTCTTTTAGTCATTTTACTTCTTCCTAAGGAGTTGGAGAGACACACTGTCACTCTTTCTTATACATTTCAAAGCTTTTCTCCTTTTTTTCAACTTTCCACACCTTTCATTCTTTGTTTTTCTTGAATCCCTTTTTATTCTCTTTCATATTGAACATTCTTTTTGTCTTTTTGCTTTTCTTTCTTTTTTTCCTTTTCTTCATTTTTGTGCATTTTTACCACTTTGTTGCAATCTTCGTCTCTCCCACCAAACTTATACTTTTGCCATGTGCTAAGGAAAGATCGGGTGCCAAGAGAGGGTATCTTTTAAAATGGGTATAGGCTTGTATTATGGGTTTTGAAGGAAAAAGATCTAAGGCTCAAAAGAGTTGACTAGGGATCTTATCATTGGTAGGTTATGGAAGTGTTCAAGCTATCATTTGGACCAAGGAGAGCCTATAATCATGTTTCAAGTCAAAATTCACTTAGGATTTTGCCTCAACGAACATTTAGGGCAAGTTCTAGACCAATGGCTCGGGACTTGGACTTGCAATGTAATTACTCACCACATGAGCTATGGGATCGCTAAAGACATAGAGTCGGGGGCCCACAACAACTTTAGATAAGATTTGAGCACACAATGGTCCCGAAAAACCACTTGATGATTATCGGCCAACACAAGAGTCTCAAGGCCACGACTTTCACCATCCTAAACACAACAATTTGTTTTTGACCATAAGATCAAAGGCAAATGTGCTAGGCCCATGTGAAGCTTTCTTGAGGCACCCTTAACCACTAACTACTAAAATCAAAAAGAAAAACGAACTCAAACCCTTAAGAAGGTTGTCACGCCATCCATCATTGGGAAGAGCCACCCGGTTCACACAACACTCCGCCTTTGGAAAGAATCGTGGTATTAAGAAAATCAAAGGCTTACAAAACTTTCAAAACAAGAAGCTACGAATCATAAATAAGAAGCTAAGAACAAAAAATTTGCAGAAAGTAGAATGAATGTATACAAGAGAGGATTTGAATATACAATAGATGGGATGAATATGTACAATGTAGCATAACTTTATATACAGACCCAAAGTAAAGTAAAAGTATGATAAATGTAACGAAATGTTACAATTATATACAACCCAAAGATGAAAAGATAAAGAAAGCATAAAAAGGTATCAAATATATATACAATCATCTGAATGAATAAAAAGTAGGGCCTACCCCCTCAAATGAAAGCCGGCATTGTCCCCAATGCCAACTAAACCAAATAAAGCACCAAAATGAAAGAGAAAAGGATATAGAAAATCCCTATGGCCCGTCTGTCTGCATGGGCTCATGAGTGGTCCTTGGGTCCGTAGTATGCTCAGGAACCTCAGACTGGTTCCCTGTGGCTTGCTGTTCTACTGCTGCTGGGACCTGGGTCTGGGTCTGGATAGGCTCCTGAGGTGCATCCTATGGCTGACTGGAGGAGGCCTCCAGTGGATCTGCCAATTGGATGACGGCATCGTCCTCTCTGGGAATCATCATCTTTCTCTTTGGAGGCCTCTGTGACTGCTCTGACTGGGGATGAGCTGCTAGCATAGGATCATCGAGCAATAAGTCCAAAGGTAGCTGGTCTGCCTTCAACCGGTCAACATCAACCCTTAGCGTCTTCACGGACTCCTTGGAAGCCCGCGTCTTCCTCAATTTCTTGTGCTCCCTAGCAAGCTCCTTGAGAGACTAGCTGTGAGAAGCAACTGCCTTTGTGAACACCGTCTGAGTGTCGAGAATTTTCTTCTGGTTATCTAAAACCTCCTTGAGAGCATCCTCTATCGACTAGGGAACCTGTGGGGGTGGAGGTGCCGACTGAGCCTCTACCATGGTAGTGAGAGTGGAAAATTTGGATGACGCAGTCTGCATCCAGTTGTTTATACTAAGAAGTGCCTGGCTCAGTCGGTGGGCAGTAATAGGATGTGCACGGGAGGATGGAATCTCCGGGTCCACTAAGGTGGATGGACCAGGAGGGATAGCAGTGGAAGTAGAGGCAGGCTCAGCAGGAGTCACTACCACAACTGGCTCTTCAAACTGGCCAATTAGAGCAGTAACTGTACCCTTGAAATTCTTGCTCTTGGGGTTATCATCCCCCTACATGTTGTACCAGAAAAAAAGGGCCTTTGCTTTGACTTTGATGTCGAAGGGCCTCTTTTCCACTTTCAGATCCCGGAAGTACATAGTGAGAAATCTGGGGAACGGGTAGTTTATGTCATGCTCAGCACCCACAATTGTAATAATTCTTGACATCACACTTCCTACATTTATTGGGTACCCCGCCATGATCGACGCCACCAAAACTGCCCGGTGAAGAGGTAGGGAGTTGTCATGTGTCGTGGGGTCCAACCTGCTACATACAAATGTCTCCCACCCCCATGCCTCGAAATTCAGACTACGTCTCAGAATCTTGACGCCCGCAGTCAACCAGTCAGGGGTGGTACCCGGGATTGCTAGGTATTGTGCTAGCCAGGGACGGACCTCCTCGCCCATTTCCATATTTGCTATGTATAGGGTCCCATCCTCCTCATTGAATCCAAGGTAATCGTTTATTGTCTTCCTGTCAAACAACACTTTCAAGTTTCGAACCTTGGTCACCTTGGAGCCCTTTTTGATGTGGGCAATGTTGGTGCAGAATTCCTTGACCAAGTGTTCATTAGCATCCACACACTCATCTAGAAAATGTTCCCACCCTACTCTTGTTCTAAACTTCCTCCTCACATTGGGGTTGTGAGGTAGCAAGTCCCTATCCACAAAACTCCTCTCTGGGATCAACTACCTCACCGGCCACCATTCCCAGAATTTATGGTATGCAACTATGCTCACGAACCGGTCTTTTCATGCCTCCGGTTCCTAGTTCTAGCTACCCCGCCAACCTGAGGTTCATCACCTTCTCCAACTACTTCTTCTCCTCCTACTTCCTCCTCATCTCCCACTGCACCCTTTCCGGATAATAAAGCTGTGGGAAAGGCGGAGTATTCCTCACTACCTGCTGCTGAGCCCTCAGACGACCCAGAAGATACATTTATTGACGCTTGGGCAGTGGGGGATATGGGAGGTGTGTCTCTTAGTTTGTTCCTCTTCGGCCAGTCAAGGATGTATTCTAGCACGGAGTCTGAAGAAATCTCCTAGGAGGGCTCGTACTCACTCCCCGACATGTCAATGGCTCTATCAGCTGCTTTAATCATCTTCCTCATGTTTTTGATGTTTTGCATGGCTTGGGGAGTGAGTTTAATCATTTTCTGTTTCCCTCCCCGGGAGGATCCTTCTCTGCCCGGTTGTTTAGATCTTTACCTCGTTATTTCACCATTGTCTGCAAACACAATCCAAATGAACTTGTTAGTTTCAGTTGCAGCAGTCAAGAAACAGAATTGCAGAAAAGAAACATACAGTTGTAGAAGGTGTGCAATGCGGACCGCACAAAAGGTAGTACGGCCGCACAGGGGCCACTGCGGTCCGCACAAAATGGTAGTGCGGTCCGCACATAGGTGGGGTTAAGACTACCCACTCTCTGTATCAAGGAAGTGCAGACCGCACAAAGGTAGTGCGGCCGCACATGGGCCACTGCGGTCCACACAAAATGGTAGCACGGTTCGCACAGAGGTGGGGTTCAGACTACCCACTCTCTGTATCAAGGCAGTGCGGGCCGTAGAAAAGGTAGTGCAGCTGCACAGGGGCCACTATGGTCCGCACAAAATGTAGTGTGGCCGCAGTCCCCAAGGTTCAGCTATCAGAACAATTAGCAGTGCGTCCGCACAAAATATTACTGCGGACCGTACAAGGACACCGCGGACCGCACAGAAATGATCGTGGTCCGCACTGAGCGCCCGGTTGTGGCACTAAGTAAGGATTCCATGGATTTTTGATTTTAAGATTAATTAACACCTGAGTCATGTCCCAACGTGATTTCCCATTGTTTTTAACTACATGAACCTACTCTAATCAAGAAATTAACAACCCTAATCTAATCGATTGAGGAAAATACGAGAAACATAGAAAAGGAAGCAGGAAAAACAAAAATTAAAAGAAATTAACAAAATTAAACAAGTAAAAGGGATGTAATGGTACTATCTATGAGCTGAAATGAAGAATAATGATTCCAAGCAGTTAGTTACGAGGAGAAAAGATGATGAACAGTGCTTTTATTAGTTCTAAGAGTCAGGGTTCGAAAAAGGTAAAAGGGGGGCCTCAGGCCCTATTAATAAAAAAGGACCTGGGGCCCAGTCTCACCAACCAGTGCGGACCGCACAAAATGGATCGTGGTCCGCACTGCTTGAGGAGGCAACACACTGCGGCCGCACAAAATGGACTGCAGCCACAGTGGTCCACCGTGGACCGTACAAAATGTAGTGCGGCCGCAGTGACAAACTTCAGAGAGGTCTACATTTCACCCTCACCAGTGCGGCCCGCACTAAATGTAGTGCGGCCGCATTAACAACTTCAGAGACTTGGCACTTTTTTCTACTAAGTCCTGCACTGCATCAACACAACCCTATAATATCTCACAACCAGTTAGCCCAAAAATCAATCCTATACTACAAAAAAATCAAAGAAAACAAGAAGAAAAACATATGGGTTGCCTCCCAAGAAGCTCCTGATTTAATGTCGCGGCACGACGCAGGTTAGCCTCACATCATTTGAGATAAAGAAGTGCAACCACGTGGCTGTCATCAATTTTTCCAAGATAATGCTTGACCCGGTGCCCATTAACTCTAAAGACTTCACCATTTTTGTTCTTCATATCAAGAGCACCAAACAGGGTCACATATACCACTTCAAAAGGTCCACTCCATTTTGACTTGAGCTTTCCCGGAAACAGACGTAACCAGGAGTTGAACAAGAGAACCAAATCACCTACTTTGAACTCCTTTCCACGAGCATATTTATCATGAAGGTACTTCATCTTGTCCTTATACAAGGATGAACTGGAGTAGGCATGGAATCTGAATTCAACAAGTTCATTGAGCTGCTCCACACAAAGATTGGCTGCAACATCCCACTCAAGATTTAGCTTCCTCAAAGCCCACATGGCCTTGTGCTCTAACTCAACCGGTAGAATGGCAAGCTTTTCCAAACACCAACCGATACGGAGACATACCAATTAGAGTCTTGTAAGCAGTCCTATAAGCCCATAGAGTGTCATCCAACTTCTTTGACCAATCGGTCCTATTTGCATTGACCGTCATTGACAATATGCTTTTGATTTCCCTGTTGGAGACTTCAAATTTACCACTTACTTGAGGATGATAGGGAGTAAAAACTTTGTGATTGACATCATACTTTGAAAGCAGAGTGTCGAAAGCTCTATTGCAAAAATAGATCCCCCAACACTTATGATTGCCCTCGGAGTACCAAACCTTGTAAAAATGCTCATCTTAAGAAATGCAACAGCACTCCGGGCGTCATTGTTGGGCAAAGCTACGGCTTCAACCCACTTTGAAACATAGTCAACCGCCACAAGAATATAAGTGTTCCCACAAGAGCTAACAAATGTGCCCATGAAATCAATGCCCCATACATCAAAAATATCAACCTCAAGGATAGTATTGAGAGGCATCTCATCTTTCTTCGAAATTCCGCCCGTTCTTTGGCATTCGTCTCATCTCTTCACTAAATCGCCCGCATCTTTGAACAAAGTTGGCCAATAAAACCCACAACTAAGAACTTTAGAGGTCATCCTAGCCCAGCCATGATGGACACTATAGGGAGAGGAATGACAAGCCTCCAAGATACTCAATTGCTCTTCCTTCGGGACACACCTTCGGATCACACCATCCGTGCAAATCTTAAACAAGTATGGCTCATCCCAATAGAAATCCAAACTATCCCGCTTGAGCTTCTTCCTTTGGTTAGAAGAGAGCTCACACGAGATTATACCAGTCACAAGGAAATTAGCAACATCCGCAAACCATGGCATATCATTCATCGACACCGAAAGGAGTTGTTCGTCGGGAAATGAATCATTGATCTCTAGGCCATCACGAGGCCTCCCCTCCTCCTCCAAGCGGGATAAGACTTGGTTCTCACTACCCTTCCTATCCACAATCTCCAAATCAAACTCTTGAAGTAACAAGACCCATCGCATCAGTCTAGGTTTGGAGTCCTTCTTTGTCATCAAGTCCCATAGTGCGGCATGATCGGTATGAATAATAACCTTAGCACCCATAAGATACGGACGGAATTTTTCCATAGCAAACACAATAGCCAAAAGTTCTTTCTTGGTCACTGTGTAGTTCACTTGAGCATCATTCATTGTCTTGCTCGCATAGTACACTAGATGAAACCTTTTGTTCACTCTTTGACCCAAAACCGCCCCAACCACAACATCAGTCGCATCACACATGAGTTCAAAGGGCAAGCTCCAATTAGGCGCGGTAATGATAGGAGTGGTGGTCAACTTATGCTTGAGAAGTTCAAAGGCTTGCATACACTTGTCATCAAACGCGAACTTAGCATTTCTTTTCCAACAACTTGCACAAGGGATTCACTACCTATGAAAAGTCTTTGATAAATCTCCGGTAGAACCCCGCATGCCCAAGAAAACTTCGAACTCCCTTGATAGATGTAGGGGAGGGAGCCTTGAAATCACATCGATCTTTGCTTTATCTACCTCAATACCATGCTTCGAAATTTTATGCCCAAGAGCTATTCCTTCTTCCACCATAAAGTGGCATTTCTCCCAATTGAGGACAAGATTGGTTTCTTCACAATGGGCCAACACCCTATCAAGATTCTTCAAGCACTCATCAAATGAATCCCCCACAACACTAAAATATTCCATGAACACCTCCAAAATGTCTTCCACTATGTCGGTGAAAATGACCATCATACACCGCTGAAATGTAGTCGGTGTATTACACAACCCAAAAGGCATCCTGGAGAAAGCAAAAGTGCCATATGGACAAGTGAATATGGTCTTCTCCTGATCTTCTGGAGCAATCAAGATTTGGTTATACCCAGAATACCCATCCAAGAAGCAATAGAAGGCACGCCCAGCAAGTCGGTCTAACATTTGGTCAAAGATTGGCAAAGGGAAGTGATCCTTGCGGGTCACGTTATTCAACTTTTGGTAGTCCGTGTATACCCTCCAACCAGTGAATGTTCTTGTAGGAATCAACTTATTTTGAGAATTTGTAGCCACAGTCATACCACCCTTCTTCGGTACACATTGCACCGGTGAAGTCCAAGAGCTATCAGAGATGGGGTACACAACCCCAACATCCAACCACTTGATCACCTCCTTTTTTATAACTTCTTGCATTGCCTCGTTCAACCTCCTTTGATGCTCTAAGGAAGGTTTTGCATCATCTTCCAGAATAATCTTGTGCATACAGAATGTGGGGCTTATTCCCCGAATATCAGCTAAAGTCCATCCAATTGCATTTTTCCGCTTTTAAAGCACCGCCAATGTGGCATCAACCTGCATGTTGGTAAGGTATGAAGAAAGAATAGCTGGCAAAGTAGAATTTGAGCCTAAGAACTCATACCTGATGTGTGTAGGCAGTGGTTTCAACTCCAACACCGGAGGCTCCTCAATTGAAGGTTTAGTTGGCGGAGTCTTTCTATTCCCAAGATCCAAAGACAATTTCCTAGGCTCATAAGAATAAGAGCCCATATCATGTAAAGAATTCGCACACTCCACTCGGCTTGCATCCTTATTGACATCAGGATTTAGCAATACGGCCTTCAATGGGTCCTCCACATTGATCATTGCACTGGTGTCATCAATTATCACTGCTGTGACGAGGTCAACAAAAGAGCACACCTCGGTACTGTTGGGTGCTTCATAGACTTGCACACATGAAAAACCACCTTTTCATCACCCACCCGGAAGGTGAGTTCCCCTGCTTCCACATCTACTAATGTCTTCCCCGTAGCTAGGAAAGGTCTTCCCAATATGATTGGAACTTCGTAGTCCAACATCACAAAGTTAGCTTGCAAGATAAATTTGTCCACAGAGAAAAGCACATCATCAATAATACCCAATGGTCTCTTCATCGATCTATCCGCTATTTGTAACCTCATGGAAGTCGTCCTAGGTTTCCCAATACCCAAGGTTTTGAACACTGAGTAGGGCATCAAATTGATACTAGCTCCCAAATCACATAGAGCCTTGGCAAAATTCGCACTCCCAATGGTGCAAGGAATGGTGAAAGCACCGGGATCTTCAAGCTACGGGGCCATTGAATTCACTATAGCACTAACTTGGTGAGCCATCTTTATAGTTTTACAATCTATAGAATGCTTCTTTATGACCAAGTCTTTCATTTATTTTGCATAGCTCGGCATTTTTTCAACAGCCTCCACCAAAGTCACATTGATGGACAAGCTCTTCATCATATCAATGAAATTTTTGAACTGATTATCATTTTTCTGCTTTGCAAGCCTTTGAGGATAATATGGAGGTGGCCTTGGCAAAGGAGCCTTGGCTTTAGGCACAACCGACTCCGGCATGTTTATTATGTGTTCCCTAGATGGGTTCACATCATTTTGAGTTTCTACCTCGACATCTTGAATATAAATCCTCACTTCATTGTTCACATTTTCTTCAACCACATCTTGAACTACCAAAGGGACTTCATCTTCTTGCAACTCAACATCATCATCCAAGATTTGCTTTTGTTTGGAGGCATTCACATCACCGCCTCTCCCACTTCTTGTTGTTACCGCCATAACATGATTGTTTCCACCCTTAGGGTTCACTACCGTATCACTTGGTAGAGCACCCTTAGGGCGAGTATTTAAAGACTGTGAGATTTGGTCTAACTGTACCTCCAAATTTCTGATAGAGGTATTGTGGGAAGCCAACTATGCATCCGAATCCGCATTCTTCTTCATCATTTGTTCGAACATCATTTCAATTCTACTCATATCATTGCCAGAAGAACTAGGACCTTGAGATGGAAATGGGGGTGGATTGTTCGATTGTTGGTACATTGGGGGCCTTTGAAATCCTTGCCCCCGATTTCCTTGGTTTCCATTGTTCCATCCACCTTGATTGTTATTGCCACCCCAATTATTGTTATTACTATTCCAATTCCCTTGGTTGCTTTGATTGTTGTTCTGATTGCTCCAGTTGTTGTTTTGATTGTTGTTCCCCCAATTACCATTGTTTTGTTGTTGATTGCCCCAATTACCATTGCTTTGGTGTTGATTGCCCCAATTGTCTTGAGGTCTCCATTGTTGTTGGTTGGAAGAGTTTCCCCGTTGGCCTTGATAATTATTCACATATTGAACCTCTTCACTTTGTTCATCATAGCCATCATTTTGAAATCCATCACAGTTATCATCAAATTGCTCAAAATTCTCTTGATTTTGTTGCCTTCTTTTGTTGACAAGCATATTGACACCCTCCATGGCATTCACTTGGCGAGGATTTTGGACTTGTTGCAATTGTGACTTTGCCAATTGGTTCATAGTAGTTGTCAACTCGGCTATAGCCTGCCCATGATCATGTAATTCCTTGTGCAAATTAATAACCGTGGGGTCACCTTGAGGCACATTGGCTCTACTTTGCCATGCAGAAGAAGTGTCAGCCATCTTGTCAAGTATATCATATGCCTCATCATACGACATCTTCATAAAGTTGCCCCCAGCAAGTTGGTTCACTATGCATTGATTTGTTGTATTGATGCCCCGGTAGAAGGCTTGTTGTATCATAGCCTTGGTCATATCATTGTTGGGTTATTCCTTCACCATTGTTCTATAACGCTCCCAAATCTCATGCAAAGGTTCCGTGGGCTCTTACTTGAAAGCCAATATCTCATCTCGCAATGCCGCCATATGCCCCGGTGAGAAAAATTTAGCAATGAACTTATCCGCCAACTCATCCCAAGTAGTGATGGAATGGTTGGGAAGTCTCTCGACCCAATATAATGTCTTCCATATAAGTGAGAATGGGAAGAGTCTCAACCTAAGAGCATCCTCGAAAAAATTTGTCTGCTTGCTCCCCCAACATATATCCACGAACCCCTTGAGATGTTTGTAAGCATTTGATTTGCAGCGCCCGTGAAGTACCTACGCTGCTCTAGTAAGGTCAACATCACATTAGTTATCTGAAAATTGCCCGCCCGGATTTGGGGGGGGGACAATAGCACTCGCATAGCCTTGGTTCGGAAGTACCTTGAGAGCCACTCTTGGAGGTGGCAGAGGAGGGTCTGGAACATTGTTATTATCATTTGCATTGGCCTGGCGGCCTCTACATTGTCCTTGAGGTACAAAAGGCACCTCATCATCTCCCACATCATCTACCTCCTCCCCCGCAATCACATTTCCAAGAGGGTCGTTAGTATTATTCGCTACCATTTGGTACCTAAGTTGTGACACAAACAAGTAAGTAACAAAGAAGGAAAGAAGAACAATACACAAAACTAACTAAATAGATAGCCAAAACCGTTAGATCCCCGACAACGGCGCCAAAAAGTGATCGCAGCCTACTCCGCACTACTATTGAGTAGCGAGAGAGGGTCGGAGCAGATTTTACCCAATTTAGGGTCGGGATCGATTTCCACAGAAAGCTAGAATTTGGAATTGAGTATCTATCTAGTTTAGGATTGCGTATGTGTTCCAAATTACACTTCTAATCATTTTTGGGGTTTTCGTTTTACTTCTGCTATTATCAACTACAAATGGTAAATGCAACTAGATAAAGCTAAGAGTTAATCTAAAAATGGTTGTTCAAATGATTTAATAGGCACTAGGGTAATGAATTTCACCTAGGTGGTTAATTGATGGGTAGTTGAATCTAAGACACGATTGACATAATTGGGGAGTATGATATAATTGTTACACGATATTACCCACTCTACACCTCTCGGTGGTTCGAGTGATTTTGCCCAAATTGATTTTCTCAAGACCAATTGGGTATGCAAATTTGCACAAGCAACTAAGGTTCAAGTAGGGTATTACTCTCACGAGGTTTAACCCTTTAATTGGTGCTATTAATCTCTTGAGTATGACCCAATTCCTTGTTGGACCAATTTCGGAGACTTAGGCTCTCTTTCTCAAGAAGAGCCCTAGTCAACTAAACACAAACTAGTGTTTGCAACCACTAATTCAACAATTAACCATGAAATTGGCCCAAAAAATCAAACACCCATAGGCAATCTAGCCCTAAAATACAAGACCCATCAATTACCCACACTAGGGTTGAGCCACAACCCTAGATTATGGGTCTAGCTACTCATAATTAAAGAAGAAAAGCAGCAAATAGATGAAGAACAACTCATATTAATTAATCACTAAGGTAAATAACAAGATTCAATGATGAAAAGTAGATAAAATTGTCCAAAATTGCTAAGAAAGTCGAACCCACGAGCGCAGCTGCGTTACAAAACTATCTGACACCCTAAAAATGGGAAAAGAAGCTATTTATACTAAGCTGAAAGTTCTGGACAAAAATGTCCATGCGGGGTTAGTGCAAACCGCACAAAATAGTGTGCGGCCGCACTAGGGCTCAGAACTTGAAAATATAGCTCTATGCACTTGGGCAATGTGGACCGCACATAATGGATTGCGGCCGCATAGGCTTCTAGTGCAGTCCGCATAAAATGGATCGCGGACCGCATAGGCTTCAATCCTCAAATCTGGCACCTCTCTGATCTTGGGTTCTGTGGACCGCACTAAATCGAGTGCGACCGCATTGCCTTCAGTGCGGACCGCACAAAACCTAGTGCGTCCGCATTGCATCTTTGCCTGGAAATCAACCTCTCTAAATCTCCTAGTGTGGACCTCACAGAATGGTGTGCGGCCGCACTGGGCCTATTTTTCCTGAGCTTGTCTTGTCTTTGGCACTTGTGCAAGTTTCACTCCTTTTGATCTGATCTTTGACATCTTGTCACTTTGTTGATCAAACCTGCAATCAAGCACAACTTGTGAGCCTTTTGGGACTGTTTTGTACAAATTCCTAATCAAAACATAAGCAAGAAGGAGTATAAAAGGTATCAAACTCCCTAAGATTGGATTCCTAATTATTTTAAAAGCTTTAAGTTGGAAGAATTAACTAATATTGGATTTTAGAGTAAACGACCTCGGAATCGGGATCTGAAGGTTCCAGCAGGTTCGTATTATGATTTCAGACTTGGGCGTATGCTCGGATTAGGTTTTGGATGTCCTGGGAGCATTTTGGCGCCTATTGTGGAAGTTAGCATTTTGGAAGAAATTTTATAAGTTTGGCTTGAAGTGCATTTCAGTGTTATCGATGTCCGTTTGGAATTCCGAGTCTGGGAGTAGCGTTGTATGGTGATTCTGGAGTTGGGAGCGTGATCGGAAGTGAATTCGGAGGTCCGTAGGTCATTTTGAAGTCATTTGGCTAAAGATAGAAATTTGAAGGTTTTTTTTGAGAAGTTTGTCCGGAAGTGGACTTTTTGATATCGGGGTCGAAATACGATTCCAAAAGTTGGAGTAGGTCCTTAATATTGAATATGACTTGTGTGAAAAATTTGAGGTCAAACGGACGTGATTTGCTAGGTTTAAACATCGAAAGTAGAAGTTGGAAGTTCTAGAGTTCATAGAGCTTGAATTGGAGGTCAATTCATGATTTTAGCATTGTTTGATATGATTTGAGGCCTCGAACAAGTCCGTAATGTGTTTTGGGACTGGTTGGTATGATTGGTAGGGGTCCCGAGGGCCTCAGGTGGATTCTGAGTGGTTGACGGATCGAAAATGGGATTTTTGGAAGCGCTGAGATTGTTGGTTGCTGATATAACCGCACCTGCAAAATTTGGGCCGCAGATGCAGTTTTGGTTAGAAGTGAAGAGACCGCAAATACGGTCATGGAGCAACAGAAGCGGGATCGCACCTGCGGTAGACGAGGCGAAGAAGCGGAAAAGGGGAGCCTTGAGGAAACCGCAGAAGCGGTAGAGTGGCTCGCACCTGCGGAACTGCAGAAGCGGTCAAGGGACCGCAGGTGCGGAAATGCTGGAGGTAGTGAGGTTCTTTTAAATCGGGGGTTGGGTTCATTTCAACCCCATTTTCTTCCATTGGAGCTGATTTTGGAGCAACTTTGAGGTGTCATTTTCACCACCAAGCATAAGGTACGTAATTTATGCTAGTTTTGAGTTAAATACATGATTATATACGAATTTGGGCATGGAAATTTGTAAAAAACTTGGGGTTTGAGGAAAAACCTAGAAAATTGATATTCTTGGTATCACACCCCCTTTTTACCTACCCCCCGAGAAGGGTATAAGGGAGTTTTTTCAATTTAAGTGATAATCAAAACGGGATTATTTTATTTAAAACTCATAGTCGCCACTTGGGATAATTTTATGGTGTCCCAAGTCACCGGTTCAAATCCCGAATCGAGGAAAGTTTGACTCTGTTTTACAGTCCACGAACACAGAAATTCGGGTAAGGAATTCTGTTAACCTGGGAGAAGGTGTTAGGCATTCCCGGATTCCGTGGTTCTAGCACGGTCGCTCAACTGTTATATTTGGCCTATTTACTGATTTTAAAACACTTTTAAACCTATGTTCATTGTTTAACTTTAAACCGCTTTTCATTATTTTAATGAAAATTTCAACGTCATCTAAAATACGTCCTTGGACCACGCCACATGAAATGCACCCGCAGTCAGAGACATATTTTATTTAACATTGTTAAGTTTGGATTTGGGTCACATGAAATGCACACCCGAGTTTAGGACGATAATTTTTAAAATAGTGCGCCTAAAGCACACTAGCGATTTGTGAGTTATTCCTTGCTAAATTTGTGAGTTATCAACAATTTAAATTACGATAGTCTGAATCCCTAATTAAATACAAAATAACAGATCAATTGTCAAACTTAAAACCAATCTTATCAATGAATTACTTAGCACAAAGATAGAATCAAATTACTAAAATGAAACACGAATCCAGCTCCTGCGTATATCACTAATCAAAAAAAGTCACAAATAAATGTCATTACAATATGAATCTGGATTGTTGCAATGGGGACGAAAATATCAGACAAAAGACCTATGGACTTATCACAAGTTTTTATGTAATTCTTTTCTCTTATGTACACATTAACAAAAACTTTTTATGAATTAATGAATATAATCCTTAAATAAAAATGGATGCTTTTTATTTATTTATATATATTGCAGCTAATTTCAGAAAATCATTTTCAAGGAAATCACGACGAAATCGACTTCGAATTTAGGGTCAGAAGGGAAACTACAGACGAATTTGTTTATTAACGATATGGGTAGCAGAGAGGAAGTCTACCAACTTCCTTTTGATCCTTCTGAGGATTATCATACTTATCAGATTTATTCACAATTTATCCAAGAAAAACATGATAGAAGCTAAATGCTAAAATTTTATTTATCACAGGAACCAACAAAATTTGAGATTAAAAGTTAGAAATGGACCTCAATACTCGAATTTTACAGGCCTTAAAGGCGAAACCAACATGACAACGGTAACGGGCCTCTTGACTAGAAACCTCGATGACGAACTCAAACGGCTTCACCACCCTAGCTCAAATACCACTTAGCAGAGAAGGATTTCAGTTAACTCCAATGAACAATTCTGACAGATACATCAACAAACCAAAACTTCCAAAACTTTTCAAGTTCTTGAGCCATCAAAATACAAGGACCAACCATGTGGCATGGAAGTCAATAATCGGTGGCACATTCCATTCTCTCTTTATCAGTTCTTGAATATCTTTTGTATAGAGGGCCTAGGAGTTGGACAGATGTATGAGAAAAGTGAATATTTAAGTGAAGAATGAATATTTAAGCTAATTAGGTTGCTTATAGGAAAAGTGACAAGCTGAAGTTTGGAATTGGGTGGGGTCATCTTTCCTTTGTCGTTCTTTGAGCTCAACACTATCGGCAGAAATGGAAGGGTGGAAGATTGTCCAATAGGTGTCCTCTATGTGGAAAACGGCAGATCTCCTCTTTTGGGGAGTGTATAGGCATTCTTTTTTGTGTGTAATTTCGTGTGTCCCTTAGCTGATTAGGCTTACCCCTATTATATAGGTCTAGGTCTAAATGTGTATTTTTGTGTATTTTGTCAATTAGTCCCTAGGTCTTTTGTGTTAAGTCCTTAGGGTCTTTTTATTTATTTTTTGTTCCAAAGAAGAGTCTAGAAGGGTCCCTAGGATTAGCTTGATGGGTATTGGATATTGAGCTTAAGGAATGGGCTAGAAACTTGGGCCGTTATGACTAGCTATGTTTACAATTAGCTTAATTAACTAAAAGTATTGTCAAAAATATTAATTAGCTCTATTTAAGTAAAAATAATTATTAAAATAAAACCGGCATTAAAACAAAACTATTTTTGGTATTTTTTTCAAGATTTAAAACGACTACAAAACATTAATGAACCTATTTTTTTTGTAATTTTCGTTTTCTAGTAATAAAATAAAGTGAAAGAGTAAAAATGAGTTGAAATAACTATACTATGCCTAAATTAAATATTTACGTGCTAAAATATGAAAAATCTTGGGGAGGTTCAAAAATCACATGTCTACAGCTACCCCTCTTTGACTGGAAACGCGAAGAGTTTTCAGACAAAGAACGACTAGACAGGTTTTTTGACCCGACCCTTATTTGGAGAGCTAAGAGAAAAAGGGAATGTGACCGAGCCCTGGTATCTGAGCTGCCTACATATCCTTGCCTATAAAGGAATCATGCCACGTGTAGTTCAGAAGTGAGTGAGATGATGGAGTATGCCAAGGTGGAGAGCCAATCGAGGTGTCATTCCGCCAAGGTTCCGGTCTGCGGTCCTGATGTTACATCAAAAATCAAACCATGAAAAAGATTACCTAAGCCTATCAACTATGAGTTACAAAATTTCTATCTATAAGTCTTCTGAAGCTTGATCTTGAGTCTTGAGTGGTTCTTCATGCAGACTTTAGATTTGAACCTTGATTCTTGCTAGTTGCAGGTGTTAGTTCATCCTTCTTCAACTTTTCGGATCAAGACCAGGCATGCAGTACCTGTGACCTCGTCCATGTCTTGAGCAGCCCACATCTTTAATTAACTTCTGCATTTGGATTAACTTCTTGCCTTTCTCTTTTTTTTTCTTTATTGTGACTAACTTCTATTGATCACCTCGAACTTGATTCGCATTCTTGCCGCGAGCTTCTTTTGTTGATGACTTGAATTGCGTTCTAAAGTGAATTCCCTTATTCTCCAGGTGGGCTCGTGATTACCAATACTTTGAGTTACTTTGTTCTCCAGGTGGGCTCCTAATTACCGACACTTAAATTGTTTCCCTTCCTTAAAACTGGTGTTGTTCTCCCTCGCTCTCCAGTTGGGCGCCTGATTGCCAAAACATTGAACTATATTCCTGTGCTTTCTAAGTGGGCGCCTGATTGCTGAACTTGAACTGTATTCCCATGCTCTCCAGGTGGGCGCCTGATTGCTGAACTTGAACTGTATTCTCGTGCTCTCCAGGTGGGTGCCTGATTACCAAACTTAAATTGTATTCCCGTGCTCTCCAGTTGGGCACCTGATTACTAAACTTTAACTGTATTCCTGTGCTCTCCAGGTGGGCGCCTGATTACCAAACTTAAACTGTATTCCCGTGCTCTCCAGGTGGGCGCCTGATTACTAAACTTTAACTGTATTCCTGTGCTATCCAGGTGGGCGCCTAATTGCCAAAACGTTAATTATATTCCCATGATCTCCAGGTAGGCGCCTGATTACCAAACTTGAACTGTATTCCCTTGCTCTCCAGGTGGGTGCCTGATTGCTGAACTTGAACTGTATTCCTGTGCTCTCCAGGTGGGCGCTTGATTGCTAAACTTGAACTGTATTCCTGTGCTCTCTAGGTGGGCGCCTGATTGCCAAACTTGAACTGTATTCCCTTGCTCTCCAGGTGGGCGCCTGATTGCTAAACATCAACTGTATTCCCGTGCTCTCCATGTGGGCGCCTGATTACTGAACTTTAATTGTATTCTCGTGCTCTCCAAGTGGGCTCCCGCTTGCTGAACTTGAACTATATTCCCGTGCTCTCCAGGTGGGCGCCTGATTGCTGAACTTGAACTATATTCCCGTGCTCTCCAGGTGGGCACCTGATTGCTGAACTTGAACTGTATTCTCGTGCTCTCCAGGTGGGCGCCTGATTACCAAACTTGAACTATATTCCCTTGCTCTCCAGGTGGGCGTCTGATTGCTGAACTTGAGCTGTATTCCCGTACTCTCCAGGTGGGCGCCTGATTGCTGAACTTGAACTGTATTCCCGTGCTCTCTAGGTGGGCTCCTGATTGCCAAACTTGAATTGTATTCCCGTGCTCTCCAGGTGAGCGCCTGATTGTTGAACTTGAACTGTATTCCCGTGCTCTCTAGGTGGGCGCCTGATTGCTGAACTTGAACTGTATTCCCGTGCTCTCCAGGTAGGCGCCCAATTACTAAACTTGAACTATATTCTCGTGCTCTCCAGGTGGGTGCCTGATTGCCAAAACCTAAACTGTATTCCTGTGCTCTCCATGTGGGCGCCTGATTTCAACAAAATAGACAAAACGAAGAAATTTTTCTGCCCCAGTTTGGTAGTTGGGCACATCTGTGAGTGTTAAACTGAATCATGTTACCAAATATTACTAAGAATTTGAAATCTAGATCCCATTATCCAGGAGGGTCCTGAACACTCCTAGTTAAATGACAGTTTTAAAAGCTGAATTTTGTTTTCTAAAGGTATGACTTCCGCTAACTCTTGTTATCTAAGAAGGTCTTAAAACTACATCCCATTATCCAGGAGGGTCCTGCAAATCAAAAATCAAGTCTTATCTTAAGAGTGACAACTTTTACGGCTGAATTATACTACCCTACAGTAGAACTTATGCTAACTCGTGTTATCTAATGGAAATCTTAAAGCTAGGTCCCGTTATTCAGGAGGGTCCTGGCAACTCCTAATTGGATCCTATCTCAAGCATGCAAACTGTGAAGCCAACTTATATTCCTTTGGGGTACATTTATG
The DNA here is from genome assembly GCF_000715075.1 of Nicotiana tabacum. Lineage (NCBI taxonomy): Eukaryota > Viridiplantae > Streptophyta > Magnoliopsida > Solanales > Solanaceae > Nicotiana > Nicotiana tabacum. Next base: position 168,387,108 of record NC_134085.1, on the reverse strand, counting down.
CTAGATTTTGCTACTCATGATTGTTTTGAATTTTAAATTAGGTCCTATTTTCCAGGAGGGTCCTGAGAATTTACGGTCAAACCTGTCTGGTGCTTGCTTTTCCTTACGGAGGGTTTCTTTGAAACAAACGAAATTTTCTGCCCCTGTTTCAAATCAAGAGAAATCTTGTCAGTTTTAAAAATATGGTGGTTGGTTTGTGGCCTTGACTTTGAGGGCGATTGCTCCTTCACTTCCCAAGATAACTTTGATTTCCACTCGAAGACCTTGCTTGTTTATTGACTAACCACTTTTTTGTCCCGTATCACAGAAAATACCTTTTCTCCGTTCAGACCCAATACCTTTTATCTGTTGTATTGCTCATGAACTGACATTTACCAAACCTTTGTGTCTCACATGAATCCCAAAGCACGTCAATTGCCACCTACTCAGTGCGTATGTTGTTCCTTCTTGACTTAAACCACTGGCCTTGGTATTGAGGTCTATTGCTCCATCATTTGCCATGATAACTTTGATTTCTGCTTGGAAGACCTTGCTTGTCACTGGCTAACCACTTTATTTTGTCAATTTTATCACAGAAAATATCTTTAGTCCGTTCCAACCCAACACCCTCTATTTGTTGTATTATTCATGAATTGATATATATTGATCCTTTGTATTTCATATAAATCTCAAAGCACGTTGATTGTTACCAACTCAGTGCGTTTGTTGCTCTTTTCCTGACTTATGCCACTTTGATATACTAGCCAAATCTCGTTTTGTGCAATTGGAAAGATGGTGGCAAATTTTGAAGTCATTTCTCACTTGTTCTGACCAAACAGACTCAGGAAGAGGAAGTAAACAAGACAAAAGGAACAGAGTAAAGGACAATGGAACGAGACGATTCCTAACAAGAAAACTACAAAGTAGAAACTTATCAGATGTGGATACCAACTCTAATGACCATGACATGCACCTTTGGAGTAAGTGGCCTAATCTGTCAAGCAAGTCTGATGTTCAACTCTTGTTATACCCCTAAACCATGAAATTGGGCATCAATGCTCCGATTATCCAATCTGATTCACAATCCTTATTCGACTTGTAGTGCCCGAAGGGTTTTCACTATCAAGCCTCTCTCATTTTTTTATTTCTCTCGACGCACCGTCGCTTTATGATGCCTGTGAAGGTTTTCACCGATAAGGCTCTCTCATTTTTCTTTTCTTTTTTTTCTATTTTCTATAGATGACAAGGCATTGACCATAGTAAAAACATCATATTCTCCTGGCATGGCTAACTAAACACTCTCAAAGATTATTTGGGAGGTCTTTTTTGGACTGTAATGTGGCTTTTGGACAGGATTAGAAAGAAAGGATATCATAAAGGCTCAAAATAACTAAGACAAAGAGATTAATTTATTTACAACTTTTGGAATCTATTTTAAAAACTATTGCCCCAATTTCTAAAACAGGGGTATGAAATATTTTATTTGGTATGACCGAACCGTGAGGCTGCCTACGTATCTTATGGTGACAAGAATCAGGTCAAACATAGTTCACAAGACTACTTTTGTTGTTGCTATTTTTCTTTTTCTTTCTTTTTCTATTTTTTTTCTTTTCTTTCTTTTCCTTTTTTATCTTTATTTTTCTTTTCTTTTTTGAATTTTTCTTTTGGTATGAACCTTTTCAAATAAACCTATTGGGACATAAACTTTTTTTATGACTCTAACTTGATTCCAAAAGAGGGGAGGTCAAAGAAACTAGTACAGGATCAAGAGGGTATCAAATGGTATAAGTGTTTGGGTAACTGAAAGAGGGCCTCCCAATCCCTGAAAATGCCAAGTGCAACACATGCAACTTGAAATGAAAATTGAAGATCATGTACAATATTTCTTTTGCAGCTTCGGCATTGGTATTACCGATATGCCTTCCACTTTTCTTTAGCACTTTGTCAAGTGCAGAACCCTCATTGGGTGATTTCCTTTTCACAATGGATATCCTCCGTCAATTTGGAGACAACTTTCTTGACTTTATCTTGTAACTTGAGATGCACTTGAACTCAAAGTTGTTTGCTTCAAATCGTCTGGGATGCACTCTTTTTTTGACGAATTCTTGTTACCCTATTAACTTCCCAAATTATCTGCCCCAATTTCACACAGTTCAGGCTTCAAGTGATCTCAAAATTATGTACTTATTTCCTTCAAATGCCCTAGTCATCTTCAAAATTTCTTCACTGCTTCATGAGTAAACTAAATTATGTGTGCATGTCATGTCACTAGAGCGAGCAAGAAGAGAACTATAAAAGGAGAAGAGAACTAAACAGAAATGACTAAAAATAACAGAAAACAGGAAATTGCATTAGGCAAACGGTGAAGGGGTTCGAACACCAAAACAAGCAAACTAAACTGGGGTTACAACCCTGGAACAAACCTAGACAATACTAAACGAGTTGCTACGACTAAACAAACTAAGCAAAATAAAAAGACAGAAGGGTTTGAGCCACAAGACAATGTCCGGATTACAACCCTGAAATAAACCGGACAATAGAAATGACAACAAAATGAACCATCAAGACTCCTTCCTGGCTAGCCAAGAAAGGAGCGTCTTTCCAATTACCAAGCTCGGCATCTTAGCCACTGAGTTCCACATCAATATTACCAAGACCATTACCAATTTCAATATCATTAATTTCACCAAGTGGCTCCTTGACTCCTTTGACCAACCCTTCGTCATTGCCAACCATTCCAACTGTCACACCTCCTTTTTCCGCCCCCCGCGAGGGTACAAGGGAGTTTTTTCCAATTAAAGGACAATCGAAACGGGATTTGTTTATTTATTTCAGAGTCGCCACTTGGGATATTTAGAGTGTCCCTTGTCACCAATTTTAATCCCGAATCGAGGAAAAGAATAACTCCATATTACAGTCTACGTACCAGAAATGCGGATAAAGAATTATGTTTACTCGGGAGAAGGTGTTAGGCATTCCCGAGTTCCGTGGCTCTAGCACGGTCGCTCAACTGTTATATTCGGCTTGATTATCTGATTTTATACAAATATGAACTTATGTGCAAATTTTAACTTTTACCGCTTTTATTATATTTTTTAAAGTAATGTGAACATTGTTTAAAACATGTCTTTGGATTGCGTCACATGAAATGCACCCGCGATCCGGACACATTTTTATTCAATGTTTTAGGATTTGGATTTGGGTCGCATGAAATGCACACCCGAGTTTAAGAAGGTAAGATTATTAAAATACGCGCCTAAAGCGATTAGCGTATTATTATTTCTGGGTAAGGCCGTGGAACTTTGCTAAACGGCCGATCCCGAGTTCTAAGTAATTAAAGCATACATTTTTTTTGTGAGGGCCCCGCAATCTGTGCATTTTATTTGACGAGGCTCGTCTCATTTTATTTAAAAGGATAAACCTACAGTGACTACATTTCTTCTATTGGGTTTGTCTCTAAAAAATAAAAAACTTTCTTAATTATTTACATGCTAAAAAAAACGTAGCTTATTAATTATTAGTTTACGGTTGATACAAATGGAGAATCGCAACGGAGTTTGTGCAAAGAAATGTTGCTTTTGTTCTATATTCTATTATTCAAGGAAGAATTGAAACACGAGATTAGCGTACAATGATATCGAGGCAGATTATTTTATGTAAAGAGATTAGACATATTCGGCCTTGTTCATCATACGGACGAGGTTCAGTTAATTACTCCTTACATGCTTGATACTTGAAAAACAAGGCATTTGAAACGAACATATCTAACTTAATGTGATATTACTACATGTTTGACTACACGATTTTTCCTTTTTGCTTTAACCCAAATTGCCTAGTGCATTCGAATTGTGCATTACCAACTGATGAGTTAAGGTGTAGTGAATGTGCTTAAATGCATTTTCAATTCAACAGACCCTATGTGGAACGACTGATTGTTACCTGTTATAATTGTGAGCACGTGATTTTTGTTTCGCACGACAATCGCTCCAAAAAGAAATAAAAAATAATAATTGGCCCTGCTGTACAATTTTTGGATTTCTGTGCGGCACCTTGTTGATTTATTTGTGACTTCGGCCCATTTTTATTTATTTACTTTATTAAAACAAAATTCAAAAAAATATATGTGTCCTGCATAATTCGAACCGTAATCCGGTCGTTAAATAGAAAATCATGAATAGGCATCTTCGTCCGTGATTTTATTTTGTTTGACTTTACCTGTTTTGAAATATTTTAGTGTGTGTGCAAAATAATTGTATTGAGTGTGTATTTAATTTTAATTTGATTTTTTGGCTTAGTTTTGTTTTAAAATAAAAAGGAAATAAATAAAAAAAAATAAAGAAAGGACCCCTTCCCTTCCGGACTTGGGCCAATTTTAACAAAATTGGCCCAAACAAACAGCCCAAGACCCAGGCCTGCCCGGTCCAGGCCACCTGATGCCCAGGACGTCCAAACGACGACGTTTTAGTCCAGTGTGATCTGGGCCGTTGATCTCAGATTGATCAACGGCCAAGATCACTTCCCCACAACCCACTGAGGAACCCGACCCGTTTACAACCGGACCGAACCCAAACCCTCAACACTTGAAACGACACCGTTCCATTTAACCACCAGATCCAGACCGTAGATCTAAATTGATCTAACGGTCGAGATCTGTCCACCCACTAACTATATAAGTTCATAATCGTACCCTACCCCCCCTATCCAATACCCCAGCCTCGTCGTCTTCACCCAAACCCACAAACCCTAGAGCCGCCCCTGTACTCCTCACCATGAAAAACCGGCGGCATGAACGCCGGTGACCTTGCCCTGAACACCATAGAACCCCCTCACCACCCTGAACATAGACCTGTTAACCGTTTAGTTCGAATCACCCTCCAGGTCCTCGAATCTTCATTTGAAGATTCGAGTCAAAACTCGATCTACACCAACCAACCCCGGCTTCACACCAGACACTCCCCAGACCCTCCTCGTGACCACACCATACTTGGTTTGGTCCGAATCTGATCAGAGAAGCCTGAATCCCAGATCTAAGTTTTGAAAGTTTTGTGTTCCTCCGTCACTGGTTCAACCGAAGAGATTAAGGTCTAATGGACTTTAATCAAAGTGTTTCTCAGATGAGAAACACTTCGTTTAAAGCTCGTTCAGCCTTAAGAAAGGCCTGACCAAGTCCGAGTTAAGGTGTTGATCTTTTGCGGTTTAAGGTGAGTTTCTTTCTTTTCTTAGTTGTTTTGGTTCGTTTGATTGTTGTAAGGGTCTGTTCGTTTTCTGTCCTTGACTTCTATCAACTGTGCTTCAACCGCTTTGCCTGAACCTCTGTTTGTTTGTCTAAAATCCCCCCTCCTATTCTGATAAGACATACGTATTTGTTGTACAATAATTGAGCTTCAAATGTTGACTGAGCAATTGGTTCCTCGAGTACCACTTTGCTCAGTCAGTATAATTCGAATTATGGGTCGACACTGTTAAATGTCGGATTTTTGGTTACGATTGTGTATGTTAACGCTAATATAGTCGAGTCGACATGTGTCGTCAATTAGTTTCAACTGTCCGAAAAATAACAAATCGATTTACTTCTGCTAAGCATTTGTTGAGTCAATTAAGAACCAATTTTTGTTTACTTATAGTTGTTTGAATTGATCAGTAATGTAAAAAGGATTGTTTGGTTTAAATTCTTAATTGGAAGGCATGTGCACTCGTGCACAGCATGTGCATTGGTGCACCTCATGTGCTTTGTGCACAGCCTGTTTTCCTGCATAAAAGGGCTTTCAATTTTAAAATGGTTTGACAGCATATGCTGTCAGATATATTCTACTGCCCATACTTGCTTTTAGTTAATAAAATGGAAAAGTTGAATCTGCCAGGGAATGTGAATGGGGTCTAATACTTAATTAGCTAAAGTTGGGATGGAAAATGGGAGGCACATGGGAGGGGTATTGGTGATAATCTATCAGGCTGTAAAAGGGGTAATATGAGGGCTTATAAAAGGATGGGCATACAGAGATGAAGGAGGAGGAGAAAATACAGGAAGAAAGGGGGAACACACTGTGAGGAGTTTTTGAACAAGAGAGCTGAAATACATACAAATAGATACACACAGAGAGAGGATAGAGCTGATTTTAGGAAAACATAGATAGAGAGAGGCTAAGAGATAGAAGTTTGTGTCTATTAATCGAGTGTTTTCATTGGTTTACTACTGGTTTGGTCTGTCTAGAGTTCTGATTCTACTCCACTGGGTGTTGTTGTTATTTGGCTATTGCTTTCTATTGGCCATAGTTGCAATTCTTCACTCGAGCCTGTTTCTTGCTGTATTGCTTTGCCTGCTGCTATTCTACCCTGCTGCTACTGATAGTGTTGTGATTGCTGCTGCATTCTGTTGTCATTGTACTCTGCTGACTGCCCTTTTCTTCAATTGTCAAATATTTCCAGGTACACAACCTCTGAAACCTTGTATTGTTGAAAGTTTGAAGTTGAAGCAGAAATAAAGAAACGAACAGCTTTTCATGTTATAACATTGGTTCGAAAAATAGGTCGAATGTTAGTTGGGATTGTATTTCTACTGCAAACTGCAAATACTTTGTATAAACCAGCATACATTCTGTTCGAGATGGACTGTTAGATAGCACTGTTCAATAGTAATAACAGTATGACATAGACAGCATGTTTGATTTAGTATACATTCAGTTCAGTATAACGCTCTGTTTGGCTTAGTTATGACTGTATAGCATAGAGTCATGGCAAGCACTTGTATGTATTTTGCCTAGACCATTGAATTGACAAATCTATGGTATTAGGTCTGGGATAAATGTATCCCAAACAAACTCTCATGCAGTCACATTAAGAGTCTGGCTATGAATGCCAGTTCTCCTGTCAGTTTATTTGTTCTAATGCAGGTTCGATATCGGGTTTCGGTATAGATTCTTTGTTTTCAAAATAATGTGATGATTGTTGAGAGAAACTAATAGTCATTTTGAGTTCAATTAGTAGTAATTTTCCTAATAAACAGCCGATTTCGTTTATCAATTTCAAATAGGTTAGAGTGTTAAAATAGAACTTGGAGGTCGTTAAACATAACTCAATATATGTTGTCAGTTTGTTTGCAATCTCACTTAGCAAATTAATAAGCGTATTCACTCGATGAAGACAAAGCATGAGGTAACCCTCACCTCATGAACAATCAATCAGGTAATCAAACAAGTTTAGGTTCGGCAAACATAATAAGGATTCAGTCTGTATTTGTTCAAAGAAGCAAAGTTCGGCATCATCCTTCTCTTTAAAGATAAACGTAGTAGAAATGTAGCCACTGTAGGGTACCCTTCTAAAATAATGAGACGAGCCTCGCCGAATAAAAATGCAAATTGCGGGGCCCTCAATAATTGATCATGATAAATACTTAGAATTTGGGACGGACTGTTTAGTGAATTCCACTGCCTCCCCCAAAAGATAATAACGCGTTTAGATTCTTTAGGCGCGACTTTAAGTAAATTATATTCTTAAAATCGGGTGCACATTGATGTGACCCAAATCCAAGTCTCAACGGGGTCAAAATGTGTTAACAACTACGGGTGCATTGATTGTGACGTGGTTCGAGATGCATTTTCACGACGTTGCAATTCTATAAAATAAATGATAATAATAAAAGCGGTTTAAACTTAATAAAAGCACATAAGTCACAACCTGTATTTAAATCAGATATTTAGCCATTATAACAATTTAAGCGACCGTGCTAGAACCACGGGATTCGAGGGTGCCTAACACCTTCCCTCGGGTCAACAGAATTCCTTACTTAGAATTTCTGGTTCGCAGACTTCATTTGGAAAAGTCGAAAATTTCCTCGATTTGGGATTCAAGATAAACCGGTGACTTGGGACACCAAAAGCCAAACCTTTCCCAAGTGGCGACTCTGAATTAAATAAATAATCCCATTTCGAATATTGTCACTTAAATTGGAAAAAACTCCACCCGCGCATTTAACCCTTCGGGGCCGGGCGCGCAAAAAGGAGGTGTGACAGCTCTGGCGACTCCGCTGGGGAGCTAACCCAGAACCACTGGTTCAGGGTTCAAGAATTCGAGCTTAGAATAATTGTTATATTTGGCTTTAATATCTGATCTTTATTACATGTTTTTGCATAACGTGTTAAATGTTGTCTTTTACCGCTTTGATATTATTTGAACTGTATATAAATTGTGCCGAAACCCTTCTCTTATTACCTCCGGGGAGAAGCTCGCTGGTCGAGACTCCCTATTCTGTTAGTGTCAATACCTGAAATAAGAAAGAGGTCGGACAAGTTACAAAGCCGGACGATCTCGCGGGTCCCCGGTACGTAGCCCCCTCCTCGACTCGAGTTGTCCGCTCGGGTACACAGTCTAGAACAAATACCCAGGTTGTGAACCTAGTATAACGAAACTTCATGCCGGATCCCTAGTAGGAACGCTTATTTGCATCATGTTGCATTTGACTTAGGGGACTCAACACAGGGGTTGGGTCCGTCTAGGACATGCAACCTGAAATGGAAAAGACCATCATGCTGCATTCCTATCTGTGTTGTGCATTTATTTGCTTCGGTTCCGCATGTCGACCGGTTCCTAAAAAAAAGAGGGGGAAAATAGCAGCGTAGGGGAGATAATTACTTATTTTTGGAAAATAAAACCAATGTCCAAGTAGTGTCAAAACCTCGCCGGAATTTTTCTAAAAAAAAAACTGTCTTGTTTATTGAGAGTTATTAAAAAAAATAATATAAAAATTTTCTTTTATCACTTTCAAAATCAAAAAAAAGAAAAGGTATTTATTTTAAAAGTAAAAAAAAAATCGAAAATTCATAATTCAAAAAATGTGTTGTTTCTTTCGTAGTATCCCTTTTATGAATTCAGACTAATAGTCCAAATTTTTCCTAAAAAAATAATAATATAAAAAATAAATAGTTTCTTTAATCTTTATCTCTTTTCAAAAAAAAACAAAAAAAAATGTAAAAAAAATACGCATCCCTGATTTCTAGGTTTATTCGATTTTTTCCTATTTTTACGATAGCCCGAACTACGCCGGTTTGATTCTCACCGGATGTGAGATACGTAGGCAACCCTCGTCGGGTTCAACCCCCATTTTGCTAAAAATAGCCAAAATCAAAAAAAAATGTGTGTCAAATTTTAAAAGGGTCATAAATAAATCAGGTGACGCTGTTTTGTCATAAATAGCCAAACGTTCCCGAAAGGGACGCCGGAAGGCTGACTTTGCATAAACAGCCACCTTTTGGGTCTTGTTTAGCATTTTTGTCCAGTTGACCCGCACAGCCTTAAACTCTTCATCCCCGAAGTGTTTAAAGGCCGTGTTCAAAACTTGATCCCCTCTGTTTAAAATATTTTGAGTCAAGTCGTTTTGTTAAAATCACCTTAATAAATGTGCAGGATGAGCACGATGCAAAATGAACATTTTTCAATAATGACCAAAATCCCTGTCAAGTTACGGCTATGGTGGAATGATCTAGGTGTTGAAGGACAAAATGAGGTTAAGAAATATCTGAAAGGTCTTGTGGGTCTGTTGGAAGTCCAGCCCCGGGGAGATATCATAAGAGCTTTGATTACCTATTGGGACCCGGCGCACAATGTTTTCCATTTCTCTGATTTTGAACTCACCCCGACTTTGGAAGAAATGGCCGGATACATCGGGAATACTGAGCTTCCCTTGAGGGAAAAATACTTGGTCGCCCCAAGAATCGTCACGGTACATCGGTTCCTAGATTCATTGAAAATACCTAGAACAATCCACAACCCGGATCTAGCAACCGGATTCTGTACTCCATGCTTCATATATGATAGGTACGGTCATGAGGGGGGATTCAATAATCCAATCAACAAACTGTGCAGCAAAGGAGTTCGTCAGAAGTGGGACGAGCACAGACGGGTAGCATTCATGATGATGTTCCTGGGCCTTCTGGTATTTCCAAGGAAAGATGGAAACATTGATTTGAAGATATCTGGGGTCGTCAGCACTTTACTCACGCGAAGTGACAGTACTCTCGCGCCTATGGTGGTATCCGACATCTTTCGAGCTCTCACAGCTTGTAAAGCTGGGGGAAATTTCTTCGAAGGTTGTAACTTGCTCCTACAGATATGGATGACCGAGCACCTCTGCCATCATTCCGAGATTTTGAGCCATGGATCCCCGAAAAAGACCCACATAGAAGAATCTTACACGAGAACCAAAGAGATCAGTTTGCCCAAAGGAGTCCTGGCATGGACCTCGTTCTTTCAAGCTCTTACCGCCAGCCAACTACACTGGACGTTGGGATGGCTGCCTGTTAATGAGATCCTATATATGTCTGCAGCTAAAATTCATTTCTTACTGATGGGGCTTAAGAGCATTCAACCTTACGCACCCTGCCGAGTTTTAAGACAGTTCGGAAGATGCCAGACAGTACCTCATGAGGAAGATCTAAGCACTCAAGCAGTTGAGATAAGTCCTAACGGACAGTTCCCAGAAGCAAAGATTTGCCAAATCTGGAATGAGGGTCAATATTTGAAATCAGATACTTGCGTGCGGGATCGAGCCAAAGGAGAAACGGCGCCAGGTTACCTTGCATGGTACAGAAGGGAACTCGAGCATGAAAGGCCAGCTAAGAGACCCCACATCCGGAATTTTACCGAATCATCACAAAAGCAGTGGGATTGGTTAGGAAAAGAAAGAGGCTATTGCGCCGAAATCAGCAGGTTAAAGCAACAAGTGGAAAACTTGAAATATGAACAAAACGTGCAAGCTGCTACCGATCTGGGAGAGCGGAACAGGTTGATTCAAGAAAATGAAAAGCTCAGAGCCCAGATCAAACAGATAAGGTTGGATGCAGATAAACAGCCAAGGCGTCGATCAGACGAGCACCTGATAAAAAGGCTAAAAAGCGAGATCAGAGAGTGGCAAGATGGTTTGGAGAAATCTGAAAACGTCATAGCAGAGCTCAAAGCACAGTGGGATACAAGAACAGATAAGCATCGCAGATACCTGAATCAATTGGAAGGCAACCACGAGAAGACTGTTGCTAAGATAAAGAGAGAGATGGCAGCACTTGAGATCAAAGCAGCTAGTCAGGCCAAGGATTTCCAAATTGAGAGCAGATACTGGTATGACTCAATAGCCCAGATGAAGCTGGAAGTACGGCGATTGGAGCATCAGCATATACAGGATATTCAAGTATTCGAGATATGCAGCGATCAGATAAAACGCCTACTCATAGAAAAGAAGCAAACCAGAGATAGGATCAAAGCCATTGCCCATGCCATCACCAGACGATGTCTGCGATGTGAGAACATGTCCAGTGTTACCTTCCCCTCGGCAGTAATGGTTTATGTCAAGCAGACTATGCACGAGCTGGAGAAACTTGAGAGGGATCTCACGCCTAGGACCGCGGCGAGGCCGAACGATGCCCCGCGGACACCAATTTTCAAAACCATAATGCACTCATAAGTCAAGCCTGTATCTTAGCGTCTTCTGTTTGTTTGTCCATCAGGGTGATTTTCAGTCTATTTTTGAGTCTAGGTTTATTTTTCAAAGTTTGATTTTTGCAGAATGTAGGTTGTAATAGACTGCTTCAATAATAAAGAGTTTGTTTCTTTCACGCCCATTTGTGTTTTTCGAACTACGTAATGACCTGATTCACGTAGGCATCGTGATACGTAGGCAATCCTCATCGGATCCGGTCGCATTTCTTTTACTGCAAAAAAAAATAATATAAAAGAAAAAGAAAAACAAAAAAAAGAAAGAAAAGGGAAGACCTAATAAAATGCCGGAATGACACATGCTCTCGTAGCAAACATGTAGTAATCCACTTAACTGTGTAGGTGCATCATGCCCAACGTGAGATTAACTATCTGTTATTTGCTACAAATTAACCGTGCGTTTGTCGTTGAGTATTTTCCAGGGTTTTTTGAAAAGACGGTTGGTTTGGTGAAAGTCTGGCCTCGCACTCATATTTCACGAGGTCAAGGAGAAGTGTTCAACTACCTATTGTTAGGGCCAGAAGCAGCACTCACACTTACTTCACCAGGTCAAAAGGAAGTGTGGAAATGTCTTCAGAAATCCCATTACAAACGATCCCTGTTTCTGAGGAGAGCTCAATCTCAGCCGTCCTCACACCTGAATCCGCAACTGCGAAAGAAAATAGAATCCTACGGCTCCGCATGTTGGAAATGCTGGACGACTGGAATAATGGGAAAGAGCCGCCAAGTGTCGTCCCCGGATTCTCTGAATTATTCTCCAGGTCAAGTGGGACTTCAAATGTCCCCATAAATTATCCTGCTACCCCATTCGGGTACCCAGCCACCTCAGCCTTCTCCGCTGGATCACCTTCTGAACCTCATCCCCGAATGTCGGCCACTAATGCAAGCATGAACATCTTTACTGCATCGCCTTGCCCGATTACAGCACAGCCTACCACGTATAAACCAAGCTTTGACTCATCCTCTTTTACATTCCAAGCACCATCGTTCTCAATGGAACCAACTAGGTTCGCTACCAGTACCAATCCTCTACCGCCTCAGTGCGAGCTTGCACCGGGACAGGATCAGAACCCCAGAATTGCAGAACAAAATGAGATTGCCAAGAGAATGAGAAGCCTTGAACAAAGTTTGAAGAATATGCAATGATTGAGCGGACAAAAGAGCGTCTCTTACGCCGACCTGTGCATGTTCCCTCACGTGCACCTGCCAACGGGTTTCAAAACCCCCAAGTTCGAAAAATACGATGGGCACGGTGACCCCATTGCACATCTTAAGAAATACTGCAACCAATTGCGAGGAGCCGGCGGAAGAGAAGAACCGCTAATGGCATATTTTGGGGAAAGTCTAGTAGGGATAGCTTCGGAATGGTATATGGATCAGGAAATGTCCCGATGGCATATATGGGATGATCTCGCCAGAGATTTTGTAAAACAATTCCAGTATAACATCGACATTGCGCCAGACCGAAACTCTCTGTCAAATTTAAAGAAGAAGCCTTCGGAAAGCTTTAGAGAGTATGCTATTAAGTGGCGTGAACAGGCGTCGAGAGTGAAACCTCCCATGGATGAAGTGGAAATGGTCACTACCTTTCTCCAGGCTCAAGAGTCTGACTATTTCTAAAACATGATGTCAGCCATGGGTAAGCCATTCGCGGAAGCGATCAAGATCGGAGAGATGGTGGAAAATGGTTTGAAAACGGGTAGGATTCTGAGTCAAGCAGCCATAAGGGCGACCTCCCAGGCCGTCTAAAGCGGGTCCGGAGGAACGACAAGGGGGAAGAAGAAGGAAGAAACGACTATGGCAGCCTCTGAAGCAAGGGAGTATCGTCATCCCAGGCCCCATTTTCCGGAAAGAGCCCCACAACACTATTACCCCCACTCGAATTTGGCGTATGCTCATCAACCTTATATGGTCATGAATGCCCAACCTTATAACCATCTGCCACAACAAGCCAATCGAGGCCCAGCTCCACCTCCCAGAAATCAGCCTCCTTACCACAACCACTATAACCCACAACCCCCGCAGAATAACTTTCGCCCACAGGAGCCACCTCGAAGGCGAACTTTCACGCCCATTGGTGAACAATACTCTACTTTGTTCCCAAAGTTGGTCCAGTTGGGTTTCTTGCAACCAATCCCTCAAACAAGGCAAAACCCAACATTGCCTTCTTACAAAGCCGGAGTCAGATGCGCCTATCATTCAGGGGCCGAGGGACATGATACAAATGACTGCTGGTCATTGAAAAGAGTGGTCGAGAATTTGATAGAGCAAGGGAAAATAGTGCTAAGGGACGAGGAGATCCCGAATGTAACTAACAATCCATTACCTGCCCACAATAATGGACCGCTGATCGGAATGATTTGCGAAGACAAAGAATTCGACCCTGCTCTGAAAGCCATAATTGCCATTGTCGACACGGGGAAGAGGCCCGAGACAGACCAGAAACCAGAAAAGGGGGAGGAGGCCAAAGCTATAAAGAAAAAGCCTGAAAAGAAGGTAGAGAAGAAAGTGGTACCTGTAAAAAATGAAGTTCTTTACATACCACGAGGTCGAGCTGAGAAGGCGCAGAACTTCGGGATCAAAAAGACAAAGCCTATGTACGTGCCAAAAGGGGCCTATGTGGTCCGGGGGACGATTCAACCACCTCGGCTGAATGAGCCAGTGGTTATCGGACGCGTGCCACAAAAGCCAATGACCAACCCGTCCACAGTGCCGTGGAATTATCAAAAGACTTTGGTGATGTACAAAGGTAAAGAGGTCATGGGAGAACTTCCAGAAAATACTTTCATTGGAAGGTATTCGAATACCCAAGAACTGAACAACGCCACACAAAGGCGCTTCCCGCCAGAGAAGCCCGTGAGTGTTGAGGAAGCGGAAATGTTCTTCCAACAAATGAAAATGCCGGATTACGAAGTGATAGATCAGCTGCGCAAGTACCCCGAGCAAGTATCCATGCTGTCATTATTAATGAGGTCAACCGAGCATCAAAAGATCCTGCTGAAAACCCTGAATGAAGCATATGTACCAGTTGAAACCTCGGTGGAGCAACTAAGAGCGGATGACAGAAAGATTCTTCGCCGTCAACCAAATCTCTTTCAGCAAGAATGATTTACCCCCGGAAGGAGCAGCACACAACAAGGCTTTGCATCTAACAGTTAAGTGCGAAGACTATTATGTCAAGCGGGTAATGTTGGATGGAGGCTCAGGCGTTGACATTTGCTCGCTCTCCACGCTACAAAGAATGGAAATTGGGACCGGAAGAATCCGACCCAACAATGTCTGCGTAAGAGCTTTCGACGGCATCAAGAGAGATACCATGGGAGAAATAGACTTGTTGTTGGTCATAGGACCAGTCGAATTTCGAGTAACCTTCCAGGTGATCGACATGGACACATCCTACAATTTTCTCCTTGGCAGACCTTGGATCCATGCGGCAGGAGTCGTGCCTTCCACTCTTCACCAGATGGTAAAGTTCGAGTATGAAGACCGAGAGATCGTGGTCCACGGGGAAGATGAGCATGCCATTTATCGGGACCCATCCATCCCGTACCTTGAACCGAGAGAAGGAAGTGAACATACGGTCTATCAAGCTTTCGAGATTGTACTGGCAGAGCAGCACGAAGAGGGAATACCTTTCCCCCAGCCTTTCTTATCTAACGCCTCGGTCACGGTGGCCAAAGAGATGATCCGGCAGGGGTTTAGGCCAGGAAAGGGACTTGGACGAACCCTTCAGGGAATAACAGAACCCGTTACTTTGCCAGTCATCAAGAAACCTTTTGGACTAGGTTTCAAACCTACTCCGGCAGACGAAGAATGGGCAAAGAAAAGGAAAAATGAGGGTTGGAAATTACCTCAACCACTGCCGGATTTATATGCAACTTTCATCAGGCCAAGGTACGCTGAAGAAGAAGATGATGAGGTCTTCACAGCTGAGGAAATCGAGGAGATATGTGGGGCAATGAGAGAGATGCTTTACGAGGTCCACATGGTTCAGCCAGATGAAGGCACAAGCACTGCTGAGATGCTGTACATGGGACCAAACGCCAAACTCCAAAACTGGGAGGCTACGCCATTCCCGACTAGACGGAAGTCCGGGTAGACCTGTCCTGCCACCTTTCCTGTGTCACAAGTTATCTCCGGGACATAACTTGAACGTTTTCTTCTTTTCTTTTTTGTTTTGAATCCCTAGTTGTAAACATTGTTGTCTTCCAATTTTCCAAAGAAAATAAAAAAAATCAATCATTGCTTTCCCATTCATTCTTTTGTTCTAATTTTTTGTTATTTTGCCTTTTATCTTTCTTTTCAGTCCTAATAATGCGGCTTTAAATATGACATGCTCGCGGACTTCACGCCCAGATCACCATGAGCTATTTAACTGCGAATTAATGAACCCAGAACCAGAATATGATGCGGAAGAGGCTTTTAGGGAAATAAACCGAGAGTTGGAATATTTCTAGAATAAACCTAAGCCAAATCTGAATGACACTGAACCGGTAAATTTAGGAACCCCGGAAGAAATCCGGGAGACCAAAATAAGCATTCACACGGACAAGAAAACGCGAGAGGCGATAATTCAACTTCTTTTCGAATTTAAAGACGTGTTTGCTTGGTCATATGATGATATGTCGGGGCTAGGTGTTGATCTAGTGGTTCATAAATTGCCGATTCATCCTGACTGTCCCCCAGTTCAACAAAAGCAACGAAAGTTCAAAACTGAGGTCAGCGACAAGATTAAAGAGGAGATCACCAAACAACTAAAAACGGGAGTGATTCGGGTAGTCCAATATACAACATGGTTGGCGAATGTGGTTCCAGTACCAAAAAAGGACGGGAAAACTCGGGTATGTGTAGATTACCGAGATCTGAACAGAGCAAGTCCTAAAGATAATTTCCCGCTGCCCAACATCCACATCCTCGTTGATAATTGTGCCAAACACGAGATACAGTCTTTTGTAGATTGTTATGCTGGGTATCATCAGGTATTGATGGATGAAGAGGACGCCGAGAAAACTGCCTTCACCACGCCTTGGGGCACCTACTGTTATCGGGTTATGCCATTTGGTTTGAAGAATGCTGGGGCTACTTACATGAGGGCCATGACTGCCATTTTCCATGACATGATGCACCAAGAAATAGAGGTGTACGTGGATGACGTGATAGTCAAGTCCAGGACGCAGGATAATCACATCCAAGACTTGAGGAAGTTCTTCGAGAGGCTAAGGAAGTATGACTTGAAGCTGAACCCAGCCAAATGTGCTTTCGGAGTTCCGTCGGGCAAACTTTTGGGCTTCATCGTAAGCAGGAGAGGAATCGAACTAGATCCAACTAAGATAAAATCCATCAGAGATCTGCCTCCTCCAAGAACAAAGAAAGACGTGATGAGTCTTTTGGGCAGGTTGAACTACATCAGTCGGTTTATTGCCCAGCTGAAAAGCACGTGTGAGCCCATATTTAAGCTGTTAAGGAAAGATGTGGCGATTAAGTGGACAACTGAGTGTCAAGAAGCCTTTGATAAAGTCAAAGAATACCTTTCGAATCCCCCGGTCTTGGTCCCTCCAGAACCGGGAAGGCCACTTTTCTTGTATCTGACAGTTTTAGAGAACTTTTTCGGCTGCGTCCTCGGGCAACACGACGTAACCGGAAAGAAAGAGCAAGCAATCTACTACTTGAGCAAGAAATTCACCGGCTACGAGGCCAAATACACTCTGCTGGAAAGGACATGCTGCGCTCTCACATGGGTTGCACAAAAGCTGAGACATTATCTCCAAGCCCACACTACATTCCTCATAAGCAGGTTGGATCCTTTGAAGTATATATTTCAGAAACCAATGCCTACTGGGAGACTGGCTAAATGGCAAATCTTGCTTACGGAATTCGACATAGTTTATGTCACCCGCACGGCAATGAAGGCTCAGGCGTTAGCAGATCATTTGGCTGAAAATCCGGTTGATGAGGAATACCAGCCATTAGATACCTACTTTCCAGATGAAGAGGTAAACACCGTAGAAGTGATCTCGGAGGAAGCACATGTTTGGAAGATGTTCTTTGACGGAGCCGTGAACGCCAAGGGTGTAGGGATTGGGGCAATTTTGATCTCGCCTTCCGGTCAGCATTATCCCGCCACAGCTAGACTGCGTTTCTTTTGCACAAACAATACAGCTGAGTATGAAGCCTGCATTATGGGCATGCATATGGCAATCGATCAGGATGTCAAAAACTTACTGATTATGGGAGATTCTGACTTGATCATCCGGCAAGCTCAAGGCGAGTGGGAAACTCGGGATGTCAAACTTATCCCATACCGACAACATGTGGAGGACCTCAGCAAGCGCTTTAACTCAATAGAGTTCAGGTATATTCCGAGGTGTCACAATGAACTGGTAGATGCACTCGCTACTTTGGCTTCAATGTTACCCTACCCGGGCAACGCCCACGTCAATCCTTTGGAAATCCAAATCAAGGAAAGACATGGTTACTGTAGTGTAATCGAGGCGGGATCAAATACGCAGCCTTGGTACCATGACATCAAGAAATTCCTGAAGACACAAGAATACCCTGAGCACGCTACTGGAGATCAAAAAAGGACCATTAGGCGACATGCAAGTGGTTTCTTTCTGAGCAGCGAATTGTTGTATAAGAGGACCCCGGACCTCAATCTCCTAAGATGTGTCGATATCAAGGAAGCGACAAAGATCATGCACGAAGTACACGCAGGTGTGTGCGGACCTCACATGAACGGGTATGTCTTAGCGAAGAAATTCCTTAGAGCAGGTTATTACTGGATGACCATGGAAAAGGATTGCTTTAGCTTCGTTCGGAAATGTCATCAGTGTCAGGTGCACGGTGATTTGATTCATGCACCTCCCACGGAACTGCATCCTATGTCTGCGCCTTGGCCATTTGTCGCCTGGGGCATGGACGTCATTGGACCGATTGAACCAAAGGCTTCGAATGGACACAGGTTTATACTGGTAGCCATCGATTACTTCACAAAATGGGTAGAAGCTGTCACTCTCAAGTCGGTCACTAAGAAAGCTGTGGTGGATTTTGTACACTCAAATCTTATATGTCGCTTCGGTATTCTTGCGACTATCATTATAGATAACGCAGCAAACTTGAACAGTCACTTGATGGGAGATGTATGCGAGCAATTCAAGATAACGCATAGGAATTCCACTCCTTATCGGCCGAAAGCCAATGGTGCTGTGGAAGCTGCAAATAAAAACATCAAGAAGATTTTGAGGAAGACCATCCAAAGTTCCTGACAGTGGCATGAGCAGTTACCATTTGCATTATTGGGGTATCGCACTACGGTACGCACATCGGTGGGAGCGACTCCTTATCTTTTGGTTTATGGGACCGAAGTTGTAATACCGGCAGAGGTAGAAATTCCTTCGCTTCGAATCATTGTCGAAGCAGAAATCGAAGACAGCGAGTGGGTTAAGGCTCGACTGGAGCAATTGACGTTGATTGATGAAAAGCGAATGGCCGCAGTTTGTCACGGACAGTTATACCAACAAAGGATGGCCCGTGCTTATAACAAGAAAGTCCGACCCCGGAATTTCGAAGTAGGTCAACTGGTACTAAGACGTATTCTGCTGCATCATGAAGAAGCAAAAGGAAAGTTTGCCCCAAATTGGAAAGGCCCGTACATCGTAAAGAAGATATTGCCGAGAGGAGCATTGTATTTAGGTGATATCGAAGGAAATGACCCCGACACAGCAGTGAATGCAGATGCAGTCAAGAGATACTACGTCTAAATCGTACTCCAGTGATCCTGACACGTTTGAAAATGGCGAAGGTTTGTTCCCCACTACTTCCCAAACACTACCCAATCCTCTCCACCAACTTTCGAGCCACTTACAAAACAAAAAAAAACAAAACAAAACATTGATTGAAGCCTGAACTACGTTTGACTTGATTCCGAAAGGATACGTAGGCAGCCTCTCCCTGAGGTTCAGTCACACCAACAATAAAATCCCATCAACCCTGAAATTGAAAACCGGGACACGTCTAGCAGTTGAGAAGTTAGTATCACTACCTCTCTTTACCAAGCACAAGCCTTCAAATCAATTACCAAATACGGTGGGGAATCAATAAGCGTCACAAACGAAGACCATCACACTCTGAATTGAGAGAGATAAAATGAGAGAGTCTCGGCGGTGAAAACCTTCGGGCACCACGAGGCGACGGGAGTAGAGAAACCAAAATGAGAGAGCTTGTTTAGTAAAAACTAGCAAAGAGTGCTATCAAGCGATGACAAGAAGAGAAATGAGAGAGGTCAGCCAGCGAAAACCCGCAAAGGGCGCTGTTGGCCGAAAAGAATGACGCCATCCCAAGAAAGTTTCGGCAAAGTGCCACCAGTTTGGAATCACAGATCCGTTCTGGTTCAGGAAAACGCAAGCTCTTAGAAGGTCAGACGTCCAGTCCAAAGAGCATGTCATGTCATTTAAAGCCAGCGTTATCTTCCTCAGATAAGCCTTTTTCGTCCCGAAAAGGGTATTCCTTTTCTGATTTGTTTTCCCGTTCTTTATTTCTTTTCGAATCCCTTTTGCACTTTAACCCCGAGTTCAGGACACGCCGGAAGGGACAAGGTGGCATGGTTTGTTTGCACGGAATCCCGTCTCATGAAGGAAAGTGCCTCATCTCATTGGTATGATTGCCCAAGCCTGATGGATCGTCACGTTTGATGGTGTTTAAAGAGGAAAGAGAGAAATCTTCCCCAGCAAGTCCACCTTCGGACAAATCCCCACAGAACTTTCCCCTGTACAAATCCCCACAGAGTCTCTATTGTACAATCTCCCACAGAGTCTCCCCAATATACAAAAAGAAAAAATAATAATAAAAAAAAATGGAATCTCCCCAGCACATCCCAGCGAGTCCTTTTGTAAAAATTCCCCAACAAGCTACCCCAACAAATCCTAGAAATCCCGCTTTGAAATAAATCCCCAGCATGCCCCATTGTACAAAAATTCACACAAAGAATCCACTTTGTAAATATTCCCCACAAAGCTTCCTTTTTGTACAAATTCCCACAAAATACCTCCAATAAAATCCCCGTTGAGAACCTCCAAGCAAAACGGGACACAAAAAAAAAGAGGAAAAAAAGAAAAAAAAAAGCCTTACGAAGCAAGTCATCACAGAATCCGGAAATACAAGCCTGAGCAGTTTAAAGGTTTCGCCATTCGAATCAAATCAATGGCGGGACTTCGCAACAGAAATAGAGACGCAACAAAGCAATTGGGAACGATCAAGGTCACCGAACCGACCGTCATTTCCGAACTAACAATTGTTTTTTTGTCTGAGAAGTTGAAACAGGTATTAATCCAAGACAACCGTGCAAGAAGCAGGTGTCGCCCAAAGAAGAAGGTACACGGGTACAAGAAACATTTTGGCAATAAGGAATTCACTCAAAAGGTAAGTTCCCGCAAAACTCCCTTTTATCTTCTATTAAAACAAGAAAACTCAAAAAATAGATCGTGTAGTATTCTCGAGCTTTATCCCCAGCCAATCAGCATTAGGGTTTTAAACCCTAAACTGAATTTTCCTTTCAGACAGCATTAGAGTTTTAAACTCTAAACTGAGCTTTTCCATGCAATCAGCATTGGGGTTTTAAACCCTAAACTGAATTTTCCTTTCAGCCAGCATTAGAGTTTTAAACTCTAAACTGAGCTTTTCCATGCAATCAGCATTAGGGTTTTAAACCCTAAACTGAATTTTCCTTTCAGCCAGCATTAGAGTTTTAAACTCTAAACTGAGCTTTTCCCATGCAATCAGCATTAGGGTTTTAAACCCTAAACTGAATTTTCCTTTCAGCCAGCATTAGAGTTTTAAACTCTAAACTGAGCTTTTCCATGCAATCAGCATTAGGGTTTTAAACCCTAAACTGAATTTTCCTTTCAGTCAGCATTAGAGTTTTAAACTCTAAACTGAGCTTTTCCATGCAATCAGCATTAGGGTTTTACTTTCAGCCAGCATTAGAGTTTTAAACTCTAAACTGAGCTTTTCCATGCAGTCAGCATTAGGGTTTTAAACCCTAAACTGAATTTTCCTTTCAGCCAGCATTAGAGTTTTAAACTCTAAACTGAGCTTTTTCATGCAATCAGCATTAGGGTTTTAAACCCTAAACTGAATTTTCCCTTTAGTCAGCATTAGGGTTTTAAACCCTAAACTGAAGTTTTTCCTTTCAGCCAGCATTAGAGTTTTAAACTCTAAACTGAGATTTTTCATGCAATCAGCATTAGGGTTTTAAACCCTAAACTGAATTTTCATTTTAGTCAGCATTAGGGTTTTAAACCCTAAACTGAACTTTTTCCTTTCAGCCAGCATTAGAGTTTTAAACTCTAAACTGAGCTTTTTTCATGCAATCAACATTAGGGTTTTAAACCCTAAACTGAATTTTCCTTTTAGTCAGCATTAGGGTTTTAAAACCCTAAACTGAACTTTTTCCTTTCAGCCAGCATTAGAGTTTTAAACTCTAAACTGAGCTTTTTTATGCAATCAGCATTAGGGTTTTAAACCCTAAACTGAATTTTCCTTTTAGTCAGCATTAGGGTTTTAAACCCTAAACTGAACTTTTTCCTTTCAGCCAGCATTAGAGTTTTAAACTCTAAACTGAGCTTTTTTCATGCAATCAGCATTAGGGTTTTAAACCCTAAACTGAATTTTCCTTTTAGTCAGCATTAGGGTTTTAAACCCTAAACTGAACTTTTTCCTTTCAGCCAGCATTAGAGTTTTAAACTCGAAACTGAGCTTTTTCATGCAATCAGCATTAGGGTTTTAAACCCTAAACTAAATTTTCCTTTTAGTCAGCATTAGGGTTTTAAACCCTAAACTGAACTTTTTCCTTTCAGCCAGCATTAGAGTTTTAAACTCTAAACTGAGCTTTTTCATGCAATCGGCATTAGGGTTTTAAACCCTAAACTGAATTTTCCTTTTAGTCAGCATTAGGGTTTTAAACCCTAAACTGAACTTTTTCCTTTCAGCCAGCATTAGAGTTTTAAACTCTAAACTGAGCTTTTTCATGCAATCAGCATTAGGGTTTTAAACCCTAAACTGAATTTTCCTTTTAGTCAGCAATAGGGTTTTAAACCCTAAACTGAACATTTTTCCTTTCAACCAGCATTAGAGTTTTAAACTCTAAACTGAGCTTTTTCATGCAATCAGCGTTAGGGTTTTAAACCCTAAACTGAATTTTCCCTTTAGTCAGCATTAGGGTTTTAAACCCTAAACTGAATTCTTCCTTTGTTCGGCGTTAAGGTTTTAAACCCTGAACTGAACCTTTCCCAGCTAGTCGGTATTAGGGCTCCAACCCTGAACTGAGCATGCATATCCTCTTTCATTAATTTTATGAACTTCCTGGTGAATAATTAACGAAATTTTCCTAGTGAAACTGGGGCAAAAAATTTCGTTCGTTTGTTTTCTCCCGCAGGTCTGACCTCGAGCCACATGGATCGAAATAACCCACGAGATGAATCTCAGTTCGGAATCAAAGAAAAAAAAAAGAGAAGATGTCCCGAGATATCGGAGTAAATGGAAGGCGGATTGACTCTAACATTTGATTAAGGGCTTGAACCCTGCCAACCGCGTCTCACTCAGTATCCCGGAGATTAAAACAAGTCGCCGCAACTCGCAAGCATCAAGATTCAGATCGGAGTCTGCAAGCAGAATCAGCTAAGACCCAAGATCAAGTTGTAAAAGAGTCATAGATAGGAATCTTGTAACTAGCAGTTGACATACATATAAGTATTTAGTTCAGTTTCTAATTTTCGTTTGGTTGTAATAAGGCGGTCAGTGACGCGGCAGTGACAACAGCAACAGCAATAGCAGCAAGCATTGCAATCCCATGGTAGTCTCAGCTACCAAAACTTCTCGAACTACATTGACCTGATTCCTGTTTAGCCCAGGATATGTAGGAAATCTTTGAAGCAAGATTCGGTCAGATCTTTCAAAAAAAAATGCTTCATACGGAGTGGTCTATAGGCAAAAATCGCTCATACACGCTCACTTTATCTTTGCACGAAAACCCTTCGTGTTTCCGAACAAAGAGGGGCAGCTGTGAGCACGTGATTTTTGTTTCGCACGACAATCGCTCCAAAAAGAAATAAAAAATAATAATTGGCCCTGCTGTACAATTTTTGGATTTCTGTGCGGCACCTTGTTGATTTATTTGTGACTTCGGCCCATTTTTATTTATTTACTTTATTAAAACAAAATTCAAAAAAATATATGTGTCCTGCATAATTCGAACCGTAATCCGGTCGTTAAATAGAAAATCATGAATAGGCATCTTCGTCCGTAATTTTATTTTGTTTGACTTTACCTGTTTTGAAATATTTTAGTGTGTGTGCAAATAATTGTATTGAGTGTGTATTTAATTTTAATTTGATTTTTTGGCTTAGTTTTGTTTTAAAATAAAAAGGAAATAAATAAATAAAAAAAAATAAAGAAAGGACCCCTTCCCTTCCGGACTTGGGCCAATTTTAACAAAATTGGCCCAAACAAACAGCCCAAGACCCAGGCCTGCCCGGTCCAGGCCACCTGATGCCCAGGACGTCCAAACGACGACGTTTTAGTCCAGTGTGATTTGGGCCGTTGATCTCAGATTGATCAACGGCCAAGATCACTTCCCCACAACCCACTGAGGAACCCCGACCCGTTTACAACCGGACCGAACCCAAACCCTCAACACTTGAAACGACACCGTTCCATTTAACCACCAGATCCAGACCGTAGATCTAAATTGATCTAACGGTCGAGATCTGTCCACCCACTAACTATATAAGTTCATAATCGTACCCTACCCCCTATCCAATACCCCAGCCTCGTCGTCTTCACCCAAACCCACAAACCCTAGAGCCGCCCCTGTACTCCTCACCATGAAAAACCGGCGGCATGAACGCCGGTGACCTTGCCCTGAACACCATAGAACCCCCTCACCACCCTGAACATAGACCTGTTAACCGTTTAGTTCGAATCACCCTCCAGGTCCTCGAATCTTCATTTGAAGATTCGAGTCAAAACTCGATCTACACCAACCAACCCCGGCTTCACACCAGACACTCCCCAGACCCTCCTCGTGACCAAACCATACTTGGTTTGGTCCGAATCTGATCAGGGAAGCCTGAATCCCAGATCTAAGTTTTGAAAGTTTTGTGTTCCTCCGTCACTGGTTCAACCGAAGAGATTAAGGTCTAATGGACTTTAATCAAAGTGTTTCTCATCTGAGAAACACTTCGTTTAAAGCCCGTTCAGCCTTAAGAAAGGCCTGACCAAGTCCGAGTTAAGGTGTTGATCTTTTGCGGTTTAAGGTGAGTTTCTTTCTTTTCTTAGTTGTTTTGGTTCGTTTGATTGTTGTAAGGGTCTGTTCGTTTTCTGTCCTTGACTTCTATCAACTGTGCTTCAACCGCTTTGCCTGAACCTCTGTTTGTTTGTCTAAAATCCCCCCTCCTATTCTGATAAGACATACGTATTTGTTGTACAATAATTGAGCTTCAAATGTTGACTGAGCAATTGGTTCCTCGAGTACCACTTTGCTCAGTCAGTATAATTCGAATTATGGGTCGACACTGTTAAATGTCGGATTTTTGGTTACGATTGTGTATGTTAACGCTAATATAGTCGAGTCGACATGTGTCGTCAATTAGTTTCAACTGTCCGAACAATAACAAATCGATTTACTTCTGCTAAGCATTTGTTGAGTCAATTAAGAACCAGTTTTTGTTTACTTATAGTTGTTTGAATTGATCAGTAATGTAAAAAGGATTGTTTGGTTTAAATTCTGAATTGGAAGGCATGTGCACTCGTGCATAGCATGTGCATTGGTGCATCTCATGTGCTTTGTGCACAGCCTGTTTTCCTGCATAAAAGGGCTTTCAATTTTAAAATGGTTTGACAGCATATGCTGTCAGATATATTCTACTTCCCATACTTGCTTTTAGTTAATAAAATGGAAAGGTTGAATCTGCCAGGGAATGTGAATGGGGTCTAATACTTAATTAGCTAAAGTTGGGATGGAAAATGGGAGGCACATGGGAGGGGTATTGGTGATAATCTATCAGGCTGTAAAAGGGGTAATATGAGGGCTTATAAAAGGATGGGCATACAGAGATGAAGGAGGAGGAGAAAATACAGGAAGAAAGGGGGAACACACTATGAGGAGTTTTTGAACAAGAGAGCTGAAATACATACAAATAGATACACACAGAGAGAGGATAGAGCTGATTTTAGGAAAACATAGATAGAGAGAGGTTAAGAGATAGAAGTTTGTGTCTATTAATCGAGTGTTTTCATTGGTTTACTACTGGTTTGGTCTGTCTGGAGTTCTGATTCTACTCCACTGGGTGTTGTTGTTATTTGGCTATTGCTTTCTATTGGCCATAGTTGCAATTCTGCACTCGAGCCTATTTCTTGCTGTATTGCTTTGCCTGCTGCTATTCTGCCCTGCTGCTACTGATAGTGCTATGATTGCTGCTGCATTCTGTTGTCATTGTACTCTGCTGACTGCCCTTTTCTTCAATTGTCAAATATTTCCAGGTACACAACCTCTGAAACCTTGTATTGTTGAAAGTTTGAAGTTGAAGCAGAAATAAAGAAACGAACAGCTTTTCATGTTATAACATTGGTTCGAAAAATAGGTCGAATGTTAGTTGGGATTGTATTTCTACTGCAAACTGCAAATACTTTGTATAAACCAGCATACATTCTGTTCGAGATGGACTGTTAGATAGCACTGTTCAATAGTAATGACAGTATGACATAGACAGCATGTTTGATTTAGTATACATTCAGTTCAGTATAACGCTCTGTTTGGCTTAGTTATGACTGTATAACATAGAGTCATGGCAAGCACTTGTATGTATTTTTGCCTAGACCATTGAATTGACAAATCTATGGTATTAGGTCTGGGATAAATGTATCCCAAACAAACTCTCATGCAGTCACATTAAGAGTCTGGCTATGAATGCCAGTTCTCCTGTCAGTTTATTTGTTCTAATGCAGGTTCGATATCGGGTTTCGGTATAGATTCTTTGTTTTCAAAATAATGTGATGATTGTTGAGAGAAACTAATAGTCATTTTGAGTTCAATTAGTAGTAATTTTCCTAATAAACAGCCGATTTCGTTTATCAATTTCAAATAGGTTAGAGTGTTAAAATAGAACTTGGAGGTCGTTAAACATAACTCAATATATGTTGTCAGTTTGTTTGCAATCTCACTTAGCAAATTAATAAGCGTATTCACTCGATGAAGACAAAGCATGAGGTAACCCTCACCTCATGAACAATCAATCAGGTAATCAAACAAGTTTAGGTTCGGCAAACATAATAAGGATTCAGTCTGTATTTGTTCAAAGAAGCAAAGTTCGGCATCATCCTTCTCTTTAAAGATAAACGTAGTAGAAATGTAGCCACTGTAGGGTACCCTTCTAAAATAATGAGACGAGCCTCGCCGAATAAAAATGCAAATTGCGGGGCCCTCAATAATTGATCATGATAAATACTTAGAATTTGGGACGGACTGTTTAGTGAATTCCACTGCCTCCCCCAAAAGATAATAACGCGTTTAGATTCTTTAGGCGCGACTTTAAGTAAATTATATTCTTAAAATCGGGTGCACATTGATGTGACCCAAATCCAAGTCTCAACGGGGTCAAAATATGTTAACAACTACGGGTGCATTGATTGTGACGTGGTTCGAGATGCATTTTCACGACGTTGCAATTCTATAAAATAAATGATAATAATAAAAGCGGTTTAAACTTAATAAAAGCACATAAGTCACAACCTGTATTTAAATCAGATATTTAGCCATTATAACAATTTAAGCGACCGTGCTAGAACCACGGGATTCGAGGGTGCCTAACACCTTCCCTCGGGTCAACAGAATTTCTTACTTAGAATTTCTGGTTCGCAGACTTCATTTGGAAAAGTCGAAAATTTCCTCGATTTGGGATTCAAGATTAACCGGTGACTTGGGACACCAAAAGCCAAACCTTTCCCAAGTGGCGACTCTGAATTAAATAAATAATCCCATTTCGAATATTGTCACTTAAATTGGAAAAAACTCCACCCGCGCATTTAACCCTTCGGGGCCGGGCGCGCAAAAAGGAGGTGTGACAGCTCTGGCGACTCTGCTGGGGATTGTAACCCAGACCATAGATTACCAGACTAAATTCCTTATGAAATGAACACTGTTTTATTACATAGTTTAAAAGCCAGTCTCTACAGGTTGAACACACAAATATTCTAAACTACCAGCAGCAGAATAAAGGTAACTGTATTGATGTTTAGACTACAAAACTCTTTATGCCCTTATTCAGCTCCAAACTCATCATTACATCAGTGAATTTAGAATGTGTACCTGGATATTAGGACAATAAGAAGAGGAAGAGAAAGAGTATCAGCTGCAGGCAACTAACAGCAACAACAACTTAGCCACAACACAGCAACAACAATGTAGCCCACAGATGATCGAGCATCAAACAGTCAAATCCCAGAAACAGAGTAGAAAAACAACAGTAGGAAGCCCAGAATATTGAATGTAACAGCACCAACAGTTTAACAATCATACACAGTTCGGCAAATAACCAACAACCATTGGCAAAGACAGCTTGGCCAGCTTAAATTCTTATGCTGTTTTCAGACAATCTTTGTTACAATGTTCTGAGATTTCTTTTTGTTTCTTTCTTTTAGCTTTTTAAGAAAACCTTCTCTCCAGGCTCAAAAATCCTCTCCCCTTCTAATGGAAGGTCTGCCTCTTTTATCGCCTAAACTCAGCACTTTACAGTCTGTTTGACAACTCAGAATTCCCCCCTCCCTGCTATTTTTCCCACTCAGCTATTTAAACTAAACAAAAACTCCCACGAGATTCCCTAACAGATCCTCTCTATTTTGTTGTTAAAGTGGCCTAATCTCTTACTCATTTAGTAAAGCATGGGCAGCAGGAATATAATCTGACAGCACATGCTGTCCAATTATTTAAATTCCTTAATCAGCTGACCAAGCACATGCTGCCCAAAATCTGAACCAAGTAAACATGCCATCCATTTAAGACCAAAGTCTGAACTGCCATTATAACTTACCCCTAAATGTTTTTTGATTCAAATTGAACAAAATCAATAGGCAACACACTTCAGTTCCTAATGGAATTCAAATACGATCACAGCAGAAACAAACAAGCATGAATCAAATTGTTACCATTTAATGGCTGAAACTAATTGACGACATACATCGACTCGACTATATTAATCGTGATACATGACAAGCAATCAACCCAACAAAACAACACAAAACAAAGTGTAACAACTCTCTTGGCAATTTGCAACGATACAGGAAAACAGACGGACATTATTGGTTTGACGAATACCAACTGAATTGAAATAAACACACTACCATATGAACTTAACATAACAGAATAAACTAAACAAAAGGTCTTGTATAGATGGGGAGACAAACTGCTAACAGAAATCCCAGGACTAGACAAACAACTAAACATGCTAACAAATTAATCCGAATAACAAAATGGATGATAAAAGAGACAAATGAACAAACCTGAAAAACTTTAAACATAGCTGAACCCAGGCCCGGGCTTGATTTGTTCGTTTAAAGTCGAACAAATCCTAACCGAGGTGTTCTCGACCAAGAGCACTTCGATTAGGGTTTACTAGACTACAAATTTGTCTAAAATTCAAACAGACCCCACGAAATCTTTATGTTCTAGGATTTGACTTTTCCAGATTTGGTTTTTTGGGATTTGTGGGTGGATTCAGACTAAACCAAGCATGGTTTGGTCACGAGGGATGTTAGGGGAGTATCTAGTGTGAATCTGGGGTAGATCGGTGTAGATCGAGTTTTGTCTCGAATCTTCCAATGAAGATTCGAGAAGGTGGAGGAGGATTCGAGCCAAGCTATTGATGGATTTGGATTCAGGGGGTTGAGGTGCATCAGGGGTGTTAAGGGGGTGGTCACCGGCGTCCATGCCGCCGGGATTAGTGGTGAGGGGAAATGGGGTGGCTAGGGTTCCTAATGGGAGATCTGGGTTCGTGTTTGGGGACGATGGAAGGGGGGTGTTCATATAGGGGGCTGGGTAGAGGGTTAGGCTTATATATGTAATGGGCAATTAGATCCTGGCCGTTGGATGAATCGAGTTTGATGGCCAGGATTTTTCACTTAATACGGAACGACACCGTTTGGCCTTGGTTGGGGGTCGGTCGGAATTGGCTACTGGGTTGCGTTTGGAAACGGATTACTGAAAGGGATCCTGGGCCGTTGGATTGGATTGGTTGGAACGGCTGAGATGAGTCGTCCTTGAAACGACGTGGTTTAGGGGTTGAACTACGTCGTTTTTGGTGGCCTGAGGACGGGTCTTGGGCTGGCTGACTTGGGTTGCTTCTGGGCCTCAAAAATTTTGAAATAAATAGGCCCAATCCGATTTCTTAAATAATTTGCACTCTTTTATTTTGTTTTCTAATTTTAAAATACAACTAAACTAAAATGAATTTGAAATACCTATTAATCAATACTTAACACAATTATTCACACACATAAAAAAAACTTTAAATGGTTAAATTACAACCTAGAATAAAAGATGCATACATATTTTTTGTGAATTTTCTTTTAATGACCGAATTGTGGTTTAATTACCATGACACACATATTTTGTATTTTGTTCGATAATATTAAATAATAAAAAAAAGAACATGGACAGAACCACAAATGACCAACATCACATGTTATGTAAAATCGAAGATTTGTACAGCGCGGTCATTTGTCACTATTTTGCTTTTTCTTTTGGATTGTCCGTGAAGCAAAAATCACGTGCTTACAGCTGCCCCTCTTTTCCCGAAGACACGAAGGGTTTTTCGCGCAAAGATAAAGCGGGCGATTTTTGCTCGTCCGAGTACTCCGTGTGAAGGATTTTTTTGAAAAGATTTGACCGAACCTTTGCTTCAGAGGTTTCCTACATATCCTGGGCTGAACAGGAATCAGGTCAATGTAGTTCGGGAAGTTTTGGTAGCTGGGACTACCGTGAGACTGTCATGTTTGCTTGTGGTTGTGCTGTTACATGTTGTTGTATGTTGCCATCGCTTACCAATCTCCTTGTTACATTGGGATGAAAAGAAAGCAAGAAGTTAGGCTAGACTACGGATCATAAGATCTCATCTATCTTCAACTTGTTCTTGTCGCCTTGCTTTCTTGTCGGCTTGCGTTTTCCTCCGATGCTTTTATTTTGTGAACTTTGAGGGATGGTATGGGCCTTTTGCTCTTCTGAGTACCAGTTTTCATCATTTTGCTTGATCCGCTGGTGATATGGCCTTCTTCATTAAGCTTTCCACTGGTTCCTTTGGTGGTACGGCTCTCTTCATCAGGTTTGTTATGCTGGGCATGGTCTAATGTTCGCAATCCGCTTCCTTCAAAATGCGTCCTTCCTTCCTTTTGACGCCTGCACTTGAGTTTGCAATCTTATGCTTCCCGGTGCTGGGGATTTTATTGTTTCCTTGCTGGGGACTCCTGTTGTAACCTTCTGCCTTTTGGTGGGGTTACTGATATCAAAATCTGCGATATAAAAATATTCTCGCATTATACTGGTGGGTGACCTAGAACATAAAGTATTCCCGCATTTTACTGGTGGGCGAACTAGAACATAAAGTATTCCCGCATTTTACTGGTGGGCGGCCTAGAACATAAAGTATTCCCGCATTTTACTGGTGGGCGACCTAGAACATAAAGTATTCCCGCATTTTACTGGTGGGCGACCTAGAACATAAATTATTCCCGCATTTTACTGGTGGGCGACCTAGAACATAAATTATTCCCGCATTTTACTGGTGGGCAACCTAGAACATAAAGTATTCCCGCATTTTACTGGTGGGCGACCTAGAACATAAAGTATTCCCGCATTTTACTGGTGGGCGACCTAGAACATAAATTATTCCCGCATTTTACTGGTGGGCGACCTAGAACATAAAGTATTCCCGCATTTTACTGGTGGGCGACCTAGAACATAAATTATTCCCGCATTTTACTGGTGGGCGACCTAGAACATAAATTATTCCCGCATTTTACTGGTGGGCGACCTAGAACATAAAATATTCCCGCATTTTACTGGTGGGCAACCTAGAACATAAAGTATTAAAACATTTTACTGGTGGGCGACCTAGAACATAAATTATTCCCGCATTTTACTGGTGGGCGACCTAGAACATAAATTATTCCCGCATTTTACTGGTGGGCGACCTAGAACATAAAATATTCCCGCATTTTACTGGTGGGCAACCTAGAACATAAAGTATTAAAATTGTTTCCTCGTTCTTCCGAGAATATTTTGCCAACGGCAGAAAATTTTCTGCCCCGGTTTTGGTGATTTCCCTGGCATCGCGTCCTCTGCTGCCATCATCAATGTTTATTTTCCTGCAGCAGACAAAAAGGATTTAGTTAGTTTCACTCATGGTGGGAAAAGGTATCTTTCCGGTGGATGATTTTCCCTCTCTTTCCCTTTTCTTGCTCTGTGCCCCCACAACTGGTTAGTGGACAAAGTTGCTTGCTGGGGTGTCCGGCCTGCTGGGGATTGGTTTTCGATTTATCTCCTTTTCTGTTTCCTCTTTACAGTACATGCTGTGGGAGTCTGCTTTTCCTCCCAAAACCACTCCCTTTAGGAGTTTACTTTCGCCCAAAACTGCAAGGCATAGAACTTTACTGCCTGGGGATAACCTTTGGGACTGCTATCTTGTATCGGATCAATTTCCTTTTCCGGTGGAGTTTGACCACTTCGGACTTGGGTCCGTGATTTATCGACGTTCTGCGGGGATTCTTTCTCGGAACTTTGTCCACGAGTCCTTCACTCGTCATTTTCCGCTCTCTTTACGTCACCCTTCTTTCGATGCAATTTGTCCTTTGGTTTTGCGACCGATGCCTTTTGTCTTATTTTCGATTTTTGGCCTATCCCTTTCGTACTTTGCTTTTGGACCCCTTCAGTCTCTGGTAGTAAACTTTGACAGATCCTTTTCAAAACCAATTTTTTAGAAAGAAAAATGAAAAAGGTAGAAAAGGAGAAAAATCTTTCTGAACCAAAAACTCATCTGGATGACATGACTGGTCCTTATGATCATGACGTGCACCATAGATTTCCGACCCAGTCTATTTGTATCAATCATCTTGCCTGATGGTCTTACTTGCTGGGGATAAATGAACGTCCATTTCTTTGCGAACGCGGACCCTTTTGCTGATCTGCCTTGTCGCCTCATAGTGCCCTTCGAGGGGTTTTCACTAATGAGACTCTCTCTTTTCTCTCGGCTCCCGGCGCCTTATGGTGCCTGTGAAGGTTTTCACCGATAAGACTCTCTCGTTTTATATCTCTCATCTTTCGTCGCCTTATGGTGCCTGTGAAGGTTTTCACCGATAAGACTCTCTCATTTTATTTCTTCCAGCGGGGAATTGGAGTGCTGTTGATATGACCCTCTCTTTGGAGATTCCTTTGGACTGTCAATTCATTTCCAGTTTTATGATCCTCTTCTTCGCCGGGGATCAGTGTATTATTCTCGGCTTCATTTGCCTGACTTGGCACCTCTTGGATATTGGTCGGGAGGTCTTTTGGACGTCGATGTTGGTTTTGGTGTGGGGCTAAAAGAAAGGCTTATCAAAAAATGAAAAAACTTTGATGGGTGATCCGCTACAACTTTTGGAATCAAACCTTTTGTTAGACTTTTTAAAACATAACCTCTGCCCCAGTTTTCTTGCTTGGGGGATTTTATTTCTACTCTATGTTGAGCTATGTGCGTTATGTACACTGTGCCTTATTATGCGTATTTATGTACACTATGCATCCTATGTATACTATGATGCACACTATGACCGAGCCGTGAGGCGCCTACGTATCCTCTTTGAGGAATCAGGTCAAACATAGTTCCCACGGTTTGTGGTTTTTATCTTCTTCTTTTTTCTTTTTTTTCTTTTTTTCTTTTTTTTTTCTCTTCTCTTTTTTTCATTTTCTCTTAAAAATTTTCTCTTCTTCTTCTTCCTCTTTTCATATCTTTTCCGTTAGTGATTCCAAAAGAGGGGTATGAAAGAATAACTTAAGGCTCAAAAGGGGAAAACAAGGGTAAAAGTGTTTGGATAGAAGAAAGAATTGTCTCCGTCATTTCATTATCCAATAAGTACAAAGTACAAACAAACGAACCAATAATTGCCATAATCAAAAGAAATTACGCATAATATCTCTTGACTGCATCCGAATTGATAGCCATGTCAACACATCTTCCTTCGATATCCGTCAAACACAAAGCTCCATTGGACAATACTCTGGTCACGATATAAGGCCCTTGCCAATTTGGGGCGAACTTGCCTTTTGCCTCGACCTGGTGTGGGAGGATCTTCTTCAATACCTGCTGCCCTACTTCAAACCTCCTGGGGCGTACCTTCTTATTATATGTTCTCGCCATTCTCTTTTGATACAGCTGACCATGGCACACTGCTGCCAATCTTTTCTCGTCTATCAAGCTCAACTGTTCCAATCGAGCTTTGACCCATTCATTGTCATCAATCTCGGCTTCAGCGACAATCCGGAGGGATGGAATTTCGACCTCCGCTGGTATTACAGCCTCAGTTCCGTACACCAACAAATAAGGAGTTGCACCTACGGAAGTCCGGACGGTAGTGCGGTAACCCAACAAAGCAAAGGGTAATCTCTCGTGCCATTGTCTAGATCCTTCCACCATCTTTCGCAGTATCTTCTTGATGTTCTTATTGGCTGCTTCGACCGCTCCATTCGCCTTGGGACGATATGGGGTGGAATTGCGGTGTGTAATCTTGAATTGTTGGCATACCTCTCTCATCAGGCTGTTGTTAAGATTCGCACCGTTATCCATGATGATCACTTTTTTGATTCCAAATCTGCAGATGATATGGGAGTGCACAAAATCCACCACTGCCTTTTTAGTTACCGACTTGAAGGTTTTAGCCTCAACCCATTTGGTGAAGTAGTCAATGGTTACTAGAATGAACCTATGATCGTTGGATGCTGCTGGCTCGATAGGTCCAATGACGTCCATGCCCCATGCCACAAATGGCCAGGGTGCTGACATCGTATGTAACTCTGTTGGTGGAGAATGAATCAGATCTCCATGTATCTGACACTGATGGCATTTCCTCACGAAAGTGATACAGTCATGTTCCATGGTGAGCCAATAATACCCTGCCCGAATGATCTTCCTTGCCAATACATATCTGCTCATATGTGGCCCGCAAACTCCAGCATGTACCTCTGCCATAACCGTCATGGCTTGACCGGCATCTATACATCTCAACAATCCCAAATCTGGGGTTCTTTTATATAGCACTCCTGCGCTGAGGAAGAAGCCATTTGTCTCCAAAGGGCTCTTTTTTGGTCTCCAGTGGCCTGTTCCGGATATATCCCCATTCTGAGGTATTCTTTGATATCATAAAACCAGGGCTCACCATCTGCTTCCTCTTCTACGGCGTTGCAATAAGCGTGCTGATCACGGACCTGGATGTGCAGAGGATCAACATACATTTTGTCAGGGTGGTGCAACATTGATGCTAAGGTGGCCAATGCATCCGCAACCTCGTTATGAACTCTCGGGATATGTTTGAACTTCACTGATCGAAATCGCTTGCTCAGATCATGCAAGCATTGTCGATATGGTATGAGTTTCAGATCCCGCGTTTCCCATTCACCCTGAATCTGATGTACCAAGAGGTCCGAGTCTCCCAAGACCAAGACGTCTTGGACATCCATGTCCGCAGCCAATCGCAGACCCAAAATGCAAGCTTCATACTCGGCCATATTGTTGGTGCAATAGAAGCGTAGTTGAGCCGTAACAGGATAATGGCGTCTTGTTTCAGAAATGAGTACCGCTCCTATTCCAACCCCTTTCGCGTTTGCAGCTCCATCGAAGAAAAGCTTCCAACCCGGTTCCTCGAGTAACTCCAACTCATTTGTATGCATTACCTCTTCGTCGGGAAAATACGTTCTTAAGGGTTCGTATTTTTCATCAACGGGATTCTCTGCCAAATGGTCGGCCAGCGCCTGGGCTTTCATGGCTGTCCTCGTCATATAGACGATATCGAACTCTGTGAGCAGAATTTGCCATTTTGCCAACCTCCCTGTGGGCATAGGTTTCTGAAAGATATACTTCAATGGGTCCAAACGGGATATGAGATAAGTAGTATACGAGGACAGGTAATGTTTCAACTTCTGAGCTACCCAAGTTAGGGCGCAGCATGTTTTCTCGAGTTGAGTGTACTTGACTTCATATACTGTGAATTTCTTGCTAAGATAGTAAATGGCCTGCTCCTTCCTTCATGTGTCATCATGTTGCCCCAGTACACAACCAAATGAATTTTCCAGGACCGTCAGATAAAGAATTAAGGGCTTCCCTAGCTTAGGCGGGACCAATACAGGTGGATTAGACAGATACCCTTTGATTTGGTCGAAAGCCTCTTGACACTCTGCCGTCCAACTTACCGCAGCATCCTTTTTCAGCAGCCGAAATATGGGCTCACAAGTTGCTGTGAGTTGAGCGATGAACCTGCTGATGTAATTGAGTCTACCCAGCAAACTCATTACCTCTGTTTTGTTCTTTGGTGGTGGCAAATCTCGGATGGATTCGATTTTGGATGGGTCTAACTCAATCCCCCATCGACTGACGATGAATCCCAACAACTTTCCTGATGGAACCCCGAATGCGCATTTGGCCGGGTTAAGCTTGATATCATACCTTCGGAGTCTTTGGAAGAATCTCCTTAGGTCTGCTACATGGTCCTCCTGACGCCAAGACTTTATGATCACGTCATCTACGTACACCTCAATTTCTTTGTGTATCATGTCGTGAAACACAGCAGTCATTGCTCGCATGTACGTTGCCCCAGCATTCTTCAGTCCGAACGGCATTACCCGATAGCAGTAAGTTCCCCATGGCGTGATAAATGTTGTCTTTTCCGCATCTTCCTCGTCCATTAGGATCTGATGATAACCCGCATAGCAATCCACAAATGATCCGATCTCGCGCCCAGTGCAATTATCGATCAAGATATGGATGTTGGGTAATGGAAAATTGTCCTTGGGACTTGCTTTGTTGAGATTGCGGTAGTCGACGCACACCCTGATTTTCCCATCCTTCTTTGGAACTGGTACCACATTGGCCAACCACTCGGGATATCGGGTGACCCGAATGACCTTCGCCTGCAACTGCTTAATCACCTCTTCTTTGATCTTTACACTCATTTCTGTTTTAAATTTTCTTAGCTTTTGCTTGACCGGAGGGTATGCCGGGTCAGTGGGCAATTTGTGAACCACTAAATTGGTGCTTAATCCTGGCATAACCTCATATGACCATGCAAAAACATCTTTGAATTCCACGAGGGTTTTGATCAATTCTTCACTGACATTCGGCTCAATATGGATGCTGATTTTGGTTTCTCGGACATTATCAGCGTCTCCTAGATTCACAGCCTCAGTGTCATTTAGGTTAGGTTTGGGTTTTTCTTCAAATTGGCACAGTTCTCGGTTTATCTCTTCGAAGGCTTTATCTTCGTCATATTCAGATTCATCGTCGCAAACGACCTCTTGTGTCATTAAGTCGGATTCAGATTGATTTATTAGACTAGGTCGAAGATCCGTTGTGCATGCCATGTCGTTAGAACCAGTAAAAAGAGAACTGTTCAGAAAGAAAAAGAACAAAACAAAAATTAAAATGGGACAAAAGAAGAGAACTTTTTTAAACTTGCGGGATAAAAGGGTTCACACTTTTACAAAACAAAAGTAAAACTTGGATTACACCCTGGAATAATCCTAACAAAACAAAACAAACAAAACATAAATCAAAGCCTACTACCAAGACTTTCCTCGGACAGGGAGAGGAGTAACCGTCCAATTGTTGGTTTTGGCCTCAGGCCCCACAAACTGTATCTCTGCTCTGCTGGAACTTTCTCCAGCTTCTACCATACTGACATCAGCGAATAGCCTCTCAAAACTCTGATTCAAGTTCCCATCCATACCAATCAATGGTCCTAGAATCTTTGGGACCGGCGGCCCTTTGGCGCTTGCTCTGACAAAAGACCTTGAGAGACGTGGCACCGGTTTGGGCAGAAACCAAACCTTCTTCTTCATTTTTCGCGCTTGCTTCCTATCTGCTGCAGTTGGTTTGAACCCCAATCCGAAAGTTTCCAGATTTTTAGGCAGGGAAACAGGTTGGACAATCCCCTGAAGCTCGACTCCCAGGCCCTTTCCCGGCACAAATCCATTACCCAGCATTTCCGAAACCATCATGACTGTCGCAGCAGCTACCCTAGGGTGCGGGATGCTTTCTCCCTCAGCAATTTTGTTTGCCGACACTGTATCGAAAATCTGGTAGACCCAAGGACCTTTGTCATCAGCGGTCTCTATGAAAGGTACAATGGCGCC
The DNA here is from genome assembly GCF_000715075.1 of Nicotiana tabacum. NCBI lineage: Eukaryota > Viridiplantae > Streptophyta > Magnoliopsida > Solanales > Solanaceae > Nicotiana > Nicotiana tabacum. The sequence continues at coordinate 168,349,229 of NC_134085.1, read as the reverse complement.
ACCCATGGTGCATGCCGTGTCCTCGCCGTGTAGCACGACCTCTTGTCTTTCTCACTCTAGCTTCACCATCTGATGTAGGGTGGAGGGCACTGCTTTGGCTGCATGAATCCATGGTCGTCCTAACAGAAGGTTATAAGATACTGTGGCATCTAACACCTAGAACTCCATGGTGAACAGGACTGGACCGATGGTCAATTCAAGTACAACATCCCCTACAGTGGCTGTTCCATTTCCGTCAAATCCTCGGACGCAGATGCTATTCTTGCGGATCCTTCCGTGGTCGATCTTTGACTGGTTCAGAGTGGATAACGGACAGATATTAGCACTTGAACCGTTATCCACCACTACCCGGTAACTACCAAGTTTTCACATTTGACAGTTAGGTAGAGAGCTTTATTATGCTCTGTACCTTCCATCGGCAGGTCATCATCTGAGAATGTTACCCTGTTCACCTCAAAAATCTTGTTGGCAATGGTTTCCAAGTGGTTTACAGAAATCTCGTTGGGCACATGAGCTTTGTTCAATTCTTCATCAGGGCCCGACGATGCTCCTCAAAATGGATCAGTAATGACAGCAGCGAGATCTGGGCCGGTGTTTTCCTCAGCTGTTCGACCACGGAGTAGTCATGTACCTTCATCTTTCTCAGGAACTCCTCAGCCTCTTCTTCGAATACAGGTTTCTTGGTTACAGTTGGGTTGGTTCTTCTTAACTCCACCGGAGCAAAACACCGACCTGATCGAGTCAGCCCTTGCGCTTCGCAACTAACTTCCTCCACCTGTTTTCCTTTGTACATCACCACTGCCTTCTCGTATTTCCAAGGCACAGCCTTGCTATCAATCATCGGTAGCTGGACTACAGGCTTTATAGTGACCAGTTCCCTGTACACCCCTTTCAACACAACTGCAGGCGTGGGTGGAGTCCCTGATATTACCAACTTGTTTGGCTCGGGTTTGCTTGTTATGGCGGACGGGATCTTTCCCAATATCACCACTGGCTTGAAGCCTTCTTTCTGTGACTTTACCCCGGTTCCTCCACTGGTCGATCCTTCTTTTGGAGCGGCCTGGATCATCATAACTGTCTGTGAAGGTTTTCTTAATTCTCCTCCCTTATACACCAACTCGATCATGTGAGCCTCATGGTGCGCTGGCAATGGGTTCTGGTTGATGTTAGGAGCCTCCGGTTTCTGGACCTCGATCTTATTGGTGTCAATAAGATCCTGTATAGCATGCCTCAATTTCCAACACTTTTCGGTATCATGCCCCAACATCCCTAAGCAGTATTCACAGCTTATTGATTGGTCCAAGTTTTGGGGCGGGGGATTTGGTCCTCGAGTCTCGACCGGACTAACCAAACCCAACTGCCTCAATTTGTGGAACAAAGCGGTGTAGGTTTCTCCCAACTCAGTGAAAGTTCTCTGTTTCCGTAGCCTGTCATTCCTAGCAGCTGGATTTCCCCGAAAGCCTGCCCCTAGAGGGTTTCTATATGCTCCTGGTGGAGGATAGGTGTTTTGTGGGGGTGCATATGTGTTCTGGGGAACCGGCGCACGCCATTGCGGGCGAACCGGAGGCTGAGTGTATGTCTGGGCCTGGTGTACGGAACAATGTGGTTCTCGAGGTGGATAGCAATGTTGTGGTGGGTTGTATAGGTAGTTTGGCCTGTGAGGTCTGGGTTGATTGTAGTGTGGCTTGCTAGCCCTGGACCAACTGCCTGCCTCGATTGTGGCAATTTCTTCTTTCTTTCTTCTTCCCAACGCACCTCCGGTGCCGCTCTGAATAGCTTGGGTCGTGGACTTGAGTGCCGAATAATTCAAGATTTTGTCAGACCTCAGACCTTCTTCTATCATGACCCCTATCTTGACCACCTCGTTGAAGGATTTTCCAACTGTTGTCACCAAGTGACCAAAGTAGGTTGGATCCAATGTTTGTAAGAAATAATCCACCATCTCTCCCTCTCTCATGGGAGGATCAACTCTAGCCGCTTGCTTTCTCCAGCGGAACCCGAACTCGTGAAAGCTTTCCCCAGGTTTCTTCCCAGTTCTCAATAATGTGAGACGGTCAGGGACTATCTCGAGATTATATTGGAAATGACCCGCGAAAGCCTGCGCCAGATCATCCCAAGTGTACCATCTACTGGAATCCTGCCTGGTATACCATTCTAGTGCAGGTCCGCTCAGACTTTGGCCGAAATAAGCTATCAGCAGCTCATCTTTGCCGCTTGCCCCTCTCATTTTGCTACAGAATCCCCGCAAATGTGTCATGGGATCACCGTGCCCTTCGTACAAATCAAACTTGGGCATTTTGAACCCAGCCGGGAGTTAGACGTCTGGGAAAGGGCATAGATCTTTGTAAGCTACGCTGACTTGGTTGCCCAATCCGTGCAGGTTCCTGAAGGACTGCTCCAGGCTTTTGAACTTTCTCAATACCTCATCCTGTTCAGGGGCTTTAACCGGCTTTTCAATCTCTGCCGGTACTTCCAAGTGCGGATTGTAGGCCTGTGGTTCGGGGGCATGGAACGTGGGCTCAGGGGGATAGTATTGCGTATCGTGAGCCTGAAACAATGGCTCACTGGTCGTTCTTTGCAAGGTGGCTGATGTGGGTCCTACAAAGGTGGGAATATTTGGTGTTGGGAGAGGTTGATGGGGTGGTGGAGCTTGGGAATTATGAGGGCTTCTTTCTTGATGATAACGGGGATTTGGGAGGCTTGTGGAAGGGCTGGAATGAGGGTATTCCGGCATGCGCCCCAGTGGCTCAGGGCTCTTTTGTGCTTTGGCTAAAGCTAGCTGCATTGCATTCATCTCTAGTCCCATCCTTTCAATCTTTTCCATCACTTCTTTTAACAACTGGCTCATCGGCCTTTCTTCCTCGTTACTATTCTCTGAAGTAGTCATGCTTATTGCTACCGGTCCTTTGGATCTGGTTTGGTAAGGGTGTGTTGCCAGAATTCTTTAACAACTAACTGTCTAGATCAGACAACAACAAACTTTGTTAGCGTTAGAGTTTAACAGATTTGATCTCAACACATAGATGATGCAATGCTCCTAGGCAGTTAACCGTTTCTACATGCTTCGCTTCAAACAACATGCGTCATCCCGGTTTGCTCATTTGTCCCCTTTTTCTGTTATTTTATTTTTGTATTTTCTTTTCTTTCTTTATTAAAAGCGGTCGAATCTTATGGGGATTGCCTACGTATCACGTCCCCGCGCGAATCAGACCAGGCGTAGTTCTGCCACAAAGTAAAGACACAAAAAAATTCTTCTGGAGTCACTTCATTTCATTATCAAAATTTGCTATTACACATTACTTCAAACAAAAGTAGCAATAGTACAGACCCCACAGTTTTTAACTTGATTTGACTAAAAGAAAAGAAAACAACATATGGGAAAACAAATCCAAATAAACAGGACTTGAGCAAGGATTAATTTTCCAACTTAAGGGCCCGCGAGGCATCATTCGGCCTTTTCGCGGCTCTAGGTGTGAGGTCTCTCTGCAAGCCTTTCAATTCATTCATGATCCGGTGGACGCAGCCCATGATGGAATCAAGGAGGGTTTTCCGAGGCATTTGCTCGTATGCTAGGCATCTCATGTAGATTTAGTGCCCAATCTCGTCGATCCTTCCTCGAATGTTGTCCCTTTCAGCGAATAATTGCTCTATTTGCCGGTTCTTTAATCCCAGTGCTTGAGCATTGTTGGCAAGTTGATCCTGGAACAGCTCCATTTGCCTTTCCATGAAGGCCATTGCATCGTAACAATGTCTCCTGTCGGTCTGAGCATCTCGTGCTTGTTTGACGATCTGATCATATAGAGTGGAGTTCGTTTCCCTTAATATCCCGATGCTCATTTCATAATCCCTTATGACCTGTTGCAGAAGCTGCTTCCGAGCCATTGTGTATTTTGCCCATCTGACTTTCATCCTTGCTATGCAAGCTTCTGATTGTTCTAATTCTTCTTGGCTTTGGCCGACCTGATTTCTCAAACTTGCTATCAATCTTTCGTCGGAGCGACGCTTCTGTCGGTCAACGTTACTCTTACTGGCTTGGCGAAGGCGGGCCTTCAGGGTTTGGTTCTCTTGGGCTAGCTTGTTTCTTTCAGCCTGCTCCGAGGCGACTTGCACGTTGTTCTCAAATACAAGCCTTTCAACTTGTTGCTTTAGCTTCCTGATTTCAATCCGGTAACCTTCCTCCCTTTTTAACCATCCCCATTGCTCCTGTGAATCATCTGTGAATTGTTGGACGTGGGCTCTTTTAGCAGGTCTTCGCCGAATCTGAAACCTTCTTTCGAACCAAGCATCGTACTTTGGGTCTACCTCACCTTTAGCTAGTTCTCGCACCATGGTCTTGGGTTCCAAGAATCTACATTCGTGCCACAGCTTTCTAATCTTCCCCTCGGGAAATATGACTCCCGGGCTCAGCTCCAAGGCATGCTTTCTCAAATCTTCATCAATAGGGATTACTTGAAACCTGCCCAGCTGTCGTAATACCCGATGAGGGGCATATGGCTGGATGTTGCGAAGTCCTATTAAGAGAACATGACATTCTTCAGCCGACATGTAGATCACCTCAGTATCAATCAACCAACCGAATGCCCATTCAATTTGGTCAGCTGTTGTTGACCTTAACCGTGTAAACCATGCTTCGACACCTTCAGGAAATCTGGCGCCTGTCATGCGCTTCTCGAAACCGCTGATACAATTCCTATCGATCAACCCGTGGTTCATGTATCCTACTCGGTGATGGAGGTGTTCTTGCATCCATAACTGAAGTAACAGATTGCAACCCTGGAAGAACTTGCCCCTTCTCGGCATATAGTCAAAGCTCGGTAGATTTCGGACAAAATCAAAGGAACCACAGTACTGTCGGCTCTTTTGATTGCAACGTCGGCCATCCCTACAAGGCCTGTCTCTATCTTTTTATCCTTCCTAGGACAGACCATGACTCCCAAGAACGCTGTGATGAAAGCCAAAGTACGTCTTGCTTACCATTTGTTTCTGTTCCCGCCATAAGTTAGTCCAAGGTTTGGTTCCTCGAAACCTTGCGGAGCTCCGTACCGCTGATACAAGAAATGGAGATCACAACATCCTCTCGATAAATCATCATGTTGTATCTTCCGACTGATGCTTAGCAGATCCAGAAACGCATGCGGAGATACTGGCCTCGGCGAAAGTAAATATTGCCCTCTTAACCTCTCATTCAATCCTGCATATCCGGCGACTTCCTCAAGTGTTGGTGAAAGTTCAAAGTCAACAAAGCGGAATACATTGCGGGTTGGGTCCCAAAATGGTATTAGAGCTTCCAGAATATCTGTCCTCGGCCTAACACTCAACAAATTGACAAAACCTCCCAATACTCTTCCCACTATCCCTTTGCTATCGGCTTCCAAGTCATTCCACCACATGTGGAGTTGTAGAGGGACCTCGCTGAGGGCCGAGAATGGTTCATTTTGCTCTGTGCTCATCCTGCACATTTATTAAGGTGATTTTTTAGGCGAAAACAAAACCTTTATTTTGACTCCAAACAAAATATCTTTGAAAAAACAATATATGTATTTATATACATGTGTATATATATATACATATAAACTTTATGGTATATCATTATTGGTAAAATGAAAAAGGGAGTTGGACCCGATGAGGGTTGCCTACGTATCCTACATCCGGTGAGAATCAAACCGATGTAGTTCGGGTAAATAAACTATTTAGTTTATACATATATATATTTTTCTCTCTTTTTTTTTGAAAATAAAGCAAATTAAAAGAAAAACTCATTCCTCATTCCCAGCTTGCTATTTTTCTCTTTTCTCTTTTTCTTTTGTTTTTTAGTAAAACAAACTGCTAAAATAAAATATACCCATTTTCTCTTCTATTTGAACTTTGTCATTTTTTTATATATTTTTTTTTGTAAAAATTTCCCAACATTCATAACCGGTCATCATGCATGTTCGAAGCGAATAAATGCACAAGCAGTGAGCAGGATGCATCAGGATGGCCTTTTCTGTTTCAGGTTGCTATTCCTAGACGGACCCAACCCCTGTGTTGAGTCCCCTAAGTCAAAAATGCACATGATGCAGATAAGCGTTTCCTACGAGGGATCCGGCATGAAGTTGAGTTATTCTAAGTTCAGAACCTGGGTGTTTGTTGTAGACCTGGCTTACCCGAGCGGACAGCTCGAGCCGAGGGGGGGCAGCGTACCGGGAATACAGAAGCTTCACCGGCTTAGCAACTTGTCCGAACCTCGTTCTAAATTGGGATTTGACACTATACAGAAAAGAAGTCGTACGAAGTACACCCTTCTTCATTATTTAGAAGACTCAGTGAGGATATGGGTTACGGCACAATTTATATACAGTTCACAAAAATATCAAAGCGGTAGAAGCAGTTAGTTAGCACATTGAGCACAGATCATGTAATAAAATCAGATAAAGCTGAATATAACAATTTATTTAAGCTCGAATTTCTAACCCTGAACCAGTGGTTCTGGGTCATTGTTCCCCAGCAGAGTCGCTATGAGCAATTGGACCTGTCGCACCTCCTTTTTCCGCCCCCGCGAGGGTGCGTGGGAGTTTTTCCAATTAAAGGACAATCGAGACGGGATTGGTTTATTTATTTCAGAGTCGCCACTTGGGAGATTTAGAGTGTCCCAAGTCACCAATTTTAATCCCGAATCGAGGAAAAGAATGACTCCATATTACAGTCTGCGTACCAGAAATCCGGATAAGGAATTCTGTTAACTCGGGAGAAGGTGTTAGGCATTCCCGAGTTCCGTGGTTCTAGCACGGTCGCTCAACTGTTATATTCGGCTTGATTATCTAATTTTATACAAATATGAACTTATGTGCAAATTTTAACTTTTACCGCTTTTATTATATTTTTTAAAGTAATGTGAACATTGTTTAAAACATGTCTTTGGATTGCGTCACATGAAATGCACCCGCGATCCGGAACACATTTTTATTCAATGTTTTAGGATTTGGATTTGCGTCGCATGAAATGCACACCCGAGTTTAAGAAGGTAAGATTATTAAAATACGCGCCTAAAGCGATTAGCGTATTATTATTTCTGGGTAAGGCCGTGGAACTTTGCTAAACGGCCGATCCCGAGTTCTAAGTAATTAAAGCATACATTTTTTTTGTGAGGGCCCCGCAATCTGTGCATTTTATTTGGCGAGGCTCGTCTCATTTTATTTAAAAGGATAAACCTACAGTGACTACATTTCTTCTATTGGGTTTGTCTCTAAAAAATAAAAAAACTTTCTTAATTATTTACATGCTAAAAAAAACGTAGCTTATTAATTATTAGTTTACGGTTGATACAAATGGAGAATCGCAACGGAGTTTGTGCAAAGAAATGTTGCTTTTGTTCTATATTCTATTATTCAAGGAAGAATTGAAACACGAGATTAGCGTACAATGATATCGAGGCAGATTATTTTATGTGAAGAGATTAGACATATTCGGTCTTGTTCATCATACGGACGAGGTTCAGTTAATTACTCCTTACATGTTTGATACTTGAAAAACAAGGCATTTGAAACGAACATATCTAACTTAATGTGATATTACTACATGTTTGACTACACGATTTTTCCTTTTTGCTTTAACCCAAATTGCCTAGTGCATTCGAATTGTGCATTACCAACTGATGAGTTAAGGTGCAGCTAATGTGCTTAAATGCATTTTCAATTCAACAGACCCTATGTGAAACCACTGTTGGCCGATAATCGTTACTATCCAACTAGCTTCTTCCTGATTTATATACAACCATAGATTACCAGACTAAATTCCTTATGAAATGAATATTGTTTTATTACATAGTTTAAAAGCCAGTCTCTACATGTTGAACACACAAATATTCTAAACTACCAGCAGCAGAATAAAGGTAATTGTTTCCGAGGGTCTCCTGGAAACAGCCTCTCTACCCTTCGGGGTAGGGGTAAGGTCTGCGTACATATTACCCTCCCCAGACCCCACTTGTGGGATTATACTGGGCCAGTGGTTCTGGGTTATAATCCCCAGCAGAGTCGCCAGAGCTGTCACACCTCCTTTTTCCGCACCCGAGAGGGTACAAGGAGTTTTTTTCCAATTAAAGGACAATCGAAAGGGGATTTATTTGTTTATTTCAGAGTCGCCACTTGGGAGATTTAGGGTGTCCCAAGTCACCAATTTTAATCCCGAATCGAGGAAAACAGTGACTCTATATTACAGTCCGCGTACCAGAAATCCGGATAAGGAATTCTGTTAACCCGGGAGAAGGTGTTAGGCATTCCCGAGTTCCGTGGTTCTAGCACGGTCGCTCAACTGTTACATTCGGCTTGATTATCTGATTTTATACAAGTGTGAACTTATGTGCAAAATTTAACTTTTAACCGCTTTTATCATTTACTGTTATTTTATAAGACTTGCAACGTCGTGAAAACATATCTCGAACCATGTTATATCAATGCACCCGTGGTTGTTAACATATCTCGACTCGGTTGAGATTTGGATTTGGGTCACATAAATGTGCACCCGAATTAAGGAGAATAAATTATTAAGACGCGCCTAAAGCAACTAGCGTATTGTTGTTTTGGGGAAGGCCGAAAAATTCGCTAAACGGCCTGTCCCGAATTTTAATATATATATACAGTTAGAGGGCCCCGCAGCTGTGTACATTTTTGTTTGACGAGGCTCGTCTCATTCTACTTTTAAAAGGAATTTGCGACGTCATGGACATGCATCTCGAACCACGTCACAATCAATGTACCCGTGATTAGAAATACATTTCGAATCCGTCGAGATTTGGATTTGGGTCACATAAATGCGCACCCGATTTTAAGAAGGTAAAATTATTAAATACGCGCTTAAAGAGGCTATCGCGTTATTATTCTGGGAGGGCCGTGAGGTTTGCTAAACGACCCATCCTGGAAAACTGAATGCTTCGATAATATACATTTAGCGAGGGCCCCGTAGCTTGTGCGTTTTTATTTGTCGAGGCTCATCTCGTTTTTATTTTAAAAGGATATCCTATAGCAACTACGTTTCTTGTCGCATTTGTCTCCATTAGTTGAGAATAAAAAAATGACCCTACTCAATTACATGCTTGCAGGTTATTATAACGGAATTCCGAGTACCTTTGCAGAGTAAGAAAACATGGCCATGCACATGGGCAGCTAATCGAGCATTGTGGGCCCAAACCCAGCCCACACAGTATCGGCTGGACCTGGGCCGATGCCTTTCTGATGAAAGCCTGCTGGGTTCGTTTGATCCGGGATCGACCTTCGTGAGGTTGAGAAGTGCAGGCTTGCACCGTTTATTTTAAGGCAATGGTTTGCCAATTATAGGAGGACAATTTATCAAAAGGACACAAAATTAACTAACATGGATAGTTCTATGTATTTAAAGACATGCTAACCTTATAAAACCTAAGATACAACCTACTGCATTGGGGACCCTTTTATCTATCAGCCTACATATACAAACTAACATTCAATCACCATATATTGATATCTACTGGGCACACAGGCTACCTTCAGTATCTAAACAAGAATGTAAACTATTATACATTAAATGAGGTTCAATATAACAGTCTATGTACGAAATAAACAACTTCAGCTCTTCTCTTTTATATTCATGCTTAAACTCTCAAGTTACATTGGCACTGTTAATCGCGTACCTGGTATAGCAAAGCAGAAGAAGAAGGAGAATTGTCAGCTGAGGGGTATGAAGCAAATACAACAACAGCAGATAAACAGCAATAACACAGCAACAATCCAACAACCACAAATGTTTTCCACAGCCCACAAACAACCAGCAATATTTCCCAGAACAAAGAAAACCAGCAAATAGTCGAGCACCAAATGAGCAATCCCAGGAAAGAGTGATGAAACAACAGCAATACCAGAGTATTCAATGCAGCAACACCAACAGTTCAACAATCACAAGCAGCTCAGTCAATGCAAACCACAGAACTTGGCCGAGACAGCTTGACCAATATGAACTCTTATACAACTTTTCAGACAGTGTTTGGTTACAGTGTTTACTGGAAATTAACTTATGTTTTCAGTCTTTTTCTTTAAACTCACAAGACCTCTCCTCAGACTAAAAATTTTCCAGCCTTTTGTTTTCTCTTTTTCTGAAGACTAAAAGTCCAGCCCTGTTTAAGTTCTCAAATGGCTTATTTATAAGCCAAAAACCAGTGCAGTTAAGCTGCCTTTTTTGCTGCAACTTGCAGCCTGCCCATACTCTTTAAAGCCCATGCCTAAGCATCTTTTGGTGTCAGCCCCCTTTATTCCCACGCCTGGTTTTGTTTAATCAGGAGTTATGGGCATCATTTTTTATTCAATTTAAGTCCCATACTCTTATGTCTTGTTCCCCATTGGCATTAATTTAATCCCAAATTAGTACCCTACTTGTCAGCTCATTTAAACTAATCATTTTTGTTCTTTGCAAACCCCAGACTACCCCTGTTAAACCCTGGTTATCACTGTCTTGACCCTTTGCAGCATCAGGGCATTTTTGAACTGATGAAAGTTCAAATTCAGGACTGCCTAGACTGAACCTTTCAGTCATTTTTCAATGCAAACAAACTATTTCAAACAATGCTGGGGCCTTCAATCAGTGGCAAAGTATCAATTAGTCATGCGACATTATTAGCTCGTTTGATTCATTAGTTATAGAAACTAATCAACGACATTTATCGAGTCGACTATACTAATTATAGCAGGTAATAATCAGTCGCTCACATAAACAATATGTTCAGGGACCTAAAGGGCATCAGACAATTTTGTGTTCAATTACTGGGAACCTATATAAGTTTACTCATTTGACGACTAATCTAATCGAACATGTTCATCACAGAATACATTCAAATCATACACAGAAAACAATTGACCAAATAAAAGGTCTTTACAGAGATGAAAGAAATCCAAAAAAAATAACAAAATAACAACCAAACACAAAGAGATATGCTGACAACTTATTTAGAAATAAAACAAAAGAAAGGAAAACTTACCAAAATGTTTAAATCAAACAGACCCAAATCTGATTCAACTTCGAATTTTTGAGGCCGAACAAACTTTAATCAGGGTGTTCTCACATGAGAACACCTTGATTAAGGTCTATTAGACCTCAAACCCATGTCAAAACTGGCCGGGTTCCCCAGGTGCATGTGTTTCAAGTTCTGGATTTCCAGATCTGGATTTTTAGGAGTTGTGGGTAGATTCGAACCAAACCAAGCTTGGTTTGGTCACGAGGAAGGTCAGGGGAGTGTTTGGTATGAAGATGGGATGGTTTGGCATAGATCCGGGTTCGACTCAAATCTTCAAATGAAGATTCGAGACGAACGGAAGTGATTCGAGGCTCGTGGTTAGTGGATTTGTGTTCAGGATAGTGAGGTGGTCCTAGGGTGTTCAGGAGGTGGCCACCGGCGTCCATGCCGCCGGGTTCTGGTGAAAGGGAAGCTAGGGCGGCTGCTAGGGTTTGGGGGGGCTTCAGTGTTTGGATGAAGACGATGAGTGGGGGGGTTAGAATAGGGGGCGTGGGGTGTGATAGGAGGCTTATATACGGGGAGGCTGATTCAATCCTGGCCGTTGGATTGATTAAAATTGATGGCCAGGATTGGGGAGGCTAGACCATACGGTGCCGTTTGGCTAATCAAGGGGTCGGTCAAAAACGGGAATGGGTCGGGTCATGAGGGCTAATAAGGGCCATCGGATCAATGGAAATGAACGGCCCAGATTAACCGTCCCTGAAACGACGTCGTTTCAGGAGGTGCCTGGGCAGGCCTGGTCTGGACCGGACTTGTGCTGGTTTGGGCCCATTTTTTTTGTTTTATTTCCTGGGCCTAACCCGTTTTTCAATCCCTCTTTTTGTTTTCTATTTTATTTTTTCTTTTAAAACAAAAAATGAAATAACAAACAATAAAATAATGAAATTAAAACCAACAACAATGCAACATTTTAACACAATTATCACAAAAAATATTTCGGTAAGTTAACTAAAAGCCTAGAACGAATGATGCACATATATTTTTTGAATTTTCTTTTACTGACCGAATTATGGTTTAGTCACCCTGACATGCATATTTTGTATTTTGTTTGTTAATGATTAAATGCAAAATGGACAGATCCACAAATGACTAACAACACATGTCACGAAAAACTCGAACAATTGTACAGCGAAATCATTTGTCACTATTTTTATTTTCTTTTGGAGCGATTGTTCGTAAAGCAAAAATCACGTGCTTACAGCTGCCCCTCTTTGCACGAAGACACGAAGGGTTTTCGCGCAAAGATAAGCGAGCAATTTTTGCCCGTCCGAATACTCCGTGTGAAGCATTTTTGAAAAAGATTTGACCGAACCTTTGCTTCAGAGGGTTCCTACATATCCTGGGCTGAAAACAGGAATCAGGTCAATGTAGTTCGGGAAATTTGGTAGCTGGGACTACCGTGTGACTGTAGTGCTTGTTGTTGTTGTTGTGCGCTGTTGTATGCTGATGTAGGATGCTACTGCTCAACCGATCTCCCTATTACATTGCTCAAAGGAAAACAAGAAGCTAAGCTAAACTGAGGATCCTGAATCTCATCCATCTTCAACTTGTTCTTGTTGCCTTGCTTTCTTGTCGGCTACCACTTTCCTCCGATGCCTTTATCTTGTGACTTTGGGAGATGATGCTGGTCCTTTGCTGACGTTTGAATGCCAGTTTCATCACTTTGCTTGATCCGCTGGGGACACGACTTTCTTCTTTAAATTTTCCAATGGTTTCTTCAGTGGTATGTTTCTTCATCAGCATCGTCATACTGGGCATGCTACAACGCTCCCAAACTGCTTCTTTTGAGATGCGTTCCTTTTTCCTTTTGAATTGCGCGCTTGCCTCTGCAGTTGTCTGCTTCTTGGTGCTGGGGATTTTATGGTTTCCTGCTTGGGGATCTTTGTTGTAACCTTCCGTCTTCAGGTGGGGCTACTGATTCCAAACTCTAGAGCTAAAAGTATTCCCACATTATACTGGTGGGCGACCTAGAACTTAAATGTATTCCCGCATTATACTGGTGGGCGACCTAGAACTTAAATGTATTCCCGCATTATACTGGTGGGCGACCTAGAACTTAAAATGTATTCCCGCATTATACTGGTGGGCGACCTAGAACTTAAAATGTATTCCCGCATTATACTGGTGGGCGACCTAGAACTTAAATGTATTCCCGCATTATACTGGTGGGCGACCTAGAACTTAAATGTATTCCCGCATTATACTGGTGGGCGACCTAGAACTTAAAAGTATTCCCGCATTATACTGGTGGGCGACCTAGAACTTAAAAGTATTCCCGCATTATACTGGTGGGCGACCTAGAACTTAAAAGTATTCCCGCATTATACTGGTGGGCGACCTAGAACTTAAATGTATTCCCGCATTATACTGGTGGGCGACCTAGAACTTAAAAGTATTCCCGCATTATACTGGTGGGCGACCTAGAACTTAAAAGTATTCCCGCATTATACTGGTGGGCGACCTAGAACTTAAATGTATTCCCGCATTATACTGGTGGGCGACCTAGAACTTAAAAGTATTCCCGCATTATACTGGTGGGCGACCTAGAACTTAAAAGTATTCCCGCATTATACTGGTGGGCGACCTAGAACTTAAAAGTATTCCTGCATTATACTGGTGGGCGACCTAGAACTTAAAAGTATTCCCGCATTATACTGGTGGGCGACCTAGAACTTAAATGTATTCCCGCATTATACTGGTGGGCGACCTAGAACTTAAATGTATTCCCGCATTATACTGGTGGGCGACCTAGAACTTAAAAGTATTCCCGCATTATACTGGTGGGCGACCTAGAACTTAAAAGTATTCCCGCATTATACTGGTGGGCGACCTAGAACTTAAAAGTATTCCCGCATTATACTGGTGGGCGACCTAGAACTTAAAAATATTCCCGCATTATACTGGTGGGCGACCTAGAACTTAAAAGTATTCCCGCATTATACTGGTGGGCGACCTAGAACTTAAATGTATTCCCGCATTATACTGGTGGGCGACCTAGAACTTAAAAGTATTCCCGCATTATACTGGTGGGCGACCTAGAACTTAAATGTATTCCCGCATTATACTGGTGGGCGACCTAGAACTTAAATGTATTGAAATTGTTTCCCCGTTCTTCCGAGAAAATTTTCGACAATCGGCAGAAAATTTTCTGCCCCGGTTTTTGGTGACTTCCATGGCGGTGCATCTTGCTGCCATCATCAATCCTTTGTTTTCCTGCAGCAGACAAAAGGATCTAATCAGTTTTAATCGTGGTGGTAGAGGGTGCCTTTCTGGCGAGCAATTTTTCTCTCTCCCCCTTTTCTTGCTCTTTGTCCCCATAATTGGTTGGCGGGCAAAGTTGCCTGTTGGGGGTCTCTAGCCTGCTGGGGATTGGTTTTCAATTTATCCCCTTTTCTGCTTTCTTTTAAAACACATGATGTGGGAGTCTGCTTCTAACTCCCGAAACCACTCCCTTTTGGAGCTTACTTCTTCCAACATTTCCGAGCACAATCCCTGCATTGCCTGGGGCCGGCCTTTAAGACTGTTTGTATTATCCTGCATTGGATGAATTCCCCTTCGGTTTCTGGTAGTAAGCTTTGACAAATCCTTTAAAGACACATTTTAGGAAAAGAAATAAAGATATGGAAAAGAGAAAATCTTTCTGAACCAATATTTTGTGGGAGGAGACAATCAAAAGAACTTATCTGGAGGACACAACTGGTCCCCGTGATCACGACGTGCACCATAGATTCCCGACCCAGTCTATTTGTATCAATCGATTTGCCCGATGGTCTGACTTGCTGGGGATGATAAATGGATGTTCATCCTATTGCGAATGTGGTAGTTTTGCTGATCTGTCTCGTCGCCTCATAGTGCCCTTCGAGGGGTTTTCACTGATGAGACTCTCTCTTTTCTCTCATCTCCCGGCGCCTTATGGTGCCTGTGAGGGTTTTCACCAATAAGACTCTCTCATTTCATATCCCTCATCTTACATCGCCTCTCGGTGCCTGCGAAGGTTTTCACCGATGAGACTCTCTCATTTTATTTCTTTCGAGGAATCGGGGCGTTGTAGATACGACCCTCTCTTCTGGAGACTCCTTTAGCTATCAATTCATTCCCAGTCTTACGATCCTCTTCTTTGCTGGGGATTGGTGTAATATTCTCGGTCTTATTTACCTGACTCGACATATTTTGAACATTGATCGGGAGGTCTTTTGGACGTTGAATGTTGGTTCTGGTGTGGAGTTAAAGAAAGGCTATGAAAAAATGAAAATAATTTGATGGGTGATGTGCTACAACTTTTGGAATCAAACCTTTGTTGGAATTTTAAAACATAATTTCTGCCCCAGGTTTCTTGCTTGGGGAATTTATTTTTTATACTTATGTTGCGCTATGTGCGTTACGCACGCTTTACGCACACTATGTACATTATGCATCCTATATTCACTATGATGCATACTATGACCGAGCCGTGAGGCGCCTACGTATCCTCTTTGAGGAATCAGGTCAAACGTAGTTCCCACGGTTTTGTATTTCTTGATTTTTCTTTTCTTTCTTTTCATTTTCTTTTCCTTTTTTCATGTCTTTTTCTTTTCTTTTCTTTTCTTTTTCTTCTTTTTTTTCTTTTTTTCGTATCTTTCCCATTAGTGATTCCAAAAGAGGGGTATTGAAAGAATTTGCTTAAGGCTCAAAGGGGGAAGCAAGGGTTAAACAGTGTTTGGGTAGAAGAAAGAATTGCCTCCGTCATCTCATTATCCAATAAATGCCAAATACAAACAAACAAACCGAATAATTGCCATACTTAAAGAAATTACGCATAATATCTCTTGACTGCATCTGAATTGATAGCCATGTCGACACATCTACCTTCGACATCTGTCAAACACAAAGCACCGTTGGACAATATTCTGGTCACGATATAAGGCCCTTGCCAATTTGGGGCGAATTTGCCTTTTGCCTCGACCTGATGTGGGAGGATCTTCTTTAATACCTGCTTCCCTACTTCAAACTTCCTGGGGCGCACCTTTTTATTATACGCTCTTGCCATTCTCTTCTGGTACAGCTGACCATGGCACACTGCTGCCAATCTTTTCTCATCTATCAGGCTCAACTGTTCCAAGCGAGCTTTGATCCATTCATCATCATCAATTCCGGCTTCAGCGACAATTCGGAGGGACGGAATTTCGACCTCCGCTGGTATCACGGCCTCAGTTCCATACACCAACAAATAAGGAGTTGTGCCTATGGAAGTCCGGATGGTAGTGCGGTAACCCAACAAAGCAAAGGGTAATTTCTCGTGCCATTGTCTGGACCCTTCCGCCATTTTTCGCAGTATCTTCTTGATATTCTTATTGGCTGCTTCGACCGCTCCATTCGCCTTGGGACGATATGGGGTGGAATTGCGGTGTGTAATCTTAAATTGTTGGCATACCTCTCTCATCAAGCTGCTATTAAGATTCGCACCGTTATCCGTGATGATCACTTTTGGGATCCCAAATCTACAGATGATATGGGAGTGAACAAAGTCCACCACTGCCTTCTTAGTTACTGATTTGAAGGTTTTAGCCTCAACCCATTTGGTGAAGTAATCAATGGTCACTAGAATGAACCTATGACCGTTGGACGCTGCTGGCTCAATGGGCCCAATGACATCCATGCCCCATGCTACAAACGGCCAGGGTGCTGACATCGTATGTAACTCTGTTGGCGGAGAGTGAATCAAGTCTCCATGTATCTGGCACTGATGGCATTTCCTCACGAAAGTGATACAGTCGTGTTCCATGGTGAGCCAATAACACCCTGTTCGAAGGATTTTCCTTGCCAATACATATCCACTCATGTGTGGCCCACAAACTCCAGCATGTACTTCTGCCATAACCGTTGTTGCCTGCCTGGCGTCTATGCATCTGAACAATCCCAGATCCGGGGTTCTTTTGTACAATATTCCCCCACTGAGGAAGAAACCATTCGACAAACGCCGGAGGGCTCTTTTTGGTCTCCAGAGGTATGTTCTGGATATATCCCCATCCTGAGGTATTCCTTGATATCATGAAACCAGGGTTCGCCATCTGCTTCTTCTTCTATGGCGTTGCAGTAGGCGTGCTGATCACGGACCTGGATGTGTAGAGGATCAACATACATTTTGTCAGGGTGGTGCAGCATTGATGCCAAGGTGGCCAAGGCATCCGCAACCTCATTGTGAACTCTCGGGATGTGTTTGAACTTCACCGATCGAAATTGCTTGCTCAGATCATGCAAGCATTGTCGGTATGGTATGAGCTTTAGATCTCGTGTTTCCCATTCACCCTGAATTTGATGTACCAAGAGGTCCGAGTCTCCCAAGACCAAGACGTCTTGGACATCCATGTCGGCAGCCAGGCGCAGACCCAGAATGCAAGCCTCATATTCGGCCATATTGTTAGTGCAATAGAAGCGCAGTTGAGCCGTAACAGGATAATGTCGTCCTGTTTCAGAAATGAGTATTGCTCCTATTCCAACCCCTTTTGCGTTCGCAGCTCCATCGAAGAAAAGCTTCCAACCCGGTTCCTCAGGTAATTCCAACTCATTCGTATGCATCACCTCTTCGTCAGGAAAATACGTTCTTAAGGGCTCGTATTTTTCATCAACGGGATTCTCTGCCAAATGGTCTGCCAGTGCCTGGGCTTTCATGGTCATCCTCGTTACGTAGATGATATCAAATTCTGTGAGCAGAATTTGCCATTTTGCCAACCTTCCCGTGGGCATAGGTTTCTGAAAGATATACTTCAACGGGTCCAAACGGGATATGAGATAAGTAGTATACGAAGACAGGTAGTGCTTCAATTTCTGAGCTACCCAAGTTAGGGCGCAACACGTTTTCTCGAGTTGAGTGTACTTGACCTCATGCACTGTGAATTTCTTGCTAAGATAGTAGATGGCCTGCTCCTTCCTTCCTGTGTCATCATGTTGCCCCAGTACACAACCAAATGAATTTTCTAAAACCGTCAGGTAAAGGATTAGAGGTTTCCCGGGCTTAGGCGGGACCAATACGGGTGGATTAGATAGATACCCTTTGATTTGGTCGAAAGCCTCCTGACACTCTGTCGTCCAACCTACTGCAGCATCCTTTCTCAGTAGCCGAAATATGGGCTCACAAGTTGCTGTGAGTTGAGCGATGAACCTGCTGATGTAATTGAGTCTACCCAGCAAACTCATTACCTCTGTTTTGTTCCTTGGCGGTGGCAAGTCTCGGATGGATTCAATTTTGGATGGGTCTAACTCAATCCCCCGTCGACTGACGATGAAGCCTAGCAACTTTCCTGATGGAACCCCGAATGCGCATTTGGCCGGGTTAAGCTTGATATCATACCTCCGGAGTCTTTGGAAAAATCTCCTTAGGTCTGCTACATGGTCCTCCTGACGCCAAGATTTGATGATCACATCATCGACGTACACCTCAATTTCCTTGTGTATCATGTCATGAAACACCGCAGTCATTGCTCGCATGTACGTTGCCCCGGCGTTCTTTAACCCGAATGGAATTACCCGATAGCAGTAGGTTCCCCATGGCGTAATAAACGCTGTCTTCTCAGCATCCTCTTCGTCCATTAGGATCTGATGATAACCCGCATAGCAATCCACAAAGGATCCGATCTCGCGCCCAGCGCAATTATCGATCAGGATATGAATGTTGGGTAACGGGAAATTGTCCTTGGGACTTGCTTTGTTGAGGTTGCGGTAGTCGACGCACACCCTGATTTTTCCATCCTTCTTTGGGACTGGTACCACATTGGCCAACCACTCGGGATATCGAGTGACCCGAATGACCTTCGATTGCAACTGTTTGATCACTTCTTCTTTGATTTTTACACTCATTTCTGTTTTAAATTTCCTTAGTTTTTGCTTGACCGGAGGGTATGCCGGGTCAGTGGGTAGTTTGTGAACCACTAAATTGGTGCTCAATCCAGGCATATCATCATAGGACCATGCAAAAACATCTTTGAATTCCCTGAGAGTTTCGATCAATTCTGCTTTGACATTCGGCTCAATGTGGATGCTAATTTTGGTCTCTTGGATGTTATCAGCGTCTCCTAGGTTCACGGCCTCAGTGTCATTTAGGTTAGGCTTGGGTTTCTCTTCAAATTGGCACAGTTCTCGATTTATTTCTTCGAAGGCTTCCCCTTCGTCACATTCAGATTCATCGTCACAAACGACCTTTTGCATCATTGAGTCGGTTTCAGATTGATTTATTAGACTAGGTCGAAGATCCGCTGTGCATGCCATGTCATTAGGACCAGTAAAAAGAGAACTGTTCAGAAAGAAAAAGAACAAAACAAGAAATCAAAACGGGACAAAAGAAAAGAACTTTATTAAATTTGCAGGATAAAAGGGGTTCACACTTTTACAAAACGAAAGTAAAATTGGGATTACACCCTTGAATAATCCGATCAAACAAACAAACAAACAAAACATTAATCAAAGCCTACTACCAAGACTCCCCTCGGACAGGAAGAGGAGTAACCGTCCAATTGTTGGTCTTGGCCTCAGGCCCCACAAATTGTATCTCTGCTCTGCTGGAACCTTCTCCAGCTTCCACCATACTGACATCCGCAAATAGCCTCTCACGACTCTGATTCAGGTCTTCACTTATGCCGATCAAAGGTCCTCGAATCTTTGGGATCGCTGACCCCTTGGCACTAGCTTTAACAAAAGACCTTGAGAGGCGTGGTACTGGTTTAGGCAGAGACCAGACTCTCTTCTTCATTTTTCGCGCTTGCTTCCTGTCTGCTGCGGTTGGTTTGAACCCCAACCCGAAAGTTTCCAGATTCTTAGGAAGGGAGACAGGTTGGACTATCCCTTGAAGTTCAACTCCCAGGCCTTTTCCCGGCACAAACCCATTACCCAGCATTTCTGATACCATCATGACTGTTGCGGCAGTCACCCTAGGGTGCGGGATGATTTCTCCTTCAGAAATTTTGTTGGCCGACCCTGTATCGAGAATCTGGTAGACCCAGGGACCCTTGTCATCAGTGGTCTCTATGAAAGGCACAATGGTTCCGCCCATGGTGCATGTTGTATCCTCGCCGTGCAACACGACCTCTTGTCTTTCCCACTCGAACTTCACTGTCTGATGTAGGGTGGAAGGCACCGCTTTAGCTGCATGAATCCAAGGTCGTCCTAACAGCAAGTTGTAAGATACCGTGGCGTCCAATACCTGGAATTCCATGGTAAACAGGACCGGGCCAATGGTCAGTTCAAGTACAACATCCCCCACAGTGGCTGTTCCGTTTCCGTCAAACCCCCGGACACAGATGCTATTCTCCCGGATTCTTCCACGGTCAATCTTTAACTGGTCCAGGGTGGCTAATGGACAAATATTGGCGCTTGAGCCGTTATCCACCAATACTCAGGTTACCACCGAGTCTTCACATTTGACAGCTAGGTATAGAGCTTTGTTATGCTCCGTACCTTCCACCGGCAGGTCATCATCTGAGAATGTCACTCTGTTCACCTCGAAAATCTTGCTAGCAATGGTTTCCAGGTGGTTTACAGAAATCTCACTGGGTACATGGGCCTCGTTCAATATCTTTAACAGGGCCCGACGATGTTCCTCGGAATGGAGGAGTAATGACAATAGTGAGATCTGGGCAGGTGTTTTTCTCAGCTGCTCAACCACAGAATAGTCTTGTACTTTCATCTTCCTCAGGAAGTCTTCAGCCTCTTCTTCTGACACTGGCTTCTTGGTTGCCACTGGGTTGGTTTTTCTTAACTCCACCGGAGCAAAGCATCGACCTGATCGAGTCAGCCCTTGCGCTTCACAACTGACTTCTTCCACCTGTTTTCCTTGGTATGTCACCACTGCTTTTTCATATTTCCAGGGCACAGCCCTGCTGTCAAGCATTGGCAGTTGGACCACCGGCTTTATGGTCACCCGTTCTCTACATACCCCTTTCAACATGACTGCCGGTGTGGGCAGGATCCCTGGTATTACCAACTTGCTTGGCTCGGGTTTGCTTGCTATGACGGACGGGCTCTTCCCCCATATTACTACCGGCTTGACGCCTTCTCCCTGCGACTGTACATTTGTTTCTCCACTGGTTACGACTTCTTTTGGGGCAGCTTGGATCATCATCACTGTTTGTGAGGGTTTTCTTAATTCTCCTCCCTCACACACCAACTCAATCATGTGAGTTTCGTGGTGCGCTGGCAGTGGGTTTTGGTTGATGTTAGGAGCCTCTGGTGTCTGGACCTCGATCTTATTGGTGTCAATAAGATCCTGTATGGCATGCCTTAACTTCCAGCACTTCTCGGTATCGTGCCCGAGCATCCCTGAACAGTATTCACAACTGATTGAACGATCCAAATTCTGAGGCGGGGGATTTGGTTCCCGAGTATGGACAGGACTAACCAAACCCAATTGTCGCAGCTTGTGGAACACAGCGGTGTAGGTTTCTCCCAATTCGGTGAAGGTTCTTTGCTTCCGCAACCTGTCATTCCTAGCATCTGGATTTCCCCGGAAACCTGCCCCTGAAGGATTTCTATATGCCCTTGGTGGAGGGTAAGTGTTTTGTGGTGGTGCACATATGTTCTGGGGAGCCGGTGCGCGCCATTGTGGGCGAACCGGAGGCTGAGTGTATACCTGGGCTTGGTGTACGGAACAATGTGGTTCTCGAGGTGGATAGAAATTTTGTGGTGGGTTGTATGGGTAGTTTGACCTGTGAGGCCTGGGTTGGTTGTAGTGTGGCCTGCCAGCCCTGGACCAACTGCCTGCCTCGATCGTGGCAACCTCTTCTTTCTTTCTTCTTAACGCACCTCCCGTGCCGCTTTGAATAGCCTGGGTTGTGGCCTTAAGTGCCGAATAGTTTAAGATCTTGTCCGACCTCAAACCTTCTTCTATCATGACCCCTATTTTGACCACCTCGTTGAAAGATTTTCCAACCGTTGTCACCAAGTGACCAAAGTAGGTTGGATCCAATGTCTGCAAAAAGTAGTCTACCATCTCTCCCTCTCTCATGGGAGGATCGACCCTAGCTGCTTGTTCTCTCCAGCGGAACCCGAACTCGCGAAAACTTTCCCCGGGTTTCTTCCCAGTTCTCAGTAACGTGAGACGGTCAGGAACTATCTCCAGATTGTACTGGAAATGACCTGCAAAAGCCTGCGCCAGGTCATCCCACGTGTACCACCTGCTGAAATCCTGCCTGGTATACCATTCCAGTGCAGATCCGCTCAGACTTTGGCCGAAATAAGCTATCAAAAGCTCATCCTTGCCTCCTTCCCCTCTCATTTTGCTACAGAATCCCCGCAAATGTGCCATGGGATCACCGTGCCCTTCATATAAATCAAACTTGGGCATCTTGAACCCAGCCGGGAGTTGGACATCTGGGAAAGGGCACAGATCTTTGTATGCCACGCTGACTTGATTGCCCAGCCCGTGCAAGTTCCTGAAGGATTGCTCCAGGCTTTTGAACTTTCTTAACACTTCATCCTGTTCGGGGGCCTTAACCAGCTTCTCAACCTCTGCCGGTACTTCCAACTGTGGATTGTAAGCCTGTGGTTCGGGTGCATGGAATGTAGGCTCAGGGGGATAGTATTGGGTGTCGTGAGCCTGAAACAATGGCTCACTGGTCGTTCGCTGCAAAGGGGCTGATGCAGGTCCCACAAAAATGGGAATATTGGGTGTTGGGAGAGGTTGATGGGGTGGTGGAGCTTGGGAGTCATGAGGGCTTCTTTCTTGATGATAGAGGGGATTTGGGCGGCTTGTGGAAGGGCCAGAGTGAGGGTACTCCGGCACGTGTCCCACTGTCTCAGGGCTCTTTTGCGTTTTGGCCAGGGCTAGCTGCATTGCATGCATCTCTAGTCCCATCCTTTCAATCTTTTCCATTGCCTCTTTTAGCAACTGGCTCATCGGCCTTTCTTCCTCATTACTATTCTCTGAAGTAGTCATGCTTGTTGCTACCGGTCCTTTGGATCTGGTTTGGTATGAATGTGTTGCCAGAATTCTTTAACAACTAACTGTCTGGTATCAGACAACAACAAACTTTGTTAGTGTTAGAGCTTAACAGATTTGATCATAACACATAGAGGATGCAATGCACCTAGGCAGTTAATCGTTTCTACATGCTTTGCCTCAAACAACATACGTCATCCCGGTTTGCTCATTCATCCCTTTTTAAAGTACTTTGGGAAACCCTGTGTTTTATTTTGTATTTTTATTTTTATTTATTAAAAGCGGTCGAATCTTATGGGGATTGCCTACGTATCACGTCCCCGCGTGAATCAGACCAGGCGTAGTTCTGCCTTAAAGTAAAGAAACACACAATTCTTGTGAAATCATTGAATTCATTCTCAAAATTTTGCTATTACAAATTACATCAAGCAAGGAATAGCAATAGTACAGACTCCACGGTTTTAAACTCGGTTTAACGAAAAAGAAAACAACATATGGAAAAACAACCAAAGCCAAATAAACAGGACTTGACCAAAACTAATTCTCCAATTTAAGGGGCCGCGAGGCATCATCCGGCCTTTCCGCGGCTCTAGGTGTAAGGTCTCTTTGCAAGCTCTTCAACTCGTTCATAATCCGGCGGACGCAGCCCATGATGGAAACAAGGAGGGTCTTCTGAGGTGTTCGCTCATATGCCAAGCATTTCATGTAGATGTAATGCCCTATTTCATCAATCCTTCCCCGGATGTTGTCCCTTTCTGTGAACAAATGCCTTATCTGTTGGTTCTTCAATCCCAGTGTTTGCGCATTGTTGGCAAGCTGATCCTGGAACATCTCCATTTGCCTTTCCATTCTGGTCATTGCATTGTAATATTGCCTTCTGTCGGCTTGGGCATTTCGTGTTTGCTTGAGGATCCTTTCTCGAAGAGAGGCATTCGTTTCCCTTAATGTCCCGATGCTCAGTTCATACTCCCTTATGACTTGTTGCAGGCGCTGCCTCCGAGCCATCGCACCCTTTGCCCACTTGGTTTGCAATTTTGCTGTGCTGGCCCTGGCTTTTTCCAAATCTTCCTGGCATTCCGCAACCTGATCTTTTAACCCTGCTATCAATCTTTTATCTGCCCAGCTTCCTAGCTGGCTATTAGCCTCTTTTTTCATTCTCCGGATCTGAGCTTTGAGGATCTCGCCTTCTCTGATTAACTTGTTATTTTCTCCCTTGTGGGCAGCAGACTGTAATTGGCACTCAAACTTCATATCCTGAACTTGTTGCTTCAGTTTGCCTGCTTTGACAAGATATTCCTGCTCTTTGGCCAACCAGCCCCACTGTTCTTGTGAAGATTTGGCAAATTCTTGCAGGTGAGGTCTTTTGGTCGGTCTTCCAGATGATGTCTCCCCTTTGTACCAGGCCTGATACCCGGGCGAAACTTCCCCTTTTGCCCGATTCATTACACAAGTATTTGCTTCTAAGTATTGACATTGGCTCCAAATTTGACGAACCCTTGCTTCAGGAAACTGGCCGTCGGGACTGATCTCGATTACCTGGATGCTCAGATCCTCGTCTTTCGGCACTATCTGATACCTCCCAAGTTGCCTTAAAACCCGATGCGGCGCGTATGGTTGAATACTTTTAAGTCCCATTAAGAGAAAATGGGGCCTGGCTGCTGGCATGTATATGACTTCGTCGATCGGTAGCCACCCTAGCGCCCACTGTATTTGACTGGCGTTGAGGGTATGGAAATATGAGGTCCATGCTATAACTCCTTCTGGTAGGTAGGTTTCATCAACTCTGGTATAGAACTCCTCTATGCAGGTCTTTCCAGCGGATCCATGGCTCAGAAACTGGGCTCGGTGACATAGGTGTTCGATCATCCACATTTGCAACAACAAATTGCAACCCTCGAAAAAGCTTCCTCCGGCTTTGCAAGAAGTGAGTGCCCGGAATATATCAGATACTATCATGGGCGCCAACGTACTATCACTCTGTGTGAGCAACGTACTGACGACCCCTGCTATCTTTATGTCAATATTCCCATCTTTTCTTGGGAATACTAGTAGTCCTAAGAAAGTTATCATGAAAGCAATTCGTCTATGTTCTTCCCACTTTTGGCGATTACCTTTGCTGCACAACTGGTTTTCTGGCTTGTCGAATCCTCCTATGTGACCATATCTTTGATATATGAAACTCATGCTGCAAAAACCTTTTGCTAAGTCAGGGTTATGAATTGTTCTGACTATCTTTAAGGAGTCCAGGAACCGGTGTATTGCTACAGCTCTTGGAGCAATCAGATATTTGTGCCTCAAAGGAGTCTCAGTGCTGCCGATATACCCTGCTATTTCTTCTAAAGTTGGGGTGAGTTCAAAATCTGAGAAACGGAAGACATTGTGCGCAGGATCCCAATGGGGGACTAGTGCCCTTATGATATCTCCTCGTGGCCTGATATCCAACAAACTCGTGAGGCCTTTCAGATACTTCTTGATTTCGTCACGCCCCTCTTTGCCCAAATCATTCCACCAGAGCCGCAATTGGAGGGGAATTTTATTCATGATTGAAAAGGGTTCATTCGGAATCGTGCTCATTCTGCACATTTATTAATAAGATTTTAACAAACGACACTTATCCTGATAAAAACAAAAATATATGCGATTTTTTTGTGAATTTTGAATTTTCGAATTTTCGTATATATATATAAAAACTTTCTAAAGAAGTCAATAACGAAAAATATTTTGGATTTTTGTTTCGAAAACTGGGAGCCTGAAAGGACTTTTCTAGACCTTTAGCAAGATAAATACTTTTGCCACAACTAAAGATATATATACATTTGAAGTAAAGCAAAACTTTTGAATTTTTCATATATATATATATACATATATTTGCAACAAATAATAAAAGTAAAGACAACACAAGACTCTTTTTTATTATTATTTTCATAAAAAAAACCATTTTAAAAATAAGATCTTTTTTTTTTTTTTGATTTTTATGACAAGACAAACTCTATATTTCTATTGATATTTTTTTTTTTTTTGAAAAACCGAACAACGACTTCTTTTTTCAAAATTTTGGCAGAGTTTTGACAATAAACAATCAATTCCTAACCGTTATTTCCCCCTTTTTTTCACAATATTCCAAATATTCAAACACCGGTCAGCATGCGGGCATGAGACAAATAAATGCACGAAAAACAATAGGATGCGTCAGAATGGCCTTTTCACATCAGGTTGCTAGTCCTAGACGGACCCAACCCCTGTGTTGAGTCCCCTAAGTCATATGCAACATGATGCAAATAAGCGTTCCTACTAGGGATCCGGCATGAAGTCACGTTATTCTATGTTCAAAACCTGGGTCGGTGTTCTAGACAGTGTACCCGAGCGGACAACTCGAGTTGAGGAAGGAGCTCCTTTCCGGGAACCAAAAGGCCAGCCGGCTTAGAAACTTTCCGAGCCTCTTTTATTTAGGGTATGACACTAACAGAATAGGGAGTCTCAACCAGTGAGCACATCCCCGGAGGTAAGAAGAGAAAGGTTTCGGCACAGTTTATATACAGTTCAAATAATATCAAAGCAGTAAAAGCAGCATTTAGCACATTAGGCTCAGGACATGTAATAATCAGATAATAAATAAAGCCAAATAATAACAATTATTCTAAGCTCGAATTCTTAACCCTGAACCAGTGGTTCTGGGTTATAATCCCCAGCAGAGTCGCCAGAGCTGTCACACCTCCTTTTTCCGCACCCGAGAGGGTACAAGGAGTTTTTTTCCAATTAAAGGACAATCGAAAGGGGATTTATTTGTTTATTTCAGAGTCGCCACTTGGGAGATTTAGGGTGTCCCAAGTCACCAATTTTAATCCCGAATCGAGGAAAACAGTGACTCTATATTACAGTCCGCGTACCAGAAATCCGGATAAGGAATTCTGTTAACCCGGGAGAAGGTGTTAGGCATTCCCGAGTTCCGTGGTTCTAGCACGGTCGCTCAACTGTTACATTCGGCTTGATTATCTGATTTTATACAAGTGTGAACTTATGTGCAAAATTTAACTTTTAACCGCTTTTATCATTTACTGTTATTTTATAAGACTTGCAACGTCGTGAAAACATATCTCGAACCATGTTACATCAATGCACCCGTGGTTGTTGACATATCTCGACTCGGTTGAGATTTGGATTTGGGTCACATAAATGTGCACCCGAATTAAGGAGAATAAATTATTAAGACGCGCCTAAAGCAACTAGCGTATTGTTGTTTTGGGGAAGGCCGAAAAATTCGCTAAACGGCCTGTCCCGAATTTTAATATATATATACAGTTAGAGGGCCCCGCAGCTGTGTACATTTTTGTTTGACGAGGCTCGTCTCATTCTACTTTTAAAAGGAATTTGTGACGTCATGGACATGCATCTCGAACCACGTCACAATCAATGTACCCGTGATTAGAAATACATTTCGAATCCGTCGAGATTTGGATTTGGGTCACATAAATGCGCACCCGATTTTAAGAAGGTAAAATTATTAAATACGCGCTTAAAGAGGCTATCGCGTTATTATTCTGGGAGGGCCGTGAGGTTTGCTAAACGACCCATCCTGGAAAACTGAATGCTTCGATAATATACATTTAGCGAGGGCCCCGTAGCTTGTGCGTTTTTATTTGTCGAGGCTCATCTCGTTTTTATTTTAAAAGGATATCCTATAGCAACTACGTTTCTTGTCGCATTTGTCTCCATTAGTTGAGAATAAAAAAATGACCCTACTCAATTACATGCTTGCAGGTTATTATAACGGAATTCCGAGTACCTTTGCAGAGTAAGAAAACATGGCCATGCACATGGGCAGCTAATCGAGCATTGTGGGCCCAAACCCAACCCACACAGTATCGGCTGGACCTGGGCCGATGCCTTTCTGATGAAAGCCTGCTGGGTTCGTTTGATCCGGGATCGACCTTCGTGAGGTTGAGAAGTGCAGGCTTGCACCGTTTATTTTAAGGCAATGGTTTGCCAATTATAGGAGGACAATTTATCAAAAGGACACAAAATTAACTAACATGGATAGTTCTATGTATTTAAAGACATGCTAACCTTATAAAACCTAAGATACAACCTACTGCATTGGACCCTTTTATCTATCAGCCTACATATACAAACTAACATTCAATCACCATATATTGATATCTACTGGGCACACAGGCTACCTTCAGTATCTAAACAAGAATGTAAACTATTATACATTAAATGAGGTTCAATATAACAGTCTATGTACGAAATAAACAACTTCAGCTCTTCTCTTTTATATTCATGCTTAAACTCTCAAGTTACATTGGCACTGTTAATCGCGTACCTGGTATAGCAAAGCAGAAGAAGAAGGAGAATTGTCAGCTGAGGGGTATGCGGCAAATACAACAACAGCAGATAAACAGCAATAACACAGCAACAATCCAACAACCACAAATGTTTTCCACAGCCCACAAACAACCAGCAATATTTCCCAGAACAAAGAAAACCAGCAAATAGTCGAGCACCAAATGAGCAATCCCAGGAAAGAGTGATGAAACAATAGCAATACCAGAGTATTCAATGCAGCAACACCAACAGTTCAACAATCACAAGCAGCTCAGTCAATGCAAACCACAGAACTTGGCCGAGACAGCTTGACCAATATGAACTCTTATACAACTTTTCAGACAGTGTTTGGTTACAGTGTTTACTGGAAATTAACTTATGTTTTCAGTCTTTTTCTTTAAACTCACAAGACCTCTCCTCAGACTAAAAATTTTCCAGCCTTTTGTTTTCTCTTTTTCTGAAGACTAAAAGTCCAGCCCTGTTTAAGTTCTCAAATGGCTTATTTATAAGCCAAAAACCAGTGCAGTTAAGCTGCCTTTTTGCTGCAACTTGCAGTCTGCCCATACTCTTTAAAGCCCATGCCTAAGCATCTTTTGGTGTCAGCCCCCTTTATTCCCACGCCTGGTTTTGTTTAATCAGGAGTTATGGGCATCATTTTTTATTCAATTTAAGTCCCATACTCTTATGTCTTGTTCCCCATTGGCATTAATTTAATCCCAAATTAGTACCCTACTTGTCAGCTCATTTAAACTAATCATTTTTGTTCTTTGCAAACCCCAGACTACCCCTGTTAAACCCTGGTTATCACTGTCTTGACCCTTTGCAGCATCAGGGCATTTTTGAACTGATGAAAGTTCAAATTCAGGACTGCCTAGACTGAACCTTTCAGTCATTTTTCAATGCAAACAAACTATTTCAAACAATGCTGGGGCCTTCAATCAGTGGCAAAGTATCAATTAGTCATGCGACATTATTAGCTCGTTTGATTCATTAGTTATAGAAACTAATCAACGACATTTATCGAGTCGACTATACTAATTATAGCAGGTAATAATCAGTCGCTCACATAAACAATATGTTCAGGGACCTAAAGGGCATCAGACAATTTTGTGTTCAATTACTGGGAACCTATATAAGTTTACTCATTTGACGACTAATCTAATCGAACATGTTCATCACAGAATACATTCAAATCATACACAGAAAACAATTGACCAAATAAAAGGTCTTTACAGAGATGAAAGAAATCCAAAAAAAATAACAAAATAACAACCAAACACAAAGAGATATGCTGACAACTTATTTAGAAATAAAACAAAAGAAAGGAAAACTTACCAAAATGTTTAAATCAAACAGACCCAAATCTGATTCAACTTCGAATTTTTGAGGCCGAACAAACTTTAATCAGGGTGTTCTCACATGAGAACACCTTGATTAAGGTCTATTAGACCTCAAACCCATGTCAAAACTGGTCGGGTTCCCCAGGTGCATGTGTTTCAAGTTCTGGATTTCCAGATCTGGATTTTTAGGAGTTGTGGGTAGATTCGGACCAAACCAAGCTTGGTTTGGTCACGAGGAAGGTCAGGGGAGTGTTTGGTATGAAGATGGGATGGTTTGGCATAGATCCGGGTTTGACTCAAATCTTCAAATGAAGATTCGAGACGAACGGAAGTGATTCGAGGCTCGTGGTTAGTGGATTTGTGTTCAGGACAGTGAGGTGGTCCTAGGGTGTTCAGGAGGTGGCCACCGGCGTCCATGCCGCCGGGTTCTGGTGAAAGGGAAGCTAGGGCGACTGCTAGGGTTTGGGGGGGCTTCAGTGTTTGGATGAAGACGATGAGTGGGGGGGGTTAGAATAGGGGGCGTGGGGTGTGATAGGAGGCTTATATACGGGGAGGCTGATTCAATCCTGGCCGTTGGATTGATTAAAATTGATGGCCAGGATTGGGGAGGCTAGACCATACGGTGCCGTTTGGCTAATCAAGGGGTCGGTCAAAAACGGGAATGGGTCGGGTCATGAGGGCTAATAAGGGCCATCGGATCAATGGAAATGAACGGCCCAGATTAACCGTCCCTGAAACGACGTCGTTTCAGGAGGTGCCTGGGCAGGCCTGGTCTGGACCGGACTTGTGCTGGTTTGGGCCCATTTTTTTTGTTTTATTTCCTCGGCCTAACCCGTTTTTCAATCCCTCTTTTTGTTTTCTATTTTATTTTTTCTTTTAAAACAAAAAATGAAATAACAAACAATAAAATAATGAAATTAAAACCAACAACAATGCAACATTTTAACACAATTATCACAAAAAATATTTCGGTAAGTTAACTAAAAGCCTAGAACGAATGATGCACATATATTTTTTGAATTTTCTTTTACTGACCGAATTATGGTTTAATCACCCTGACATGCATATTTTGTATTTTGTTTGTTAATGATTAAATGCAAAATGGACAGATCCACAAATGACTAACAACACATGTCACGAAAAACTCGAACAATTGTACAGCGAAATCATTTGTCACTATTTTTATTTTCTTTTGGAGCGATTGTTCGTAAAGCAAAAATCACGTGCTTACAATCATTACATCAGTGAATTTAGAATGTGTACCTGGATATTAGGACAATAAGAAGAGGAAGAGAAAGAGTATCAGCAGCAGGCAACTAACAGCAACAACAACTTAGCCACAACACAGCAACAACAATGCAGCCCACAGATGATCGAGCATCAAACAGTCAAATCCTAGAAACAGAGTAGAAAAACAACAGCAGGAAGCCCAGAATATTGAATGTAACAGCACCAACAGTTTAACAATCATACACAGTTCGGCAAATAACCAACAACCATTGGCCAAGACAGCTTGGCCAGCTTAAATTCTTATGCTGTTTTCAGACAGTCTTTGTTACAATGTTCTGAGATTTCTTTTTGTTTCTTTCTTTTAGCTTTTTAAGAAAACCTTCTCTCCAGGCTCAAAAATCCTCTCCCCTTCTAATGGAAGGTCTGCCTCTTTTATCGCCTAAACTCAGCACTTTACAGTCTGTTTGACAACTCAGAATTCCCCCCTCCCTGCTATTTTTCCCACTCAGCTATTTAAACTAAACAAAAACTCCCACGAGATTCCCTGACAGCTCCTTTCTATTTGGTTGTTAAAGTGGCCTAATCTCTTATTCATTTAGTAAAGCATGGGTAGCAGGAATATAATCTGACAGCACATGCTGTCCAATTATTTAAATTCCTTAATCAGCTGACCAAGCACATGCTGCCCAAAATCTGAACCAAGTAAACATGCCATCCATTTAAGACCAAAGTCTGAACTGCCATTATAACTTACCCCTAAATGTTTTTTGATTCAAATTGAACAAAATCACTAGGCAACACACTTCAGTTCCTAATGGAATTCAAATACGATCACAGCAGAAACAAACAGCATGAATCAAATTGTTACCATTTAATGGCTGAAACTAATTGACGACATACATCGACTCGACTATATTAATCATGATACATTACAAGCAATCAACCCAACAAAACAACACAAAACAAAGTGTAACAACTCTCTTGGCAATTTGCAACGATACAGGAAAACAGATGGACATTATTGGTTTGACGAATACCAACTGAATTGAAATAAACACACTACCATATGAACTTAACATAACAGAATAAACTAAACAAAAGGTCTTGTATAGATGGGGAGACAAACTGCTAACAGAAATCCCAGGACTAGACAAACAACTAAACATGCTAACAAATTAATCCGAATAACAAAATGGACGATAAAAGAGACAAATGAACAAACCTGGAAAACTTTAAACATAGCTGAACCCAGGCCCGGGCTTGATTTGTTCGTTTAAAGTCGAACAAATCCTAACCGAGGTGTTCTCGACCAAGAGCACTTCGATTAGGGTTTACTAGACTACAAACTTGTCTAAAATTCAAACAGACCCCACGAAATCTTTATGTTCTAGGATTTGACTTTTCCAGATTTGGTTTTTTGGGATTTGTGGGTGGATTCAGACCAAACCAAGCATGGTTTGGTCACGAGAGATGTTAGGGGAGTATCTAGTGTGAATCTGGGGTAGATCGGTGTAGATCGAGTTTTGTCTCGAATCTTCCAATGAAGATTCGAGAAGGTGGAGGAGGATTCGAGCCAAGCTGTTGATGGATTTGGATTCAGGGGGTTGAGGTGCATCAGGGGTGTTAAGGGGGTGGTCACCGGCGTCCATGCCGCCGGGATTAGTGGTGAGGGGAAATGAGGCGGCTAGGGTTCCTAATAGGAGATCTGGGTTCGTGTTTGGGGACGATGGAAGGGGGGTATTCATATAGGGGGCTGGGTAGAGGGTTAGGCTTATCTATGTAACGGGCAATTAGATCCTGGCCGTTGGATGAATCGAGTTTGATGGCCAGGATTTTTCACTTAATACGGAACGACACCGTTTGGCCTTGGTTGGGGGTCGGTCCGAATTGGCTACTGGGTCGCATTTGGAAACGGATTACTGAAAGGGATCCTGGGCCGTTGGATTGGATTGGTTGGAATGGCTGAGATAAGTCGTCCTTGAAACGACGTGGTTTAGGGGTTGAACTACGTCGTTTTTGGTGGCCTGAGGACGGGTCTTGGGCTGGCTGACTTGGGCTGCTTCTAGGCCTCAAAATTTTGAAATAAATAGGCCCAACCCGATTTCTTAAATAATTTGCACTCTTTTATTTTGTTTTCTAATTTTAAAATACAACTAAACTAAAATGAATTTGAAATACCCATTAATCAATACTTAACACAATTATTCACACACATAAAACAAACTTTAAATGGTTAAATTACAACCTAGAATAAAAGATGCATACATATTTTTTGTGAATTTTCTTTTAATGATCGAATTGTGGTTTAATTACCACGACACACATATTTTGTATTTTGTTCGATAATATTAAATACTAAAAAAAAGAACATGGACAGAACCACAAATGACCAACAACACATGTTATGTAAAATCGAAGATTTGTACAGCGAGGTCATTTGTCACTTTTTCTTTTGGAGTGATTGTCCGTGAAGCAAAAATCACGTGCTTACACCAACAATCTATGCGTTGTCATGTACTTGTAGAGGATTACGTGTGACACTTGGGGTATTACTGCCTTAGACCACAATTATTCCTTCTTGAATCATTATTTCTATTTCCCTTTTCAAAGCACGACAATCTTCAATATTGTACCCCTTGGCATTGGAATAGTATTCACACTTTTTAGCAGGGTCAAAACTTCTCGCACGTGGGTCTATATAATTTAGAGAAATAGGTGCAATCATGTCGTAATGCTTTAATCTCTCAAACAAACTTGCATAGGACCCTCCTATTGGTGTAAAATTATATTTCAGCCTTTGTTCCCTTCTACACCCCTGGCTTGAATGTGGGTTATAGGGTACTTGGAAATTTTCTGGAGGCTGGTGGGGATTATGCGGTGCTCGTGCTTGCCTTTTGGAGTGACCCATTGGTTGGACAGATGGCGGACATTATTCGGAGGATAACACTAGGGTGGATTATTTGGAGTTCAGGGATATTCATTGGGTTGGTATTGAGGCTGAATGCGTCTAGCAGGAATGCCCACTGGATCTTATCATTGATAGGGCTCAGCAGCATCTTTTCTATCAACGTGAGGACTGTCCTGAGCAACTTGTTTGTTCCATCTGAACCAGAATTCCCTAAAACTTTCCTTGGGTTTCTTTTCCATCTGCGATAGGGAGGAGCGGTCTGGGACATTGTCTATATTGTTCTAAAAGTGTCGCACAAAATCTTGAGTCATGCCATCCCATGTATGCCACTTACCGACATCTTGACGAGTATGTCATTCCAAAGCTGCCCCAGTCAGGCTCTCACTGAAATACGTCATCAGCAGCTCATCTTTCCCGCCAACATTTCTCATTTCACTACAATAACCCCTCAGGTGGGCTACTGGATCTCCATGCCCATCATACAAATTAAACTTTGGCATCTTAAACCCTTTCAGCTTTCTGGATATCTCATCTTGCTCCACTGTCTTAGCAAGCTTTGTAGTCTCACCGGGAGGCTCAAAATGAGGAGTCTGAGAGTATGGACCTGAGACCTTGAAAATTGGTTCTAGAGCATAGTGTTTGGCATCGAGGACCGATAGTGGAGGACGCCCACTAATCCAAGCTTGGTATATTTCGGCCATCTGTCTTTTCAATCTTAAGACCTCTTCTTTCAACTCAGATTCTGATTCAACAATTCCCTTAAACGGATCAACAACCCCTGTGTCCAAGTCTTTGCTAGCCATGGCTACCTTGCTCTTTGACCTTGTGTTGTATGGATGAGTTACTTAAAAACCACAAACCAACCACCCTTCTGCTCAATGATGATCACAAAAGGAACAAAAATGGGGTCATCCTGTTAGCATTAGGACATTTAACAACTAAAAATATCACATTGCGTGTAATGTATCTAGCAACAATTAACAGTTCTAGAATGACTTCAAGGGTCACAAGGTCACTTGGCATCATCCCGATTTTGTTCATTTCAATCTTCCCTTTTCTTTCTTTTTTAGCACTTCTTGGTTTGCTCATTTTCCTTCCTCTTTTTTTCTAATTATCACTCTTTTCTTTCCTCTCATTTCTCATGTTCCATAATTTCACCATCTTTTTTTTTCTTCTCCTTTTATTTCTCTTTTTCTTTTAAAAAAATGATTCGATCGAACCCTATGTAAGTTGCATACGTATCATGACCCCGCATGAATCAGATCTTTGCGTAGTTCTGGAAAATCGGGAATAAAGTAAACAAACCAACGCTCTCTTTTTTTCTTTTCTTTTTTTTTACCTTAATGACTACTCTGATGAGAAAAGAGAAATAAAAGAAGCAAAACCCCTTTTTTTTTAATTTTCTAAACTCAATGACCTATAACTTATTCTAAACTCAAGCTTAACGAGCAAATATTTTTGTTCTTTTTTTTTCTTCTTTTTGAAACAAACACTCTATGGGAAATTATTAAAGAAAAAACCCTACGAGAGAAAATATTTTTGATTCATTTTTTTAGGAAGGAAATCTAAACAATAAACCAAAGAAAAATATTTCGAATTTTCATTTGGTATCCTTAAAGAAATATTTCAAAATGAGAAATGAAAAAGATAAACAAAAAAAAAACTATTTTTGGATTTCAATTTTTTAATTACCTAAAAGGAGAAATTTTAAAAGATAAACAGAAGATAAGGTATGTTATTTCTTCTATGTACAATGTCCTAAAGTTCTTGTAAAATAAAAAGAATTTTTTTCATTCATTTTTCATTAATTTCCCAAAGAATAACCTCAAAAGAAAATCTTTTTGGATTTTTGGAATTAATATCTTAAAGAAAACTTTTAAAGAGGTACTACAAGAAAACTTATAACGAAAATATAAAAACGCAAAATTTCTTCTTTTTTTTTTGTTTTTTTTATTTTTGACTTATAACACATTTCCAAATACAAAATAAGAAATACAATAACAAAAGACTTGATAAACTTAACTAGACTATTACAAACTCTAACATCACCTAAAAGACTGGATGCTACTATACAGGACTAGAAAGTAAAACATGAACAATTGACTCAAAAACATAAAATGGCTCCTCGAGCAGCTCCTGAATGCAGTGATCCTGGGGTATCCGTTATGCTCAAACTCCGGTATGTAGATCCACACCTTTATGAGAAAACTTAAACCAACACTATGTGAGATAATAACATTCCCTACTAGACACATGCAAGACATGATTGAGGTTATTTGCAAAATGGCTTATTTGGCCAAAAGGTGGCTAGAAGTGTAAAATTTGGCTAAGACCCCGCAAAGCCAAGGACCTAAGATTTACTAGGAAGACCGAATCCTAATTTGAAAAAAATATTGAAAAATGATGGAACATGTAAAAAAACACTAATTTAAAAAAAATATTTTGTTTATCTTTTTTTTTTGAAAAATGATGGAACATGTAAACTCTTTTTGGATTTTTTTTTGATTTCCTGATTTTCGGAAAATTATGAAAGAGTGTAAAATCTTTTTTTGAATTTTCAAGCTCTTTTTCCTTAACAAAAAATGTGACAGAAAACATAATTGGGTCCCACTCTCTTCACACTTCACCCTCTCTTTTTTTTCTTTTTTTTTCTTTTTTTTTTTTCATTTCCCCTCAACTACCATTAGTCCGCCAAATGACCCTTTTACCCTCGAAGAAATGCAACATGTAGCACATAGGATGTATCAAGATGGTCTATAATTTTGGGTACACCTGTCCTAGACGGACCCAACCCCTGTGTTGAGTCCCCAAAGTCAAAATGCACATGATGCAAACAAGCGTTCCTACTAGGGATCCGGCATGAGGCTATGTTATACTAGGTTTGAAAACCTGGGTTTATTGTTCTAGACCTGGCTTTCCCGAGCAGACAGCTCGAGCCGAGGGGGGCAGCGTACCGGGAATACAGAAGCTTCACCGGCTTTGCAACTTGTTCGAACCTCGTTCTAAAATTGGATAAGACTCTAGACAGAAGAGAAGTCACACGAAATGCACACTCCCCAAATGATTTAGAAGACTCAGAGAGAAGAAGGGTTTCGTAGCAATTTATATACAGTTCACAGAATATCAAAGCGGTAAAAGCGGCATTTAGCACATTAGGCCCAAACATGTGAATAAGACCAGATAATAAATAAAGCCAAATATAACAATTCTTCTAAGCTCGAATTCTGAACCCTGAACCAGAGATTTTGGGTTCGATCCCCAGCAAAGTCGCCAGAGTTGTCACACCTCCTTTTTACCTACTCCCCGAGAAGGGTATAAGAGAGTTTTTTCCAATTTAAGTGACAATCGAAATGGGATTATTTTATTTAAAACTCAGAGTCGCCACTTGGGATAATTTTATGGTGTCTCAAGTCACCGGTTCAAATCTCGAATCGAGGAAAGTTTGACTCTGTTTTACAGTTCACGAACACAGAAATCTAGGTAAGGAATTCTGTTAACCCGGGAGAAGGTGTTAGGCATTCCCGGATTTCGTGGTTCTAGCACGATCGCTCAACTGTTATATTTGGCCTATTTACTGATTTTAAAACACTTTTAAACCTATGTGAATTATTTAACTTTAAACCGTTTTTCATTATTTTAATGAAGATTTTAACGTCATCTAAAATACGTCCTTGGACCACGCCACATGAAATGCACCCGCAGTCAGAGACATATTTTATTTAACGTTGTTAAGATTTAGATTTGGGTCACATGAAATGCACACCCGAGTTTAGGACGATAATTTTTGAAATAGTGCGCCTAAAGCACACTAGCGATTTGTGAGTTATTCCTTGCTAAATTTGTGAGTTATCAACAATTTAAATTATGAAAGTCTGAAACCCTAATTAAATACAAAATAACAGATCAATTCTCAAACTTAAAACCAATCTTATCAATGAATTACTTAGCACAAAGATAGAATCAAATTACCAAAATGAAACACGAATCCAGCTCTTGTGTATATCACTAATCAAAAAAAGTCACAAATAAATATCATTACAATATGAATGTGGATTGTTACAATGGGGACGAAAATATCAGACAAAAGACCTATGGACTTATCACAAGGTTTTATGTAATTCTTTTCTCTTATGTACACATTAACAATTACTTTTTATGAATTAATGAATATAATCCTTAACTAAAAATTGGATGCTTTTTATTTATTTATATATATTGCAGCTAATTTCAGAAAATCAATTTCAAGGAAATCACGACGAAATCGACTTCGAATTTAGGGACAGAAGGGAAACTGCAGACGAATTTGTTTATTAATGATATGGGTGGCAGAGAGGAAGTCTACCAACTTCCTTTTGATCCTTCTGAGGATTATCATACTTATCAGATTTATTCACAATTTATCCAAGAAAAACATGATAGAAGCTAAAGGCTAAAATTTTATTTATCACAGGAACCAACAAAATTTGAGATTAAAAGTAAGAAACGGACCTCAATACTCGAATTTTACAGGCCTTAAAGGCAAAACCAACATGACCACGGTAACGGGCCTCTTGACCGGAAACCTCGAAGACGAACTCAAATGACTTCAACACCTTAGCTCCAATACGACTTAGCAGAAAAGAATTTCAGTTAACTCCGATGAACAATTCGAACAGATACATCAACAAACCAAAACTTCCAAAACGTTTCAAGTTCTTGAGCCATCAAAATACAAGAACCAACCATGTGGCGAGGAAGTCAATAATCGGTGGCACATTCCATTCTCTCTTTATCAATTCTTGAATATCTTTTGTAGAGAGGACCTAGGAGTTGGACAGATGTATGAGAAAAGTGAATATTTAAGTGAAGAATGAATATTTAAGCTAATTAGGTTGCTTAGAGGAAAAGTGACGAGCTGAAGTTTGGAATTGAGTGGGGTCATTTTTCCTTTGCCGTTCTTTGAGCTCAACACTGTCGGCAGAAATGGAAGGGTGGAAGATTGTCCAATAGGTGTCCTCTGTGTGGAAAATAGCGGATCTCCTCTTTTGCAGAGTGTATAGGCGTTCATTTTTGTGTGTAATTTCGTCTGTCTCTTAGCAGATTAGGCTTACCCCTATTATATAGGTCTAGGTCTAAATGTGCATTTTTGTATATTTTGCCAATTAGTCCCTGGATTTTTTGTGTTAAGTCCTTAGGGTTTTTTTATTTATTTTTTGTTCCAAAGAAGAGTCTAGAAGGGTCCCTAGGATTAGCTTGATGGGTATTGGATATTGAGCTTAAGGAATGGGCTAGAAACTTGGGCCTTTATGACTAGTTATGTTTAAAATTAGCTTAATTAAAGTATTGTCAAAAATATTAATTAGCTCTATTTAAGTAAAAATAATTATTAAAATAAAACTGGCCGTTAAAACAAAACTATTTTTGTTATTTTTTCAAGATTTAAAATGACTACAATACATTAATGAACCTATTTTTTTTTTGTAATTTTTGTTTTCTTGTAATAAAATAAAGTGAAAGAGTAAAAATGAGTTGAAATAACTATACTATGCCTAAATTGAATATTTACGTGCTAAAATATGAAAAATCTTGGGGAGGTTCAAAAATCACACCTCCTTTTTACATACCCCTCGAGAAGGGTATAAGGGAGTTTTTTCCAATTTAAGTGACAATTAAAACGGGATTATTTTATTTAAAACTCAGAGTCGCCACTTGGGATAATTTTATGGTGTCCTAAGTCACCGGTTCAAATCCTGAATTGAGGAAAGTTTGACTCTGTTTTACAGTCCACGAACACAGAAATCCGAGTAAGGAATTCTGTTAACCCGGGAGAAGGTGTTAGGCATTCCCGGATTCTGTGGTTCTAGCACGGTCGCTCAACTGTTATGTTTGGCCTATTTACTGATTTTAAAACACTTTTAAACCTATGTGCATTGTTTAACTTTAAATTTGACCATGATTTTGGGTATGGAATTAAGAGAAAATCATATATTTGAGTTCGTGAGTTCATGTGTAAACCTCATCTTCAAAAAAATTCGAAATCCGGGCACGTTGGCCTGGGGGAGTTTTTGTCAACTTCTCGATCGGGGTTAGGAATTATTATAAATTGAATTGTAATGAGTAATTGAGGTATATTAATGGATTTTCATAATTATTGGCTAGTTTTGGAGCATTTAGCATCGATTCAAGTCTTCGGAAGGGCGTGGAATGCCGGTTATGGATCTTCGAAGCTAGGTGAGTCTCCTTTCTAACCTTGTAAGAGGGAATTGTCCTCATAAGTGAGGTAATTAGTTATGTGCTCCTATTTGTGGGGGCTACGTGCGCACGAGGTGACAAAGTCTGTGCGTAGCTGCTATTATGTTATTGTCTGGGTAGTCTAGGACCCAAAAGCATGCTATACTTGGAATATTTATAATATTATTGACAGTTTGAATTGCTTAAATTACATCGAATTAGTATATAAATTTCTAAAAAGATTAAACTTCATTTTCTTGAATTGTTAAAGGAGAATTGGTTTATCCTTGGATAATTGTTCCTTGATGAATTCTTGATTGACTAATTGTGGTATTTATTTATATGACCGTGTTGCATGTATGATTCACGAGTGGGGTAATAGATGCATATATGATTCGTGTTGTTCGACCCTCGGCAGTGCAGAGTTTAAATATTATTGGATCGGGACGTACGAACCTCGGCATGATTTGCGCATGTTTGTATTGCTTGCCTTGAGATTTTTGATATTGATATTTGCTCTCCCCAACTTGAGATAATTGAAAACTAATGGATTATGAATCCGGAGACCTTTAATATAAAAAGGAATTTTTACTTGTTCGTGACTTATTTGAAATTACTGTCATTCTTAATAAATCCATGATTATTTGCATTAATAATATATCATTATTGGACCTCTAGTAAGTGTCGAAGTTGACCTCTCATCTCTACTTCTTCGAGATTAGACGGGATACTCATTGGGTACACGTTGTTTTCATACTCATACTACACTTCTGTGCATTTTTGTTGCACAGGCACATGCATCTTTAGTGGCCTAGTGAGCGTAGCAGCATGGTTGATACGGAGACTTAGGTGAGCTGCATTTCCGAGACGACCCGCAGCCAGCAAGTCTCTTTCAGATTACTATATTTATTTTCTGTCCAATATTGTATTCCGGACGGTTGTTGTATTACATTATTTCTTAGAAATTGCTCATGCACTTGTGACACCGGGTTTTGGGATGTCTATGGGTTTATTCAGAATTTTTTAAAAGTTGTTAAATGTTTCATTATTTATTTAGAGGAATTTGCGAAGTACTGTTTAAGCGTATAAAAGAAGTGATTTCGAAATATTTTAAATGAGAATTTAATTAAGTATTTTGGTTGGCTTGCCTGACAGCGGTGTCCAGCGCCATCACGATCCTTAGTGGATTTTGGATCGTGACATTTACAAAAGCCTAGGATCTATAAGATCTCCTGTTCTATATCCTTACTAACTCCACCAAAGAAGACTGAGCTCGTGCTAGTGTTTGCAACTAGGCCAGAAGTTTTAGAGAATTCTTGAAAGCATTGATAGAGTTGTTGTACATATATAGTGTCACCTCTGCAGAAAAGCAGCAGATCATCCGCAAAACTGAGTTGTATTATGTTCATCTTAGCACACTTAGGATGGTAATTGAAATTTGGATTCATCTTCAATGTCTTAAGTGTTCTTGTCAAGTACTCCATAACCAATACAAATAGATATGGAGACAATGGGTCTCTCTGCCTCAGTCCCTTCCTTGCATGAAATGGTAGTGTATACTGCCCATTGATAATGATAGAATAAGATACACTTCTCACACACTTCATGATCCAGTTGACAAATCTCCCAGGCATCTGTAAATTTTCCAGAACTTGTTCCATATAATCCCAGTCAATAAAGTCATAAGCCTTCTTCATATCAATCTTCATCATGCATCTTGGTGACACACCCTTCCTGCCATACCCTTTGACTAATTCATGACTGAGTATGATATTATCATTTATCAGCCTCCCTGGCACAAAGGCAGACCAGTTTCTATCTACTATATCATTCATTATCCCATGTAGTCTGTTTGTGATCACCTTTGAGATTATTTTATATAGTATAGTACAACATGATATTGGTTTGTACTCAGTAATACTAGTAGGATCCTTCACCTTTGGTACAAGAGTCACTGTTGTACAGTTAATAGGTTGATAGAGCTCAGAGTTTGTGAAGAAATCCATTACTGCCTCTGTCACTTCCTTACCAATCATAGGCCAAGCCTTCTTATAGTTAAAGCATTGAACCCATCGCATCCAGGTGCTTTGTTGTCTCTAATTCCCAGTAATGCATCATATACTTCCTCTTTAGATACATCTTTCACCAATTGAAGTTACTATTGTCTGTTCACCAGGGCTCTATCTCTCATCACTATTGGATTTATAGCTGGCACAGTTCCATCTGATGATCCCAGTAGTTATTTATAAAACCCAAGTACTTCCTCTTCAATCTCTTATTTGGATTGTACTACATCTCCATTAGCCTTTGTTAGGCTCTTTATTTTATTCTGGCAGCATCTATTCTTCATACTTGCATGAAAATAAGTTGTGTTACCATCCCCTAATTTCAGCCAATTCACTTTGGATTTCTGTTTCATAATGCTTTCTTATACCCCTAGCCATTTCTCTAGTTGAGCCTTCATATCTTTTTCTACCATAATCACATCCTCCTTCTGCCCAGGGTGCCTCATTTGCTCCTGCAGTTCTGCAAGTTGCTGTCTGCATTTGTTTATCTTCTTATCCACTTCATTATATTCCGCTTTATTAAGTTCCTTTCATTGCTTATTTCACCCTCTTTAACTTGCACCATACATCCTTCATTTTGTTTTCCCCATTTCCCTTTTGCTATGCTTCCTTTACTCTTGCAAGAAATTCCTTATGTTCGGCTAAATGGTTAAGAAACTTGAAAGGCCTTGATTCCCTTTCTTGATTATCTTCAAACTTGATACTCAAAGGAGAGTGGTCTGAACATCTTGGATCCATTACTCTTACTTTTAGTTGTGGCATTTATAGCATCCATACAACATTTACTATAGCTTTATCTATTATGCTATAAGTATGTCCATTGGTCCATGTGAATCTCCTTCCAACAGTTCTAATTTCTGTTAGGCCATTTTGCTCCATAAAGTCATTGAGATCCCTGACTTCAGCCTCTTGTACAGATTTGCCAACTGGTCTATCCTCTTGTCCTCTAATTGTATTATAGTCCCTCATTATCAACCATGGTCCTTGTTGTATATTGCTCCACCCATTCAATTCATCCCAAAGCCTTCTTCTATCTTCAATTTATGTAATCCATACACTGTAGTAAAAGTAAATCTAAGATTCATACCTTTTAGGTGAACTTCAGTATGAATGTATTGGTCAGATTTCCTCAGCTCTCTACATTCCACTTCATTAGAATCCCATAGTACCCAAATTCTTCCTCTATCACTATACTCACAGTTGGCTAACTATTTCCAGCCTGGAGTGATTCTCCTTATTACTTTTGTATTATTCTGTTTCTTTATTTTGTGCTCTAGTATTGCAATTATACTTATTCTATTACTTTTAATAAACATCTTGACATCTTTTTGTCTAGGGACCTTGTTCAATCCCTTTATGTTCCATGTAGCAAGAATCATACTAGGATGAATAGGTTTTGATCCCTTGCTCCTACTTCTTCATTGCCCATATGCTTGATTGTGCCTTCATCTATTGCTCTGTTGTATGCTAGCTGCAAACCAGTCTCTGCCAGAACATTGAAACCATTTATCATGCTGATAATTCCATTCTCGGGCTTCTCCCTGCTTTTAGCTACTGATTTCCCAGTAACTTTCTTCCATGCATGTTCCTGTTCTTTGTTTTGCATTGTTTCCTTGTGTCTCATTGTAACCAGCTATTTCCTTGTCTTTGTTTGTCTCTACCTTCTGCTGATTTCCTTTTTCATTTTGAATCACCTTCGGCTGCCACTCTTATTTCTACTTCTTCTTCCTTGTATTGTCCTTAGTGATTTTTTGCTATCTTGCATTACATTAATGTCCCACTTGCATACAAGTAGTACAGACTACAGGAACCCAGTCATAGGTCATCTCTTGCACAAACACTCTTCCATTAGGATATGTTACCTTCATTACTTTAGGAAGTTCTTTAGTAACATCTACTTCAATTAAGACTCTAGCATAGGAAATTCGATCTAGTTGAGTTGTAAATGCATCTGCATATAGTGGAACTCCTAAGATACTATTGATTCTGCTTAGTGACTTTGCTCCCCAACAGTTAAGAGGAAGGTTGGGGAGCCTTACCCAAATAGGAATAATCTGTAACACTTCCTTATTAAAGTCAAAATCAGCAGTCCATACTTTCATTATAATTGGCTTGTTAACATGTGAGGTCCAGAATATAAAATTTCATCTCTATCATTCATGCAATTGAATCTTACAATAAAGTATCCATCATTATGGAAGTAAACTTTTGGCTTTGTTGCAAAATTCCATTCAAACGCAATAAATCTCTCTGTAGCACCTATAGTTGGGGTACTTCCAACTACATATAGAATCAAAGCTTGTTTTCACTTCTGTGTTTCCTCTTCTACTTCTTCCTTACTCAATTCAACTATTACCTCACCATTTTTAATAGTTGGAGCAATGAAACTCAGATTCATCCCCTTCAGCGCCATTCTGTTCTCTACAAACAGATATGTCCACTTCTTTTGCTCTGGTTCCATCTTCTCATTAATTATTGCATTTTGTCTCTTATCCGTGCTCTCCTTGTCCTTAATTTTCCCAGATTTCCCAGCAATTGCACCTGAATTACTCACATGCATGTCGATTTGCTTTGGCTTTATAGTCACCTCGATTAATCTACCTTCATCGGATTTCTTATCACTCAACATTATCGGATTAATGTTCATAGTAGGAGGAGTTTTCATACCTTCCTTCATGGCTGTTAGCGATGGCTGCTGTTCCATTGAATTTTCATCTTCAATTTATGAATTCTGAGTTTTCCTTTCATTACTCTGAGTGTTACTGCTTGTTCCTACTAGATCCGTCCTCTGAATCACAACTGAAATTTTCTTAGGTCTGCCCCTCCCCTTTGATGAACAT
The DNA here is from genome assembly GCF_000715075.1 of Nicotiana tabacum. Classification (NCBI taxonomy): domain Eukaryota; kingdom Viridiplantae; phylum Streptophyta; class Magnoliopsida; order Solanales; family Solanaceae; genus Nicotiana; species Nicotiana tabacum. The sequence continues at coordinate 168,304,388 of NC_134085.1, read as the reverse complement.
CGTACGTTAGCAATCACGCTTATCGTACGCTGAGAGAAAACGAGAAGAGAGCTTGAATTATCATATTGCAACATGAATATTTAGGGTAATAAAGCTTCCAATAGTGTATAGGTAGAGCCGTCAATATGCGCTTGGCCCGTTGGGCCAGCCCAGCCCAGCCCGTGATTTAGCAGGGCTGGGCTAGAATTTTTGGAGCCCATTTAAAAACGAGGCTTTTAAGCCCTGGCCCGAGTAAGCCCGTGGCCCGTGAAGCTTGACTGAGGCTGGGTCGGCCCGGCCCGTGGGCCTAATAAAATATTTATTTAAAATATATAAAAAATAAAAAGTATACTGCCTTTAGAGATGGAAAGTCAGAATTGGATCTTTACTAAGAGGAACCAAAACTTGATCTTGAGAAGTTTCAAGAGATGATGTTGTCATGTATTGGAAGGACCATTCTAGAAAATATCTTGATCTTTCAATGATGGTACGTGTTGTAATTAACATTTGTATTACCATTGTACCATCGGAATCAACATTTAGCATTAGTGGCGTGTTCTTACAAAGTACAGAAGTTGCATTTATTATGAAAATGTCCAAACACTTGTTACTACTTGAAATTGGCTGCACAGGTTTTCCCGAATTCAAACTGGTAATATTTTTTTATGTGAATTTAAATATTATCAATTTTTAAAATTTAATTATTTTTAATATTTAACTAATTAATATTGCATATGAATTGTAGATGAAAGTGAAGATTTTAAGACAACCTTGTCATAAGCGGATTCAAATGTATTTGATGAAGATGATGTGTTAGATATCTCATAAGCATCATGAATGTTCTCTTGAATAATTTGTTTTAAGTTTTGACTTTTAGTGAATTAAATATAGTCCTGTCTTTTACTTTTTTTAGTATTTATTGTGACATATTGAGACAATATAAAAAGTTATTAAGTTTTGCGAATTTTTTCCAGTAAGATATTTTTTAACTTTTAAATAATTATCTTTTTTTAGGTCAGAACTTAAAGAAAAAATATAAAATTATATTTTTAAAAATGATGGTCGGCCCGTAGGGGTCCGCGGCCCACATATGGCTGGAATGGGTAAGGCCCATCAAAATGGTGCACTAGCCCAGCCCAGCCCAGCCCGTCAATTGCTAAAGCCCATGTGGGTTGGGCTAGGCTAGCCCGGCCCGGCCCATATAGAAATGAAAAAACCCCTTTAAAAAAAATAGTCTCGCACCAGAAGTTTGAAGAAATTATGGCAGCATGCTTTGAATTCTGACGGCATACTTCAAACTTCTGCCTGCGTGCCTTAAAATTCTAATATCTTGCTTCAATTTAAGAGAAACCCCAACTCTCTCCTTCTCTTAAAGTATTTGATCTTCTAAAACCAGTCAAGAAGCAAAAAAGAGGAATCCGGAATAATACTAATTGAGAAATTTCAAGAAAAGAAAAGAAAATTAACAATATCAGGGACAAAAACTTCTTGAATTTGTACGGAAAATGATTCAAAATGCCCCTAAACTATTGAAAAAGGATTTAAAATACCCTTCATCTACCTATGGGGCTTAAAATGCCCTTCCATCCATTTTTTTGTTTACTTATGCCCTTTGACCGTTAGATCAAGGTACAATTAAAAATAATTATTATTCTTTTTGTAAAACTTAAAAAAAAATTACAAATATTTCGTTTTCTTAAACTAATGCACCAGTAGTCCACTAATTTAATAAAGTCTATTTCTTATTCTTTTATTCAAGTTTTTACAAAAAACAATTCAGTTTTTACAAAAAAATATTTTTTTTATCATTTTTTTCAGTTTTTTTAAAGCATTTTCTTGTAAAAACTGAAAATAAAAGTTGTAAAAACAGAAAAAAAAATGTTTTAATAAACTATTTTCGTTTTTTAAAAACTGCACAATTTTATTTATTTATTTTCAGTTTTTTTACAAAAACGATTTTTTTTCTGAAAAAAACTGAAAAATAAAAATAAAACGAAACGCTTTAAAAAAACTGAAAATAATGAAAATAAAATATTTTTCAAAAACGAAAATATTTAATTGAAAATATTTTTTTCAGTTTTTAAAAAACGAAAATATTTTATTACAAACTTTTTTTTCTGTTTTTACAAAAAAAATCTTTTAAAAAATATTTTTTTATAAAAACTGGGAAAAAAATTTATGAAAATTTTACTAAATTAGCGGACTATTGGTGCATTAGTTTAAAAAACGAAAATATTTTACAAAATATTTTTTTTTAAGTTTTACAATAAGAATAATTATTATTTTTAATTTAGCATTAACCTAACGGTCAAAGGGCATAAGTGAATCAAAAAAGTGGATGGAATGATATTTTTAGCCCAATAGGTGGATGTAGGGTATTTTTTAGGAGTGTGCATTCGAATCCGTTTATCGATAAATCGAATCGATTATTTGTTATCGGTTTATCGATTTATCGATTTTGATTTCAAAATTTTCCTTATCGAGTTATCGATTTTGATTTTGATTTCAATTTTGTCCTTTTCAGTTATCGGTTTATCGATAAATTGATAAGATATTAAAAAGAATTTTTTTTACCCTTATTCTATAATACCCTTTCATTTACCCTAAGTCCCTAACCCTATTATTTTCCCTACCACATTTAAGGAATGATCATATTTAAAGCTCAAGGGAATGAAATTCAAATTAATGGAAAACAGAATTAGCCGTGATGATGTATTTTTTTTTTATACCGTTGGAGTGTTGATGACATACATTTGATCCCTTACTTTAGTTTCGTTGCATGTGCTTGTTGACATAATTTTTATGCCATAAACGGTGTTCGTCTTATTTTAGCGCGTGTTTATAACGATATACTTTTCGTGGAATCCCGCAAATTTTCTTATTGGTGTAATCGATAAGCCCCAAAAATCGATAAATCAAAATCGAAAAAATTGAAACCTTATTGAAACGATAACGATAAACATATGTAAAAATCGATAAGTAATTATCGATAAGGATCAAAATTGAATCGATAAATCGAATGCACACCCCTGATATTTTTAGACCTTTTCTAATAGTTTAGGGATATTTTGAACCCTTTTCCGTAATTTGTATTTAGGGAAGGTTAATGACTTTGGAGTACCGTAAGAAAAAGATAGTAGTAGTACCAATAGTAGTTGAGCGGACTAAGCTGACCAATCACTGGCAGAGAAGAGATAAAGGTGTCCACTGTTAAAAAGGGCACAAATTTTAAAATGTACTCAATAATTAGCACTTCAAATATTCAACTAAGGCTGCTCGGTGGGCCGGGCCTGAACCGGACCGGACCGGGCCCGCGGTCCTAACGGGCCTGGTGGGTCGGGCCTGGTGGGGCCGGTCCTGGTGGTCCTCAGAAGCCCGTGACGGGCCGGTCTTCTAGTATGAGCCCACGAGCCCGGGACCGTTTAGCCCGGGACCGTCAGCTGGGCCTGGGCCGGTCCTGGCGGGCCTGGCGGGCCCAACGGCTATTTTTTATTTTTATTTAAAAAAAAAAAATCTCCAACGGCCATATTTAAAATCTAGCCGTTTGGGCTGAAAATATGACCGTTTTTAAATTTAAAAAATGGCCAGTTGGCCCCCAAACTTTATATAATTACACTTTTCCCCATTTCTCAACTATAAATACCCCCTCATTCTTTCATTTTTATTCACCAATTCATCAATATCTCTCAATATCTCTCAATCTCTCTACTACAATTACTTAATTTATTGTTGAAATTTCGTGAAAAATTGTGAAGTTGTTGAATTGAAGTTTTCAAGTGTTCAACGATTTTCAATTTTCAAGAAGTTGTTCGGCAATCCGGTAAACTCGTTTCAACTTTTACGTTTTAAGAATATATTTTTGTGTGGTTTAGTTTGCATAATTATAATTAATATGGCATTTACTTTGAAAAAAATGTTTGGTAAAGGAAAAGATAAAACCGGTGAAAGTAGTGGCCAACCAACTATCCTTCCCCCGGCTCCCCGACCTAGAAAAGATAAGCAAGTTGAAAGTAGTCGCCAACCTAGACGTCCTCCTCCTTCCATAATTCTTGATAGTGATCACCCTTGTTTTCAATTTACCGATAGTGAATTTTACCATAATGTTGCACCAGGTGAAAGATTAGATGATGAAATTATGAATGCTCTTTATCCTAATGAAACCATCTTAGAAAATAATGAGGAAAATGAGGATGATGATGAAACCCAAGCACCGGATTTAGATGATACACCTACTAGTCCTCTTAATAACCCAACTGATGCACCGATCGACCCACCTGTAGAAACTCCTACTTTTAATAGAGAACCTGCTAAACGCCTAGAAACATCATTAGTTTGGAATTATTTTACTCAAGTAAGAGAACAAAATAAGGCTAAGTGTAAAACTTGTGGGAAATTAATGGTGCATAAATATACTGGAGACCGTAGCGGCACGGGTAGTTTGACTAGGCACATAAAAACACACCCTAGAGATAAGGCTAGATTTTTTCAAATGAAAGCGCAACTAGAGGGGACAAATGTAGATTCTGCGGTTAACCCTAGTACAGGTTCAAATCTTGTTCAACCAGGAATTAACACTGTTACCGGAGGTATTTTATATTACGATCCAAATAGAGATCGTGAAGAATTAGCAAAGATGATTACTGTTATGTGCTTACCTTATACTTTTGCATCTAATCCTAATTGGGTTCATTATATTAGAAGAGTTTTTAATCCTACTTATAAAGGTTGGCCTCGCGCAACAGTTAAGAGTGATATTTATAAATTCAAACATGAATATGAACAATATTTGCGGTATTTATTTACTCATATACCTAATCGGATTTCTATTACTACTGATATTGGTAGAAGTGGTAATGATTGTGATTATCTAACTGTTACAAGTCATTGGATAGATGAGGAATGGATAATGCAAAAATGCATAATTGCATATAGAATAATTAATTCGCGTCACACAGGTAAGTTTATAGCTAACACTGTTGCAGATATTTGTAGATATTTTTGCTTTAGAGATAATACATAGACTAATATGTAACTTGTATTTTGGCACATCTTCCTTAGTTTTTTTTCCTTCTAATGGTGGTATTAGTACCTTGTTGTGCTCATTCCATTGGGGGAAGGATGACTAAGAAAGATATGCTATTTTTGGTAATAAAATTTATTGCTTCTACCCATGAATATCTTTTCGCAATATTTCTTTGTCTATGCTTAGAATTATTTATAAGCTACAATATATACATAAGATACAATATATATACTACAAGAAAATATATAAGAGAATATATATACATAAGATACAATATATATACTACAAGAAAATATATAAGAGAATATATATACATAAGATACAATATATATACTACAAGACAATATATTATGCGAATATATATACATAAGATACAATATATATACTACAAGACAATATATTATGCGAATATATATACATAAGATACAATATATATACTACAAGAAAATATATTATGCGAATATATATACATAAAATACAATATATATACTACAAGAAAATATATTATGCGAATATATATACATAAGATACAATATATATACTACAAGAAAATATATAAGAGAATATATATACATAAGATACAATATATAGACTACAAGACAATATATTATGCATGACAATTTAGTGTTTTACTATTGTTTTGTTATTTTCTTTTTCGTCAAGCACTTTAATAATTAGATATACATATATACTACATAGTGAATTTTTAATATAGCCATGATACTGCAAGAAATTGCCTTAAAAAAAAAATTCGCTAGGCCCGCGAAACCCACGAGCCCGACCCGTTAAACACAGGACCATGTGGGCTTAGGCCCGTCACGGGCCGATTCCACCCATTAAGCCCACGAAGACCGGGACCGCCAGAGCCCAGACCCACGAAGCCCGGCCCGTTAGGCCCAATAAGGCCCGGGCCAGAATACAACATTATATAATTCAACAATTGAACGGGTCACGAAACGTTATTTTGCAGGCTAGATTCCCTAGGCTTTTTTGCTTTCTAACAAAGTTGACACTAACTGGAATACTTTTTACAAATAGTTCATTCGCATATCAATCAGAATGCACCAATAATTTGTCATCTTCTCAGGAAAAAAAAACATCTCAGACGAATCAAAAATAAAAGGTTTATCAAAATTAAGAACATTTGAAAACTGTTGTATTTTGGACATAAAATAACAAAATTGATAGCCTAGTGGTCACTCAACTTGTGGTAAATTGGCTATCAAAGTCATCTAGGAGTATCTTTTATTTATCTTTCAAAAGTTGTTTTACTTTATTTAGTTAACTTCAATGGTCATCTTTGCAATATTTATACTTTTCGATAAAAATTTAATGACGTGGCAAGTTTAGTTTTAGAAAATAATAAACAAATGACTAATTTAGTATTTTAAAAAATTAGAAGGTATAGTACTTATAAGTTGAATTATACTATTCAAGGTAATTTAAGTATTAAGAGTGTATTACATCCAAAAAGTTTTTCATATTCCTATATTACATCTAAAAAGTTTGAATATGTTACCATTGAAGTTAACTAGGTAAAGTAAATCGAATTTTGAAAGACCAAAAATTTAAAAAAAAAAAAGACTTTGATGTCTGATCATCCAGGCTGTCAACTCTATAATAATAATAATAATAGTAATAATAATAGTAATAATAATAATAATAATAATAATAATAATAATAATAATAATAATAATAATATTGTTTTACAAGCAGTGAAGCAAAGTGAATTTAAAGGTGACAAGTGCATATTCTGATATGGTTCAATTATTTGATCTGAAAAGTAAGATTTGACTAAATTCAAGAAATTGACATGTTAAAGGTTTGATTTATACTCAGATAAATTGCCAACTCAAAAAAAAAAAAATCCAAAATGAAAATGACTCCTCAAATCTAGTATCCTGCTGTGTTCTTTCCGAATCATGAGTTGGAGTCTTTGGGTATTGAAACAGAATTCAACTCCTTATACAATAAGTTTAAAGTCATTGTCATGTACTATAATATTTGGAGATTTTCCTTGTATGTATGTATGCACTAAAATTTTGATTATCATTCAATTTGTCGCTTTAATTATTATGGAAAATACGGAAATAGATAGACCAAATCAGCAGATCTGGTAGAATTCGGAGATATCCTGTTCCCACTTGTAGTAGCCTAGCCTAGTAGGACTGTAACTTCTCGGAAATAAATCAATAATTTGTCCAAAGTAAATTGGAGACTTTTATTCAGTAATTATTAATTAAAACAACTTTTTATGTTTTTTAAATACTTTTATTTAAGTGTTTGCGATACTTTTACTTTTATTCCAAATTACATTACATATATAATATTAAATTTCAAATAAGCTATGTACGTACAATAATATTTACGTGAGAAAAAAAAATAGTAACAGGACATTGACTTAGTGATACAGAATTTTGTATGTAGAACCAAATGTTGTTTTAGTAGCGCCAAATATTTAAGTTGTGATTATGTTTTCTAATGTGAACCAAAAATACACCATACGAGTATACATTCATAAAAGGAGAAAACGTATGTGCATTGCCAATATTAATTATTCGAGCTATCTATCAAGCACTGGTGTTCTGAATTATGGTAAAATATTTGAGAACAAGAAAACAAATAAAACTTACCCTTACCCTATCAATCACTAGTGGTGGGCATCCTCCATTACCAACCAAGAGGTTGTGAGTTCGACTCACCTTAAGAGCAAGGTGGAGAGTTTTTGCAGATAGAAAAAAAAGTATTTGACCTCACATTGATATTTACACTAAATTACATAATTTAATTCTAACCATTCAAGATTTACTGAATGCACCAAGTATTTATGCCTAACTTCAAGCAAAGGCGTATATAATTTTTTAGTATCGGATTCATCTGAATTCAATATTTTTTGTACAATGCGTGAATTTATATGTATGAGCCCGTAATTTTAAAAATATAATAATATGCGAAGAATTTTAAATATTGAATCCACAAAAGAATTACTTACGATTTGATAGAATTCACTAGTTTTAACCTAAGCTTTATATTTGTGTTAAAAAGTCCACTTGATATTATACATAATTTATTCAAAACCAAATAAAGTGCCTTTTCTAAAATCCAAAATTCATAAGCTCAAATCCTAACTTCCTTTAATAGAAAAGTATAGTGGAATCCTAACTCCATATATAAAGAAATATTTTTTTAATTGCAGAATAAATAGTTGTCCTAGTTGATTGTCATTCCTCTAACAATATTGAGAAAAAAGTAAAAATAGTACCAAAATTGGATAGGACTTTCTATTTCTTCTAATAATAATTTGAGTAGGACTTGGATACAGTATAAACGAGGTATAAAAAGACCAAATCCAACCGGTCTGTTGGAATTCGGAGTTATCCAATTTAAGATAGAAACAGTATAGGTAAGTAGAGAAACTTCATAGAAACAACCTGTGTACAAGTAAACGAGAGACGTGCGCTACGAAACAAAACAAAAAGAAAAACAAGGCGTTGGTCCACTACTCCTAAAAGCTTAAACAAGCAAAAGCTTCTTCATTGTCCAACCTACCTTTTCTGTCCCGCTTCTTCTACCCGGAATCCAGCACACAGACTCTGGAATCTCAAGTAATGCACCAAAAGCTTAGCGGCACTTGAACAGGTTCCACATACTATCTTAATTCTTTTTTTCTTTTTTTTTTGTTTGCGTTGATTTCGTGTTAAATTTGGGACGATGACGACCCTTTTGTTGTTAATATGATTTGAGTCTTTCCGTTTTTATATACATTGATAATCTTAATTGGTTCTATAATTATGGGTTGGGAGTATATGCGCTGAATATGTTTCAAACCAGTCTATTGTTGGGTTTTTATAGTTGTTCTGATTGTTCACTATGTTTTTTTTTTTTGACTTCCTGAATGTTAGCAAAAAGGTGTTGAGTAAAGATTGGACTCAAATTGAAGTCTTTCACAGATATTACAAACTACAGGCACGTTGTTGCTTGAAATTCAAGTGTTTCTTGGCTTAATTTTGATAATCTTGGATTTATATTTTATAATTTGGCAATATTATTTAGTACTATCTTATTACATTCTTCAACTTTGTTTCATCTTATAACCTGCAATTAACCAGTCAGAAGCGGGGATAGAGAGAAGTTTTCCCTTCCCTTTTGCCGCTTTAACAGATTTTCTTGGGGTTTTCTATTTTCCCTTCAATTGTTTTTCTTTTGACGGGTAGAGGGTTCGGAAGGGGTTTGTAGGATGGGTAATATACAAAGAAATTTGGTAGAATTTACCCACATTTCATTGTTCTAGTTTTGACTGCCCAAATAAGGTAATTTATGATTCAATAAAAGAAACCTGATGTCAAAACGAACTTTAGTGATCAACTTTTGAGGGATATAAGTTTTATTGAACTTATATTCATACATGACTGGTCCTGTGATAGTTACTCAAATATTAGCTTTTCTTGGTTGATCTTAATGATTGGTTGGTGAACATCCTGGCTTGGCAGAACTAGAAACATATATTGATGCAATCACACAATAATGAGTCACACAGGCTTGGCCCCGAAGAGCTTTGATGTTTACAACAGTCTAGTGTTGCTTTAATCCCAATATCATCCTTTGCTCCCTTATGATTAATTTCAGCTATTAATCCTCCTGCTTCTTCACTTGCAAACTTCAGCACATTCTTCTGTTGACCATTTTAGTAGTGGTTACCAGGTTGAACCTATATAAACCTTTGGTGTTCTTTTCAACCTACTACTGTTGGGTAAAATTTTACCAATATCATCAAACTTTTTTCATGGTTTATGTGAAATGCAACTTGTTAGGAGTGTGTTTGGTCTAACTGTATGTCTTAGCCTTTAAGTTTGGTCACCTTTCATTTTTAATATCTTGTTGCCAATAAATGTGTTAAAGTTCGTTGTTAAACGAATTGATTTGGTCTATAGATCTCATGGGTGGCAAGAGTTCAAAGAGATCAACAACTGGTCGATATGCATCATTTGGGTCCAGTTCATATTCAGGTTATCAAGGCTATCCACAGTCACCATATACTCAACCAAGCTACAATTATCCCCCGCCACCTCCTTGTCAAACATATGGTGGTCCACCTCCTGAGTCAAGGAAAAGGCTTGAGAGGAAATATTCAAAGATAGATGATGACTACCACAGCTTAGAGCAGGTAAAGTGAAACACTTTCAATTTATAAATGAGTAGAAGGATAATACTTCAGCAAGTTTATGATGCTTTGGAATATCGACCATAATCTCCTCAACCTGTTTTATTTGTTAACAATAGTCCATAATGCTTCTGGTCATGCTGAAAGTGAGCATTTGTTCATCACGTTCCGCATCAAGATATTTATGCTGTCATCTGTGGAAGTTACAAATGCAGTAATGAACTTTGAATATGGCATCAGTTTTATGTTAATTCATGCTGAAATATGCGGTAGCATGCAATAGTATACCTGTATGTTTTTCTGCCACTCCCATCTAAATTCTGTTCGCAGCTGCTTTGTAAGATTACAATGTGCATATGTAAAAGATAAGTCAATACAAGCTTTGGTTGTGCTGGATACCATTTTCTGATCTAACTAGTTGATTCGAGTTATTTTCTATGTCAATACGTTCAACCCTCATAGTTATTCTGCTCCCTTCTTGGAAAAAGAGTCATAAATGTCTTCCTGTATCCTACTTTTATCTTTGGTGAAGCAACTTGTTATCTAACTTTGCACATATATATGTTTTTGCACCAAAAAAGTTATCTTATTGAACATGCCAATTATTGTTTGTCAACTATAGGCTGCTAATGCACTTTATCCTAAATAAATTGGTTGTTGAATAATTTGTCAATCAAACTCTTGATATGGTGCCACATTTAAGTTTATTGGCAAGTGAGCATGAAATTAACTTTTCACTATAATCGAGAATTATAGCTGATGCGGTTTTTCCACGACTCTTTTGGACCAAATCTTCTAGTTGTGTCATGTTGAATGTTTTGAGTCAGGAAGTTTGAAATTTCTTATTTATGGAACCTATTTACTTTTTCATCTTAATAGAACTTATGAGATAGGTTTTTTATCTGGTTATTTATATTGCTTGACTGACTTTCTTTTCTAGGTTACTGATGCCCTTGCACGTGCTGGGCTAGAGTCTTCGAACTTAATTGTTGGCATCGATTTTACCAAGAGCAATGAGTGGACTGGTAATGCTTCAAACTGTGATAGGATACTTATGTTTGACTTTTTTTTAAAATGAGAATACTTATATTTGACTTACAACACTGTCCATCTAATCTGCTCCTGAACTAGGTGCAAGGTCATTCCACCGGAAAAGTTTGCATCACATTGGTGATCAGCAAAATCCATATGAACAAGCAATATCCATCATTGGAAGAACATTATCAAAATTTGATGAGGACAACCTGATTCCTTGTTTTGGATTTGGAGATGGTACTTCCCTAAACACCTAATTTCTAATTGGACCTTTTTAAATCACAGAGGTCTTATATGATTGTGTCATTGGCAGCCTCAACACATGACCAAGAAGTCTTTGCTTTCTATCCGGATGACAAATATTGTAATGGATTCGAGGAAGTACTGAGTAGATATAGAGAGTTGGTTCCTCAATTACGGCTTGCAGGTGTAGCTTGAGTCTTCTTTTTTGTATTTGCTTTTTTTCTGATTGCCTGCAGTGGGTATACTTCTGCATTTCTTCTTCTGCTTCGTGACACTTTCATCTTTACAGGACCAACATCATTTGCTCCTATTATTGAAATGGCAATCACTATTGTTGAGCAGAGTGGCGGCCAGTACCACGTTTTATTGATAATAGCGGATGGACAGGTAGATATGCTGTCTCGCTATAACACAAAATATGGAATATTTATCAGCCGATTCATTTTGTGTATTTTCTAGTTTCTAGTGCTTTAATACTACTTATATGAATATTTCATGCTTGTGCAGTCTATTCGTTTACAAATCAGTTGACGGGTAGTTGCATTCTACAAAGAAAACAGATGAATGCGATTTTGAAAATGGTTTAAAATTTGATCTTGGATAATCATAAACGAATGTGCGTAACAGTGGAGTACTTTAGTTAAAAAGAAGTCTTCAGATTTGTACCAGAAAAGAATGTGTGTGTGTATGTGTGCCCGCATGCGCATTGTGAGTGCCTGAGTGGTATGCGCAACCAGTGATTGACTGTTCAAAGGATAAGCAGAGCCTGAAGTAGTTATCAAAGGTATCCACCTTTAACATTGTGCTTATCACCTCCCAAGCAATGGATTGGGTTGGAGGCTATGCCAAACCGAAGTAGATAATTCCACGACCTAAATGAAAGTTTAAATAACAGTAAAGCTATTTGGTGGTTGTGGTAATCTTTAGGACCATCACGCAGTAAAATGTCCAGCTTTCAAAATGGTGTTCAGATTCTCTTCCAATTGCACCCTTTTAATTCTCACATATTTTAGAGATCTGGAAAATGGAAGTCCCAAGTTTTTATGCCAAATATCCGCCTTTAAAGGAGCATATCATGGTTCTTGAAAGAATTTAAGACAGTGGTTTACTTTGAGATGCGTGAGCTTTTGTGCCTTCTCCATTTGTATGGGTGTGAATCTAATTGTTTCAGATTTAGAGGAGTAGAAGAGAGATTGGTAGTGACATACACTGTCAATATTTCAGCTAGCGCAGTCCTATGTAGAGATACATGAAAGAGGAGAAACAATCCATAAAGCTTTGAGTGACTTCCCATAGAATTTTGGTGGAAGAACTTTATCTTTGTTTTGCCGATAATTTGACCTATCATGAGACTGAAGGCATTAACGCTGTTGGAAATAAAAAATGAATCTGTCAGTAGTCAGTATGCATAATTTTAAGCAACACATCTGACAGGAACAATCCGCTTTACATGTGAATGTAGCATTTAACTAGTTCCAGCCAAAATGGTTTATCAACAGCTTATCTAAATTGAAATGAGACTAATTACAGGTTACAAGAAGTGTAGATACTGTGCGTGGTCAATTAAGCCCTCAAGAGAAGAGAACAGTTGAAGCAATTGTGAAAGCAAGGTAACTTTTTCACTGTAGTTAAAATTCTTTGATAATGCTATTTCCAGATCATTCTTGAAATTATTTTAATGTTTATTTGCAGTGAATATCCCTTGTCTATTATTTTAGTTGGGGTTGGAGATGGGCCATGGGACATGATGAGGGAATTTGATGACAATATCCCTGCTCGAGCCTTTGACAATTTCCAGGCAAGTAATTGCTGCTGCTTTTTTTCCTGTCCTTGATGGTATTGATTTGTTTTCCCTAATTGCCTTAAGTTTCTGGTTTCCTCATCAACTTTTTGTTCTTTTCAGTTTGTTAATTTCACAGATATCATGTCAAAAACTGTGGACCGGTCTCGGAAAGAAGCTGAGTTTGCCTTAGCAGCATTGATGGAAATACCTTCTCAGTACAAAGCAACTCTGGAGCTGAACATTCTGGGGTACAAATTGAATGCTCATTGTTAATTTGCTACTAGTGGACACTGAAATTTAATAGTACTCAAATTCCTTCTGAAAAGTTGATAGTGGAATTTATTTTCAGTTAATTTTCTACTTCACTCTTCAGTGTTCATTTTGTTTTCTTATTTGGTTTGCTTTTTTGAGCAGTGCTCGTAGAGGGAATGAAATTGACAGGATTCCTCTCCCCCCTCCTCGCTATGGTGCAGCTTCTTTTGGCACATCAAAACCTTCACAAAGCAATAGTTACCGTCCAAGTGCGCCTTCTAGCACTAGCAGACACAATTCGGCTGTTGGATCAAGTCATCCTGCAAGTTCTGCAGATAATCATGTAAGCAGCAATTTTTCTGTTTATTTTATCTTCTACTCTTGATAACCACTTAAACATGAAGGCTCATTCTGAACCAATTTTGTCAAATATCAGGTTACATTGTTGACCTTTCAAATTGATTTGGAATATATTCTTATTTATTCATCGCCCTTTTCTTTTTTATTTTTTATTTTTTATGTTTGATTCCATAGTTTGAAGTAATTTCAGAATCCTTATTATAACAATTTGTTTCACCTCTTATTGTTTGACAGCTCTGTCCCATCTGCATAACCAATCCAAAGGACATGGCATTTGGTTGTGGACACCAGGTATGGTCGTACAGATTCTCAATTTCTGTCTCAGGTAGCAGTAGTAAAACTACATATATTGACATGAACTCATTTGTTTGCAGACATGTTGTGAATGTGGGCAAGATCTTCAGTTGTGCCCCATCTGTCGGGACAGCATTCAGACTAGGATAAGACTTTACTGAGTCACTTCTTGTGGCTGAAGAATAATTTGCTGCTAAGAAAGTCTGATTCTTATGTTACTGAGCAGTTTATTAAATTATATTCTTGCTGATGGATCTCAGTTTGTCAGCAGTATAAATGTCTTTTTGATTTTAGAGATGTTACATTTCAGTATTTTGCCCTGTACATAGATTTTCTACTTTCTATTCAAGGTTACTCATTGTTCATTGAAACTGGTGCTCAATGTGCAAAGATAATTTCTGCTTTCACCTGTGTTCAATGACAAACTCAATGACTTATCGGCTGCATTGCTTGAGGAATAGTTTCACAAAAATTTAGACGAATTGCTTCTAGATTGAGTAGAAAAGGGATATATGGAAGTTATCTCTTCTCTGTGCGTCATTATATCCATCATTTCTTATGTGAGATTCGACGGTTATCAAGTTTCCGAGCCACTTTTTTCCTGTATATTTTCCTATATAAGTCATCTTAGAAGTCACAATTTTAAATTGAGGTTTAAACTTTCTGGCAGAATGGATGAGTCTTGAGTGTGTAAACGAATGTTTGGTGCTCCCTCTCTTAGTGGATGAATCATTGTCACACAAAAGGTTCATGTGGCAAGAACTACCTAACCATTTTGATAGACCACGATTAGTTGAATATTTGACCACGATTAGTTAAATATTAGTATTTGATTGCTCATTTGCGTGAGTTCATGCGGAAGTCCCTATATAAACACTTCCTTTAAAACCATAGTAATGCATTCAACACAAAGAGTTTTTCTCTCATGGAGAAGCACTGGCAGATTCTACTCAACTGCTGCGCCACTGCAGCTCTTTTACTGCACTCTCTTATTTCATGCAGAGCAAAAGATGTGCTGCCCCTCTCTGCTGGAAAAGGGACACGGAAGCTGTTGCTGAACAACACGGGAGTTGTCGGTGGACATATGGTTTTAACTCATTGGAACACTGTGATACTATTTGATCGGAGTGTGTCGGGCCAATCAGGATTGCAGCTACGTCATCGGTTCAATGGAACAAGATGCAAGGGTACTCGTGATGACTTGTCAGAGTCAAATTGCTATGCTCATTCTGTTGAGTACAGCATTTCCAACAACAATGTTAGGCATTTGAATATCATGTCTGATACTTTTCCTCTTCTGGCTCCATCTTGAACGATGGAAGGATCGGTCAGTCAGGTGGTTTTGGAGATGCTTCGCGAAGGATTCACTACTTTGTGCCTTGTGAAAGATACTTGTGATTGAAGGGTGGGGAAGAAACACTTGTCTGATAACCGTTGGTTTGCTTCCAGCCAAATCCTCCCTACCGATGACAGGATCATTGTTGTTGGAGGGAGAGGGTCCTTTACATATGAGTTTGTACCAAAAATGTCAACAAATGAAAAGGCTTTTGATCTTCCTTTCTTGCATCAAACTTATGATGGAAATGAAGGTGGAAACAATCTTTATCCTATTGTTCACCTTTCCTCTGATGGCAATTTGTTCATTTTTTGCCAACAGGGATTCCATTCTTTTCAACTACAAGCGAAACAATGTTGTAAAAAAATTCCCAAGGATTCACGGATTGGGGTGAAGGAGTTATCCAAGCACAGGATCATCAGTAATTCTTACTGGATCACAAAGATGGGCTCCGCAAAGTGGAGGTAATGATATGCGGAGGGGCAGCTTCAGGAGTGAATGCAGCTGCTCGACAAGGCAGATTCTTGACAGGTCTACTGCAGTTGCGGAAGAATGGTGATCACTGAACATAAGCATCGGTGGAAGATGGAAAACATGCCAGGGCCACGCCTAATGCACGATATGGTGCTTCTTCCAACAGGACAAGTTCTAATCATAGATGGCGCGAAGAAGGGTTGTGCTGGATGGCAAAATGCAGCCACCCCATCTCTTGAACCTTACCTATATAACCCAAAGAAAACTCTTGGGAGAAGGTTTTCTGTTCTGAAATCCACTAGAATCGCGAGAATGTATCGTTGATCAGCAGAATGGAAGTGTACTAGTTGCTGGAAGCAATCCAAATAATCAATACACTTACGAAAATGTAAGTCACCCTACTGATCTCCGGTTACAGGCATTCGTCCCGGCTTATATGGGCTGGAAATATACTCATCAAAGGCCTCATAATATGTCCATTGACAGCAATGGGAAGGAAGGAATTGTCTATGGTGACGAATTTGTGGTTCGTTTTTCGCTAGGGAGCAAGCCTAGTAAATATTTAGCTTTTAGTGCATATGCGCCGCCGTTTACAACTCATTCACTATCGATGAATCAAAGGCTGTTGAGACTAAGGTGCAAACATATGGTAAGGGATGAGAATGGCTGGTGGAATGCTACTGTGGAAGCTCCTCCCTCTGCTAATGTTGCACCCTCTGGATTTTATTTGCTTCCTAGCATTTCTGAGTGGGTTAAGTTTATGCAGATTGCTTCAACTTGAATTAATCATCCGGTTTTCCTCTACAGTTGGAAGGTGATATATAAAAGAAACCAAAGAAAACAGAAAAAAAATAAACTAAGGTTTCTAATGCTGATCCACCATGCAGAAATTAGTTTTTGTTTTGGTTAGGAATGATTTATTTATGCCAGTTCATGCTAATTGATCATATTACCTTCTCATTAGTCATTACTAGTTTTATGACTCATCAATGGAATATATTACTCTTCTTTGCAAGTACTATTCTTGAACTTGAAATCTCCAATGGCTCCAACCACAATTTTTTTAGAAATATTTATTTACTTTCAAAAAAAATATTATTTCAGAAATATTTAAAGTGGGTTTTAACTTTTAAGGTCGACAGTTGACACTAGTTTGAGAAGGAAAGATTTGAAATAATATCAATCAATGAGTAAGCTTAATTGTGAGATTTTTGAAACAGAAACATCGACCTTGACAGTTATATATCTAGTTGCCAACTTCTAGTTTCGATCAAATTTGAGAATTATAGTAATAAGTGTTGGGTTTAAGCTTCTTAGAGCTTAAAAGAGGGTTAATGGGAAATGGAGGAAAATTGACAGAGGGACATTGTCCCATATTGGAGGAGGAAAAGATTTTTGATGGGTATATATACAATTGCTTTTCTTCTAGCTCTTAAAGAGTTGAGAAGAAGGTAAACCTCGCGTCGTCGTTGCTCGGCTTTGGATTAGATTGATTAATTGTTTGGGACCAAATTGATTTGTTAATATTAACGCAATATTAATTAATTCAAATTAGATCGTTTCCGCTATAATTTGAATTTGGCGGTTTGCATAAATGACCGTTTTATAAAACAACCATTTTGAGTTGCAACTTTACGTGAAGAGTTGTAACTCTTCACTATTACCAGCGTTTTTGACTATAAATACATGAACTCTCCCTCAGATTTTTCTTACGAAAATTCTGATTTCTCCTTCTTCTTTCTACATTGTTTTAGCATAAAAGAAAACAGTAAGTGTGATTTACCACTTCTCTTTGCGTTCGTTGTCACTGGGGTTTGAAGTACCGCTACACCAGTGAGTTTATCCGTTCTATTCTGTGAGGAAATAATCCTAAACCTCGGTTATTAGGAGGGGGTTAAGTTCCTTAAGGAAACATTGTGAATTCAGTGGGCTCAAATTAATTCTATCTTCTGCATTTCTGATTATACATTGTTTCTATTTTTGAAAATATTTTCTAATACATAATAAAACAATAAGGTCTAACTTAAATATCTGAGTTTTTAATCTTACACTTGCTATATTCAAAACAAATATAGTAATGTCAGCATCAGGGCAGCTCGGTGCACTAAGTTTTCGCTATACACGGGTCCAGGGAATGTCAGCATAACAACAACAACAATGAACCTAGTGTATTTTCATAAATGGATTCTAGGGAGGGTAGTGTGTATACAGACCTTACCATTACCTTATAAAGATAGAGAGATTGTTTCCAATAGACCCTCGGCTCAAGGAATAATGGAGATACGACAACAAGTAGCAAAAAATAATACCAACAATACATTAAGGTGACGGGCATGAGTGACACAGTATGTAATAGTAAAGAATCATGAATAAGATAACACAAAAATAATCCCAGTACTACTGGTAAGCCTAGGAGGAACACACTACTAATTGTCAACCTACAACCTCAATCCTCGACCTCCACGTCTTTCTATCTTGGGTCATATCCTCGGTAAGCTAGAGCAATGGCATGCCCTGCCAAACTACCTCTCCCCAATACTTCTTAGGCTTGCCCCCACCTTTTACTTGTAATGGATAACCTCTTGTCACACCTCCTTTTTCGCCCGCGCCGCCTCAAAAGGGCGCGGAAGGGAGGTTTTTCCAATTAAAGGACAATCGAAACGGGATTTATTTATTTATTTCAGAGTCGCCACTTGGGAGATTTAGGGTGTCCCAAGTCACCAATTTTAATCCCTAATCGAGGAAAAGAATGACTCTGTATTACAGTCCGCGAACCAGAAATCCGGATAAGGAATTCTGTTAACCCGGGAGAAGGTGTTAGGCATTCCCGAGTTCCGTGGTTCTAGCACGGTCTCTCAACTGTTATATTCGGTTTGATTATCTGATATAATACATATTATAAACTTATGTGCAAATTTTATCCTTTAGCCGCTTTTATTATTTTTATTTATTGTTATTATTTTACGGAGAATTGCAACAATGTGAAAACGTATTTCAAACCACGTCGCAATCAATGCACCCGTGGTTATCGACACATTTCGACTCCGTTGAGATTTGAATTTGGGTTACATAAATGTACACCCATATTTAAGAAAATAATTTGTTAAAGACGCGCCTAGAGCGACTAGCGTATTGTTGTTTTGGGAAAGGCCGTAAAATTTTACTAGACGGCCAACTCCGATGTTCTAAATAATTAATGCATACATTTGTGAGGGCCCCGCAATCTACATATTTTACTAGGCGAGGCTCGTCTCATTTATTTTAAATGGACAAATCTTAAAGCGACTACATTTTTCTATTAAAATTAGTCTCTAAAATAAAGAAAGAAAATCCTAATTAATTACGAGCTTTTTTATTTATTTATTTATTTAAGAAAGCATGACATACTAATTGCTAGATTAATACAAATATTGATGAAAAGGAATTTTACTCAAAAATTCGAAATTATAAATAAAATAAAAATTCGACAACTAATATTCAAAAGAATCAAATATAGCTAGATTAAAACTCGCATTGTTATAAAAAAAAACTATTGAGATTAATTATTCACAACCATTTGAAACTATATTTAACTATAATTACTAATGCTTATTAGAAAGTTTATTAAACTTAAACGTTCTTCTAATCTTCTTTGAACTCAAATCGTGCCTTAATGCCTAATTCATGAAATTCAGTTTAAATTCATACCTTAGCTAAATTTAGCTACTTGTTCACGATTAACCTATTGTTGATAATCTTAAAACCTTCATAACTAGTGAATTAACCCATTTTGCCAAACTGATTCATTACAGACTAACTTATGTTATTTTCTCTTATTCCAATTATTACTCAGTAATACATGAAATAGCCTAAATACAATCAATAAAAGGAACAAAGAAAAGCGACATTAAAACTTCAAAATTCAATTCTTCATATGTATTCATGCTTCCACATTATTAGCTTGCAATAGCTAGTATTACAGTCGTGTACCTGATATTGGAAGCAAAAGAAAAGGAAGATCAGCAGAAATAAAGTAGCATACAACAACAGCAACCCCAGCAACCAGTAACAACCAACAACGAGAAACCAGTGACAGATTTTAAAATCAAGATGAAAATCCAAAAAACACCGACAACAATCAACGGACAGAAGCCAAAGGAATTTTTTCAGATTTGAAAGATTAATTAATGTTCAACCCTTAATTTCTAAATCCGTATATCAAAATATTTAAATTGTATATCGGGTGTATATTACTCTCTCTTTTGATTTCCAGAATGTTTTTCTTTTTATTTTTGGAGTCTTAGTATTTTCGGAATTTTTCTCTCTCTTAAAATTCAGCTCCCTTTTTTTCTCTCTCCCTATCTTCCTCTTCTTTCTGTCTTTTTTTTTGTCTCTCTCTTATTTATTTCTCATCCCAAACCCTTTAATCAATTAATAAAACAACCACTTTCTCCTACCAAACCCACTATTAGTTAAAAAATACAATTATTATTTATTTAAACAACTTTTTTTGAGGCTCACAATCCCACTATGTCTTGTTCCCCATGCTTACATTAAATAAATACATTATTCCCCACCATTATATCTTGTCCCCCCATTATTGATTATTTTAATATTATTTTAATCCTAATTGACAAAGCACTCAAAATAAATAATTGTTCAGAATTTTAATTCCAAAAATACCCCTCTAACCTTACTGAAATTACCATTTTACCCCTGAACGTACTGCAAATTACCAAACTACCCCCATCAGCTATAACCAATTCACCTAATTAATTTCAACCAAAATACAGCAAATACGACCAATTTCTAAACAATTTTCAACAACAAATTCAAACTAAATGATGAACAACAAAGAAACAACTAAAATTATTTTGATTGAACAATATTTTTTAACAACAAACAAACCTACTTTCAGATTCAACAACAACAACAACAAACAAGTATATTCAGATTTCTAAATTCAATAATCATTTGAACTTAAAATTAAATCTAACAACATTACAACCAACAATTTCTATATTAAAACTAAACAAGATCATGAAACAACCTGAAGAAATAATCAAAAATGATAATCAACAAACAAGAAGATCAAACTTATATTAATTTCGGATTCAAGAACAATCAAACAAAGTATGGACATAAATGAAAAGATTTAACAACAATAACCAGCAAGTTTTATTCAAATTTGAATTAAACTCGAATTAAGCTTAAACAAAACAAATAAACATATTCAAATCACTAAACTTCAAATAATCAATTGATCTTTTTAAATTAAATCCAACAAAATTATAACAAAGATACATTGAATCAAAAAACTAAAAACCAAAACATAACTTCACATTAAATCACTGAATTAAAAACGAACTTCAAACAAAATGAACACGAATTAAATCTATATTAAACAACAAATAACGGATTCAAGCGATTAAACCAACATATTTCTATATTACAACTAAATTCTTTTAAATGAATGACAACAAACCGCAAGAAGAAACAATTGTGAATTTCAACTTGAATCCAACAACATTAACAATTTCTGAAAAAATACATAACAACACATCAAACAAACTGAAGAAATAA
Source organism: Nicotiana tabacum (assembly GCF_000715075.1). Lineage (NCBI taxonomy): Eukaryota > Viridiplantae > Streptophyta > Magnoliopsida > Solanales > Solanaceae > Nicotiana > Nicotiana tabacum. The sequence goes on along the minus strand of NC_134085.1, from coordinate 168,282,886 downwards.
TTAATTAAATTTCAATTTGAATCTAACGACATTTAAACTAACAATTTCACATGAACAAACCGAAAAATTAACAAAACGACAAATACGAACAAAACAAGAATCAAACATTTACCGATTTTAGATTCGAGAATATCAAAACAAAATACGGACAAAAGTGAAACTCGAAACCACTAACCGGATCGAAACTACGAAGAACTTAGATGAAAACAAATCTGCCCAAAAACCTTGAAACCAACATAACTCGAATCTGCACGGCAAATATCTTGGCGAGCAGGAACGGGGTTTGTTTCGAATCAAATGCTTGACGAAGCAGCAATACAACAGAAACGATGGGGTTTGGTTTAGAACCAGCTGCTCGAGGAGGATGGATGCAGTAGGAGCAGCAGAAGCAGCTTGGTTTGGAGGAGGTCGACGAGGCAGGCTGTTTCGAGACAAAGTGAAGGTCGCCGGATTTAATGGGGGGGGTTGCCGGACTGGTTTACGTGAGGTAAAGCAGAAACAGTCGAGGCAGTTGGAGGCAGCAACAAAGACGACGAGGCAGGCAGCATCAGGGTGTGTTTGGACGTAGCAGGAGACGCAACAACGCAACAGCACGACGGAGCAGCAGTGAAGGACGTGAAGGTGAGGAAGAAGACGCAGTAGCGAGGGGACAGCCATGGCAGCTTGAGCTCGAGCTCGACGCAGCTGAAACGAAGAGGAAGAAACAGCTGGCAAGGTCGTTTGGGACGAAGGCGAAGAAGAAGCAGCAGCCAGGAACGGCTGATGCGTGCACTGTGTGTGTGAGTGTTTTGTTGTGTGTGTGAGAGTGTATGTGTTGATGTGTGTGTATGTGGGGGGGTCGTGGGGATGAGGGGGTAGGGCAGCAACCATGGTTGCTTGGGGTGTTTGGGAGCCATGGTTGCTTGGGGTGTTTGGGATTTTGGAGAAGAAGAAGAGGGAGGGGGCAGGTAGTTTTAGGTGTTAGGGTTTTTTGGAGTGGAAAATGAAAAATGGGAAGATGGGGGTGGGTCTTTGGGGTTACGGACTGGGTTGACCCGGTTTGAAATGGACCGGGTCATAGGGAAGGTTGGGTATTTTTTGGGCATGTGGCTTGAATTTGAAGAAGAGCCCAATTCCGATTTTCTTTATATTTTTTGCTCTATTTTCTTCTACTTTCTAATTAATAAAACTAAAATTCTAAATTAAGTTATAAACTAAATTAACTTATCAAAAAAATACTAATTAATTCCAAATAACTATTATCGCATATTTAAATAGCAATTAACGATAAAATCGCACAATTTAGACGTTAAATGCTAAAATGCAACGTACATTATTTTTTTTAATGATTTTCTCATTTTTGCAAAACAAAATTAAATAAATACTAAACGAAAATGCGACATATTTTATATTTTTATTAATTTAAACAAATAAACATGCACAGAAAAAAATACAAATAATTATACAAAAATACCACAAAAATTCAAAAATTGCACACCAAGGAAAAATCGTTTTATTTTGATTTTTTTGGGAGTAATTCTTTCATAGGGCAAAAATCACGTGCTTACAGCTGCCCCCCTCTTTGCCCGAAGACACGAAGGGTTTTCGTGCAAAGATAAAGTGAGCGATTTTTGTCCATCCGAGTACTCCGTGTGAAGCATTTTTTTTTGAAAGCTTTGATCGAACCTTTGCTTCAGAGGTTTCCTACATATCCTGGGCTAAACAAGAATCAGGTCAATGTAGTTCGGGAAGTTTTGGTAGCTGGGACTACCGTGGGACTGCAATGTTGCTGCTGTTGCATGCTACTTTTACTGTTTGTTGACCTCCTTATTATACCATGCTTAAAAGAAAAATCAAGAAGTTAGGCTAGACTACGGATTACAAGATCCCATCTATCTTCCATTTGTTCTTGATGCCTTGCTTTCTTGTCGGCTCGCGTCGATTCCGGTGCTTCTTTCTTCCGAGAACTGACGGGGGTGACACCGACCTTTTGCTACTCTGAATACCAATTCTCACTGTCTGGTTCGGTCCGCTGGAGATATGACTTTCTTCATTAAGCTTTGTTATGCTGGGCATACAATGTTCATAGGCCGCTTCTTTCAAGATGCGTCTTTTCTCCCTTTTGACTCATGCGCTTGATTTTACGCTGGGATCTCTTGTTGCAACTTTCCGCTTTCCGGTGCTGGGGATTTTTATTATTTCCCGCTGGGGATTCCTGTTGGATTCTTCTGCTTTACTAACTTCCAATGTATTCCTCTATTATATGGGTGGGCTCCTAACTTCAACCAACAACTTTGAAAATAAATTCGCCATTCCTCTCTTCAGGCGGGCTCCTGACTTCATCAACAACTTTGAAAATAAATTCGCCATTCCTCTCTTCAGGCGGGCTCCTGACTTCATCAACAACTTTGAAAAATAAAACGTCTTTCCTTTCTTCAGGCGGGCTCCTGACCTCAACAACAACTTTAAAAATAAAATGTCATTCCTTTCTTTAGGCTGGCGAGATTTCAAAAATAAAACGCCTTTCCTCTCTTCAGGCGGGCTCCTGACTTCAATAACAACTTTGAAAATAAAATGTCATTCCTTTCTTTAGGCTGACGAGATTTCAAAAACTTTTAAATATAAAACGTCTTTCCTTTCTTCAGGCGGACTCCTGACCTCAACAACAACTTTGAAAATAAAATGCCATTCCTTTCTTTAGGCTGGCGAGATTTCAACAACTTTTAAAAATAAAACGTCTTTCCTTTCTTCAGGCGGGCTCCTGACTTCAACAACAACTTTGAAAATAAAATGTCATTCCTCTCTTCAGGCGGGCTCCTGACCTCAACAACAACTTTGAAAATAAAATGCCATTCCTTTCTTTAGGCTGGCGAGATTTCAATAACTTTTAAAAATAAAACGCCTTTCCTTTCTTCAGGTGGGCTCCTGACTTCAACAACAACTTTGAAAATAAAATGTCATTCCTTTCTTTAGGCTGGCGAGATTTCAACAACTTTTAAAAATAAAACGCCTTTCCTTTCTTCAGGCGGGCACCTGACCTCAACAACAACTTTGAAATTAAAATGTCATTCTTCTCTTCAGGCGGGCTCCTGACTTCAACAACAACTTTGAAAATAAAATGTCATTCCTTTCTTTAGGCTGGCGAGATTTCAAAAACTTTTAAATATAAAACGTCTTTCCTTTCTTCAGGCGGGCTCCTGACTTCAACAACAACTTTGAAAATAAAATGCCATTCCTTTCTTTAGGCTGACGAGATTTCAAAAACTTTTAAATATAAAACGTCTTTCCTTTCTTCAGGCGGGCTCCTGACTTCAACAACAACTTTGAAAACAAAATGCCATTCCTTTCTTTAGGCTGACGAGATTTCAATAACTTTTAAAAATAAAACGCCTTTCCTTTCTTCAGGCGGGCACCTAACTTCTTCAACTTAAAATTTTAGCACCTCTATTCTCCAGGCGGGCTCCTGACTTCTTCAACTTAAAATTTTAACGCCTCCATTCTCCAGGCGGGCTCCTGACTTCAACAACTTCTTAAAATTTTAACGCCTCCATTCTCCACGCGGGCTCCTGACTTCAACAACTTCTTAAAATTTTAACACCTCCATTCTCCAGGCGGGCTCCTGACTTCAACAACTTCTTAAAATTTTAGCACCTCCATTCTCCAGGCGGGCTCCTGACTTCAACTCTAATACTTTAAAAATAAATCAAGCTCCTTTCGAGCTTTGGAGAAAGATTCATCGGACTAAGATTTGATATCTCAGGAGAAAATTTCATCAGACTAGGACTTTTATCCTAGGAGGAAAATGTAAAGATCAAAGGTTTAAGAAACTTACCTTTGTAATTCCTTCTTTTCTTTTCTTTTTCCCTTGCGCTGCTTTGTTCCTGTTTCAACTCTCAAGCAAAGAAAATTTTATCAGTTTTTTTTATGGTGGCCGATTTGTGGCCTTGCTGGGGGATGGTTATCTCTTTTAAAAGCTCGTGTTGTCTTTCCCCGAGACTGTTGGAGATAACACTGTTGGGGAATTATTTACTTACCTGTTGGGGAATAATATTATTGGGGAGTCTCCTTTCTTCCCCTTTTCTCCAAAGCTACTTCCTTCAAAACTTTTCTCTCTCAACATTGCTGGGGATAAAATGTTATCAGCCGGGGATAACGCTGTTGAAGATAACACTGCTGGGGGATTTTGATTCCTTCAAAACTAGTGCTTTACTCTTCTGAAGGCTGCTGTGAATGATACTGGCCTTTTGCTTTTTCTGAGCACAAGTTTCATCCTTTTGTTTTGTCCGCTGGGGAACAACTTCCTTTATTAAAACTTGTTATGCTGGGGGTAAAACTGGTTCAAAGACCACTTCCCTTGAGACTGGTTCTATCTTTATTCTTCCCCGAATGGGTATCTGACTTCCAGAAAATTTTCTAAATGAAAGGAAAATTTTCTGCCCCAGTTTGATAATCTTCCTTACGGTATGCCTTTCCGCCATCAATCCCATTTCCTTTTAAGATTCGACTGTGGTGGTTGGTTGTGATACTCCTACTGGGGATGGCTTTTCCCTTTCTCCTTCCCTGCTCTGCGTTCCAAAAATTTGTTGGGAACGATATTATTTGCTGGGAATGATCCCTTTCTGCTGGGGATATCCCTCTTCTTTTGTGGCATAGTTCGGAAACTGTCATTTTCCCGACCTTTTAGTCTCGCATGAATTTCCCAAATCATGCTCATTGCTCTTCTTGATTTGTCCACGGGCCTTGGACTTGAGGTTTAATAACCTTTGATTTTGGCAAGGATATCCCTCTTGACACTCGTCAATCCTTTTGTCAATCTCCTTTTGCTGGGGATATCTTTCTTGACACTGGCCTCGCGCTTGTTCCTTCCTGACTTAGACCATTTGGATCTTCTAATCAGATCTGGTCTTGCCTAATTGGAAAGCTGATGGCAGATTTTGAAGTCATTTCTCACTTGTTCTGACCAAACAGACTCTACTGGGGAATTTTTCTATGAAAGGAGAAAGATAAACAAAAAGGGAACCGAATAAAAGACAAAGGAAAAAGATGACTCTTTAACAAGAGAAACTATAAATAAAAACCTACCAAATGCAGATACCGACTCTAATGGTCATGACATGCGCATGTGGCCTATCCTCTACCGTCAATCATCTTTCAAGATCTTCATTTGGCGATTCCCCATCTGATTCTCAATCTTATTCGACTTGTAGTGCCCGAAGGGTTTTCACTATCAAACCTCTCTCATTTTTTTTTTCTCAGCTTTCATCTCCTTATGGTGTCCGTGAAGATTTTCACCGATAAGACTCTCTCATTTGTATCACTTTCCAGTTAGGGATTTGGAGTGTTGCCGGTATGATTCTCTCTGCTGGGGATTAGAGTCCCTTCTGCTGTGGAACAGAGTGTTATGTTCACCGGTAAGACTCTCATTTGTCTGACTTGGCGTCTTTTGCAGACAGATCAGAAGGTCTTTCTTTGGACCGTAATGTGGGTTTTTGGATAGGCTAGAAAGAAAGGGTATTAAAGGCTCAAAAACAAATCAATTTGAGGTTCAATATTACAACCTTTGGAACCATATTTGTTTACAACAAGCGCAACCCTTGCCCCAATTTCTTGCTTGGGGATTATTTTTTTATTTTTTTAAATTTTTATTACACCATGACCGAGCCGTGAGGCGCCTACGTATCCTCTTTGAGGAATTAGGTCGAACGTAGTTCCCAATTCCTCTGTTTTCTTCTGACTTTCTTTTGTTTTTTTTGTTATCATTTTTCTTTTCTTTTTTTTTCATTTTTCTTTTGTCGTTTTGTTGATTCTTTTTTTTCTTTTTCTTTTTGTGTTTTTTTTTCTTTTTCTTTTCTTATCTTTTTTTATGTTTGTGTTTCTACTCTTTGCTACTGATTCCGAAAGAGGGGTATGAAAGAAAACAAATAAGGTTCAAAGGGTTAACGAAGGAGAAAGTGTTTAGATAGCAGAATAAAATGCCTTCGTCATTCCAATCTTCAAAACACGCCAAGCACAAACAACACCATTAAATATTCACCACATCTTCTGATTGTGCCGGACTTGATAACCATATGCATACATTTGCCTTTTTCTTTTGTCATTTTTAAAGCACCATTGGGCAATACTCTCACTTGATTTTATGGTTTTTCTTTATGTTTTATTTGCCCCAGTTTCAGATGGCTCGGGTTTCACATAATCTCAAACCGTTCTTATTTCCTTTAAACGTTCTGATCACCTTTCCGGGGTTTTATGATTAACTTTTAAGATTAGGCCCAAACTGTGTGCGCATGTCATGTCACGATAATCGGCACTAAACAAAAATGATAAAAGGATAAAACAAAAAGATGATTGGAAATAATAAAAGACCGGATTTTGCATTAGAATACCGGTGAAATGGTAAAAACAAACCAGAACAAAATCCTAAAACAACCTGGACAAAACTTAAACAAACCGCTATGACAAAATGGAAAGATAAGAAAGTTTGACACAAGACAACATCCGAATTACAACCCTAACAATCCGGACAACAGAAATGACAACAAAATAAGCCACCAAAAGCTTCTATCTTGCTAACCAAGGAACGGAGCGTCCTCCCACTTTATCAAAACTGGCATCTTAGCCACTGAGCTTCGCATCAGTATTGCCCAGACCATTGCCAACTTTAATATCATCAATCTCCGTCAACAAGTTCTCGATAGGGTTCGAGTGCTCCATGTCACTGTTATTGATCACAATCCGCCCTTTTTGGATCATTTTTTCTACTTCCCTTTTCAGATTATGACAGCTCTCAATGTTGTGCCCTCTGATATTGGAGTGGTATGCGCATCGTGTTGCCGGATCAAAGTTTCTTGCACGTGGATCTGGAGTATATGCGGGGAGCGGCTCAATCAAGCCAGCATGCCTTAGCCTTTCAAACAGACTTGCATAAGATACTCCGATAGGGGTGAGAGCCTTTCCTCGTTTCAGCAACCTCTTGTTCTTAAATGCTTGATTGGGCCAGAAACCTGATCCAGGGGGCTTCCGGTAGGCTTGTGAGGGTGGATAGTCCTTCTGTAAAGCTGGGTATTTGGAAAGTGAAGCATGTCTTTGGGAGTCTCATGGAGAGAAGTAGTGTCGAGGAGGGGAGTAGCGTTGACGAGTGATGGAGCTACTCGGGTAGCTGGGAAAGCTGCCATAAGCGGGTTGGGAGGGAGAGTATGGGGGATCTTCCGTTATGGTATTGGGCGCTTGGGTAATGACAGAGTTCAAGAAGCTTGGCGGTGGAGGGGGTGGTGCTTTCCCAGTCATCCATGCCTGATACATGTCTTCCACATGCTGTCTCAGCATTTTCACTTCTTCTACCAACCCGTTGTTCCGTTCGACCAGTTGTTGTCGGTCATCAGTACCGACCCACTTGGTTCTGAGGTTCTGAGTCATTGTCTTTTGACTTTGCTTTGTAGGGAGGAGTTACCACAACCAACCACTTTTTGATATGAACACAGCAAAGTGAAGCCATCACATTAGTGTTAGGGCATTTGACAGATAATCATATATCAGAGATACAGTGCACCTAAGCAGTTAAAACGTTCTATCATGCCTTCACTTCAGTTAAGTGCGTCGTTCCGGCTTCTTGTAATTGTGCCCCTTTGAAAATCTCCCACACTTTCCTTTATTTATTTATTTATTTATTTTTCAATGGTGGTCGAATCTTATGGAGATTGCCTACGTATCATGACCCCGCATGAATCAGACCTTGCATAGTTCGGACAAAATGAAAGGTAACAACAATGAGACATTTTTTTTTCTTTTTCAATTTTCATAATAAAACAAACTGGGTTTCAAAGATTGAAAGATGACCAACAAACTCAAAAATCAAACAACCCACATATTCTAGTCAAAAGATTTACAACCTCAAAACAAAAGGCCAGCTCCCTTTCTCCGTTTGACAAATGCAACCAAACGGTTATTTTTTGTAAATGTGACCCCTTTCAAATTTCACATGAATTTTGAGGCCGGGGAGGATTATTTTATGACACTTTACAAACTTGTCTGTTCTTTTACGAAAATAGCTTTTCGACAACTGAAAGATACTCTAAGGCTATTTCGGCAAGAACGATTTAAGACACTGCCAAAGTTGGCTCGACTTATTGTGACCAAAAGCCCAAACGGTATTCACCTGATCGCTGACCCTTTGTTTTTTTTTCAAATTACAATAAAACCTGGTTTGCAAACACGACCCTTTTAACGCCTCGGGGACGAAGATTTTAAGGCTGTGGGGGTCAACTGGACCAAATCTTAAACATGACCCAAAAAGTGGCTGTTTATGCAAGGTTAGCCTTCCTGCGTCCCTTTCGGGAACATTCGGCTATTTTTGACAAAACAACATCACTTGACTTATTTATGACAAAATTAAAATTTTGACATGTTTTTTTATTATTATTTATTATTTGTTTTTGGCTATTTTAGCAAAATGGGAGGTTGGACCCGATGAGGGTTGCCTACGTATCTCACATCCGGTGAGAATCAAACCCGCGTAGTTCGGGACATCACGAATAAAGTAAATAAACTTTTTTTATTTTTTTTAATATTATTATTTATTTTTTGAAGGAAAGACTTATAAAGAAGAAATGGAGCATTTTTTCAAAGAAGGATTTCTAAAGGAAATTTTTTTTTGAATTTTAAAAGAGAAACTTCTAAAGAAGAAAGAAAATATTTTTGGAATTTTACTTTCGATGAAAGAAATGCTTCTAAAAAATATTTTTGAATTTTGACTTTTCTTTTCAATTTTGAAAGAAGAATGAAAATATTTTTGGATTTTTTTGGAAGAAATTAAAAGAAAATATTTTTATTTTTTTTAAAAATACAATTAAAAAGACTTTCTAAAGATATCAATAATGGAAAATATTTTTGGATTTTTTTCTTGAAAATTGGGGGTCTAAAAAACTTTTTTAGAAGGGAAATAAAGAAAAATACTTTTTGGATTTATATATATATATTGCAACAAATAATAAAACCACGTTCAACGCAAGACTCTTTTCATTTTCATTTTTGGCATTTTTATAAACAAATAAATAAATAAATAAACTATTTTAAAAACAACTCTTTTTTCATTTTCATTTTTCATGGCAAGACAAACTATTTTTCTTTTTCTTCTACCTATTCTTCAACCTAAAAATAAGAGACTCTTTTCTAATTTTTTTTCTTTTGCTTTTTGAGCGAAACAAACTATATATAAAAAATATTTTTCTTTTCTTTTCATTTTTCCCAAAATTTCGGTAGAATTTCGCCAATATTTGGACATTGTTATTTTTTCAAAACAGAAGAGTAACCCGATACACTACTATTTTCCTTTCTTTCTCTTTTTTTTTTTAATTTTTCCCAATATTCAAAACCGGTCATCATGCAAGTCCAAAGCAAATAAATGCACAAGCAGTGAGTAGGATGCATCAGGATGGTCTTTTCTGTTTCAGGTTGCTATTCCTAGACGGACCCAACCCCTGTGTTGAGTCCCCTAAGTCAAAAATGCACATGATGCAGATAAGCGTTCCTACTAGGGATCCGACATGAAGTTGAGTTATTCTAGGTTCAGAACCTGGGTGTTTGTTCTAGACCTAGCTTACCCGAGCGGACAGCTCGAGCCGAGGGGGGGCAGCGTACCGGGAATACAGAAGCTTCACCGGCTTAGCAACTTGTCCGAACCTCGTTCTAAATTGGGATTTGACACTATACAGAAAAGAAGTCGTACGAAGTACACCCTTCTTCATAATTCAGAAGACTTAGAGAGGAGATGAGTTTCGGCACAGTTTATATACAGTTCACATAATATCAAAGCGGTAAAAGGCAACCAATTAGCACATTGAGCCCAAACATGTAACAAAATCAGATAAAACCAAATATAACAATTTATATAAGCTCGAATTTCTAACCCTGAACCAGTGGTTCTGGGTCAAATCCCCAGCAGAGTCGCCAGAGCTGTCACACCTCCTTTTTCGCCCGCGCCGCCTCAAAAGGGCGCGGAAGGGAGTTTTTTTCCAATTAAAGGACAATCGAAACGGGATTTATTTATTTATTTCAGAGTCGCCACTTGGGAGATTTAGGGTGTCCCAAGTCACCAATTTTAATCCCGAATCGAGGAAAAGAATGACTCAGTATTACAGTCCGCGAATCAGAAATCCGGATAAGGAATTCTATTAACCCGGGAGAAGGTGTTAGGCATTCCCGAGTTCCGTGGTTCTAGCACGGTCGCTCAACTGTTATATTCGGCTTGATTATCTGATATAATACATATTATAAACTTATGTGCAAATTTTATCCTTTAGCCGCTTTTATTATTTTTATTTATTGTTATTATTTTACGGAGAATTGCAACATTGTGAAAACGTATTTCAAACCTCGTCGCAATCAATGCACCCGTGGTTATCGACACATTTCGACTCCGTTGAGATTTGGATTTGGGTTACATAAATGTACACCCATATTTAAGAAAATAATTTGTTAAAGACGCGCCTAGAGCGACTAGCGTATTGTTGTTTTGGGAAAGGCCGTAAAATTTTACTAGACGGCCAACTTCGATGTTCTAAATAATTAATGCATACATTTGTGAGGGCCCCACAATCTGCATATTTTACTAGGAGGGGCTCGTCTCATTTATTTTAAATGGACAAATCTTAAAGCGACTACATTTTTTCTATTAAAATTAGTCTGTAAAATAAAGAAAGAAAATCCTAATTAATTACGAGCTTTTTTATTTATTTATTTAAATAAGAAAGCATGACATACTAATTGCTAGATTAATACAAATATTGATGAAAAGGAATTTTACTCAAAAATTCGAAATTATAAATAAAATAAAAATTCGACAACTAATATTCAAAAGAATCAAATATAGCTAGATTAAAACTCGCATTGTTATAAAAAAAACTATTGAGATTAATTATTCATAACCATTTGAATCTATATTTAACCATAATTACTAATGCTTATTAGAAAGTTTATTAAACTTAAACGTTCTTCTCATCTTGTTTGAACTCAAATCGTGCATTAATGCCTAATTCACGAAATTCAGTTTAAATTCATACCTTAGCTAAATTTAGCTACTTGTTCACGATTAACCTACTGTTGATAATCTTAAAACCTTCATAACTAGTGAATTAACCCGTTTTGCCAAACTGATTCATTACAGACTAACTTATGTTATTTTCTCTTATTTCAATTATTATTCAGTAATACATGAAATAGCCTAAATACAATCAAATAAAAGGAACAAAGAAAAGCGACATTAAAACTTCAAAATTCAATTCTTCATATGTATTCATGCTTCCACATTATTAGTTTGCAATAGCTAGTATTACAGTGGTGTACCTGATATTGGAAGCAAAAGAAAAGGAAGATCAGCAGAAATTCAGTAGCATACAATAACAGCAACCCCAACAACCATTAACAACCAGCAACGAGAAACCAGTGACAGATTTTAAAATCAAGATGAAAATCCAAAAAACACCGACAACAATCAACGGACAGAAGCCAAAGGAATCTTTTCAGATTTGAAAGACTAATTAATGTTCAATCCTTAATTTCTGAATCCGTATATCAGAATATTTAAATTGTATATCGGGTGTATGCTACTCTCTCTTTTGATTTCCAGAATGTTTTTATTTTTATTTTTGGAGTCTTAGTATTTTCGGAATTTTTCTCTCTCTTAAAATTCAGCTCCTTTTTTTTCTCTCTCCCTATCTTCCTCTTCTTTCTGTCTTTTTTTCTGTCTCTCTTTTACTTATTTCCCATCCCAAACCCTTTAATCAATTAATAAAACAACCACTTTCTCCTACCAAACCCACTACTAGTTAAAAAATACAATTATTATTTATTTAAACAACTTTTCTTGAGCCCCACAATCCCACTATGTCTTGTTCCCCATGCTTACATTAAACAAATACATTATTCCCCACCATTATATCTAGTCCCCCCATTATTGATTATTTTAATATTATTTTAATCCTAATTGACAGAGCACTCAAAATAAATAATTGTTCAGAATTTTAATTCCAAAAATACCCCTCTAACCTTACTGAAATTACCATTTTACCCCTGAACGTACTGCAAATTACCAAACTACCCCCATCAGCTATAACCAATTCACCTAATTAATTTCAACCAAAATACAGCAAATATGACCGATTTCTAAACAATTTTCAACAACAAATTCAAACTAAATGATGAACAACAAAGAAACAACTAAAATTATTTTGATTGAACAATATTTTTTAACAACAAACAAACCTACTTTCAGATTCAACAACAACAACAACAAACAAGTATATTCAGATTTCTAAATTCAATAATCATTTGAACTTAAAATTAAATCTAACAACATTACAACCAACAATTTCTATATTAAAACTAAACAAGATCATGAAACAAACTGAAGAAATAATCAAAAATTATAATCAACAAACAAGAAGATCAAACTTATACTAATTTCAGATTCAAGAACAATCAAACAAAGTATGGACATAAATGAAAAGATTTAACAACAATAACAAGCAAGTTTTATTCAAATTCGAATTAAATTCGAATTAAGCTTAAACAAAACAAATAAACATATTCAAATCACTAAACTTCAAATAATCAATTGATCTTTTTAAATTAAATCCAACAAAATTATAACAAAGATACATTGAATCAAAAAACTAAAAACCAAAACATAACTTCACATTAAATCACTGAATTAAAAGCGAACTTCAAACAAAATGAACACGAATTAAATCTATATTAAACAACAAATAACGGATTCAAGCGATTAAACCAACATATTTCTTTTAAATGAATGACAACAAACCGCAAGAAGAAACAATTGTGAATTTCAACTTGAATCCAACAACATTAACAATTTCTGAAAAAATACATAACAACACATCAAACAAACTGAAGAAATAATTAATTAAATTTCAATTTGAATCTAACGACATTTAAACTAACAATTTCACATGAACAAACCGAAAAATTAACAAAACGACAAATACGAACAAAACAAGAATCAAACATTTATCGATTTTAGATTCGAGAATATCAAAACAAAATACAGACAAAAGTGAAACTCGAAACCACTAACCGGATCGAAACTACGAAGAACTTGGATGAAAACAAATCTGCCCAAAAACCTTGAAACCAACATAACTCGAATCTGCCCGGCAAATATCTTGGCGAGCAGGAACCGGGTTTGTTTCGAATCAAATGCTTGACGAAGCAACAATACAGCAGAAATGATGGGGTTTGGTTTAGAACCAGCTTCTCGAGGAGGCTGGATGCAGTAGGAGCAGCAGAAGCAGCTTGGTTTAGAGGAGGTCGACGAGGCAGGCTGTTTCGAGACAAAGTGAAGGTCGCCGGATTTAATGGGGGGGAGAGTTGCCGGACTGGTTTACGTGAGGTAAAACAGAAACAGTCGAGGCAGCTGGAGGCAGCAACAAAGACGACGAGGCAGGCAACATCAGGGTGTGTTTGGACGTAGCAGGAGACGCAGCAACGCAACAGCACGACGGAGCAGCAGCGAAGGACGTGAAGGTGAGGAAGAAGACGCAGTAGCGAGGGGACAACCATGGAAGCTTGAGCTCGAGATCGACGCAGCTGAAACGAAGAGGAAGAAACAACTGGCAAGGTCGTTTGGGACGAAGGCGAAGAAGAAGCAGCAGCCATGAACGACTGCTGCGTACACTATGTGTGTGAGTGTTTTGTTGTGTGTGTGTGAGAGTGTATGTGTTGATGTGTGTGTATGTGAGGGGGGTGGTCGTGGGGATGAGGGGGTAGGGCAGCAGCCATGGTTTCCTGGGGTGTTTGGGAGCCATGGTTGCTTGGGGTGTTTGGGATTTTGGAGAAGAAGAAGAGGGAGGGGGCGGGTAGTTTTAGGTGTTAGGGTTTTTTGGAGTGGAAAATGAAAAATGGGAAGATGGGGGTGGGTCTTTGGGGTTATGGACTGGGTTGACCCGGTTTGAAATGAACCGGGTCGTAGGGAAGGTTGGGTATTTTTTGGGCCTGTGGCTTGAATTTGAAGAAGAGCCCAATTCCGATTTTCTTTATATTTTTTGCTCTATTTTCTTCTACTTTCTAATTAATAAAACTAAAATTCTAAATTAAGTTATAAACTAAATTAACTTATCAAAAAAATACTAATTAATTCCAAATAACTATTATCGCATATTTAAATAGCAATTAACGATAAAATCGCACAATTTAGACGTTAAATGCTAAAAAGCAATGTACATTATTTTTTTTATGATTTTCTCATTTTTGCAAAACAAACTTAAATAAATACTAAACGAAAATGCGACATATTTTATATTTTTATTAATTTAAACAAATAAACATGCACAGACAAAAATACAAATAATTATACAAAAATACCACAAAAATTCAAAAATTGCACACCAAGGAAAAATCGTTTTATTTTGAATTTTTTGGGAGTAATTCTTTCATAGGGCAAAAATCACATGCTTACACCTCTCACACCTCCTGACCGGAGTGTCTATGTCTCCTCTTCACATGACCCAACCATCTTAGCCTCGACTCCCACAATTTGTCCTCCACAGATGCCACTCCTACCTTGTTCCTAATAACTTCATTCCTGATCCTGTCCTTCCTGGTATGACCACACATCCATCTCAGCATCCTCATCTCAGCTACTATCATTTTCTGGACATGAGACTTCTTGACGGGCCAACACTCAACCCCACACAATATAGGCGATCTAACCACCACTCTGTAGAACTTGCCCTTAAGTTTAGGTGGCACACTCTTATCATACAAAACCCTTGAGGCGAGCCTCCACCTCATCCACCCCGCTTCAATACGATGGGTAACATCCTCGTCAATCTCTCTGTTGCCTTGAATAATCGACCCAAGATACTTGAAACTATCTCTTTTAGGGACGACTTGAGTACCATTTTTCACTTCTACTCTTTCTTCGTGCATCCCATCACTGAACTTGCACTCCAAGTACTCAGTTTTCGGCCTACTCAACTTAAAACCCTTAGACTCCAGCGTCTCTCTCCAAACTTCCAACCTAGCTTAACTCCATCACGCGTCTTATCAATCAGGACTATGTTGTCGGCGAATAGCATACACCATGGCACCTCCCCTTGTATGTGTCGCGCCAGCACCTCTAACGCTAAGGCAAACAAAAATGGGCTAAGAGTCGATCCCTGATGCAACCCCATCTCCACTAGAAAATGATCCGAGTCTCATCTCGCAGTCCTCGCCCGAGTCTTCGCTCCATCGTACATGTCCTTAATCACCCTAATATACGCCACTGGGACACCGCTAGCCTCCATACATCTCTATAGGACCTCTCTCGAGACTTTATCATAAGCTTTCTCCAGCTCTATGAATATCATATGTAAGTTCTTCTTCCTTTCCCTATACTGCTCCACCAATCTCTCCGGGGGAATGTTAGTATGTATACCAATTTTTTTTAATAGACGATCGTGTCTGAATTATGATTCAACTACTTAGCCCAAACGAAGAAGATGAAAAGGATAAAAATTCATGATTCCGCTACTATAGCCCAACCAAGATGGAATAAAACAAAAAGGAAGATAAAGAATGTGAGAATGCATTGACTCAAGATAAGAAGTTGCAACCACTGAGGATGTGGTGCAGTGAAGTGGATGAGACTACTCTTCCCTTAATCAGAGGTCTCGAGTTCGAACTTTGAATATGAAAAATTCTTGGTAGGGAGCGCTTACTCCCGAGTGGGGCCCTACGCAATGCGAATCCAAATATAGTCGGACTCTAATGCGCGTACTGGAAATCGGGTAGGAAACAAAAAAAATAAGAAGTTGCAAACTTGCAATATATGTAATATTCTTCAATTGACATGCTTTAGAGGAAATATTACTAAAAAGAAGATAAAAAGAAATAAAGAAGAAAATAAAACGGAAGCTAAAAATAATAATAATATCCTGTGGTATGAGGTAAATATCTCAAATAAAAAAGCTTGAGACAGTTGGACGTTATTAGGAGGGGGTTGGGGGTGGCAGCTGAGGCTAAAATCCCAAAAGATCTAAAAATCTAATTCCATATCCGGTATTGTTTGGTTTTAACATAAATTGCCCCTTAATAAACCCATTGAACAGTTCGCCTGAAATCAACTAATTTTAAATAATGGATTCTGTAATGCCATTGAGAACCACTACGGCAACGGCGGCAACTGTAGCGGCGACGGTAAGACCCCGGTTCTCGATTCAACCCCTTGCCAATCCCAGACCCAACAAACCCGCATTCTCCTTGTCAGTTCCGACATCTATTTCCATGTCCCACCGAGCTCGCAATCTGCCCCAATGTTCACCCGTTCGAGCTCAACAGGTAGCCTCAGTCATTGATTTAATTTTGCTATATATATTCTGTTTTAATTTTGCAAATTGCGTATTGAAGTTTGGGCTTGCTAAAATTTGTAAAAATAAGATGTCCTTTTATCATTATAGAATGATGTCTACATAGAGTTTACCTCAAATTAATGTGTTCGCACATGCCTCTTTTTATTTACTTAAAAGTTTGGAATATCAAAATTTCATTCTGATAGAGAGTTAACCTTTTATAAGACTTCCATTGGTCAATTTTTATTTGCAATTTTTGGTAGCATTACAAGGATATATGAGACAAGCCTTTCTTGTAAAGATCATTCTACTAAGATAAGGTTTAATTGATTTGACTTGAAGGACGGATCATCAGCGGTTTCAGAACCCACCATTCCTGAAGGAGATGCTCTTAAAATCAAGGAGTGGGAAGCAGAAAGATTCAAAGATGAAATTGCTACAAGTGAGGGTATAAGAATTAGAAGGAGGCCGCCATCAGGACCTCCTTTGCACTACGTTGGCCCTTTTGAATTTCGGCTGCAGAATGAAGGCAATACTCCACGTAACATACTTGAAGAAATTGTCTGGAACAAGGACAAGGAAGTCACACAGGTATCTCTTCGAATAGAGTCTCAAATTCCGCCTGAGGGTATATATGATATCATGTTCCTGTTTCATTTTATATTCTATGAACTAAAAGGCAATTTTTTTTGGCCAGATGAAAGAGAAGAAACCTCTTATTGTATTGAAAAAACTGCTTAGCAGTGCTCCGCCTACCAGAGATTTTCTAGGAGCTCTGAAAGAATCATATTCAAGAACTGGATTGCCTGGTCTTATTGCTGAAGTGAAGAAGGCTTCTCCAAGTAGAGGTGTTCTTCGTGAAGATTTTAATCCAGTATGTGCGTCATTTCCTCTCTACATTAAATTAAGCTAAGAATTATCTGTTTCGAAAAAGGGTAATGGACTATTTTATTTAAACTATGTTAAAACGTGTTTGGATAGATAGGTTATCTTTTCTTCTCTTCCTTAGAAGCAGTTCTTATATTGGTTTCACTTCCATTGAGTTATACAATGAGTCTTAATGTTTACAATTGGATTCAACAGAACTATATGCAGTTTCTAGGAAATATGTTCAAAGATTTTAAAGGGACTTTAAGTGATATAAAGTTATCAATTAGATCAACAGGAAAAGCAAACTTCCAATATTCTTCTCAAATAAAAGTGATAGTCATATTTAGGGCAATTTCTGATCTTTCTTGGCTGTCTACCAGCAGCCAAGCAAATGAGAAGAAGATGACATTGTAAGACATGTATTCTAGAGCTACATTTAATTGAAAGGTTTCATTTAAATTGGTATTTCTTTCAATGGATGAAAATCTGGAAAAAGAAATGAAAGATGAAGAAGTTAATATCAAATTATCTACCATTTTGATATAATTATGCTGCTTGCTTTATGCAATGGGTTGTTTACTACCACAATATTTATCATTAGAGTTTATCATGTACTTTTAAAACAGCTGAAATGAAGGTAGTTTGCATACTGACCTACCACTTCTAAGTGATATGCAACTGTATGGTGACGGATAAATAAGCCTTTTCATCGTTGACTGGATTGGTTTTGTAGTGTATTTATAAATAACAAACAACTAGGCACTAAGACAGTGCTTGTGAATTACAAGAGTTGAGGTCCCGCTATACAAAAAAGATGAAGGGATCCTATCTGATTACAAAAAGAAGCTCTTTTCCTGTAATGAGCTAATGAACTCAAACAAGCTGTCTTCATCATTTACATCTTGAATGTTGCACCAGAAAGCCAAAAACCACAAACATCTGTACTTTAATAACTGTACCGGTTGTCTTTCCCTTAGTTGACTGGCTTAGTTCAAGATCATCTCTAGTTGTGTGATAGTGTAACTTCTGCATAATATGCTTGCTGATTCCTTTATTTCAAGCTCTTAGCACTTCAATGATCTAACAGATTCCTAAATCTTTATAGTGGCAACTAGCAAGTTTAACTCTCAGTCAGCTAGGTTCTTCTGTGTCATTTTAGTGGGGGTGACGGTAGTTTTTTTTTCTTCTGTGTAAATTTAGGGGGGTTGGGGTAGGGGGTGGGGCAGAACAAAGGAAACTGATTATACATCTCCGTGCATTTACATCTAAAGGAAAAAACACTACTAATGCTGAGTGTCCAATCAAAACTATCTGCACTTGTTTTATGTTTCTACTTCTTTACTCTGAAGAAATCGAACATCGTATCCCTTCTTTCTTGGTCAGCACTGTAAAAGTTGAAAAGGATGTGACAGCATCATTTATCAAATTAATACATCATGTGGGCTACCTTTTTTAAAAATAATTTCCCATTTGTATAAAAATTACAAAACTTAAGCGCCCTACAACAAATTATCGAGAAAAAAGTGGGATGCATACATAATTAATTTCCATTTCAGCATTATGCAAATATGCTCTTGCTTGTTCCTCTAAGTTGTGAAAAGTTGCAGTATAATTATATTGACCAAAGTGAATCGTTCTTCGTTTAGAGATTTGGTCTTCATCTGGGACTATGTGTCTTCAAGATTAGAACAGTTAGCTCGGAGAAAAGAGGGGGCTAATTTTGTTCGATGCAGCCCCAGGGCATTGGTTCAGTAGCAAAGTTTTACACGGATGTGCGGTAAGCGCTAATCACGAGTTTGAGTCTTACCATGAACCAAACCTCATATTTAAGTGGAGAAGGGTAGAGGAGCGGGTCCACTATAAAACAACAGATTTCCGGTTATTAAAAATTTAGTAAAATGCAGTTCTCTGTACATGAGATTATTTTCTTCTTCCACCATATATAGGGTTTCAGATTGGCTCTCCTTTAGACAATAATCTATAAAGATCTCCGTGCATTTACATCTGAAGGAAAAGACACTACTATTACTGAGTGTCCAATCAAAACTGTCTTCACTTGTTTTATGTTTCTACTTCTTTACTCCGAAGAAATCGAACATCGTATCCCTTCTTTCTTGGTCAGCACTGTAAAAGTTGAAAAGGATGTGACAGCATCATTTATCAAATTAATACATCATGTGGGCTACCTTTTTTAAAAATAATTTCCCATTTGTATAAAAATTACAAAGCTTAAGCGCCCTACAACAAATTATCGAGAAAAAAGTGAGATGCATACATAATCAATTTCCATTTCAGCATTATGCAAATATGCTCTTGCTTGTTCCTCTAAGTTGTGAAAAGTTGCAGTATAATTATATTGACCAAAGTGAATCGTTCTTCGTTTAGAGATTTGGTCTTCATCTGGGACTATGTGTCTTCAAGATTAGAACAGTTAGCTCGGAGAAAAGAGGGGGCTAATTTTGTTCAATGCAGCCCCAGGGCATTGGTTCAGTGGCAAAGTTTTACACGGATGTGTGGTAAGCGCTCATCACGAGTTTGAGTCTTACTATGAACCAAACCTCGTATTTAAGTGGAGAAGGGTAGAGGAGCGGGTCCACTATAAAACAACAGATTTCCGGTTATTAAAAATTTAGTAAAATGCAGTTCTCTGTACATGAGATTATTTTCTTCTTCCACCATATATAGGGTTTCAGATTGGCTCTCCTTTAGACAATAATCTATAAAGATCTTAATTAATAAAAATCTCTGCAGGCCTTTGTTCAACTATGAAATTGCATTTTATTCATGGACTCACACCTAGCTCAATCCATAGACAAAGAAACCCATCCATTGAATCAAACCCATTAAAGCGAGTTCAAATATTTCAGTTGTAACTTTTTGAGTAGGAAAAAATTGCAACTGAAACGTTTGAACTCTTGTTGTAACTTACCCTTGTTAAAATGTTTGAAATTGAGGATTAACCTTTCAATGTTTTTGCATTACAGGTTGAGATCGCCAAAGCTTATGAAAGAGGTGGAGCAGCTTGCCTTAGTGTTTTAACAGATCAGAAATATTTTCAGGTAAAGGTTCAAATTGCCAATACGGATAATGTTCTTTCTAGTACTTAATGGCTTTTGGGGATAGCAAAATTACTATCTAGTAACCACTATCAGAGTCAGTTACTATCAGTAACTAAATTTCATAATGTAAATGCAATGGCCAAAATAAGGTGAAGGCATGATCACTCTTAAGATAACAATGTTGAGATTAGTTTCTTCCTATGATTTTCTGGTAGGAATCTTAAATTGTAGTTGAAGTATTTGGCAAAGTTGCAAGCATTTTGTTACTTCTGATGCAAAGGGAATCTAATCAGGAATGTTGAAAGATTTGTATCCTTTTTCACCAATTGAAAAAAAATATTTGTATCCTTTTCCTAATAGGGCCTTAAATTGGAATTGAAGTGTTTGAAAAAACTTGTGAATATGATATGTTTATGTTACAGATTTCTGTTCTGATAAAAAAGGATAAACCAACCATCCCATTTAAGTGAATGACTAAACACCTGATTAGCAGTTATGGAGGTAGGTACTTTCTTATTAGTCACCCAAGAATTGGGATGTATAATGGAGTTGTTTAGGAAGTTGCATCAACTGTGAGAATTAGCCTATATACTATACTAAGTCTTGGTATATTATGGAAGTGCTTAGATGCAGATTGTCAAATGATTTTCCAATTGTTGATTATGATTCTCTTTCTTTTTGTGAATTAATCAACAATTGGAAAATCTAGAGGCCATAAGAAATGCTGGAGTAGAGGTATGCAGGTTCCCTCATAGTTTTTTGTACAACCTATAATATTTCATAATTGAGTCATTAACAGTTTTTCATTGAACTCCAACTTTGCAGTGCCCTTTGTTGTGTAAAGAATTCGTTATAGAAGCTTGGCAACTCTACTATGCTCGGGTTAAAGGTGCCGATGCAGTTCTGTTAATTGCTGCTGTTCTACCAGATCTTGACATCAAATATATGATTAAGATCTGCAAATTACTTGGATTGACAGCACTAGTTGAGGTAAATTGTTACTATATCCACTCCTACTTTTGACCATTCCACGAACTGAAAGGCAAATAATTCAAAATCTATGCATCGGTATTTTTACAAAAATTTGTCTTTATCTTTCATTGACGAAAAGGAAATGTCAGCTTCCATTTGTTCGAGGCAGTTATTATGTTTCATGGATATGAAAGATATTTGGTATAAGTTATTTTCTTCATGAAAGAGTGTTTTCAATCTGCATATATTGGTTTTTGGATTTCTATTTATTCTTATTATAAACTACAATCCTTTATTGATGCTGATATCTTTCTGTCATTGCAAGGATTCTCACTTTTCCAAGAGAAACAAGCTTCCTTTCTGTATCTCTGTTTTATTTCTTTTCCTTATAATAACCATTTCAACTTCTTGTCCTTCTTCTAGGTGCATGATGAGAGGGAAATGGATCGTGTCCTCGGAATTGACGGGGTTGAGCTTATTGGCATCAATAATAGAGACCTTGGTAAATTGCATAATTAATTCTACACCACCAATCTACTCGTTTCTCAATGCAATACATGCTGTCAACTACTATAAGGAGACAAATTTAACACCAAAGGCTAACATGACCCTCTTGGGTTTGGGTTGTCTTTGTGTGTGGGGGGGGGGGGAGGAGGGGGGTGTGGGGGTGAACTAGCTCTATAAGGAAATTAAACAAAATGAACTCTGGATAAAAAGATCAAGGTTCCTACATTAAGTAAGAGATTCTAAATCCCTGTTCACTTCCATAGAAAGTCATGCTTTCTGGCTACATATGCTAGGGAAAAATGTACAAACATAATAAATAAAGTTATAAGCAACATGTTTGATCATTGTACTCTTCAATTGTCTACAACTTGCCAACTAAATAAACTTCTTCTGTTACCAGGAACTTTCAAGGTGGACATTAGCAATACAAAAAAGCTTCTTGAAGGAGAGCGTGGAGAAAGGATCCGTGAGAAGGGCATAATTGTATGATCTTCAATACATCATGTTAAGCTGTTATTTTAGTATTTTCTCTCTCTATAAGTTGTGATGTTAATTTCTATTTTAATTCTTCAGGTGGTTGGGGAGTCTGGACTATTTACTCCAGCTGATATTGCTTATGTACAAGAAGCCGGTGTCAAAGCGGTAAGCTGCCATAATAATTTTGATATTCATAATAACGGCTGTATATAACTATATTAAAACGGATAGAGGATAGTAGTGCTATTTCCCCGAATATGATTTTGCCTAGATCCTTCTGTCTTCATTTGAAAATTATGTTTATCACCATCTAGCATGATACATTCATTTTGATCAATACAATATTTTGATTTATATCCTTTGTCTTTGTCAATCATATATGATGATAGCGTTTTTTTCGCATCTCTGTAGGTTCTAGTTGGAGAGTCACTTGTAAAACAGCCAGATCCTACTAAAGGAATAAGTGAACTTTTTGGTAAAGACATCTCCTGCTAAGATCCAGCCAGTTGACTTGGTTACTGTTATTTCCGGAGTTAATCTTGTTGAGATTCTTCACCTCAATTTTGTAATCTCTCACTATTTTGTATTGTTCGTCACCTGGTGGCACCTCTGTAAGATGTAACATATAGGTATCTCTCACCATTTCCTACTTGCTTTTTTGAAGATGTAACATATAGATAGCAGTCTGAATGGAAATGCTCATGTTTCAGGATTCCTATTTCCACACATTTATCTTTCTATTTGATTATTTGATATTATTACATTTAGAATTCAGAGTTTGAACAGGTTGTAAGATTTATGTTTTATTTGTAAGTTTAATGATAGGCATTGTGATCAAGCGTGTCATCCAAAATCTTTATTCTTAGGCCTGCAATTAGTTTTGCATCATAGTGCTACTTCGTCTTATATTCGCTGCTCCAACATCATCATATATTATATTATTAGTGGGAAGCCCCTTAGTGTGAAGTTGATTTACGAAAATACCCATAAAATTTTAATTGACTATTTTGGCCTTCTTCAAAAAAAAAATTCTATTAAATGAATAAATACAATTAAGAATACAAGGTAATTAAGAATTTTTACATCTTCTACTATTTATTGAGTGTTAATTTTTGCCCTTCTAACTTCCACTACTAAAACCATCAGTTTACTACTCATAATTAAATATTGTAAAGTCTGTTCCACTACTCTAAATCTATTTCCTTTTCTTCACCTTCGCTGCTCCACACTATGTACCATGAAGCCTTTTGCTAAACCAAATCCTCATCACAGCAAAATAACTGAATGGTAACATGCCTTATCATTTGGATTTTAAATTACATTATATATGTATTCTTATTATTGTTGATTAATTTTTTATGAGAGAGCCACTAGTTCTGTGTGTTGGTATGAAGGACAGTCAAATGACTATGATCAAGCATGCTCGTTGTTAGTTGGACCCATGATATTGCTAAAAAATCATGGGGCGTGAAGCATGAGGCTATCACCAGATGGTCAATTTTATGGAGCGTTTAATATCTGTTTTATACTTTACTTTTATTTTCATTTAATTTTTTAGGGCATTTCATATCAGCCTTTTATTTTAGTTTTCTTTTTTCTTCCTTCCCACTGACAATTTTGTTTTTGGTTTTTGCTATTGTTATTACTGTATTTCTTGCTTTTGTTATTTAGTAAAAATGTTTCCTCTTGCAGTCACTTCATCTGCAGCAATTTTGTCCCTTGAGTGCAAGGGATGAGGTATAAATTATAGGTTCAAAATGCATCTTGAGTTGTCCTTTTGACAATTTCTTTTGCACGGGATCATGACCATTACTAAAATCATATTTCTCTTTTTTATTTTGGTAAGTAACGGTATATTTCTTCTTCTTTTTTTAACAGTTATTTACTGCTTCTTTCTATTTATCATTATTTATTCTTGAAGGAATTCTACAAAGATATTCCCTCATTTTTTCTTGATACAAAAATTAGGGGAAAAGTTATTTTTTTTTTCAATGTAATTTACTTCTAGGTATATCTGGCCTTGCGGGAAGAAATGAAACCGTAATGTTATTGTTTGATAATGTTTCTTGTAGATGCATTTTGGAAGAAATTTAAAGTTATTATTTATGCCAATATATACATTATGGTTTACCAATATTTGTTATACTTTATTGATATAAGAGTGTTCTTCTCCAGCTTTCTATACTTCTTGTAAAAAAAAAAAAGAATCATCACAAAATATATACCATCTTGAAATATTTGTACCAATTAGCATGGGATACACGTGCAAGGCACGTGTCCAGAAACTAGTATAATGATAAGATGGTAGCAAATATAAATTCCTTTTTCAAGCGAGATGCAAAGTTCTTCACGCTGTGACAGTAAATGGGTAAAATAGACATTGAATTTATTCTTCTGTTGAATCTCCAAAAAATTAATGATAAGAAGGTAGCAAATATAAATATTATACTTTTGGAACGTCCACCTCACTAATTTCATTTGGCATATCTCCTGCATACTATGGCAATAGACAATTGAAAGTCCAACGTCTCTTCTTTTTTTTGTTCTTTCTTTTTTCTGTTTTGATTTTAGGGTAACATGAGACATGTGATTAATTATTTAGTGATAATTCTTGTAAGGATCTATCAAGAATCTATCCATCAAGGTCAGCAGATGATAATAATGATTAACTTCAGTTTCAGCGCTTATGGTGGAGAATAGTTTGAACTGCTTAGATTTTAGAGTCACATGTACATGTAATGTTTCATAAGGAAAATAAAATAATTTCTCGCATAAAAATAATATTTCAGTGACGTTTGACCATAGTGAGTCCAAAAGATGAAGCTAATTGTAATTTGTAACCCTCTGTAAAAAGAACCTAAAATATTGCATTTGGTGATGGGATTGGACAACCTAGTTTCAATTCTCTTGGCTGCTAAACTCATGGATTGCTTGATTTTATCGAATGGTTGGTAATTATAGGGGAAATAACCTTCGATGATGACTCATACCCATGTCAATCCCACTTGGGTTGGTCCCAAATCATTATCTAAAAAAAAATAAAAAAATCTGCTGTTTCTTCCAACATCAATCGCTTTCACAAAATTGTCCAATGGCATGTTTTTGTCCTTTCCTTGCTTCCCTTGGCTTTGATATTTTTCTCCTGAATCACCCTTATAAATCAGTAGAGCTCCCAGTTAATATCTTTATCTCGATAGTTTCAGTTTCTTGAATTATCAGCTACAACCATCCACTTTACATCTAGAGGGGCTGCTTAGAATTTTGGCATTGTCATTTTCGATAGCATTAAACTAGGCCTTTTGAATATACATATTCTTCAACTTTTGCTACTTGGATTTGTGTATCTTATTAGTAAAGCTTCAGTATATACAAAAGTTCTGCAGCTTTTCTAGTAGAGCAACAATTAGCAAGCATGACAATAACAGGTGATCCAATAATTAAAGATGGATGTCTCATGGTTCGTGGCAAGGTTGTCTTAACTAGGATGCCGGAAAATGTTGTTATTACATCAGCAAGCTCTGGTTCTGCATTTCTGGGAGCTAAATCAACGACAAGTGGTTCTCATCACGTCTTTAACCTTGGTGTTCTTGAGTAAGTATCTGGAAATTTGGAAATATTTATAATAGAATTAGGGATTTGATCTGCCATTGTTATTTTATTTTCCAGCAGCATTAAGAGTTTCAACTCTTGAGGAATAACTTTTGCAGGGATTACAAATTCTTATGCCTCTTTATTGTGAAGATTTGGTGGATGATTCCCCGTGTAGGAAAATCAGGAAGTGAAGTTCCAATGGAAACTCAGATGCTTCTCCTAGAAGCCGGAGAAGAATCTGCTGTTTTGGATGAGGAACCTTCTGCAGATCCTGCTGCTGAAAATAAATTTTATATTCTGTTATTACCTGTTCTGGAAGGGCCATTTCGATCAAGTTTGCAAGGAACTTCATCGAATGAGCTCCAGTTCTGTGTTGAAAGTGGTAAGTTTAGCTTCTTTAAACATCATAATATGCTGAAATTATTGCTCCTCAGTTTCTTGCATTGCAATTATAGTAACTCGTTCCAGAATCTGCTGATTTAAGGTGATCCGGATGTCCAAACTTCACTATCATATGAAGCAGTTTTTGTTAATTCAGGAGACAATCCATATGAACTTATGAAAGATTCCATCAAGTGAGTTATCTATCCACTTATAATTGGAGAAGTTCTTCTTATTCTGTTAGTAGACGCTTAAATTCTGTTGTCTCAGGATTCTGGAAAAGCACAAGGGTACATTCAGTCACATCGAGAACAAAAAGGTAACATGAATTGGAAGGATAATTAGTATGTAAGCTTTGTTAATTTAGTTAAATGGCTTTCAACTGAACTTGTCTTCTGTTCTAAATTCAGATCCCGGCCCACTTAGATTGGTTCGGATGGTGCACGTGGGATGCTTTCTATAAAGAAGTTAATCCAGCTGGTATCAAAGCAGGTCTTCAAAGGTTTGATTATTCACTGCGCTTATGAATTATCTCGCTCTTCAAATGGAATATGCTGCAAATTTCCTCTCTCAATAATAGAATTTTGATTTCTGTTTTTTGAAGTTTCTTAGAAGGAGGATGTTCACCAAAATTCCTGATCATAGATGATGGATGGCAAGATGCAGTCAATGAATTTCAAAAAGAAGGCGAACCACTTATTGAAGAAACACAGTATGTTCTTTTCTATTCTTGTTCTTGAAAAACCTTCAAGCTTCTTGAATACGCAAAAAGTACTCAATGCCTATTTCTTTGGTTATAGGTTTTGTTTAACCCAAAAAATAGTTTTTAAGGTCAAAGCAATAATTTTATATGACGGGCCACAAGCAACCGATTCAATTCGAAAGATATAAAATTTCGTTAATACAACGTGATAGAGAAGTGAGAAATAAATTCAATGACATATAATATAATAAAAATAAAGTAGAGAAGAAAGAATTCTTATTGAATGATCCTTGATAGGATAATGAGCCGAACAGAGCTTGAAGGGCCGAATTATGGCTAACTTGAGAGCAATATGCTATAAATTACAATGTATAGAATTGTAGAGAAGAAAATTAGATTCCCCTGATGGTGGTAAAAGTATGTCTATTTATAGGGCTAAATCTAAGTAACTAGTCTCCTTGAATTATGGGTCCATTATGAGCATTTACTCAATCCATCCATTACTTTTGGAAGACTTGTAACAGCTGTGTAAATGCTGGAATTCCGTAACTGATGAGTTAATTCCATAACTGATGAGTTAATTCCATAATTAATGAGTCAATCTCGTGCCTGTTGAGTCAATCCCGTGCCTGTTGAGTCAATCTCGTGCCTGTTGAGTCAATCTCGTGCCTGTTGAGTCAATCTCGTAATTGATTGCCTTGTTCTGACCGTTACAATCATTTATTGCATTTATTAATAATTGATTTGTAACTGATGGTGTAATGATGGTAAATCCCATATAATCTGGAATTAATTTATTCCTTTCTCATTTGTAATTATGAGATATTCTCCCGCACCTGATCTGGGCTATTTCATGATGATCAGTTTCGGGGCTAACAGGCACGGTATGAGTATGTTCGGTCCCAGGGGTGTTTCACATATCATCTTTACATGTCATTCTTCACTTTTCTTCAAACTTTACTGACACGTGTCGCCATTTAATAGACCCACATGTCAAGTCTAATTTTCACTAATACAGATAGTCCCCCCAATTTCCGGTTACTCACTATGATGTGACCGGGAAGTGAGATTTTATCCTTTTCATCCTTGCCTCTGCCTCATTAAAACCTTGCCAGAAAAACCCAATAGGGACAAAAACCGGACGAAGGAAAAAAGAGTGTAGAACTTAGATATTCAGATGATAACTCCGTCGCTTATGTTCTTTTCGTCAATAATCGGTTGGTTTACCCCTGTCTTGTTTCGGGGTTTGAAGACAAATCTTTGCCTTATGTTTGCAAAGTTTGATATATATATTTCGGCTTTATTTTTTGCCTATTTTAATGTTTGGGTTTTTGTTTTACCCTTTAACTTTGCATTAAAAATGCTTCAATGCTCCGTGACTTTTTTGAATAAGCACGAATTATAAAAGAGGGCCCTTTTATGAACGACACTTAATGAAGAAGACGTCTCAACTTCATAATGGTGTAAATATACAAAAGAGAGATAGGAATTTTCACATGTTTTTCTTTAACAATGTTTTGAAGAAAGTTTTTACATTTAACTTTCATAACATTTCACATGTGTTTGTGTATCGTCTATAACTCATTTTGCAACTGTTTTTTCTTTTAACAGATTCGATATAAGCTTGCACTCGTAACTGTTTTTCTTTTGCAATAGTTTTTTTTGAATTAGTACAAGAAGATAACTATTTTTGTTTACAACAGTTTTAAATATAAGGGTATGAATTTTTACCCATAAATATTTTTATTGATAACAGTTTTCAAATGAATACAAGGGTAATGCTTTTTCATCCGTAATTGTTTTCAGTTACAACAGTTTTTGAGTAAGTACAAAGATGTGCATTTTTACCCGTAACTAATATTCTGCCTTTAACCTTTTTTGAAACATTCGTTTATATTTACGAATATGTTTTCAAAGGTTTTCGAGTCATGCTTGTGTTTTTGGCTCGTGATTTTGCTCTTAACTTTCGATTTATTGGGTAGACCTTAGGCTTGACTTGAATTTTGATTTTTCTAGTCTTCTTTGCCTTCCATATATATAGTCCCCAAGTGTTAGAGCTTTGAAGTATGAAATCTCGAGCATTTGATTATTCCTTCCACGTGGTCCATTTCCTGAAAAGGAAAAACATACGGGACTCAGAGGTATATATTTAGATGATGACTGCTTAACCCCCTATTTTTTTACCAAAAGGGTTGTAACCTAGACCGGGATTAATACAGTGTTCCTCGTGTCTTTCGGGACTAATATCATCATTTGGTATTTTAGAGAATTTATCCGAGTACTAATTTTTCTTGGCACTTTAAAAATTATTTGAGTGCTCATACTTAGTCTTTTGGACTTAAAATATATATTTGTATGCATCGTTACATGTGCGATGTCTTAATGTTGCACCTTTGGGTGTCTAACTTTTATATGAAAGATGGCTCTTTTATATACTTTAAACGCTATGAAGAGGACGTCTCCTTTTTATTCAGGCGTAAAATAGGATCGATTGATCCGAGTAGACTTTTAGTCTGAGGGAATATTAATCCCGGTAGGATTTACAAGAGTATTGACCCTATTAAAATTTATGGGAGTATTGACCCCGGTAAGACATTGAGTTTGAGGGAGTATTGATCCCAAATAAATATATATCTTAGTAGATTTGTCCTGAAGAGACATTTAATCTGATTGGATTTTGAATCTAAATTGGAGTATATGAACATACTTCCAAGTAGAGAGGGACACATGTCCGAAATAATATTTGAGATTTACGGGATAATCGATCCGAGTCATAATACAATTAGCCATTAAGAAAGGCTTAGATATTTAGCTTGAATGGTCGTTGTTGGACCGAATATAAATCGCGTGTTTGTTCAAAGTGAACTTTATTCTGGTGGCTTATTTGCATACATTTATCTTGACTTAGATGTAACACTCTCGTTTTTTATCGTGGGATTCTTGACTCTGACATGGAGTTCTTGATCCTTTTTGTGTACGTGTAGTATATGTATTTTTGAAGAACTCATTCAACACTGTTTGAAGTGTTTATGCTTGATATGAGTAATACAACTAACTGAGTTGAGCTGGTAAATAATGTCAGGTCAAATTGACTAATCTTCAAGTATGAGTAATTTCCCTAGTTTTGAGTTTTGAGATATGAGAACTCAAACATTGGAATCATAATTTGACAGTTCGCGGTCTAATAGTCCCCAGTAGGTTAGTTAGTTTCGATATTGATGGACTTTCAAATGGTCTAGTTCCAACATAGGGACGGTACCGAAGCTCTTTTTATCAAATATTTTGTACTCTGGCTGGGAACTACGGAGGTTCCAAATGTTGTCGAGGATCATGCCATATCTTGATTTGAGCTATTTATAGTGACTTTGATGCGTTTTTTATTTGAAACCTTATTACCGGAGTAATTTTCACTGCTTTCTTTATAAATTTCTCGCATCATATATTTTGTTTGTTTGGTCCATGTGGCATTTTAGCTTTTGGAGCCTTGAATATTCTCAAATATAATTCTCTTCTAACAAGGCAGGTAGTACGGGATGAGACGCACTCAGAGTTATCGAGAGCATGCTTATCTTTGGGTAAAGTCCCATTCTGCAAGTAATAAATGAATTTATTATGCCAATTCCAAATTAAATTAGTCAGGCTTACCTCATTTTCATTCTAATTGATGATAGATCAGGAATCGCCTAAATAAGAGATGGCTTGATCCCGAGACTGTTTGATCCGGAAATGATATTTCTCAATAAGTGCCCGGAGTTGCTTTCTAAGCCAGTGATATCAGCAGTAGATCTGAGACTAACACATCCGGCTCGATTTTCTTGGGCTGCATAGTTTTCTTGGATTTGATCAATCGTTAAATCAATATTTTTGCTCTGAGTCCCCAAGCTAATTTAAGCCCTGTAGCATATGCTTCATACTCGGCTTTGTTGTTAGTAATAAAATAACTTTTATGAATTATCTAACTACTTTCCCTGACAGGCATTAAGCATTGCCCCTAACTCGGGAAGTTTAGTACTTGTGGACCTAATTGTGTAGAAGGTCCAGATCCCGAGAATTATCCCAGAAATAACATGTTCGGGTAATATGTTCAAGCTAAAATTAATCATGAAATCTACTAAATTTGTGATTTTATAGTCGTACGTGGCTGATAAACAATATCATATTCACTTAGTTCGACTACTCATTTAGCTAGCCTTCCTGGCAGTTCATGTTTATGCAAAATATTGCATAATGAAAATATAGTGACTACGGGAATTGAATGACATTGAAAATAAGGCCTTAGATTTAGGGAAACTACAATTAATGTCAACTTATCAAAATGTAGATATGTAGTTTCCGTATCTAAGAGCATTTTATAATAGATAGGAGAATGTGTACCTTTATCTTCTTGAATTAAAATTGCATTTACCGAGACATCCGAGACAATTTAGTGTACCGGCAATCATCTTTCTCCTCGGAATTTTGAAAGTAATGATGCGTTGTTGTTAGATAGCAAGTTCGAATGATTCGACTTTTCGGACTAAACCGATCTTTCGAAGATTTGTAACTTTATCTTTTATGATTTGACTCTAGTTTCTTCTTTTGCTTGGCCGGATTATACCGCGGGTCAATTGTTACAACCCATATCCACATGTGTTAGTTCATGCCATATATTAGTTAACATAAATCCAAGAAGGAATTATCTTTGAGATGATAAGAAGTCAATCCTATTGGTCTTAAGAGATACAAGAGTGTATAAGGGTGATTAACCAGTATTAGAAGTTAAACGAATCAAGGATGTTGTAACTCGTATTTTCAGGTAATCTAGCGGTGCTTAATACACTCAAGAGGTCATTTATTAAGGTATTTTAATCATATAATATCCGTATCATAAGTCTTGAAGTCAAACGAGTTATGAAACAAAAGTCGACAAAAGTTGTCGCAACTTAGGTTCATAATTTTACTTAAACATTAGGTCAAATGTTTCTAATCTTTTCTCATAATTTACAAGGAATTACGGGGTGATCTACCCACAAAATTAAATATCTATGAGTCTAGTTTCCAACGCATTAAACCGTTCATCGATACGATCTCGGAGTAGAGAGATATTCGCGTTTTCGCGAGACTGCGCCAAGCACCTCTCTATGGGGCCCACTAAGTCGGTTTAAGATATTTGGACCTATATAGGATGACTCCAACCCGTTTTAAATCATTTCTTTTCACTATTTTCAGACCTTAGAACCCTAGGAACATCCTCTCAAGGTTCTCTCAAGATTCAAGACCCAAAAAAGGGGCAAACAACACAAATCAAGTGTCGGGAATTCCGTGGCGCTAGTAAGTTTCTTATTCTTCTTGTTGTTGCTCATTTTTGTGTCGTTCCAGCCCGTGTGGGAGGTTGTTTTAAAGGGTTTATGTTCTGTAAATACTCCCTCATGTTCTTAATATCAATCCTAGGTGATTTCAAGCCTTCTAAAGTGATTCTAGTGCCGAAAAACACTAATTGATCGCTAGTTTCGCTCTTTTGTTGTTGTGGCAGCATTGGAGGGATATTTCATGGAAATTTAAGGTCAAATTGGAGTTGTTCTTTCTGTATAAAGGTAAGGAACCTCTTACTCTATATGTATTTAAGATTATCCAAGTTGCGGCTAAGCCATTGAAGCTAGAACTTGTGAGATATATATCGAAAGGTTTGGTAGTAGTGTTATTGTTTTGTGGACTGTTTTGCGTTGTTGTTGGGCTGCGTATTTTACTACTATCTTGTGGAGTTTTGGAGGAGGAAGGGTGTAGATAAACACCATATATATGTAGGGTTATGGGCTGATAGTTATTCGTAACATTTCCATGTTGTTTGACACGACTACGGTGGTCGTCGTATGTATGGAGTGATTAGGCTGTGTGTGGACTATTTTGGGAGGCTCAATATGTTTATTATTGATGTTGTTTGGGCTGTTTGGTGACTGTTTTGAATAGTGTGAGGTCATATATATAGGGGAGGTGCTGTCCGTTTCATCGTAAAATAGGTTGTGGTCGATACATAATAGTTATGACGCTTAAATGATAACGATAGTATCGTTTCTCTTATTGTAGACTAAGGAGTTTTGACAATTGCATAGCTTGAGATTGGGGAAGTATATACAAGGTATGTGAGTCTATCCCTTTCCTTCTTTTGCACGACTCCGATTGTACATAATGTAATGAACGAGCTTCCAAGATACTCTACTCTTAGAAGCTAGCAGTACTTACATTGTTTTCCCTCTTATGGAACGATTGATGTTAATGTTGCTTCTCTTATTCTTATGTTATCAATGTTGTTCGTACTTCCTAAATCTTATAAGGTTCATAGTGAAGAGTTAGTCCTAATAACGCGTACCGAGGATACCGACCTTACGTCACTCCGAAAGGTTTAGAATGTGATTCCATGAGTCGAGCATGCATTATATATATGTATCTATTTTACTCTACCGAGCCACGCTATAGTTGGCCGGGTACGGCACCTATTGTGCAACCACTGATCAGTTGGGTTTTACCGAGCTCCACGTGGCCGGGTACGATTCTACCGAGCCTATTATGGCCGGGTACGATATGATGATGATGATGCCCACAGAGGCGAATGCTTTAAAGGTTTATGTATTTATACATATGTATCATGCATTTCATGTAAGTAGCCCTCAGAGGTACTAAGATGTTACAGGTGGTATATTCTTTATCCTTGCTTACATTACTGATCGTATTTATGGTTCCTTGCCTTACATACTCAGTACTTTATTCGTACTGACGTCCTTTTATTTGTGGACGCTGCATGTCGTGCTGCAGGTCCTGATAGACAGGCAGGTGCAGCTCTCCCACCACAGTAGACTGTCCAGTTCAGCGGTGATTGGCGAGATCCCTTCTCCGGACTTGCCTTGGTCTTGGTATGCAATTTTTGTTATAGACATTATGGGTATGTCGGGGCCCTGTTCCGGCTATGTTGCAACACTTATGTTCTGTTAGAGGCTCATAGACAGGTGTCGTCTCATGTATAGTTTGGTATGCCTTGTCGGCTAGTTTTTGTTGTATAGTCTTTCATAGTAGCGAGGTAGCTCATATCTTATACGTAGTTTCTTGATTGTCTGGTCATCCCCTGCTATGTATGTTCATGCCGTCATATTTTATTGCTGGTTGTCCATGATCTAGGTCTACCATTTATATTGATCTCGTCAGCCTTAAAAGATAATAATGAAGGTTAGATGAAATGTACGTTGGTGCTCGGCAAGTGTGGTCGGGTGCTAGTCATGGCTCTTCAGTTTGGGTCGTGACATCAATATTGAGCATATAAACCTTTTCCTCCGGTGGTACACCTGCTATGTTAGCATGGAGGCAAGCAAAGCAATTTTTGTTAGCATGTAAAAGTTTAATCACCTTACCTTTAAATTCGGTGTCGAGTCTCGACCAACGTAAACCTTCCTATTTGGGAAGTCAATGATAATTTCTAGTTCTTCAGCATTTGACCTCGTGGCTTCTGATGCCTTAGGTTCAATGATTGCTTCCGAAAATATTTGTATAATTGTCCAAGGTTATTAATGAACCTTCCTTCCTCGTGTCTATTCCATCCAGCAGCTATCTCTTCTTTTTCAGTTGTTAGGTGTGGTATCTTTGTAAGCAATCTCGTGGGTGTTTTACCCATGTTCTTCCTAATCTCCATTCTTCTCATGTGAAATTTTATAATTTAGCAAGGTAATTCCTTGCTTGTTCAGGTAGAGCCGGATCTTTTCCAGCCCGTGAAGAAAATCTCGTATCTCTTTGCTCGGACCTGTTTTTTAGATTTTTGCATTTACATTCGAATCACCCAAGAATCACATCCACTTGATCTCCGGACCTGTTTTTGACTTTCAATTGAATGAACGTGTCTTCCTCTATTCGAAGCTTTGTATTATATCGAATGTAAGTTTTACTCCTCAGTTCCGGGAAGGTCCGACATTATTCTTCTGACTCCTTCAATCATATCCGGAATCACCTCGGTTTGGTTTTCGAACCTGTTTTTGGACACTTATTACTGTCGATTCGACTTACCGTGTCTTCTTCTGTTTAAATTTCGGTGCTGCAACGGTTATGCATATCATTCTCGCAGGATAGATAGGAATTCCCGAAGGTGTTCTATCCGCTCGTTCTGTTCCTTGATTTGTTTATGTAAGGTTAGAACTAAATTTTGCAAATTAAAATTACCTGGTATATCTGAACCTCCTGTTCCGGAACTGTTTCGTACAGATCCGTTATAATCAGCTCTGGTACAGATAGTTGCGGTACCAATATATCGATGTACATTCTCTATTTTTCTCTGCTTGTTACTTGCATATCATTATCATGACTATTTTTCCCTTTTTATTTTGCATGGTACGCCATCTCCAACTTGGTTGTCCTCAACTATGTTGATTGGTAAATTTCGGCCATGATGAAGGTTTAAACTGAAAACAAGCGAATATTAACAAAAATTGTTACTATCTTTGGATGAATAGCAAATTTGCTTGAGTTCCTGTCAACGGAACCAAACTGTTTAACCCAAAAATAGTTTTCAAGGTCAAAGCAATAATTTTATATGACGGGCCACAAGCAACCGATTCAATCCGAAAGATATAAAATTTCGTTAATACAACGTGATAGAGAAGTGAGAAATAAATTCAATGACAGATAATATAATAAAAATAAAAGCAGAGAAGAAAGAATTCTTATTGAATGATCCTTGATAGGATAATGAGCCGAACAAAGCTTGAAGGGCCGAACTATGGCTAACTTGGGAGCAAGATGCTATGAATTACAATGTATAGAATTGTAGAGAAGAAAATTAGATTCCCCTGATGGGGGTAAAAATATGTCTATTTATAGGGCTAAATCTAAGTAACTAGTCTCCTTGGATTATGGGTCCATTATGAGCATTTACTCAATCCATCCATTATTTTTGGAAGACTTGTAACAGCTGTGTAAATGCTAGAATTCTGTAACTGATGAGTTAATTCCATAACTGATGAGTTAGTTCCATAACTGATGAGTTAATTCCGTAATTAATGAATCAATCGCGTGCCTGTTGAGTCAATCCTGTGCCTGTTGAGTCAATCTCGTGCCTGTTGAGTAAATCTCGTGCCTGTTGAGTCAATCTCGTAATTGATTGCCTTGTTCTGACCGTTACAATCATTTATTGCATTTATTAATAATTGATTTGTAACTGATGGTGTAATGATGGTAAATCCCATATAATTCGGGATTAATTTATTCCTTCCTCATTTGTAATTATGAGATATTCTCCCGCGCCTGATCTGGGCTATTTCATGATGATCAATTTCGGGGCTAACAGGCACGACATGAGTATGTTCGGTCCCAGGGGTGTTTCACGTATCATCTTTACATGTCATTCTTCGCTTTTTTTTTCAAACTTTACTGACACGTTTCGCCATTTAATAGACCCACATGGCGAGTCTAATTTTCACTAATACAGGTTTGCCACTAGATTAGCTGATATTAAGGAAAACAGCAAATTCAAGAGCTTAGAGTCAGATGGCTTGTGCACAAATCTCAAAGAGCTCGTTGATACCATCAAACAGAAATATGGCCTGAAGTAAGATTTAGAAGCGAATGTAATTTTAGTTCTTGTTAGTCTTCTGATTTCTAACATTTGAAGTTACTGATTAATGCAGATACGTCTATATGTGGCATGCTTTAGCTGGTTACTGGGGAGGAGTTCTTCCTACATCTGAAACTCTGAAGAAGTACAATCCCAAGATAGTATATCCTGTTCAATCCCCTGGAAACTTGGGAAATATTAGAGATATTGCCTTGGACAGCTTAGAGAAATATGGAGTTGGAGTAATAGATCCTCAAAAAATCTATGATTTCTATAATGATCTCCACCGTTATCTTGCTAGTTGTGGAGTTGATGGCGTCAAGGTTGATGTCCAAAACTTGATAGAAACATTGGGTTCTGGATTTGGCTGACGAGTATCACTGACCAAGAAGTATCATGAAGCTCTTGATGAATCTATTGAGAAGAACTTCAAAGACAATAACCTGATTTGTTGCATGTCTCATAATTCAGACTCTATTTACAGGTTTACCTTCTACCCGACCTGTCTCAGTTTCAAATTTCATCAGCACCAAATTATGTCTTGAATGTGTTGGTGTATTTTTCAGTTCAAAGAAGAGTGCAACAGCTAGAGCATCAGAAGATTTCATGCCTAATGAGCCAACTTTCCAGACCTTACATGTTGCGACAGTGGCTTATAACAGCCTTCTACTTGGGGAAATACTAGTGCCAGACTGGGACATGTTCCACGTAAAAATTCCCGTGTTAATATCATTTACGTCATCTACAGCTGGAATTTATAAAATTTGAAGTAGAGTTCTCTGAAATGCTAATACTCGCTCTTTCTTGTTGTAGAGCAATCACAACACTACTGAGTTCCATGGTGCAGCAAGAGCATTAGGTGGTTGTGCAGTTTATGTGAGGTAAGTCACTTGTATGGTTCTCATTAAGATGTCGAGGACAAGAAAATTAAAAGGCCTAATGCACTTCATTTAACTTTTGATATATCGACTCTATTAAATTTCAGTGACAAGCCAGGGAAACATGACTTCAACATACTCAAGAAACTAGTTTTACCTGATGGATCCATCTTAAGAGCAAGATATGCTGGTCGACCAACTCGAGATAGCTTATTTGTTGATCCAGTCATGGATGGGAAAAGGTAAATCTCATATTGTTAATTACATCCATTGATCTAGTTAAAC
The DNA here is from genome assembly GCF_000715075.1 of Nicotiana tabacum. Classification (NCBI taxonomy): domain Eukaryota; kingdom Viridiplantae; phylum Streptophyta; class Magnoliopsida; order Solanales; family Solanaceae; genus Nicotiana; species Nicotiana tabacum. Next base: position 168,245,273 of record NC_134085.1, on the reverse strand, counting down.
AAAGACAAAACCTTGATCAAGCTTATCTAACACAAAAACCAATCTTTTTGACCAATTAACAGCCTGCTTAAGATTTGGATTTTGAATAAGCGTACTGGGGTAATAGGTGTTTTCAACTGCCAAGGAGCTGGAAGTTGGCGACTGAAAGAAGCAGCTCCAAATGTACCTAACTCAACAGCAGCAGAAAACCCAATCACTGGCCATGTTAGCCCTATTGATGTTGAATTCTTTGAAGAAATTGCAGGACAAAACTGGAGCGAAAACTGTGCAGTATATGCGTTCAATTCGGGTAAGTGCCTCATTCGCCGTGTAAACTGCTTGGCAAAACACAAATGCTAATGCTCAGGCTATTTTGATTTTCAGGATCTCTATGCAAAGTACGAAACAGAAAAAGAATTGAAGTGTCGTTGGGTGTTCTAAAATGTGAAATATTTACTATCTCACCAATCAAGGTAATTGATAAAGCCACTTTTTTTGTTTCTTATTGCTCACTGTTTCTAAAGCAGCTCTGACATGAAATATTTGAATGTTTATATACCAACAGGTCTTGGGTGAAAATATTGAATTTGCTCCAATTGGTCTGATTGAAATGTATAACTCAGGAGGAGCGATTGAGGATGTAATGTACAGTTCCGATGATCTTCCAGATCGCTCAATAAACGTGAAAGCAAGAGGATGCGGTCAGTTTGGAGCATATTCAAGCTCAAAACCAAGTTCATGTAAAGTGGACATGAAAGAGAATGATTTCACTTACAATGCAGAAAATGGATTATTGGTGATAAACCTCGAGGGGGATTGCCATGTGCGAGATATTAAACTAGTCTACTAAGTTAATGTCCTCTCGTACGTGAAGAAACTGAAGAGCTTTTCCACACAGTAGCAGAGAGAAGTTTTAGGAGGTTGACAAAGGGAATGTGATTTGACTGCAGCTTCTCTAGTTTAGTCCTGGAAATGATCTTGTTATTATGTTAAGAGAAATACTGCACATTTTCATCCTTGTGATGGATTGGCTACTGGATTTGGTTTCTAACTTTCTATGCCAGTTTAGCTAGTTATTTATTTGCAGTTTAGCCAATTCAGTTGACTGTATGTAAGCAGATCATGTTAGCAGCATTTTATTATAAGCTCTTTTGTAATCGTTTCACCGATGTCAATACAATCCAATTTCTTACTATGTTCTTTTCGAGGTTCTTGATTCACCTTGTGACAGATCTTAATGCTGTATGTTTCCCTCGAAAACATTTCAACGCTGCAGCTCAAATGCTGAATCATTTTGTTCAATGATTCAACCTGTTGCATTAAGTTGAACCTTGACTTTCTCTTGGAAAAGGATAAAAATAAGATATGATTGCCTCTTTAGAAGTTAGAAGAGCGAGCCTCTTCCCATTTTCTCTATTGATTCATTTTTCTTGATTCTCCTTGCGCAATTCCGCTCAACCCCTTCTGCCCACTTAGCTCCGCCCCTTCAATGTCTACTTTTTACATTGTTAATTTTTTTGTTAAGATGCAACCAAAATTTAGATAATCAATAAAAAACTTTTAGTCTTATAGGTATAATTCATAATCGCAAAATACAAATCCAGCATTATGGGTTCCTAACAAGTTAATAAATCAGGAAATTACAACTCACAAATTAATAATTCATAACTAAAAAGTAGTTTTTGAATGTAATTATTTGGAAGCTGATACTCACTAACACTTAATAACTGAATAAACAAATCCCGTACCCCATCAAATTGCTTACGACAATATTGTTATTAAACGGATATTATCACTTTTAGCCCACGTCAGAAACTATTTACATTCACTAGCCGAAAAGTGTATAAAATTTATATAATTTTTGTATATAACATACATAATGTATATATACAAAAATATTTTTTTTTCGGCTATTATTTTGAGAGCAGCTATGCAGTGTCATTTTCCCGTTATTAAACGGTATAGAGTGTAAAATTTAATAGGGAAAAGACCGGAAATAGCCAGATTTATAATTGGTCCGTTTATTACTCCTTCCGTTCCAGTTTATGTGAACATATTTCCTTTTTGGTCCGTTTTAAAAAGAATGACCCCTTTCTAAATTTAGAAACAATTTAGCTTAATCTTACAATTCTACCAGAAGCTTTTATAACTATACAAATACTCTGTGCCCCTTTTTAACTTGTTTAGGACCACAAATTCAAAAAATCTCATTTTTTCTTAATTTTTGTGCCCAATCAAACATGTTCACATAAATTGCAATGAATGGAGTATTAAATTATATGACGAGTAAAACTGTGTCATCTAAATTAAAACGGAGGAAGTATATATAGAATGACTGTATATACTCTGTAAGTCTCAGCTTGAGATATATTTAGTAGTAGTGCTAGTGTTAGAAGTGAGTAGGCGTCGACGACATCATAACTGGCGCCGATAATGAAACTGAAGTTTATCGGATGAAGTGGGGTCCAGCGTACCCATTTCATTTCCATTGGTAATTGAAAATTGGAGACTCGCTTCCGGTGTTTTGTGTGACAAGAAAGTGCCACCGAAATTTAAGGGTAAGTTCTACAAAGTGGTGGTCAGACCAACGATGTTGTATGGAGTTGAGTGTTGGCCAGTCAAGATTGCTCATGTCCAAAAGGTGAAGGTAGCAGAGATGAGGATGTTGAGATGGATGTACGGGCACACCAGGTTAGATAAGATCAGAAATGAGGTTATTCGCGATAAGGTAGGGATGACCTCTATTGAGGACAAGATGCGGGAAGCGTGACTTATGTGGTTTGGTCATGTGAGGAGGAGGAGCAAAGACGCCCCGGTGAGGAGGCGTGAGAGGTTGATATTGGAGGGCCTACGGAGAGGTAGAGGTAGGCCAAAGAAGAGGTGGGGAGAAGTGATTAGGCAAGACATGACGCAACTTCAGCTGACCGAGGACATAACTCTTGATAGGAAAGTATGGAAGTCGAGAATTAGAGTAGTAGAAGTAGTGTAGAGTGTTCATAACTTTAGTATTGTCACGCAATCTCATTTTCTGTTGGTAGTAGATTTTTATGACTAACCATTGTTTTCTTTCATTGCTGATCACTTTACTGTCTTGTTGTTTTATTCTGCTTTTATATGACTTTTTGATATTGTCTCTTCTTGCCTATATTTTTATTAATGTGGTACTTATACTATCTTGAGCCGATGGTCTATTGAAAACAGTGTCTCTATCCTCACAAAGTAGGGGTAAGGTCTGCGTACACACTACCTTCCCCAGGCCTCACGGTGTGGGATAAATGCTGGGTATGTTATTATTATTGTTGTTGTTGTTATAATTTCAAAAGTGATTGAAATTTAGCGACTTTCATGTAAAGATAAAATTTGAACAAAAACGCCCTTAAAATTCGGAAAACTTCCAATATAATATACTGAAAGTTTATACACAGGAGCTCCATATTCCATCATATTATGCTGGAACTTTCCGTGTGCTGGAGTTCCAACATAATATGTTCAAAGTTTATACGCAGGAGCTCCATAATCCAGCATATTATGCTGGAACTTTCTGTGTTTTAGAAAAATAATGACTATTTTTACTATTTTTCAATTATCCGTCCGAAAACTGGCTAGTCCGTGCTATTTTCACAATTTAATATAAAATAAAAATTTAAAGAAAGGCCTACTGCGTACATACTGTGGAAAATCTTAGTAAAATCATCAAAAAAAGTCGGACCATCAGCCGGCTACAAAACCTCTGCTCTCTACTCCACCTTATCCTCTTTCCCCCTCATAAACCCTTTGCTTCATCCTCCCTCTTTACCACCAATGTCTTGCGCAATCAAACCCTTAACCAAGCCTTTATCCATGGCAACTAATGGCTGCCTTATCTCCCTCCCTCCTTTCTTCACCACCACCAAATCCATTTCTTCCTACCCTTTTCTCTCCACCCAATTAAAACCAATTTCACTCTCTTCCTCTTTACCCACTTTATTATCCCTTAATAAGAGAACTACCCAATTCCCAACTTTTGTTTCTGTATTATCTGAAGATGACAACACCCTTGTCCTTGATGACCAAGAACAAGGTGGGGATTTTCCTAGCTTTGTTGGTGAGGCAGGGGAGACTGAAGAATACCAAGAACCTTCGGAGGATGCTAAATTGTTTGTTGGGAATTTACCATATGATATAGATAGTGAGGGGCTTGCTCAACTTTTCCAACAGGCTGGTGTTGTTGAGATTGCTGAGGTAACTAACTTTAACAATGGGGCTAATTTCATTGACAAGTTTTGACCTTTTTAAAAAATACAAAAAAGATTTGAGCTTTACGTATCAGATGGAACTGAATTTTGGTTTTGCAGGTTATTTACAATAGGGAGACTGATCGGAGTCGTGGATTTGGGTTTGTGACGATGAGCACTGTGGAAGAAGCTGACAAAGCTGTGGAATTGTACAGTCAATATGTGAGTTACACTGGTTGTTCTTTTTTCTTTGATGCGAATTGAGATTGTAGTTTATTCTTTGATTGACTATCAAATGCAATGCTTGAAAGCATGTTAAAGAAAAGTTGTTGAATATGTGGATTTTTTTGTCAATTAAGTGGGGCTTGAAGATGGTTTCTATTATATTTGCAAGATTTTTATTCTTCTTGGTGCTTAAAAAATGCTGATAAGAACCTCCGCCGCACCCTTTTTGAGAAACTATATAGGTTAATTTTACAACAACAACGACCCAGTATAATCCCACAAGTGGGGTCTGGGGAGGGTAATATGTACGCAGACATTACCGGCAGAGAAGCTGTTTCCAGGAGACCCTCGGCTCAAGAAAGCAACAAGAGACGATATATTAGTACCATCAATAGACTCATAATAAAATAACAGCAATATAAGAGATACGAAATATGAAATACGAAATACGAAATAGATGGATGGTATAGTGATAACCAGCAGATAAAGCCCTGCATCAGTAGACGACTAGTAGCATCCTCAGACTAACTCCTAACTGGCTAGTCTCACTCTAGTGTTCTGTAGAAATATTCACAACTTTCCCCTAACCTACAACCTTAATGCTCGACCTCCACAATTCCCTGTCAAGGGCCATATCCTCAGTAATCCTAAGTCGCGCCATGTCCTGCCTGATCACCTCTCCCCAATATGTAGGTTAATTTTGTATTTGTAAATTCAATGGAGGCTCCAAGAGTCATTTTGCCTCTAAAGTCTAAATTGTTTAGATTTCCTAATATCATGTACAATGTGAGAAATTGCTCTTTTACTTTATCAAATTGTTTATAAAATCTCTGTGGAACTTAAATATCCAGGGCAAAGGTTAACGAAACAATTATTTGCAATAGTAGATGTCTTCGAATTTCTTATTTTATACCAGCCACCTATTTCGTATTTCGTATTTTGTATCCTGTATTTCATATTCCATATCTCTTATATATTGTTGTTGTTATTGTTGTTATTTTTATTACGCATTTTTTATGGTACTAATATATCGTCTCCTATTGTTTTTTTGAGCCGAGGGTCTCCTGGAAACAGTCTCTCTACCCTTCGGGGTAGGGGTAAGGTCTGCGTACATATTACCCTCCCCAGACCCCACTTGTGGGATTATACTGGGTCGTTGTTGTTGTTGTTGTAGTAGATGTCTTCGAAAGAAAGGATGATGTTTATATCCACCTGCTGATATTTGGCAGTGTAAGATTTTATGACGATTTCCGAGAGTGAAAAAATTCTTTCTGATAGATAACTTGTATATCTTAGATAACTTATAAGTATATCTTTTGGATACTTTTCAAAATTGCTAGCCTGCCAGGTATGAAGTAAAGGAACTATGTTTATAGTGCTGGATATGCTGTTGGTCAACTCTAGTGTACGGCAGTGTCTATTTAAGTAGCTTGTGTGTCATATGCTGGTAACTTTGCACTGAGAGTCTCACGCCTATTTTTTTTAAATTTTTTTTTTTTGACAGTGAGTCCCACGCCTAATATGGTAATGATCTTTCAGCTATGCTTAGACATTACTATCCAGGTCTCCCTGTTGCTTCTCTGGACAACCATGTGAAGTTTAATGGTAGTTCTCCATGTAGTTTTTGACTGAATATGCTGGTCACTTCAAGACGAGTTGGAGTAATAGAAAATCTGATGTTTGTCATGTGCTATGCCCTTGAACAGTCTCTTGAGAAGAGATCCATCATACAATTCAGTAATTTCTTGCTTATGATGTGTGACACATGGACACCTTGACATATTACTGGACTATCTCTAGAAACTCCTTTTAATTTTTTTTTTATTCGAGTAGGATCTCAATGGAAGGCTATTGACAGTCAACAAAGCTGCTCCAAGAGGATCACGGCCAGAACGTGCACCTCGAACATTTCAGCCTACTTACAGAATCTATGTTGGCAACATCCCGTGGGACATTGATGATGCACGCCTTGAGCAAGTCTTCAGTGAACATGGTAAAGTCGTAAGTGCTCGGGTGGTTTTTGACAGAGAGTCTGGACGGTCACGAGGCTTTGGTTTTGTGACGATGTCAAGTGAAGCTGAAATGAGTGAAGCAATCGCCAACCTTGACGGACAGGTGATTTGCACACAGATTATTACACTCTCATTGTTGCACGCACATATGCACACATGTAGTTGATAGTAGTTGATCATCTCCAAGGGTTGTGGTCCATCCATGAGTTTGATTCTAAGTGCTTTGACACCTTTAACTTTTAATCTGAAAAAGAAAAAGTTGATTCCTTTTCAAGATTTTTATGATAGATCAACCTTTTCACTTTAGAATTTAAGGGGTTTTCTCTTTTAAATTAAGTGACTGCAATCTAAATTTTGAACTAAAATAAATTAATCTCGAAGTTACTAGATATTAATCTTGATCTCTGACATCCCTATATTTTGAGTCCTATATGAGGACATTTGATCATGAAACCAAATTTAAACTTCGTAAATTTCTAACTCATTCATCCGTTAGTCATTGCATATAGTCTTTATCCACTTATTTAAATAATTGGCGGCGTACACGATTAATCAGACAAGTTTGACGTGTTAAAGTTTCGGAAAGAGGAGTTGCTTGCCTTACACACACCATTCACCTTAGCACTGGAACTTTTACCAATGGAAAGCTATATTATATATCTGATTCATTTTCTTTAGATGAGAAATTGTGGATCCCTTCTTAGTGAGGACAACCGGATTAGTGTACTCAAAATTTAATACGATTAACTTATTCGATAAGACTTGCAAATATGCAATGATAATCATTCACTTTAGTATAGTCTTAGTATTTAGATTCTCGATGATTTGTCCACGGACTAAATGCCCTCTATGTGTATTATTGGCAATACAGACGTTGAAAAGTTTGTTGCTTGGTTGGTGGTTACTTTCATTGATGGATTCTTGTTTTAAGATATGGTTTCTTTCAAAATCTTTGATCTTGGAGCTAAAATTTCTCATTCGGTGTATTTCAGACTCTGGATGGGAGGACTATCAGGGTTAATGCTGCTGAAGAAAGACCTCGGCGCAACACATACTGAATTTGATCATACATTTATTTGTTCGATTGACATAGCAGTCATGCCAGCTATGAGTAGTTAGATTTTCATTAGACGTCTTCGATTTAGCTCTCTACTTCTTTGTTTTTATTCCTTGATTGCTTATATATAGGTATGGGAACTTCTTCTTTCTTTTTGGCTCTTGCCCTTTGGAAATTCTGAATTGGAGGATTGAATGCATTAAAATTTTGACTGCTATCAACTATCTGTGGTGTACTGATTTGCCGTTACCTTAACCTAGATGTGCACTGGTTGCTTTCCTTAAATATCTTTGTGATTTCACGATTATTAACATGATAAATGCATAAGTAACTTTGCTGATTGTACTAGATTATGCAGCTGCTATCTGCTCTCCCGACTCGCATAGGTGGAAGGGGTTAGAAGTTCTCTAGGTTAGGGGCGGTAAAAATTATGGCATCGCTGGGCTGCAGTATTGTTTTTTCCAGAAGATGAGATACAACATACCCAATCTCTTACGTTGGGATTAAGATTAAGAATAGATAAATTCTCGTTGGGACATACCATTACGGTTGTTGAACACAGGCAAAACACAGCGAAATGAAACTTTTATCTTCTCAAATATCTAGTAGCAAAACATAACTTATTGACATTTTGGTGCAGAAACAAGAAAGTGCATTGAAAGCTTCGTTATCATCGAGGAACCACGGGAGAGAATTTGCATGGAGATTAAATACAAAATCATCTGGATTGTTCATTCTTTACAGGCCAAGAGGTGAAAACTGTACAAAGCATCAAAGGAAACTGCAAAGGAAACTGCAAAGGAAACAGAAGCTAGTTATAAATGGGTAACCAAGACTATCACCACCCGACATGACGGCGTTATGTGCCCTTTAACTGTGCTTCCCGACTAGTCAGTGGAACATAACGGACGGAAGTCTCACTTCGAACGCTTATTGAACCATCCAAATTCTTGTCTATAACCTTGAGATCTTGGAAAAAAGTTCCCACTGGAATCACCATCCTTCCCCCGGGCTTTAACTGGTCGATGAGATCCTGTGGAACATCAGCTGCAGCTGCTCCAACGTGAATAGCATCATATGGTGCATGCTCTGGCCAACCCTTCCTCCCGTCTGCAATGATGCAAAAGTCATCACGAAAAAACACTTATTTGTCAACATACTCAAAAAATCTCCCAATAAAACTTGTCCAAATGAGGGGCATGATAGGCAGCAAAACAAGAAATAAGATTAAGCAACCATCTACGAACACAAACTACTTTGGTTCGAATGTCTCCTAATGCTCTCTTTGGTGCAAGTTATTTGGTTGTGATCAGCAAACAGAGACGTATCCAATTAAATTACTTAAAACACGAATCTCTGTATGACCTAATCCATAAGTTCCTGAATAAACTACATGAAAAGTACAAAACCATACCACCAACATGCAATGAGAGAGACCCTTCTTTTAACAAAGGAGCTGCTGCACTTCTTTCAACATTCTTGGTCGACCATGCAACCAACTCTGGTATATGCTCCACACCAACAGCTCGACCTTGTGGTCCAACCATCAGAGCAAAACATGCTGTGAGATACCCAGTTCCTACACGAAACAAAGCTATTAGCTTTGACAAGAAAAGGTCATCCTTCATTCATTCAATCAATCAACTATTCTTTAATCCCTATAGATAGGATTTCATTGCTTACAACCCAACAAGAATAGATTCTAAAAGCTTGTCAGTATCTCCTGATGTGTTTCATAAGAGAAAATAAATATCTGTTAACAATGGCATGAAAGTTCCAAATCTTTTTCTTTTTCTTTTTCGAGACAAAGGCAAGTATGAAAGTTCCAAATTTTGCAAACCACACGTTTGATTAATTTATCAGTTCTCTCTCTAAAACTCCAAATAAGAGCTATGGTTACAGAAAACATTTCTACTAGTGAAATAAAAGCTACCTTGAAGAAAAATCTCGTCATTACGTAAAAATGACTTCTCAAAAGCTCATGGTAAATGAAACACTCACTTATAGTTAATACAGGAAGAACTTATCCATTAAAAAGAAAGTACAGAAAGACCAACTCTTCATTCAGAGCAACACAGAAACACCAAAAATCTTGCTTCAATCTATAAGTCAACATTATCCTCTTCCTCTAACCCAATCCTAGATTGATTCTTTCACTTCTGTCTAATTCCAACCCATCAAATACCCAATGATTTTCCTAACATAAAATAAATTTTTGATACCTACATAAGATATCTACACAAGCTATTAACTGTTCACCTGGACAGGCCAATCATGCAAAACGATTAACATTCTTCTGAAACTAGTATTTCCCCCATTGGATTGGAGGTTATTTTTTATTTTAAGATCCAAGGAGCTCATAGCACAAGTGTAGAGTTGATACTACACCGAACTGTAATGCTCTGCTAGATGGCATCCGTTTGACAAGCAACCACAATACAAGGAACTTAATGAGAGAAAAGTTGCGCAGCAAAAACTGGTCACATTTTCAATCCACTGATGGTGTTGATACATGCTCATACGTCACAAGCTATTGACCTAGGGAAACAAAAACAACCACGTCCAGAATATTGAGAACCAACAAGCTGCTAACAATCTCTCACTGAGTGCATAAAAACCACGCAAATTATGAGAATGTCCGTCCCCCCTTAGGGAGTTCTCTAAGTATCACATTTATTCCTGGGAGAGCACAATTCTATCATAACTTGGACAGCTGAATGTTTGACGGATAGAGTCAAAATATATCCTAAGGTCCCAAATTAGAGCAATGGAATTATGTCTTCTATGTTTAAAACTAATAAATATGTGCTCTTGAATTGTTCTCATATTTAAAATTAAATATCAGCTATCTACTATTTTGATTGAGTTATTACCAAGGAACCTCTTATTATTTGCGCAAAAGGAATGATATCTTAGGCTTCTGCTGTCTCTACCCGTGCATTTTGACACCTATATACTCGTTTTCAAAGAAATACTGATATCCCCCAATTAATTTGCAGAAACAAGTGAGCTCATTAGACAATTACCTGAACCGACATCCAGAGCATGCATGCCAGGCTGCAACCTGTCCTCCAATAATTCGAGACACATAGCATGCATATGAGGAGCTGAGATAGTGGCATTGTAACCTATACTCATGGGGCTATCAATGTAAGCGGGAGTACCCTCAGGTACAAACAAACCCCTATCAACAGTTTCCATTATTTCTGTTACTTTCTTTGATTTTATTACTCCATATCTTTGCAACTGCTCAATCATTCCCTTGTTTCTGTTAATGCCACTTCCACTCAGAAAATGCTGTTGACAAACATAAAACAAGATTGAAGTAAGAGATAACAAATATGCCCGTCTGTTGACCTGCTCAAGGTTGACCGGAAAACAGAAGAAAAAAATGCAGAGTTAAAACATTTGAATTATGTAACACAAAAATGGTAGGTGATGTAAGATTTTATTCGTAAAGGCGGATCAGGTAATGTATCCGGAAAATTTGCTTCCTAGAAATTTCCATGGAAAATATACTTAGTTATCTAGGCACACCAATCTCCTCTTTCTGTTGAATTTCACATTGAAGCTTGAAAAGAAAGCTCAATTAGAAGAAATTCATAGCATTCTAACACACCTTTAGATTGTACCACCCATTAGGAATACTGATCCAGCCTAATATAATATACAAGCCTAAGAAAAGAAACAAAGGCTTGCCAAATTATTGAGTAACGTCTTTAAAATAAATTAAAAAAATATATTCCTCGCATGATCAAGCTTACCGAAATTAGAAATCATCCTATCCTCACAACTCCTTTTTTTATTTAGATTTTTTTAAGGGAAAAAGGAAAAACAATGTGCACCGAATATTAGCTAATTGGATGCTTTATTTGAACCTAGGACACTAACAATTTGAGACGGGTGGGGATTTGGGGAGGGGAGGGGGACAGCCTTTAACATTATGTACTTCGTAAAGACCACTTAGAACACAAGGGCATGGCTTACAATGTATCGCTGATTATAATCTCTAATAAACTTAGCTAATCAAAATAACACCAAGACCAGGTAATTATACTTCCACATCACAACAATTAGGAAAAAATTCGATAGCACTCAAAAAGTTTCCAGAAGATTCTAAAGAATTTTACCAAAGAGAAACTAATCATCCGAACGAGTTTCATTGCAGTTGTATAAACAAGTCCAGTCACCAAACTTTCTCCGTTACTAGTAATAATATTTTCTATTTACTGTTCGAAATCAAAACGTATCATTTCTAACCATTGAAGTAAAACAAAATTATTAGAAATATAAAATATACTTCCATAGATAGAATTAGTACCTCCATTCGGGAGAAGAGAGAATTCCCCGTGAAGAAATTGGGGTTAGGAACACGGCAAAAGGATGAAGAGAAGAGGGGGACGTTAGGAGGCTGAAGAGTATGGAGTTGGTGAGTGTAGAATAAACAAGTGTGCTTTAAAGGCGCACGGTAGCGGAAACCATACGCTATAGCTGACACAGAATGCAGCAAGGATATTGAAGACGGCATTATTTCAACTCTAGCTACTTCTCCATCCTTTAATTTAGCACGCATTTCTCCTTTTTCTTTCCTCACTCTTCTCTTCCCACGTGTCTTCTCCATCTTTTTTTTGTTCTAATTGGGCCTTCAAATTTCACTCTATAATGGGCCTCAGCTAAGTTGTAGTGTGGGTGGGCTTTGTCTGACCTATTTTGCGGACCCAAAGCCCATAAAAACCCCATGAGAAATTTTCATAAAGCACTATCTTTTAGTGGTAATTAGCTATCTATACATACCATTTGCTATATAATGGATTGTAGATATGTTTTTTGTTGTTATAAGATGTATTAGATGTATTTAAGCTACTGTATTCATGAATACAATAGCAAAAACAGGCGTGAATCATGGAAGTCCAGCTAATCAGTTGTTGTATTCGAGTGTATTCGACTGTATTCATGAGCGTGAAACGTGGGATTACAACTGAACATATTATTGTATTTGACTATATTCACGGCATGAAACAGGGGATTACACTATTTTTAAACGGAAAGTGAATCAATTAACATAATAAACTCCTAATATAACTCAACAAACTCAATTATAACGCACAAATTTTGTATTTCCTTGTATAAAAAAGATTCTCAACCGAAAAATACCCCAAAACATAGCAATCTTCAGATAAATTATATAATACATCTGAATACATAAATTATACTCCATCCGTTTCAATTTATGTGAACCTATTTCTTTTTTAGTCCGTGCCAAAAAGAATGACCCCTTTCCTTATTTAGAAACAATTTACCTTTACACAATGATTTATAGCCACACAAAATATATGTGCCTCATTTTACACAACAAGATCAAAAGTCTTCTCTCTTTTCTTAAACTCCGTGCCCAGTCAAATGAGTTCACATAAATTGAAACGGAGGGAGTATTAATTGAAAAAAACATATGAATACATTCATGGCATATAACGAGACAGTGAATACAATGAAATACATAGAATACAGTGAAATACATTGAAATACAATGAAAAAAAAAGATAGTGAATACAATAAAATACGTGGAATACAGCAAAATACATTGAATTACAATAAAAAAAAAAGACAATGAATACATTGAAATACATGAAAATACAGTGTGATACATTGAAAGTACATTAAAATATATTAACAGAAAATCAAATTGCTCAGCCCCAAATTTCGTCGTCTTTGTTCAAAAACAAACCCTAATTTCCGACAAATCCGCCGTCGAGCAAAAAGCCTGAATCTTACCAAAAAGGCCCTTCGTGCCCTTCGTATTTGATCAAATACGAAGGGCCCTTGGTAAAAGAAAATCAAGTTGCTTCTGACCCTTTATATTCAGTCAAGTGCCTTTGTTCTCTTTTGAGCAGAGTTAGCACAAATCCTTTTCACAACACAAATAAAGAATCTGCTATTGCAGCAAATCTCCTCTTTCCCTTTAGGCAAAATTACAACAACCCATTATCCTTTGTCCTCATTTCTCCTTACCTTTTTCATTACATCAATCGCACCATCATTTACCCAATTAACGTTGCCGGAAAATCAAGAATTACTCGCCGGAAAATCAAGAATCCTCCGCCGGCAAGTGGTTTTTCGGTGAGTATTGCGATGATGGCTTTTGTGTTTAATATATTGAACGCTTATGTACAAGCTAGATGAGTTTCTCATTATGCTGACTTTAATTCCAATGAGTGATTTTGGTCCTCAGTTGTGTTTTTAGGAAATGGGGGAGAGAATGACATGTATGAAAGTAGAGAGAGAAAGAAAATAGTGTAACTGAATAGCGTATTTAGTGGCTTAGGACTAGAAGGTAACCAAAATTAGATATTTTGCTATAAACATTAAAAGGTATCTATAGAATATAATTTTTTTAAATAATATTTATTTAAAATAAATAAGGTGTTAACCTTTGCTACAGGAGGTAAAAATTCCATAAAGTTTCTATTGACAAGGAACTCAGGGTAAGGGAAGCAAAAATGAAGGAATTGATAACGTCAAACAATAAACTTATAATATGTAAGGAGTTTATTTAAGTTTTATGAAACGGTAGTGTAAAAAATTATGTACACAATTAACTTACTTATTGGGTAATTATTGGTAAATCTTTTAGTTGATATTCTCTTAAAAATGATAAATAACCTATTGTTGTGATGTCAAAGTTTAAAACTCGTGTAAAAAACTACTTATGATGCGATACGTATATTTATATTACTTAAATCCACCTGGAAAAATATATATTGGTATATATGCATGACACGTGTCTTTTGCATAAAATTTATCATTCAACTACGGTAAATTCATATTTACATCTTTTATTGCACGCACCTAGTCCAAGCAAGTCTTCTTGAAGAAGAAAAGGTAGTTGGAGTTTGGTAACTCACTCTAGTATTGCTCCCCCTCTCTCATTCAATAGAAATCATGTAGATTTAAACGAACACATTATTATTATTTAAACGAAGTAACTTATCATTTAATCAATCAACTACATCTTGTTGCCAAAAAAAAAAAAAAAAAATCACACTACAGCTCAAATCTAAATTATAGGGTCGACAATGTATATTTTGTTTTACTTGGGGCCGTTTCATTTTAATATTGCTAAGTCATTGAAGTGGAAAATAAATGAACAAACGTATTTGTGCCGAAGCTTAGACTGTGGTTTGTTGCAGGACTCAATAAAAATGATATACATGCATTTCTCAGCAAAAGTTGGAGGCATATCCAAAAATACAGATCCTATATAGATTGCGACAAAAATAATAGCTCGTTTCTTCTTTTTTTCTTTTACATTTATTAAAGCTAAATTTGAGGATTCATATTCAAAATCCCTTTAGAAAGCCAACATACCACACGAAACATGTTATTCGTACATATTTCTTACCGAACTTTTTAACCCAAGGGGAGGAGTCCTCATTGCACATTTTTTTCATATTCCAAGATGGATTAATTAGACAATCTTTTTGATTTCTCATCGGTATTCGTATTGTGATCAAACTAAATTTAAATTCGCATCGAAAACTTCTACATTAAAGGGTAAAACGCTCTTGAACAAAAATGACTTAATATTCAAAATTCGAACTCGAAACCTCAGATAAAGGATGAGTAATACGTACCATTCTACCAAACCCTTATTGGAAATCAGCAACTTACTTATATAGCTATGCCAATTTTTATATAGTTAGTGCCAAATTAAAGTTGTCACCAGTATTCTAATTAAATCCAGTTAAGACTACTTGGATCTAAACATCACACACAAAAATAATACCAGAAATATCAAAGATCCTCCCAACATTTTCTTATCTTCTTATCATAGTAGGCCAATATGCTCTCTTTAATCAACTAGCTTTTAGAGAATCAATTAGATTGAGTTACAATTAGGATTACAGTCAAACTTCTCTATAACAATAATTTATTCTAACAGTCAAGTTTGCTTGGAACTATATTTCATGTGATATTATAATATATAAATAAAATATATATATTTATGTATATTCTTTATAACAAAACTTCACTATAACAGCGAAAAAAGTATCAAATTAAATGAAATTATTATAAAGATGTTTACTTGTACTTGGATCTTAATTACTTCCTACAAGTGATGTAAATTAAGCAGGATAATTCTCTCATGATATTGCACTTTAGATGAATCTAAGATCGAAAATTTATTAATTTTTTAAAATTTATTTGGACAGAAGAGGACCCCTGAATTAGGGGTGTACAAAGGAAACCGACAAACCACACCAATCTGATAATCCGAGTCAAATCGAGAAAAAAAACCCGACTATGATTTGGTGTTGGAAAAAAAATCCGACCATAATTGGTTTGGTTTGGTTTTAACTAAAGAAAGTCAAACCGAAACCAAACTAACATGACATTACATATATAGAAATCTTAGATATATTTAATATATAAATATACTTATTGTGATGTAATTTATAAATATTTCTTAAAAGATTTCGTAATTTTATCTTTTGAGGTATTATTTCAAGGTTGGACTTAGAAATTTTGAATGTTCCAATAATAAGTTTTATAGCCATTAATATTAGTACATTAAATACTGCTAACAAAAGCCCAAACCAAAATCAAATCAATACTAATGCTAACAAAAGATATTCAATTCAATACTACGAACGAGAATGTATTGAATATCTATTTTTTGTTTTGCAATAATTTAGATAAAAATGCATAACCTATTTTTATTTTTTCTTTAGCGTTTAGTCATGTAATTAATACTCCCTTATTAGTCTACTTATTTTAGCATGACTTAGTACTTTTAGATTATGTTTATTTTTATTATGGCTTTTTAACTAGCAATATTTATATTACATAATTTTAGTGCCTTTATTGTTGAATATTTTAGGATAATGCCATGACATATCTCATATTTTGTATTATTTTCTTGGAAAATACTTTATATAGTTGTATCTTACTAGGACTAAAGAAACATTTTGAGCACAATTTATATGTTTATTAGAGATAGTGCTATTACTTGAAGGATTAGGCCACCTTTGTATTTATTTGTACTAGGCTAAGCCCAATTTGATTTCTTAATAAGTTGGTCGGTCAGTGGCCCAAGTAGTTGAGTGGACTACCAATTATACCCTTGTATATATATAGCTTTTAGCGTACAGTTGTAAGAACGATGGATATTTTTCTGAAAGACAATGAACAGAGGCTTCTCGATTCCTTTCTCACTCTCTTAAACCCTAGCTAGTTTTCTTCAAATTTTTCAATCTACAGATGTTTACATGATATCAGAGCGGTCGATCCTGATGAATTTCGTCATTCTCTATCGATCGATATTACCCTCGAGCTGTTTTGGTGGGGTTTTTCATGTGCATCGATTTCTCGGTATTGCCGACGTCCGAGCTTTTTGCCGGTGAAGCTTGATTTTCTTTGGATTTTTCACTAATCCTCTTAGTATTCCAGCAAGGAACGGTTATTTTTTTGGATTTTCCATCATCTACTGGTTCGAGAGTTTTCGTGTCTTTAATCTTCTTCAGAGCTAGGGATTCTATCAAAATGACGTATCTTTTGGCTATGAAGAATTTGGGTAACATCAATTTTCTTTCCTGCTCGTCTTCATCTTCATTGCATATATTGAACTGACGTAGGGTTATACAATATCGATTTTGGTTGTTTGAATTGTATTGGTATTAATTCACAAAAATGGGTGATACTACTAGTAATGAGTCTAAATTTACTCCTCGTGCTTCAAGTCATCTATTCCTTCATCCTAGTGATGTCCCTGGTACATCACTGGTTGGTGTTCTTTTCTCAGGTACTGGATTTGGAGGTTGGAAAAGGAGCATTATCGTGTCTCTTTCAGCTAGAAATAAGATAACTTTTATCGATGGAACTCTCCATAGGCCTCCTATTAATTCACCCGAGTGCAAACAATGGGATAGGGTGAACAACATGGTAATTTCCTGGTTGACAAGCTCACTCTCCCCTGAAATTGCAGAAAATGTTCAATATTCGGAGACTGTTGAGAGTATTTGGAGGCAATTAAATACTAGGTATGGAACAGTTAATGGAACTAAGAAAATCAAAATTAAGAGGTAGTTGGCTTTTACATGTCAAGGGGCTCTTGATATTGCATCTTATTTTCACAAGTTGAAGAAGCTTTGGGATGAACTGATAGTCATGTCTTCCAATCATGCAAAAAGTTGTAATTGTGCTGCTGAGCCTGGTCTAGAGTAGGAAGAAGAAGAGAATAGGGTGCATCAGTTTCTAATGGG
The DNA here is from genome assembly GCF_000715075.1 of Nicotiana tabacum. Classification (NCBI taxonomy): domain Eukaryota; kingdom Viridiplantae; phylum Streptophyta; class Magnoliopsida; order Solanales; family Solanaceae; genus Nicotiana; species Nicotiana tabacum. Next base: position 168,227,527 of record NC_134085.1, on the reverse strand, counting down.
GTTGAGCGAGACATATGTTAATGTTAGAAGCAACATTTTGCTCATGAATCCACTGCCTTCACTTCACAATATTTATAACATTCTCTTACAAGATGAAAAACAAAGACAAGTCATTCCTACCACTCATTTTAGTTCTGATATGGCTTCTTTCCACGCAAGTGCCAACAATAAACCTCCTTCTCAACTAAGTCTTAACAAACAATACAATCAGAGAATTAATTTTGATCACTCCAATCAAAGGATGAATCTTGGGCAGTATAAGGGATCTTTATTCTGCAAGTACTGCAAAAAGAATAACCATACCATTGAGACATGTCACAGGCTGCATGATTTTCCACATAACTTTAAATTCACAAAAGGCAGGAAGTATTGAACTGCTGCCAACATTGAATCTTCTGCTTCTGGAGTTCCTACTGCTCCTACTACTTCTGGATCTGTTGGTCAAGAATCTATGATACCTGGACTAACAAAAGAACAGTGCAGTCAACTATTGATTTTTCTGCAAAGTTTAACTTTGGACTCTGATTCTCAGACAAATCTTATGGGATCTGCAAATTTTGCTGGTAATGTTTCTACTCAACCTTTGCCTGATTGTGATAGCTTCACTGCTTGCATGTTGTCTAGTACTGTTAGGAGTGTTTGGATAGTAGATTCAGGAGCAACTGATCATATGACATCTAGTAAAGATTTTCTTTTTGACATTAAACCACTTCCTGTTCCCTATTTAGTTTCCTTGCCAAATGGTTACAAAGTGAAAGTAACATGCACTGGTTCACGTACTTTGTCTCCTTCCTTTGTTTTGCATCATATGCTCTATATTCCATCATTTCAATATAACCTCATATCTGTTTATAAGTTGATTCAACAGTTTCACAGTTTTGTCCTTTTCACATCTTTTTCATGTTATATACATGACCCTTCCATGAAGAAGCTTCTGAAACTTGGTAAAGTGCACCATGGTCTTTACAAGCTTCTTCCACTTACCACTTCTAGCTCTTCCACTTCTAGTCTTTCTACTGTTCTCCCTAAACTGAATTGTATCTCTATTTCAGATTTAGCTGCTAATGTACTCTCCATGCATTCATCCCCTGCCTTTTTCCTAAATGGTACTACATCAATTGTAAATAATTCATCTTTGAATAATAATGTCCCTGTTGTGTGTGACAATACTACTTCTACTTTTTCTTGTGTAAAGTCTGATGTTTCTTGTATGAATTCTGTGAATGCTGTAACCTTTTCTGATATTCTTTGGTATCATAGATTGGATCACATCCCATTTGCTAAAATGAAGGCCATTCCTGCTATTTCTCCTAATATTTCCTCTAAGCAATCCTTCATTTGCCCAATTTGTCCTCTGGCTAGACAATATATATTGTCTTTTCCAGATAGTACCTCTAGTCCCACTTCCTTGTTTCGACTAATTCATATTGATATTTGGGGACCATATCATATGCAAACATATACTGGTGCAAAATATTTTTTAACAATTGTAGATGATTATAGTAGAGCCACTTGGACTCATTTAATGCATGCCAAAAGTAATGCTTTTCCTCTTCTCAAGGCTTTCATTGCAATGGTCCAAACACAATTTAACCTCCATGTTAAATCTATTAGAAGTGACAATGCCCTAGAGCTTGGCTCTTCTCTTTTCATGTCTCAATTTTTTTCTGATAATGGGATCTTACACCAAACAAGTTGCCCCCATACACCTCAACAAAATGGTATGGTAGAGCGAAAACACAAACATCTTTTAGAAACTTCAAGGGCTCTTTTATTTTAGTCAAAACTTCCTACAAAATTCTGGGGAGATTGCGTATTAACTGCCACTTATCTTATAAATAGATTTCCCTCAACTGTAATATCTGTAAGCACGTGATTTTTGCCCTATATGAGAATTACTCCCAAAAAATTCAAAATCAAATGATTTTCCTTGGTGTGCAATTTTGTGAGATTTTGTGATATTTTTGGATAATTATTTGTATTTGTCTGTGCATGTTTATTTGTTAAATTAACAAAAAAATATAAAAATATGTCGCATTTTGCATGTAGGATTTAATGCTATAATTGTTACTAATTAAGTTTGTTTACAAAAAATAAAAATTACAAAAATAGGCATCTTTTGCATTTTTAGCATTTAATGTCCAAATATACAATTTTATGCTTAATTATTACTTAATTGTGCGTTAATTATTATTGGGAGTTAATTTGCGCTTTTATAACTTAATTTAGTTCTTAATAATAATTTAAGTACTTTTATAATTTAGTTTTAGAAAAATAAAAGAAGAAAAGAGAACAAAAATACAAAGAAAAATCGGATTGGGCCACTTCTTCAAATTTCAACCCCAGGCCCAAACAATTGTCCAACCTTCCCCATGACCCGTCCATTTCAAACCGGGTCGACCCAATCCATAACCCAAATACCCAACCCCTCTTCATTTTTCATTTTTTCCAACACAAAAACAAAAAAAAAGAAAGGAAAACCCTAAAAACCTAAGGAAACCCATCCGCCCCCTCTCTCATTCTCTCCATCTGCTCCAAACCTTCCAAAATCCAAACCCCGCCTCCCATGGCTGCCCTTCACCAGCCCCATCGACGACCAACTCCCCATATCCGCCGGACCTTCCTTTTTCTTCAATATAAAAACCAAACACAAACCTTAACCTTCTTCCTCATGAATCAAACAACAATGGAACAAGTTGAAACCTAACCATCGTTGCTGCTTTTTCTTCTTCATCTCCGCTGCGTCGACGTCAAGTTCAACCATTCCGTCGACCTCCTCGTCGACCACTTTTCAGGCGACATGAGGCAGTCAGTCGACTCCTTTCTTCATCTTCGCCTTGCGTCGTCCAGTTCGTCACTCCAAAAGACCAGCCCGTCGTTGCTACTCCATTCCAGCTGCCTCGTCGAGCTGCTATTACTTCACTACTCCAGCAGTGTTACCGCTGCTTGCTCCGTCGAGCTCCACCATGAAAGCCCAGTCCACTGTTGAGCTCCCAAGGTCGAAAATCTCACATTTTTGCTTCTGCTCGCTACGTCGACCAGTTGCTTCTGCTTGCTGCGTCGACCAGTCCACTGCTTGCTCCTTCTGTTGTTCGAAGCCCCCCGTCGCCGCTGCTTCATCATCAACCAAGCAGGCCACGCTGCTGTGGCTGCTTTCATCTTCTTCGTACAAACGAACCAATCGCACCCCAGCTGCTTCTGTAACATGGCCGCTGCTGCGTCGAACTGCTTCACATGTGTTTCATCGTCCCTTCAGTGGCTTCTTAGGCTCGTGTTCATCGTCGTTTGTTCGAGTTTTGGTCGAGGTTTGTCGAAACAGTCCATACATATTTCGTTTCGATCCGGTTAGTAGATTTTGAGTTTTATTTTGTCCGTATTCCGTTTTGATATTCTCGAATCTAAAATCGGCAAATGTTTGTTTTGTTCATTATTTTGTGAATTTTTCAGTTTGTTTCATGTTTGTTTTATTATTCTTGTTTATTATTTAGGTAAAATTTGTTAGTTTAATGTTTGTTAGATTCAAATTGAAATTTAATTAATTATTTCTTCAATTTGTTTCATGTGTTATGTATTTTCCAGAAATTATTAATGTTGTTTGAGTCATTTAACCCGTCATGTTTGTTGTTTAAAAATAGATTTAGTTCATGTTCATCGTTGTTTGAAGTTCATTTTTAATCCAGTAATTTAATGTGAGTTCATGTTTTTGATTTGTTGATTTAGTTTGAATCATGTATTTTGTTGTTTGTAATGTTGTCTCTTTGCTCATTCATTTTTGGTCTAAGTTAACCAGGATTGGTTCCCAATATGGTTAATTTATTTCCATTAATTTGAATTTGTTGTTCATCGTGTTCATGTGATTTGTTGTTCGAAGATTGTTGAGAAATTGGTCATCTTGGCTATATTTTGGTTAAGTTATGATTAATTGATTGTTTAGAGCCGATGGGGGTAGTTTGGTAAATTGCAGTATCGTTCAGGGGTAAAATGGTAATTGCAATAAGGTCGGAGGGGTAGTTTGGTAATTGAACATTATTGTAATTCTTTATGTTAAGCATGGGGGACAAAATATAATGGGGGTGATGTTTGATATAATTGTTTAACATAATGGGGGACAAGACATAATGTAGTGGGGGAATATTGTATTTGTTTATGTTAGGCATGTGGGACAAATTATAATGGGTTGGGGTTGATGTATTTATTTAATGTAGGCATGGGGGACAAGGTTTAAAATAAAGAAAACATTAAGTAGTGGGGACAAAACATGCTCTTGGGGGAATAATTCCGGGTTGGGGATTCAAGACAAAGGTCTTGCTATATATATAGGGTCATTTGACACTTTTTGAAAAAAAAAATGATGATTGGGGGGAGATTATTAGGAGGACTTGAACACTGGACAGACTGGAAACATTTTGAGAGTAAAAGAGAAATGCAATTTGAACTTTCACTTGAATAATTTCCGTTTGCCTTTCTCGAGTGTTATTCAAAATCAGTAAACTACTGCATCTTGTATCCGTCTCTCTTCTGCTTTGACTATGATTGCACTTTGGTATTGCTGAGTTTTCAATCTGTTACTGGGTTATTCTACTGGTCATTACTGGTTTTGCGGTGTTGCTGAATCTGCTGTTGCTGTGGTATTATTGCTGCTGACTCCTACTTCTTTTCTTCTTGTACTGCCATTTCCAGGTACACATTTGTACACTCTCGGCTTGAAGCGAAATGAAATATTAATCAGGCTTCGTTCCTGTTGAATCCCTCCTGTTTAGATTTGTGTTTGAATATAATTTTCCTTTCTTGGTATAAAAATGTAGTCGATTTATTAATGAGTAATGGGGTTGCATATGTATAACTTCTTCATCCAATAATGTTAGTTTAAATTAATCAAATACTAGTTAATTTGTTTTGATATTATGGTGTGTCAATCTCATGTTTTAGTATTATTGAATAACAGAATATAGAATGAAAGCAGTTTTTCTTTGTACAAACTCGATCGCAATTTTCCATTCGCATTAGCCGTAAACTAATAACTAATAGGTTACATTTTTTAGCATGTAATTAATCAAGAGATTTTCTTTTATTTTAGAGACAAACTTAATAGAAAAAATGTAGTCACTGTAGGTTTATCCTTTTAAATAAAAATGAGACGAGCCTCGACAAACAAAAATGCATAGGCTGCGGGGCCCTCTAAATGTATATATTAAAATACTTAGAATTCGGGACATGCCGTTTAGCGAATTTTACGGCCTTCCCAAAATAACAATACGCTAGTTGCTTTAGGCGCACCTTTAATAATTTAACCTTCCTAAACACGGGTGCACATTTATGTGACCCAAATCCAAATCTCAACGGAGTCGAAATGTGTCTCTAATCACGGGTACATTGATTGTGACGTGGTTCGAGATGTGTGTCCATGACGTTGCAAATTCTTTTCAAAAAATAAGAATGATATGAGCCTCGCCAAATCAAAATACAAAACTGTGGGGCCCTCAGTAAATATTTGCTTTAAAATTGTTTAGACTTCGGGATGGACCGTTTAGTAAAATTTCACGGCCCTACCTAAAGTAAATGATACGCTAGTCACTTTAGGCGCGTATTTAATAATGTTACTTTCTTAAGCTTGGGTGTGAATTTCATGCGACCCAAATCCAAATCCCAAAACATCAAATAAAATGTGTTCCGGATTGTGGGTGCATTTCATGTGACGCAGTCCAAAGACGTGTTTTAAGCGATGTTCACATTCTTTTAAAAAATAATAATAATAAAGTGGTAAAAAGTTAAAATTGGCACATCGGTTCATAATTGTATTAAAATCAGATAAATAAGCCGAATATGACAGTTGAGCGACCGTGCTAGAACCACGGAACTCGGGAATGCCTAACACCTTCTCCCGGGTTAACAGAATTCCTTATCCGGATTTCTGGTTCGCAGACTGTAATATGGAGTCATTCTTTTCCTCGATTCGGGATTAAAATTGGTGACTTGGGACACCCTAAATATCCCAAGTGGCGACTCTGAAATAAATAAATAAATCCCGTTTCGATTGTCCTTTAATTGGAAAAAACTCCTTGTACCCTCGCTGGGGCGGAAAAAGGAGGTGTGACAATATCAAACAAAACTCCTTTTGAACTTTTATTTGATGTTGTACCATCCTATAACCATTTGAAACCTTTTGGCTGCCTTTGCTATGCTTCAGTTCCCAAGTGTCAAAAGGATAAATTTCAGCCAAGGGCTGTCCTTTGTGTGTTCATTGGTTACCCTTTTGGGAAGAAGGGCTATAAGCTTTACAATTTGCAAAATAAGTCTGTACTTATTTCTAGAGATGTCCATTTTCATGAAGTTGTTTTTCCATTTCATCTCTCAGACTCTCCTTATTCTATACCTTCTCCTTTACCTCCTTCTCCATCTACAATCATTTCCAACCCTTCTGGTCCTTCAGCTGTTGATGTTTCTCTTCCTCCTTCCTTTACCCCTTTTTCACCTATTTCTACTTCTTTACCCATTTCCACTCCTGCTTCTCCTCCTTCCAGTTTTTCTTTTTCTCTCCATTCTGATTCATCTCCAGCTCAATCCTCTCCTTCACCTATTTCTTCCAGTCCTACTGCTCCTAGGAAATCAACCAGAACTCACAATATTCCTTCTCACCTTCAGGATTATGTCGTATCCCTTCCTCCCTCTTTATGCTCCTCTACTACCATCATTACTGCTGCACTAACAGCTGCAGTTGAGCCTCATTCTTACCATCAAGCTGCTATAAGTCCTGCTTGGCAAGAGGCCATGACAAAAGAGTTTGAGGCTTTGGAGGCTAATCACACATTGGACATTGTTGACTTGCCTCCAGGTAAGAAGCCAATTGGGTGCAAATAGGTTTACAAAATTAAGTATAGGGCTGATGGTTCTGTTGAGAGGTATAAAGCAAAGCTAGTAGCTAGAGGTGACACTCAAGTAGAGGGTGTAGATTTTGCTGAAACATTTTCACCTGTTGTAAAGATGTGTACTGTTAGATGCCTCATTGCTTTTGCTGTCAAACATAATTGGTCATTGTTTCAATTGGATGTGAATAACGCATTTTTTCATGGGGACTTAGATGAAGAAGTCTACCTGAGATTGCCACAGGGTCTTTCTGTTGGTTCTTCTCTTCCTTCTTCTTCTTCTTCTTCTTCTTCTTGCAAATTAAAGAAATCCTTGTATGGTTTGAAACAAGCTTATCGGCAATGGTATGTAAAGTTATCTCAGTCTCTTTGTTCTAGAGGGTACACTCATTCTTTGAATGACTATTCATTATTTTTCAAAAGAACTGATGCTTCCTTTGTTTTCATTGCTGTCTATGTGGGTGATATCATCCTCACTGGCAATGATATAGCTGAAATTACTGCCTTAAAGAGTTTTTTGGATGCTGAATTCAAGATAAAGGATTTGGGCCACCTTAACTATTTTCTTGGCATTGAGGTGCTTTATCATTCCTCAGGGGTTCTTCTACACCAAAGAAAATTTATCTCTGATCTATTGACTGAGTTTAAGTGCTCAGATGTCTCTCCTGTTGTGTGCCCTCTTGCTTTGTCCACCAAGTTACATTCTGAGGCTGGGGATGTCTTGCCTAGGCCTGATGCTTATCGAAGCTTAATTGGTAAACTCAATTTTCTCACTCATACTAGGCCCGACTTATGTTTTGCTGTGCAACATCTTAGTCAATTTCTTAAGACCCCTCGAGTCCCTCATATGGAAGCTGCATTACATGTTTTAAGGTACTTAAAGGGTACTCCCGATGTTGGTATTTTTTGAACAATTCTTCTGATCTTTCTCTCCATGGCTACTGTGATAGTGACTGGACATCCTGCCTTTAGATTCGCAAATCTGTTACTGGTTTCTGTGTTTCTTTTGGAGGTAGTTTAATAAGCTGGAAGTCTAAGAAACAACAGGTGATGTCTCTCTCTTCTGCTGAATCAGAATACAGGGCCCTAAGCAACGTTGTGGCTGAATTGTCTTGGTTGGCTCGTTTGTTTTCTGATCTAGGTATGCCTCTCTTAGCACCTATACCTGTTTTTTGTGACAGTATGGCTGCGATTCATATTGCTAAGAATCTGGTATTCCACGAGCGCACCAAACACATTGAGCTCGATTGCCATTTCATCCGCACTAAGTTGACTGATGGTTTGATATCTTTGAGTCACATTAATACTGCTTCCCAGCCAGCTGATGTATTCACTAAGTCTCTTACAGGTGCTTCTCATCATTTTTTGCTTGGCAAGTTGGGCGTGTGCACACCCTCCAACTTGACGGGGTATTAGAGATAGTGCTATTACTTGAAGGATTGGACCACCTTTGTATTTATTTGTACTGGGCTAAGCCCAATTGTTGATTTCTTAATAAGTTGGTTGGGTAGTGGCCCAAGTAGTTGAGTGGACTACCAATTATACCCTTGTATATATATAGCTTTTATCATACAGATGTAAGATCGATGGATATTTTTCTGAAAGACAATGAACAGAGGCTTCTCGATTCCTCTCTCACTTTCTCTTAAACCCTAGCTATTTTTCTTCAAATTTTTCGATCTACAGATGTTTACAATATTTTGTTCTATGAAGATTTTACCGGAAAAAAACCCTGAAAAAATCCGAATAACCTGAAAACCCGAGAAAAATCGAGAGTGAAAAACCCGAGCTTTATTGGTCTTTAGATTTAGTAACCCGACACAATTGGTTTGGTTTGGTAATTGTAAAATCCGAACCAACCCGACCTATGTACACCCCTACCCAGAATTATTAGAAAAGAGGAAGATACTGGTAAAAATTGAATTTAAGTTTTCAGAATGGAAACATGGTTGAACATTTTTCTAAATTTTTTTTAATGACAAAGTGAATATTAGTCCATGAAACCGACTTTTGCAGGAAAACAAATGTACTGAGGACTTGTGCTCTTTGCGTCTTCCCTGAGACTTTTTGCACTGTTCTTACTTTGGAGTCTCGAGAGTTTGAATTGCTTTCTCTATAGAATTTAGAAAATTAGTATAGCTAGGTCTTTTACTTTATACAACATGACGTACCATTTCATCCTCTTTCCTATCGTCACATTAATTACGTCCAAACTTCCAAGTTTAAGGCACTCCCCTAATCTTAAAATTTACTGTTTATAGAAAATTAATAAATGAAAATCTCTTATCCAGTCAAGTCTCTCTATAACAATCTCGTTTGTTCTAATATTTTTTGGCTGTTATAGTAAATTATTGTTATAGAGGACATACATTATGACATAACATAAAAATAGGTTTCGGAAAAATATAGATTTTATAGTGACGGGTTGTTATACAGAGATGCGGTATAGAAAGATCTGACCGTACACGCACTCATCACTTAACTAATTTTTAAATGATATTTTTGCTATTATTTTTATTTATTGAGGTTAAATTGATTTGTTTGGACTTTGGTATAAACACTTAGAGTAATTATTTACTTTTTTTCTTTCGTTCAAATGGAATACATTTCAATTACGTTTAGAAAATGGACTCAAGAAAAATAGACAAAAAGAATCTTGGAAAACAGTATTCCATTTTTTTTTAAAACTTTCCTATCTTTAGGTAAGTTTATTAAAGATAAATAGATAATAATCGAGGAATCCTCGTATTCCAAAATCCCCTTGGAAATTAAGCAATCTTAGCACATGAAACATGCTCGTTGTTCCCAAATTTTCACTTAACTTTATTAACACAAAAGAAGAAACAAAAAGAAGAAAAACCTATACACAAGAGGCTCATTGCAAATATTTTAATATTCCAAGTTTATGATCCGTTACTTGGAGTGGACAACTTACAATTTGGATAAGACCTAGCTAGGAGTATAAAGTAATGACACAAGTTAAAGTTTCAAAGTGGTTGTTTTTTAAAAATTGGGATGTCCCCTAAAGGGACAAGTGGTAGTCTAACTAATTCTAGTCTAGCTAGGAACCCCTCACTAAGTGGGGTAAGTGTGGGACAATACAAACAAGAGTGTTTTTTTTTTTTTCAAGTTATAGATAAAATTACATTATTATGTCTAACCAAAGAATATTTACAAGTAAGCCTTCTTACAATATGATTTTTTTAATGTTGAAAATAAAATAGATTACCTGCTAAAACAGGTAAAAATGATATGATAGTGTAAAATCCTTATATTGACCATGTACTCTATCCGTTCACTTTTACTTGTCCACAATAGACTTAATACGCCCCTTAAAAAATGATAACTAAAGTACATATTTTACCATAATACCCATAAAAATAATAGCATTTTAAAAAGTCTTGTGAAATACTTTGGGAATGAGTAGTTAATAATAAGGGTAAAACAGGAAAAGAATTTTAGTTTTCTTTTGATTTTCTAAAATAGATAAGTAAAAGCGAAAATGCATTTTTAGGAGGAAAAATGACATTGTATAGTTGCTCTCAAAATAAAAAATATACATTTTTGTATACATTTTGTATATATACACATTACGTATGTTATATACAAATTTTATATACTTTTTTGACTATCGAATGTAAATAGTTTCTGGCGCGGGCTAAAAGTAAAAAAAGCTCCAATGACCAATAGTTCTACCGCTAGCACGTACTTAAAAAACTATTCTAAACTACAAACAAATAGACGTAACATAAAAGAGTGAAGGTCCACCTACACCTTCCGATCTTCTACGTAGTCAATAGTCATTTATATAATAGGCTAAAATGCTTTCTTTGATGCACGAGTTTGGAGAATCAAATTAGATTAATCAAAACACTCTTTCAACGGAATTATTTTAGTACGCTCTTTTTCTTTTTTCAATTCCAATTGCTAAGAAAATTATTCGTGTAAGAATGTGAGTTATAACATAACAAGAAGATTGTTAAAAGCTTTTTGTAACTGTTTACCGAAAAAACGGTACAGTTAAATTTCTAACATGGTTTATAAATACATGAATTAAATTGATCCGATAAGATAAAGTAATGAAGAAGAAAGCGATCAAAATAAGGATAATTAAAGAAGAGACAAGCCTGAGCTTCAGAATATTCCTACCGGGATAACATAATTGATTCGAGCACACTTATATAAAGCTTAAAAGAATGAAAGAAAGAATATTAGTCTTTTGTTTTTAGTATATCTTCCCCTTACAGTAGAATGAAGGCCTCTATTTATACTAGAGCTATGATTACAAATCATAGCCCTCGTAACTACCAACATTAATGCTATAATAAAAGGTAATTAAGAGGTGATAAAGAATGCTAAAGGGTAATAAAGTCTAATAAAAGCTAATATAGGCCGGAGAAATCTTGGAGTCTTCTGTAGCGTTTCCATAATGATCATATTTTGAATTGCTTCTTATCCGGTCAAAGGTTCGTATCTGATATTACCATGGTTGAGTCACTGCCAACTGGTCATCCTTGACACATATCGCTTCCCAAATCACTCAGTCCCTCCACTCCCTTTTGCTTGTCTACTATTCTAAAAATAGATTTTCACTTTTACTTGTCACTTTTAGTATTTCAAAAGAAGACAATTTCTTTTTTCCTGTTATACCTACCATATTAATTACCCATTTCAAATCATTTTCTCAAATCCATTAAAAATATGCATCAATTAATATGAGTATCATGTTAAATTATGCATTTTATTTATTATTTCTTAAGGGATGCGCAAAGTCAAAAGTGAACAATTAAAAATAAACAAGAGGGAGTAATTCTTGAGACCGATTTTTACGGTATACAACAACTGATATAACTTAAATTCGGATATTACCCTCATCACGATAAGGCAAGATAAACTTATATCAGAGAACTATTCATGATTTGTCTGTTTGAAACGAAAACGTTGAAGACCTTTTCTTTTTCTCCTTTCTAAAATGGGAAAATGTGCAAATTTGTCCCTATACTACTAAAAATTGCTCAATTTTATCCTCAATTATAATTTTGGTCCATTCACACCCTTCCCCTTTGCAACTTTTCTCGTATTGCGCTTGCATTAATGGAGCTTTAGTTTGAAATTGGTAGTCCTTTGCTCAAATTCTTCAAGAAAAAGATTCAAATTGATCATTTAACTTTTGACTACGATTTAAAATTACCTCATATTAGACAGTTGGAGCTCAATTAGGGGTCAAGAATATATATATAAAAAAGACTTTTTCGAATGACACAATAATATTAGACCAAAAGTTTAATAAAGGTTAAAATTGGCCCGATTTTGGTAGTACAATTCTTAATTACTCCGCAAACTGACTTTTGAGAAGAAGAAAAAAAACAGGTAGAATGAGGATTTATGTTCTTTGCCTCTTCCCTCAAGCCTTTAACCTGTAATATCAGGTTGGTAATCTAATTATGCAATAGAGGAGTAGCCTAATTAAAGACCAAAATCAATTTTAAGGGGACTCCTAAATAATGACTTCTCATTTAGAAGAAAAAAGTTAGTGATAGCTCTACTTCAAGATCAACAATAGAGAACAATCCTTCCAATCTAACATCAAAATCTAGGACTTGTACAACTTGTAATAATCAAATCAAAAAGTATTATATGCTTTAACCCTGTAAAGAAAATTTCAAAGGGACCACCATATGTAGTGTAATAATTACTACCTTATCAAATTCGGAAATGCTTTAGCATATTACACCCTCTTTACAAGCAAGGTACTCGATTCATTTACATTTTCCCTCCCCCTTAATTTATTCCCGTCTTTCTCCTCACTATATATACCTTGCATGCATGCTTCAGTTAACATCATCAAACCAAATCCAGTACTCTTTTCTTTTTCAAAGGCCAAATTAAAAAGCCCAAGAAAATGGCAAGTCGTGCTTTGGTGCCAGCTGCTCATCATGGTAAGCCTGCGCAGCCAATGGCGAGGCGAGAACGCCCAGTATTCTCAATGTCTGATGATCATGCCATGTCCAAGAAAATTCTTGATACTCACAATCCTGATGGTCGCGAAGTTGATGTTAAAATCATCCTCCATGTCGTCGAGGAGATTTTTCAACATGCTTACCCTGCTCGCATTGATGGCATGCTACATGTAACATTTACTTTTTCTTTGGCTTGATTACATGATATATAATCTAATTTTCTGAACACATTTCTTGTCAAAAGAACGGCGTTTTGTTTTCTTAACTTTTGTTTGCAATGCTATATGTTTTCAGGGCACTACTGATCAGCACCATGAAGCCAACATTGAAGCATTGAAGTTAGAAGAAAAGGCATCACTTGCCTTTGATGGCATACTCGAAGGATTGGCTTATATCATACACAAAGTCTCTTGCGAGGTTGATTAATATAACTTGTGTCCCATTTTCTAACACACTTTTCTTTTTAGTCTGTCCTTTTGTAATCCCCACGAATCTATGACATATATGATACCATAAAATAAGAATTGGTCTGTTTATTTGATTATTCTTTTATGGCTATAACACGTTTGTCTTTACAAAATGTAATTGCAGTTGACATGCAAGTGCTCAGGTGGAGGGGATACTTATTCGACAACAATGGCAATTTTAGCTATGCTCTCTGGCTACCAATGGGACGCAAAACTCGTGCTATCCTTAGCAGCATTTGCCATTACCTATGGTGAATTCTGGCTGGTGGCTCAGATGTTTGCTACTCATCCCTTGGCAAAATCTGTGGCTCTCTTGAAACAGCTACCAGATACTATGGAACACCATGCTTCCCTCAAGTCGCGATTTGATGCCATCAACGAACTTATCAAGGCCATTTTGGAAGTAACCAAACGCATAATTGAATTCAAGAGGCTTCCTTCTCAGTACATCTCTGAAGATCAACCACCTCTGTCTATTGCTATTTCCCACATTCCTACGGCTGTTTATTGGACCATTAAAAGTATTGTTGCTTGTGCCTCTCAACTTACTAGCCTTCTTGGAATGAACTATGAGTAAGCCCCTCCGTTTAACGACAATATTTCTTCTTCTTCTTCTTCTTCTTTTTTTTTTTTTTTTTTTTGTAATTTGGTTCAAATGGAAGTAACATTATTACATGCAAACAAATGGAATATGCAGGATGATAGCAGCTACTACATCAGACACATGGGAAATGTCAAGCTCCACTCACAAGCTGAGAAACATAAGCGATCACCTCAAAGCTGAATTAGAGCGTTGCTATCATCATATTCGTGAGTATATTTAATCATCGAATCATAAATATACAAGAAAATGGAAGAGAAGTGACAGATTAAGATAAGAAATAAGTATCTTAGCGAAATTGAAACTTCAAAATCCTTCACAAGGAGTCAAGAAATCATCATAAAGTAACAAAACCATGATTTATACTAGAACTGAAATTTTCTAAAGGGCTTAATTATATCTATTCCATGCAGAGGAGAAGATGCACGTTGAGTACTATCAGATGCTGGTGCACCTCTTTGAGACAACTCAATTCGACAACATGAAGATAAACAGGGGAATGATTTATATCAAGGATGATTTACTCCCACTTGAAGTAGGAACCACTCGCACGAGGGTACGTTCAAATTTTACTTGTTTTAACCTGAAAGAAAGATTATGTTTTTTCCTGTGTTAAAGATTATGTTTTCCTTGACTTCAGGCTAGTATTGAGGTGCTTAGAAGAAAGACTGTTCTGCTTCTTCTGTCAGATCTTGACGCCAGCCCTGAAGAGCTGTTAGTACTGTCTCATATATACACTGAATCAAGGGCAAGGCCAGAACTTCAATACGAAATAGTGTGGCTTCCAATTGTGGATAGATCAAGGGGATGGAATGAAGAGCAGGAAATGAAATTTAAGGAGCTGCAAGCAATTATGCCGTGGTACACATTGCACCATCCTTCTTTGTTAGAGCCAGCAATCGTCAAGTTTGTCAAAGAAAGGTGGCATTTCTCTAAGAAAATGATGCTTGTAACCTTGGATCCACAACAGGGTAAAGTGGCCTGTCCAAATGCTATTCACATGGCTTGGATTTGGGGAAATTTGGCCTATCCCTTCACTATTTCCAAAGAGGAAGCTTTGTGGAGCGTTGAATCTTGGCGTCTTGAGCTAGTCGTCGATGGCATTGATCAGAATTTAATTGAATGGGTAAATTTACAACAAAATCCTTTGCTATTTTTATACTCACATCCTTGTACTAATGGTAATAAAAATCTTGCTTTTATAATGTGGCAATCAGATGACGAGTGGGAAGTTTATCTGTTTATATGGAGGAGAAGACATAGAATGGATCCGTAGTTTCACAAAATCAGCAAAAAGTGTAGCACAAAGAGCTGGGATTGATCTACTAATGATGTATGTTGGGAAGAGCAACAACAAGGAGCGAGTTCGAAGAATCAACAGCATGGTAACAGCAGAAAATCTGAGTTATTGTTTGATGGACTTAACATCAGTTTGGTACTTTTGGACAAGAATAGAGAGCATGTTTTATTCTAAAATGCAGCTTGGAAAGACAATCCAAGAAGATAAAATTATGCAAGAAGTGTTGACAATGCTGAGTTTTGATGGAAGTGATCAAGGTTGGGCACTTATAAGCAGAGGATCGTTCGAAATGGCACGAGCCAAAAGTCAGATAATCACCAAAACATTAGATGATTACACTGTTTGGGAGGAAGATGCTAGAGAAAAAGGATTTGTGCCCGCACTTATTGATTATTTTCTGCAATTGCACACTCCTCAGCACTGCAATCGCTTAATTCTACCCGGACTTGATGGGGATATTCCAGAAATGATAGTGTGTGCAGAATGTGGAAGGCCAATGGAGAGGTTTTTCATGTACCGTTGCTGCACTGATTGAGGGGTTGTCTCTATTCAATCTATTGCTTGTTATATAGTAATGTGGTTCCTTAGTTTCTATGCTAAGGAATTTTCATCTTTGTTGTCCAAAATAATAGTTGGTCTTTGTACCACTTTTGTTTTACTATATGTAAGTCATGTGTTGTATGTAATTGTCTAGCTCTCAAAGGATGTCTTTGATCAGCTCTAGACTACTATTTGAGTGTGTAATAATTTATAGGTAATGAAATTGAGGCACGTCTTTTTTAGTTACTTTGGTCTTTTTTTCTAACTTCCATTGAAGAGTTTCCTTGTTATGGGGTTGTCATAAGTCATAGCCGCTCCTATTCTATAAATAATCACATTGAACTAAAATGCTTTATCAGTATGATGGTAAAGAATGGAACAATGATACATATAGAGGCACAGGAACAAGGGAAGTTACGTTGTTTTTCTTGACATCAAGTGAGATCATGTGATTTGTTACGCGGCGCCTTCCTAAGATGTTTTGGATGGGCGACATAAGGCTAAGCAACTGATGTCCGTGTGGTTATTATCTCCCAACTGGGTTCCCTTCCGTACGCTAGACGAGACTGTGACTGTCGTACGAGAAAATCAATGTCAAGAGTAATTGAGAGAACAAAAATGAAAATGAGAATGAAAGAAAGTTTGATTGAATTAATGCAAGCTATTACATAAAGGCAACATGGTGTCGAAGGGGAAAGACACCAATACAGAAAATTGTTTGCTTGCTTGAAAGTTAGACTACTTGATCCCCCTAATAATGCTTAAAAAAAATAAACCAAAGTTACAAGGTATTGACATAAATAAGCTAGAGACTATAATGGAAATACAAGAAGTAAAGCTACTCTATATTTATAACAAAAAGGACTTAGATTCCTACAAAGTAAAAGCAGGTCCGTTGGCGGCAACCTTGACTTTAGCATCAGGGTTTGCGCGCGCGACGCAGCTTGCCGAGGGGCGCTGTTGGCAATTCCAATAATATTCAATAAGACAGTTTAAACAAGAGAATTATCTAAATCTTATACATTTTTCTCAAGGACTAGCAGTACAAATCATGAACTTCTAAGAATAGAGTTTATAAAGCTGATATGAACTAAATACACCTTCTCTTTGAAAAGTACATAAACAAAGTTTTAAAATCTAAGGCTACCATGAACAAGAGGCAGCTACAACGGGGACACAGGTACATCTTCCAATCCAGCTTCCGTCGAACACGTCAACATCGACATCCGAAATCTGCACGCAACGTGGAGGAAGTGTAGTATGAGTACAACCGACCCCATGTACTCAATAAGTAACAAACCTAACCTTAGGTTGAAAGTAGTGACGAGCTGGAACATAGGTCGGGTCCAACACCAATA
The DNA here is from genome assembly GCF_000715075.1 of Nicotiana tabacum. Lineage (NCBI taxonomy): Eukaryota > Viridiplantae > Streptophyta > Magnoliopsida > Solanales > Solanaceae > Nicotiana > Nicotiana tabacum. The sequence continues at coordinate 168,210,438 of NC_134085.1, read as the reverse complement.
ACCAACAACAATTCATAGCAACGTAGAGCATATAAATAAGGAAGTAACTCAGAAATAAAATGCTCAGCTTTCTTTCACAGTTTTTTCGAAAATAGTTCCTCTTTTCCAGAATATCAGTGAAAACTCAAATTCTCTACCGACATTGTCGTAAACTATGAGATAGTTTGAAAACTGTAAATCTTTCTAAAAATCTTTTTCATAATAAATAAGATGTTTCATTTTGTTTCCAGATAGCAAGTGTGAGATACCTCTCTATGACCATATATCATTGTGTGTAAAAAGTCATTAATGAGGAAAATGCGTCTCTATGCATGTATGTCATATATGCATGCCAATGCCATGTATCTCAGAGATGAATCATGTACTCACACTTTCAAAGTACTCAATCTCACTGTCTCACACTTTCCACTCATCATGCTCAACCACTCGGTACTGTATATGGCCCATACGGCCCAGGAAAATCCATCCTAAAACATATACAACGCTGACTATAAGTCACCCAGTACCAAGGAAAAAGGGCAGTCCAACCCTGTGGAGAAATTCATCTCCAAATATCAAGTACTTCGGACAAATCCATGTCCAGAAAAATTCATCCCTCAATAATATCATCCGCGCTCACTGGGGTGTGTACAGACTCCGGAGGGGCTTTTTCAGCCCAAGCGCTATCATAAATCAGTATAACCACAGCGACGTACAGCCTGGTCCCATAACTGTCACTTATAATCAGGCTTTCGGCCTCACTCAGTCATCAATCGCTCCAGTCTCACCCACGGGCTCACAATGTCATGAAAGCTAACCCAGAACAATGATATGATGTATCGATAAATAACAACTGAGACTGAGATATGATATGAATGCATGAATATGACTGAGTACGAAATATCAATGAAATCAGTGAGATGACAGCAAGCGAAGACCACTATGGGTCCTAACAATATCAACATGAAGCCTAAACATGATATCTAACATGATTGACAACTCAGTTATTTTATCACATGGTGAAAACACAAATATCAACAAAGTAGGGCTACTATATAGTGCCATAGAAACAACAGAGTCACAATTCACAGGGTACACGCCCATACGCCCGTCACCTAGAATGTGCATCACCTCAATACCAATCACACAACACGTAATTTGGGGTTTCGTATCCTCAGCACTAAGTTTAGAAGAGTTACTTATCTTGAACAAGTCAATTCCAACACTGAGCAAGCCAAGTGATGCTCCAAAAATGCCATCACGCACGTAGCGACCTCCGTGTTTGCTTCAAGGTTTCACGTATTAATTTTGATAATAACAAACCAAAATAACTATTAATCAAAGAACATTTACTTGTGGTAATCATATTCTTGTACAGGAAAGAAAATATTTGTAAAGATACAACTATGGAAAAGAGAATATCATGTGAAGAATTCATCAAGGAAGATTATTTTCAGAGATTTAATTTAGAAGGAATAATATTTGAAAGTGAAATTTCAAATATTGAATGGCTTACTACAATATTAGAAGAAGAATCAATAGAACTTATGGATGAAAAGCTTTTCAACATCTTAAAAGGAAAGTTGCTAAAATCATTGAGAAGATCTATTATTTTATGGAAGGTAGATACTACAAGGAAAAGATACTACAAGACCAAGGAAGAATATATTTTCTATGGAAAGAAAATATATTATGGACGTAGAACAATTTATATTATGGAAAGATATTATTTTCTAAGATCAAGAAAGGAATATTTTCAATATAATGGGAGAAGAATATATTTTCTATGGAAAGAAAATATATTATGGGTATAGTATAATCTATTTTATGGAAAGAGATTATTTTTCAAAACCTACTAAAGGAACATTGGAGAATTATGGAAGAATGCTTCCTAAAGTTTTGGACAAGATTTACTACGTATGGAATATTCTTACTACAATATTATAGTAAGAAATTATATCTCCAAGATCAAAGGCAGAGAATCACCAAGCTCTTTCAAGGAAGAAAAATTCAATATATACTGGTGCATTTGTTGACAACACTCCAAATGGGAAGATCTCATTTTATGGATACACAATAATATTGTCTACTTCACAAAGAAAGAAATCAAATAAGCTTAAGGCATGGGGTCCAGAATAGCAGCAAATTGGAAATATATTTGAGTCTATTAGCAAGACACTTCATCAGGAAGTCACGTTGGTATCTACTCAATCAAAGGAGAAAATCTTCTGATTGAATAAATCAAGGGATCAGCAAAATCAAGCCCAACGTCAGAAGCTATTGAAGACTATAAAAATAAGAGCCTGGGAAAGAAGAAGACACGCAACCTTCTATACAATTGTCTATCCAACTACAAGTTCTTTATTCTACTCTTAACAAGCATTGTAATTCACTTTAGTAGATTTATTGTGTACCCAAAAGAGAGAAGAGAGACAAAAAAATATTGGAAAGGCAGTGTGTCCTAGAGGTTGTGTCATTGTTCGTTTCTTTGGTGAGCGAGTGAAAACCAAAGGGTCGTTGTTGGTGAGCGAGAGAAAACCAACCCTGTCAGTGTTGGTGGTGATTGCTGAAAATCACAAATGCTGTACTCAATTCAATTTACGAAGAGCTCTAAAAGACAACACTCTTGCAACCCAAGGGGACTGGATTAGGATACAACATTGGTTCCGAACCAGTTTAAAATTCCTGGTGTCATTTACTGTATCGCTCTTATATTATATTCTGTTCCTCTACTGTTTATTGTGATTAACACTTGTTTAAATCGAAAGGACTAACCGTTCTGTGCAGGCTGTCTCCGCTTAAGTCGACTAGGTCTGAAGAGTAGTCGACTAGAAATTTAAAAAGGCTACAATTCACCCCCCTCTTGTACTTTAATTTGGTATCTGAGCCGGTCTCACATTTTTATTTTTTTGCTTAACAGCAAGTGAGAAAAGATCCATGAAATGTCATCAAATTATTGGAACCGTAATTCAAGAGGGATACTCAACAAGAAGGCCACCGTACTTCAATAGTCAATACTATAGCAATTGGAAAGAAAGAATGAAGGCTTATGTCCAATCAATAGATTATCGAGCTTGGCTAGTTATTCAGAATGGACCAAGACTTATTCCGAACAACAGTGATGGAAAGAATCTTGTAAAAAGGGCATCCATATTTGACTACACAAAAGAACAGTTGGATATTATACAAACAAATGCTAGAGCAATCAACGTGCTCTATTGTGCGTTTAGTGAAGAAGAATATAAGAGAATATCCACCTGTGAGACTGCTAAAGATATATGGGACAGATTGGAAAATATGCATGGGGACGCCAACAAAGTTAAGGAAATTGAATCCACGTCAACTCTTGAAGAATCTAAAAATGGTGAAGATTGAGAAGACTTGGCCGTGATACCCAGGACGAGAAAAGGGAAGAGTAGAAAGAAGCAGAATAGAAAATCTCAATCCATCCATAATCATCAAAAGAATCAGAAGAATGAGGTTCAACAACAAGAGAACAAATGCTGCTACAAATGTGGTAAACCTGGACATATGAAATTAAAATGTCCCAACATAAAGAAGAAAAACCATAGAATCTCAACTTGGAGCGACGAGGATGATCAAGAAGAAATGACAAGCATATGTCTCAAGAAAAAAGAAGAAACCGACGAGGCGTGCTTTAATGCTATTCTGGATTGTGATCTTAAGAAAAATAATCACAAATCTTGGAGCGACAAGGACGAATATCAAGAAGAAAACAATCACGAAAGAATGGAGAATCAATGTTTCATGGAAATGGGAGAAATTAACAAGGAATGCCCCACTCCTATTACGTATTGCGATAAATGTGATGAATTGCAGGATGATATCGAATTGGTTCTCAATGGCTATAAGAAAGTTCTAAATGAATATAATAAGTTGAGAAAGGAGAAAAAGAATTGGGAGATCCAACTTGAAGAATATAACAAGTTGAAAAATGAAAAGAATGAGTGGGATATTCAGCTTAAAGAATATCTGGTGGAGAATAACTTACTTCAAGAAGAAAATTTTGAGCTTCGCAAACAAATAAGCAGCTTGCACAAATCCCCCAGCCACTACTTTGATCGATCAAAGTCGTCTCCTTGGCTTAACAGCTATAAGTCGACTGAAAAGGGATCTACTGGTAAATGTCCTACTTTGAACAAGTTGACTGAGAAAAGCTCCAAGTCAACTAATAAGGCAGCTGCAGGTAAACACTCTTATCCTCATATTACATGCCACTATTGTGGCAATTCTGGACATAAAGTATTTGCATGTAATTATGCCAAAAGTTATGTTAGATCAAAATATGTTTGGAGACCAAAACAGTTACATGCATCTCGAATTATTCATTCTACTAACCATGAAGGACCCAAAAAGATTTGGGTACCAAAAATAAATTAATCTGTTTTGCAGGAATTCTGAGTCCAGTCATAAAAAGGGATAAATGAAATTTGCATAATGGTTGGTCAAGGAATATGCTTAAAAATGCTTCAACATTCATACATACTCTACAAATGATGAAGGAAGTATTACATGTGATTGTGAAGCTTAAGTGATTGGTATCACTATAGGCTATTTAAATTCCTTCGGATGCTTTATAAGGTGATATATTTTTAGTAACATTTTTTATTATGTACAACTACATATTGCTTGAGTCGACTAGATGCAATATACTACCATTATGTTTGGTGTTAATATTATCCGTGACTTATAGATTTGAATAAGAACGAATATCTTGCATGAACCATGCCATTTGTATAATCATTAGGATAAGCAAGTATGCATGCATATATTCCTTTCATGTAGTTGTGAGCTTAAAATAACTTGTGAAGAGAATTACTTCTTATATTCATTCTTTTAGTGAAAGTTTCAATATTTCATTCATTTTTGAGAAGATTGTTTAACCTTGATGCTTCAGTAACTTGTGCACATATGGAGATACTCGACCATTCCTAAGACTCAAAAGCTTGGAAGGTACATGTATATGTTTCTATTGATATTTATCTATACTTTTTCTTAGGTTATATTCCTTAATAAGAAAATGATGATTATAGATGTAAGTTAAAGTATTTGTTCGATAATTTCTTTGTCATACATGATTCTTCTCTTATTTAGTTTGGTGCCTGAATTGAATGCAGATTTGAAAAGAAATAATCATTTTTGCATAAATTGTCATCATTGGCTTATATGTGCTTTAATATTTACATTGGATCTTATCTTGAATGAAATTCTGTCTGAGCAATGAGAAGGAAGAAAAATCAATTTTTTGGTTATCTTATTTCCTTTGGTTGCAACTGTCTTGGTAAGATTCTTGGCATATTTCTTATTCATTAGTTGTAAAGAAATCTCATCATGCGCGTATTTCTTTATACTAATATTTTTCTAAGCAATTTGTGAATAGGGATGGAGAATTACAGTGGATAGCTTGAAATAAATTGCTAGTGACACATCTATACTAGTTGAACTAGACAGTCATGAAGAAGCATTAAATGATGTACAAGATTTGTTGAGCAAAGCTGTAAGAATCAACAGTATGAAAATTCAATACGAAGCAAATGAGCTGCAATCATGGATATTTAAAGCGGATAAGAATGGTAAGATCGTAAAAATTATGTGTATCCCAAGGTTTCACAACAAAAAGGTCTGTTTCTTCCTTGAAAGTTTTGTTAGAATATCATTTTTTATGTGCTTATTATAAAGTATTTTTATGGATGTTGAAATATTTTTTAAATGGTTTGAAAACTGCATAACATCATTCTCTAGCCTCTCTATGGAATTGAAAGTTTTTTTAATCACTTTCATGTGACTAAGACCAGTTACCATTTGAAACAAATTCATGTTTATCATCTGACGATTATTCTTTCCAAAGATGTATTTACAAGAGCATATTTTTTGTAATACTAACCGAAAGCATGTCAAGCATTTTTAAGCCTCTAGTAGATGATCGAGTTGGAAATGAGTATAATGGGGAATTTACCTTATCTTCACATTCCAAATAATGCGAAGCAAGGAGAAAATTAGTAAGTCCAACGATCGATTAAAGTACCAAGGTATGACCAGCTCTCTATTGCATTTTTATGACAAATATTTTGGTATACCTGATCCCATAATATTTCTTTATAGTGCCACAAAAGATCTTTGGTTGATTCTAAATCATGGAGTACTGTATGCAAGAACTAATTGCTTTGATTTAGTAGACATTTTCATATGCAAATCTTGCAGGCAACAAAGTGGAATGGAATAAAAATGGGATGGAGATTTTTAATATTCTCATGTCATGAAAAGGATAACGACTTTCATGAGAATGATCCCATATCCTTCTTTTTGGTGATATAAATATATGACCATTTCTTGACTCTTGTATGCATTAATATGTTGTAATCTTTCTAAGAGTCTTAAGTCTTTGCTCAAATTTCTCTTGAAAGTTTAACATGTTAGAATATCAAAAGTTTCTTTATATTTTTAAATCATCGAGCGTTTTTCAAGTGACTATGTGCGATTACATTGTCTTATATGCTAAATGAAGTTTTGAAAAATCAAGTATTCTGTGAGTTTTTTTTAATCTCTGCTAAGCTTTCAATCATGTGAAATGATGTTCTTCTGTGGTCTAGAATTCTTTTTGTCTACCTACAGCGACAATTCAATATTTTTTAGCTTTGGGTTAATACTTTGGATATTTTGGTCGGATTAAAAGCTGTTAACTAGCTTAAAGTTTTGTTAGATTTTTCATTCTGCTTACGGCTCCTAAAGGGAATCATTACTACATGTTTTTTATAACTCCCAGGATGATTATAAGTTATAGTTATACTTTACTTGCATATTCCGTTCACCCTTTTGATGATGCCAAAAGGGGGGGGGGGGATAATGTGTACAAAGGTTCGAAAAAGGTAGAATGTATGGAGACATGGGGAGCATGACGAAGGAACGCTTAGAGTAAGGGGGAGCCTTTACGTGGCATGACGTCTATGCATGAAAGAGAAAGCTCGACATTTCAGGGAAGTAATCTTTACTGTGCTTTAATTAAGTCTTTGATTAAATTTTCTTATTTTGTATTCAGTGGTTTGCCATCATCAAAAAGGGGGAGATTGTTAGCTTCCAGGTTTCACGTGTTAATTTTGATGATAACAAACCAAAATAACTATTAATCAAAGAACATTTACTTGTGGTAATCTTATTCTTGTACATGAAAGAAAATATTGGTAAAGATCCAAACAAATATGGGAAAGAGAATATCATGTGAAGAATTCATCAAGGAAGATTATTTTCAGAAATTTAATCTAGAAGGAATAATATTTGAAAGTGAAATTTCAAATATTGAATGGCTTACTACAATATCAGAAGAAGAATCTATGGAACTTATGGATGGAAGGCTTTTCAACATCTTGAAAGGAAAGTTGCTAAAATCATGGAGAAGATCTATTATTTTATGGAAGGAAGATACTACAAGGAAAAGATACTACAAGACCAAGGAAGAATATATTTTCTATGGAAAAAAATATATTATGGATGTAGTACAATTTATATTATGGAAACATATTATTTTCCAAGATCAAGAAAGGAATATTTTCAATATAATGGGAGAAGAATATATTTTCTATGGAAAGAAAATATATTATGGGCATAGTACAACCTATTTTATGGAAAGAGATTATTTATCAAGACCTACTAAAGGAACATTGGAGAATCATGGAAGAATGCTTCCTAAAGTTTTGGACAAGATCTACTACGTATGGAATATTCTTCCTACAGTATTATAGTAAGAAATTATATCTCCAAGATCAAAGGCAGTGAATCACCAAGCTCTTTCAAGGAAGAAAAATTCAATATATACTGGTGCATTTGTTGACAACACTTCAAATGGGAAGATCTCATTTATGGATACACAATAATATTGTCTACTTCACAAGGAAAGAAATCAAATAAGCTTAAGGCATGGAGTCCAGAATATTAGCAAATTGGAAATATATTTGAGTCCATTAGCAAGACACTTCATCAGGAAGTCACGTTGGTATCTACCCAATCAAAGGAGAAAAGTTTCTGATTGAATAAATCAAGGGATCAGCAAAATCAAGCCCAACGTCAGAAGCTATTGAAGACTATAAAAACGAGACCCTGGGAAAGAAGAAGACATACAACCTTCTATACAATTGTCTATCCAACTACAAGTTCTTTATTCTACTCTTAACAAGCATTGTAATTCACTTTAGTAGATTTACCACGTACCCAAAAGAGAGAAGAGAGACAAAAAAACATTGGAGAGGCAATGTGTCCTAGAGGTTGTGTCATTGTTCGTTTCTTTGGTGAGCGAGTGAAAACCAAAGGGTCGTTGTTGGTGAGCGAGTGAAAACCAACCCGGTCAGCTTTGGTGGTGATCGCTGAAAATCACAAAGGCTGTACTCATTTCAATTTACGAAGAGCTCTACAAGATAACACTCTTGCAACCCAAGAGGACTGGATTAGGATACCACATTGGTTCCGAACTAGTATAAAATTCCTGGTGTCATTTACTTTATCGCTCTTATATTATATTCTGTTCCTTTACTATTTATTGTGAATAACACTTGTTTAAATCGAAAGGACTAACAATTCTGTGCAGGCTGTCTTCGCATAAGTCGACTAGGTTTGAAGAGTAGTCGACCAGAAATTTAAAAAGGCTACAATTCACCCCCTCTCTTGTACTTTCACTCCGAATGGCTCACAACTAGCCAAAAGCAACTCAAATACATCAGATAAAGCCTAAGGAAACAATTATAAATGATAAAGATCAAATCCTACATCAAATCTCAAATCTGGCCAAAAATCACACCCGGGCTCGCACCTCGGAACCCGACAAAACTCAGAAAATTCGACAACCCATTCAATTATGAGTCCAACCATACTAGTTTCACTCAATTCCGACTCCAAATCGATGTTCAAAACTCAAAAATTTAAATTATGAAACATTAGGCCAAAACCTCCCAATTTCCTCTTTAAAATTCATCAACCAAAAGCTAAAATCGAAGATAGATTCATGGAATATAACCAAAACCGAGTAGAAAATACTTACCCCAATTCATATGGTAAAAGTTACTTCAAGAATCACATCAATCCGAGCTCCATAGCTCCAAAAATGTGAAAATGGCTGAAACCCTCGAAACAAAGTATTTTATACTTCTGCCCAGACATCCTCTTTCGTGAACGCGGGATAACCATCGTGTTTGGGATGAACAAAAATTATCAGCCACCAAAATGCTCTACGCGTTCGCGGCACAGGCCTCACGAATGTGATACACACTGGAGACAGAACTATGCGAATGCGGCATGAGCCTCACGAACACGATGAAGAAAGATCCTCCAGCACCAGCTCCCAACTCAACTCTAGGCGAACACGATGTTTCATACGCGAACACGAAGAAGACTAGTTCCAACTCTTCGTGAATGCGATGCAGAAAATGCCATTGCCATCAAAATACACTATGCGTTCGTGGCTCTTGCCATGCGAACATGATGAAGGGCTGAGACACCAGAAAACCAGTAGAACACTTTAGTGGAAACATGAAGGAAAATGATCTGAAATCAATCTGAAACACGCTCGAGCCCCTCGGGACCCAGTCCAAACATACCAACAAGTCCCATAACATAAAACAGACTTACTCGAGGCCTAAAAACATATAACAACATCGAAACGACGAATCACACCTCAATCCAAAAATCAATGAACTTGAAACATCGAACTTTCACAACTGATGCCGAAACCTATCAAATCCCGCCCGATTGACCTCAAATTTTGCACACAAGTCACATTTTACATTACGGACATGCTCCAACTTCTGGAATCAAAATCCGACCCTGATATCAAAAAGTCCACTCCCGATCAAACTTTCCAAAATTCCAATTTTTCGCCATTTCAAGCCAAATTCTACTACAGACCTCCAAATTACAATCCGTACACGCTCCTAAGTTCAAAATTACCCAACGGAACTAACAAAATAACTAGAAATCCAATCCGAGGTCAAATACTAAAAGGTTAAAATGTGATCAAACCTTTCAAATTTAAAGCTTCTAGCTGAAAATCATTCTTCCAAATCAATTCCAAATAATCTGAAAACCAAAACCGACGATTCACATAAGTCATAATACATCATATAGAGCTATTCATGCTCTTAAACAACCGAGCAAAGTGAAATTTCTCAAAACAACCAGTCGAATCGTTACAAATATAGACTGTTATGTCCCCCCTTAAACCAATCAAAGGATATAGCTATTTCTTTAGGGATTTTTACCTAGCTATACTGTATTAGAAACTTATTAACTACTTTTATTTATGTTCATTACAAATTATATTGTGTATTTATATTTACTATTTATGTACAAATTCATGATAAAAGAAAGATCCCTTAAATGTAGGGATTAATTTGTAATAGTATCCCCCATCCCCATCTATCAACTTATTTAGTCTCCTACAATCACGATTTTCTTTCCAATTTCAAAAGATTTTAAAGTCATTCTCTCTTTCATACAAATCAACCAATCTTTCTCTCTCTCTCTCTTTCATACAAATCAAACTATTATCTCTCTATAATTATAGCATCATATATTTCTCTCAATCAATTCCACCAACAACCATTAAAAAGTATCAACTATTGACAAATCCATCGACATTATCTCTGAAATTTCAGGTAAAGAGGTTTGTCATTGACATACCATTAAAAAGCTTCATAGCTTTGAATTAGAAATCTGGATTTTAAGAATTGGTGATTTCATTGGATTGTGTGTTCTTAAAGACGATTGAAAATATCCTTTAGGGTTCATATCTCAATTTTAAGGGAGATTGGTAACTTTTAAAGTTTGTTTTAGGTAGAACTTCAAATTGAAACTCGACGAAGAAGAAGTTTCAAAATTATATTATGATTGTACGATAAATGTTTTAGAATTGTATTTGATACATCAATACCTAAGACAATTATGATACAACACTAATACTATTATAATACAATATTGTATTATAATTTAAGTTTAGAGTTGGTTCTAGGTGAATATTTTAGATTGAAACTTGAAAAAGATGAAGATCAAAATTGTATCATAATTAAGAATTGTATCACGATTGCATCGCAATTTGTACCTAAAACAATACATGATACAATTCTAATATAAGTATAATACGATATTGTATCAGTTTAAGTTTAGAGTTGGTTTTAAGTTGTATCGTAATTGTATCAGAATTGTATAAGAATTCTTTTAGAATTGTATCAAATTTGTATCTGAATTGTATTTGATACATCAATACATGAAAAAACACTTGATATAACACTGATACAAGTACAATACAATCTTGTGCCAGAATTATATTAGCTTTTAGAGTAGTAACGTATACAGGTAGAAAATTTCCAAATTTCCTATAATTATTGTGATGGATCTTCAAAATTGCATAGGATCGAAAATATTACCGTACAAAAAATAACCATTTCTTTGGTTCCATTTCTACGGCTAGTATGGATTCTTTTTTGGTTCAAGACTTTTTTTGTCCATTTATATTTCTTTGTGGCTTATTATATCAGAAGCGAGTATCTTGTATAGAGTTTTCGAGAAATTGGAAGAAAATTGGTAAAATAATATTGGAAGAAGAAGTTGCTTCCAAATCTGCGTAGAAGAAAAGGGAGGGAGGGGAGTAGAGAAAAAAAGGAAATGATGTGATTCAATCCCTTAATTGAAGGTGCTAATAATGGAATGAGAGCTTTTTAAGGAGTAATACATACAATTTGTAAAAAAAATATAGATAATTTTTTAAACTATAAAACCTAGAGAAAATAGATAAATAAGTTTCTATTATAGGAGTATTATACATAGGAAAAACTCCCATTTCTTTTTCCATATTTCCTAATCTATTTCTTTTTCTTGTCCATCCTTTTTTAAAGAATTGTAATTCTTTTCTTTATTCATCCAGGGTTAATCTTAGTCAAGCCCGAGGCAAACGTTTGGAACATTTTATTATCCTCTCATATATTCTTAGTAACCGTAGTGCAAATATTTAACTTATATAGTTATTGTAACGACCCGGCAGGTTGTTTCGAGAGTTATAGCTCCATTTCCTTATTTCCTACTTCTTTTGTACTCTTCAGCTATATTATGATATACCAGGTTAGTTGATTCAGTTTCAGAGTGAATTGAGACACATAGTCTCTTAATTGAAAGTTTAAGTTGGAAAAGTTGACCGGATATTGACTTATGTATAAACAACCTTAGATTTGAATTTTGATGGTTCTGCTAGCTCCATTAGGTGATTTTGGACTTAGGAGCACATCCGGAATATGATTTGGAGGTCCATGGTAAAATTAGGCTTGAATTGGCAAAAGTCAGAATTTTGGCGATTTTGGCCGGCAGTGGAAATTTTTGATATCGGAGTCGGATTGAATTTTTGGAAGTTGGAGTAGGTTCATGGTGTCATTTCTGACTTGTGTTCAAAATTTGAGATCATTCATACGTGATTTGGTAGGTTTTGGCATCGTTTGTGGAATTCGAAAGTTTAGAAGTTCTTTATACTTGAATACGGGTGTAATTTGATATTTTGATGTTGTCTTGAGTGATTCGAAGGTTCAACTAAGTTCGTATAAGGTTATAGGACCTGTTGGTATATTTGGTTGAGGTCCCGAAGGCCTCGGGGTGATTTCGGGTAGTTATCGGATTGTTTTGAGTTGAAGAAGTGCAACTGAAGCTGTTGGTTCTGGTGTGACCGCACCTGCGGAGGGGGAACTACCGGTGCGAGGCCGCATAAGCAAAGGAGGAGTCGCAGGTGAGGATAAGGAAGACCTGGTAGATGACACAAGTGCGATGACATTCTCGCACCTGCGGTGGTCGCAGAAGCGGAACCAGGGGCACAAATGCGAGTTTGGACCGCAAAAGCGAGATGGTTTCCGCACCTATGAAAGGCGCAGATGCGGTCTTGAGGCCCCAGGAGAGAGGCCAGGATTTTAAGTGAAATATGCACCTACAATGGAATTTCTGCAGGTGCAGCGTCACATAAGCGACAAATAGACCGCAAGTGCGGTATTGCTGGGCAGAAAAACACCAGCTCGAGGTTTTGTCTTTCATTTACGATTTTGGTTGAGAAGCTCGGGAGAGAGGCGATATTTCGAGGAATTTGAAGGAAAATGTTGGGGTAAGTAATTCTAACCCGTAATGGTCTAAATTTCGTGAACCCATGGCTTTATTTATCACCTAAGTAGGGATTTGAGTTAAAAATTTGAGGTTAGGGCTAAAGAATTTGGAGAGTGGACTTTGAGGATTTGTTTGACCAAATAAGTCGGATTTTGATAAATATGGTATGGTTAGACTCATGAGTGAATGGGCTTTCGATTTTTGTGACTTTTATCGGATTTCGAGACGTGGGCTCGGGGGCCGGGTTTGAGTCGATTTTGAATTTTGGCTATAATTTGGTATTGTTCTTGTGGACATGATTCCTTTAGCCTATATTGATCGTATCGTATTGCTTGTGGCTAGATTAGGGACGTTTGGAGGCCGATTTGAGAGGTAAAGGCATCGCAGAGTAGGATTTTGCTTGATTTGAGGAAAGTAACGCTTCCAAACTTGGTTATGAGGGTTCGAAACCCCACATTATATTATATGTAATTGGTATTGAGGTGACACACATGCCAAGTGACGGGCGTGGACCATGAGAATTGTGACCTGGGTGATTCCATGGCACCGTTTAGTGACTCTATCCTGTTGATATCCATATTTTCATCATGTGTTAAAGTAATTGAGCTGTAAATCATACTAGATATCATGTTAGGCTTTATGCCGGTACTGTTGGGACCCTTAGTGGTCGTTTCTTGGTGTCATCTCATTATTTTCATTAATATTCTGTACTCAGTCATTGATCACGCCCAACTATGCCTTCTAAAAGACAAAACAGTCGTTGCAAATATAGTCCGGTTTTAAGTCCGGAGTCGAATCCTCAGGGAACTAACCTATCTATTACAACTCTTGACAATTCTATTATTAACTCTAATTTTCAGATGCAAGATTTTTATCAATAAATGTTGGTTTTTTTATTAACTACTTCAAATAATATTAAAAGTAACAATATGCTAAATCAAAGATAATTCAATGGTAAAAAGGTCTAGGGTATTGATTTTCCCAATTGCTAGTTTAAGTATTCACTCTTTTGCTATATTCTCGCCGTAATTCTCCATGAGGATTATGAGCTATGGGTCATCGTAATTATCTCTCGATCAACTACGATAATTTACTAGAGCATTCTCTCGAACTACTCTAGCTGATAATTTGTGCAGCTTTGAATTATCCCACTAAAGTTTCGTTATCTCTAACCCCACTTTTAAGTTCAAGTAATGAATCTCTTCAATTACCCAAAAGTGTTGTTGTTCAACAGTAGTCTAACCTAGTATTCTTTCTCAAGCAACACAAGGCAATTAGACACGATTAATCAAGGGCCCATTCAAATAATCACTATACAAAACGTAGTTGAACAATCATATAATAAATCCGGCTCGATTATAACAAAGTTGAGTCAAAACTTCATCCAACAATTAGTTCCATCAACCCTAGATCAAATGTTTAGCTACTCATAACAAAGCAAGAGAAAACTACTAAATTGTTCATAATGAGAAATTGCAATAATAAAGGGAAGATATAAAAACTCTAATATTTGGTTAATCTTCTCACGCTTGTTCTTGCCTCCAAAGTAGTCTAAAAACAAGCTTAGTACTTTCTTGGGCGAGCTTCTAGAGTTTATAAGGGTTTGGGATAAGTTTTCCCCGAGTTACACTTTGGTCCCCAAATTTTCTGGCAACTGCACAATTTATCGCGGCCGCGGCAAATCGCGACGCGACCGCGGTGAGAGCCAAACATTCTGCCTCGCATTTGGGGCCTGTCGCGGTCGCGGTGGATTTAAACCCAGTCCATTTTTTGGCTTCTTTCTGCTCGGGTGCTTCTTGATTGGACGTTTTCTTCACATTATTGACTCTAAAACACTCCATAGTTCTTCCTAACTTGGATTCGTCCCTGCGAAGCAAAAGAACACCAATAAGAACATTTTGTTATCATTTAGCCTATAAAACAACAATAAAGCATGGTATAATTAGGGTGTAAATATCGTCTATATAGCCTAATATCAGTCATGTTCATGCATTTTATATCATATCTCTTTTCAGTTATTTATTGATTCATCATATCAATTTTTTTGGTTTGTTTCATGACATTGTGAGCCCGTGAGTGAGATTGGAGAGGTTGATGACTTAGTGAGGCAGAGGGCCTGGTTATGAGTGATAGTTATGAGATCGGTCTGCACGCCGCAACGATTATATTGATGATTATGATAGCGCTTGGGCTATAGGAGCCCCTCCAAAGTCTGTAACAAACCCCCAATAAGCGTGAATGATATTATTGAGGGCTGGATTTCCCTAGATATGGATTTATCCGAAGTACTTGATACCTGGAAATGGATTTCTCCACAGGGTTGGATTGCCCTTTTTTCTCAGTACTGGGTGACTTATAGTTAGTGTTGTATATGTTTTGGGATGGATTTCCCTGCACCGGATGTCCATATACATTATTGAGTGGTTGAACACTTGATAGTGGGAGCACATGGTGCATTTCATACAGTCTGTGCATTAGCATGTAGAGATAGTTGAGTTGTATACCTCACACTATTCAGATCTGAATTTATTTTATTGCTTTAAGCTGTCTATTTGACTTGAAAGCATGCCTATGTTTCTGCACATTTATATTTCTGTTATACCTGTTGAGGTTGAATTCGTCAATACCATTCAGTCCAAAGTTTGGACTTGTTACTTACTGAGTTGGTGTGCTCACGTTACTCCCTGCACCTCATGTGCAGATCCAGGCGATACCGGTCGCAGCGGCGGTTGCTGATTGAGGTTCCAAAGTTTGGAGACTATCGAGGTAGCTGCATGGCATTCATGGGCCTTGACTCTTCTTCTTTATATTGTCGTACTTTCAGTTTATATCTCTAGACATATTAGTAGACTGTATTCTGATCTAGACGCTCATGTACTCAGTGACACCCTGGTTTTGGGCTGGATTGTATCACTTTGGGATTTTTCTTATGTTTCAAATAGCTTTTCTTAAATTTTTTAATGCTTCCGTTTATGTTTTCAAACCTATTATTGTTGTGTTGGGTTGTTAAGTTGAGGCTGGCCTAGTTTCACGATAGGCACCATCACGAGTCGATTTTGGGTCTCCCCGAACTCGGGCAGCGCGACCGACGCTCAACCAAGTGAACCCGGTCGAGCAAGCCTGTTATATTTCCTTCTACCCAAACTCATCCATGAATAAAGAGGGGAAGCACCCCATTAATCAAACACTGAAAAGATTTCATTAACAACTCCCACTTCATTTCCATTAGTAGCTTCATTCATAATTTTCAAAATATTATAAGTTTATAAATATAATGAAAAACATGTTTTCCAAATACCAACATTTCTAGTTCAATTCCCCAGATCAAATACTACCCACAACCTATCAACAGAGCCTCTAAGTATAACATAAGAGTCATATGAAAATGCCGGCAAGAAGGCCCCGGCTATACCTCAAAACATAAAGTACAACATCAAATGATATCAGGCCCGAAATATAGTAGGGGTTACCATAACCTGCTATAACGACCCAGCCGGTCATTTTGAGAGATAGAGCCCCGATCCCCTATTAACTTCTTCCCCTGTATCTATTTTCTGCTATTGCGATTTGTCGGAAGGTTTCGTTTTGGTTTTTGGAGTGTTTTGGGACACTTAGTAACTAAACGGAAGCTTAAGTCCTAGAATTTGGACCGTGGTCAGAACTGTATGAAGACGACTCTAGAATAGAGTTCCATCAATTCTGTTAGCTCTGTTGGGTGATTTTGGGATTAGGGGCATATTTTGGAGGTCCGTAGCTCATTTAGGTTAGAATGGCGAAAGTCGAAATTTTGGAATTTTGGACCGGTAGTGGAATTTTTGATATCGGGGCCGGAATCTGATTCCGGAGGTTGTAGCAGGTCCGTAGTGTTGATTATGACTTGTGTGCAAAATTTGCGGTCAATCGGACGTGGTTTGATAGGTTTCAACATCGGTTGTAGGAATTGAAAGTTTCAAGTTCTTTAAGTTTGAATCGGAGGGTGATTCCTGAATTTAGCATTATTTGATGCGATTTGAGGGCTCGACTAAGTTTGCATGGTATTTTAGTATTAGTTGGTATGTTTGGTTGAGGTCTCAGAGGCCTCAGGTGTGATTCAGGTTCTTAACGGATTGAATTGAGACTAGGAGAATCTCTGAAATTTACTGTTTCTGGTGTTTTTGCACCTACGGTGGGAGGTCCGCAGGTGCGGCCCCGCAGAAGAGAGGGTGAGGTCGTAGGTGCCTTTTTAGTCATGAGGGCCAGTGGTTGCAGATGCGACGCGATATCTGTAGAAGCGGAGCCGCATCTGCGGAGGTGTTATCGCAGGAGCGAATTTAGGGACGAAGTAAGGTTTCCGCAGAAGCGGACGAGTTAGCGCAAAAGCGCATCCACAGATGCGGATATAGGTGCGCAGGTGCGAAGTCTAAAGAGTTAATGAATTTCCGCAGGTACGGAGCTCTAGCCGTAGAAGCAGTACCACAAAAGCGGTTAATGGACCGCACATGCGGTTTAACTGGCAGAAAAAGGGGAAAATCGAGGGTTTGATTCATTTCTGCATTTTTGGACTTGAGAGCTCAGAAATTGGCGATTCTTTGAGGGATTTTCAGAGAGAGCTTTGGGGTACCGATTCCTTACTCGATTTTGGTTATGTTTCATTAATCTACTATTGTTTTCTTCATTTAATTAAGGAACTTGAATGAGAAAGTTCGGAAAATGGGGAAAAAGTTGCCCAACCGAATTTCTGGGTTTTGAGTGGGATTTAGACATCAGATTTGGATAATTTTAGTATGAGTGAACTCATGAGTGAATGAGTGTTCATATTTGGTAACTTTTACCCGATTTCGAGACGTGGGCCCGGCGAGGCTTTTTGGGCGACTTTCCAATTTCTTGCCTTAGCTTTGATTTCATTAGCTAGATTAGTTTCTTGTAGCTATATTTATATTATGTAATTTATTTTGGCTAGATTTGGGCCATTCGTAGTCAGATATTCGTGGAAAGAGCGTTGTTTCAAATTGATTTGAGCTTGGTTCAAGGTAAGTGGCTTGCGTAACCTTGTATGGGGGAACTCCCCTTAGAATCTGGTACTGTTTTGATATGTGAGCACCGTGTACGTGAGGTGACGAGTACGTACATGGGCTATTTGTTGTAAAACTCTATTTTCACTAAGTCATCACCTGTTTCTCCTTATTTTTAACTATACTAGCATATGTAACTATTCTGTTTAGTTTAGAATAGCATGCCTACGTGTTTTAACTACCTTTTTAAACTTTGTGCAAGATGATTAGTGAAATTTCTTGCTTTTTTGACCTGAACTTAGTCTAAACTGTACGTTTTCTTGCTGTGACATTATTTCTGTTGGTTGAGCTGCATATTTACTTTGGGACTAGGGAACAATTTTCCAGAGATCCCTCTGTATTACATATTTACTTTGGGACTACGGAATGGTATTCCGAGAGATCCTCCTGTTCTGCATATTTACTTTGGGACTACGGAACGGTATTCCTAGAGATCCCCCTGCATATTTATGTTTGGGACTACAAGACGGTATCTCTGGAGATCCTTTGTTGTTATCTCTATGTTCTAAGCTGTCGTCTTTCTATGATTTCATTACTGTTAGATTTTCGTATTTATTTTTACTGTGATATTTCATTCTGTCTTTTTTCATTATATTTATACCAATAGGGCCCTGACTGATCTCGTCACTACTCGACCGAGGTTAGGCTTGGCCCTTACTGGGTACCATTGTGGTGTACTCATGCCCTTTCCTACACATGTTTTTCGTGTGCAGATCCAGGTTCATATTACCAGCCTCATCACTAGTTGCAGTGGATACTGTTTAATTGAGACTTCAAGGTACATCTGCTTGCGCCCCCAGATCTTTGGAGTCCCTCTCTATCCCCCTTATGTTCATTTTTCCTTCTTTCTGTAGAAATTATGTATAGAACAATTGAGACTACTTAGTAGCTTGTGACTTACGGTATTTCGGGTTTTGGTAATTCTTTGGTACATTTCAGAGGTGATAATTGTGTATGCCGAGTGGCATTCAGTTGCTTATTAGAAATTTGTTACTGTTAATAGTTAATGTTCATGCCTTTATTTTATTTTCGCAAAATGTTAGGCTTAACTAGTCGTAGAGACTAGGTGCCGTCACAACAACTCACGAAGGGAGAAATTGGATCGTGATAAGTTGGTATCATAGCTCTAGGTTCATAGGAGTCGTGAGTCACAAGCCGATATATTAGAGTCTCGCGGATCGGTATAGAGACGTCTCTACTTATCTTCGGGAGGCTATGGAACTGTTAGAAAAATTCCACTTCATTTGATTCCTTGTCATGCGAGATTATTGACTTCGAAAGTCTAAACTTCTGTCTTCTATTCTCTCACAAAAGGTGAGGACATGTGCAGCCGGAGATGACTAGGCACCCACTCCCCCTACAAGAGCCGCCCGAGGCCAGGGCCGGGGTAGAGGCCGAGGATGCACACGTGGTATAGCCAGGGCACCTGAGCAAGCTGCTACAGAGGAGACACTAGTAGCTGCAGTTGGAGCATATGCACCTGATACGCCTACTACCACTACTCCAGCTCTTTAGGAGACCCTTGCACAGTTCATGAGCATGTACAACACTCTAGCTCAGGCAGGGTTGATTCCCCTTGCTGCAGCCATATCCCAGGCCGAGGGAGGAGCACAGACTCCTGCCGCCTACACCCTAGAGTAGTGGGTTCAGGTTGATCAGATTCCAATGGTTATACCGATACCGCCTGTAGCCCCAGCTCAGCCCGAGGGTAGGGCAACAGTCTTAGACGAGGAGCAACATAGGCTCGAGAGGAACAAGAAGCACGACCCTCCTATATTTAGTGGTCTAGCATTAGAGGATGCTCAGGGATTTTTGGAGGAGTGACACAATATCCTCCGTTCTATGGGCATAGCTGAGTAAAATGGGGTTTCTTTCACTGCCTTTCAACTTCGAGGAGAAGCCTGTCAGTGGTGGCGTACTTATGAGTTAGATAGTCCGAATAAGGCAGCTTCCCTTACATGGACTCAGTTCTCAGACATGTTCTTGAGAGAGTATGTCCCTCAAAGCCTCAGGGACACATGATGCGGAGTTTGAGCAGTTGTGCCAGGGTACTATGACTGTTTCAGAATATGCAGTCTGTTTAGCGACTTGGCTAGACATGAACCGGTCTTGGTTTCTAAAGTTCGAGAGAGGGTCCGTTGGTTTATTGAGGGACTCATTCCCAACATCAGACTAGCATGGTACCGGAGTTAGAGATGGATATCTCGTATCAGCAGGTGGTGAGTATTGCTAGGAGAGTAGAGGGCATGCTTGCTCGGGATAGGGAGGAGAGAGAGGATAAGAGGTCTCGAGAGTCTGGCCATTATTCTGGTGCTCGTGCCCCAGCTAGGGGTGTGCATTCGATTTATCGATTCGATTTTGACTCTTATCAATAATTACTTATTGATTATCGATTTGTACATATGCTTATAGTTATCGTTTCAATAAGGTTTCAATTTTTTCGATTTCGATTTATTGATTTTTGGGGCTTATCGATTCGGTTATCGATTCACCAATAAGAAAATTTGCAGGATTCTACGGAAAGTATATTGCTATAAACACGCCTAACTAATATGGACAAAAAGAAGCTAAAATAAGACGAACACCGTTTATAACATAAAAATTGTGTCAACAAGCACATGCAACGAAACTAAAGTAAGGAATCAAATGTATGCCACCAATACTCCAACGGTATAAAAAAATAAAAATACATCATCACGGCTAATTCTATTTTCCATTAATTTGAATTTCATTCCCTTGAGCTTTAAATATGATCATTCCTTAAATGTGGTAGATGAAATAATAGGGTTAGGGATTTAGGGTAAAGGAAAAGGTATTATAGAATAAGGGTAAATTTTTTTTTTGGAATATCTAATATCGGTAAACCGATAACCGAAGAGGACAAAATCGAAATCGAAATCGAAATTGATAAGGAAAATTTCGAAATCAAAATAGATAAACCGATAATAAATAATCGATTCGATTTATCGATAAACCGATTCGAATGCACACCCCTAGCCCCAGTTGCAGTTTGTCATAGTAGGGGTTATGTGAGTCACCTCGTTCATTCAGCTATTCCAGCTGCCAGTGGTATTCCAACTCCTCCTAGACCTCAGGAGCCCTATTATGTACCGCCAATATCTAGTGTGCCTCCTGCACGGGGTGCTTTTAGCGGCCAGTCGAGCAGATCTGGCCTGAGTCAGCCACAATCGTCACGTCCTCCCAGAGTTTGTTTTGAGTATAGCGATACTTGTCATATGGTGAGGGATTGCCCTAGACTTATGAGGGGTGCACCTCCACAGACTTCTCAGCCACAACGTGCTCTACAGGGTTCTCAAGCTATGATTATGGCACCAGCTGCCATCCCACCTACTCAGCCAGCTCGAGGTGGAGGTAGGGGAGGTAGGGGTCGCCCTAGAGAGGGAGTCCAGGCCAGATAGTATGCCCTTCCTACTCGTACATTGGTTGTGCTTCCAATTCTATCATTACAGGTATTGTTTCAATCTGTCATAGAGATACATCGGCTGTATTTGATCCAGGCTCCACTTATTCTTATGTGTCATCTTATTTTGCCTCACATTTGGGCATATCTTGGGATTCTTTGAGTTCCTCTATTTATGTGTCTACTCCTATGAGATATTCTCTTGTTATGGACCACGTGTGTCGGTCGTGTTTGATTACTCTTAGTGGTTTTGATACCAGAGCCGATTTATTATTGCTTAGCATAGAAGATTTTGATGTTATCTTGGGCATGGACTGGTTGTTACCCCATTATGCTCCAAGACTGTGACGCTGGCTATGACAAGTTTACCGCGATTAGAGTGGAGGGGTACCTTAGAATACACTCCTAGCAGAGTTATTTCATTTCTTAAAGCTCAACAAATGGTTGATAAGGGGTGTGCCGCATATCTAACCTATGTGAGAGATGTCAGTATTGATATCTCTACAGTTGATTTAGCTCCAGTCATGAGGGATTTCTCTAATGTGTTTCCAGCTGATCATCCGGGCATGTCACCCGATAGACACATTAATTTATTGTCGGGCACTCAGCCCATCTCTATTCCTCCTTATCGTATAACCCCTCCTGAGTTGAAGGAGTAGTTACAGGAATTGCTTAATAAGGGCTTTATTCAGCCCAGTGTGTTACCTTGGGGTGCTCCTGTCTTGTTTGTGAAGAAAAAAGATTGTTCTATATATATGTGCACTGATTATCGCTAGTTGAACAAAGTTACAGTGAAGAACCGATATCCTTTGCCTCGTATTGATGACCTATTTGATCAATTACAGTTTTCCCGAGTGTTTTCAAGGATTAACTTGCGTTCAGGTTATCATCAGTTGAAGATTTGGGAGTCAGATATCCCGAAGACTTCTTTCAAGACTCGGTATGGTCTACGAGTTCCTTGTCATGTCATTTGGGCTGACCAACGCCCCAATAACATTTATGCATTTGATGCACAATGTATTTCAGTCTTATCTTGACTCCTTCATCATTGTCTTTATTGACAACATTCTGGTGTACTCTCAGAGTCGAAAAGATCATGAGTAGCACCTGAGGACTGCTTCAGACCTTGAGAGAGAAGAATTTATGTGCAAAGTTTTCAAAATGTGAGTTCTGGTTGGATTTTGTAGCATTTTTGGGTCACTCGGTGTTGCGTGAAGGGATCAAGGTGCATCTGAAGAAAGTGGAAGCGGTACAGAGTTGGCCTAGACCGTCCTTAGCTACAAAGATCCGAAGCTTCCTTGGTTTGACGAGGTATTACCGTTGATTTGTTGAGGGATTCTCATCTATTGCAGAGCCTCTGACCAGGCTGACCCAGAAGGCCGCTCCGTTCAGATGGACAAATGAGTGTGAGGAGAGCTTCCAAAAGCTCAAGACAACTTTGACTACAACCCCAATATTAGTATTGACTTCAGGTTCGGGGTCTTATACAGTTTATTGTGATGCGTCACAAGTTGTCCTCAGTGCTGTATTGATGCAGGACCATAGGGTAATTGCCTACGCGTCCAGACAGCTGAAGGTGAATGAAAAGAACTATCCTATCCACGAACTTAAGCTAGCAGCTATTGTTCATGCCTTGAAGATTTGGAGACACTATTTGTACGTTGTCCCTTGTGAGATCTACACTGATCATCGGAGTTTGAAGCATCTGTTCAAGCAGAAGGATTTTAATTGTGTCAGAGGAGGTGGTTAGAGCTGCTTAAGGATTATGACATCATTATTTTAAACCACCCGGAGAAGGACAATGTGGTGGCCGATGCCTTGAGTCATTGGGCAGAGAGTTTGGGGAGTTTAGCTTATCTACCAGCAGCATAGAGGCCCATGGCGTTGGATGTTCAGGCCTTAGCCAGCCAGTTTGTGAGATTGGATATTTCTGAGCTTAGTCGAGTATTGGCTTGTGTGGTCTCTCGGTCTTTTTTTTATGATCGTATTAGGAAGCGTCAGTATGATGATCCCCATCTGCTTGTCTTTAGGGACATGGTCCAGCACAGTGATGCTAAGAAGGTTACTATTGGGGATGATGGTGCATTGAGGATGCAGGGCAGGCTATGTGTGCCTAATGTAGATGGTTTGCGTGAGTTGATTCTTCAAGAGGCTCATAGCTCGCAGTACTCTATTCATCCGGGTGCCGTGAAGATGTACCAGGACTTGAGACAATATTACTGGTGGAGGAGGATGATGAAGGACATAGTAGAGTATGTTGCTCAGTGCCTAATTTGCCAGCAGGTGAAGTATGAGCATCAGCAGCCGGGTGGATTGCTTCAGAAGTTAGAGATTACGGAGTGGAAATGGGAACAGATCACTATGGATTTCGTTGTTGAACTCCCATGGACTCACGGATGTTTGATGCAGTATGGGTGATTGTGGATAGGCTAACCAAGTCAGCTCATTTCCTTCCTGTCATGACTACCTATTCTTCCGAGAAGCTGGCTCGAGTTTATATCTGTAAGATTGTCAGAACTCACAGTGTGCCGATATTTATCATCTCTGATCGGGGTACATAGTTTACATCACGGTTCTGGAAAGCCATACAACAAGAGTTGGGTACTCGGGTGGAGTTGAGCACAACATTTCACCCTCAGATGGACGGGCAGTCCGAGCACACTATTCAGATTCTTGAGGATACGCTTAATGCGTGTGTGATGGAGTTTGAAGGTTCTTGGGATTAGTTCTTGCCACATGCAGATTTTGCCTACAATAACAGTTATCGGTCTAGTATTCAGATGGCATCTTATGAGGCTCTGTATGGTAGGCGATGTCAGTCCCCAGTGGGTAGGTTCGAGCCGGGCGAGGCCACATTATTGGGTACGGTCTTGGTTCAGGATGCCTTGGAGAAGGTTAGGGAGATTTATGATAAACTTTGCATAGCCCAGTCTAGACAGAAGATTTATGTGAACCGGAAGGTTCGCAATGTCGTATTCATGGTTAGAGAGCGGGTCTTACTGCGGGTTTCGCCTATGAAAGGCGTTATGAGATTCGGGAAGAGAGGCAAGCTGAGCCCCAGGTTTATTGGACCCTTTGAGGTATTGCGGAGAGTTGGGGAGGTTGCTTATGAGCTTGTCTTACCTCCCAACTTAGCAGGAGTTCATTCGGTATTTCATATTTTGATGCTCCGGAGGTATCACGGCGATCCGTCTTACGTATTGGATTTTAGCTCAACCTAGTTGGACAAGGATCTATCCTATATTGAGGAGCCAGTGGCTATTTTGGACAAACAAGTCCGAAAGCTGAGGTCAAAGAACATTGCATCCGTAAAGGTTCAGTGGTAGGGTTAGCCGGTCGAGGAGGCGACTTGGGAGACCGAGCAGGATATGCACAACCGTTATCCTCATCTTTTCACCACTTCAGGTATGTCTTTATGCTCATTCGAGGACGAATGATTATTTTAAGAGGAGGAGGATGTCATGACCCGACCAGTCATTTTAAGAGTTATAGACCCGATCCCCTATTAACTGCTTCCCCTCGTATCTATTTTCTACTATTGTGACTTGCCGGGAGGTTTTGTTTTGGTTTTTGGAGTGTTTTGGGACACTTAGTCCCTAAACAGTTGCTTAAGTCCTAGAATTTGGACAGTGGTCGGAACTGTGTAAAGACGACTCCGAAATGGAGTTCCATCAATTCCGTTAGCTTCGTTGGGTGATTTTGGGCTTAGGGGCATGTTTTAGAGATCCGTAGCTCATTTAGGTTTGAAACGGCGAAAGTTGATTTTTTGAAATTTTGGACCACTAGTGGAATTTTTGATATCGGGGTCGGAATCCAATTCCGAAGGTTGGAGTAGGTCCATAGTATTGATTATGGTTTTGTGCAAAATTTGGGGCCAATCGGACGTGGTTTGTTATGTTTAGGTATCAGTTGTTGGAATTGGAAGTTTCAAGTTCCTTAAGTTTGAATTGGAGGGTGATTCGTGAATTCAGTGTTGTCTGATGTGATTCGAGGGCTCGACTATATTTGTATGGTGTTTTAGGATTGGTTGGTATGTTTGGTTGAGGTCCCGGGGGCCTCGGTTTAGTTTCGGGTGCTTAACGGATTGAATTGAGACTTAGAAGAATCTCTGAAATTTGCCGGTTCTGGTGTTTTCGCACCTGCGGTGGGAGATCCGCAGGTGCGGCCCTGCAAAAGTAAGGGTGAGATTGCAGGTGCGGTTTTAGTCATGAGGTCCAGTGGTCGCAGATGTGACGCGAAAGCCGCAGAAGCGGAGCCACATCTGCAGAGGTGTGATCGCACGAGTGGATTTGGGGAAGAAGTGAGGTTTCCGCAGAAACAGAGAGTTAGCGCAGAAGTGCATCCGCAGATGCGGATATAGGTGAACAGGTGCAGAGTCTGAAGAGTTAATGAATTTCTGCAGGTGTGGAGCTCTAGCCGCAGAAGCGGTACCACAGAAGCGGTTAATGGACTGCATGTATAGTTTAACTGGCAGAAAAAGGGGAAAATCGAGGGTTTGATAATTTCTCCATTTTTGGACTTGAGAGCTTGGAAATTGGCGATTCTTTGAGGAATTTTCAGATAGAACTTTGGGGTAACGATTCCTTATTCGATTTTGGTTATGTTTCATTAATCTACTGCTATTTTATTCATTTAATTAAGGAATTTGAATGAGAAAGTTGGAAAAATGGAGGAAAAGGTCCCCAACCAAATTTCTGAGTTTTGAGTGGGATTTATACATCGATTTTAGATAATATTGGTACGGTTGAACTCGTGAGTGAATGAGTGTTCATATTTGGTAACTTTTACCGGATTATGAGATATGGGCCCGGGACGGCTTTTTGGGCGATTTTTCCAATTTCTTACCTTAGTTTTGATTTCATTAGCTAGATTAGTTTCTTGTAGCTATATTTATATTATGTAATTGGTTTTAGCTAGATTTGGGCCATTCAAAGTCGGATATTCATGGAAAGAGCGTTGTTTCAGATTGATTTGACCTTGGTTCGAAGTAAGTGGCTTCCCTAACCTTGTATGGGGGAACTCACCGTAGGATTTGGTACTGTTTTGATATATGAGCATCGTGTACATGAGGTGACGAGTACATACACTGGCTATTTGTTGTAAAACTCCATTTTCACTAAGTCATCACCTGTTTCTCCTTATTTTGAACTACACTAGCATATGTAACTATCCTAATTAGTTTAGAATAGCATCCCTACGTGTTTTAACTGCCTATTTGAATTCTGTGCAACATGATTAGTGAAATTTCCTGCTTTTTTTTACTTGAACTTAGTCTAAACTTTAGGTTTTCTTACCGTGACTGTTATTTCTATTGGTTGAGCTGCATATTTACTTTGGGACTACGGAGCGCTATTCCAGGAGATCCCCATGTACTACATATTTACTTTGGGACTACTCAATGGTATTCCGGGAGATCCTCCTGTTCTGCATATTTACTTTGGGACTACGGAACGGTATTCCGGGAGACCTCCCTACACATTTACGTTTGGGACTACAAGATGGTATCTCTGGAGATCCCCTGTTGTTATCTCTGTGTCTAAAGCTGTTGTCTTTCTATGATTTCATTCTTGTTAGATTTCCGTATTTATTTTTACTGTGATATTTCATTCTGTCTTATTTCATTATATTTATACTAGTAAGGCCCTGACCTGATCTCATCACTACTCGACCGAGGTTAGGCTTGACACTTACTGGGTACCATTGTAGTGTACTCATGTCGTTTCTTGTACATATTTTTCGTGTGCAGATCCAGGTTCATCTTACCAGCCTCATCACTAGTTGCAGTCACTGTTGCTTATTGAAGACCTTAAGGTACATCTGCCCGCGTTCGCAGATCCTCGGATTCTCCTCTATCCCCCCTCCCCCCAATGTTCATTTGTTCTTCTTTTTGTAAAAATGATGTATAGAACAGTTAAGACTTCTTAGTAAATTTTGACTTACGATATTCCGGGTTTTAGGAATTGTTTGGTACATTTCAGAGGTGATAATTGTATATGCCGAGTGACATTCAGTTGCTTATTAGAAATTTGTTACTATTAATAGTTAATGTTCATGCTTTTATTTCATTTCCGCAAAGTGTTAGGCTAACCTAGTCGTAGAGACTAGGTGCTATCACGACAACTCATGGAGGGAGAAATTGACACTTGCTTAATAGAGAGTAATTGTTAACGAGGACCAAAGTTGCCCGCTGATGAACCACTTGCATCTATTGAAGAAGCAGCGCCCCTGACAAAAGGGACGCTAGTACTGTTACGCAACGCCTTCCTGATGATTTTTGGAAGGGCAACGTAAGGCTAAGCAACCGATGTCAGTGCGGTTGCTATCCGCCAATGAGGTCCTCGCCGCACGCTAGACTAGATTGTCAGTGCCGTGCGGGAAAATCAATGTCGTGAGCAATTGCGGAAGCTGAGAGAGAATTGGGTTTTGAATGCTGATGATGATTTTATTGATGACTGAAAATGATGATTACAATGATGTGGTGTCGAGGGGGAGAGACACCAGAAAATGCTGATTGAAATGTTTGATTGTTTGGTCCCCCTTAATAATGCTTAAAAAAATAAACCAACATTACAAGACTAGTCCTAATAAAGCTGTAGAAGCACACTGAAATGAAAATGATGAAAACTAGTCTATGATTACAATGAAAAGGACTTAGATTATTACAAGGAAAAACTAAGTCCGATGGCAGCATCTTTGTCTTGCGGGTCTGCGCGCGCGTTGCTGTGGGCGCGCGCGACACTTGATGTGCTGGCCTGAGGCTGGGCACTGGTGCTTGGCATCAGGGTCTGTGCGCGAGGCGCTGCTGGAATGGGCCTGCAGCTGGGCGCTGGCGAGGCATCAGGATCTGCGCGCGCGGCATTGTCAGGGCGCGCGGCGCTGTTGTCATTGGCCAGCCCTTGGGCGCTGGCGAGAGGCATCGGTGGGGCGACAGAGGCACATGCGCGCTTGTCACTTGGCGCAGCCAAGACCACGGGGCCGACCATGGCGCTAGGCATTGTGAGGCTTGCTAGGCCGCCATGGGGCGCGGCCAAGAGGTCATGGGGCATGTCTGGAAAGCAGACCATGACATTCTCCCCCACCTGAGTTGGCGCCGTCCTCGGAGCCTTATGATGATGATGATGGTGATTCTGATGGTTGTTGGATGGGAGGTCTGCGCCCCTCTGTTCTTTGAGCTTGCTATTGTAGCGAAACAATGATTTCATGCGGCTGACATGGAAGACTGGATGGATCTTCCACCAGGATGGAGTTTTTATCTGGTATGTGGACTTCCCAATGCGTTATGGGCAGGGGCCCGATGTATTTTTGTTGCAGCCGAGGGTCATGGGTCCTTTCTGCAAACAAGTACCACTTTGGGATGCATAGCATTACTTTGTCCCCTGGTTGATGTTGGGAAAAGCAAAGCTTCTGTTCGGTGAACCTTTTTGCCCGCTCTTGGGCCCTGATGAGATAGCTCCGCACTATCTCCATGTTGCGCTCCCATTCACTCGAGAAGTTGGCAGCTCGAGGAGATTTTGGCATGGTTGATGCATTCACCGTTTGCGGGAGAAGCGGTTGCTGTCCGGTAACAATTTCAAAAGGGCTTTTGTTTGTATGATGGCTCTTTTGAGAATTGAAACACAGTTGAGCAGCATCCAGGAGCTTCACCCAATGCTTCTGTGATCCGGTTGCGAAGTTGCGGAGATATTCCTCCAGCATGTCATCGAACCGGTCTGTCTGGCCATCCGATGGTGGATGGATGTCTGTGTTGTGACTCAATGTTGACCCAAAGCACCTGAAGAGATGGGTCCAAAAGTTGCTAGTGAAGCGTGAGTCGCGCCTACTAACAATGTTTTTGGGCAGGCCCCAATGTTTGACAATGTGCGAGAAGAAGAGTCGAGCTGTATCTTCTGCTGAGATGTTTTTCGGGGCTGCTATGAAAGTTGCATAGTCTGAGAACTGATCTATGACAACCATGATGGATGCAAGATTGCCGACTTGGGGCAATCCCGTGATGAATCTGAGGGAAACACTTTCCCATGGTCTCTGAGGGACATGTAATGGCTGCGAGGGTCCCGGTTGTGATGAGTGATCCGACTTGTCCTTGTGGCATGGCTGACAAGTCTTCACACGATGATGAGCGTCACCAGTCTTTTGAGGTCGATGACATGATGGCTGATTGTTGCTGTGAAGGGTAGTCGGAACCAGGGGTTCATGTCTATCGACTACCTTCTCCAACTGCATGACCGAGATGTTTTCAGCGGCCATCTTTATGGGGAAGCATGGTATGGTGCAGGGCTTAGCCCCTTTTTCTCCCATCATCAGGAGCATGTTGGCATATGGTACTGGTATGGTGTTGGTTTGCCTCATGAAATCCAAACCCACTATGATGTCGAAGTCATCTATGATTGCGATGCGCAGGTCGATGCTTCCTTTGTATGGGCCAAGTTTCACTGGGACATTTGTAGCTGTTCCACCCAATGTCTGAGGTGGTGAGTTGATAGCCTTGACGTGGCCTTTGCTCTTTTGTACAACAAGACCTAGGCGCTTTACTTGCGTTGATGACAAGTAGTTGTGGGTGGCACCCGTGTCTATCAAGGCGTGAAGGGGCTTGCCGTTCACTTTCAATTCGACGAACATTAGGGTCCTCGCTTGTTTAGGAGGTCTTTCGTCCATCTTTTCTTTCCCTTTCTTGGTGATCGGGACTGATGTTTTCTTAGGAGGACATGCACTGGTCCCCGCTAAGGCATGTGGGATAGAGCCAACAATTGCATTGAAGGCGCCTACCTGGTCGTCTTCGGATGTGTCTGATGCATCTGTCTCATCCTCGACAGTCTGATGAGCATTGACCTTGATGTTTGGGCATTCATTGTTCCAATGTGCCCCGCCGCAATGACGGCATTCTGAGGGAGGCTTTCTCCCCTGATTGTTGTTGATGGATGCAACACTGTTGCTGTTGGAGGGAGGAGTCTTAGTTTTGGATGCACTCCGATCTCCCCCACTTTTGCTTGGGCCACCATTGCTGGGATGGTGCCCGTTGAATCCTCCTCGGACAGACGGCTGGGGCCTGTCATTCTGAGTTCCCAAATGATAATCGCCAAGGCATTCTGCAGCTTGAATGGCCTTGGGCAGGGTGTCTACCCGTTGTCGCTGTAGTTCCATACGGGCATGAGGTTTCAAACCTTCTATGAATGCGAAGAGTTTGTCTTTGTCCCCCATGTCGCGTATGTTTAGCATGAGTGCGGAGAATTCGCGCACGTACTCCCTCACTGATCTAGTGTGGCGGAGGTCCCGTAGCTTTCTCCTTGCATTGTATTCCACATTTTCGGGAAAGAACTACAGGCGTATGGCTACCTTCAATTCGTCCCATGTCTGAAGAGTATCTTCACCGGCCTTGATGGCTTCGTATTTGACCCGCCACCAAAGTTTGGCATCGCCCTGAAGATACATGGCAGCAATTGCTACCTTTTTGGATTCCTCCAAATAGCCCACAGCATCGAAGTATTGTTCGACGTCGAAGATGAAGTTTTCCACTTCTTTAGCATCCCGAGATCCGTCGTATGGCTTTGGCTCCGGTATCTTAAGCTTTTGTAGAATGGGGGTGAGATTTGCTGCACCCCTGATGTGATGGTCGCCTTCTCGAAGTAGGCTCTGTAGGGCAGCATTGACAACGTTGAGCTTGTCTGTCAAGTCGTTTATGGTTTGCTGCAGGGCAGTTAGTCTGTCTGCCTCATGTTGCTGATGGACTAAATCGTCGGCACGCTCCTGTTGGAGGTCCTCAAATTTGCCATGAATATTGGCAGTTTCAATGGCTGCCGTTTGTCGGTCCTCGTCGGAGTCACGACTGATGTTTACAATGTCATTTTCCGCCTGCCGCATTCGGCGGTCCAGGTCGTCCAACCTTTGCACTAGGTTGTTGTTTTGATCAGGCACCGTATCCACGATGGGTCGTAATCGGTCAACCGTCTCTTCTAGGGATGCTAGACGCTCCCCATGATTCACCATGGTCAGAAATGGTGATGATGGCAAATGTGTTCCCTCGTCCGATGTCGAGCCTAGGCTCTGATACCAACTGTTACGCAACGCCTTCCTGATGATATTTGGAAGGGCAACATAAGGCTAAGCAACCGATGTCAGTGCGGTTGCTGTCCGCCAATGAGGTCCTCGCCGCACGCTAGACTAGATTGTCAGTGCCGTGCGGGAAAACCAATGTCGTGAGCAATTGCGGAAGCTGAGAGAGAATTGGGTTTTGAATGCTGATGATGATTTTATTGATGACTGAAAATGATGATTACAATGATGTGGTGTCGAGGGGGAGAGACACCAGAAAATGCTGATTGAAATGTTTGATTGTTTGGTCCCCCTTAATAATGCTTAAAAAAATAAACCAACATTACAAGACTAGTCCTAATAAAGCTGTAGAAGCACACTGAAATGAAAATGATGAAAACTAGTCTATGATTACAATGAAAAGGACTTAGATTATTACAAGGAAAAACTAAGTCCGATGGCAGCATCTTTGTCTTGCGGGTCTGCGCGCGCGTTGCTGTGGGCGCGCGCGACACTTGATGTGCTGGCCTGAGGCTGGGCACTGGTGCTTGGCATCAGGGTCTGTGCGCGAGGCGCTGCTGGAATGGGCCTGCAGCTGGGCGCTGGCGAGGCATCAGGATCTGCGCGCGCGACATTGTCAGGGCGCGCGGCGCTGTTGTCATTGGCCAGCCCTTGGACGCTGGCGAGAGGCATCGGTGGGGCGACAGAGGCACATGTGCGCTTGTCACTTGGCACAGCCAAGACCACAGGGCCGACCATGGCGCTAGGCATTGTGAGGCTTGCTAGGCCGCCATGGGGCGCAACCAAGGGGTCATGGGGCATGTCTGGAAAGCAGTCCATGACAGTACATATGGAATAGTACTAATATGTAAAGCTAACTGTCCTCTTTTAAAATAGAATGTCAATATAAGAAAGGAAAAAACATAGAAACAATAAGTCACATTCAACAATTTACAAATGTCCAGTTGAAACATAACAATTTTCAAAATACAAAATTAATATATATTATTGGTTGGGAGATCATTAGCATCGATATACCACCGTGTTTATAACATAGAGACCGATCATCCTCGATCGGCTAGGACACCTCCCCACTAATAATGTGGTTTGACATGTGGTACGAACGAAAAGTGTTACCAAGAGTAGTACCACCATGTGCACAACATGGCGTTCGATCTCCAATTGATCAGCTATGTCGCCTTCTCACAAATTTCATGGTTGACTTTTACAATCCACAATTATTACCAGTTTCATCCCATAAGGGAAATAATATCAACCCATCAAACTCATACCAAATAAGGGAATCACAATCCACTTCTACACCGACACATATAATTTTAGGTGTGGGTTATTACAACCACCTTTCCTCGGTTTTCTATTGATATTTCCCAAAAATATTATTTTTATTTATGCACACAAAGGTAACATAGGTACAAATGTATTTACCTCATCATCTTTCACATTGTATAAATCTTTACTATTATTTTCAACCAAAAACAAGAACAATATTCCCTTGACTCTTTTGGCCATCACAAGATTCTTTATTCAAGGCACGGTGGTCGTATTTGATATTCCACACTTTCATTTCTTCCCTCTCATGTATCATGATCATAAATATCAACATATATAATATTCCTAAAATCACCATTTTAAGTTCATTAGAAATGAAGAATTTAAGCACAATAGATTTCTTTCCAAGAATAGAGTAAAATAATTGGCAATCGGTGCGCAAGTTAAAATCATAAACAAGTAACACACCATTTATTCTTTAAATACCTTTCCCCAAAAAGAGAAATACACTATTTCCACTCATGAATCTGTAAGAACGCCAAACACATTGAAAATACTCACAAAGCATAACATTAGTTAAAACAGCCACATATGGGCATTACTTGATTACATAAACTTTTAGGCGATTCTATTTTTGAAATACTTTTGGAACAGTTAAATTAAAGCTCATTTCATAATCTTTCTCTCATCATGTTATTTCATTGGCACCATTAACCACAAGTATAACTTTCATTCTTGGCACGTTGGCCATACTCTACATCCCCAATTCACTTATTTCATTTTCAAGCATCTTTATAGATTATGAATAACAAGACATTTCTAATCAAGACTTTAGGTACACATATGAGTAATTAAGAGTCTTAGGCATATCGAGTTTTTCTCACATAATTTGGCATACTAATTTTCATTTGAAACACGACTCAAAGCCATAATATTTTAATACGCAATCAACACTTTGAACATATATATTTCGACATAAGGCTCATTCAGAATTGATATGTTTATAAGGGATAACCTGGAACATAGGAATTAGGAACTTGAGCCAACAATACTTGAAAGTTAAGGAAACATTATGGAATTTATTTCTAAAAGAGTAGGTTAGCCAACATACTTTAAATTCGTCCCATAATGATTCTATAATGATCCATTACACTAAGCAACTTCAATCTACAATAACAACATCAAATGAGACCAATATTAGTAACAAATTCCATAATTTAGGTACTTTATCAAACACCTAGTAGGCATGAATCTCTACATCTCTTAACCATAGAATTAGTTCCTCCAACTACTACCATTTACTAATAATTTATCCCACCATTATTCTTAAACAATTCATAACTTTCAACATCACATACATGACTATCCATCCACACCCAGCCAATAAAATTCCATCAAATAATCACCTTTTCAATCTCTACCATGGTTATGTATTTAAATTGGGAACTTATGGCTTCCAATCACCATACTATAAGTTTCAATACTTAATTCATACATGTAAGTCTAAGGGTGTAGGATTACCTTTTGGAAGAAATCTTGCAAAATCCTCCTTTGAGTTCTTGAAGAAATTTCTTGAAGATCTAAGTATTTTATGTGTAGATCTCATCAATACTAGTGTAGAAATAATGGAATTTCACACCAAGATTATTGGAATTGCTTACCTTGAAAATGGGAGGAGTTGATGATCTTGAGAGAGTGGAGAAGAGCTCCAAAATTCGTCCAAATGAAATGGGGGAAATGAGCCCACGAAATGACTTAAAAGGACCTGAAGTTGGGGCGGCCCCAACTCACTTCACTGCCCACAACATACAAGGGACATACAAGGGAAGACAGGATCCGCGCCCGGTCTGGCGAAACGAGCCTCTTCGCTATCCGCCAAACTAACAAGGTGGTCTCACTTTAGTAATTTGATCATAACTTTTAGTAGGAATGTCCAAATGACGAACGACTTGATACTTTAGAAACTAGACTCAATGAGATACATTTCAGGGGCAAAATTCATTGAAAATATATTTGTATTATGAGAGTTATACCCATTCAAAGTCAAGTATTGTGCAAATTTGGACATCTATTTCTCTTAAAATTTCCAACTCGTTCCAACCAACTTCTTCCCGCTTACAAACCTCCTTAATATGTTCCAAAATACTCTCCATATGTATTTTCAAGTCAAAATAATATGGTTCTATCCCCTAGGTCTCCTTCAATACTCGAATACGTTATTCCCAAATACCGTTGGCGCACTTTAAAGATCTTAAATCATTAGAAAATTTTAACGGGGCCTTACAGTAGGGATGATTTAGGTGTAACAATTTTCAGTCCATTGATTAAGAAAGCCGAGGACTTAGCATTTTTGGAGAACGTAGGCGGATTGGCATCACTGGAAAAAATCAGAAAAGGTGGATGTGGAGAAGTGTATAAAGGTGAGTTACTAGGAAGTAACATAAAGATTATTGCTATAAAGAAGATCGTAGAACCCCCAATGGATGCTGTAGACTCACTGGGAAAGCAAGGCTTTGAATATTAAAATGCGCCAGATTAAATCAGAAATTAAGATTGTAGGTCAAATAAGACATAGAATTGCAGAATTTGGCCTTGCAAAGCAGTCCCAGAATTCCTTACGCATGTTTCAACTTCACACGTGGTAGGAACTTTAGTATACATCGCACCAGAATATTACCAGGCCATTAAGTTCACAGATAAGTGTGATATATACAGCTTCGAGGTGCTGCTAGGTGTGCTAGTTACCTTTCTATCTTTCCCTCTCCTAGGGGCTAGTGCGTAAATATTAATTGTTACACAAGTTCTTAATATTTACAAGAAAAGGGCTTTCTCTAAAATTCTCTATAAGCCTAGAAGATTCCAAGGACTTTCCTAGAAAATCCATAGGGATCTAGAATCTTCCAAAGAAAATGTCCATATTTCTCTAGAATCTTCTCACAAATGCTAGCCTTCTTCCTATGTAAGCTTCCACATGACATTAGTATATGCCAAATGGTGCCTATATGGCATGATGACATGGCGAGTCATCATATTTAGCTTGAAATTAGTAGTCATTTGCTCAAATTCTTCAAGAAAATAGATTCAAATTGATCCTTCAAATTTTGACTATGATTTAAAATTACCATTATGTTGAACAGTTGGAGCTCAATTAGGGGTCAAGTGTATATATAAAAAGGACTTTTTCGAGTGACGCATGTAATAATATGAGATCAAAAGTTTAACAGAGGTTAAAGTTGTCTCGATTTTGATAGTACAAGGATAAATTTGACCTTTTTCCTCCTAAAATAACTACTCACTACTTACCTTTTTGGTAAATTGAAAAAAAGTACAAAAACTTAAAATCTTTTAAATCTGCTAGGATAAGAAACTCTACATCCTGATTCCTTGGTCTCATCTTCCCATATTAGTAAATCTTTTGTATTTGTGCCTTTCGTTTGCCAGAAAGTTGGCACATGCCTTCGTCCGGATATATTTAATAATTGGCTTACAAGCAAGCCTCTTACAGGCTTACAAGCAAGGTACTCGATTCATTTACATTTTGCCTCCCCCTTAATTTATTCCCATATTCTTTCTCCTCACTATATATACCTTGCATGCATGCATGCTTCACTATTGTAATTTCTTCTTCAAAGGCCAAATTAAAAACCAGGAAAATGGGTGCTTTGGTGCCATCTGCTCGTCATGGTAGTAAGCCTTCGCCGCCAATGTCTGATGATCATGCTATGTCCAAAAAAATTCTTGATACTCACAATCCTGATGGTCGCGAAGTTGATGTTAAAATCATCCTCCATGTCGTCGAGGAGATTTTTCAACATGCTTACCCTCAGTGGCGAAGCAAGGAATTTACTCAAGAGTATTCAAACTTGAAAGAAGTGAAAAAAATCTCCGAGAAAGAGTGTTCAATATATATTATATACCTCTAAAATGTAATATTTTACTTATATACGCAGTGTAATTTTCCGACGAAGGGCTTTACAACATGTAGCTTCGCCCATGCTTACCCTGCTCGCATTGACGGCGTGCTACATGTAACATTTAGTTTTTCTTAGCTTGATTACATGATATATAATCTAATTTTCTAAACACATTTCTTGTCAAAACAACGACGTTTTGTTTTCTTAACTTTTGATTGCAATGCTATATGTTTTCAGGGCACTAGTCAGCCTCATCAAGCCAACATTGAAGCATTGAAGTTAGAAGAAAAGGCATCACTTGCCTTTGATATCATACACAGAGTCTCTTGCGAGGTTGACTAATCTTCCGTGTGTCCACACACTTTTCTTTTTATTAGATTGTTCTTTTTGGCTATAACACGTTTGTCTTTACAAAATGTAATTGCAGTTGACATGCAAGTGCTCAGGAGGAGGGGATACTCATTCAACAACAATGGCAATTTTAGCTATGCTCTCTGGCTACCAATGGGACGCAAAACTAGTGCTATCTTTAGCAGCATTAGCCATTACCTATGGTGAATTCTGGCTGGTGGCTCAGATGTTTGCTACTCATCCCTTGGCAAAATCTGTGGCTCTCTTGAAACAGCTACAAGATACTATGGAGCACCATGCTTCCCTCAAGTCGCGATTTGATGCCATGAACGAACTTATCGAGGCCATTTTGGAAGTAACAAAATGTATAATTGAGTTCAAGAGGCTTCCTTCTCAGTACATCTCTGAAGATCAACCACCTCTGTCTATTGCTATTTCCCACATTCCTACTGCTGTTTATTGGACCATTAAAAGTATTGTTGCTTGTGCTTCTCAACTTTCTAGCCTTCTTGGAATGAACTACGAGTAAGTCCCTCCGTTAAACCACAATATTTCTTTTCTTTTTTTGTGTACGAATTTAATTTGGTTCAATTGGAAGTAACATTACTACATGCAAACAAATGGAATATGCAGGATGATAGCAGCTACCACATCAGACACATGGGAAAAGTCAAGCTCCATTCACAAGCTGAGAAACATAAGCGATCACCGCAGAGCTGAATTAGATCGTTGCTATCATCATATTCGTGAGTAGATGTAATCATCGAATCATAATAAAGTATCATACAAGAAAATGGAAGAGAAGTGACAGATTAAGATACATAATAAAGTATCTTAGTCAAACTGAAACTTCAAAATCCTTCACAAGGAATCAAGAAATCATCATAAAGTAATAAAATCATGATTTAAACTAGAATTTGAGCTAGTTCTTGTAATTTTCTATAAATACCATGCAGAGGAGAAGATGCACGTTGAGTACTATCAGATGCTGGTGCACCTCTTTGAGACAACTCAATTCGACAACATGAAGATAAACAGGGGAATGATTTATATCAAGGACGATTTACTCCCACTTGAAGTAGGAACCACTCACACGAGGGTACGTTCAAATTTTACTTGTTTTAACCTGAAAGAAAGATCATGTTTTTTCCTGTGTTAAAGAATATGTTTTCCCTGACTTCAGGCTAGTATTGAGGTCCTTAGAAGAAAGACTGTTCTGCTTCTGCTGTCTGATCTTGACGCCAGCCCTGAAGAGTTGTTAGTACTGTCTCATATATACAATGAATCAAGGGCAAGGCCAGAACTTCAATATGAAATAGTGTGGCTTCCGATTGTGGATCAATCAAGGGGATGGAATGAAGAGGCGGAAGTGAAATTTAAGGAGCTGCAAGCAATAATGCCGTGGTACACATTGCACCATCCTTCCTTGTTAGCGCCAGCAATTGTCAAGTTTGTCAAAGAAAGGTAACATTTCTCTAAGAAAATGATGCTTGTAACCTTGGATCCACAACAGGGTAAAGTGGCTTGTCCAAATGCTATTCACATGGCTTGGATTTGGGGAAATTTGGCCTATCCTTTCACTATTTCCAACGAGGAAGCTTTGTGGAGCGTGGAATCTTGGAATCTTGAGCTAGTCGTCGATGGCATAGATCAGAATTTAATTGAATGGGTAAGCTTACAACAAAAATGCCTTGCAATTTTATGTTTATACTCACATCCATGTACTGAAGGGGAGCCTCGGCGTAACTGGTAAAGTTGCTGCCATGTGACCACGAGGTCATGGGTTCGAGCATGACCTTAAAGGGAACCCGCGCATAAAGGGAACTTAGTGCACTGGGATGCCCTTTACTCACATCCATGCATGTACTAATTCAATAATGTGGCAATCAGATGACGAGTGGGAAGTTTATCTGTTTGTATGGAGGAGAAGACGTCGAATGGATCCGTAGTTTCACAAAATCAGCAAAAAGTGTAGGTCAGAGAGCTGGGATTGATCTACTAATGATGTATGTGGGGAAGATCAACAACGAGGAGCGAGTTCGAAGTATCAACAGTATGGTAACAGCAGAAAATCTGAGTTATTGTTTGGACTTAAGATCAGTTTGGTACTTTTGGACAAGAATAGAGAACATGTTTTACTCCAAAATGCAGCTCGGAAAGACAATCCAAGAAGATAAAATTATGCAAGAAGTGTTGACAATGCTGAGTTTTGATGGAAGTGATCAAGGGTGGGCACTGATAAGCAGAGGATCGTTCGAAATGGCACGAGCCAAAAGTCAGATAATCACCAAAACATTAGATGATTACACTGTTTGGGAGGAAGATGCTAGAGAAAAAGGATTTGTGCCCGCACTTAATGATTATTTCCTGCAATTGCACACTCCTCAGCACTGCAATCGCTTAGTTGTACCCGGACTTGATGATTATATTCCAAAAATGGTAGTGTGTGCAGAATGTGGAAAGCCAATGGAGAGGTATTTCATGTACCGTTGCTGCACTGATTGAGGGGTTGTCTCTATTCAATCTATTGC
The DNA here is from genome assembly GCF_000715075.1 of Nicotiana tabacum. Taxonomy (NCBI): domain Eukaryota; kingdom Viridiplantae; phylum Streptophyta; class Magnoliopsida; order Solanales; family Solanaceae; genus Nicotiana; species Nicotiana tabacum. The sequence goes on along the minus strand of NC_134085.1, from coordinate 168,170,741 downwards.
TTGTTATATAGTAATGTGGTTCCTTGGTTTCTATGCTAAGGAATTTTCATCTTTGTTGTCAAAAATAATAGTTGGTCTTAGTACCACCTTTCTTTTACTATATGTAAGTCATATGCTGTATACATTTGTCTGGCTGTCAAGAGATGTATTTGATCAGCTCTAGACTACTATTAAGTGTGCAATAATTTATAGGTAATGAAATCGAGGCACGTCTTTTTTAGTTAATTTGGTCTTTTTTCTAACTTCCGTTTAAGAGGCTTCTTCTGATGGGTTGTCATAAGTCATCGCTTTTATTCTATAAACGCATAATATATAAATTTGGCCTCGCAGGGCAAGTATGTCCTCCAACTTTAGATGTACACAAGCATGCATCTTAACTTGTGTAAAGTTGAACATGTAAATACAAATGCTGACGTGGCACACTGACATGGCACATACATTTTGGAAGTGTCTATTTAATCATTTTGCAAGTTGGAGTGTTCAATTGATAAAGTGAAGACAAACTGAGGTGTCTACATGTGAACACCCAAAGTTGGAGGGCATACTTGCCAGCAGAGGCCAAGTTTGATAGCATATTTATGTATTATACCTTTTATATCACATTGAAGTAAAATGCTTCATCAATATGATGGTAATGGATGGAACACATTAATACACATACAGGCGGCACAAGAACAAGAGAAATTACTTTGTTTTTCTTGACATCAAGTGATCGTGTGATTACATGACTATTGTTACGTGACGCCTTCCTGAGATTCCTTGGAAGGGCGACATAAGGCTAAGCAATTAATGTCAGTGCAGTTACTATCTGCCAACTGAGGTCCCTTTCGTACGCTAGACGAGATTGTCAGTGCCGTACGTGAAAATCAATGTCACCGGCAATTGAGAGAACAGAAATGAGAATTAAGAATGAAAGAAAGCTTGATTGCATTAATGAATAGTTGGCTTGGATAGATTCGCATATAATTTGTGCTCCCGCAATCGGGCTAGGACCTTCCGCAAGTGCTCCAGGTGTTCTTCCAGTGTTTGGCTATATACCACAATGTCATCCAAGTAGACCACCATGAATTCGTCAATGTACTCTCGGAAGTCTTGGTTCATCAGGGTGCAAAATGTGGCTGGAGCGTTAGTCAAGCTGAATGGCATAACCAAGAAGTCGTACGACCCGTATCTTGTCACATAGGTCATCTTGTGTTCATCACCCTCTACAATCCAAATTTGCCAATAACTCTTCAGGTATATTTTGAAGAACACCGTCGCACCACCTAGTCTATCGAATAAGTCTGCCATTAGAGGAATAGGGTACTTGTTCTTCATGGTAATTTTGTTTAGAGCCCGATAATCGGCATAGAGTCATAAGCTGCCATCATGTTTCTTTTGGAATAGCACAGGGGACCCATATAGGGAATTGGAGGGCACAAGGATCCCTGTGTCTAGCGTTTTCGTCAACTGTCTCCGAAGTTCAGTGAGTTTGGGTTGGGAGATTTTGTAAGGCGCTGTCACGCCCCCTTTTCCTCTCCTTTCGGATTAGTCAGGATTTTTGACATTATTGGGACAACTCGTTTCCTTTTGGGAAAAGGGATATAAGAAATTGAAGAGTCGCCACCTAACAAATTAAGGTGCGTTAGGGCACCTATTACGGGTCATTTACAACACTAATTATACAACCAGAGATTGGGTAAGGGCTTGAAGTTACTTCAAGGAGAAGGTGTTAGGCACCCCTTAAAGTCCACAATGGTGGGTCTCGGTTTAACTTACTTTGTGAATTAATCCGATGCAAATAAACAGTCTAAGCACGCATATGTAAAGGAACATTGGTGTTAATAGTTAAGCAGTCTAAGCACACATATGTAAAAGGATCATTGATTTTAAAAGTTAAGCAATCTAAGCACACATATGTAAAAAGATAAGGGGGGTCCTAAGTTGTTATCCTATAGGAACACATCTATGTAATGCTCGGTAATCACTCCTCAATGAGGGGCTACACATTGCGTTAACACACAAGTCATCATATTCTTTTCTACACATTATCCCACCCCTTAGTGGGTATTAAGTGAGTTTTACTTAACGAACTCTAAGCGTGTTGTTACCCGTCCCTTCCTTGTGGTCCTGGAGGAGTTTGGGACCTCTAAATCTGGGCAGTTCTAGACAATCCTAATGTATTTAAAAGGTCAAAAATCCAGGCAACAATCAAATAATATGTAGGACCAGCAAATAGGGACAAAAAGAAATTAAAGGCTCATGTTTACCTCCGCACAGATACAACAAATAAACAGTATGTCTCAAACACAGATACAAGTAGTTTTTTAGAAAGAATCCTAGGACAGGATGTCCAGGTGAACATTAATACATAGAATATGCAAAATATTTAATCGCAGGGTCCTAATCAGTTTGCCTACTGATTTTAAGTGCTGTAAAACTTAAGCAGTTTAACATAATCAGAACGCATTTTCCAATTTCATATAGAGATTGGTTACCTAAGGCTTGCCTAGGCGTGGGATTTTATGCAATCACAATTACAAGAGATGATTAACAGTTTTAGAAATAGTTCGACCTACAAACATATTGTTCTAGGTGGCACCAATTATAATAGGTGATTTATACTGATTCGTGCTTAAAGACATGATATCTACACGGGAAGTTGCTTTTATACATTTTCATGGACATTGACTTATTTTAATCGAAATAAGCAGGTTCAAACAAATGCAAACAAAGTTCCTAAAAATATGGTATCTAATGCATACAAGGATGACAGTTTATTAAGGCGAGATTACTAACCTAGTAGCAGGATTTCTAAGTGGAATTATTTACGCAAAATTGAATCATGGAATAGTGATGTAAAGCATGCTGAAGCAATAAGCGTGAAGCCCTAAAATAGGATATCTTATGCAGGTTTGACTTGATTTGAATGTAAATGAGCATATCAATCCGAAGACATGGCTTCTAATGCAGATTCACAGAATATAAAATCTATCGCATGTTTTCTACCCAGGATTACCAACAATATCATATAACTACCCTCCATTTTTACTAGCTACCCCAATATCTGTTTACAATTAATTATTACAGACCAATGATCGAATAAATTACATAAATAAAATAGAAATTAAACTATAGGGAGCCTGAAGTAGGCCCAAAGCAAATCCTGATAATGCCAGTCCTTCAGTAGCCTCAAATGCCAAGGATTTCATAGCCAATCTCATGTTCAAGTGTGTCAGAGTTCCTTAAGGACCTCAAGGATCTCGGGAAGTGCTCATACCAAGATTTTTCACAATAAGGATTGGGTAAGTGTAGTGTAGAATAGTCAACCCCATTGTTCCAGAGTTTAAAGAGATATCAAGAGGATCCCAAGGCAGTACACACACTGGAGGGGCAGAACCTAGGGACTTAAGAGTAGAGTGAGAGTGCTTGAAATAGTTTTGAAAAGTTTAGAGAAGAAAACAGTACCAAAATGACTCTATAAGTAAAGAGGTTTTTCTGAAAAATAAGAACTGATTTAGTAGTAAAACAGTTTGAGAACCAGATAAACACTTTTGAAAAATCAGTAAGCAGCCTGATTAGTTATAGGACAAACAGGTTTAGCACCATTCAACACAAATTTCATATAGGGATAGTGGGGGATTGGGGACACATAGAATATACATTAGTGTATGGTAGCAGCACATAAACAACAGGATGCACAGAAGTTTTCAAGAGTTTTATAGGATTAAGAAGTTATTCATAAGAATGGGTGGAAGAGACATAGAGCAAAGATCACAAACAGCCGTGTAGAAAAAACATATTAACACTGGACAAATTGGCACACAATCAAAGTTACTTTGAGATAGTAGACAACTTAGCAAAGCAGATTAAGCAAGAACCTAAGTGAACAACTTAGACAAACATCATGAGTATTCCTAGTTCAAACATGCTGGCATACTTAACAAGCAGATTGAAACATGCTGGATAAAGCAGTAGGTAGAATTAGACATACTAATCATAGGTTTTAACAGAAACCAAATTCAGACATGCTAGGTGAAACAATAATCAGGTAGTGTAATTTATACATGCTAGTTACATATTGAACAACATGATGGTAAACAAGAAACTGGATTGGGAGTCATAACTAATGAACTAGAACAACAATGAAACACATAGAGTTTTTGACTTTGAAACTAAACCAGGACATACTAGTTAAGGAGAAAAAAACATGAGTATAGAGCGGATGTGGTGCAATAGCTAGCTTTGGCTTACAGCCGGCTAGGTCAATGAAAATTGCAAGTAACAAAGAAGAAAAGAGAGAGAGAGAGCTTTTAAGTGTAAGAGAGTTTTTTGAACTAGTGTTCGTGTGTAGAAGTGAGAATATAGGAGAGTATATATAGTAGTCAAGAGTTAAACAGAATAAGGAAAAGTATCAATTATGTAGCAATTAGAAAAATTTACAGAATCAGTCATACGTAAAATCAGTAAAGTCTCCCCTAATCAAGGGGTAATCAATCAACGGTAAAGAGCAGGACATATATTTAAGGAAGGAAATCAAAAAGAGACTTAGGTACGAAGTAGGCAATTAGGGGTAAATAAACATGAGTTTAATTAAGGAAATAATTAGTGAAGAATCTGTAAGTGTCATAGCTAATCAAAATAAGGTAAGAAAATAATTAAAAGGTGTAAAAAATAATTGAATCAGCACATAAATATCAATATAGCAAATTAGTGAATCAAAGACTCAAAAAAAATGATACTTATTTAAGGAGAATTAATAGGTTTCTATGAATAAACAGATAAGCCAAGTATAAACACAGAATTAGTCAAGAATCGAATCAGGAACCTTAATAGAGGCACATTAGGGTAATATCACAACACATTCAAATTAAACGAAGGAGAAACCATGCGAATCAAAGCACAGAACAAAATCATGTAACAAGTAATACAGACAAGATCAGAATCCAAACAAAAATGTCAAAAAATTGGGGTTTTAGCATAAACTAGTTAGGGTTAAGGCAAACTCAACATAATCGGTCAAAAACACATAAGAATAGAAGATGAAACATTTAAAACCAAAAAACATTTTGAGGAAAAAGATTTTCAGGAAACCCTAGTTTAGGAAAGTAAAAAGCCACTCGAAAATCAGAAGATTTTCATAAAAATCATGTGAAATAAGTTCAACCCACCTCAGATCTTGTACAGATCTGAGAAGTTCAAAGGACGAAATTAGGATTTTAAAAGAAATAAACAGAGATGAAGACATAGGCTTAGAAATCCATAGGTTTAAGGCGAAATAGGAAGATCTTACTCGAAATCGAACTAAAATGGCCTGAAATAGGCAAGAAAGGGCCAAAGGTGTAAGCGGACTAACCCTGGTCCCTCGAGGACCTTAGAGACGGCGGTACCCAGCATATGAGAGGCCATTAGAGGCATGGGGGTAGTGAGAAACCACCGTGGACGGAGGTGGATGTGTGATGGCGAGGGAGAGTTAGGGTTAGGATTAGAGAGCATCTGAGAGAGAAGGGGTAGGGGTGACGACGGGGTGAGAAGAGAGAATGAGAGGTTGGGGGGTCTTTAGGTTTAATTATGGTAGAAATAACTTGGGTCGTTGATCAAAATGATCAACGACCAGGATTCCACAAGACTTGGGTCGGGTACATAAGGGGTTTGGTCTTGGGTTTACTGGGCTGATTTATAAGGGTATTTGGGCTAGTTTATTAGGCTAAAATTGATATTAAATAAGGCTACTTGTTAAATACCCCAAATAAATTAATTAAAATAATTTATAAAATAATTACTAATTATAAAAATAAATTTCATGCATAGAAATGTTTTAAAAAAAAGGTTATTTAGTATTTAAAAATACAAAAGACTAATTTCTGGAAAAATAATGCAAGAATTGTATGTTTGGGCTATAATTGCAAAGTCATTGCAATTATAGCCAAAAGATGTCAATTTGGCTATTTATGGAATAACTTGGACTTTATAGGACCATAAATAGTAAATTAAATCGAGAAATATTTTTGAACTCATTTGTGATGCGATTTTGTAATTATTTATTAGAGATAAAATACTGGGCGAATTAATAAAAGGTGTAGAAATTATGGAAAAAATACCAATGGATGCTAATGCATGATTTCAAAGACATATATGCATTTTAAAATTATTTTAAGAAAAATTGGGTATCAATAGATGCCCCTCTTTACCCGTAAAATGTCACACCTCCTTTTTATCTACACCCGAAGGGTATAAGAGAGTTTTTCCAATTTAAATGACAATCGAAACGGGATTATATATTAGATTCAGAGTCGCCACTTGGGATAATTTTATGGTGTCCCAAGTCACCGGTTTAAATCCCGAATCGAGGACAGATTGACTCTGTATTACAGTCCGCGAACCAGAAACCTAGGTAAGGAATTCTGTTAACTTGGGAGAAGGTGTTAGGCATTCCCGAATTCCGTGGTTCTAGAAAAGTCACTTAACTGTTATAATCGGCTCAATTACCTGAATTAAAACACTTTTGCACCTATGTGCATTTTTACCTTTAACCGCTTTTAATTCATTTTTAGGAAAATTTCAACGTTATACAAAACACGTCTTTGGATCACGCCACATGAAATGCACCCGCGATCCTAGAAATATTTTATTTAACGTTGTTAGAATTTGAATTTGGGTCACATGAAATGCACACCCGAGTTTAAGGAAGTTAAGTATTAAAATAACGCGCCAACAACAACTACGTATTTTTAACTTTGCGAGAGCCATGGAAAATTCGCTAAATGGCGCGCCTCGAATTCTAAGGATTAATATACTAATTAAGTGAGGGCCATGCATTTTAAGATTTTATTCGGCACGACGTACCTCAAATTATTCTAACCAAGAGGTTTTAAAAAATAAATTATGAGGGCCATAAACTATTATGTATTAAAAGATATGGCTCTCCTCAATTAATAAAGGTTTTGGCTATTTGATTAATGGGCATAAGAAATTCTCGGATCATTTTTTAAGAAATCAGATCTGATCGATTTGTAACAATGGGAAATTTGGGCCAGTCAGTAGATTGGGTTTGGGCCCAACAACGACATCAGCAAGAAAACACACATGTAGCGAGGATTGCCATTTTCTGTTTCCAAATGATTTCAAGGCTTTAAGCCCAAGTTGAGCCCAAGTCTAACAAATGAGGGGGTATTAACGTTTGACCCTGGATCGAGTCCCTGTGAGCCCAAATTAATCCAATAATAGGAATTAGGCCCCAAGTGGCCATTATGAAATCAAACCCCAAATAAAATTACTGATCTTCAGCGTTAGGAATAAACAGACCATTAATCACTTGAAATAACAAAATACCTAACACTCAAACACCATTCAATCGAGTTTTACAAGCTATAATTACAAATCCTTATTCACAAGCAATTTACTCATTAATCTGCATACTAAAATGGTTTTCAGATTCAGCATATGTGCATAGACATATTCTTATCTGCACCCCATCCCCCTTACTTTAAATCCTCATTACAAATAACCTGAGATTAACAATTACCTTGCAAAGCATTAAGAGATCCAACATGAACTACTTTATGCTAACATGCTCAAACAGAAGCTGGACTAAAGATGAAGTGAGCTTTGAATCATTTTATCTAAGAGAAATGAAACTAAACTAAAGATTCAAAACATGGAGGTCATGCTTGGCATTCTGAATTTTATTTCACACTCCGAATCAGAACTTTACATGAAGTGGGATTCAGAGAAGTGTACCTGGTAAGCAAAACAAAATAGAAAATGAGGGATCAGAACAGTTACAGCTAGCCCGGATCCAACCAACCAAAATAGTGAGATCAGCTCATGAATTCAATGGAACAGTAAGCCCATAACAAAGCTTGAACCAGAATTTTTCAAAATACGACTTCAATCCTTTTCAACCCTAAGGTGAGAAACTATCATTTTCAGAAGTTGTATTCACCAAATGAAATCAGAAGACTCCAAAAATGAGTAGAGTTTTAGCAATTTTCTAAACAAATATTCTAAGGAATTCAGAATTTGTTTTCACAAGGGACTCAGCCATTTCAGTTTCTTTTTTTCCAGACTTTTTCATCTTCCCCCCTGCCTTGAATGCCAAGTTAGAGAGCCTTTATAGGCAAGGCATTTAAGGCAGCTAGATGAGTATCAGATTTTGCACCTAGACCCTTTTGTAATTTTTATTTTAGCTCAAATACCCCTAATCAACTATCAGAATTTCAAACGCAGCCCCCCATCCCATTTCCTGGAAGCTTCCTAAGGTTGTTACATAAGATTCCCCTACCAATAATACCCACATTACCCCTGGACCCCTGTTAATTAACCAGATAGACCAAACGGGTATGGGTCAAGTTGACCTTGGGTTGAATTAACTCAAAATCCAACCTAGACCATGAGCCCGAACCTAAAGGCATGAAACCCGAGGCCCAAATACAATCAAAACCAACTAGATTCTGAGTCTATCAAGAGCAGAAAGTGCACACTTGTTTGAAAATTAAAATTTAACTACACGGCTGATTAATTACATAAACAAGCAAAGAGTGAATTGAGTTATTAAATTGAGACGACTTAATTACCTTATGAGACTAAAGGAAAATCAAAGGTTCAAGCATGTTATTAACAAAATCAGAGAATAGACCTTTAAACCTCGACCAAAAAACTGAACGAAAAAATGAACACAAAAATTAAACTAGGGGAAAAACCTAAGCTCAAAAACTTGCTCGAATTTCAGTCTACTTCAAGAAATATGAGAAGAAAAGAAGAAGAGTAGGACGTGAATCAAAAGTGGACAGAAGAAAGGGACAAGGAAAGTTTACCGACTAGACTCGACCACAACGCTGGACTCCCTGATTTAACACAATCAGTGTTAGTCGCTTGTTCTTTGTTAAGAACAAACGATCAACACTGCTTATGCCAAATTAGACTCGAAAATCTTGAAAACCCCACGCCTGTGGTTATGCAAGCCACAAAATCAAAGGCAGAGCGATTTGGCTTTTAGGGCTTCGAACTTTGATTCGAGATTCAAAGGGATTGAGAGGGATTCGAGGGATATGGGTTAGGGATTTGGAAATAGGGGGTCATGGGGGTTTCAGGGTGTTAGTTTGGGGGCGGTTTGGGGTGGCGCCGCCACCGGAGAACATCATGGCGGCGCTAGGGTTTTTAAATTTTGAGGCTTTCTGGTGAGATTTGAGAGGAGTGGAGTGTGGATTTGGGATAAGGAGTTGGATGAGAAGCAGTGGAGTAAAAATAGGGGTGATTGGTTGTCGGCCACCGCTGTGGGCGATTTCCGACGTGCGGCGGATGGTGGTTCAAGGTGGCGTTTGGTTGGGGTCTCTGAGGGTATGAGAGACGATGATATGGGAGGGGGGCCTGAGGGGGTGGTCTTGTTCAGACATATATATATGGGTAGAGTGAGGAGTTCCAGTCCGTTGGATGAAAGGAGATCAACGGTTCAGATCTGTCAACCCCAAACGACATCGTTTTGTTTTAAAAAGGGTGGACCAGACCGGGTTGGGGCGGATCTGGGCTGGCTTTTGGACGGGTTTAAGGGAGGGGATTTGGTTTGGGCTTGGAAAATTTGGAGACTTGGCCCAAAAATCTAATTCTTTCAATTCTTTGCCCCATTTCTTTTTAATTTTCTTTATTCCAATTTCTTTTTTTTTTTCTCAAAATTGAAAGTAAAATCCTAAATTAAATCATAAAACCAAATTAATCCTACCCTATTGAATTAATCACCTCTAACTAATAATTACCAAAACTAATTAAAAAAAAGACCAATTTAAAGGAAAAACTACCCAAATTCGAAATTTAAAATTAAAAGTGCAAAATAAACTATTTTTTGTGATTTTTCGATTCTTATAAAATAACTAATTTGTTACTTAATTCAAAAATACAAAGTTAAATCCTAAATGCAAATGCACACATTTCTGTACTTTTCATTAATTAAATAAAATAAACATGCGCAGACAAATGTAAGTAATTGACAAAAAATGCCACAAGAATCCAGTGAATTGCAAACAATAAAAACAAATGGTTTTGTTTTGAAATTGTGGGAGTAATTCATATAGGGCAAAAATCACGTGCTCACAGCTGCTCTCTTTGCTCGGAAACATGAAGAGTTTTCGTGCAAAGATAAAGTGAGCAGATACGAGCGATTTTTGCCCGTTTGGATACTCCGTGGGAAGCATTTTTTGAAAGATTTGACCGTACCCTACTTCTGAGGTTGCCTACATATCCTTGGCTATAAAGGAATCAGGTCAGTGTAGTTCGGGAAGTTTCGGTATCTGGGACTACCATGAAGCTGTGATCTCACTGTTGTTGTTGCTGCTTACTGAACCCCTTATTACACCATGACAAAATAAACGAAGCTAGACTAAACTACGATCTACGCATTACAAGAATCCTATCTATATCTTCAAACTTGATCTTGTAATTCCTGTTGCCTTGTTGACTTGTATTTTCTAGATGAAGTCCTTTTTTGCCGACTTGAATTGTGATCTGAGACACTTTCCTTTTTCATCAGGTGGACGCCTGATTGCTGAACTCGAATTATAATCTGAGATGCTTTCCTTTTCTCTAGGTGGATGCCTGATTGCCAAAACTTGAACTGTATTCCCGTGCTCTCCAGGTGGGTGCCTGATTGCTGAACTTGAACTGTATTCCCGTGCTCTCCAGGTGGGCGCCTGACTGCTGAACTTGAACTGTATTCCCGTGCTCTCCAGGTGGGCTCCTGATTGCTGAACTTGAATTGTATTCCCGTGCTCTCCAGGTGAGCGCCTGACTGTTGAACTTGAATTGTATTCCCGTGCTCTCTAGGTGGGCGCCTGACTGCTGAACTTGAATTGTATTCCCGTGCTCTCCAGGTGGGCGCCTGATTGCTGAACTCGAACTGCTTCTCCCTGTTCTCCAAGTGGGTGCCTGATTTCAATAAAATAGACAAAACAAAGAAAATTTTCTGCCCCAGTTTGGTAGCTGGGCACATATGTGAGTGTTAAACTGAATCATGTTACCAAATATTACTAAGATTTTGAAAGCTAGGTCCCATTATCCAGGGGGGTCCTGACAACTCTTAACTAAACGACAATTTTAAATCTAAGTTATATCTTCTTAAGGTGTGACTTTCGCTAAATCTTGTTATCTAAGAGGGTCTTAAGCTACACCCCATTATCCAGGAAGGTCCTGACAACTCTTAATTAAATGACAATTTTAAATCTAAGTTATATCTTCTGAAGGTATTACTTCCGCTACATCTTGTTATCTAATAAAGTATTAAAGCTGCATCCCATTATCCAGGAGGGTTCTGAAAATCAAAAGTCAAGCTTTATCTTAAGAGTGACTATTTTACGGCTAAATTATATTACCCTACACCAGAACTTACGCTAAATTTTGTTATCCAATGGAAAATTTAAAGCTAGGTCCCATTATTCAGGAGGGTCCTAACAACTCTTAATTGAATACTATCTCAAACATGCAAACTTTGAAGCCAACTTATATTCCTTGGGGTTACATTTATGCTAGATTATGCTACTCATGATTGTTTTGAATTTTAAACTAGGTCTCATTTTCTAGGAGGGTCCTGAAAATTTACAGTCAAACCTGTCTGATGTTTGCCTTTCCTTACGGTAGGTTTCTCCGAAACAATCGAAATTTCCTGCCCCTGTTTCAATAAAAGAAAAATCTTGTCAGTTTAAAATGTGTTGGTTAGTTTGTGGCATTCTTGCTGAAAGTGACCTCCCCGCCGTCGTGCTTTGTTTTGACTGACTTCTCCTGAACTGGCCAAGAACCGCTTGACTTCCCGACTGACTTTCAAACCCCATGACATTGGATGACCCGAGTGTTCTATACCCAACTGTTGTGTTACATCTCTGACCCATTTGTTTGAACGTCTGCATTTCCCATGAAATTACTAAATCGTTCCACCGATGGAACTTCCACTGACCTTTTATATCCCATTTCACATCGTACTATCTCCAGCAATGCCTTGACCTCCCTGTGCCTTGTGCAACTTTGGAAGTTGGAAGTAAGCTTTGAAATTCCTTCTTATTTGCTTAAACAGAATTGACATTGGGAACATCTTAGAGAAATAAACCCAAAAGAAATGAAATACAATGACTTTCAGAGCTAAGGATAAGAAAAATCCAAAACTGGAAGACTATTTGAAGGGGAAAAAGAAAATAGACTTATCTGAGTGGAGCAGCTGACACCAATGATCATGACATGCATTTTGGATTAGTCTACCCAGTCTGTCCAACTAACCAACTTTCGGTTGCCAAACTTTGTTGCCCTGGAGTTTCTATAACCTGACTTCTTCGCCAAACCTTGACCTTGTTCGGCCTGCGGTGCCCTGAAGGGTTTTCACCAACAAGCCTCTCTCCTTTGTTCATCTCTCAACTTACTTTCGCCTTATGGTGCCCGTGAGGGTTTTCACCAATAAGACTCTCTCATTTTTGATTTCTCTCATCCTCCGTCGCCTTATGGTGCCCATGAGAGTTTTCACCAATGAGACTCTCTCATTTTCAACATTTTCCTTGTTTGGACCGGAGTGTTGCCCCTGATATGATTCACCTTTACTTGCTTGACCTGACATCTCTCGAAGACTGATCGGAAGGTCTTTCATTGGACCGTAATGTGGGATTTTGGATAGGGTTAGAAAGAAAGGATATCAAAAGGCTCAAAATAATTCAAATGGGTTCAAGATTACAACTTTCGGAATCAGATTTCCTACAACAACCACAACTTCTGCCCCAATTTCTTTGTTTGGGGACTTTTGGATTTTTGTTTTGATATGACCAAACCGTGAGGCTGCCTACATATCCTTAAAAGGAATCAGGTCGAACGTAGTTCATGACATAGAAATTGCTTTGTTGTTGTGATTCTCTCCTTCCTCTTTCTTTCTCTTTGTGTTGTTTTGTTGTTCTTTTTTTTTACTTTTACTCTCTTCTTTTTTTTTCTTCTCCTTTTTTTTCTTTTTCATTTTCATTCATTTTTTTTCTTTTACTTTTCTTTTGTTCTCGCATTTCCGAGTTTCGCCACTGATTCCAAAAGAGGGGAATGAAAGGAAATAAATAAGGCTCAAAAGGGGTAACAAATGATAAAGTGTTTAGATAGCAGAACAAAATGCATTCGTCATTCCAATCTTCCAAACATTCCAAGTACAAACAAATACAATTTAAACAAAGAAATCATACATAATATCTCTTGACCGCATCAGAATTGATAGCCATTTCTACATGTTTGCCTTCTATGTCTGTTAAATACAAAGCACCATTGGACAACACTCTCGTCACGATGAACGGCCCCTGCCAATTTGGGGCGAACTTGCCTTTTGCTTCAGCCTTATGAGGAAGGATACACTTCAATATTAACTGGCCCACTTCAAACTTACGTGGACGCACCTTCTTGTTATATGCTCTTGCCATTCTCTGTTGATACAACTGGCTATGACAAACTACTGCCAATATTTTCTCATCAATTAAACTCAACTGTTCCAAACGAGTTTTGACCCACTCATCGTCATCAATTTCGGCCTCAGCGATAATCCGAAGGGACGAGATTTCAACTTCCGCAGGTATCACCACCTCAGTGCCATATACCAACAAATAAGGAGTTGCCCCTACTGAAGTACGAACAGTAGTGCGATGACCCAACAATGCATAAGGCAGCTTTTCATGCCAATGTCTAGAACCCTCCACTATTTTCCGAAGTATCTTCTTTATATTCTTATTGGCTGCCTCGACTGCTCCATTCACCTTGGGGTGATATGGGGTGGAATTGCGATGCGTAATCTTAAACTGTTGGTATACCTCTTTCATCAAATGACAGTTAAGATTAGCACCATTATCTGTGATGATTACCTTCGGGATCCTGAACCGGCAAATGATATTTGAGTGCACAAAATCGACCACTGCTTTCTTGGTCACGGACTTGAAAGTTTTAGCTTCAACCCACTTGGTAAAATAATCAATGGCCACCAGAATGAACCTGTGCCCATTGGACACTGCTAGCTCGATTGGTCCAATGACATCCATGCCCCATGCAACAAAAGGCCAATGTGCAGACATTGTGTGCATTCAGATGGTGGAGAATGAATCAAATCTCCGTGCACTTGGCACTGATGACACTTGCGCACGAAATTGATATAATTTTGCTCCATAGTGAGCCAATAATAACCTGCTCGGAGGATCTTCTTTACCAACACGTACCCACTCATATGCGGTCCACAGACTCCAGAATGTACTTCGGTCATGATGGCTATGGCCTGTCTAGCATCTATGCATCTCAACAATCCAAGATCCGGAGTCCTTTTGTACAAAACCCCTCGGCTGAAGAAAAATCCGCTCGCCAACCGCTGAATTGTTCTCTTTTGATCGCCTGTGGCTTGTACCGGATACACCCCCATCCTGATATATTCCTTGATATCATGAAACCAAGGCTCTCCATCAAGTTCTTCTTCTACCACATTATAGTAAGCATGCCAATCATGGACCTGAATATGCAACGGGTCAACATAAGCCTTATCCGGATGATGTAGCATTGACGCCAAGGTAGCCAAAGCATCAGCAACTTCGTTATAGATCCTTGGAATATGCCTGAACTCTACTGATTGAAACCGTTGACAAATATCATGCAAACATTGTCGGTACGGTATTAGTTTCAAATCTCGTGTTTCCCATTCCCCTTGAATCTGGTGCACCAGAAGGTCCGAGTCCCCCAAGACCAAAACTTCCTGGACACCCATGTCTGCAGCTAACCTCAAGCCTAAAATGCATGCCTCGTATTCAGCCATGTTGTTAGTACAATAGAAATGAAGCTGAGCCGTAACAGGGTAGTGATGTCCTGTTTCAGAAATTAATACAGCTCCTATCCCAATGCCTTTTATGTTAGCAGCTCCATCAAAGAAAAGTTTCCAACCTGGCTCTCCAACTTGTTCCAACTCATAAATGTGCATTACCTCTTCATCAGGGAGGTAAGTCTTCAAGGGCTCATATTCTTCATCCACTGGGTTCTCAGCCAATGCCTGGGTTTTCATCACAGTCCGGGTTACATAGATGATGTCAAATTCTGTAAGCAAAATCTTCCACTTTGCGAGCCTCCCTGTGGGCATAGGCTTCTGAAAGATATGCTTTAATGGATCCAAACGAGAGATGAGGTAAGTAGTGTAAGATGACAAATAGTGCTTCAACTTTTGTGCTACCCAAGTTAGGGCGCAACATGTCCTCTCAAGGTGAGTGTACTTAACCTCGTAAGATGTGAACTTCTTGCTGAGATAATAGATGGCCTGCTCCTTCCTGCTGGTGATGTCATGTTGACCCAACACACAACCAAACGAGTTGTCCAAAACCGTCAAATACAGAATCAAAGGTCTCCCTGGTTCTGGTGGGACCAACATAGGTGGGTTTGACAAGTACCCCTTTATCTTATCAAATGCTTATTGACACTCATCTGTCTACCTAACCGCATCATCCTTCTTCAACAGCTTGAAGATAGGCTCACAAGTCGTCGTAAGCTGAGCAATAAACATGCTGATGTAATTCAACCTCCCCAACAGACTCATCACCTCAGTCTTGTTCCTTAGGGGTGGAAACTCTTGGATAGCTTTGATCTTTGACGGGTCCCATTCAATACCTCGATAGCTGACTATGAATTCCAACAATTTTCCAGATGGCACACCAAATGCGCATTTTGTAGGATTGAGCTTAAGATTGTACCTGTGAAGCCTTTGGAAGAATTTTCTCAAATCTCTGACATGATCAGACTGCTTTCTAGACTTTATGATTACATCATCCACATAAACCTCGATCTTCTTGTGTATCATGTCATGGAATATGGTTGTCATTTCCCTCATGTAAGTTGCCCCAGCATTTTTCAAACCGAAAGGCATGAGCCTGTAGCAGTATGTTCCCCGTGGTGTGATGAATGACATCTTCTCCGCATCTTCCTCATCCATTAAGATCTGATGATACCTGCATAACAGTCCACAAAAGACCCAAGCTCATGTTTGGTGCAATTGTCAATCAGAATGTGGATATTTGGCATTGGGAAGTTGTCCGTGGGACTTGCCTTATTGAGATCACGATAATCAACACACACCCTGGTCTTGCCATCCTTCTTTGGCACAGGTACTACGTTGGCTAACCAAGTGGGATACCGAGTGACCCGAATGACCTTTGCCTCAAACTGCTTTGTGACCTCTTCTTTAATTTTTACACTCATGTCTGTTTTAAACTTCCTCAGCTTCTGCTTGACAAGAGGGAATGCCGGGTCAGTGGCCAATTTGTGAACCACCAAGTCAGTGCTTAAACCCGACATGTCGTCATATGACCATGCAAAAACGTCTTTATACTCAAGTAACGCTTTAATTATCTCCTCCCTGAGTTGAGGTTCAAGATGGACACTTATCTTAGTTTCTCTGATATTATTTGGGTCCCCTAAATTGATTTCTTCTGTATCACTCAGGTTAGGCTTGGGTTTCTCTTCAAAATGACTTAGTTTTTTTCTAATTTCTTCAAAGGCGTCATCCTCGTCGTATTCCGATTCATCATCACACTCTATTTCTTGAATTACTAATTCAGAAATAGATTGGCTTTTAAGACTGGGCCGAAGATTCCTCATGCATGTCATGTTATTGAAACCAGCATAAAAAGAACTGTACAAGGAAGAAAAGAAAACAAAAATAAAACTGTCAGGAATGAGGAAAAAAAGAAATTGTATTTCATTGAAATTAAAAGATAACAAGGTTTATACATCCAAACGGACAGAACATAGAATCTGAATTACAACCCTGGAATAATCTAGATAAACTGAAAGAAAATCAAAGCAAACTACCAAAACTCTTTCCTGGTGGGGAGAGGAGTAGCTTACCAATTGTTAATCTTTGCACTGGGCCCACAAATTACACATCCGCCCTGCTAGAACCCTCTCCAGCTTCCACCATGTTCACATCATCGAATAACTTCTCGAACCTTTCAATCAAATCTTTATCAGGACTAACCACAGAACTGGGAACTGTTGTTACTGGGCGTTTCCTTGTGCCAGGCCTAACAAATGATCTGGAGAGCCATAGGATAGGCTTTGGAGGACCCAGGCCCTCTATTTCAACTTTCTGGCTCTTTTCACGTCCACAGCTGTGGGCTTGAACCCCAAACCAAATATATCCAAGTTTTTGGGGAGAGACACCGTCTGTACGATACATTGCAGGGATGCACCCAAATCCTTGCCCTGTACAAAACCATTTTTCAACATTTCAATGGCTATCGTGACTGATGCAGCAACTACCCTCGGAGTTGGAACGCACTTCCCTTCTGGAATTTTCTCTACCGAAACCGTGTCAAAAACCTGATAAACCCATGGCCCCTTGTCGTCTTCAAACTCTATGAATGGAACAATGGCATCACTGAGAACACACAAATTGTCTTCGCCGTGCACAACAATTTCCTATCTATCCTATTCAAATTTGACCATTTGATGCAGAGTAGACGGGACCTCTTTGGCAGCATGAATCCAGGGTCGACTTAACAGCAGATTGTAAGAAATAGTCACATCGAGCACCTGGAACTCCATGGTAAATTCAACTGGCCCTATTGTAAGCTCAAGCATTATGTCCCCGACTGAATCTTTCCCTCCATCGTCGAATCCCCGAACGCAGATACTATTTTTGTGAATTCTTTCGTCATCCACCTTTAAATTGTTCAGAGTGGAGAGAGGGAAAATGTTCACACTAGAACCATTGTCAACCAGTACCCAAGTAACCACAGAATATTCGCATTTCACCGGAAGATAAAGGGCTCTATTGTGCTCAGTACCCTCCACAGGCAACTCATCATCAGAAAAAGTGACTTTGTTTACCTCAAATATCTTGTTAGCTATCTTTTCCAAATAGTTTACTGATATTTTGTCAGGAACATGGGCCTCATTCAGGATCTTCATCAAAGCCCAACGGTGCTTGTCTGAATGGATCAATAATGACAATTGTGAAATTTGAGTCGGTGTCTTCCTCAACTGCTCTGCTTCTTCCTCGGTCACAGCTTTCTTCACTAGCACTAGGTTATCTTTGGAGATCTTAACTTTTCTCAACTCTTCAGGGGAAAAGCATCTCCCCGATCGTGTCAAACCATGGGTCTCACAAACTTCTTCTTTAACCTCTTTCCCCTTGTAAGTCACTGTCACTCGTTCATAATTCCATGGGACCGCCTTGCTGTTGGTTATCGGTAATTGAGTTACATGTTTGATAATGACAGGATATGTGCGAGCACCCTCCACAATTACAACAGGTTTGTCATCCACTCCTGGCACAACCACTTTTACTCTTTCTTGTTTTACTGCCACATCACTTGGGGTCCCCTTCTTAACTATTGCAGATGGTTCACTATTTTTTCCGCTCAACCTGATCACTGATTTCTCACTTGTTGGCTTTTCAACCGGCCTGACTTCAGTGGACCGAATCATCATGATGGTCTGTGAAAGCTTCTTAGGCTCCCCTCCCCTATGCACTATCTTGATTATATTTGTCTCATGATAGGCCAGCAACGGATTCAGGTTGATATTGGGCGCCTCCGGAGCTTGGACCTCAATCCGATTAGTATCCATGAGCTCTTGAATAGCTATTTTCAATTGTTAACATTTCTCTGTGTTGTGCCCCGGAGCACCAGAACAATATTCGCAACTTACAGAATGATCAAGATTCCTCGGGGGAGGATTTGGCAATTTTGGCTCGATCGAACTCAGCATACCCAATTGTCTCAACTTGTGGAACAAATTGGTATAGGATTCTCCCAATGGAGTGAAGGTTTTCTTCTTCTACAACATCTCATTTCTAAATGCCTGATTGGGTCGAAAACTTGATCCAGGGGGGTTTCGGTAAGCTCTTGGGGGTGGATAGGTGCTTTGTAGAGCTGGGTAGGTATTCTGTGGGGTTAGCGCGCGCCATTGCGCGTAGCTAGGAGGTTGAGTGTATGTTTGGGAATGGTGGACAGAAAAATGGGGGTCTGGTGGTAGGTAATAATGTTGTGGTGGGTTATATGGAGTGTGGGGGTAGGTTTGGTGGTGTGGTCGAGCCTGGGTGGTTGCCTTAATAGCCGAATAACTCATGATTTTGTTTGTCTTGAGCCCTTCTTCTACCATACCGCCCATCTTTACCACTTCATTAAAGGACTTACCTATAGCTGATACCAGATGACCGTAATACGTAGGTTCTAAAGCCTGCAGAAAATAATCTACCATTTCACTTTCTTTCATTGGAGGGTCAACCCTTGCTGCCTGTTCTCTCCACCTAAAACCATACTCCCTGAAACTCTCATTGTGCTTTTTCTCAAGTTTCATCAAAGACAGAAGATCCGGAATAATCTTGAGATTGTACTGGAAGTGGCAAGCAAATGCCTGGGCTAGATCATCTTGTGTGTACCATCTTCCGTGATCCTGCTAAGTGTACCACTCCAAGTGCCGAACCACTCAAACTTTGACTGAAATATGCTATTAGCAACTCATATTTCCCACCAGCTCCCCTCATTTTGCTACAGAAACCTCTCAAATGCGCTATTGGATCACTGTGTCCATCATACAAATCAAACTTGGGCATCTTAAACCATGCCGACAATTGCACATCTGGAAATAGACATAGATCTTTGTGAGCCACACTTACTTGACCTCCCAACCCCTGCATGTCTCTGAATGACTGTTCCAGGCTTTTGACTTTCCTGAACATCTCCTCATGTTTAGGATTTTTAGATGGTTTTTCGGTTTCCGTAGGGAGGTGGGGGTGCCACAAAAACAGGAGTGACTGGTGGAGGAGGGTACGAGATTTGTTTGGGTGGTGGAGCTTGTGATGTATGGGAAGTGGTGTCGTGGAATTATTGGTAGAGGGGAAAGGCCGGAGATGAGTTCCCAATGGGAGGTTCCTGGGGCTGAGCCAATGGCGGGATAAAAGCAGGGTTGGCGGGGTAAACTGGTGGTGGGTGCCCTTTTGCCCATGCTTGGTACATTTTAGCCATCTGCTGTTTCAGCTTATACAACTCATCTTTCAGATTAACCTCCGATTTTTCCACCTCTTTTGACGGATCGACAATACTTGCCTTAAGTTCCTGGTTGGCCATGTTCGGCTTGTTTTTGGACCGGGTGTTGTAGGAGTGAGTTGCCAGAATGCCAATCAAACTAACCATCTGCCTGAACTATAATTTCATCAATAACAAACTTGTTAGCGATTAGGGCTTTAACAGATAAGCAACCGTACATTTGAGGAGTGAATGCACCTAAGCAGTTAACCGTTTCTATTATACATTTGATCGGCTGCTTGCGTCATCCCGGCTTTTCCTTATTTTCATTTGCAACTTCTCTTCTCTCTCTCTCTCTCTCTCTCTCTCTCTCTTTTTCCTTTTCCTTTTCATTCTTGTCTTTCCTTACTTGGTCTCTCTTTGTTTTTATCCTCTCATTTCTCTCTCTTGTTTTGCTGTTGTTTCCTCCCCATGGTTTCTTATTTTTTTCTCTTTTCTTTTCTTATTTTTCTCTTATTTTTCCTCTCTCTTTGTTTTCTTCTCTTCTTTTTCTTTTGGCTATGGTCGAATCCTATGGAGATTGCCTACGTATCATGACCCCATATGAATCAGACCAAGCGTAGTTCTTTGGAGATAAGTGCATAAAATAAATAACAAAACATTTTGGGATTTTCAATTTTTTTCCATAAAATAAAACAGTTTTGATTACAACCACTCATTCTACCAAAGCATAAAATTAACAGACTCGAAAAGGGAAATTAACAAACTCTGACTCAAAACAAGACCAACAGACTCTGACAGAAAGGTGAAAACAATAGACTCGAAAACCAACTAACAGACTCCAATAAAATACAGACTCGCAAACAGACTAACAGACTCCAATGAAAATCATGAATACATTAATACCTCAAATGCTCCTGGGGCCTGCAGGACATCATTCGGTCTCGCCACGGGCCTATATGCAAGATTCCTTTGAAGCCTCTCCAAGTCACTCATTATCTGCCGGACAAATGTCATCACTGCCGCAAAGAAGGTGGTACGAGTCATATCCTCACATGCTTGACATTTCACAACAATGTAGTCGGCAATGGTTTTGATCCTCTCTCGGATTCTACCCTTTTCTTGAAGCAGACACCCGGCCTGTTGATTCCGTTCTTCTAACACCAAAGTGTCATGGAGATGTTGATGTTGCAATTGTCGCATTTCTTCCTCCATCTGAGCAATCAAATCATAACATTGTTCCCTATCAGCTTTAAAGTCCTTATCCTGCTTGGCTGCCTCATTCTCGAGGGTAGTCATTTTTCTCTTCAGGATGGTGATCATCCATTCATACTTTCTTTTCATTTGTCGCACAAACTGTGCCCGCCCTTTTGCATTTTCCGCCAATTGAGCCCGGACTTTCGCCAGACTGGCCTCAGACTTTTCTAGGTCATCCTGACACTCGAGGGCTTTCTTTTTCAGACTGCTTATGAGCCTTTCATCCGCTCGGCTTCTTTCCGGGTTTCTAGCAGTTATTTTCAACTTCCGGATTTGAGCTTTGAGGGCTTCATTTTCTTGAGTTAACTTTTTCTTCTCGTCTTCATCTGCGGTGGCTTGCAAACCATTTTCAAACTGAAGGTCCATGACTTGCCTTTCCAACTTCCTTATGGTAGCCCTATACTCGTTTTCTTTGGTCAACCAGTCCCATTGCACCTGTGCTCCGTCGGTGAACTGTTGGACACGGGATCTCTTCGCGGGCTTTTCAAACTCATGATGAACTCGGGATCTTTTACCATACCAACCAGTGTAACTAGGCTCCACTTAGCCTCTGGATAGATCTCGTACTTGAGTTCTAGGCTCTAGGAATCTGCACTGATGCCAAATCCGATGCACTTTTTCTTCTGGAAAAGCAGCTTTTGGTTCCAACTCAATAACCTGCCGACTCAAATCCTCATCGTGTGGGATGGTTTGGTATCGGCCTAACTGACGTAGAACTTGGTGCGGAGCATAAGTCTGGATACTCCGAAGATCCATTAACAACAGAAAATATACCTCAGCCGACATGTAAATTACTTCACTGACCAAGAGCCACCCGAATGTCCATTCGATCTTATTTGCAGTAAAAGATCTCAAATGAGCATGCCATGCTTCTGTACCATCCGGGAACTCATAACCCTCTACCCGTTTTTCATGTTTTTCAATACACTCGAGGCCAGTCATACCACAATTCAAATATCCAGGATGGTGGCAAAGGTGTTCCTCCATCCATAATTGTAACAGCATATTGCACCCTTCAAAGAAATTTCCCCCTTCTCGACAATGGGTCAGAGCTCAGTAAATTTCTGCCAAAATCATCGACACTATGGTCTTATTTGCCTTTTTCATCATAAAGTAGGCTATCCCCACGAGTCCCAATTCTATGTTCCCGTCTTTTCTGGGGCAAATCAAAGTACCCAGGAATACTATTATGAAAGCTAATCCTCTCCTAGATTCCCACTTGTCTTGGTTTCCCGCGTGAGTAAGATCGATATCTGGCGTCTCGAAGCCACGGGAATTCCCGTAATGTCGGTACAAAAAGTAGAAGGTACAGAATCCTTTGGCCAAATTTTTGTCTCGGATGTCCCGACTGATGCTTAACAAGTCCAAAAATTTGTGAGGGGTTACTGTTCTCGGTGCTACCGGGTATTGATTTCTAAGATTCCCCTCGAAACCGGCATAGCCTGCTATCTTTTCTAGTGTAGGAGTTAACTCGAAATCAGCAAAGTGGAATACATTATGTACTGGGTCCCAAAATGGTATCAAGGCCTCAATTATGTCCTTTCTCGGCTTAACCTTCAAGAGCCCGACAAGACCACCCAGTGCTTTTATCATAATTTTTCTGCTATCTTCTCCCAAATCATGCCACCACATATGTAGCTCCAAAGGGATCTCTTCACGGACTGAGAAAAGTTCATTTTGAGTTGTGGTCATCCTGCATATTTATTAGGGTGATTTTCATTAAAAGAAAATTATGACTCATTTTGACTCAAGACAAATGACCATTTATTTTTCAAAATTTCACAAAAATATCCGGCTTTGCCAATACGGCCTTTCAGCACTTCGAAAACGAAGATTTTAAAGCTGTGTCGGCTAACCAGCCAAAACCTTTAAAAATGACTAAAGGTGGCTGTTCTTGCAAAAACAGCCTTCCGGCACCCTTTTGAGGGACATTCTACTATTTTTGACAAGAATGACATCACCTTACTTTTTTGCAATAAACATAAAATTGTTCTTTTTGGGCTATTTTTGCAAAAGAAAGTTGGACCCGATGGGGGTTGCCTACGTATCTCACATCCGGTGAGAATCAAACTGGCGTAGTTCGGGCAAATAAAATAAAACCAACTATTTTTCAAAACAAAACCTTTTCTTCTCTTTTTTTTTTCATTTTTCTCAAAAAATTCGGCAGAGTTTCAGTACCATTTGGACATTGGATTTTCCAAAACAGGTGATTTAACTCACTTTACCCTCACATTGCTATTTTTTTCCCACTTTCTCCCATTATTCAAAAGCCGGTCAGCATGCAAATCCAAATCAAATAAATGCACAAGTAGCAAGTAAGATGCATCAGGATGGTCTTTTCATTTTTGGTACACTTGTCCTAGACAGACCCAACCCCTGTGTTGAGTCTCCAAAGTCAAATACATGTGATGCAAGCAAACGTTCCTACTAGGGATGTGTCATGAGGTCTTGTTATACTAGATTTAAAACCTGGGTTTATTATTCTAGACCTGGCTTACCCGAGCGGACAACTCGAGCCGGGAGGGGCAGCGTACCAGGAATACAGAAGTTTCACCGGCTTTGCAACTTGGCCGAACCTCGTTCTAAATTTGGGATATGACTCTAACAGAAGAGAAGACACACGAAGTTCACACTTCTCCATGATTTAGAAGACTCAGAGAGAGGAAGGGTTTCATAGCAGTTTATATACAATTCACAGAATATCAAAGCGGTAAAAGCAACAATTAGCCCATTAAGCCCAAACATGTAGCAAAATCAGATAATGGATAAAGCCAACTATAACAATTCATCTAAGCTCGAATTCTTGAACCCTGAACCAGAGATTCTGGGTTCGATCCTCAGTAGAGTCGCTAGAGCTGTCACACCTCCTTTTTACCTACACCCGAAGGGTATAAGGGAGTTTTTCCAATTTAAATGACAATCGAAACGGGATTATTTATTAGATTCAGAGTCGCCACTTGGGATAATTTTATGGTGTCCCAAGTCAGAGGTTTAAATCCCGAATCGAGGAAATATTGACTCTGTAATACAGTTCGCGAACCAGAAATCCAGGTAAGGAATTCTGTTAACCTGGGAGAAGGTGTTAGGCATTCCCGAATTCCGTAGTTCTAACACAGTCGCTTAACTGTTATAATCGACTCAATTACCTGAATTAAAATACTTTTGAACCTATGTGCATTTTTACCTTTAACCGTTTTCAATTCATTTTTAGGAAAATTTCAATGTTATACAAAACACGTCTTTGGATCACGCCACATGAAATGCACCCGCGATCCGAGACATATTTTATTTAACGTTGTTAGAATTTGAATATGGGTCACATGAAATGCACACCCGAGTTTAAGAAAGTTAAGTATTAAAATAACATGCCAATAACAACTATGCATTTTTAACTTTGCGAGGGCCATGGAAAATTCGCTAAATGGTGTGCCTCGAATTCTAAGGATTAAAATACTAATTAAGTGAGGGCCATGAATTATAAGATTTTATTCGGCATGTCGTACCTCAAATTATTCTAACCAAGAGGTTTTAAAAAATAAATTATGAGGGCAATAAACTATTATGTATTAAAAGATATGGCTCTCCTCAATTAATAAAGGGTTTGGCTATTTGATTAATGGGCATAAGAAATTCTCAGATCATTTTTTAAGAAATCAAATCTGACCGATTTGTAACAATGGGGAATTTAGGCCAGTCAGTAGAATGGGTTTGGGCCCAACAACGGCATCATCAAGAAAACACACATGTAGCGAGGATTGCCATTTTCTGTTTCCAAATGATTTCAAGGCTTTGGGCCCAAGTTGAGCCCAAGTCTAACAAATGAGGGGGTATTAACGTTTGACCCTGGATCGAGTCCCTGTGAGCCCAAATTATCCAATAATAGGAATTAGGCCCCACGTGGTCATTATGAAATCAAACCCCAAATAAAATTACTGATCTTCAGTGTTAGGAATAAATAGACCATTAATCACTTGAAATAACGAAATACCTAAGACTCAAAAACCATTCAATCGAGTTTTACAAGCTGTAATTACAAATCCTTATCCACAAGCAATTTACTCATTAATCTGCATACTAAAATGATTTTCAGATTCAGCATATGTGCATAGACATATTCTTCTCTGCACCCCATCCCCCTTACTCTAAATCCTCATTACGAATAACCTGAGATTAACAATTACCTTGCAAAGCATTAAGAGATCCAACATGAACTACTTTATGCTAACAAGCTCA
The DNA here is from genome assembly GCF_000715075.1 of Nicotiana tabacum. NCBI lineage: Eukaryota > Viridiplantae > Streptophyta > Magnoliopsida > Solanales > Solanaceae > Nicotiana > Nicotiana tabacum. Next base: position 168,145,287 of record NC_134085.1, on the reverse strand, counting down.
AACAGAAGCTGGACAGTTATCATAACAAGAACTCCAACTCTGACATTTAACTAATGAGTGTTTGCTAAAAATAACTTCATATCAAATACCAACCAACTCAGTTCTCATACAGTACGTGAAATGAGCTTGGAATCATTTTATCTAATAGAAATGGAATTAAACTAAAGATTCAAAACATGGAGGTCATGCTTGGCATTCTGAATTTTATTTCACACTTCGAATCAGAACTTTACATGAAGTGGGATTCAGAGAAGTGTACCTGGAAAGCAAAACATGCAGCTAGCCCGGATTCAACCAACCAAAATAGTGAGATCAGCTCAAGAATTCAATGGAACAGTAAACCCATAACAAAGCTTGAACCAGAATTTTTCAAAACATGACTTCAATCCATTTCAACCCCAAGGTGAGAGACTATCATTTTCAGAAGTTGTATTCACCAAATGAAATCAGAAGACTCCAAAAATGAGTAGAGTGTTAGCAATTTTCTAAACAAATATTCTGAGGAATTCAGAATTTTTTTTTACAAGGGACTCAGCCGTTTCAGTTTCTTTTTTTCAGACTTTTTAATCTTTCCCCTCTGCCTTGAATGCCAAGTTAGAGAGCCTTTATAGGCAAGGCATTTAGGGCAGCTAGATGAGGATCAGATTTACACCTAGACCCTTTTGCAATTTTCATTTTAGCTCAAATACCCCTAATCAACTATCAGAATTTCAAACATTGCCCCCCATCCCATTTCCTGGAAGCTTCCTAAGGTTGTTACATAAGATTCCCCTACCTATACTACCCACATTACCCCTAGACCCCTGTTAATTAACCAGATAGACCAAACGGGTATGGGTCAAGTTGACCCAGGGTTGAATTAACTCAAAACCCAACCCATACCATGAGCCCGAACCTAAAGGCATGAAACCCCAGGCCCAAATACAATCAGAATCAACTAGATTCTGAGTCTACCAAGAGCAGAAAGTAAACACTTGTTTGAAAATTAAAGTTTAACTACACGACTGATTAATTACATAAACAAGCAAAGAGTGAATTGGGTTATTAAATTGAGATGACTTAATTAACTTATGAGACTAAAGCAAAATCAAAGGTTCAATCATGTTATTAACAAAATCAGAGAATAGACCTTTAAACCTCAACCAAAAAACTAAACGAAAAAATGAACAGAAAAATTAAACTAGGGGAAAGACCTAAGCTCAGAAACTTGCTCGAATTTTAGTCTACTTCAAGAAAGATGAGAAGAAAAGAAAAAGAGTAGGATGTGAATCAAAAGTGGACAGAATAAAGGGACAGGGAAAGCTTACCGACTAGACTCGACCACAACGCTGGACTCCTTGATTTAACACAATCAGTGTTAGTCGCTTGTTCTTTGTTAAGAACAAACGATCAACACTGCTTATGCCAAATTAGACTCAAAAATCTTGAAAAGTCGAATGCCTGTGGTCATTCAATCACAAAATCAAAGGAAGAGCGATTTGGCTTTTAGGGTTTCGAACTTTGATTCGAGATTCGAAGGGATTGAGAGGGATTCGAGGGATATGGGTTAGGGATTTGGAAAGAGGTCATGGGGATTTTAGGGTGTTAGTTTGGGGGCAGTTTGGGGTGGTGCCGCCACCGGAGAACATCATGGCGACGCTAGGGTTTCTAAAATTTGAGGCTTTCTGGTGGGATTTGAGAGGAGTGGAGTATGGATTTGGGATGAGGAGGTGGAGGAGAAGCAGTGGTGTAAAAGTGGGGGTGATTGGCTGCCGGCTGCCGCTGTGGGCGATTTCCGGCGTGCGGCGGATGGTGGTTTAAGGTGGCATTTGGTTGGGGTCTCTGAAGGTATGAGAGATGATGATATGGGAGGGGGTCTTAGGGGGGGTCTTGTTCGGACATATATATATGGGTAGGGTGAGGAGTTCCGGTTCATTGGATGAAAGGAGATCAACGGTTCAGATCTGTTAACCCCAAACGACGTCGTTTGGTTTTAAAAAGGGTGGACCGGACCGGGTTGGGGTGAAACTAGGCTGGCTTTTGGACAAGTTTAAGGGAGGGGATTTGGTTTGGGCTTGGGAAATTTGGAGACTTGGCCCAAAAATCTGGTTCTTTCAATTCTTTGCCCCTTTTCTTTTTAATTTTCTTTATTCCAATTTCTTTTTTTTTCTTCTCAAAATTGAAAGTAAAATCCTAAATTAAACCATAAAACCAAATTAATCCTACCCTATTGAATTAATCACCTCTAACTAATAATTACCAAAGCTAATTAAAAAAAGACCAATTTAAAGGAAAAACTACCCAAATTCAAAATTTAAAATTAAAAGTGCAAAATAAACTATTTTTTGTGATTTTCTGATTCTTATAAAATAACTAATTTGCTACTTAATTCAAAAATGCAAAGTTAAATCCTAAATGCAAATGCACATATTTCTGTACTTTTCATTAATTAAATAAAATAAACATGCGCAGACAAATGCAAGTAATTGATAAAAAATGCCACAAGAATCCACAGAATTGCAAACAATAAAAACAAAAGGTTTTGTTTTGAAATTGTGGGAGTAATTCATATAGGGCAAAAATCACGTGCTCACAGAAAGGATGAAAGAGTTGTCGGGTAAAGATATGATGACCAATTTTGATCGAATGAGATGGTTTGAGAGATTTTAGGTCGCACCTTGGTTTTTGAGTTGCCTATATATCCCTGGTTTTAGAGGAATTAGGTTATGTGTAGTTATGGATTCATCAACGGAATATACTGATGAAGTCATCGCAAGAACGGATACAAATTTCGGGATAAGTGAAAGAATTATTTACGGGAGCGGTCAAGTTTGAGATAGTCGAAGAAACTGGAGCGAGATCACTCCTGCTAGGATAGCAGTTGCTTGCCAGGTCACCTGCAAATAAAGATACTACAAGCATATATTGTGCGAAAATTTAAACATGATGCAGGTTCCCTTTGGACTATGAAAGTTGTCTTCGGACGGTTGAGGATGATGTCCTTAGACCATGACGTCCTGGCCATGAGTTGTTCAGTGAGAGATTTGTAGGCCATGAAACAATGTTCTCGGTCCATGCAGATGGTGCCTCCGAACCATGACGCCTTTAAATAATGATATGCAAATTGAGGGAGATCCTCAAGCCATGACATGGTGTCTTCCGGCTATGAGGATGATGACTTTAGATTATGATGCCTTTGGATAGGTTGGCGATATTTCAGCCCATGAGATACAATAATATGATGTCAACAAGACAAGGCTTAGTCTTGTGAAGTGGAGGGAAGAGCTTATCCCGAAAGAAGAGCAAAGCAAATAATGCTGGAGAGACAGTGCTTAGCCTCGGTGAAAAGAATGTAAATTGGAGGCAGAGCTTAGCCTCATGCAGGTATGCAGGATAGGGATTAGTCCCATACAAATGAAGGCAGAGATTAGCCTTATGAAAATGTGAAGTTAGAGTTTAACCTCAGGTGAGATGAAGGCATAGATTAGCCTTATGCAAGGGAAGGTAGAGATTAACCTTATGCAAATGTGGAGGTAGAGTTTAACCTCATGAAGGATGCGGGACAGGGCTTAGTCTCATGCAAATGAAGGCAGATATTAGCCTTATGAAAGGGAAGGCAGATATTAGCCTTATGCAAATATGGAGGTAGAGCTTAACCTCAGGCGAGATGAAGGCAGAGATTAGCCTTATGCAGAGAGAAGGCAGCGTTTCGCCTTATGCAAAATGGAGGCAAGGCTTAGCCTCATGCAGGATGCAGGACAGGGCTTAGTCCCATGCAAATGAAAGCAGAGATTAGCCTTATGCAAGTGAAGGAAGAGATTAGCCTTATGCAAGGGAAGGCAGAGATTAGCCTTATGCAAATGTGAAGGTAGAGCTTAACCTCAGGCGAGATGAAGACAGAGATTAGCCTTATGCAAGGGAAGGCAGAGATTAGCCTTATGCAAATGTGGAGGTGAAGCTTAACCTCATGCAGGATACAGGACAATGCTTAGTCCCATTCAAATGAAGGCATAGATTAGACTTATGCAAGGGAAGGCAGAGATTAGACTTATGCAAATATTGAGGTAGAGCTTAACCTCATGCAGGATGCGGGACAGGGCTTAATCCCATGCAAATAAAGGCTGATATTAGCCTTATGCAAATATGGAGGCAGGGCTTAGCCTCATGCAAAGAAGGGAAGCGTTTAGCTTTATGCAAAAATAGAATAAATAGCATATAGTAGCAGAATTTCTTGGCTGGTAGCAGATTTCAGTAGCGCAATTGTTACGAAGAATGTGACTTCAAGGCATGTATATTCTCATTCCTGCATCCAAAGAAAAATCGTGAGTTCTATAGATGGGGGAGGTTGATTTGTGTCCCCGCTGGCTTTGCTTGTCTTGACTTGCTTGGCCTGAAGATCCTATTCAAATCATCCGGGGTAGAGTTTACTAAACAGAGTTATTTTACAAGCAAGCATGCATAGTTTTTCAAAGACATCATTAAAGATATTTTAAGAAATTTAGATGAACCAACGGCCGTGACAAGATCTAAGACATTGCAACCTCCCATGCTATGGAATTTTGAGGGTCCTCCTCAAAATTCTGCCCCAGTTAGATGGATTTGCATCTCTGGTTGTTGTACATGCTGCGATCGGCTGAACTTGCTTCGAAATTTTGAGGGTCCTCCTCAAAATTCTGCCCCCGTTTCTGATTATGGGAGGAAAATAGATTTTTATTGAATTATGACCGAACCCACAGGGCTTCCTACGTATCTTCTCTTAAACGGGAATCAAGTCGAGCGTAGTTCAATTTACATCATATGAGGAAAGCATAAAGAGTTACACATAGTATCGCTTGATTGCATCTGATTTGATCAGTTTTGGCCAGAATTCTTCGTCTATTTCTGCAAGTATAAGAGCTCCTCCTGTCAGTACTCTATGAACCATGTAAGGACCTTGTCAGTTGGGAGAGAATTTCCCTTTGGCTTCATCTTGATGTGGAAAGATCTTCTTCAACACCAGCTGTCCAGGTATGAACTGTCTTGGCTTGACCCTTTTGTTGAAAGCTCTGGACATTCTATTCTGATAGAGTTGCCCGTGACATACTGTATTCATCCTTTTTCCGTCTATGAGGGCTAGTTTCTCATAACGGCTCCTCATCCACTCTGTGTCGCTGAGCTCAGCTTCTTGTATGATTCTCAAGGAAGGAATCTCTACCTCGGTAGGAATATCAACTTCTGTACCATAAACCAGCAAGTAGAGAGTTGCCCCGGTTGACGTGCGAACTATGGTGCGGTATCCCAATAAGGCAAATGACAGTTTCTCGTTCCACTGTTTGTGATTTTCTACCATCTTTCTCAGTATCTTCTTGATATTCTTGTTGGCGGCTTCTACGGGTCCATTCATCTAAGGTCTATAGGCTGTGGAATTCTTGTGCTTGATTTTGAAAGTCCCATACATGGACTTCATCAGATCACTTTGAGAAGCTTCCTTTGCGTCGACACACCTCAGTAATCCCAAATCAGGAGTTCTTTTGTATAGGGTTCCTCCGGTGTGGAAGAAACTATTGGACAACCTCCGAAGCGTACGTTTCTGGGTATGATTTGCATTCTCCGGGTACTCTCCCTTTGCCAAGTATTCCTTGATGTCGTGGAACCAAGGCTTCCCATATGCTTCTTCTTCAACATGGGCACAATATGCCGACTGGCTATGAATCTTCACCGGGATAGGATCAATGAAGTTCTTGTCTGGATGTTGTATCATGTATGACAAGGTGGCTAATGCATCGGCAAATTCATTCTGAATTCTGGGAACGTGCCGAAATTTTGTCTTTGTGAACCTCTTTCTCAATTACTGCACATGGTGCAGATATGGTAATATCTTGGAATTCTTGGTGGCTCATTCTCCTTGTACTTGGTGTATAACCAAATTTGAATCGCCGATTACCAGCAGCTCCTGAATATTCATGTTAATGACCATGTTGAGCCATAGTATGCAAGCTTCTTCTGCCATGTTGTTGGTTCAGGGAAATCTGAGTTCAGCAGATACTGGATAATGTTGACCGGTTTCCGATACTAAGACAGCTCCAACGTCGACTCCTTTGAAATTTTCTGCTCCGTCAAAGAACATCCTCCTACCATCATAGGATTCAGCAATGTCTTCTCCTATGAACAACACTTCTTCATTGGGAAAATACATTTTAAGGGTTCGTATTCTCCTCCCACAGGATTATCGGCAAGATGATCTGCCAAGGCTTGTCCTTTAACCGCTTTACATAGTCGATATCGAACTCACTCAGTAGGATTTGCCACTTAGTCAGCTTGCCAGTGGGCATGAGCTTCTGAAAGATATTCTTCAAGGGATCCATCCTTGATATGAGGTATGTTGTGTAGGTACAGAAGTAGTATCTTAGCTTTTGAGCTACCTAGGTTAGAGCACAACAAGTATGCTCCAGCAGAGAGTACTATACCTCATGTGGAGTGAACTTCTTACTCAGATAATAGATAGCCTGCTCCTTTCTCCCTGGCTCGTCATACTACCCCAGAACGCAGCTGAAAGCTCCATCTAATACCGCAAGGTAGAGTAACAAGGGTCTACCTTGCTCTGGCGGAACCAAAACTGGTGGCATCGATAGGTATTCCTTGATTCTGTCGAAGGCATTTTGACAATCCTCGGTCCAACTGGTTGCAACATCTTTCTTTAACATCTTGAAAATTGGTTCACATATGATCGTGGACTGGGCTATGAACCGACTGATATAATTTAGTCATCCTAGAAAGCTCATTACATCCTTCTTACTCTTTGGTGGTGGCAGATCCTGGATGGCTTTGACTTTTGATGGATCTAATTCTATCCCTCGGCGATTGATGATGAACCCAAGTAACTTTCCGGCAGGAACCCCGAATGCACATTTTGCGGGATTTAGCTTTAGTTTTTATTTTCGCAGTCTGTCAAAGAACTTCCTTAAATCTACTATATGGTCGGTGGCTTTCTTGGATTTAATGATGGCGTCGTCCACATACACCTCGATCTCCTGATGTATCACGTCATGGAATATAGTGGTCATAGCCCTCATGTAAGTTGCCCCATCATTCTTTAGGCTGAATGGCATCATCTTATAACAGTATACTCCCCATGGCGTAATGAAAGCCGTTTTCTTAGCGTCCTCCTCATCAATCCAGATCTGATGGTAACCGGCAAAACAATCCACAAATGACTGGAGCTCATGTTTGGCACAATTGTCAATTAGGATGTGTATGTTTGGAAGGGGAAAATCATCCTTTAGACTTGCTCAGTTGAGATCCCGGTAATCGACACAAACCCTAATCTTTCCATCCTTCTTTGAAACTGGCCCGATGTTGGCTAACCATGTTGGGTATTCAACCACCCTGAGGAGCTTGGCGTTGATTTGTTTGGTGACTTCCTCCTTGATTTTCAGACTCTTATCAGGCTTGAATTTTCGAAGCTTCTGCTTCACTGGCGGGCACATTGGATTAGTGGGCAACTTGTGAGCCACGATAGATGTACTTAGTCAGCTCATATCGTCGTATGACCATGCAAATATGTCCTTATATTCCTTCAAGAATTGTGTGTACTCTTCTTTCTCTGACGATGACAAAGGGATGCTGATGCGTGTTTCTTTGACCGTCTTTGAATCTCCCAAGTTGATTACCTCCGTTTCATCTAGATTGGACTTACGCTTGCTCTCAAAGTCCTCTACTTCTCTAACGATTTCCTCGGGTATGATGTCTTCTTCTTCCGAATCACTATCTTTTTGTTGCATTATCTCATTGCATGTCACAGTCATTGGTTCATCAAAATAGGAAATGGTAATGTTGTATAGGTAAAAGTATGAGAGAAAATGATAATAATAAATATCGATTAATTAAAACATAAAAGTGATTTTCAATAATTTAACAAACGTTTCAAAACGCTGGAAATTTTACTTAAAACAGAATGCAAGAAAGAGAAATCATTTTCTTAGGAAGCAAAAATAAACAGTGTTGTTCACCCTTGCTACCCCGGGACTCGTCGGGCCCTAGATGGTCTAACAATCCAATTTCTGAGGAACGATCCCTTGCTCACAGCTTGGATGGTAGGGCCTTCCTCCTCCTCCTCCTCAACGATGACACAACAATCCATATCTTCGTCCTCCAGGAATAAGTTCCTTAGGGCTGCTAATGCTTCCTCCTCTTCTGATCCTCATATGACATCGGCTTGTTGGAAAGTTTGTTCCAAGTGCAGTATGGGCTGATCCAATGGATAGTAAGGACCGCTACATGGTGGTAACCAGTCGTCGTACTCTTTCCAAGTGTATTGATAGCCCAGGTCAAAGGTAGTGGCGTGGCGCTTTAGCTGTATCGGCTTGGAGATTCCCTGAAGATTATTACTGAGACCCTTGCTAAGCTAGTATCCACTCCAATTCATTATGCTTTCAATCTTACTACTCCACCACTTATCCTTGTCTATTGCATTAACCCACTCAATGTGGTGGTAAGTTTCTCCACCAAGCCTTCTTCTACCCTCAACTATCGGGATGGTTTGGCGGTTGTAGATGGGGTTGCTCCCATCTCCATGGATAATTACCTCTTGATGGTTCTACTCAAACTTTACCGCCTAATGCAAAGTTGAAACCACAGCTCCGGCAACATGTATCCATGGTCGTCCTAATAACAGATTGTAGGACGTGGATATATCTAACACCTGGAATTTGACCGCAAACCATGTAGGCCCCATCTATATATAGAGACTAATCTCTCTAATAGTGGACCTCTAAGACCCATCGAAAGCCTTTACATTCATGGACATTTCTAGTATTTCATACAGTCCTTTGCCCAACCTTTTTAGTGTTGTCAATGAGCAAATGTTAAGGCTGGACCCTCTATCGATCAGAACCCTGGTGATGAAGTAATCTTCGCATTGCACAATAATGTGTAGTGCCCTATTGTGACTCAAACCTTAAGGTGGTAGTTCATCCTCGTGGAATGTAATCTTGTGACTTTATAATACCTACCCTAGCATGTTAGCCATCTTTTCGCTTGTGATGTTGTTGGGCACATAAGCTTCATTCAACACTTTCATCAGATCACTCCTATATGCTTCCGAATTCTGCAGCAATGATAATATAGATATCTAGGCTGGAGTCTTGTTCAGATGATCTATGACTGAGTATTCCCTAGCTTGAACCTTCCTCCAGAGGTCATTCGGTCTTGTCTCAATAATGGAAAGCCTGATAGAAGCCTGCTTGCTGGACTCTCCCAAGTGTTCGTGTATGTAGACCCTTCCGGTCCTAGTCATCCCTTGTGCAGCACCAACTTCCTCTATCCTGACCTTACCTTTCCTTCTAGCTTTAGCTACGTAATTCCAGGGCATAACATTAGTATTGAAAGGCGGCGTGGCTGGCACTGTCACTGTGAGTGGTGTGGCTACCTTTACTTCAAATGGAATAGGTGTCATAGCAGGTGGTGCTATTTCAACCTCGAATGGTACGGGCGTGTTTGTGGGTGGTGCTACTTCAAACTCGAATGGGACTGATGTGGTTACCTCATCCTATCCTGACGGTTGTATCTGTACTATGATGGGATTGAGTGTAACGGTTGGCTTCTTGGGATCATCACCTTCTTTGATTAACCCAATTGACCTCTCTAGGTTCCACTCTTCATCTATTTCTATCACATTGATGCCTCTACCCCTGTGATCTGGGAGGGGGTTATTGCAAACATTTGGAGTAGCTTCCTTAACCTAAATGACTTTGTTGTCGATCAAAGCCTGGATTTTATCCTTCAACGAGTGACATTTATCGATGGTATGTCCTTTCATGCTAGAATGGTATGCACATGTTTGTTTATATTAACCCACTAGGATGGATTCTCTGTGGCTACAGCAGGGATGGGAGTGATGTAACCAGCATCTTTCAATCTTTCATACAGCCGGTTAATGGGCTCGGCAATGGCGGTATACTGTTTGGGTGGCCTGCAGTCAAAGTTTGGTTGAGGCCTTGGGAAGTTTTGGCAAGCTGGAGGTGACTGAAAGTGGGACGGTTGGGAGTTGTATGTGTGATAGATAGTGGCTGGTTGGGAATATCTAGGAGATGTGGGTTGATATGTAGGTGGAGGTGATGGTTGATATGTAGGTGGAGGTGATGGTTGATATGTAGGTGGGGGTGCTTGGAATGCAAGTAGAGATGTTCGATATGTCAGTGGAGATTTGGGCCCCTGTGCAACCATTACAGCTCCTATGTCTTTCTTCTTGGATATGCCATCGGACTACAGTGCTTTGTTGGTGGCTTGCAGTGCCTCAAAATTTGTGACCATTCCGCTCTTCATACCTTCTTCAATTCTTTTCCCAAGCTTGATGATGTCGGAGAATTTGTGATTTTCAATCACCATCATCCTCTCATAATATTGCGCGTCATGTGCCCTGACGAAGAATTTGTTCATCTGCTCTTCATCTAATGCCGACCTGACCTTGGCCACTTCCGACCTCTAACGAGTGGAATACTCGCGAAAGGTTTCAGTGGGTTTCTTCTTGAGATTCTAGATGTAAAATACGTCCGGTGCATTTTCCGTGTTGAACTTGAATCGGCCATGAAATCCGAGGCTATACTCACCCAATTAGACCACTTCTTAGGGTCCTGGCTAATGTACCATGACAAAGCATCCATCATGAGGCACCTCATGAACAATTTCATCCAGATATTTTCGTCTCTTTCAACTCCAACTAGTTTGTCACAATAGGTCCTTAGATGGACCCTAGGATCACCAGTACCGTCGAACATTTCGAACTTGGGAGGTTTGTAACCCTCCGGCAGTTCCACATCAGGCTGTATACAGAGGTCTTCATAATTCAATCCTTCGATTCCCTTACCTCCTTCCATGCCTTGAACGCGACTAGTCAATTTCTTAAGTTCTTCGGCCAGAATCTTGATAAGCATATCCTTCTTACTAGACTCCGGTGTGTAAGAGATGGGTTGAGTGGAGTGAGGTAGAGTCTCCACGTATATGGGATTATTCTAGTGGACTGGTGCTTGAGCATAGAGGTGACCGTTAGTGGAATTTTATGGTTCAGGAATGATGGGCGGGGTGTTTCGGGGAGTGTGTCAAGTATTTTGTTGGTATTATGGCGGGATGGTTTGGTTTTGTGGTGGAGTTGTATAGTGGTGAGTTGTAGGAGGATTCTGTTTATTGGGTGTATTCTGAGGTGGTGTGGAGTTTTGGGTGTTTGGATGGCCAACGTCTAGGACACTGAGTGAGAAGGACAAGTTCTATAGGTTCCGAACATGTTCAAGTTTCCCTTGGAGTTTCAATAACCTTTGTTCAAGTTGCGAGACGACATCATTCTAGACCTAAGTACCTCGACCGTCGGAAGCTTCTGGATGTTCAGCTGGTGTTGAGTTTTCCTTTCTGATGTTAGCCAAGTCTACCATTTTTGTTTTGCCTTTGCCTTTAGGTGGACTAGGAGAAGGAGAAGGTGGAGGGACCCTGGATCTTGTATGATATATTGATGATGCCAGAATGCACAAACCAACCTTTGGGGAAGGGGAATAATCAAAAGAAATAAAATAAAACAAAAGGTAACAAGTCAGTGGGGATTATGATAAAATATTTGCAGTATTTAAACACATATTGCAGGAATATGAATGCGCGTCTTAATTTGAGAGCCTCGTTATGCCCGAGGTAGACCTAGCGACAAGTTCATTTGGATAAATTAGATGCCAAAATACCTCATTTCATTAATATAAAATGGACGAATTCTAAAACGACACTAGAATAATAAAGATAATCCACTAGTGGCACTGGGCCTTATTATATTTATGAAGGCAAAAAGGTAGATCTAGCCTATTTGGTCCCAGAAGGACCTTTCCCAGATTTGATATTCTTGATTCCAATCGAACAAATTTCCCAGCTCGCGCAGTCCCAGCAGCAGGTACGCTCGGGCCAAGTGTCCTCCTTCATTTCCCTCAGCGTTCTGGCAATCTTTGATCCTTTTGATGACTTTGCCCTCTAACTCCACTATGCCTCGCTCCAAGTATTCTAGCTTCATGTTGGAAAGGATAACCACCTCTTTCCACTCCTCGATCAACCTCTTGTTGGTCTCATGTATTTCCCGGTGCTCGTTCTCGGAATCGTGGACCCTTTTGCGCAGTCGGTTGTACTTGACCTGAGCCTCAGTGTCTTCATCTATGATTCTATTGCCTAGACTGATCCCTGGCCTCACTTCCCCATATAAGTCATCCTCCTACTGTCACACCTCCTTTTTACACTCCCGAGGGGGGTATAAGGAAGTTTTTCCAATTTAAGTGACATTATTCGAAATGAGATTATTTATTTGATTTTTAGAGTCGCCACTTGGGATAATTATTGGTGTCCCAAGTCACCGGTTTATTTTAAATCCCAAATCGAGGAAATTCGACTTTCCTTTTGAAGTCTGCGAACCAGAAATTCTGAATAAGGAATTCTGTTAACCCGAGGGAAGGTGTTAGGCACCCCCGGATTTCGTGGTTCTAGCACGGTCACTTAAACTATTATAATTGGCCTATTATCTGATTTTAATACATGTTTTAGCCTATTGTTCAATTTTAACTATTAACCGCTTTTAATTAATTTTAAAGAATATTGAACGTCGTTTAAAACATGTCTTTGGATCGCGGCTCATGAAATGCACCCGCAATCCGAAGCACATTTTATTCAACATTTTAAGATTTGGATTTGGGTCACATGAAATGCACACCCGAATTTAGAAGGTAATATTATTAAAATATGCGCCTAAAGCAACTACATATTTTAATTTTGCGAGGACCATGGAAATTTACTAAATGGCACGCCTCGAGTACTAAGTATTTTAAAAGAAATAATTAAATGAGGGTTACACATTGGAGATTTCATTTGGCACGGCGCACCTCAATTCCATTTTAAAAGGATATTCAGGCTAGAATTCGGAGGGCCATAGACTATTTGTTTTATCTAATATGGCTCACCTCTATTCTAATTAATGGACTTAATTAATTAACACTAAGTATAGTCAAGGGTTCCCTTTAAACTAACTAAGATGGCTTACATAAGGAAAGCTAATCCATTTACGCAAAAGGCTTGAGCCAACACAAATGGACTGATGGCCCAACAAGAGAAGTGCTTTGATCTGCTCAAGGGAATTCTCAGGATTAGGCCACGTAATGAGCCCAAATTCGGAACCCTGCAACTATTGAGCATAAGGCTCCACATCGAATCCCTGCAACTTATGAACAACGACTGAAGTTGCAAGTGAATTCAAAATGGGCTAACAACGAGACTAACATATGTATAGGCAAACTTGGAATCGTTTTTGACTTATTTGTAACCAATCACATGATATCCAGCAGGGATTTGATTTTGAAAGCGAATGTGACTTACAATTCTAATAACTAATAATAAGCAAGCAGGATTTCTAAATTTCGGCAGTTTCAATCTTATATCAACATGATCAGTCGTATTACTTTCGCGCAAAGATTAACCAACAACAAATGATATGTTTAAGAATACTTGGTCAATCACTAGCACCACGTCACCAACAAACCTAGTACTGAACTCGATATTTGTTGATTTGTCCCATAAATGACCAAATCCACAAACAACATCCCAACACTCAACAATAATAACTTTTCAATAAAACTCAAATGAGCATAACTTTGAGCATAATCACTGACTCTGCATGAACAGATACCATTCCAAGTCTAACAGAGCTAATTATGAATACTAACACCATATTACTTCTACTAATAACTGCAAACTACTTATTTAAAGCTGATTTAGACAAGGTGATCACAGTAAATTAGAAAACAAATCAGTGAAACAAAAAATGGGATAATTTCTATGCTTCGATTCTTCATTTTCAATTCATTCTTCAAGTTTTCATCTCACAACCAACAGAGTTACAAGGTCGTGTACCTGGAAAATAAGAGGAAACAAGAAGAAAGGAGGTTTCAGCAAATGAAGAAACAACAGCAGATCCCAGCAGCAGGAGTAAACCAACCAGCCAATTTTAAAACCAGAAAATGAAGTACGGCAAACCAAGATCCAGTTTCAAACACACAATCAACCCAACAAACATCAAAACTCCACCTCAATGTCTAGACCTCAAACCATTTCAAAACCCAAGCAATCAGAAATTGATTCAGGCAAGGGAGACTTTAAATTGCAAAGCAGAGACTCAATGGAACAGTCTTTCTTGTCAGAAAAAGAATTCAGCCTTTTTATTATTCTCATAATTCTCTCCCCTTACCCCCTCTTAAATCTGACTTGAGCTTCAAGTATCAATGCCTTTATAGGCATGTTTCTAGGGCTACAGAAATAGTTCAGTTTTTGCACTTAAAACCTTCCACAATTTTTATTTTTTGCTTAGATACTCCTAGCTTAAAATTAGTATTTTCAGTAAAGTCCTAAAGGCACCTTCCTAGAAGCTGCCTCAATCAGTTACTGAGAGATTCCCTACTTAAATTTCCCAAATTACCCTTAACAAACCTATTATTTACCCCCCCCCCCCCCCCCGAATTGTTAACCTAGGTTAAACTAACCCAAGATCCAACTATGTCGACCTTTTTTAACTAAGTCAGTGTTGACCATAGTTACTTATGAGGGGTTTGAATGCTCAGAACTGACCAAATGACACTAAAGAACATAAGAAGTCCCAAAACTGGAAGGCAAATCCAAACGACTCTAATTTTAGGCTTGAATTAACTTTAATTACTTAAACTAAGAATTGAACTCTACTACTATAGTTCATCGAAACAAATAAAATTAATCAAAACAAAACAGAACATGCTATATTGTAAAAATCAGTATGAGCAAAGAGGGGACAAATCAGAAATTTGAAACCTAAAAACCTAAGAAGATGGGCAAACAAAGAATCAAGACACAGCTTATTAGCAATTTGTGGAGAAAGAAAAACTAAACATGAAGGAAACAAGTATGAAGAAACAGACGGACTTAAAAGGGAAAAAAGTTGGGTTCAACTGGAACCTCAACTAGTTTCAGTCAGGGGAAAAATTAAAATATGAGGTGAAACAAACAAAACAAACAAAAATATAAGAAAAACTCACCAATTTAAGGTCGAACACGACTGACCCTCCGATTTGAGTCTCGAAATGAGGTTAATCGCTTGTTCTTTACTAAGAACAAACAAACAATATTATTTCGCGACTAAACCGACCCTAAAACTCGTGAGAAAACGGATCATTAACCTTACATGCACTTGTTAGGATTTGGCTCCTAAAGCTCGACTCTTCAATTTGATATTCGAGGGACTCCAGAGATGTTTGAAGAAATCTGAGTGAGGATTTGGAATGAGGGAGAGAGGACGGTTGTAGGGTGTGATTTTGGTGGGGAAAGGGAGTGGCGCCGCCATGGTTTTGGGTGGTGGAGAAGAGGGCGGCTAGGGTTCTTTTGGGGGATCTGAAAGGGGTTTGTGAAGGAGATGATCAGACGGGGTAGGGGGCGTTTGGACAGTCTTATAGTTGGAGACCCTAGCTTCAGGACCGTTAGATCTCCAAAACCTCGACGGCCTGGATTGATCAAGGGAAGACGGTGTCGTTTTGTGTGAGGGGAGACTGGATTGGTTCTTTGAGTGGATTTTGGGCCGGGTTGGGACGCGGATCTGGGCTATTTGGTCGGGTAGAGGGGTTGAATTAATTGGGCTTTGAGGAATTTCATGGATTTGGCCCAAAAATCTAATTCTTATCACTTCTTTTCCTTTTCCCATTTTCCTTTTATTTAAAAAACATCTTTTCTTTTCAAAAATTAGAAATAAAACCTAAATTAATCCCTAAACCAAATTATCCTACCAAATTAAATTAATTAA
Source organism: Nicotiana tabacum (assembly GCF_000715075.1). NCBI lineage: Eukaryota > Viridiplantae > Streptophyta > Magnoliopsida > Solanales > Solanaceae > Nicotiana > Nicotiana tabacum. The sequence continues at coordinate 168,129,500 of NC_134085.1, read as the reverse complement.
CTTTAAATAATAATTACCACAACTAATTAAATACCAAATTAAAAGAAAACAACCAAAATTCGAAGCTAAAAATTAAAATGCAAAAACGAGCTATTTTTTTGCGATGTTTCCATTTTCGTAAAACAAACTAATTTACTAATTTATCTAAAAATGTAAAATTAAATCCTAAATGCAATGCGTAATATTTTTGCTATTTTTTCATGATTTAAATAAAATTAAATATGCGCACAAAATGTAAATAAACACAAAAATTGGGCAATTAATTCCTAAAAACCAAACAAATAAAAAGAAAAATCCTAATTTTGGAGATTCTGTAGGAGTAATTCATGCGAGACAAAAAATTACGTGCTCACAGCTACCCCTCTTTACTCAGAGACACAAAGGGTTTTCGGGCAAAGACAAAATGAGCAATTATGAGGGATTTTTGCCCGTTTGACACTCCATGAGAAGCATTTTGAAAAGAGTCTGACCGAACCTTGCTTCAGAGGTTGCCTACATATCCTTGGCAATGAAGGAATCAGGTCAGTGTAGTTCTGGAAGTTTTGATAGTTGGGACTACCGGGAGCTATAATTTCACTGTTGTTGCTGCTGCTACAGCTTGCTGACCTCCTTATTACACCAAAAGGAAAATCAAAAGCTAGGCTAGCTAGGCCTATCAACTACGAGTTACAAGATTCCTATCTATAAATCTCTTGAAACTTGATCTTGAGTCTTAGATGATTTTGCTGTGGACCCCGATCCGAATCTTGATGCTCGCAATCTGTAGGTGTTGGTTCTTTCTTCAGCACTGGATCAAGGCGGGACAGGCGAAGCTTGTGCCTTCAATCAAGTTTTGAGCAGTCTGCATCTTTGTCTGCCTCAGCACTTTGAATTCACTTCCTTTGGATCTTTTCTCTTCTTTTCTTTATTTCGGATTGAGACTCATTCTTTTGGTCGTCTCGAACCCTGTGCCTCGAGGTCAAACCTACTCAGACACCAAAACAAACAAACAAACGAAATTTTTCTGCCCCAATTTTTACTAGGAAAATTTCGTGAGTTATTTGCAACAAAATCTAAACTATTCCCTTTTTTTATTTTTTAAAACAAATAAAATAAGGATTGCATCTATCTAGAAGGGAAAAGTTCAGGGGATGGAGCCCTAAATCTAAACTGTCAACTTAGGGATTGGAGCTCTAATGTTGGCAAAAGGCGACTAGGGAATGGAGGCCCTATGTCTAAAAAGGCTCAACTCAAGGATTGGAGCCCTAATGTTGGCAAAAGGCGACTAGGGAATGGAGGCCCTATGTCTAAAAAACTCAACTCAGGGATTGGAGCCCTAATGTTGGCAAAAAGCGACTAGGGAATGGAGGTCATATGTCTAAAAAGGGTCAACTCAAGGATTGGAGCCCTAATGTTGGCAAAAGGCAACTAGGGAATAGAGGCCCTATGTCTAGAAAGGCTCAACTCAGGGATTGGAGCCCTAATGTTGGCAAAAGGCGACTAGGGAATGGAGGCCCTATGTCTAAAAAGCTCAACTCGGGGATTGGAGCCCTAATGTTGGCAAAAGGCGACTAGGGAATGGAGGCCCTATGTCTAAAAAGCTCAACTCAGGGATTGGATCCCTAATGTTGGCAAAAGGTGACTATGGAATGGAGGCCCTACGTCTAAAAAGCTCAACTCAGGGATTAGAGCTCTAATGTTGGCAAAGGGCGACTAGGGAATGGAGGCCCTGTGTCTAAAAAGGCTCAACTCAGGGATTGGAGCTCAAATGTTGGCAAAAGGCGTAAAAGATTGAGGTTGGGAATCTAAGCTATCATTTTTGTTTGTATTTTATTCTTTTCTTCTCTTTTTTTTTCATTTTCCTTTTTCATTTCATTTTATTTCAATAAGGTGCAGGAAGGAATTTTGGAAGAAAACTTCCCTTTTGGATTGATTATTACTGCAAAATTGTTTCTAGCACTTGCGCACTTCTTTTCCTTTTTGATTGCACCTGCTTCTTGCACGGTTACTTTGGATTGCACCGGTTTCAAATTTTCAAACAAAGAACAATTGTTAGTTTTGAAACGGTGTTTGGTTTTGTGGCCTTGATGGTTTTGATCACTCGATCTCGGTCCAACTTTTGGTGAGAACCTCTGTTGCTTGCTGGTTTTCTGAAGATTAATCTCTCTTTCAAACCGAGGACTCAACTTTTAAGATTTCATGACGACTCACCCGCGTGGGGGCTTTGACCCTTTCACTTTATTCCGCCTTTAGAACTTTTGCCTGTGACTTTCTTTTCTTTTTCAATAACTTTGATTTCAAGGCATCAGCCATCACGGCCAGTCGGGATCGACTTGATGCACCCGTTGAAGCTGGGTACTTTTTTTTAGCTTTTTTTAGGCAGAACCCTGTAAAGCCAATCTTGCCACCTTTTCTTTGTATTAGTTTCGGAAACAGAGTTAGACCGGAAGGGATTCAAGGAAAAAGTAAACAAAAGGCAAGAAAAATGAATTTAAAGAGAAGTGCCCCTTTTAGGAAGGAAGGAAGGAAGGACATATCTGGGGTGCATGCAGGCTTCAAATAGACATGACATGCTTCTTGGGCTGGATGCACGACCCGTACAAACTTTTCCAACTTCTCACAAACTCATTGAGACCCGTGTTTCAAAACTAGGGAATCTTGCCAGGACTCTTTCAGTGGTGAGAGCGTCTTATTTTCGACCGACGACACCCTTAGAGGGTTTTCGCCAATCAACCTCTCTCATTTCTCTTCTCATCGTTGCCCGATAATGCTCTTTACGAGTTTTCACTAAACGGGCTCTCTCATTTTCAATTTCTCTGCTCATCGTCACCTTATGGTGCCCGTAGGTTTTCACCAATAAGACTCTCTCATTTTATTTCTCTCAGTTTGATTGTATCAGATCCAAACAATAGTGTCTTCTAATCCTGATGCCTTTGCCAATTGATCAGAAGGACTTGGACAAGGTTTGGCTAAAAAGAATTTGGATGGAATTACATATTTGGAACCGTTCTGGTGGGCTTATTACCGAACCACTATGTCATCTGGCCCAGTTTCACTTTTGGGGGAATTTGGATTTTTATCATGGTGTGACTGAACCCCAGAGAGAGTCTGCCTACGTATCCTTTCGGAATCAAGTCGAACGTAGTTCAGGAAACATTTTTTTTAACACTTTACGGTTCCCAAAAGGGTAATCAAAGAAGAGTAACCGGCTCAAATGTGTTTACAAAGGGTGGATAGTGTTTGGGTAGCGAGAATGAAAGCCTTCGTCATCTCAATTGGACAAGGTTGTCACTACAGAAAAGCTAAACATAATACCTTTTGACTGCACCCGCATTTACAGCTGCTTCGGGATCATTCCCTTCGATATCGCCTAGATACAACGCCCCTTTTGGCAATATCTTTCTGATGATGTATGGGGCCTTCCAATTAAGAGCAAATTTTCCTTTTGCTTCCTGGTAATGGGGAAGGATACGCCTTAAAACGAGTTGCCCAACTTCAAAATTTCTAGGCCATACTTTCTTGTTGTAAGCACGGGCCATTCTTTGTTGGTACAACTGCCCGTGGCAGACCGTGGCCATTCGCTTTTCATCGATAATGGTTAACTATTATAGACGGGTTTTAACCCACTCACTGTCTTTAATTTCTGCTTCAACGATGATCCGGAGAGAGGTGATTTCAACCTCTGCGGGTATAACGGCTTCAGTGCCATAAACCAAAAGATATGGGGTGGCTCCAATTGACGTGCGCACACTAGTGCGATATCCCAATAATGCAAACGGTAACTTTTCGTGCCACTGCCTGGAAATCTGAATCATCTTTCTCAAAATCTTTTTGATGTTTTTGTTTGCTGCTTTGACGACACCATTGGCTTTGGGCCGATAAGGAGTAGAGTTCTGGTGCGTTATCTTGAATCGTTCACATATATCTCCCATCAAATGACTATTCAAGTTTGCAGCATTGTCTGTGATAATAGTTGCAGGAATGCCAAAACGGTAGATAAGATTAGAGTACACGAAATCTACCACAGCTTTCTTGGTGACGGATTTGAGAGTGATGGCTTCAACCCATTTCGCGAAGTAGTCAATGGCAACTAGTATGAATCTGTGCCCATTTGAGGCTTTCGGCTCGATTGGCCCAATGACGTCCATACCCCAAGTAACAAATAGCCAAGGTGCTGAAATGGGATGCAGTTCTGTGGGAGGTGCATGAATCAAATCACCGTGCACCTGGCATTGATGACACTTCCGGACAACGCTGAAATAGTCCTTGTCCATGGTTATCCAGTAATAGCCCGCTTGAAGGATTTTCTTTGCTAAAACATACCCATTCATGTGGGGTTCGCATACTCCCGTGTGTACCTCATGCATGATCCTTCCAGCCTCTTTTGCGTCAACTCATCTTAACAAGTTGAGGTCCGGAGTTCTCTTGTACAAAACATCGCCACTCAAAAAAAAACCACTTGTGTGCCGCCTAATGGTTCTCTTCTGGTCTCCACTGGCTCGCTCAGGGTATTCTTGCGTTTTCAAAAACCTTTTGATGTCCTGATACCATGGTTGGGTATTTGGTGCTATTTCAACCGTATTACAATAACCATGCCTTTCCCGGATCTGGATTTCCAAGGGGTCAATGTGGGCATTGCCCGGGTATGGTAGCATTGAGGCTAAAGTGGCAAGCGCATCAGCTAGTTCATTGTGGCAATAAGGAATGTACCTGAACTCTATTGACTTGAATCGATTACCAAGTTCTTCCACATGTTGCCTATAAGGAATAAGCTTGACGTCTCGGGTTTCCCATTCTCCTTGAGCTTGTCGGATAATCAAATCTAAGTCTCCCATGATTAACAGTTCTTCGATATCTTGGTCAATTGCCATGTTTATACCCATAATGCAAGCTTCGTACTCGGCAGTGTTGTTTGTGCAGAAAAACTAGAGCCTAGCTGTGGCCGGGTATTGCCAACCGGTGGGCAAAATCAAGATTGCCCCAATTCCAACACCTTTTGCATTTACCGCTCCATCGAAGAACATTTTCCAAGCGTCGTTGTCTTCGGATATTGCCTCAACTGAGTTTACCTCTTCATCCGGGAAGTAAGTATTCAAAGGTTGGTATTCATCATCGACCGGATTTTCAGCCAAGTGATCTGCTAATGCCTGGGCTTTCATTGTCGTGCGAGTGACATATACTATATTAAATTCCATAAGCAGGATCTGCCACTTTGCTAGTCTCCCAGTGGGCATTGGCTTCTGGAATATGTATTTTAAAGGATCCAACCTGGTTATGAGGTAAGTGGTATAGGCTTGAAAATAATGTCTCAACTTCTGAGCGACCCAAGTCAAAGCGCAGCATGTCCTTTCCAACAGAGTATACTTGGCTTCATAACTGGTGAATTTCTTGCTCAGATAGTAAATAGCCTGCTCTCTCTTTCCGGTCACATCGTGTTGCCCGAGGACACAACCAAAAGAATTTTCCAAGACTGTCAGGTACAAAACAAAGGCCTCTTTGGCTGAGGTGGGACCAAGACTGGCGAATTTGACAGATATTCCTTAATTTTATCAAAAGCTTCTTGACATTCATCTGCCCACTTGAATGTCGCATCTTTCTTCAGCAATTTGAATATGGGTTCACATGTGGAAGTTAACTGGGCAATGAACCGGTTGATGTAGTTCAATCTACCCAACAAACTCATAACATCCTTCTTGGTTTTCGGAGGAGGCAAATCTCGAATAGACTTTATCTTTGTTGGGTCTAACTCGATGCCCCTCCGACTGACGATGAATCCCAAGAGTTTACCGGATGGCACCCCAAATGCACATTTGGCTGGGTTCAACTTCAAATCATATTTGCACAGCCGCTTAAAAAAACTTTCTCAAGTCCTGAGCATGGTCGTCCTGAGTTTTGGATTTGATGATTACATCGTCCACATACACCTCTATCTCCTGGTGCATCATATCATAAAAAATGGTTGTCATGGACCTCATATAGGTTGCCCCAGCGTTCTTGAGACCAAATGGCATGACCCTATAACAGTATGTACCACAAGGTGTGGTAAAAGTTGTCTTCTATGCATCTTCTTCATCCATCAACACCTGATGATATCCCGCGTAACAATCCATGAAGGACTGTATCTCATGCTTGGCGCAGTTATCAACAAGGATGTGGATATTCGGCAAAGGGAAGTTATCTTTAGGACTTGCCTTGTTTAAATCTCTATAATCCACACATACTCGGGTCTTCCCGTCTTTCTTTGGCACTGTGACTACATTAGCTAACCATGTGGTTTACCGGACCACTCAGATCAGCCCCTCTTTCAACTGCTTCATGACCTCTTCTTTGATCTTGTCATTGATATCAGTTTTAAACTTTCTTTGCTTTTGCTAGACTGGGGGACAGTTTGGGTAAGTAGGCAACTTATGAACCACCAAATCAACACTCAGTCCCGACATGTCGTCATATGACCAAGCAAACACATCTTTGAACTCAAACAAGAGTTGGATTAAGGCGTCTCGAGTTTTTTCATCTGCGTGGATGTATATCTTGGTTTCCCTGATTTCTTCAGAACTACCCAAATTAACCGGTTCAGTATCATTTAAGTTCGGCTTAGGTTTATTCTCAAATTGTTCCAATTCTCGATTTATTTCCCTAAAAGCCTCTTCTTCATCGTACTCCGGTTCTTAGTTCATCATTTCATGGTTAAACAGTGTGTTCGGATCTGGGCATGAAGTCCGCAAGCATGTCATATTATTTAAAGCCGCATTGTTAGAACTGAAAGAAGAAACAAAAGGGAAAAATAATAAAAATCAGAAAGAATAAAGAAAGATTAATGATGAAATATTGATTTCATTTCTTGGAATTTGAAGATAAAGGGTTTACATTGGAAAATTAAAAGACAAGAAACTAAAGAAAACATCTGAGTTACACCCTGAAATAACTTGCGATGCAGAAAAGGTGGCAGGATAGGTCTACCGGGACTCCCGCCTAATTGGGAATGGTGTAACCTTCCAATTTTATAGCTTGGTGGCAGGTCCCATATACAGCACCTCAGCGGTGCTTGAGCCCTCCCCTGGCTGGACCATGTGGGTTTTATATAGTATCTTCCTCATTGCCCCACAGATCTCTTCAATCTCCTCGGCCGTGAAGGCCTCATATTCTTCTTCCTCATGGTGTTTTGGCTTGACAAATGTTCTGTACAGATGCGGCACCGGTTGAGGCAAGATCCAACCATCCTTGTTTCTATCATTTGCCCATTTTACATCAGCTTGAGTAGGTCGGAAGCCTATCCCAAAGAACTTTTCACTGGCGGTCAAGGTGACAGGTTCAGTTATCCCTTGTAAGGATTTCCCGAGCCCTTTCCCAGGTTTGTAGCCATGCCTGATCAGTTCTTTGGCCACCATGATTGATGCATTAAAAAGGAAGGGTTGAGGACAAGGTTTTCCTTCTTCGTATTGATCAGCGACCACGATTTCAAAGGCCTAATAGACTATGTGCTCACTTCCTTCTCTTGCGTCAAGACACGGGACTGACGGGTCCCGATAAATTGATTGCTCATCTTCCCCGTGAACCACAATCTCCTGATCCTCATGTTCGAACTTTACCATCTGGTAGAGTGTAGAAGGCATAGCCCCCGCTGCGTGAATTCACGGCCTTCCTAAGAGAAAATTGTAGGACGTGTCCATATCTAGAACCTAGAAGGTTACTTCAAAGTCTACTGGGCCGATGGTCAGAATCATATCAATCTCTCCAATTGTGTCCCTTTTGATACCATCGAAGGCACGTACACAAACGTTGTTGGGTCGGATTCTCTCGGTACCAATTTCCATACGCTGAAAAGTTGAGAGTGGGCAAATGTCTACCCCAGAACCTCTGTCCAACATAACCCTTTTCAAATAGTACCCCTCGCATTTGACTGTCAGGTACAAGGCTTTGTTATGTGCGGCCCCTTCTGGGGGCAAGTCATTTTTGCTGAAGGAGATCTGGTTAATTGCAAAAAATCTTTCGGCTGTTCTCTCCAACTGCTCTACAGAAGTTTCAACTGGCACATATGCTTCGTTAAGGGTCTTGATCAATACCTTTTGATGTTCGGTGGAATTCATCAACAGAGATAACAAGGAGACTTGTGCGAGAAATTTTCAAAGCTGGTCAATCACCTCATAATCTGCCGTTTTCATCTTTTGAAAGAAGGCCTCCGTTTCTTCGGCACTTACGGGCTTCTTAGATGGGAAGTACTTTCTAATAGTATTGTTCACCTCTTCCAAATTGAAATACTTTTCAGCCGGGTTATTTTCTTGAACTTCTCCCGAGATTTCCTTGCCTTTGTAAGTCACCACTAATTTGTTGTAGTTCCAGGGCACAGCGGTAGGATCCGTCATGGGCTTTTGTGGTGCGCGGCCAATAACCACAGGCTCACTCGGCCTTGGTAGATTAATTGGCCCCCGCATCACATAAGCTCCTTTGGGCACATACATTTGGGTTGTCTTATTCAGTTCGAATCTCCTGGGAGGACTCAAAGCCATCTGCTTTTCTTTGCGGCCTCGAGGGACATAGAGAACAACATCTTTGGGAGGCATTGCCCCAATTTCCACTTCAACTTTCTTTTCTGACTTTGGAGGGGTGGTTTTGTTCTTTTCTCCCCTTTGTCCTGCTTCGGGGCAGTTTTTGGTTTCTTTTGTACATCAGCGATGGCAATGATGGCCTTCAATGCTGGGTCAAATTCCTTTTCCTCACAAATCATTCCGATTACTGGCCCGTAGTTGTGGGCCGGCAGTGGGTTGTTACTCACATTGGGAATATCTTCATCCCTTAGCACGATCTTCCTTTGTTCTATCAAGTTTTCCACAGCTCTCTTTAGAGTCCAACAGTCATCCGTGTCGAGCCCTTCTGCCCTTGAGTGATAGGCGCATCGGGTACCGGCTCTGTAAGCGGGTGATGCTAGGTTTTGCCTGGTTTGAGGAACAGGCTGTAGCAGACCTATTTGAGCAAGCTTTGGTAACAGGCTGGAGTATTGTTCGCCAATTGGTGTAAAATTTGGCCACTTGGGTGGTTCATGAGGGTGGAAATTATTTTGTGGAGGCCGGGGGTTGTAGTGGTTTTGGTAAGGAGGCTGGTTTCTAGGAAATGGAGCTTGGTTCTGGTTGGCTTGTTGTTGTGGCCGGACATAAGGTTGAGCATTCATGACCGGGTATGGCTGAGGAGCATAGGCTACGTCTTGGTGGGGGTAGTAGTGTTGCGGGGTCCTTTCTGAGAAAAAAGATCTGGGAGTACGATGTTTTCTTGCACCCAATGCTGCCATAGATGTTTCTTCCTTTTTCTTTCCCTTCGCCATTCCTCCAGGCCCACCCTGAATGGCTTGGGAGGTAGCTCTGATGGCGGATTGGCTTAGAATTTGGCCCATTTTCAACCCATTTTCAACCATTTCGCCAATATTGATGGCTTCAGCAAACGGTTTACCCATTGCGGACATCATATTTTGGAAGTAGCCAGCTTCTTGTGCCTGGAGGAAAACTGTGACCATTTCAACCTCATCCATCGGAGGCTTTACCCTAGATTCCTACTCACGCCATTTAACTGCGTACTCCCGGAAGCTTTCCGAGGATTTCTTTTTCAAGTTTGTCAATGAGTTCCTATCTGGAGCGATATCAATGTTGTACTGGAACTGCCTGATGAAGTCTCTAGCAAGATCATCCCAGATGTGCCAGCGGGATATATCCTGGTCCATGTACCACTTAGATGCGATGCCAACCAGACTTTATCCGAAATAGGCCATGAGTAATTCTTCCTTTCCATCGGCTCCTCGCAGTTGGTTGCAATATCTCTTGAGGTGAGCAATAGGATCACCGTGTCCATCATACTTCTTAAATTTTGGGGTTTTGAATCCCAATGGTAGGTTCACATGGGGGAACATGCACAAGTCGGCATAGGATACACTTTTTTGTCCACTCAGGCCTTGTATGCTTTTGAGACTCTATTACATACTCCTCATCTTCCTCACAATATCTTCTTGCTTAGGAGTTTTGGTGGTCTTTTCTTGCCCCGCAGTGAACTCAAATTGAGGTGGCTAAGGATAAGTAAAAGTGGGAAACTGAGGAGGTCCCATCTGAAAGGTGGGTGTTTGGAAGGTGAAGGCTGAGGGGTCAAAACTGGGCCTAGGCAGTGTAGGCTGTGTTGTGGCTGAGCATGGGGGAGAGGTGAAGATGTTTGAAGGTGCACCGGATATGAACACTTGGGGGCGAACCTTAGAAGTTGTTCCCATAAAATGAGCTGAGATATTTGGATGTCCTAGTGGGGTATTTGGGTGACTGATTTGAACATTGAAAGTACCACCTGATCTAGGAAAAAGCTCGGGGAATCCTAGAATTGCGCATGGTGGCTCTCTTCCGATTTCCCAAGCATCCCACATTTCCATAACCCGAAGACACAGGATTCTGTTTTCTTCGGCAGCTGTCGATTCTGAGGTCGGGATGCCCGAGATTGGGTTGTCATCCATGATGGGAATTGTAGGTAGAGTCATTTCTAAAGACATTCTGATGCTCCCCTTCGATCTAGTAAAGTACGGGTGCGAAGCCAGGTTACCACGAAAACCAACAACTGTTCTATAAACACCCTGGACTAAGAGTAATAGCAGCAAACGGTTAATTTGACACAAATAACAGATAGGTAAATGCACGTTGGGAGTGATGCGCCTAAAGGTGTTTCTACATGTTTTGCGACGGTTGCATGCTTCATCCCAACTTTACTTATTTTTTCCCGTTTTTCTTCTTTCCATTTCCGCTCTCTTTTTTTCATCTCTCTTTTGCTTTTATCATAATTTTTCTTCTTTTGGTTATTCTTTCTCTTTTTTCGGGTTATGATCGAATCCTATGTACATTGCCTACTTATCATGACCCCGCATGAATCAGACCAAGCGTAGTTCTGGGGGACGATAAAATGTAAAACTAAATAACAAAATATTTTGGGATTTTCAATTTTTCTCATAAAAGGGAAATACTATGGATTACAACGATTCAAAACTAAAAGGAAAATAACAGACTCCAACAACAAAATGACAATACAGACTCAAGAACTGACTAACAGAATCGAAAATAAACTAACAGACTCCAATAGAAAAGAAAGACACATACTCAAGTAAAAAATCAAGAATACATTAATTCTCTTGGTGCCCACGGGACATCATTCGGTCTCACCGCGGGCCTAAATGCGAGATCCCCTTGCAGTCGCTCCAAATAACTCATAACTTGGCGGACAAAAGTCATCACTATAGCGAAAAAGGTGGTACGAGTCATGTCCTCGCACGCTTGGTATTTCATGGTAATGTATTCAGCGATGGTTCTGATCCTTTCTCTAATTCTGCCTTTTTCCTGAAGCAACCGCCCTATCGTCTGATTCCGGGCTTCTAACACTTGAGAGTTATGAAGGTGTTGATCTTGCAACTGTTGCATTCCTTCCTCCATTTGAGCCACCAAATCATAACAGTATTCCCTATCAGCTTTGAAATCTTTAGCCTGCTTGGTTGCCTCATTATCTAGAGTGGTTACCTTTCTTCTTAGGCTAGTGATGGTCCCTTCATAGTTCCTCTTCATTTGTTGCACAACTTGTGCCCGCTCTTCTGCCTTCTTTGTCCATTGTTCCCGAATTTTCGCTAGACTGCCTTCAGACTTTTCCAGGTCTTCTTGACACTCAAGGACTTTCTTTTTCAGACCACTTATAAGTCTTTCATCAGCCCGGCTTCTTTCCAGGTTTCTAGCAGCTATTTTCATCTTTTGGATCTGAGCTTTGAGGGCCTCATTCTCCTGAGTTAGTTTTTTCTTTTCTCCCTCGTCTGCAGCGGCTTGAACACCATTTTCAAACTGAAGCTCCCTGACTCGCCATTCCAACTGGCTTATTTTGGACCTGTACTCGTTTTCTTTGGTCAACTAGTCCCATTGCACATGTGCCCTATCGGTGAACTGTTGGACATGGGGTCTCTTTGCGGGCCTTTCAGGAATCTTGAATCTTTTGCCGAACCAGACAATGTACTTAGTGTCCACTTCACCTCTATCTAGATTTGGCACCATGGTCTTAGGTTCAAGTAATCTACATTCATTCCACACTTGGCGAATTTTCCCTTCTGGAAATGCGGCTTTTGGGCCCAATTCAATGATATGTTTACTCAAATCTTCATCATTAGGGACGATTTGAAATCTTCCTAATTGGTGCAAAACCTTGTGTGGAGCATAAGGCTGGATGCTCTGGATGCCCATCAAGAGGAGATAACACACTTCAGTTGACATGTACACTACTTCGGTGGCAGGAAGTCATCCGAATCCCCACTCAATTTTATCTTCAGTCAAGGATCTCAAATGTGCAAGCCAAGCTTCAGTACTCTCGGGGAATTCAATACCTGCCACTCGGCTTTCAAATTCTTCAATGCAGCTCAGATCGGTCAAACCGTAATTCATATACCCAACCCGGTGGCAAAGATGTTCTTGCATCCATAATTCTAGTAACAGATTGCAACCTTGGAAGAACTTTCCTCTTTCCCGACAGATAGTCAAGGCTCGGTAGATTTCAGATAAGATTAGAGGAACCACAGTGTTGTTGGTTTTCTTGTTTGCAATATCGATCATTCCCACAAGACCTATCTCTATATTACCATCTTTTCGCTAACAAACTACAACACCCAAGAAGGCCACCATAAAAGCTAAACCCCGCCTTGCCTCCCATTTGTCTTTATTTACGGCATGGGTTAGACCAGTGTTCGGCTCTTCAAAACCCTGGGGGTTACCATATCGATGATACAAGAACTGGAGTGTGCAATACCCTTCAGATAAATTTCCGTCCCGAATATCCCAACTAATACTCAGCAAATCCAAAAATCTGTGGGGGGATACCGGTCTTGGTGCCAATGGATCGACTCCTAAAGTTTCTATTAAGGCCCTCATAACCTGCAATTTCCTCCAATGTAAGTGTGAGCTCAAAGTCAGAGAAGTGGAACACATTGCGAGTAGGGTCCCAAAAAGGTATTAAAGCTTCAATTATGTTCAACCTTGGCTTGATGTTCAATAGTCCGACGAGGCCTCCCAGAACTCTTACCACTATTTCTCTACTGCCTTTTCCTAGATCATTCCACCACATGTGGAGCTGTAAGGAGATCTCTTTAAGGACTGTGAAGGGTTCAATTTCATTTGCGCTCATCCTGCACATTTATTAAGGTGTTTTAGTCACTCATTGTGACCCAAAAGTGATAACATTTTTTTCAAAAATTTTACTTTGAAAATAAAACCCAGTTTTGCAGATACGTCCTTTCAACACTTCGAGGAAGAAGATTTTAAGGTTGTACCTGCTAACCGTACAAAAATGACCAAAAGGGGCTATTCTTGCAAAAACAACCTTCCGGCATCTTTTTCGAGGATATTCGACTTATTTTAAGTAAGAACGGCATCACCTTGCTTATTGTGACAAAAATAAAATTTTGTTGTTTTTGGGCTATTTTTGCAAAAAAAAGGAAGTTGGACCCGATGGGGGTTGCCTACGTATCCAACATTCGGTGAGAATCAAACTGACGTAGCTCAGGCAGATTGGATGAAAATAAACCAATTATTTTTCAAACAGAAAATTTTTGTCAAATTCCGAGCCCTCACATTGATTTTCCTTTTTTTCAAATTTTCTCCTATTATTCATAAGCCGGTCAACATGCAAATCCGAAGCAAATAAATGCACAAGTAGCAAGTAGGATGCATCAGGATGCTCTTTTCATTTCGGGTACACCTATACTAGACAGACCCAACCCCTGTGTTGAGTCTCCTAAGTCAAATGCACGTGATGCAAACAAACGTTCCTACTAGGGATCCGGCATGAGGCTTTGTTATACTAGGTTTAAAACCTAGGTTTATTGTTCTAGACCTGGCTTACCCGAGCGGACAACTCGAGCCGAGTGGGGGCAGCGTACCAGGAATACAGAAGCTTCACCGGCTTAGCAACTTGTCCGAACCTTGTTCTAAAATGGGAAAAGACTCTAGACAGAAGAGAAGCCACACGAAGTGCACTCTTCTCCATGATTTAGAAAACTCAGAGAGAGGAAGGGTTTCGTAGCAGTTTATATACAATTCACAGAATATCGAAGCGGTAAAGCATTTAGCACATTAGGTTCAAAACATGTAAGAAAATCAGATAACAGATAAAGCTAATCACGACAGCTATTCTAAGCTCGAATTCTTGAACCCTGAACCAGAGATTCTGGGTTCGTTCCCCAGCGGAGTCGCCAGAGCTGTCACACCTCCTTTTTACATACCCGAGGGGGGTATAAGGGAGTTTTTCCAATTTAAGTGATATTATTCGAAATGGGATTATTTATTTAATTTTCAGAGTCGCCACTTGGGATAATTATTGGTGTCCCAAGTCACTGATTTATTTTAAATCCCAAATCGAGGAAATTCGACTTTCCTTTTGAAGTCTGCGAACCAGAAATTCTGAATAAGGAATTTTGTTAACCCGAGGGAAGGTGTTAGGCACCCCCGGATTCCGTGGTTCTAGCACGTTCGCTTAAACTATTATAATTGGCATATTATCTGATTTTAATACATGTTTTAGCATATGGTTCAATTTTAACTATTAATCGCTTTTAATTAATTTTAAAGAAGATTGAATGTCGTCTAAAATATGTCTTTGGATCGCGCCACATGAAATGCACCCGCAATCCGAAGCACATTTTATTCAACGTTTTAAGATTTGGATTTGGGTCACATGAAATGCACACCCGAATTTAGGAAGGTAATATTATTAAAATACATGTTTAGCGCCTAAAGCAACTACGTGTTTTAATTTTGCGAGGGCCATGGAAATTTACTAAATGGCACGCCTCGAGTTCTAAGTATTTTAAAAGAAATAATTAAATGAGGGCCACGCATTGGAGATTTCATTTGGCGCGGCGCACCTCAATTCCATTTTAAAAGGATATTCAGGCTAGAATTCGAAGGGTCATAGAATATTTATTTTATCTAATATGGCTCACCTCTATTCTAATTAATGGACTTAATTAATTAACACTAAGTGTAGTCAAGGGTTCCCTTTAAACTAACTAAGATGGCTTACATGAGGAAAGCTAATCCATTTACGCAAAAGGCTTGAGCCAACACAAATGGATTGATGGCCCAACAAGAGAAGTGCTCCGATCTGCTCAAGGGAATTCTCAGGATTAGGCCACGTAATGAGCCCAAATTCGGAACCCTGCAACTATTGAGCATAAGGCTCCACATCGAATCCCTGCAACTTATGAACAATGACTGAAGTTGCAAGTGAATTCAAAATGGGCCAACAACGAGCTAACACATGTGCAGGCAAACTTGGAATCGTTTTTGACTTATTTGTAACCAATCACATGATATCCAGCAGGGATTTGATTTTGAAAGCGAATGTGACTTACAATTCTAATAACTAATAATAAGCAAGCAGGATTTCTAAATTTCGGCAGTTTCAATCTTATATCAACATGATCAGTCGTATTACTTTCGCGCAAAGATTAACCAACAACAAATGATATGTTTAAGAATACTTGGTCAATCACTAGCACCACGTCACCAACAAACCTAGTACTGAACTCGATATTTGTTGATTTGTCCCATAAATGACCAAATCCACAAACAACAGCCCAACACTCAACAATAATAACTTTCAATAAACCTCAAATGAGCATAACTTTGAGCATAATCACTGACTTTGCATGAACAGATACCATTCCAAGCCTAACAGAGCTAATTATGAATACTAACACCATATTACTTCTACTAATAACTGCAAACTACTTATTTAAAGCTGATTTAAACAAGGTGATCACAGTAAATTAAAAAACAAATCAGTGAAACAAAAAATGGGATAATTTCTATGCTTCGATTCTTCATTTTCAATTTATTCTTCAAGTTTTCACCACACAACCAATAGAGTTACAGGGTCGTGTACCTGGAAAATAAGAGGAAACAAGAAGAAAGGAGGTTTCAGCAAATGAAGAAATAGCAGCAGATCCCAGCAGCAGGAGTAAACCAACTAGCCAATTTTAAAACCAGAAAATGAAGTACGGCAAACCAAGATCCAGTTTCAAACACACAATCAACCCAACAAACATCAAAACTCCACCTCAATGTCTAGACCTCAAACTATTTCAACACCCAAAAAATCAAAAATTGATTCAGGCAAGGGAGACTTCAAATTGCAAAGCAGAGACTCAATGGAGCAGCCTTTCTTGTCAAAAAAAGAATTCAGCCTTATTGTTATTCTCAGAATTTTCTCCCCTTCCCCCCTCTAAAATCTGACTTGAGCTTCAAGTAGCAATGCCTTTATAGCAAGTTTCTAAGGCTACAGAAATAGTTCAGCTTTTGCACTTAAAACCTTCCACAATTTTTATTTTTTGCCTAGATACTCCTGCTTAAAATCAGTATTTTCAGTAAAGTCCTAAAGGCACCTTCCTAGCAGCTGCCTCAATCAGTTACTGAGAGATTCCCTACTTAAATTCCCCAAATTACCCTTAACAAACCTGTTATTTACCCCCTCCCCCTCCCTAATTGTTAACCTAGGTTAAACTAACCCAAAATCCAACTATGCCGACCCTTTTTAACTAAGTCAGTGATGACCATAGTTACTTATGAGGGGTTTGAATGCTCAGAACTGACCAAATGACACTAAAGAACATAAGAAGTCCCAAAATTGGAAGGCAAATCCAAACGACTCTAATTTTAGGCTTGAATTAACTTTAATTACTTAAACTCAGAATTGAACTTTACTACTATAGATCATCGAAACAAATAAAATTAATCAAAACAAAACAGAACATGCTATATTGTAAAAATCAGTATGAGCAAAGAGGGACAAATCAGAAATTTGAAACCTAAAAACCTAAGAAGATGGGCAAACAAAGAATCAAGGCACAACTTATTAGCAATTTGTGGAGAAAAAAAAACTAAACATGAAGGAAACAAGTATGAAGAAACAGATTGACTTAAAAGGGAAAAAAGTTGGGTTCAACTGGAACCTCAACTAGTTTCAGTCAGGGGAAAAATTAAAATATGAGGTGAAACAAACAAAACAAACAAAAATATAAGAAAAACTCACCAATTTAAGTCGAACACGACTGACCCTCCGATTTGAGTCTCGAAATGAGGTTAATCACTTGTTATTTACCAAGAACAAACAAACAATATTATTTCGCGACTAAACCGACCCTAAAACTCGTGAGAAAATGGATCATTAACCTTGCATGCACTGGTCAGGATTTGGCTCCTAAAGCTCGACTCTTCGATTTGATATTCGAGGAACTCCAGAGATGTTTGAAGAAATCTGAGTGAGGATTTGGAATAAGGGAGAGAGGACGGTTGTAGGGTGTGATTTTGGTGGGGAAAGGGAGTGGCGCCGCCATGGTTTTGGGTGGTGGAGAAGAGGGGGGCTAGGGTTCTTTTGGGGGATCTAAAAGGGGTTTGTGAAGGAGATGATCAGACGGGGTAGGGGGCGTTTGGACAGTTTTATAGTTGGAGACCCTAGCTTCAGGACCGTTAGATCTCCAAAACCTCGATGGACCGGTTCTTTGAGTGGATTTTGGGCTGGGTTGGGACGCGGATCTGGGCTATTTGGTCGGGTAGAGGGGTTGAATTAATTGGCCTTTGAGGAATTTCATGGATTTGGCCCAAAAATCTGATTCTTTTCACTTCTTTTCCTTTTTCCATTTTCCTTTTATTTCAAAAACATCTTTTCTTTTCAAAAATTAGAAATAAAACCTAAATTAATCCCTAAACCAAATTATCCTACCAAATTAAATTAATTAACTCTAAATAATAATTACCACAACTAATTAAATACCAAATTAAAAGAAAACTACCAAAATTCGAAGCTAAAAATTAAAATGCAAAAGCGAGCTATTTTTTTGTGATATTTCCTTTTTCGTAAAACAAACTAATTTACTAATTAATCTAAAAATGTAAAATTAAATCCTAAATGCAATGCGTGATATTTTTTCTATTTTTTCATGATTTAAATAAAATTAAATATGCGCACAAAATGTAAATAAACACAAAAATTGGGCAATTAATTCCTAAAAACCAAATAAATAAAAAGAAAAATCCTAATTTTGGAGATTCTGTAGGAGTAATTCATGCGAGGCAAAAATCACGTGCTCACACCTACCATGCTGGGTAGAGAGGCGCGCATCCTGCATGGTACCTATCTGGCTCAATAGTATTTTTCTCCATGATGATTTTGCAGTGCCATATGTGTTGAGCTTGGCACTTGTAGGGGATGTCGTCGTCTTGGAAATCCGCTCTGAAGTTACCCATCTTGGCAACCCTTGGTACAACCTGCTTCCTACCTGTCTGTCTCATGACTCAAAGAGGAACATAAGGATATATACCTCTCAACCCGATCAGCACTAAGTGTAGTGCATCCCTGGACCTGATGATAAACTCGTCCGTCGGGAACCATTCGAACATCCATTGCACCTGTTCCTCGGTTAGATTATCAAAGAATTCCACCCACTCTTTTGCAATTTCCAACTGAGCAAATCTGTTTGGAATGTAGGTGTTCTTGGTGATATTGGCCCTTTTGAAGGTGTTCTAGGAGCCATAAATGTAGCAGTAGGTTACAACCCTCAAAATGTTTAACTCCTATTTGACAACGCTGCAAATCCTGGTAAATGTCAGCCAAAATCATAGGGACAATGGTGAAGGTTTGTCCGTCGATCCCTTCCATAAAGGTCTAGGCGACCATGATTAGTCTGGTATGAATCATTTCCCTTTTTGTCGGGAACACTATCAAACCCAAAAAGCATACAGCAAATACAAACACCCTGCGGTGAATGTGACCTGGAGATGTGATGGCGAACTCGTCATGATAGGTACGGTATGATTTGATGTGACCGTATCTTTAATACAAGTATTCAAAAGGTATGTAGGATTATTTCAGACACTCCAATTCAGCATTCTTCTTCAACCCCATCATTTTTAGAAACCCTTTGCCCATGCAGTTTTCAGGTACCAACAGCCCAAGGCTTTCCCAAGCTAGTCCAGCTAGTCCTTGTATCTCTTCTAAGAGCGGTATTATTTCAATATTCCCAAAGCGGAATACAGGCTCTATCACTATCCCAAAACAAGGTCACAGCTTCAATCAACATATTGTTCGGTTGGATTTCCAGAATAGAAGGTAAATTTCCCAGATGATTCCTCATGTGGTTCTTATCACTGGAGGAAAGGTCTTCCCACCAGTCTAGGAGCATTGGTGGAATATTGCTGACCATACCGAATCTGGAGACTTTGTGCCTCATTTTCTACAAGACATAAATGGTTAGGCCCTTTCCCCCACCGGATTCGACTATTTATACATTTATGATTAGAATATTGGCATTTAGTTCTCCAAATTAATGCACAGAACGTGATTGTGCCTGTTGGGATTATGAAAATCCTGGTGGACTTTTGGATAAGGCTTGTCTTAAAGGGTTATTGTGTGGACAACACATTAACCCAGCTAGGTTTGACCATGATGCATGCACAATATAACAAGAGTAAGGTTTCTATGGGGTTTTAGACCGGTACCCTCGAGCGGACAACTCGAGGGGGAAAGGCACGGAACCATCAACTGCACCACTGATCGGTTGGTTTTACCACAAATAAGTCTTTCCGAATTTAGGGGTGATATAAATTGGAAGAGCGCAACCACTCATCAAGCGTTGCTATAGGATTTGTTAGGCACGAGTGCAATATGATATTAAGCATGATTATACAGCAATAAGCAGTAAACAACATGTTGTCAAGTATTTGCACGTTAAGAAAGTGATAAATACATTAGTTATAATTGAAAGCGGTTACAGAAGAAAACAAAGAAGCATGTCAGTTTCGTATTGGGAAAATAAATACCTGAAAAATAAACAGTTAAAGTCACATAAAGGGGAATGGGAAACGGTGCATGTATTAACAAAATAAGGCATACTTAGACAAATTCACAAAGCGGTTTGTAACGGTAAAAGCCTAGAATTCCCAGCAGAGTCGCCATACTGTCGTGTCCCCCTTTTCCCCTCCTTTCGAATTAGTCAGGGTTTTTGACATTATTGGGACAACTCATTTCTTTTTGGGAAAAGGGATATAAGGAATTGAAGAATCGCCATCTAACGAATTACGATGCATTAGGGCACCTATTACGGGTCATTTACAATGATAATTATACAACCAGATATTGGGTAAGGACTTGAAGTTACTTCAAGGGGAAGGTGTTAGGCACCCCTTAAAGTCCACTACGGTGGGTCCCGACCAAACTTACTTTGTTAATTAATCCGATGCAAATAAACAGTCTAAGCACACATATGTAAAGGAACATTGGTTTTAATAGTTAGGCAGTCTAAGCACACATATGTAAAAGGAACATTGATTTTAATAGTTAAGCAATCTAAGCACACATATGTAAAAAGATAAGGGGGGTCCTAAGTTGTTTATCCTATAGGATCACATCTATGCAATGCTCGGTAATCACTCCTCAATGAGGGGCTACACGTTGCATTAGTGCATAAGTCATCATATTCTTTTCTACCCATTATCCCACCCCTTAGTGGTTATTAAGCGAGTTTTACTTAACGAACTCTAAGCGTGATGTTACCCGTCCCTTCCTTGTGGTCCCGGAGGAGTTTGGGACCTCTAAATCTGGGAAATTCTAGACAATCCTAAGGTATTTAAAAGGGCAGAAATCTAGGCGACAATCAAATAACATGTTGGACCAGCAAATAGGGACAAGAAGCAGTTAAAGGCTCATGTTTACTCCCGCACAGATACAGCAAATAAACAGCATGTCTCAAACACAGATACATATAGTTTTTTTAGAAAGAATCCTAGGACAGGATGTCCAGGTGAACATTAATACACAGAATATGCGAAACATTCAATGGCAGGGTCCTAATCGATTTACCTACTGATTTTAAGTCATATAAAACTTAAGCAGTTTAACAAAATCAGAAAGCAGTTTCCAATTTCATATAGAGATTGGTTACCTAAAGCTTGCCTAGGCATGAGATTGTATGCAATCACAATTACAGGAGATTATTAATAGTTTTAGAAATTGTTCAACCTACAAACATGATGTTCTAGGTGACACAGATTATAACAGGTGATTTATACTGATTCGTGCTTAAAGACATGATATCTATACGGGAAGTTGCTTTTATACCTTTTCATGGACATTGACTTATTTTAATCGAAATAAACAGGTTCAAACAAATGCAAACAAAGTTTCTAAAAACATGGTATCTAATGCATACAATGATGACAGTTTATTAAGGCGAGACTATTAACCTAGTAGCAGGATTTCTAAGTGGAATTATTTACGCAAAATTGAATCATGGAATAGTGATGTAAAGCGTGCTGAAGTAATAAGCGTGAAGCCCTAAAATAGGATATCTAATGAAGGTTTGACATGGTTTTAATGTAAATGAGCATATCAATCCTATGACATGGCTTCTAATGCAGCTTCACAAAATATAAAACCTATAGTACGTTTTCTACCCAGGATTACCAACAATATCATATAACTACCCTCCATTTTTACTAGCCACCCCAAATCTATTTACAATTAATTATTACATACCAATAATCGAATAAATTACATAAATAAAATAGAAATTAAACTATAGGGAGCCTGAAGTAGGCCCAAAGTAAATCCTGGTAATGCCAGGCCTTCAATAGCCTCAAATGTCAAGGATTTCATAGCCAATTTCATGTCCATGTGTGTTAGAGTTCTCTAAGGAACTCAAGGATCCCGGGCAGTACTCACACCCAGACTTTTCACAATAAGGATTGAGTAAGTGCAGTGTATAATAGCCAGCCCCAGTGTGCCAGAGTTCAAAGAGATCTCAAGAGGACCCAAGGTAGTACACACACTGGAGGGGCAGAACCTAGGGACTTAAGAGTAGAGTGAGAGTGTTTGAAATAGTTTTGAAAAGTTTTGACAAGAAAATAGTACCAAAATGACTCTATAAGTAAAGAGGTTTTTCTGAAAAATAAGAACTGATTTAGTAGTAAAACAGTTTGAGAACTAGATAAACACTTTTAAAAAATCAGTAAGCAGCTTGATTGGTTATAGGACAAATAGGTATAGCACCATTCAGCACAAATTTCACATAGGGATAGTGGGGGATTGGGGACACATAGAATACACATTAGTGTATGGTAGCAACACATAAACAACATGATGCACAAAAGTTTTCAAGAATTTTATAGGATTAAGAAGTTAGTCATAAGAATGGACATAGAGCAAAGATGACAAACAACCATGTAGAAAAAAACATATTAACACTGGACAAGTTGGCACACAGTCAAAGTTACTTTGAGATACTAGACAACTTAGCAAAGCAGATTAAGCAAGAACCTAAGTGAACAGCTTAGGCAAACATAATGAGTATTCCTAGTTCAAACATGCTGGCATACCTAACAAGTAGATTGAAACATGCTGGATAAAGCAGTAGGCAGAATTAGACATACTAATCACAGGTTTTAACAGAAACCAAATTCAGACATGCTAGGTGAAACAGTAATCAGGTAATGTAATTTAGACATGCTAGTTACATATTGAACAACATTATGGTAAACAAGAAACCGGATTGGGAGTCATAATTAATGAACTAGAACAGCAATGAAACACATAGAGTTTTGGACTTTGAAACTGAATCAGGGCATACTAGTTAAGGAGAGAAAAACAGAGTATAGAGCAAATGTGGTGCAATAGCTAGCCTTGGCTTACAATATAGCAAATTAGTGAATCAAAGACTCAAAAAAATGATACTGATTTAAGAAGAATTAATAGGTTTCCATGAATAAACAAATAAGCCAAGTATAAACACAGAATTAGTCAAGAATCAAATCAGGAACCTTAATAGAGGCACATTAGGGTAATCACAAGACATTCAAATTAAACGAAGGAGAAACCATGCAAATCAAAGCACAGAACAAAATCATGTAACAAGTAACACAGACAAGCTCAGAATCCAAACAAAAATGTCAAAAAATTGGGGTTTTAGCATAAACTAGTTAGGGTTGAGGCAAACTCAACATAATCGGTCAAAAACACATAAGAATAGAAGATGAAACATTTAAAACCAGAAAACGTTTTGAGGAAAAAGATTTTCAGGAAACCCTAGTATAGGAAAGTGAAAAGCCACTCAAAAATCAAAAGAATTTTACAAAAATCATGTGAAATAAGTTCAACCCACCTCAAATCTTGTACAGATCTAAGAAGTTCAAAGGACAAAATTAGGATTTTAAAAAAAATAACATAGAGATGGACATAGGCTTAGAAATCCAAAGGTTTAAGGCGAAATAGGAAGATCTTACTCGAAATCGAACCAGAATGCCCTGAAATAGGCAAGAAAGGGCCAAAGGTGTAAGCGGACTGACCTTGGTCCCTCGAGGACCTTAGAGACGGTGGTACCCAGCATAGGAGAGTCCATTAGAGGCCTGGGGATGGTGAGAAACCACCATGGATGGCAGTGGATGAGTGACGGCGAGGGAGAGTTAGGGTTAGGATTAGAGATCATCTGAGAGAGAAGGGGAAGGGGTGACGGCGGGGTGAGAAGAGAGAATGAGAGGTTTGGGGGGTCTTTAGGTTTAATTATGGTAGAAATAATCTGGGCCATTGATCAAAATGATCAACGGCCAGGATTCCACAAGACTTGGGTCGGGTAGGTAAGGCCTTTGGGCTTGGGTTTACTAGGATGATTTATAAGGGTATTTTGGCTAGTTAATTAGTCTTAAATTGAGATTAAATAATGCCACTTGTTAAATACCCCAAATAAATTAATTTAAATAATTTGTAAAATAATTACTAATTATAAAAATGAATTTCATGCATAGAAATGTTTTAAAAAAGGTTATTTAGTATTTAAAAATACAAAAGACTAATTTCTAGAAAAATAATGCAAGAATTGTATGCTTGGGCTATAATTGCAAAGTCATTGCAATTATATCCAAAAGATGTCAATTTGGCTATTTATGTAATAACATGGACTTAATAGGACCATAAATAGTAAATTAAATCGAGAAATATTTTTGAACTCATTTGTGATGCGATTTTGTAATTATTTATTAGAGATAAAATACTGGGCGAATTAATAAAAGGTGTAGAAATTATGGAAAAAATACCAATTGATGCTAATGCATGATTTTGAAGACATATATGCATTTTAAAATTATTTTGAAAAAAATTGGGTATCAACAGGCGCTCGGGCAGGTGGCTTTGCACCCGGCACCAACTCAATCTCATGGTCCACAGTGTGCCTAGGCGGGAGTCACTTTGGCATGTCCTGTGACATGACGTCTTCAAACTCCAGCAGGAGCTCCTTCACGGGTGCAGGAATGGGACCTGAGGAGCATTCTATATCTTCAATATAGAGGGTATCCAAGAATGTAGGTTCATGTCTTTTGACCCCCTTCTTCAAGTGCAAGGCCGAGATGTTCTCAGTGGCCATCTTCATGGACATGCATGGGATAATGAAGAGCTTGGCCCCATTTGTTCCCATCATCAGTAGCATGTCTGCATACGGTACGAGCATGGTGTTGGTTTGCTATAGGAATTCCAACCCAACTATCAACTCGAGGTCATCTATGATCACCACACGCAGGTTGAATTTTCCTTCATAGGGGCCAAGCTTCAATAGGACTTCTTTGGCTATTCCACCCACTGGCTGAGGAGGTGAGTTGATAGCCTTGATACGACCTCTTCCCTTTCCTACAACTAGACCAAGGTGCTCCACCCGAGTCGAGGCTAAATAGTTGTAGGTAGCACCCGTGTCTATCATCGCCCGGATGGGCTTTCCATTTGCCTTTATCTTGACAAACATTAAGGTTCTCTCTTGTTTAAGAGGACTCCTCTCATCCGTATTCGTTCTTCCTTTCTTGGTGATTGGGCAGGGGTCCTTTTTCTTACGGATACCAGTACTAGTTTCTAGTAAGGCCTTAGAAATAGATCCAACAATTGCATTGAAGGCACCTACTGGTTCGGTCTAGTCCGCATCATCTGCGTCGTCATCCGTCCCATCATCAAAAGCTTGATGGGTTTTCATCTGTGCATGTAGGCATTCATTATTCCAATGTGGTCAGGCGCAATGACGACATCCTGAAGGGGGCTTTCTCCCCCGATCTTTGTTGTTTGATGCAGCATTATTACTGCCTGAGGAAGGAGCCTTAGATTTGGTTGCACTATGGTCTCCTCCATTTCTACTAGGGCCACCATTGCTAGGATGGCCCCCTTTTGCATCCTGCTTGGACAGGCGGTTGAGGCCTATCCTTACGAGCTTCCACTTGATAGTCCCCAAGGCATTCTGTTGCTTGGATCGCCTTGGGTAGGGTATCAACCCTTTGTCTTTGCAGCTCCATACGGGCATAAGGTTTCAACCCTTCTAGGAATGTGAAGAGTTTGTATTTGTCCCCCATGTCATGTATGTTCAGAATGAGCGCGGAGAATTCTCGCATGTAATCCCGTACTGATTTTGTCAGGCGGAGCTCCCGTAGCTTTCTCCTTACATTGTACTCAACATTTTTAGGGAAGACCTATAGGCGTATGGCTGCCTTCAGTTCTTTCCATGTCTCGAGAGAATTTCCACCGGCCCTGAAGACTTCGTACTTCACCCACCACCAGAGTTTAACATCACCCTGAAGATACATGGCAGCAATTGCTACCTTCTTATCTTCTTCTAAGCCCCCCACGGCATCGAAGTATTGTTCGATGTAGAAGATGAAGTTTTCCACTTCTTTGGCATTCCGAGCTCCATTGTATGGCTTTGGCTCGGGAATTTTAAGTTTTTGTGCCACAGGGGTGAGGTTCGCAGAACCCCCGATTTGGTTTCCGCCTCCTCGAAGCAGGCCTTGTAAATCAGCATTGACAACATTAAGTTGGCCTGTCAAGTTGTCTATAGTTTGTTGCATGGAAGTCAACCTGACTGCCTCTTGTGCCCTATTACGACCCAAAATCTGTTTAAAGGTCGTGATGGCGCCGGACACCACTGTCAAGAAAGCTATCACTAAATAGTTAATTAAATTCTCATTTTAATATTTTTGAAATCATAAATTTCCTTCAATTTAACTAGTAACAGATGAACTTTACAGAATAAAAAATAATGTTGCCCACTTTCAATACTGAATATCCCATAATCGTCCCAGAATCCGGTGTCACAAGTGCATGAACATTTACCAGGAAATAAAATAAAACAAAATATGACATCTTTCCGGAATATAAATTTGGAAAGAAAAGAAAAATACAAACACTCTGAAGGAGACTCTGCTGGTTGTGGGGTCGTAATATGGAATACAGCTCATCTAAGTCCCCGCAAATACCACGTTGTTACGCTCACAAGGCCACTGAACATACATGTGCATGTATAACAAAATATGCAGCAAGTGTAGTATGAGTACGAAAACAACGCGTACCCAGTAAGTATCTAGTCTAACCTCGAAGAAGTAGTGACAAGAGATCAACTTCGACACTTACTAGTGGTCTGATAAAGAGGTAAATAATTCTTAGGCAGAGTAAATAAATGAATTAAATATGCATAAAGATACGTGATACAAATTCCCCTCTTTACAATGAACTTCCCATTTGAAATTCCCTCCTTAATCGGAGCACACATAAGGGTGTAGTGGACCTCATCAAGTAGATTATCATAAATTCAAATCCGAAAAAAACTCACGGATATATCGGCTGCTTGCCAAATATTACGCACGATTCTATGAGGATATGATATAGGAAATGACGTAGCGTACGGCCCGATCCAACATAAAAATTAAACTGTGCACTATCGAGGGTCAAATGGGACGAACCATAGATGCATCTATTAACTTGCCGAGGCGAACGGCCCGCTCCTATGAGAGTATGGTACATAGATCCTGCCAAGGCGACCGGCCCAATCCCATAAGAGTGAAATACATAATCCTACCGAGGCGAACATCCCAATCCCATAAGAGTAGTGGGAATTTACCCCGCCCGCGGAATATGATTGTGACGCTGTAACACATAGATTTCTTAAGTTATTATAGTATTCCTCAATTCCTTTCAAAATACGAAGTTCAAATGAAAACTTTTAAGTTCCCGATTTTTCCACAATTTCAAATCTTTTCCAAAATATTTAATAAGCAAACTCAATCTCGCTTCTTCTCAAGGCAAACAATAAACATAAATCAACAACAATATCAACAAGGCATGATGTAAGCCTAAAACTACCCGGACATAGGCATAGCTAGTAGCTACGTATGGACTCTCGTCACCTCATGTGTACGTAGACCCCACAAATAGAAGCACACAATAATTTAGTTCAGCTATGGGGTTAATTTCCTCTTACAAGGTTATAAAAGAGACTTAACTCTCTTTAAAGTTCCATAATCGGCTCTCAAGTCATTCAAGAAACTCAAATTGATGCCTAACGCTCCAAAACTTGACATAGATGACAAAAATCTCCCTTCCAAGAGCTCTATAAATCGTTCAAACAAATGAAAAATGGGAGAAATGAGCAAAACCCCCGTTTATAAAACTTCACTGCCCAGGAGACCCTCCTTCGCAAACGCGAAAATCCCCTTGCGTTCGCGAAGGCCAAACTTGCACGTTTCTAGAAATTCCTCTTTGTGTTCGTGGCCTCACAGCCGTGTTCGCGAAGGCTAAGCACTTCCTGACCCGGCTCCTTTCCTTCTTCATGTTCGCGAGCACCGCATCCCGTTCGCGTAAGCTTGAGCAGCCCTTGCCTCGCATTCGCGTCCATTGCCTCGCGTTCGCAAAGGCCAATCTCAACAGCCCTACAATTTCCTCTTCGCGAACGCGGGACTTCCTTCGCGTTTGTGAAGAAGGACACCAAACACCAGCAACAGCAGTCCAAAATATTTACAATTGATCCGAAACTACTCCGAAACACACCTGGGGACCCCGGAAACCCGTCCAATCACACAAACCAATCTCATAACATAACATATAACATAACAAGGACCTGCTCGAGGCCTCGAATCACATCAAACAATGCTAAAATCACGAATCACACCCCAATTCAAACTTAATGAACTTTAGAACTTCAAACTTCTACATTCGATGTCGAACCCTATCAAATCATGTCTAATTGACCTCAAATTTTGCACACAATTCATATTCAATATTACGGACCTACTCTAACTTTCGAAATTGGAATCCGACCCCGATATCAAAAAGTCCACTTCCGGTCAAACTCATCAAAAACTTCCAAATTTATAACTTTTGCCAAATTACCCCAAAATGACCTACGGACCTCCGAATCCACTTCTGGATCGCTCCCAACACCAGAATCACCATACGAAGCTATTTCCATACTCGGAACCCCAAATGGACATCGATAACATTGAAATGCACTTCAACCCAAATTTATGAAATTGTTCCAAAATGCTAACTTCCACAATAGGCGCTGAAACGCACTTGGTTCATCCAAAACGCGATCAGGACATACGCCCAAGTCAAAAATCATCATACAAACCTGTTGGAACCTTGAAATCCTGATTCCAAGGTCGTTTACTCAAAATCCAACCTTAGTCAATTCTTCCAACTTAAGGCTTCCGAAATGAGAATTTTCTTTTCAAATCAACTCTAAACTTCCGAAATTCCAATTCCGACCATGCGTACAAGTCATAATACCCGAAATGAAGCTGCTCATGGCCTTAAACCGCTGAACGACGCTCAAGAGCTCAAAACAACCGATCGGGTCGTTACATGCCCTGTAGGCTAAATCCCCAGCACGCTCCTGTTGGAGGCCCTCGAATTTACCAAAAATTTTGGCTGCCTCTGTGGCTGTTTTTTACCAGTCTCCTTCAGATTCGCGATTGATATTTTCTATGTCAACTTTGGCGTGGAGCATTCTGCGGTCCAGGTCGTCCAACCTTTGCACTAGGTTGGTTCTTAGTTCATGCACCGTATCCACGATGGGCCATAATACGTCAACCGTTTCTTCAAGGGCAAGAATGTCGTCCCTGTGATTCACCATGGTCAAAAATGGTGGTAATTGTAATATGTTTCCTCACCCGATGTCGAGCCTAGGCTCTAATACCAACTGTTACGCGGCGCCTTCCTGAGATTCTTTGGAAGGGCGACGTAAGGCTAAGCAATTGATGTAGTGCATTTATTATCTGCCAATTGAGGTTTCCTCCGTCCGGTAGACGAGATTGTCAGTGTCGTACGGAAAACCTATGTCAAGAGAAATTGAGAGAACAGAAATGAGAATTGAGAATGAAAGAAAGCTTGATTGCATTAATGAAAGCTATTACAGAAAAGCAACACGGTATTGAGGGGGAGAGACACCAGTACAGAGAATTGTTTGCTTGCTAGAAAGTTTGATTGTTTGATCCTCCCTAATAGTGCTTAAAAAAAATAAACCAAAGTTACAAGACTTTACCTAACTAAGCTAGAGAATCATAATGGAAGTACATCAAATGAAACTACTCTATATTTACAATGAAAAGGACTTAGTTTACTACAAGGTAGAAACAGGTCAGTTGTTAGCAACTTTGTCTTTGGTATCACGGTCTGCGTGTGCGGCGCTGTTGTCATCTGCCTGCGGCTGGGCGCTGGCGAGGGCTATCGGTGGGGCGACAGAGGCACATACACGCTTGTCACTTGGCCCAGCCAAGACCACAGGGCCGTCCATGGCGCTAGGCGTTGGGAGGCTTGCAAGGACGCCATGGGACGCGTCTAAGGGGTCATGGGACATGGATTGTGTAGAATTGACCAAATTGACTCGGAGAGTATGGCTTTAAATTTCACAATCTTTTCTATTCAACTTATAAAATGATTCACCCCATCCAACTTCAGAAGTTGATTTACTGCTATCTCTCCGGATTAGTGATAGCAAAATAGATAACAAAAATAGTTATCTATCCATATTATCTATTAAAAATGAGTTGGATAATGAATATTTTAAAAATAAGTCAAATGTGGATAAGAACTATATTATCCACTTAAGAAACGGATATTCAATGGGTTTAACTTTTACATTTATAAAGGTTCCAATTGGGGTTTCCCAAGTTTGGAAGACCAGAAATTCCCCCAAAAGTGATCATATTCAAGAGGCCATGAATAATATGGATATCCATATTTCCGCCGGTTAACCCGTTTTCTATCCGTATAAAATATGGGTCGGATTGGATATTTTATCCGTTTTTTGCATTATACCGTTTTCAACCCGATCACATCTGATCCGACCCGCATGTTTGTCACCCCTACTCGAGATAATATATGTACATATAGTGAAAGAATATTTTCGTTCAGTAGAAAGAAAAAAAAAACTGAAAAGAAATCTTTATGCGCAGAAACAAGAAGAGATTAAAGATAAAGGACTGTAATGCGTCGATATCACGGTGTAGCTTGATTTAGGTTGCCCTGTTTACAATTTTCCCATTCCTATAGAACAAGATTTTCGTGGCTTAATATAAGTAATAAAAACTGTAACTTTCGAATTTATTAATTCTCTTACGAATAACGGTTTAAGTAACTAAGATTAGCTAATTAAATTTATGAATATTGTTTTATGGCATGTTTGTCCATAGATTTTTTTCTGATTTTTTTTAAAAAAAAAAAAGAACTTTGTTTGTCCATAAAAATTTACAAGTTCTTGAAGATTTTTCGAAAATGAGTTTTTCAAAACTGTAATATTTTTTTCAAGTGAAAAGCATGTATAAACATAAATTCAATTCCAAATACTTTTCAATTTTACTCTAAATATTACTTTTTTCAAAATTATAATTTTTATGTCTAAACGCATACTTACAATTTGAGATTTTTTCAAAAATGTACTTAACATCTACACTTCTTCTTTTCCCCCCTTAAACCAACCAATGAAAGGAGAGAGGTATTTCTTTTGCCATATTTCCCTAATCTATTTATTTTCCTGTCCATCCTTTTCTAAAGAAGTGTAATCCTTTTCTTTTGTTCATCCAACGTTAGTCTTGGTCCAGCCCGTGGCAAACGTTTCGAACATTTTATCCTCTCATATATATTCTTAGTCATTCTAGTGCAAATATTTATCCTCTCATATATATATTCATTTCTTTTCTAAGAGAAGAAGGGCCATTACCCATTAGGAATCAAACTCACACATATTACGTGGAAGACTCTCGCTAATACCATTCCTATTTCCTTTTTGTTTTAACTTCTTTTTCTACCTTTTTCTCTTAAGTCCTACACCAGTTCTAAAGGTAGGATGATCTCTTTATATGATTTTAGACAATCTTCATCTAATAAGCTAGATTTTAAGGTTGAGTTAAATTTAATGTTCATATATTTATTATAGTATTAGAGTCAGGCACATTCCAATTCATTATTTACGCAGTGTGGCCTTGAGTCCCACAGGGTGAAATGAATTAGCTTTTAGGATTAATTTAGGTTGTCCATTTCTTTTTCGCCTTCCTTCTTTTTTTCCCTTTATATCTTCTTTTTCACAAAAAACAATTACGTGGTTTACGGGGCATAGTTGAAAAAGAAGAAGAGACAAAAAGAAAGAAAAGAACAAAAGAGTTTTAGTTTTAGTCAAATCAATATTATTTGAACGTTATACATAATTACGAAGAAAGAGCGCTGCTATCCCTTTCTTTTTTCTACGAATGAGCACTGCTATCCACCAAGGTTAAATTAATGCATAAAGTAGCAAGTTTTAATATAACAGTTCTTTCATCCTAAAGTAATAATATCTACCTATTTCTCTTCTTAAAATTAAGAGACTTGCTTCTTTTCTTTATTTTTGTTAAGATTAATTTAAATTATATATATTTATTGTATAACGCATTTAAATTATTAACATCGTTTAATCGATTGTATATAACAAGTTACGCACTTATCTCTTCCATGTTAAGACCGCATGTTTACTATAAAAAGTTATTTATATAATTAATTTCTAAAAGGATTTCCTTACATAAGTGAATCGCTAAGCCTTTGTTTTCAATGTACAAAGCTATAGTAAATGGGATCCTTAAATATATCACTCAACTTTGTTTTTTTTTCTTTCCAAATATCATACTTGAAGACAATTATATTTAAGTTGAAGGTACAAAAGATATATGTTAGCCAATTTGCAAAGGTTAGATCATATTAGATCTGATCTCGTTTAATTTTAAACTAATTTGAAGTTAAATTGATTACTGTTCAATCCAAGTCGTATTTGAATTGTTTGGTAAAAATTGGTTCGTATCAACCAATTAAGATTTTTTTTTCTATCCTTATTTAGCAATTTTATTTGCCATGATTATTTTTCAAAACATAATTGTGAGTGATACAGCTTAAGCTCTGACTTCATCGTTTTTAATAAATAAAAAACTGATTTTTCTAATGACTAAATTGTACTTAAGAGTCGTACGATTCTAATATTCTATTGGGAAAATTTCACATAAAAATAACTGGGCTCCCTACTTTTCAATTTTATAGCTCATATTTCAATTTACAACTAACTACCCCAAAAATAATAGGTTAATACTCAACACTCAACTCCAATAGGTTCTCGAAATTACTATTTAATTTTTAAAAAAGATTGCTCAAGCTTTTAAGTTAATTTTCGAATCAATAACTGTGACTCATATATTAGGTCAACAAACCAAATCCATTTGGGTGGTGAAAATTAAATTTTTAACAAACTTAAATATGTGGGTTTAAATTCCAAATTTGATTTTGTGAGAAATTTGGAGTGGGTGTTATTTAGACTTGTTAGAAATAGTATAAGGAGGTTGAATATAAAATTTGAAGTCATTTAATGGAGATTTGGACTGGTAGAATTGCAACAGAAAATCGTGGAAGAAGTTCGTCTACGGACGCTTGTATAAAGGTGTATAATAATGTATAAGATGTGTTTATACACTCGTATACACTATTATACAAGATTATACATAATTATACAAAAAAAACTGACTTCGTCTTCTTCCTTGCGTTTTTTCTTAAATTTAACTCAAATCTCGCTCAAATCTACTCCAAATCACTTCAAATTTAAAGTTTGAACTCCTTTTGATATTTTCAATCGATTGGAACAATACGCAATCCAAACAACTAACAAACTCAAAAAATCCAATTTTCGAAAGCAAAGCTTTGAATGGGCTTCAATGGTGGACTTCTACACTTCAATTTTCTTATATTGCAACCAGGTGACACATGGAGAGAATCAGTAATGGCGGACGACCCCTTGAAGCATATGTAGAAGATGTGAGAAGAAGAGAGAGTGAGAGCAATGGTTGTGAGAACACAAATTTAACTACATAGTTTTTAGAAGCATTGGTTGTAAGTATACAAATTTTGAATTTGCTAGTGCTTTCAAAATATGTACAATATGAGTTGAGTTGGGTAAAACTTAAAAACATTGGTTATTTTTTGTTATGGTGTGAAGTCATGTGTATTTTCTTGTAATTCTTTCTATTCGATCTATTTTATATAGCAAACAAAATAAAAAAAATATTATAATATGTTTATATGCAAATAAAAAATTGAACATTTCAAGAGTCTTCATAGGAAACTTATTTTTAGAATAATTGACCGATCTGAATTAAATCGCAAAAGAAATGTAGGGATATTCTGGACTAGTCTTACGTAAACTTAAAGTTAACAACTAAGACTATGAAAGATGGAAGGAGAATTATGTAGGCACTTTTTTCCACTTAAAAGTTTGAATTAGTAGTACACCAGTCATACATCTAATCTACGTAGAGGTTAATTGGGACCAACATGGTCTTGTAAGTGTGTGTGAAATTTACAGTTTACAAGCCAAAGTTACGTACAATACATGGCATCACTTCGCTTATACTAACTATGACATGTATAATAGAACAATTTTCTATTTATTGCTCAAAGGAGCCACACCTCAGTGTAAACTTATGTTGTTTTACAGAATATGCATCGAACTTACACAAATAATATAAATATCTTTCTTTATTTTATTTTTTTGATTTTATATTAATATATACTATATTAAAAGTACGAAGTCTCCTTAGCGAAATATCGTTCGTCTTTTTTGCCCCTTAAAAATAAATTTTATATTAGGCAAAATTGTCATTTTAAGTTTTATCCCTAATATTTAGGAGTTTTAAATAACTAAATTTGTACACTAAATCCTTCCTTATGTGAAATATGTACAAACTCTTAATATTAAATATCTTATATAAATCCTTCCGTATTTATATAACGTAACATAACAAATTTATTAATAACAAGAAACCAACGTATGAAAAAAATTATTAAAGTAGCAAACTTTTGTCAGGACTCCATTTTTGCACACCACTAAGGACTTCTTTTAAGTTTAATAGTCTTTGGTTTTTGTTAAAAAAAAAAAAAAAAAAAAAAAAAAAAGTTCAACTTGTTAGTCCTAAAAAAAATCGTATTGGACAAAATAATCAATTTAATTTTTTTAACATTTAAAAATAATTATTTAAATACTTATCTAATATTTAGTACTTCAAAATTAACAAAATTTTATGTATTTAATTTTTTTAAAGATTTTTTCTCATATAAAATTTTCTTATTTGTACTATCTAGCATAATTATAATTCATTCCATTATTGTTATTTGACCCTTTTAAGTATTATTTAAATATATCCTACCTATTCTTGAAGTTCCAAAAACATATAAATTCTAAATCAACAACAATACATTGGATCGGTGTCATCTTCCTTCTTCTCAATTTCTGACGTTATTTGATGCAAAAACTTGCATATACTTTTTGTATATCATTCTGGTGTGTATCTGTATTTTGTGTGTATAATTAATTATACGATAGCTGTATGCATTCGGAGATATGCACATTCATTGTCTTAAAAGCATAGACTTTGTGAAGCTAATTCATGTAAGATTTATAGTGTAGTTTGTTTTAGCATAAAAGCATTTTCTGAGCAACTCTGTATTCAAATTCAAAAAACATGAGCTACCATGCACTTTATTTCCCCACCTTTATAGGATGTTGATTTAAATTATAAAAATAACTCCAACATTTATACTGAGATCCTGAGATTTCTTATATTGGTGTATGTGGTAACGAAATTAAATTTGTTTTACTCTAATTTGAAATGAAGTGGCACCTAATTTCTAGGAAGAATTGACAATCGTTAGAAGAGAGAAGAGCGTTCTAAATATTTTTGCTATTTTTAAGAAAAACGATTTTGGTTATTAAGTGCCAATTTTTTTGAGTTTCTATTACCATTTACCAGACATAATATAAGGCTAAAATATTGTCAATTCTCTTTTTGTTGTGTTGCATACCATATCATTTTCCTTAATTATTTAACGGTACACGCATTCATGTTGCATTGATGGACTTAATAGTTTGGGGGTCGTTTGGCATGAGGTATAACAAGGTATAAGGGTGGTATAAAAATTTAATATCATCTTAATATTCTGTTTGGTTAGCAAACCAGGTATAAGTTATCCCGATGTTAATTTTAACACTGGGATAACTTATACATTATAGAAGATGGGGGTAATTAGCACCGATATAACTTATACCTTCTTTTTAGAAATTATGCGATTGTCATTTTTAATACAACATACCAAACAATGAATAAACAACAATCCCAACATAACTAATCACAGCATAATTTATCCCAATATAACTTATACCGATATAAATCGTATTCCAACCAAACGACCCCTAAACTATTACCTAGTAGTTATTTAACTTGAAGGGATGAGTATAATTTGATGATTGTTTATACGTTTCACCGCCTTATAGAAACCATAGATTAATAGTTGACATTTTTATTGTATGGGCATAATATTTGTGATAAATAAAAAAAATGACAAGTTAAATAATTTGTAGTTACGTCAGCAATAAATAAGTTACAGGGTCAAACAATCCTCAAAATTGAACTATATTTGTCGCGTATATATATTTATTTTTACATGGTACTATATATTATACTTTTAGGAGGAATATTAATGCCAACAATAATTTGGCCATGATAGTTTAGTTGAAGCAACCGAACATACACCAAAAACATCCTCTATAAAGAGGATACAAGAACATTATATTACATCATAATATCTCATACAATACAACATCTCTCATTGCAAATGTTATATAACTAACTTAACTAATTCAATTATTCATGTTGGCAGGTTCAGTATCCAACAATTTTGAACTCGCCTACTAAGTTAATGTAATGACACTCATTTTTCCATTTAAATGCATATTGGATCTATTATGACGCTAATTGCTATTACACACATTTTATTTTTGTTATATACATTTTTTTTTTATGAATA
This sequence comes from Nicotiana tabacum, assembly GCF_000715075.1. NCBI lineage: Eukaryota > Viridiplantae > Streptophyta > Magnoliopsida > Solanales > Solanaceae > Nicotiana > Nicotiana tabacum. The sequence continues at coordinate 168,093,320 of NC_134085.1, read as the reverse complement.
GACAAGTTTACACGTGCAACGCACGTACACTAAAGTTAGTTAACATGAAATACACGTACAAGATATGTACTTTTTTTTCTTTATTGACGTGCAATATACGATGCATAATAAAGACTGATATTTATGAAAGTACAAAAACGATAAAGCACATGAAATGCTTATATAATAGAAGAAGGTTTAAGATTTCAAACATGAATAAGTTTATCAGGGAACGTGTTTAACCAAAATACAACTGAACATTTTAATAGACAACACACAATAAAAATCGAGAAAAGGAATAAAATACTCTTATCCCCAATTGTTGGGTTTGGCAAATGGCAAATGGCAAATGGCAAATGACAAATGAGGAATTTTACTAGTCAACTCATTAGAAAAAGAAATTAAATCGCCCTGGGAGACTCAAGTTTTCCACATGGTCCTAGCTTGACTTATGAAGTCTTGTTCTGCTTCTTATTGCCTTAAATAAATACCAACCTTTCCTTTTATAAAACCCACCAAACAACTAAAAATATATACATCCCACTACTCAAGCACCACAATACTGTGGTGCCTCATTCACCACACTCTCATCCCTATTCCACCATAAAACTCGGGGAAACCGCCACCCAATGGCCTCCACTACCTCCCATATTCACCTATCTCTTCTGTAGTGCTATAGAGAACCCATGCAACTCTGTTGGAATATCATGTGAAAGACGATTCACAAACAATTCATACGTGCTTAGAGTCACAGGGGTTGTTTTCAAGTCCTATGAACTGAGGGGAACTCTATCTCCTGCCATTGGCAAGCTTTCCGAGCTCAATGAGTTGTCCCTCCAAAACAACAACCTCTTTGACAGAATCCCAACTCAAATTGTTGAATGCCAACAACAACAACAACGACCCAGTATAATCCCACAAGTGGGGTCTGGGGAGGGTAATATGTACGCAGACCTTACCCCTACCCCGAAGGGTAGAGAGACTGTTTCCAGGAGACCCTCGGCTCAAAAGGCTCAAAAAAAGCAATAGGAGATATCAGGGAATCTTGAACCTTCAAAACAACCAGTTTTCTGGCAAAGTCCCATCTGAATTATCATCTCTTGTCCGCCTTCGAATCCTTGACCTCTCTTCTAATGAGTTATCAGGGAACCTCAATTTCTTGAAATACTTTCCCAACCTTGAAAAATTGTCCCTTGCTGATAACATGTTCACTGGCAAAATACCTCAATCCTTGAAATCTTTCAGAAATCTCCGGTTCCTCAACATTTCAGCACTTATCAGCAGACTTGAACCGAAAAGATTATGTTCTTAAGCGTTACATTCTTGCAGAAAACTCAACAAGGTCAAGTCACAAATCTGCAATGGCACCACAGTCCTATTCAGGAAATGCCCCGGCTCCAGGACCTAGTGCAATTGTAGTACCAGTACACAAACATAACAACACAAAAAAGAAGGTAAGCATATGGATTCTTGGATTCCTGACTGAAACTTTTGCAGGGGTCTTATCTGCGGTGGGCTTATCCTTGCTCTTCAAGGTGGTTATGATTTTTATCAGAGGGAGCAAGGATGATTCAGGTGTAACAATTTTCAGTCCATTGATAAAGAAAGCCGAGGACTTGGCATTTTTAGAGAACGTAGACGGATTGGCATCACTAGAAAGAATTGGAAAAGGTGGATGTGGAGAAGTTTATAAAGCAGAGTTACCAGGAAGTAATGGAAAGATTATTGCTATAAAGAAGATCGTAGAACCCCCGAAGGATGCTGCAGTACTCACTGAGGAAGATAGCAAGGCTTTGAATATTAAAATGCGCCAGATTAAATCAGAAATTAAAATTGTAGGTCAAATAAGACACAGGAATTTGCTTCCTCTACTAGCACATATGCCAAGACCTGACTGCCATTACTTGGTTTATGAGTACATGAAAAATGGGAGCTTACAGGATGCCGTCCAGCAAGTCACGGAGGGGACACGGGAAATAGATTGGTCGGCACGTCATCGAATTGCAGTCGGGATTGCTGCTGGGCTTGAGTATCTCCATGTAAATCATAGTCAGCGTATAATTCACAGGGATCTAAAGCCAGCAAATGTCCTTCTTGATGATGACATGGAAGCTCGAATTGCAGATTTTGGCCTTGCGAAAGCAATCCCAGAATCCCTTATGCATGTTTCAACTTCACACGAGGTAGGAACTTTAGGATACATTGCACCAGAATATTACCAGACCGTTAAGTTCACAGCTAAGTGTGATATATACAGCTTCGGAGTGCTGCTAGGCGTGCTAGTTATGGGAAAGTTTCCCTCGGATGAGCTCTTCCAGCCGGCTTCTGGGATGGGTTAAGTGAAATGGATGAGAAATGTCAGGACTTCTGAGAATCCAAAAAGAGCAATTGATCCAAAGCTGATGGGTAATGGGTATGAGGAGCAAATGCTTTTGGTTCTCAAGATTGCCTGCTTTTGCACCCTGGATAATCCAAAGGAGAGGCCTAACAGTAAGGATGTTAGATGCATGTTAACTCAGATCAAGCTCTTAAGTAGGTAGAGGATAACTTACAGTAAATAAAAATTGGTCATGAAACTAAGAGAGTATCCTTGTGTACTCTGTTAAATCTCCAATACAAGAGATTGTACTTGTGTATTTTGTTAAATCTCCAATATGAGATATTGTACTTGTGTATTCTGTTCTTTACAGAAGTGTCCTCACTATATTGTGATACCTCAAAGCATGGTGTGAAATGTGAATGAAATTATTTCCACTCTATGCAGAAACTACCATTCTCCAGACAGCATTGTTTATATTTGGAGATGTGAATGGAATTCTTTCAGTGCAGAAACTACTAATTCTCCGATGTAACTAATATGACCAACATTGAAACACTTGTATCCACAAGCAAGAGAACAACTGATGAACTGATCTATAACACACCAAGTACCCCTAGATCATGGAAGATTTTAAACACGAACAATAAGCAAATCAATGTTTGGTTCCTTACATATCATACAACAGGCATTCAAAATCATTCGAAGAGGAAATAGGATTATAACCACTAATACAGTAACACCATCCGAACTTATTCAGAACGTCCGGCGAAAACCTGTGCAAAATTTGTGCATCTTTTTTTCCCGATAGGTGTGCAAAAGCAAAACTTGTGCATCTTGCACGCAGCAGACCCCGATAACATGATTGCTTATCTTGGTAATCACTTTGTAACGCCTGACTGTGAAACCAGAATCCTCTATGATGTGAGATCAGAGTTAAAAGCGAGAAAGCGCAAATCTTGAATTCAAAAGCTAGTGTTTCCATTTTCATTTGAAGCTTTTGTATCTTACAGTGTTGTGTCCTAACTCATCAACAGCATGGACTAAGACCTTATTTTGTTTTATTCCTGTACGATATATGTCCGCACTAAATTACATAACAGTGTCCATTTCTCCATCCCTCAGTGTGTAATAAAAACTTACATTTGCTAACATTAGAGAGGATTATACATGCATTGTCAATTAACAACTCTTTGTTAGACAAGATAATATGCAAACATTGATTACATAATACATGGAATATGATTTACATACTTGCTGAAAAAATGTGCAATGTCGCAAATTCACAATCATCCGGCCCAATTGCACTTTGAGAAGGAAATCAACGAAATCAATTACAATGGTTTCTAGCATTAAAACTTCCTCAATCCATAAGAAAGTAAAAAAATGATATTACGAAATTTGTGATTATTTTGAGAAAAGAAGTTTTTCTCAGGGGCACCTTTTCCAAGAACTAACATGTGGTAAGACCTGGAGTATCGTAAATTCTAAAAACAGACAAACTATCAAAATTTGCTAGTTACTCCAAGAGCTACAGAAGAAATCATCCAACATCTAGAATGTTTAGAGAAGAAAAGAGGCATCCAATTTTCAAGAGGATAATACCTATTTCTGCATTCTTGTAGAGATAAAACTTTATGATTCCAGATCTCCTCAAGTACCTTAAAAATCTAAAAGTAACTGAGGAAGTATCCTTTCTAGATGAGTTGCTTCAATTTTGATACTGCCCTCCGCTTCAGCAATAGTAGCAGCACGTTGTATAGCTTCTATATCAAAGAAACAGATCGCAAGACAAAAAGAATGCACATGAAAGTCTAGCCAAGTAAATAACATAATTTTGGTTCATTAATGGTCAAACCTGCTACGAAGACTCGGAGAAGTTCAGAGCTCAGCTTCAGTGCATTTGCATTAGCTTTTAATATCAAGACAGAAGAACAACATGAGAAGGAAAACTCATTGTCCAAAGAACATGTTCCATTTTTAAGCTAATATATAACAAAGCAGAGGTCCAACACACATGAGGAAATGCAAATACCAGCACAAGGAAGGTGCACTAAATGCAGTTCTTGTTAAACGTTAGACATGCCATTGTTATCAAGGAGGTAATATGTAGAAAAGAGAGCTTGCCACAAGGCCCACAACCCACTCAATCTTCTAATACATCCAAATTGGTTACGAGGAATGAAAAATGGCTAATATAATGTTATAAAACAGAAATCAAACTACTTCATTGCCTTCCCTTTTCCTTAGAGTTATGCTATCTCATATATCCATGACCATGAAGAGACCAATATTGGTAAAATAAAATAGAAAAACGGAGAGAAGTATACTATTATACTTTTCTGACAGGTAAAAACACAAAGAAATATCTACCTCAGAAATCCTTGCTACTTGACATGAGTGACATTTAAACATTGTGAATCTTCCTCTAGGGCAAAGGTCATAACAAAGCACCAGAACCTATATTTCTCAAGTCTTACCCCTTTTCTAGCAGTTTCACAATAGGCATCTATGATTCCACAATGGCTACCTTGAAAGAGAAGTTCCTAAATAAACAAATTGATTTCTTTCGCTTTTTAATTGGTTTATTTGCGACATATTCAGAAAGGACGTGCCTTAATTGACACGACATTTTAAAAAGAAAAACCATCTCAAAGTATGTATCAGCAGCTAGTTCATCAAGTAACATGCATATACACATATCAAAGCAAATAAACTCAAAAGCAATTTCGCTCACAAAATCGAACACTTAGCAGAGTATATTGGACAAATTGAATCAATATCCAATTCAAAACCACGATTCCAAAAGTTCCACAAAAAAACATGGCTAATTATCAACATAGTGGTATAATTGAGCTGAAAACAAATAGTATCAGCTATTTATTGGGCCAGTTCTTACCAAATGTAGGCCGACTTCTCTTTGATGAGCTAGCCCCAACCTACAAGCACATTTACACAATGCTTTCAAGCTCAACAGCACACACTTAAACCATATACATAATACTTCCAACAAATTCCCAAACATTGGAAAAACTCAAACCCAGATCTTTTACTCTAGTTTCACCGGATAAAAATTAAATAATAAAGATTTCGGAAAACAACAAAGGAGTAAAGTGAAAAGGAAAGGACTAACTATTTATATATACCTCGTTGTCCATATTCTCAGATATTTCATTTTTCCCACGCTCTGCAACAATTATCAAATACGTAACCAAATAGCCGAAGATAAAAGCAATAAAGGTCAATTGCAGAAAGAAGAAAAGGTGAAATTAGACCTGCAGCTTTTCTTTTCCAAACAAGCTTGAAAATTTCGTGGACCAAATCCTGTTTAGAGCCACACAAAGCCGTTCCAATTTTTCAGATTGAATACTTTACTCAGGGAAAAAATTAGAGTTTGATGTAGTATTACATGATTCAAACCGAAAGTGAAAAATTGAGAAAAGAGAAGAAGGAACGGTTACAGGATCGAAGGGGTTCTCCTTCTCCATTGGATGCTCGCACATTCAAATGGACAATGAACCGCACCAACACCGAAAAGGGAAAAAAAGAAAAAAGAGAAAAAGAATCACAATTAGTAATCGCCTATATATAATGAAAAGAAAAGTTTTAATGGCAAGAAGCCCCTATAGCTCAGTGGTAGAGCGTCAGTCTTGTAAACTGAAGGTCCGTAGTTCGATCCTGCGTGGGGGCAATTTATTTTAAATTATTATTTTATTCAATTAGATCCATAGAGATTACATTCCTATTGCCTTTTACATGTAAAATAAAATGTTAACGGAGCTAGCTGACGGGCGTTAAGGACCAGTTAACTGTAGGTCGCATTAACATCAACGATGTGCATTTAATTTAAAAAAATTCTGCCTTTGTCCCAAAAAATAGTCTTAACTTTATTTTTTATTCCGGTAAATAAGTAACTTTTATTACCAAAGGTAAAATATGTACAATCATAACAAAAACCGCTAGAGATGGTCGGCAATCCACCCCTAGAAACCTGCTAAAACATTTATCTACTATCCCCTCCTCGCTTAACTTTATTTTTTATTACTTCTAAATTGGTTTCCACTTTTTTTAAAGAAATTTTTATACACAACTTTAGTAAGTTCCGGGAGATCAGCTTTTTTCTCTTTTAAATCATATATTCTTTTGTACTTTGTAATCAAAATACAAAAACAAGTGTACGCTAGTATATTGTATTTGTAAAATAATTCTAGAGAAAAAATAATGTATAGACAAAAATGCAAAAGAAGTAGAAATTAATCCGAGCTCACTGAATTCACAGTATTTTCTTAAGGAACTTAATCCGCTCCTAGTACCCGAGGTTGTGGATTATTTCCTCCCAGGATAGAACGGATTACACACTAATGTAGCGGTACTTCAAACCCCAGTATTTCAATGAACACAGATGGCGGCAGCAAATCACACTTACTATAGCTTTGTTGTAGTTAAAACAATGCACAGAGGAAGAGGAGAATTCAGAAATTTCGTAAGGAAAATATGAGGGAATGGTCTGCTATTTATAGTCAACATGTTGAGTTTAAACAAAGAGGTGCAACTCTTCAGAAGGTACGTCATGGTTGTTCACGTAAAAGGTCATACGTAAATGGCTATTTATGCAAAATAAAAACGAAAATTCAAAACGCGGAGGAAAATTAGTTTTTCGTTACAAAAACGGATAATTTGGATTAAATAATATTACGTTAATCTTAAATATTAACAAATAAATTTGGTCCAAAATGTTAATCAATCAATCGATCATTTGACCAAATCCAATTCCGAAATCGAACCGAGTAACGATGACGCAAGGTTTGCTTTCCTCTTAACTCTTTAAGAGCTAGAAGAAGAGCAACTGTATATATACCCATCAAAAGTCTTTTCCTCCTCCAATATGGGACAATGTCTTTTTGTCAAGGAGGGAAAATCAAATTTTTATTTTTCTCTCCATTTTCCATTCACCCTCTTTTAAGCTAAAATAAGCTTAAAACCCAAACAGTGTAATGGAATTAAATATATCCCTCTAACATGTACAAAATAATTATATTTACAGTCAAACCAGTAAATTATTTGATCAAGTGATCTCCCTCCCATAAATACGATCCTTCATGTTTGTTGTGAATAATATGGATGAAAATTTTCTTGATCTTCAATTAGTTGATAATCTATCAGTTATTCTCAAGAGATGTAACAAATTTAAAATTGAAACGGAGGGAGTATATATATATATATATATATATATATATATAATACACGTATGCACGGGTACCCTCTCTCAACAATTAAAAATTTATTTAAAAATTATGTATAAATTATAAAATAAAAATATAAGCTTCTAAAGATGATAATGTTGACCGTATCATTTTTAGAAAAATATTAAAGACGCTCATAATATAATTTACTATTGAAAGATGATTTATTTGTGACATATTTATGTATATATTTGGTTTTAAAGTATCATTATTCTAGTGGATTAGTATTTAAATAACTCTAGCATTGATAAGTTCTAGAAATTTAAATAATTAAAAAATAATTAATTTTGTCCAATATAAAATCTTTTTGAGTAAGATGGTCCATCAACATTTCCTTGGGAATATCAAGTTCACCTCAAAAACTAATTGAAGATCAAGAAATTTTTCATCCATATTATTCACAACAAACATGAAGGATCGTGTTTAGGGGAGGGAGATCACTTGATCAAATAATTTACTGCTTTGACTGTAAATATAATTATTTTGTACATGTTTGAGGGATATATTTAATTCCATTACTTGATCAAATAATTTATGGGAGGGAGCGTTTGGTTGGAATACGATTTATACCGGTATAAGTTATGCTGGTATAAGTTATATTAGATAAGTTATGATGGGACTATTGTTTATTCATTGTTTGGTATGTTGTATTAAGAATGACAATTGCATAATTTCTAAGAAGAAGATATAAGTTATACCGGCTAATTACCCTACCCTCTATAAGGTATAAGTTATCCCAGTGTTAAAATTAACACCGGGATAACTTATACTTGGTTTGCTAACTAAACAGAGTATTAAGGTGGTATTAAATCTTTATATCACCCTTATACCTTCTTATACCTCGTACCAAACGACCCTTAGTGTCTTTTGTGAGCATGTAATTTTGCCCTATATGAATTACTCCTACAGAATCCCAAAGAATTGAATTTTTTCTTTTAATTGTTTGCCATTTTAGGAATTATTGTAGAATTTTCTTAATTATTTGCATTTTTTCTGTGCATGTTTAATTTTATTTAATTCATGAAAATACAAAAAAATACTCTGCACTTGCATTTAGGATTTATTTCTACATTTTAGGTTAATTAGCAAATTAGTTGTTTTATAGAAATGAAAAATTACAAAAAATAACTCACTTTGCATTTTTTAACTTTTTAATTTTAAATTTTGTAGTTTTTATTTTAATTTGGGAATTAATTAATTGTTGTAAATACTATGATGAGTAATTAATTTAATTTGGTAAGTTAATTCAGTTTAAGACTTAATTTAGGGTTTAATTTAATTTGAAAAGAAAAGGAAAATAGGAAATTGAAAAGAAAAGGAAAAGAATCAAAAGAAAGGCTTTGATTTTGGGACAATTCGTAATAGTCCAAACAATTTTTCCCTAAAGAACCGTTCCAGTCCAGGCCCAAACCACGCCCCAACCCGGTCCAACCTTCAGTCACTTAGACGACTCAAACGACGTAGTATGGGACCAAAACTACGTTGTTTTGAGTTCAGTCACTTAAAACAGATCTTGGCCTTCCATTCTATCTCATCCAACGGCCCAAAGAACGTCCCCTATTTCAATTAAAGTGTCCAAACCCCTTCAGTTTATCCTATGTACCTTCTTCACTTCATCTCCCCCAAGTTCAAAAACCCTAGCCCACCGCCTCCAAATTCCTGAGCCTCCAACGGCCGGCGGCGGAGCCCAATCCATCCCAAACTTCGACCACACAACCCCCACTCACCCCTGACTCCCAATCCATAACCACATCTCCTCAAATCTAACCAATTTCGGATCTAAAAGAAAAAGCAGAAGATAAAGAAAATCTTTCCAAAAATTCGAATTTTCCTTGAACGATTAGGGTTAAAATTGGTGTTACTCGTCTGTCTTCAACAAGGACACACGATCAATGCCAATTCTGGCTCAAAATCGAAGGCGTTGGAAGATCTGTCCAAGTCCACTGTCCATCACGTTATTCTAGGTATTTTTTGGCCCTTTTTTTTCTTTCATCTTTCGTTGTATTCTCATTTCTCATCTTCCTCTGTTTTTTTCTTTTTCTTTCTTGTTTTTTCTGTTTTTCAAATCGTTTTTGCATTCATACTGATTTTATGTTATTTTTAGTCAGCATTGTTTTAGTTTCTTTGATTTTGTTGTTGGACTTCGCTCAATTTCCCTCCTATTTTGTTTTCTTTGGATTCCTGGCTTCAAAAGTTTTCATTACTCTGTTGGCCCAGTTTCTTGATTGGCTTTTGTGGGTTTTGGAATCAAAACTTTGGGTTTCGTAAGTTAAAGGCCCAAAGAGGGGAGGGTCAGTCCGGGTTTGCAAGCTCAGGGTTTTGGTTTGTTTGTTGGGTCAATTTGACCCAGGTTTGGTCTTGATTTGGGCTCCGTTTGGCTTGGGGCCTGCCTTGCATACAGACAGGCCCTTCAGCATCAAGGCCTAAGGGGTTGCGGGGTTTTTGAGATTTTCAGTTTGATTAAAGAGTTTTCGAGCCCAACTGGGCTTAAAGGTAATTGGGAGGGGTCTAAAGGGTAGTCTAGGAAATTGGGCAAGGGGAATCTTTAAAAAAACTGAATAGGAAACTTCCAGGAAAGTGGGGTTTGGGTTAGTTCAGTAGTTGGTTTAGAAATTCAAGGCTTAAAATGAAAGAATGAAAATTGGGGGAATGACTGATTTGGTAAAAATAGAAATTATTTCTGCTGCCCTAAAGGTTTTCTATAAAAGGCATGTTTCCTTCATTGCCAAGGGAGAATTTTTGGAGGATTGCAAGATTGAAATTTAGAAACGGCTGAGCCTTCTCTTTCAGACTTTGAAAATACTGAAAATGGTGTGAAACTTGCTTGATTTTGTTCTTTGAGTTCCCTTATAGTCAGAATTTTAAAAAAGGATCCAAAGAACTAGGCTCGTCTGTGTTTAATTTGTTTTGAAAGAAGCTAGTTTTGCTGAGTTAGCTGATCTACTGTTGTTGTTCATCCCTCACTTTCATTGCTTTTCTCTTGATTTTCAGGTATCTTTTGGACTATGGATAACACATGAAGTGTAACATGGAATTTGAATATGGAAATATGATGAACACAACTTGTTTCTTTTCGAATTTTACTTTCTTGATTTTCAAATTACATTTATGTTTTGTAATAGCTTAGTTTTCCTTTATATATTTTTGTTGCCCTTACATGTTATTGATGTATTATCATGCTATTAAGTTTGGAGTGTAAGTTTCCAATATCTCTTATTAGGTTGTCAGTTAATTTAAGTTTATCCTGGGTCTAGATGAATGTTTAGAGTTGATGAGATTTTCAGATTCAGGTTGAAACCATGTTAGAATCAGTTTGTTTTGCTCTATTTTTTGTCTGTTAAATTGGGGTTTAATTAGCCTTATGTTGGATGTTTTAGCACCCTCCTGAACAGGGTCTGTTTGGGTCTTTTTGCAGTCGAATTGAGGAACTAGTGATTGTTTTTTTTTGGTGTTGTAAGTTAATGTGTGAGTTTTTGGCATGTGTTGGAATAATTACTCTGCGTCTAATGGATTAATATATGCACAATAGGTACAAAATGTTAGTGAAAGAAGGTTGGTGCTTTTAATGTTAAAGGTTTCATAGACTTGGTCCATTAATGCTTTGGACTTGTTGTCTGGATTTGAACAAGGTTAAGAAATGTTAGTGTAGTTGGTTCTTTCAAAGCATGGGGGTTAATAAATACTTTGTCTAGATTGTTTCTTGTGGTAGCTAGTTTCTTTCACTAGATAGTTAAGGATTGTTATTTTATTGTATCAATGCTCTCAAAAATAGCAAAAAATTTTCAAGTTGAAGAACAACATGTTATGTGTGGTTTAATTGAGTCAATTGTATGTCGAATGTGGGCAGTCCAGTCCGATTGCCAATTTGGGCAAGGACTTACGGCTCGTTTGAAAAAGGACAAGAATCCGCCTGGCCATTTCTGGATTCATTCTGCATGTAGTTTTATTTTTTTTTTAAATAATCTCTTTGGGAACAGGCCCAAACCAAATGGCTTCAAATCATCAGAAGCCCAATAGTTGTACTCCCACTCTTCTTATCACCCACAGTCATTTCTTTAGTTCAAATCAATTATGGATAAGGGAATACGGCCTCTAGCTAAGTGTGTTCTTTTAAAAATGAATTGGGGTATGCCATATCCACAAAACCAATAATGTATGGCCCTCACAAAACTAATTCGCTTTTTTTTTCTATAAAATTTGAGGTGCTATTTTCATCAAATAACACATGTCCCTCATTTAATTAATATTAACTCTTTAAAAATCGAGGTGTGCTATCAATTGAATTTTTCATGGCCCTCGCATACCTTGTTATTAATTTGAAATTTCGTAGTTGCTTTAGGCCCGCTATTTAAATTGATTTCCTTTATTTATTAAATTCGGGTGTGCATTTCATGTGACCCAATTTCAATTCTCAACAACGTTAAATAGAATGTGTTGTGGACCGCGGGTGCATTTCATGTGGCGTGGTTCAAGACATGTTTTAAATAACGTGAATCTCTTCCTAAAAAGCATCCTAAAATATTTAAAAGTGCTTAATAAGTTAAAAGTGCACCATAGGCTAAAACATGCAATAAATCAGATAATAGGCCAATTATAATAGTTTAAGCGACCGTGCTAGAACCACGGAATTCGAGAATGCCTAACACCTTCTCCCGGGTTAACATAATTCCTTATTTAGAATTTCTGGTTCGCAGACTTCAAATTGAGAGTCAATCTTTTCTCGATTCGGGATTTTTAAACCGGTGACTTGGGATACTATAAATTATCCCAAGTGACGACTCTGAATTTGATATAAATAATCCCGTTTTATTTGTCACTTAAATTAGAAAAAAACTCCCTTATAAACGCCTTCGGTGGTAGTAAAAAGGAGGTGTGACAGCTCTGACGACTTTGCTGGGGACAAGAACCCATAATCTCTGGTTCAGGGTTCAGAATTCGAGCTTAGAATAATTGTTATAATTGACTTTGTTTATTATCTAGTTTTATTACATGTTTGGGCTTAATGTGCTAAATGCTGCTTTTTACCGCTTTGATACTATTTGGATTGTATATAAATTGCTACGAAACCCTCCTCCCTCTGAGTCTTCTAAATCATCTGGGAAGTGTGCACTTCGTGTGACTTCTCTTCTGTTAGAGTCATATCCTAATTTTAGAACGAGGTTCGGACAAGTTGCAAAGTCGGTGAAGCTTCTGTATTCCCGGTACGCTGCCCCCCTCGGCTCGAGCTGTTCGCTCGGGTAGGCCAGGTCTAGAACAAATAAACCCAAATTTTCAAACCTAGTATAACATAGCCTCATGCCGGATCCATAGTAGGAACTCTTGTTTGCATCACGTGCATTTTTTACTTTGGGGACTCAACAGAGGGGTTGGGTCCATCTAGGACATGTGCACCTGAAATCAAAAGACCATACTGATGCATTTTGCTTGCAACTTGATCATTCATTTGACTTGGATCGCATGTTGACCAGCTTCTAGAATAAGGGAGAAATTGAGAAAAATCAAGTTGAGGTGAAAGAGAGGAAATTACCCGTCTGTGAAAAAACCTGGTGTCCAAAATACCACGAAACTCTGCCAAAATTTTCAGAAAAAAAAAATGTTATTTCAAAAAAAAAAGTTTGTGTTTTTTGTTGCGTCAAAATTGACCGAACTACGCAAGTTTGATTCTTACCGGATGTGGGATACATAGGCAACCCTCATTGGGTCCAACTCCTTTTGCAAAAATTAACCCAAAAAAATATGAAGTGTCGCTATTTGTCATAAATAAATTAGGTGGCGCCATTCTTGTCCAAAATAGCCAAAAATGCCCCAAAAGGTGCCGGAATGCTGTTTTTGCAAGAATAGCCACCTAGGGTCCTTTTTCAAAAAATTTGGTTGATTAACAAAAACAACCCTAAAAAAATTTCTCTTGAGGTGCTGAAGGGCTGTATTCGCAAAAATGTTTTGTTCTAAATTTTGGTGAAAATGGGTGTTTTCTCTTGAGTCAAAGTAAATCATAGTCTTTTATTCAATCACCTTAAACAAATGTGCAGGATGAACATAATTGAAAATGAACCTTTCACAGTCTGCGAGGAAATCCCGTTAGAACTACATATGTGGTGGAATTATTTAGGAGAAATCAACAGAAAAACTGTGATCAAAGATTTGGGTGGTCTTGTTGGGCTTCTAAAGATTATACCGATGAAGGATGTAATTGAGGCTTTGATACCCTTATGGTACCCAACACACAATGTGTTCCATTTTGCTGATTTTGAGCTACCCCCTACGCTGGAGGAAATAGCGGGCTACGCTGGTTTTAGTGGGAATTTTAGAAATCAATACCCGGTGGCACCTAGAACAGTGACTCCCCATAAGTTTCTGGATCTACTAAACATCAGTCGGGAAGTATTCAAGATGGAAACTTGTCTAAGGGATTCTGCACATTCTATTTCTTGTACCGACGTTACGGGAATCCCCGCGGTTTTGAAATGCCAGATACCGGTCTTACTCATTTGGAAAACAAAGACAAGTGGGAAGCTCGACGGGGATTGTCTTTTATAGTAGTATTCTTGGGTGTTTTGATTTGTCCAAGAAAGGATGGAAACATAGAATTGGGGCTTGTGGGAATAGCCGACTTCATGACTAAAAAGGCAAATGACACCATTGTACCGATGATCTTGGCAGAGATTTACCGAGCTCTAACCGTCTGCCGAGAAGGAGGGAAGTTTTTTGAAGGGTGCAATATACTCCTACAGCTTTGGATGGAGGAACATCTTTGCCACCGTCTAGGGTACATGAACTGTGGCATGACCGGTCTTGAATGCATTGAAAAACATGAACAACGGGTGGAGGGCTATGAGTTCCCGGATGATACGGAAGCATGGTTTGCACATTTGAGCTCCCTGACTGCAAACAAGATTGAATGGACATTCGGGTGGCTCTAGGTCAGTGAGGTCATTTATATGTCGGCCGAGGTGTGTTTTCTTCTATTGATGGGTCTCCGGAGCATTCAGCCTTATGCCCCGCACAGAGTTATACGCTAGTTAGGCAGGTACCAGACCATCCTACATGATGAGGATTGAAGTCGGCAGGTAATCGAATTAGAACCAAAAGTTGCTTTCCCAGAAGAAAGGGTGCATCGAATTTGGCATCAATGTAGGTTCTTAGAGCCAAAGACTCAAGTACGAGATCTATCCAAAGGTGAGTTGGAGCCTAGTTACACAACTTGGTACGGTAAAAGGTCCCAAATCCATCTAGAGCTCGAACGGCCCGCAAAAAGGCCCCATGTCCAACAATTCACTAATTGAGCACAAGAGCAATGGGATTGGTTGGCAAAAGAGGCAAACTATAGAGCCACCATAAGCAAATTGGAGGGACAAATCCGGGATCTTAAATTTGACAAAAGTGTACAGGTCGCGACCGATGAAGGGGAGAAGAAGAAATTGGTTCAAGAAAACAATGACCTTCGAGCACAGATCCAAAAAATGAGAATAGCTGCTGAAAATTAGGAAAGGAGCCGGAAGGATGAAAGACTCATAAGTAGCCTCAAGAGGAAAATAGCTGAGTGTGAGGATGATCTGGAAAAATCTGAGGGTAATCTGGCGAAAGCCCGAGCACAGTTAGTGAAGAACGCAGAGGGGCGAGCAGAGTTTGTCCGACAGTTGAAAAGAAAATACGAGGGAACAGCCACCAATTTGAAAAAAAGGCTAATTACCCTCGAAAATGAGATGGCCAAGTAAGTTAAGAACTTTAAAGTAGAAAGGGAACATTGCTATGCATTAATGTCCCAGCTGGAGGAGGATATGCAACAGTTGCAAAGTCAAAACCATCGTGATGCCCAGGTGCTAGAAGCTAGGTCTCAACAGATAGGGTGTTTGCTCCAATAAAAGGGTATCATCAGGGAGAGGGTTAGAGCAATTGCTGACTACATCATCATGAAGTGTCATGAATGTGAAGACATGACCAGAACCACCTTCTTTGCCACGGTAATGACCTTTGTTCGTCAAATAATGAGTGATATGGAGCGTCTTCAAGGGGATCTTGCGCATAGGCCCATGGTGAGACCGACTGATGTCCCGCGGGCTCTTGGAGCAGTTGAGGCATTGATGTATTCATGATTTTCATTCGAGTCTGTATTTTCATTTTCTTTGTTGGAGTTGGTTAGTTTGTTTTCGAGTCTGTATTTTCATCTTTTGTTGGAGTCTGTTAGTCCCCCTTTTCGAGTCTGTTAGTTTTGTAGGATGAGTCGTTGTAATCAAGACGTTTTTATTTTATGAAAAATTTGAAAACCCCAAAATGTTTTTTTACATCTATTCCTAGAACTACGCTTGGTCTGATTCATGTGGCGTCATGATATGTAGGCAATCTCCATAGGATTCGATCATAACCATAAAAAAAAGAGGAAGAAAGAGGGAAAAAAGAGAGAAGCAAAAGAGAGAAAAGAAGAAAAATCGGGAAAGAAATAACGGCAAAACAAGAGAGGAAGATGAGAGAATAAAGAAAAGCAAGAATCAAGCAAAGAAAAGTATGAATGAAAAAAGAAGAAGTTGCAAAATGAAAATTAGGGAAAGTCGGGATGACGCAAGCAACCGATCAAATGCATAATAGAAATGGTTAACTGCTTAGGTGCATTGCATCCCCAACGTGCGGTTGCCTATCTGTTAAGCCCTAATCGCTAACAAGTTTGTGCTTGTCATCAAGTTCAGGCAGGTGGTTAGTTTGTTTGGCATTCTGGCAACTCATTCGTTCAATACCAGGTCCAAAAACAAGTTGATCATGGCTAACTAAGAACTGGATGCAAGTGTTATTGATACGTCAACAGAGGGGGAAGAGTCCGATGTTAATCTGAAATAGGAGTTGTATAAGCTGAAACACTAGATGGCAGAGCTGTACCAAACATGGGTAAAAGGGCATCCACCACCATCCTACCCTGCCAACCCTGCTTTCGTCCCGCCGCTAGATTAATCTTAAGAACCTCCCACTATTAATTCATCTCCGGGCTTTCCTATTTACCACCACTACCAAGGCACCACTTCCCAAACCCCATATGCACCACCACCCAAACCAGTACCATACCCTCCTCCACCAACCACTCCTATTTTCGTGTCACCCCCACACGCTACACTCCATCGATCCTCCAGTGAGCCCTTATTCCAGACCCAGGATAACCAATAGTACCCCGGAGCCTACTTTCAAGGCCCCAGAGCCTTGCTTATATACTCCTCGTTTCGACCTCCCTATCGAGATTGAGAAACCACATAAGAACCCAGAGCATGAGGAGATGTTCGTGAAGGTTAGAAGTTTGGAGCAGTCATTCAGAAACATGCAGGGATTGGGAGGCCAGGTAAGCATAGCGTACAAGGATTTGTATCTATTCCCCAATGTTCAGTTGCCTGTGGGATTTAAGATGCCGAAATTTGATTTGTATGACAGGCACGGAGACCTGGTGGCCCACTTGAAGGGATTCTGCAGTAAAATTAGAGGAGCTGGTGGGAAAGATGAGCTGTTAATGGCATACTTTAGCTAGAGTCTGAGTGGTTCAGCATTGGAGTGGTACACTCGTCAGGATCACAGCTGATGGTATACCTGAGATGATTTGGCTCAAGCATTCGCCCGTCATTTCCAGTACAACATTGAGATTGTTCCAGACCGTTTGTCTTTAACTAAGATTGAGAATAAGCCTAGTGAAAGTTTCAGAGAATATGGCTTCCACTGGAGAGAACAAGCGGCAAGAGTTAACCCCCCGATGGAGGAAAGCGAAATGGTGGAGTACTTTCTGCGGGCTCTAGAGCCCACTTACTTTGGCCATCTGATACCGACCATAGGCAAATCGTTCAACGAGGTAGTGAAGATGGGTGGCATGGTGGAAGTGAGGTTTAAATAAAGTAAAATCATGAGTTACTAGGCTATCAAGGCAACTACCCAAGCCATTCAGAACGGTACTGGGGAAGTGATTGGAAAGAAGAAGAAAGAAGATGTGGCAACAATTGATTCAGGATCATGGTTTGGACCCAGGGGCCCGTCACACCAATATACCCAACCTCGACCCCATCACCAAACCTGCACTCAAACCTCATATAATCCACCCCAACACTACCTCCCATCACCAGACCCTCATATTTCTGTTCACCACGTCCAGACATATACCTAACCTCCTACCTACGCACAATGGCATGCCCCAGCCCCATAGAACACCTACCCAGCTCCACGAAATGCTTACTTAACCCCACGAGCCTACCGAAACCCTGTAGGCCCTAGTTTCTAACCCAATCCAGCATTCAAAAACGAGAGGTTGCAGCGAAAAAAAACCTTCACCCCATTGGGAGAATCTTATACTAGTTTATTCCATAGATTGAGGCAGTTGGATATGCTGAGGCCAATTGAGTCGAAATTGCCAAATCCTCTTCCAATGAATCTTGACTACTCTGTGAGTTGTGAATATTATTCTAGTACTCCGTGGCATGATACGGAGAAGTGTTGGCACCTGAAAAATGCCATCTAGGAGCTCATTGACACAAACCGGATTGAAGTCCAGACTCTAGAGGCACCCAACATCAACCAGAACCCATTGACAACCCATTAGGAAACAAACATGATCGAGATAGTACATAAGGGAGGGGAGCCCAAGAAGCCTTCACAGACCGTCATAATGATTCGGTCCAGTGAGGTCAAGCCAGTTAAGAAATCACAGTTGAAGGATCAGTGAACAAGTTGAGCAGGGCAAACGGTGAATCATCTGTGTTAGTCAAGGAAAGATCCCCTAGTGATGTTGCGGCAAAGCAAGAAAAGTCAAAAATGGTTGTGCCAGTAGTGGAAAACAAGCCTATCATAATTGTAGAGGTGCCCATACGGATTTTGTCATCATAAATACTGTAACCCAGTTGCCGGTAATCAGCACCAAGGCCATCCCATGGAACCATGAACGGGTGATAGTGACCTATAAGGGAAAGGAAGTGAAAGAAGAAGTAAATGAGGCCCAGGGATTAACTCGTTCGAGGAGATGCTTTGCCTCGGAAGAGTTAAGGAAAGCTAAAACATCTAGAGATAACTCAGTTCTAGTGAAGAAAGTAGTGACTGAAAAACTTGTTGTGACCAAAAACACTCACGCAAGTGCACGTGATCGTCAAGTAATAGTGTAGTGAGTAGAGTATCATTCCCACGAAGACTTATGATTAACTGTTGACTGATTCAAAGCCAATTTTTTTATCTACCCAAGAGATTGTTCACAAAAGAGAGATGTCATTGTTTTACTACTTAACTATAAAGAATTAATCTAACTAAAACAAGTAACCAAACGAATAGCAATTACAAGTAACAAACAGTAGGAGAAGATATTCCAGGGTCATGGGCATAGTTACAATCGTGTTGTGTTCTTGGCTCGAAATGACTAATCAATTTATCTGGGTTATTGATTGATAGGGTTAATATTACTCATAAGAATCTGTCGAGTTCTTACTCGCCTATTCAAGTCAACTCAGTGCCTATATGTCTATGGAATTAAGATTAATCAAGAACGCATTTACAATTCCTGTATTTCAACCAAGCAAGGCAATTGGGTATATGTCTATCCCAATTGCAAATCTGTTCCCCGAGGCCCGGGTTCAAGAACTTGCTCTATTCAATTCTATATGCAATCTAAAGTTCCCACTTTCGAGTTCAACTAAAGATTAGTAGATAGTATTCCACTGTTAGCTACTCAGCAAAATAATTAAGAATAGAATTAAATAAACAACCCAATATGATAAACCAACTTTGTCAAATTAAACTTCAAACAACAACATTCATGTTTTACCCATGACCCTAGAACAATGGGTCTTAGCTGCTCATACTAGTGTTCATCATAAATAAGTTCAATTTCATCACAAAACAGCAAAAACAAGAGAAGAAAAGAAGAACTTGATGGTCCAAACTCCTCCTTGCCTCTTGCCTCTCTATTTCTTCCCCTAAACTCTGAAAAACTTCCCCCTTTAACCTTGGGCGAGCTTGACTTTATATAGGTTAAGTGGGTTTCCCTCCAGATTTCCAATTTTACCCCTAAATAACTTTTTTTCCGGACCGTACACGTGCGAGCTTGTGCGTAACTTCGCGCGTTTCTTCCTCAGCCTTTCTTACGCGCGAACTACTACGCGACTTCGCGCGTTTGAAGCTTGATTTCGTCCATGTTTTCGTCTCGTCCTTGCGCGCACTCGACTCCGAGGGATTGTTCTTGCTCATAAATCATTCCAATATCCTCTTGAAAATATCATATAGGCTCCTTATCCTGCAATGTATACATATCACAATTAGAGCCTATTTTTCGTCAATTAACCATAATATGTCATTGGAATATAATCAAGCGGAAGCATAAACAATAGCTAAATCACCTAGATTTCGCCTATTATCAACACCCCACAGAGGTGGAAGAGTTTCTGAGAAAAATGAAAGTACAAGATTATTCCATCGTAGAGAAGTTGAGAAAGACGCCTGCTCAGATTTCATTATTGTCATTGTTAATCCACTCAGACGAGCATCGTCGGGCCTTGATGAAAATTTTGAACGAGGCCCATGTTCCCAACAAAATTTCAGTAAACCATCTGGAAAAGATCGCCAACAAAATATTTGAGGTGAATAGGGTCACCTTCTTTGATGATGAGTTGTCTGTGGAATGTACTGAACACAACAGAGCTCTCTATCTCACCGTAAAATGTAAAGATTCTGTGGTTATCAGGGTATTAGTTGACAATGGTTCCAGTGTAAACATTTTCCCTCTCTCTACTCTGAACAAGTTGAAAGTGGATGATGAGAGGATTCATAAGAACAACATCTGCGTTTGGGGATTTGACGGTGGAGAGAAAGACTCAGTTGGTGATATAGTGCTTGAATTAACAATAGAACCAGTGGAATTCACCATGGAGTTCCAGGTGCTGGACATAGCCGTCTCTTACAACTTGCTGTTGGGTTGACCATGGATTCATGCCGCCAAAGCAGTCCCGTCCACTCTGCACCAGATGGTCAAGTTTGAATGGGATAGATAGGAGATCGTCGTGCATGACAAGGATAATTTGTTTGCTCACAGTGATGCCTCTGTCCTATTCATTGAGGTCGAAGATGACAAAGGGCCTTGGGTCTATCAAGTTTTTGAAACAGTGCCGGTCGAGAAGGTGCCAGAGGGGAAATGTGTTCCAACTCCAAAGATAACTTTTGCATCAGTCATGGTGGCCTTTGAAATGCTGAAAAATGACTTTGTGCCCGAAAAATGGTCTGGGTGCATCTCTGCAGGGTATCATACAGCCAGTGTCCCTCCCTGAAAATTTGGGTACATTCGGTCTTGGATTCAAACCTACAGTGGCAGATGTGAAAAGGGCTAAAAGGTTGAAACAGAAGGCGTGGGCACTTCCAAAGCTTGTCCCACATCTCTCCAGGTCTTTTGTCAAGCCTGGTGCCAGGAAACGCCCAGTGACAACAGTTCCAAGTTCTGTGGTTGAAGTTGATGAGGAGTTAATTGAGAGGTTCCAGAGGTTGTTTGATGATGTGAACATGGTAGAGGTTGGAGAAGGTTCTAGCAACGCAGACGTACAATTCGTTGGGCCGAATTCAAAGCTTAACAATTGGAAGGCTACTCCTCTCCCTACCCGGAAGGAGTCTTGGTAGTTTGTTTTGTTTTCCTTTCTAGCTGGGTCATTCCAGGGTTGTGACCCAGACTTTTATTTTTCGTTTGTTGATGTACAAACCCTGTTATCCTTTATTTTTAATGAAATGCAATTTCCCTTTCCATCAATCATAATAGTTTTATTTTTGTTTTTCTTTTCTTCTCTGTACAATTCTTTTTATGCTGGTTTCAATGATATGGTATGCATGAGGAATCTTCGGCCCAGTCTTAAAAGTCAATCTAATTCTGAAATAATAATCTAAGAAATAGAGTGTGATGATGAATCAGAATATGATGAGGATGAGGCATTTGAAGAGATTAGTAAGGAACTAAGTCATTTTGAGGAAAAATCCAAGCCTAACCTAAATGATACAGAAGCAATCAATTTAGAGGACCCAGATAATGTCAGAGTAACTAAGATAAGTGTCCATCTTAAACCACATATCAGGGAAGAAATAATTAAAGCATTGCTTGAGTATAAGGATATTTTTGCATGGTCATATGATGACATGCCAGGCTTGAGTACCGATTTGGTAGTTCACAAATTGCCAATCGATCTAGCATTCCCGCCCGTCAAGCAGAAGTTAAGAAAATTCAAAACTGACATGAGTGTGAAGATTAAAGAAGAGGTCACAAAGCAGCTTGATGCAAAGGTCATTCGGGTCACGCGGAATCCCACGTGGTTAGCCAATGTTGTGCATGTGCCAAAGAAAGATGGTAAGACCCGAGTGTGTATTGATTACCGTGATCTCAACAAGGCAAGTCTAAAGGACAACTTCCCATTTCCAAATATCCACATTTTGATTGATAATTGTGCCAAGCATGAGATTGGGTCCTTTGTGGATTGTTATGCGGGCTATCATCAGATTCTAATGGATGAGGAAGATGCGGAAAAGACGGCATTCATCATGCCATGGGGAACATACTGCTACCAGGTCATGCCTTTTGGTTTGAGAAACACCGGGGCAACTTATATGTGGGCAATGACAACCGTATTCCATAACATGATACATATAGAGATTGAGGTTTACGTGGATGATGTGATCATAAAGTACAGGAAGCAGTCTGACCACATCAGAGATTTGAGAAAGTTCTTCCAAAGGCTTCGCAGGTACAATCTTAAACTCAACCCTGCAAAGTGTGCATTTGGTGTCCCATCCAGAAAACTGTTGGGATTCATAGTCAGCCGGCGGGGCATTGAATTGGATCCGCCAAAGATTAAAGCTATTCAGGAATTGCCCCCGCCAAAGAACAAGATCAAGGTGATGAGTCTGTTAGGGAGGCTGAACTACATCAGCACGTTTATCGCTTAGCTCACGACAACTTGTGAGCCCATCTTCAAATTGCTAAAAAGGGATGTTGTGGTTAAATGGACCGATGAGTGCTAGGAAGACTTCGATAAGATCAAGGAGTATTTGCCGAACCCACCTGTGTTGGGCACACCAGAACCAGGAAGACCTTTGATTCTTTATTTGACAGTTTTGGATAATTCATTTGGATATGTCTTGGGTCAATATGACATCACTGGCAGGAAAGAGCAGGCCATCTATTATCTCAGCAAGAAGTTCACATCTTATGAGGTTAAGTATACTCCCTTGAGAGGACGTGTTGTGCCCTGACTTGGGTGGCGCAGAAGTTGAAGCATTACTTGTCGTCCTACACTACCTACCTCATATCTCGTCTGGATCCTTTGAAGTATATTTTTCAGAAGTCCATGCCCACTAGAAGGCTCGCAAAGTGGCAAATCTTACTCACAGAGTTTGACATCATATATATGACTCGGATAGCGATGAAGGCCCAAGTTTTAGCCGATCACTTGGCCGAGAACCCGGTGGATGAAGAATATGAACCTTTGAGGACTTACTTCCCTGATGAAGAGGTAATACATATCGACGAGGTCGAGAAGGATGAAAAGTCGGGTTGGAAACTCTTCTTTGATGGGGCTGCTAACATGAAAGGCATTGGGATTTGAGCTGTACTCATTTCTAAAACGGGGATCACTACCCGGTTACGGCTTATCTTCGTTTCTATTGTACCAACAACATGGCTGAGTACGAGGCATCCATTTTGGGTTTAAAGCTAGCTGTAGATATGGGAATCCAGGAAGTCTTGGTTTGGGGAGACTCAGGCCTTCTGGTGCACCAGATTCAAAGAGAATAGGAGACACGGGATTTAAAGCTTATACCGTATCGATAATGTCTGCATGACTTTGTCAACGGTTTCGATCTATAGAATTCAGGAACATTCCAAGGATCCATAATGAGGTTGCCGATGTCTTAGCTACCTTGGCGTCAATGTTGCACCATCCGGACAAAGCTTATGTTGACCCTTTGTATATTCACGG
Source organism: Nicotiana tabacum (assembly GCF_000715075.1). Classification (NCBI taxonomy): domain Eukaryota; kingdom Viridiplantae; phylum Streptophyta; class Magnoliopsida; order Solanales; family Solanaceae; genus Nicotiana; species Nicotiana tabacum. The sequence goes on along the minus strand of NC_134085.1, from coordinate 168,069,834 downwards.
GCACCGTAAGGCGATGGAGAGCTGAGAGAAATTAAAAATGAGAGAGTCTTATTGGTGAAAACTCTCACAAGCACCGTAAGGCGAAGGAAAGCTGAGAGAAATTAAAATGAGAGAGTCTTATTGGTGAAAGCCCTCATGGGCACCGTAAGGCGATGGTGAGTTGAGAGGTTAACAAATGAGAGAGGTTTGTTGGTGAAAAACCTTCAGGGCACCACAAGCCGAACAAGATCAGTGACTTGGCGAAGAAATTGAGTTATGGAAATTCTGGGGCATATAATATGACAACTGAAAGGTGATTAGTTGAATAGGCTAGGCTGATTAATCCGAAATGCATGTCATGATCATTCGTGACAGCTGTTCCGCTCAGATAAGTCTCTTTTCTTTTTCCCCTTCAAACAGTCATCCAGTTTTGGATTTTCTTCTTTATTCTTAACTCTCGAAGTCATTGCATTTCATTTCTTTTGGATTTATTTCTCTAAGATTTTTCCAATATCAGTTTTGTTTGAGCAAGCTGTAGACATGTAATTTTTTACCCTCCCCGAGATTTTATACTTTTTAGTGCTTAGATGTTGGTTTTAGGCCTAATATCACTATTTCGACTATTTTAAACTTCTTACTTTATTTAATCTTTTAAAAAAATTACAAAAATATTTCCTCTATTTTGAGCTAGTTTGAGAAGTCATCAATCTTCTTCTCTGATTTTTGTCTTCTTGGAACAACCGAAAAAATACAAACGAAAAAAATTCAGTTTAGCCCTTTTCATCTTTGAATTTCATTTTTTTCAAATTTTTAGTTTAATTTATACATTTAGTTTAGTTTAAAATTGAAAGCCTTTAATAAGTATTGAGTAGTTTTTAAAATTCTTTATGGCTATTTTATTTTCATTTTTAATTATTTCTTACTATTTAAATAATTAGTATGTTGGTCTATCTTTAACCAAAAAATAAATAAAATAAAAAAAGAGACGAAACAAAATAAGAAAAACAATGAATGAAGCACAAAGCAGAACGGGAAAGGCCAAAAGCAATGGAAGAGAAAATTAGAGATCGGATAGAAAAAATAAAGGAAGAGTTTTGGTTTTTGGCTCCTCGTTTTTTTCTCTCTTCTAATTCATTTTGAGACTTTCAAACATAGTTTAATTGTTTTTCTAAAAATATACAAAAAAAAACTAAAAAAAAAAGTTCTGCCCTCTTCACTCTTCAATTTCAGAAATTTGGGTTTACAAATGGAGTCAAGATGAGGTAGGAGTTCGTTTGGAGGATTTGCTGTTTGAGTTCCATTTCGGTTCGAGTTCCGTCAAGGTTAGCTGTCAGTGTTTGGACATTTCAATTAGAAATATCCTGTTGCGGATCTGTTCATTGGCTCGTTCCACTTGCTATAATTGCCGAAGTTCTATTAATTGAAAGCTAAAACTTCATGTCTATTTCATCTCTCTTTCTCACTTTAATTTATTTTCTATGTGACTGAAACATAAAAAGAGCCATTAAAACTGGTTGAAGTAACTTCAGTTTCATGGATTAAGGATATGAATTTTCTGAGTTCAATTTTAAATCTAAAAGCAGAGGGGTTTAAGGAAGAAATCAATTGCCTACTCCACTTCCATAGCAATTCAGTAAGGAAGTTCTTATTCTGCTCTATTTGGAAATTCATGGCCTAATTTCTCTAAGATCCTTCCATGTTTTACTAGTTTAGTAGTAATATGGAGTAATTTTTGTCGTGCATTCAAGCTTCCACGAATGAAGTATATGCTTCTGTTGGGTATCTAATTATCATAGACTCACTTTCTTTCTTTCTTTCTTTTTTTTTTTCAATAATAAAGTAGTTAGTGCTTGGACTACTTATCCTATTTTAATTAGAATTGCTTACTAGTTCCAAGGTAGCTTCCTTTTACTTTAACTTTTTTTTTAAAAAAAAAAAAAGAAAAAAAAGAAAAGGGTTTCGTTTGTCTCATTTTTGGTCAGTCCGAATTTCATTATTAGTTTATATTTAGTAGTATGTGTTCCATTCGGGCATGATTAACTAAAAGATTTTGGCTCATATGGTTTTCTAATAGTCTTATAACTAGTTTTGTCACTAAAGTTGGTTAAACATTTATGAATTTTCCAAGTCTATTTTAAGTGATTCCAAAAATTGAGAATTTTAATTTGGTTTTATTTGTTTGAGTGTTGAGGCTACTCTTTACATTATGCAAGTCGCACCACATTTTGGCACAGAATTTATTTTTCGTGGTACTCATGCATGGCCTTTGGGATTAAGAACAGATTAAATAAATTCTTGTGTGCTTTGTTAGTGTCTTAAAATTGCTAAAATCATCTTCTCATAAGAACCTTAGTAGCAGATACATGGTCACATGATGACAGTGATAAGAATAGGACAATAGGGGTTTTAAATGGCTCTTATTATGTCTCGGTTCACTTTTATATCGTTTGCCCTTCAGTTTCTCTTTTATGTATTATTTAGATGCTAAATTTGTATGGCGTGCTACATTTGTCATGGATTTGTTTGAAAGATGAACGCGGTTTATGGGAAAGGCCGAGCTCATTAGTGATTAAATTATTTACATGCTTTGGGAATTGAGCTCGGTCAAATTCATAAAATAAAATAAAAAATAAAACAAAATATGAGCGTGAATTAGATCTTTCTTTTATTAGTCATCTTTTATAGTATTCGTTAGGAGCATGTTTTAGGCCGACCACACTCGGGTAGGCAAACTTTGATCGCTTCTTTTATTTTTCCGAGGTAAGAGGTTGTTCCCTTTAGTTTATAATTCGGGGAATGCCCCGAAGAATTTGTATATATTTTACTCCGGGGTATGCCCCGAACTATCTATATTTGGAGTCGAAAGTAGAACTCGTAGTATTTTTATTTTTATTTTATTAGGAGGGAACGACCTCGAGCCTCTTGTTTGCTTATTTTCTCCGTGCGTTTCTACCTCAATTGAATATTTTAAAAGCCGACTAGATAAAGTATGCAACCGTACTAGTTACGGGACTTGGGGAGTGCCTAACACCTTCTCCCCGAGTCAAATGAACCCCCTTACCCGAATTTCTGGTGCAGACTTAGTTTGGAGTACAAAGTGTTTTAAAAGGAAAATTATTTTTTTTAAAAACGGTGACCTGACACACCGAAACCAATGCCAGGTGGCGACTCTGAGTTATTTTCTTTTGAACACAATTTTGTCACTTTTTAATTAAAAACCCTTTTGAGCTTTACAAATCTAATCTTTTTAATATTTTAAGAGGGTTAGTGAGGTTGAAAAAAGGGTTGTGATAGCTCTGGCGACTCTGCTATGAAACTTTGCAGGTTCGAGCTGTTATTGTGATCTTGTTGGCTTTTTAGAATATTTGGTTGAGGTTTTCATTTATATTTTAGTATTTGTCGTATTTGATTTTAATTTTTCTGTTGTTTTATTATTTACTAGTTGTTTGTGTGTTTACAGTTTTTTTCTTTATGTGTTACTGCTTTATAACTGTCATCATTTACATAACCTCGAGTCAATTATTTCTGCAACAAGTATTGGAGTACGTGTCACGTACACGAACTCTTTGTTGAGTCACCCTTATTCTAGGAGGGGGCCGTCAGACATATGGAGTGGGTGGAAAGCTTGAGCAGCCACCATCGACCATACGCTCCCCCGAATTGCCTTGTTAGTGAATTCCAAACGTAGGTCAGCCTTTAGATCATGCTTATTTGCATCATGTCATTTACCTAGCAGGGCTCGGTCCCAGGCACCGTGTCCCTTTATAGGAGGCCTATCCAAATTATGTCAAAACTGGCCCATAGTCCAAAAGGACATTCAATCATCCCTATGTGATACATGTTGCTTCTTTGAGGGTGGAAAGGTTATTTGACGGACTGATATTTGGGAAAGAGGGCGAGGTATAAATGAAGCAAGTAGGACACAATTATTTTTCTTATTATACAACTTTTTCAACAAAAAAAAAAACCCAAAATACGAAAAATGAAAAATTCAAAAAGATTTTGCACTTTCCCATAATTTTCCAAAAATCAAAAAAGGAAAAAAAAGAAAATCCAAAAATATTTTACATTTTTCATCAATTTTTCAAAAAGACAAATATATTTTTTTCAAATTAGTTGCATTTTTTTAAAAAGGCTTTCTCCCATATCCCATCTTCCCGAACTACGCATACATGATTCTTGTCTTTCGGAGCATGATATGTAGGTAACCCACATAGGGTCCGATCTTCCTAGTGAGTCTTAGGTTCTTGGCTTCGGGGGTCGTAGCCAAATCTTGCATGTCTAGCCACTTTGGCCACATCGGCCATTCTTGCAAAATGGGGTCATTTTCGCGTAAGTGGTTCAGTGATCCATGTCTTAGAATTTTACTATACAACTAAGTGTCATGTTCCTTTAAGGCTCGTCCTTGTCGTGTTTGCGTCCCTAGCCACATTTGGCCAAATCGGCCGCTTTTATAAAATGGGTCATTTCTGCAAAGTAATTTTTAAGGCCATGATTGCTGGGATTTTGAAGCTATGTAAGCTGTAAATGGGGTATTTTTCATGCATTAGGGGGTCCACTTTGTCGAGTTTGCACTAATAGCCACCCTCGGCCACTTAGGACATTTTGTAAAAAATAGTTCAATCGTGTCTTGCATCTGTCCAATAGGAACTGTTGTGGCGTCACATAGTGTCTTGAGTCACAAACTGTGTTTTCTTAATTCAGGTATGGACCCACTAATTCGATCCAAAGTGTTGATAGTAGTGAAAATTTCGAGGAAATTGGTCAGGTGGTGGAAAATATTTTCATTGTTAGAACAACACGAGCTAATGAATAAGTTGGGCACCCTCATTTCGCTTCTTGATATCACACCTCGCCCGGATTTAGTGGAGGCGATGTTGACCTATTGGGACCCTCAAAACATGGTTTTCAGATTTGGGGAGTGTGAGATGACTCCTACATTGGCAGAAATGTCTGGTCTCACTCGCCTAAGTTACATAGGTAAAGACATGATACTTCTTTGAGATCACTCTAGTACAAGATTTCTCAGCGACTTGGGCTTGAAAGACAATAAGCATTTAGGATGCCTCGAGCAGTCCTGGATATCCTTGGATTATTTGTTTGCTAGATTTGGACCACGGGATAGTTTTGACGTCTTTTGGGATGAGTTTTGCACAAACAAGGCAAAGTGGCAAAGACGCCGACTTGAAGCTTTCAGCCTTGCTTTGTTGGGATTATTGGTGTTTCCTTTAGATGAGAGGCACATTAGCACCCGTCTACAATCAGTGGTAATGGCACTATTTCATGAGAAGCAGTGGAAAACCATTACCATTGTGCCAATGATCATAGCAGAGTTGTAACGAGCCCTGAGTGAGGTTAGGGGAGGTGTCAGGTATTTTGAGGGAAGTAACCTTTTGTTGCAATTGTGGATGATGGAGCATTTACACACCGCTTCCTTACTTTGTCCCATCGACCGTGCCTTGAGGGATCGAGTGGAATGCATTGAACGTAGGATGAAATCTCCTAAGTTTAAATACCCAGTAGGCGTCATAGCTTGGATTGAGTTCCTTGGTTTGAGGACAAATGGGAATGTTTTGTGGGCTTACCTTTGGCTACCTTTAGATGAGATTTTGGTAGGATGTCGTATGCAGCCTTTCTTGGTGTTGATGGGACTTAAATATGTTAGGTCGTACACTCCCATTAGGGTGATGCGACAGTTGGTCAGGAGACAAGAGGAGTAGCCAACTCTGAATCTTCGGAGGCACATCATGAATTTTAACAGAAAGGCGCCTGACGAAATCAAGTACGTGCAATAATGGAACGATGAAAAGAGGATGAAGAAAAATACATTAGTAGAGGACATTGGCTGGACCGAGTGTACTCATGAGTATTTGATTTGGTTGCAGTCCATCCTACCAGGGGTCAGCACCCCATTGTCGGCACAGCTTAGGGGTCGGGAAGTTCAGATAGATGATTTTGAGGAGACTTCGGATCAGGATCCTTGGGGTAAGCTTGAGTTGATAAGGTCTCAGTTAGCAGGATTGGCAGCAAACGTGGAGCAGCATGGCCAGTATTTGTTTAGGGTCGGCCTTCAAGAGGCGGGGGCACACGCCAGGGTCTTTATTCCCAGCATCGGTGTATCTTTACAAGGCATGTTGCAGAGTTTGAGCATAACGGACAATCCAGGACCATCCCAAGCGGGGGCATCATATCCAGGAGCTACTTGAGGATTCTTTTTATATGTTTTGAGTTTGTTTATATTGTCGTTATCTTCTAGTCTTGTAGTACTGAGTCCTGTAGATAGTGTTAAAGTCCATCGTAGTGTAGTCGAGTCTGTTAGTCTTATATTATCGTACTTCTTATTTTGTATTTTGAAAACCGAAAAAAAAATTAAATGAATATTCCAAAAAGATTTTTATTTAGTTTACCTTTTCACCAATTTTCTAGAACTACGCTTGGTCTGATTCATTTGTAACATGAATGCATATGCAACCTATATCGGGTTCGATCGAAATCATTTTTAAAGTTAAAGAAAAAGATATGGATTTGTGGGGTGCGAGGAAAGAGTGATTAAGCAAAAGAAAAGGGTGGAGAAAATTGAAATGAGCAAATTGGAATGATGCCATATGACCTTATAACCCTCAAAGCCATTTTAGCACCGTTAATTATTGCTAGGTACATTGCACACAATGTGATATTATTATGCCCTAACACTAACATGTTGGCTTTGTTTTGCCCCTTTTGGCTTTGTTTCATTATTAACTTCAGGAAGGTGGTTAAATTGTTGGCACTCTGGCAAGTCATCCATACAATACTAGGTCAAAGAGCAAGACAGTCATGACTAGCAAATAGTTGGATACAGGTGTTGTTGATCCATCAAGAGAGATTGTAGAATCAGAATTTGAGTTGAATGAAGAGGTTCAAATGTTGAAACAGCAGATGTCAGATATGTATCAAGCTTGGATCAGTGGGCATCCTCCACCCTTATTTCTCACTAACTACACTGAAAACCCTATTACCATCCCACCACTATCACAAGGCCAGATTCCTACCACTGCTGATTTTTCCCCACAATATGCTCCAAGCTTTACCCCTTATCACAACTACCCCGGCACCTCTTCCCAACCTTTCCCTGCTCCTCCAGCTAAAACAACCTCATATCCCACTCCAAAATCCACTCCTGTTCTTGTAGCCCCTTCACAAGCTGCTATCCATCGATCTTCTAGTAAACCCACATTCAAAATCCCTGATGCTCAATCCTATGATCCTGAACCAACTTTCAAGTCTCAGATCCTTATAGCTATACCCATCATTTTGATCCTCCTGTTGAAATTGAGAAGCCCACTAAGAATGTGGAGAAATATGACATATTCAGGAAGGTGAAGAGTTTAGAGCAATCTTTAAGGAACATGCAAGTGATAGGAAACCAAGTAAGTATGTCTTACAGGGACTTGTGCTTGTCCCCTGATGTCCAACTGCCCGCTAGGTTCAAGATGCCAAAATTTGATTTGTATGATGGACATGGAGATCTCGTGGCCTATTTGAGAAGTTATTGTAGTAAGATGAGAGGTGCTGGTAGAAAGGAAGAGCTTTTAATGGCCTATTTCAGTCAGAGTTTGAATAGGGCAGCCCTCAAATGGCATACATGTCAAGATGCTAGCAGGTGGTATACATGGGACGATATGGCTCAGGCCTTTGCTAGATATTTTCAGTATAATATCGATATTTTCCCTGATCGCCTATCTTTGACCAAGATAGAAAAGAAGTTTAATGAAAGCTTTAGGGAATACAGACTTAGATGGAGAGAACAAGCTGCCCGGGTCAATCCTCCGATGGAAGAAGACGAAATGGTCAAGTACTTTCTTCAGGCACAAGAGCCTACTTACTTTGGCCACTTGATATCAGCCATGGGCAAACATTTTAATAATGTGTTAAAGATGGGAGAGATGGTGGAAGAAGGACTAAAGCCAAGCAAGATCATGAGCTATTCCGCCATAAAAGCAACTACGCAAGCAATCCAGAATGGCACAGGAAGTTTGTCGGGGAAGAAGAAAAAGGATGATGTCGCTATGGTTGAATTTGAACCATGGGGTGGACCAAGGGTTTCACCTCACCAGTACACTCAACCTAGATCCAAACCTTGAGCCTATATTCAAGCTTAATATAATCTACCCCAACATTATTTCCCACCATAAGAACCTCAATACTCAGTCAGACCACAACAATATCAGGTCCACCATGCGCAGTCATATGCTCACCCCCTCTTTATCTGCAATGGCATGCTCCAACTCCACAAAATCCTTATCCACCCTCACAACCATACTGAAACCCTACTGGTCCAAGCTTTCGGCCAAGGCCAAATTATAGAAGAGAAAGGCAACAACAAAAACAAACTTTCACCCCGCTTGGAGAGTCTTATACCAGTTTGTTTCAAAGGTTGAGGCAGTTAGACGTCTTGAGGCCGATTGAGTCAAAGATACCAAATCCCCCTCCTAAGAACCTTGATTATTCACTCAGATGCGCATACTATTCTGATGCCCTAGGGCACGACACAGAGAAGTGTTGGCATTTAAAGAGAGCTATCTAAGAGCTTATTGATACAAATCAAATTGTAGTCCAGAGCCCAAAAGCGCCAAATATCAACCAAAATCCTTTGCCAGCCCATGCAGAGACACATATGATCGAAATAGTTCGTAAAGATGGAGAACCCAAGAATTCTTCTAAGTCCGTCATGATGATTCATGCTAGTGAAAGTAATCCAGTTAAGACTCTAGATTCTACAAAAGTGACTCTCTTGACAGTTGAAGGGGTGACGGAGAAGCTAAGCACGCTCAACATGAAGCCACATGTGTTAGTAGTGAAAGGGCTTCCGAATGATGTGGGAGCAAGTCAAGAAAAACTGAAGGTGGTCATGCCAAGGATCCAAAAAAAGCCTATCATAGTCGTGGAAGGGGCCCGTATTACCCCTGTTGTTATTAAACCAGTGACCCAGTTGCCAATGGTGGATACAAAGGTTGTCCCATAGAATTACAAACGGGTGATAGTGACATATAAAGGGAAAGAAGTAGGGGAAGAAGTCAATGAAACTGAAGGACTGACTCGTTCTGGGAGGTGTTTTACCATGGAAGAATTAAGGAAGGCCAAGCCGTTCAAGGATAGTCAAATGCTAGTAAAGAAGTCGGTCACCAAAGAAGAGGTTGAAGAGTTCCTAAAAAAGATGAAAGTGCAAGACTATTCCATTGTGGATCAATTAAGGAAAACATCGGCTCAGATATCTCTTTTGTCTTTACTGATACATTCAGATGACCACTTCAAAGCCCTAATGAAGATTTTGAATGAGGCACATGTTCCTGATAAGATCATAATGAATCACTTGTAAATGATTGCTAACAAGATCTTCGAAGCAAATAGGATCACCTTCTTAGATGATGAGCTTCATATGGAGGGTACAGAACGCAATCGAGCTCTTTATCTCACGGTGAAGTGCGAGGAGTCAGTTGTCTCGAGGGTACTGGTTGATAACGGTTCTAGTGCAAATATTTGTCCTTTGTCTACTTTACAAAAGTTAAAAATCGGTACTGAAAGAATCTGCATGAACAGTGTATTATTCGAGCCTTTGATGGGGGAGGAAAAGATTCTGTCGATGATATAATGATCGAATTGTCGATATGGCCAGTCAAGCTCACTATAGAGTTTCAAGTGTTAAATGTGGTTGTCTCCTACAATTCGTTGTTGGGCAGACCTTGGATACACATGGCTAAGGCAGTCCCGTCTTCTCTGCATCAAATGGTAAAGTTCGAATAAGACGGACAAGAACTAATAATGTATGGTGATGAGGACATATCTTCTTATAATGACCCGTCTATTCCCTTTATTGAAGCTGAATATGATAAAGGATCTTGGGCTTACCAAACTTTCAAAACAATGTCTATTGAGAAGATTTCTAAGGGTGAATACATTCCAGGTCTGGGGCTATTATCAGCATCCGTCATGGTTGCAAATGAAATGTTGAAGAATGGTTTTATGCCGGGTAAAGGTTTGGGTTCATCTCTACAGGGTATTGTGCATCCAGTGTGCCCACATGAAAATTTTGGCACATTTGGTTTGGGATTCACGCCTAAGGAGAGGGACGTGAAAATGACTAAAAACATAAACAGAAGGTATGGTCGCTACCCAAACCTATTCCACACATTTCCAAGTCTTTTGTCAAGCCAAGGGCCGTAAAACGTCCAATATCATCAGTTCTGAAACCTATAGTCAATGTTGATTAAGAGATGATCAAGAGGTTCCAGAGTCTGTTCGATGAGGTTAATATGGTAGAAATTGGGAAAAGTTCTAGTAATGCAGATGTGCAACTCGTTGGGCCAAATGTGAAGCTTAGCAATTGGGAAGCTACTCCTCTCCCCACCCGGAAAGAGTTTTGGTAGTTTGCTTTGTTTTCTTTTATGTTATTTGGGTTATTCCAAGGTTGTAATCCAAATTTTTATTTTTCGCTTGTTTTGATGTTCAAACCCTTCTATCCTTTTATTTTCAATGAAAAACAACTTTCTGTTCTCCGTTATTCCTAATAGGGTTTTATTTTGTTTTGCACGGTTCTTTTTATGCTGGTTCTAATGACATGACATACATGAGGAATTTTCAGCCAAGTCTTAAAAGCCAATCTAATTCTGAAATAATAATCTAAGAAGTGGAGTATGATAATGAAATAGAATATAATGAAGAAGTGGAGTATGATAATGAAATCAGTAAAGGGCTAAAACAATTTGAAGAAAAAACCAAAGCCTAATTTGAATGAAACTGAAGCAATCAATTTAGGAGACCAGGATAATGCTAGGGAAACCAAGATAAGTATACATCTGGAACCACAAGTTAATGAAGAGATAATCAAAGCATTGTTTGAGTACAAAGATGTCTTTGTATGGTCGTATGACGATATGCCGGGCTTGAGCATTGATTTGGTAGTTCATAAATTGCCAACTGATCCAGCATTCCCTCCTGTCAAGAAAAAGTTAAGAAAGTTCAAGACTGACATGAGTGTGAAGATCAAAGAAGAAATCACAAAACAGCTTGATGTGAAGGTCATTCGGGTCACTCGATATCCCACTTGGTTAGCTAATGTTGTGCCAGTATCAAAGAAGGATGGTAAGACTAGGGTATGTGTCGATTACCGTGATCTTAACAAAGCAAGCCCAAAGGATGATTTTCTATTGCCGAACATTCACATTCTGAGCGATAATTGTGTCAAGCATGAGATTGGGTCTTTCGTGGATTGCTACGAGGGATATCACCAGATCTTGATGGATAAGGAAGATGCAGAAAAGACAGTGTTCATCACGCCATGGGGAACCTATTGCTATCGGGTAATGCCATTTGGTTTGAAGAATGCTGGGGCAACTTACATGAGGATGATGACTACCATATTTCATGATATGATACATAAGGAGATTGAGGTTTATGTAGATGATGTGATCATAAAGTCAAAGAAGCAGTCTGACCATGTCAAGGACTTGAGGAAGTTTTTCCAAAATCTCTGCAGATACAACTTCAAGCTCAATCCAACGAAATGTGCATTTGGTGTCCCCTTTAGGAAACTACTGGAATTCGTGGTTAGTAGACGCGGTATTGAGCTGGATCCGTCAATGATCAAAGCCATCCAAGAGTTACCACCGCCAAAGAACAAAACTGAAGTGATGAGTTTGCTTGGAAGGTTAAATTACATCAGCAGGTTTATTGCTCAGCTCACGACAACCTGTGAGCCCATCTTTAAGCTGTTGAAAAAGAATGTTGCAGTCAAGTGGACTGACAAGTGTCAAGAAGCATTTGATAAGATTAAGAGGTACCTGTCAAACCCACCTGTGTTGGTCCCACCAGAGCTTGAGAGACCTTTAATTCTCTACTTGACAGTCTCGGATAATTCTTTTAGCTGTGTATTGGGTCAACATATCTCAATAAGAAGTTCACTCCCTATGAGGTTAAGTACACTCTGCTTGAGAGGACATGTTGCGCCTTGACTTGGGTGTCACAAAAGTTGAAGCATTATCTTTCGTCCTACACTACTTACCTCATTTCTCGTATGGATCCTCTAAAGTATATCTTTCAGAAGCCTATGCCCACAGGAAGAATTGCAAAGTGGCAAATTTTACTCACAGAGTTTGACATCATCTATGTGCCTCGAACCGCAATGAAAGCCCAAGCCTTGGCCGACCATTTGGCCGAGAATCTAGTAGATGAAGAATATAAGCCATTAAGAACTTATTTTCCTGATGAAGAAATAATGTATGTTGATGAGGTTGACCATGATGAAAAGCCAGGTTGGAAACTCTTCTTTGATGGAGCTGCTAACATGAAAGGTGTCGTAATAGGGGTGGTACTCATTTCTGAAATAGGGAAACATTACCCTGTGATAGCCCAACTTCGATTTTATTGCACCAACAACATGGCTGAGTACGAAGCATGCATTCTGGGTTTGAGATTAGCTGTAGACATGGGAGTCCAGGAAATACTGGTTCTAGGAGATTCAAATTTGTTGGTTCACTAGATTCAAGGAGAATGGGAGACTCAGGACTTGAAGCTCATATCGTACGGACAGTTTCTGCATGATCTTTGTCAACGATTCAAGTCGGTAGAATTTAGACATATTCCCAGGATTCATAATGAGATTGTCGATGCTTTGGCTACCTTGTCATCAATGTTACATCATCCGGACAAGGCTTCTGTCGACCCCGTGCATATCCAAGTTCGTGATCAACATGCTTATTGTAATATGGTTGAAGAGGAAATTGATGGCGAACCTTGGTTACATGATATCAAGGAATACATCAAGTTGGGGGGTATATCCAGTACATGCCACAGGTGATCAAAAGAGAACCATCTGACGTCTGGCTAGTGGATTTTTCTTGAGTGGGGGCATCTTGTACAAGAGGACTCCAGATTTGGGACTGCTGAGATGCATAGATGCTAAATAAGCTTCAACTATCATGGTCGAATTGCATTCTGGAGTTTGCGGGCCGCACATGAATGGGTATGTCTTGGCAAAGAAGATACTTCGAGCATGTTATTATTGGCTCACCATGGAACGAGATTGTATCAGCTTTGTTCGCAAATGTCATCAATGCCAGGTGCATGGTGATTTGATTCATTCCTTTCCATCTGAGCTGCATACAATGTCCACGCATTGGCCATTTGTTGCTTGGGGCATGAATGTCATTGGACCAATTGAGCCGACAGCATCGAACGGGCATAGGTTTATTATGGTGGCTATTGATTACTTTAGCAAGTGGGTTGAAGTTGTAACTTTCAAGTCCGTGGCCAAGAAGGCAGTGGTGGATATTTTTCATTCAAATATCATTTGTCGGTTCGGAATTCCCAAGGTGATCATCACAAACAATGTTGCCAACCTCAACAGTCATTTGATGAAAGAGGTATGCTAATAGTTCAAGATTATGCATCGAAAATCCACTATGTATCGTCCCAAGGTGAATGGAGCTATTGAGGCTGTTAACAAGAACAAAAGATACTGCATAAAATGGTGCAAGGTTCTAGGGAATGGCATGAAAAGTTGCCTTTTGCCTTACTGGGTTATCGCACTACTGTTCACACTTCAATGGGTGCAACTCCTTATTTGCTGGTCTATGGAACTGAGGCAGTTATACCTGTGAAAGTTGAGATTTCATCCCTTCGGATCATTGCAAAAGCTAAAATTGATGATGATGAGTGGGTCAAAACCCGGCTAGAACAATTGAGTTTGATTGATGAGAAAAGGTTGGCTGTAGTATGTCATGGTCAATTGTATCAGAAGAGAATGGCAAGAGCATACAACAAGAAGGTGCGTCCTCGGAAATTCGAAGGGGTCAGCTGGTATTAAAACGCATCCTTCCTCATCAGGTTGAAGCTAAAGGCAAGTTTGCCCCAAACTGGCAGGGGCCATTCATGGTGATAAGAGTGTTGCCCAATGGCGCTTTGTATTTAACAGATATAGAAGGCAAATGTGTATATATGGCTATCAATTGTGATGCAGTCAAGAAGTACTATGCATGAGTTTATTGCTTATTTTCATTCGCATTTTTTACTTGGCATGTTCAAAGTTAAAATGACGAAGGCATTTTGTTCTGCTACCCAAACACTTTTATCCTTTGTTCTCCCTTTTTACCTTATTTATTTTCTTTCATACCCCTCTTTCAGAATCAGGAATAGAATTAGAAAAAAAATGAATAAAATGAAAAATAGAAAAATAGAAAAATAAAAAAATAAAAAAAGCAACAAAAACAAACAACTTTTATTTGAACTACGTTCGACCTGATTCCTTTCAAGGATACGTAGGCAACCTTACACAGTTTAGTCCCCTCAAAATAAAAATCTAAAATTTCCCAGACCCAAATAAACTGGGGAAGAAGTTTTGGTTTTGCAAAAGATCTGATTCCGAAAGTTGTAATTTTGAACCCTTTTCATTTTAAATTATTTTGAGACTTCATGTCACCCTTTATTTCTAGCCTTTTCCAAAAGCCTACATTACGGTCCAAAGAAAGAACTTTCAATTAATCTTTGAGGATGCCAAGTCAGGCGAGATAGAGGTATGATTTACATCATGAGTAACACTTTGTTCATGGGCACAAATGAAAAATGAATAAAATGAGATAGTCTTATTGGTGAAAACCCTCACGAGCACCGTAAGGCGATGGTGAGCTGAGAGAAAGTTTAAAATGAGAAAGTCTTATTGGTGAAAACCCTCGCGGACACCGTAAGGTGATGGTAAGTTGAGAGATGAACAAATGAAAGAGGCTTGTTGGTGAAAACCTTTCGGGGCACTACACGTCGAATGAAGCTCGTGACGTTACAGAGAAATTGGATCATTGAAAGCACGATTTTGAAATATGAAGACATGACATGAACTGAAAATATAATTGGTTGGACAGATTAGGCTGATCAATCCGAAATGCATGTCATGATCATTGGAGCCAACCGCTTCACTCAGATAAGTCTTTTTCTCCCACTCTTCTTCACACAGTCATCTTTGTTCAAAATTTTCCTTCATTCCTTTTGTCAAAAATCACTTCACTGTGCTCTTTGAGTCTGTCTTTATGAGTCTCTTTCGAGTCAACCCTTATTGAACAAACAGGAAAGGATCCCAAAGCCTAATACCAGGTTTTAAATTGCACAAAGCGGAGTTCGGCCAAGCACATCACAAGTGACATGATTTAGAATGAGCAGTATGGTGATAACTGAAGTTCAAGCGGTAAGGCGATTCTGGAAATTTGAGAAAATACAAAGGTTTAGCAACTTTCACAATGAAAACACAATGCAACAAGAGAGTGTAAGAGATTCAGGCCATTCAGAGATTTTGTGGTCTAGTTTCAATCAAAAGGTCAAAAATTCTTTGTTAGCCCGAAGCAACTTATCAGAATGAAGCATGGTAGTGGCAGAAGCAAACACCTTCAGTAAGGATGCCACAAACTAATCGCCACATTTTTAAACAAACAAGATTTTCTTTGTTTGAAACAAGGGAAAGAAATTTTGTTTGTTTTACAAGAATCTTCCATGAGGAAAGCCTGTTCCAGGTAAGTTCAGTTTTAAGTTTTCAGGACCCTCCTGGATAATGGGATTTAGTTTCAAGTTTTCAGGACCCTCCTAGATAATGGGATTTAGGTTTTAAGTTCTCAGGACCCTCCTGGATAATGGGATCAGGCTTTAAGTTTTCAGGACCCTCATGGATAATGGGATTTGTTAAATTTTCAGGACCCTCCCAAAAAATGGGATTCAACTAACACTCATAAATGTTCCTGGTACAAATTGGGGCAGAAAATTTTCTTTGTTTTGTCTATTTTATTGTGATTGCAGGCGCCCACCTGGAGAATGAGGGAATTTATTTCAGTTTTAAATTAGCGGCAGGCGCCCACCTAGAGAACGAGGGAATTCTTTTCAGAGTTACTTTCAATTATCAAATTCAAGAAGCATCAGGAGCCCACCTGAAGAATAGAGTCAACTTTTAATTTTCAAGTTCAAGTCAGAGAAGCATCAGGCGCCCACCTGGAGAACGAGAGAATTCATTTCAAAGTTTTATGTCAGTGGCAGTCTCCCACTTGGAGAACGAGAGAATTCATTTCAAGTTTAAGTCGGTCGCAAGCGCCCACCTGGAGAATGAGATAATTCAATTTAGTTTTAAGTCAGCCGCAGGCGCCCACCTGGAGAACGAGAGAATTCATTTCAGATTTACTTTCAATTCTCAAATACAAGAGGCATCAGGAGCCCGCCTGAAGAACAGGGTCAACTTCCAGTTTTCTTCAAATTTAAGTCAGCAGGATGCCCACCTGAAGAATATGGTGAATTTTCAATTTCATGTTTAAGGATCAAATGGGGATTCAAGGAATATTTGAGACAAGAAGTTGATAGGACATGTCTACAGCAGTCCCTCTTTGACTGGAAATACGAAGAGTTTTCAGACAAAGAATGACGAGACAGGTTTTTTTTGCCCGAGCCTTATTTAGAGAGACCAAAAACTAAAATAAAGGAGAATATGACCGTGCCAGGTATCTGAGCTGCATACATATCCTTGGTTATAAAGGAATCAGGCCACGTGTAGTTCAGAAGCGAATGAGGTGATGGAGTATACTGAAGTGGAGAGTCGGTCGAGGCTCCGGTCCGCGGTTCCTGCAATTACATCAAAATAAAAAGGCTTAGTGTCGGGTATTGGAATTTAAGTAGAAATATTGATGTTTGGCAAAGATTTATAAAACTTGTAATATTTTGATAATTATGATTTTTGCTGCTAATTGAAATGAAATGAAAGTTGTTAATGAAATACTTACTAAGTATGATTAATGGAGTTCATCTCCTATTTATTCATGAATTAGTTTGGGTAGAATGAAACCTAACAGGCTTGCTCAGTCGGGTTTACTCGGTTGAGCGTCGGTCGCGCTCCTCGAATTTTGGGGTGTGACAAACTTGGTATCAGAGCCTAAGGTTTTAAAGTGTCGTAGGATGTCTCAGAGCCGTGTATAGTAGAGTCCTTCTTATTGGTGTGTAGTCGACCACATCTGTAAGTTGGAGGCTATTCGGACATTTAGGAATTTCACCCTTCTTTGATACTCTAGATCGTGCGGTAGAACCCAAGATAGGGAGCTAATTTCCTCGCTATGTCTTATTCCCAAGATGAGTAATCTTGATATCATAATCCATGAGTTGAAGTAATAAAGAGGGATTGACCCCACCATTGAATCTGAGGGAGATTGCCCAAGAGTTTGTTAGGAGAATGTATGGAGCTATAGAGGGATTGGTAGAACTTGTTGCCAAAGGGAATACCCTTGTTTATATTAATATCATCACACCACCGGATCATGTAGTATATCAGTATGTTACCAATGTATGTTACAGATGTAGAGTCGAGGGGTATTGATTAAGCTATTGCCCTATCAACCTAAAATCACCAGGTAAGTCACTCCTTAGTACATCAATATGAACAACACAAAATTTCTACTCGTTGTATATGTGCATCCATATTGAAAAATTCTCATAAAAATGGTCTTAACAAGATGTTGAATAACAAAACATTGCATGTATCGACTTTTTGAACGAGATGCATTATTCGTGAATCCACTATATTACAAATCCTCTTATTTACATTCTTGTGGAATTAAGTTCTATAATTGTGTTCTTGAATGGAGTGACTTACATATACCTGATGAATTTCTTACAGAATATTTTATCTAAATAGACAACATCTTCCAACTTGTGCCTATGTATGCACCATCGTAAAGTTTGCCTATGTGGTGTCAAGTTCCATATAAAGCATCCCAGTGTTGCGATCCTTCTCGAGTCACTCTTTTACTCACTTGTGTATATGGCTTATATGGATTGAATAGTCACTCTACTCTTTTGCGAGTATCATCATGGAAGTTTCTCACTGTCCAGTAACATAAGAGTATACCTTAACACCTATCACATGAGTAAATGTCAATCGAAATGATCACCGTGTGCATCCCCATCATAGGAAGATCTTGTGTCGCCATAATTTTCGTGTCCACTTGGGACATCCCATAGTAAGTAGCTCACTTTGTCCTAGCATTGTGGTTGCTCGTGGCGTGGTCGTATATTGCAGTTGGGAGTTAATATAGCAGAAGCATGTCCAACTTATAACAAGTGTTTATTTTCTCTTTACACCTCCACAACATGTGTTAATTGTGTTTTTTTGTTAGTGAATTCATTGTGCTAGTTTCCCCAACACTTGTTCGATAACCATGAGGGAACATATCCTTCTATGTGTCATTGTAACACTTCCATTCTCGTAAGGAACCTTACTAGGCTCTCTGTCAAGACCGAGCACACCTTTGAGGGTTATCTTATTATAGCACAACGATTGTTTCTCATGTTTTTTTGTCTTTCATTAGCATCTAGGTAGTTCTCAAGTCAAAATCCATGAAGAACTCATTATGAACATCTGAAAACCTTCCATGATTATATTA
This sequence comes from Nicotiana tabacum, assembly GCF_000715075.1. Lineage (NCBI taxonomy): Eukaryota > Viridiplantae > Streptophyta > Magnoliopsida > Solanales > Solanaceae > Nicotiana > Nicotiana tabacum. Next base: position 168,051,421 of record NC_134085.1, on the reverse strand, counting down.
TACTATCTCATTGGGTTCCCATATCACTTCAAGTTCATCAAGGGTTGATAGCATACCGCAATTGCTGAGATTGAATGAACGCCTTTCGATAATGGATTATCTACACATGTTCTAGTCCATCGACCTGCTTATCAGTCTAACTCTCGCCTTTTGGGTTTTGGGTTGACCAAGGAGAAATACACCTAGTAACACAATCATATGTCAAAGCCTTTCTCTCAGTCAAGTCTTATAGCATCTCCCAATATGGCTTGTAATATATGGTTGTGTAGAAGTGTGTTGTAGTGCTTCATTATGAAGTAGAGTTGCTAAACATAATTGGATTTTAGAATTCTGGAGTTATACATCACATGACTACATACAGAGATCTTCTTTAAAAAATGTAGTTTCCCGTAATCGCTTTATATTACCACCATTCCTAGTGGTTACAATGTAAAGGTTACTTCCATAAGGCTCTCTCACTTTCTTTTCATTTGTCTTGCATCATGTGTTGTTTACCCATAATCTTCAATGCGATATTATCTCAGTGTCTCGACTAGTTATCCAACTATATGATCTGATTTAATTAACCTCACTTTTATGTACTCTACAAGCGCCCTGAGAGTGGGCAAGTTTCCCCTTTTTTACAGACTTCTAATGTCTTCAACTCTGTTTAAGCTTGTCAATTCCAAGTGGAGCTCTTAGTTGTGCTACCTCACCATCTATTTTCATCTGGTAATTCTCCTCGTGAATCTAATTTTATGCCTTATGGAATCGAGGGTTGGGGTATGTTCCTTTCGTTAGGATAAAAAGATATTGCCCGCACTCCTTATGAGATTTTCTCCTAAACAATTATCTACCTGCTCTACTTGTCCATGTGACTAGATAACTTAGGTTACTCTTCTCCGATAAGTGCATCAGAACTTCTCACTCTTTCATAATTATTCATATGGCCACTTCGAGGCCTTATTCTATACTAGCTCGTAATGATTTTAAGTACTTTCTTGCCATTGTTGATGATTTTCTAGGACTACGAGGGCTTGTCTCATGAGTTTCAAAAGTAATGATTTTCCTTAAAGTTCAAGCTTAAATTGCCATGAATTCAGACCAGAGTGTGTCCCCTTTTCAAAAGTCTTAAATGGGTCGGATTGGATGGGTTACGTGGCCTTCTGCTCACTCCGCTTCTAGGATTAGTGACAACGTCATTGTCATGTGCGGGAAATTTTGCTGCCCCTGGCGTTCCACCTCCTTAAGGAGAATATAAGTTTTAATTGTCTTTCTTCCCGGAGCATTACGTCAACCATTGGAACTCCTCTAACCAATACATGATTTCACCCCTATGATATGTCCTAGCTATGTAGTTTCACTCGTGAAATGTTGAGATTAGATGCCTTTAGATTTTTACACATATTATGAGCATATTGATTTGGAAGATAAGTTGTCGTATCTTCAGTTCTCTCATATAGGATCAACTATCAGGAAGGGTTAAGCTGTTTGAAATATGATAATCTCATAAGTGTTTAACTTATTTTCATCCTCATGGGCTTGTGGCATAGATTCCGTGTGTCGGTTAATGTTAAGAGTGCAATTCAACATCATGTATTTTGAAATCCATATCGCATTCAAGGTGCTAGAGTATTCTCATTCTTGATAAACGAATTTTCCCTACACTCTAGAAGACGACTGATTCACGTACTTGAATATTCCTCCTTAATGGTTCCTATTACCAATGTACGAGTTACCCGTATGCCTTATTTGTCTAATAATTGATGTCGTCACAATGATTAACCATGTCAGTATTGTTAGTAGTAATCTTTGTGTCTCTTAGCATATAACCTCATGAAATACTCTGCTCAGCGCATAAACGGATTCCTGAATAATTCTAGCTTGATCTCAAACTTTGTTGTTCCTCATTGTATTAAATCCATTGGGTATTGAAGGTTCAAAAAAAGTCAAAGAGGAAGCTTCACAGTGTGATCACATATATTCAATAGGTAATTTTATGGTCAGTTTATGATAGCACATCTTAGAGTAATTATTGAAGGTCGTCAACGGTCTAGCGTGGGTGCTCGCGTGGAGATTTAAAGTTTAGGAATGTGAATGGGTTATTCTCAATATTTTCCCTCTAAAGATGTTATGTGAATTGATAATGAAGGTGTAATAAGTGTAGTTCACATTAGGCCGTTCTATGAGTATGATGTTTCCCCGTCATTGCTCTCCATGTATTCAGTGTTTTATGCTCTCCATGTATTCAGTGTTTTCATATGTCTATGTCTAAGAAGGTAGTTGGAAATCCCTTGTGCATCATTTTGGTGGAAATTACTGAAGGTGGAGGTAATGGATAGTTGGCCTATGAAGGGTATCTACTTGTCATCCTTGTTAGGTAAGTTTGGGAGCTGGTGAATGCTTCCGTGAATGTGTTCTGGCGGAGTCTGTAGGTATAAGAGGCCACATTGAAGGCCGAGAGTGTTGTGGAAATAAAATTTGTACTCTTGATTGTATAGCAGTTGGTTTCGATTTGAAAGGTACCTTATAGGTGTTATGATCTAAAAATGTGCAGTCCATGTTCAGGTGTCATTATGATAATGTAGTTTTTGTGATGCTGAGAATTAGTGTTATGAGTATATACATTGTGGTGCTTTGTCGAGTTATGGATGAGTTTTTAGGATGGTTTTGGGCGATTCTTTGAAAGGTGGATAGGCCTAGTTACAAAGGAGATGCTGCCGAAATTTCTGAAGAATTTGGGAGTTAGTCAATATTTAGGGGCTTGAGTTAATATTGAAAAGAGATATGTTATGTTAGGTATTTGGGTCAGGCTCTACCTCTCATTCGAGGACGAATGATCCTAAGCGGGGGAGAATGTAAGGCCCCGGAAAATTTCGCCAAGTAATTTAGGATCGCAATGTGCCACATAGGCTATTATAATATTTTATGTGCTATTAACGTGGTGGGCATCAATTTTATTTGGTAAATAAGTGTACAAGTCTTATGGTAAGTAATTTGGGGTCCAAGGAAGGGCCTAAGTCTAAGTCAAATTGGAAAATTTCGTAATAGGCTAAGATTCCAAATGAGTTTGCACTAGTCCATACTTTGAACGAGCATATCTAAATATTTATAAAGAGTTATATGATGAGAAACCAATCAAATGAAAGATTTTCGAATCTAGTTTCTAAAGCTTCAAACCGTTCGTCATTTGGACACTCCTACAAGAAGTTATGACCAAATTACCAAATGCTGCCAAAAATTGTACTACCGCGCCGCCCCATGCGGCGCGCCGCGCCAATTGGGAATTCCAGAATGATTCGAAAATTCATTTCCAGACACATTTTGCACAGCCGCCCTATGCCTCCGCGGCGTCCCACGCGCCACGGATGTACAAAAATAGGTTTTTAAGACCCGAACTCCATTTCATTTAACTCGTTTAGGGTTTGTTTTTTTAGGATATTTTGGTGCTTTTAGAGAGAGAGAAGAGCAATTCTAGAGAGAGGAAGAAGCTCAACTGCCTTGTTCATCAAAAATCTTGTCCAATCCTTGAAATCCAACAAGAAATCTCTCAAGATGTTCATCTAAGAGGTAAGGATCTATACACTAGACTTTAATTTCGAGTTTGCGGTATAAGATGAGTTATTGTGATATGATTCTTGGGTGTAATAGTATTATGTATGCATGCATATACAAATTAGGTTTGTGGGAAGATTGTTGAATATAAATAAGTAAATATTGGGTTGGGGAATGAGGGAAATCTTGTAGAAGAGCTTTGAAATCAAGATGCTTAACTACTATTTGATAAAATGCTCAAATGAGCTAAAACCATGAATACCTTCCTAATTTGTGCTCAATTTTGTTATGTCTCAAAGTAGATTGGGATTGCTAGAATTTCCGGAACGTCGTAGTAACTTAAGGAAAGCTTAAACAAGGTATGTATGGCTAAAATCCCGTCCCTTAGAAATTGAGCTTCCATGGTGCCCGTGTAAATGTTGTAAGTTCGAAACGTGATTTATGCATTACTTGTTATGTTAAGTGAATTATTGTTGTGAAAATGTATGTGGTAGGTACTTCTTCATGTCTTTAACGTGTTATTCTTTGTAAATGGAGGATGTGTGGAGAACATGATCTATGTGCTAAATGCCTAAATGTCATGCCAAGGTTACTTTGGGACTAATATGTCAAACTTGACGAATTCCTCTCTATGCTTATGATTTAAATTGCCTTTGTATGCACCTATAATCTTAAATGACAAAGTAAATGTTGAAAATGGAACAATGTGAAACGTGAGTTATGGAATGTGGAAATTGTGACCCCAAGTGCCGGTAAACTAATACATGTGTAACCAAAGATTGGAGTGAGAGGAATAATGGAAAATGGTAACGTCTCGGGGAGGCGGCTTAGCCGATCGGACCGTGATCGAACTCCATGATATATACATATGGTGGTAATGTATTGATGATTGAAACTAGAAAGTGTGAATGAAATAATGTTAACGTCTCAGGGAGACGGCTTAGCCGATCGGGCCGTGATCGGACTCCGCTCAAAGAAGCGGTGGTAAAGTGGATAATGATGCAACAGTGTGGGATGCTCCAATCTAAAATTTCAGAAACTATGTGAAAATCATGTAAACCTCCTTATATTGTTGACATGGTGCTTATTTGAAACTTTGTTGTCTTTATGATTTCCTTTTTATTCTTGTATGAAAGTTCTTTCTAACTAGATGGTGTTTAGTTAATACTAGTGCTATTCGATGGCACTAACGTCCCTTTTGCCGGGGGCGCTACGTCTTTAAATGGATGTAGGTGTTTCTATAGCAGGCAGTGTTGGTCGCAACAAGTGCCGCATCATCCTTTCAGCTGACTTGGTGAGCCCCACTTCGTTTCAGGGTCATATTTCATATGTTCATCATGTACTTTGTATTTGAGGTATAGCCGGAGCCTTGTTACCGGCATTTCCATATTACATTACTCTTCAGTTGTGTTTAGAGGCTCCGTAGACAGGTTGTGGGTAGTGTCGGGTATTGGAATTTAAGTAGAAATATTGATGTTTGGCAAAGATTTATAAAACTTGTAATATTTTGATAATTATGATTTTTGCTGCTAATGGAAATGAAATGAAAGTTGTTAATGAAATACTTACTAAATATGATTAATGGAGTCCATCTCCTATTTATTCATGAATTAATTTGGGTAGAATGAAAACTAATAGGCTTGCTCAATCGGGTTTACTCGGTTGAGCCGGTCGCGCTCCTCGGATTTTGGAGTGTGACAAAAGCGCCTCAGAATACAATTCAAGCCAGCAGCAAAGGAATTTCACCTGGAGAGTACAAGTCAACAAAGCAACAGAAACTGTAAGATTAAGTTTAAAGATATAGATAGGAATCTTGTAATTCATAGATCGTAGTTTAGTCTAGCTTCTTTTATTTTGTCTTGGTGTAATAAGGAGTTCAGCAAGCAGTAACAGCAACAGCAACAGTGAAATCACAGCTTTCTGGTAGTCCCAGCTACCAAAACTTCCCGAACTACACCGACCTGATTCCTTTATAGCCAAGGATATGTAGGCAACCTCGAAAGCAGGGTGCGGTCAAATCTTTCAAAAATGCTTCCCACGGAGTACTCAAACGGGCAAAAATCGCTTGTATCCGCTCACTTTATCTTTGCACGAAACTTCTTTGTATTTCCGAGCAAAGAGGGGCAGCTGTGAGCACGTGATTTTCCCCTATATGAATTACTCCTACAGAATCCCAAGGAATTGGATTTTTTCTTTTAATTGTTTGCCATTTTAGGAATTATTGTAGAATTTTCTTAATTATTTGCATTTTTTTTGTGCATGTTTAATTTTATTTAATTCATGAAAATACAAAAAATATTCTACACTTGCATTTAGGATTTATTTCTACATTTTAGGTTAATTAGCAAATTAGTTGTTTTATAGAAATGAAAAATCACAAAAAATAAATCACTCTGCATTTTTTAACTTTTTAATTTTAAATTTTGTAGTTTTTCTTTTAATTTGGGAATTAATTAATTGTTGTAAATACTATGATGAGTAATTAGTTTAATTTGGTAAGTTAATTTAGTTTAAGACTTAATTTAGGGTTTAATTTAATTTGAAAAGAAAAGAAAAATTGGAAATTGAAAAGAAAAGGAAAAGAATCAAAAGAAAGACTTTGATTTTGGGCCAATTCGTAACAGTCCAAACAATATTTCCCCAAAGAACCATTCCAGTCCAGGCCCAAACCATTCCCCAACCCGGTCCAACCTTCAGCCACTTAGACGACTCAAACGACGTAGTATGGGACCAAAACTACGTTGTTTTGAATTCAGTCACTTAAAACAGATCTTGGCCTTCCATTCTATCTCATCCAATGGCCCAAAGAACGTCCCCTATTTCAATTAAAGTGTCTAAACCCCTTCAATTTAACCTATGTACCTTCTTCACTTCATCTACCCCAAGTTCAAGAACCCTAACCCGCCGCCTCCAAATTCCTGAGCCTCCACCGGCCGGCAGCGAAGACTAATCCACCCCAAACTTTGACCACACAACCCCCACTCACCCTTGACTCCCAATCCATAACCACATCTCCTCAAATCCTCACCAAATCTAACCAATTTCGGATCTAAAAGAAAAGGCAGAAGAAAAATAAAATCTTTCCAAAAATCGGAATTTTCCTTGAACGATTAGGGTTAAAATTGGTGTTACTCGTCTGTCCTCAACAAGGACACACGATTAATGCCAATTCTGGCTCAAAATCGAAGGCGTTGGAAGATCTGTCCAAGTCCACTGTCTATCATGTTATTCTAGGTATTTTCCGGCCTTTTTTTTTCTTTCATCTTTCGTTGTATTCTCATTTCTCATCTTCCTCTGTTTCTTTCTTTTTCTTTCTTGTTTTTTCTGTTTTTCAAATCGTTTCTGTATGCATGCTGATTTTATGTTATTTTTAGTCAGCATTGTTTTAGTTTCTTTGATTTTGTTGTTGGACTTCGCTCAATTTCTCTCCTATTTTGTTTTCTTTGGATTCCTGGCTTCAAAACTTTTCATTACTCTGTTGGCCCAGTTTCTTGATTGGCTTTTGTGGGATTTGGAATCAAAACTTTGGGTTTCGTAAGTTAAAGGCCCAAAGAGGGGAGGGTCAGTCCGGGTTTGCAAGCTCAGGGTTTTGGTTTGTTTGTTGGGTCAATTTGACCCATGTTTGGTCTTGATTTGGGCTCCGTTTGGCTTGGGGCCTGCCTTGCATACAAACAGTCCCTTCAATATCAAGGCCCACGGGGTTGCGGGGTTTTTGGGATTTTCAGTTTGATTAAAGAGTTTTCGAGCCCAGCTGGGCTTGAAGGTAGTTGGGAGGGGTTTAAAGGGTAGTCTAGGAAATTGGGCAAAGGGAATCTTTAAACAACTGAATAGGAAACTTCCAGGAAAGTGGGGTTTGGGTTAGTTTAGTAGTTGGTTTAGAAATACAGGGCTTAAAATGAAAATTAGGGGAAGGGTTGATTGGTAAAAATAGAAATCATTTCTGCTGCCCTAAAGGTTTTCTAGAAATGGCTGTTTCCTTCATTGCTAAGGGAAAATTTTCGGAGGATTACAAGATTAAAATTTAGAAACGGCTGAGCCTTCTCTTTCAAACTTTGAAAATACTGAAAATGGTATGAAACTTGCTTGGTTTTGTTCTTTGAGTTCCCTGATAGTCAGAATTCTAAAAAGGCTCCAAAGAACTAGGCTCTTCTGGGTTTAATTTGTTTGGAAAGAAGCTAGTTTTGCTGAGTTTATTGAGCTGATCTACTGCTGTTGTTCATCCCTCACTTTCCTTGCTTTTCTCTTGATTTTCAGGTATCTTTTGGACTATGAATAACACATGAAGTGTAACATGGAATTTGAATATGGAAATATGATGAATACAACTTGTTTCTTTTCGAATTTTACTTTCTTGCTTTTCAAATTACATTCATGTTCTGTAATAGCTTAGTTTATATATTTTTGTTGTCCTTACATGTTATTGATGTATTATAATGCTATTAAGTTTGGGGTTTAAATTTCCAATATCTCTTATTAGGTTGTCATTTAATTTAAGTTTATCCTAGGTCTAGATGAATGTTCAGAGTTGATGAGATTTTCAGATTCAGGTTGAAACCATGTTAGAATCAGTTTGTTTTGCTCTATTTCTTGTCTGTTAAATTGGGGTTTAATTAGGATTATGTTGGATGTTTTAGCACCCTCCTGAACAGGGTCTGTTTGGGTCCTTTTGCAGTCAAAATGAGGAACTAGTGATTGTTTTTTTTTGGTGTTGTAAGTTAATGTGTGAGTTTTTGGCATGTGTTGGCATAATTACCCTACGTCTAATAGATTAATATATGTAGAATAGGTACAAAATGTTAATGAAAGAAGATTGGTGCTTTAAATGTTAAAGGTTTCATAGACTTGGTCCATTATTGCTTTGGACTTGCTGTCTAGATTTGAACAAGGTTAAGAAATGTTAGTGTAGTTGGTTCTTTCAAAGCATGTGGGTTAATAAATACTCTGTCTAGATTGTTTCTTGTGGTAGCTAGTTTCTTTCTCTAGATAGTTAAGGATTGTTATTTTATTGTATCAATGCTCTCAAAAATAGCAAATATTTTTCAAGTTGAAGAACAACATGTTATGTGTGGTTTAATTGAGTCAATTGCATGTCTAATGTGGGCAGTCCAGTCCGATTGCCAATTTCGGCCAGGACTTAGGGCCCGTTGGAAAAAGGACAAGAATCCGCCTGGCCATTTCTGGATTCATTCTGCATGTAGTTTCATTTTTTTTAATAATCTCTTTGGGCACATGCCCAAACCAAATGGCTTTGAATCATCAGAAGCCCAATAGTTGTTCTCTCACTCTTCTTATCACCCACAGTCATTCCTTTAGTTCAAATCAATTAAGGATAAGAGAATACAACTTCTAGCTAAGTGTGTTCTTTTAAAAATGAATTGGGGTGTGTCATATCCACAAAACCAATAATTTATTGCCCTCACAAAATTAATTCACTTTTTTTTCTATAAAATTTGAGGTGTGCCATTTTCATCAAATAACCCATGGCCCTCATTTAATCAATATTAACTCTTTAAAAATCGATGTGTGCCATCAATTGAATTTTTCATGGCCCTCGCAAACCTTATTATTAATTTAAAATTTCGTAGATGCTTTAGGCGCGATATTTAAATTGATTTCCATTATTTATTAAATTCGGGTGTGCATTTCATGTGACCCAATTTCAATTCTCAACAACGTTAAATAGAATGTGTCGTGGACCGTGGGTGCATTTCATGTGGCGTGGTTCAAGGCATGTTTTAAATAACGTGAATCTCTTCCTAAAAAGCGTCCTAAAATATTTAAAAGCGGTTAATAAGTTAAAAGTGCATCATAAGCTAAAACGTGTAATAAATCAGATAATATGCCAACTATAATAGTTTAAGCGACCGTGCTAGAACCACGGGACCCGGGAATGCCTAACACCTTCTCCCGGGTTAACAGAATTCCTTATTTAGAATTTCTGGTTCGCAGACTTCATATTGAGAGTCAATCTTTCCTCGATTTGGGATTTTTAAACCGGTGACTTGGGACACCATAAAATATCCCAAGTGGCAACTCTGAATTTAATATAAATAATCCTGTTTCAATTGTCACTTACATTAAAAAAATTCCCTTATAAACGCTTTCGGTGGTAGTAAAAAGGAGGTGTGACATCTGTGTTATTCAAAAAGGGAAGAAACTACAAAATGTGAGAATTGCTCTTATCTTCGTGAAATACAATAAGAAGTAAACAAATTCTTATAAACAATCAAGAAAAATTATATGCATATATGCCACTTCAGCGGACAAGTAACTTGGACAAACATAATATAGTCCAATCACAGTCCTTAATTATTTCTGACATTTAACTTAGAGATGCTAACCATGGGTTATATTATGCTAAAAGTAATTATTAACACTGTATCAAGCAGTGGATAGGTTATTATAATGTTTAACTGTAAAGGTGTTATCAATTAATCAAAAGGAAATTTTTTGGTAACAGCTACATAAGTCATTAGAAAATGTGATGACTTTATTGTATTAATAATGTCACTAAGATCAAAATGATAGTGAAATTTGTAAAGTATCATATATCAGAAAGAAATAATTCAGTTGATAATGTTACTCCAAAATAAACACACCAATACTTAATTGATTGATAATCAACTAACTGTTACGATCCAGATTTTTCACCGTCGGAACCGTAATGCACCCTAACATCGCACTCGTTAGGCAAGCCAACGTTAGAGTTATAGCCACCTTTTTCCTTTTCATTTTCGTAATTAAGATTAGCAAAGCTAATTCAAACAGAAATAAAAGCGGAAGTACATATTTAATTGATTATCCTTATATTATTATCAAAACCGGACAATTACCACATAGAAACTGGTGTCACAACTCACGAACATTCTATGAATAACTACAAGTATGGGTTTAAAACAAGAAAATACATTTGTCTCGAGAAGAAATAAACAGAAATAAGGAAAACACAGGAGGGGACGCCAGGGCCTGCGGACGCCAGCAGGACTACCTTGGGTCTCCTTAATGAAGTATCAGCGACCACGCGACCTCTCGATCAGCCACTACGAGCTCCGAAATCTGCACAGAAGTACAAAGTGCAGTATCAGTACAACTGGCCTCATGTACTGGTAAGTGTCGAGCCTAACCTCGACGAAGTAGTGACGAGGCTAAGGCGGGGCATTTACAATATAACCTGCATATAGTTGATAATAACGCAAAAGGAAATACAGAACAAAATGAAATAGTAACTTGCATCAAATACATACGGGACCCAAATAATTTGCCAGTACTCAATTAACCAATCCTTAAGAGAATTTCAATCTTACAGAATAAAATGACAGTAGAAACAGAAAACATAAACAACAAATGATGCGGCGCACATCCCGATCCCTACCATATAATCAATAACAATATGAACATTCACCCTTATTACTCCTTGTTGCGGTGTGCAACCCGATCCCACCAGTCAATTATTACTCCTCAATATATCACCCTTATTCCTCTTATTGCGGTGCGCAACCCGATCCCACCAGACAATCATATTTCATCCTTATTCCTCCTGTTGCGGCGTGCAATCCGATCCCACCATATCAGTACCAATCACAAAATAAGAACAAGTATTTCACAATTTTGCTCAAAACCCTCCACAACATTTATACCTTAAACCAAAACAACGGAAAAATCTATACCATTATGAAACTCCATCAGTTAAATACTACACAGCGAAACAAACCAAAGTGTACCATGAAGCACCAATAAACCAATTTAAACCAACAATGTAATATAATGAAACTCAGGAACAATTGATAACATCAATAGAGAAAACAACATTTAACAAGAAGCAATTAGACATGGAAACATCAATAAGCATGTAGCAGTTAAGACAGAAAAATAATATATTAAGAACGGGGGAGGGAACAGGCTAAACAGGTAATTTGGCGGCGCATAGGTACTCGTCACCACACCTATACGCCACACACATAGAATGTCACATAGCAATTAAGTCGGGGATCCCTAATCCCTCAAGTCAAAGTTAGGCCAAACACTTACATCAAGCCAACGGGCAATTCAAAGCTCAATTACCGTTTTACCTCTCGATTTCATCTCCAATCCACTCGTATCTAGTCATAATTAACTTAATATCATCAATTAACGCTAAAGAAATCAATTTCAATGTATAATTATAGATTCCCCAATATTTTTTCTAAAAAGTCAAAAATCGACACCAGGTCCGCTTGGTCAAAATCTAAAATTCGAACAAAATCCGATTACCCATTCACCCATGAGCCCGGATATACAATTGGTTTTGGAATCCGACCCCAAGTCGAGGTCTAAATCCCTAATTTATAAAAATTCCTAATTCTACCCAAACCCCCAATTTCTACCATAGAAATCTTAGATTTATGGTTGGAAATTCATGAAATATGATGGGAAATTGAAAGAAAGTGGGATGAGATCACTTACCAAAGTTTTGGAGAAGAATTGGTCTTGGCAGAATCGCCTCTAGAGTTCTAGGATTTGAAAAATGTGGAGAATGGGAGAAAATCCCGTCTAACTTATGTTTTGAACAGCTGCAGATGTCGCATTTGTGACCTGAGCTTCTTCGCAAATGCGAGAAAGGTATCGCAAATGTGAACCCCTAGCATTTCTGCTGCCTTCGCAAATGCGAACATACTCCTCCGCAAATGCGATAAAATGATCGCATTTGCGATCCCTCCCCTTCCCCAGTTCACTTCGCAAATGCGAAGAAATACTCGCAATTGTGATAACTGCTGGCCCAGCCTTCCTTCGCATTAGCGATGAAGGCCTCGCAAATGTGTCCTCAACAGTGATCGCAAATGAGAACCTTGACCTCGCATTTGCGAGGTCTGAGGCCTGCAACACAGCTGAAGTATACAACTATTTTTCTAAGTTTCAAATCACTTCATAGTCTATCCAAAACTCACCCGAGCCTTCGGGGCTCCAAACCAAACATGCACACACGTCTTAAAACATCATACGAACTTGCTTATGTGATCAAATCGCCAAAATAACATCACAAACTTCGGATTTAGCACCAAATTGCATGAAATTTTCAAGATAGTTTCAAACTTCTAATTTTTTAACCAAAGGTCCGAATCACGTCAAATCAATTCCGTTTTTCACCAAAATTCACATATAAGGTTTAAATATCATAACGCGCATGTACCGGGCTCCGGAACTAAAATACGGTCTGATACCAACAAGATCAAATCCTTCAAATAATTACATTTTCAGTCTTATCAATTTTCTTCAAAAATTCATTTCTCGGGCTAGGGACCTCGGAATTCAATTCCGGGTATACGCCCAGGTCTCATATTTTATTACGAACCCTCTGGGACCGTCGAAATACGGGTCCGTGTTCGTTTACTCAAAACGTTGACCGAAGTCAACAAAAATCAACTTTTTGGACCAAAAATTATCATTTTCATCAATTTTTCACATTAGGGCTTTCGGATACACGCCCGGACTACGTAGCAAATCGAGGAGGAATAAAAACGAGGTTTTAAGGCCTCGGAGCATGGAATCGAGTTCTAAAATAGAAGATAACTCTTTCGGTCATCACATTAACTAATTGATCTATCACCTTGATTTCGATCCAATCACTAAGTAGTAAAATTTAATACTGAAATATTGAAATTGTAGGCGATATATTGTGCTTTAACCTTCTCACATTAAAGATGACAATAAAGTAAAAAACGAAAGTTTATATTACTGTGAAGCGTGAAGGCCACCCTAAATCCCTTAATTTTCCCGTGGGAGAACATACGTAAGCAGTTACGCAAATATGACTATTCCAAACATAGACACAAATAAAGCTTGAAGATTAACCCTAACCATACCACTTTTTATGGAATTAATTAAATTTAAGGTTTGGTGTTATTCCATGTTAGTCCATATTTAAATAGGGATAGCTAAGAGAAGGGCGGCCCCAATTTCTCCCACTTAATAGGAATTTGTGTTGTTATTGGGTGGCTGACATGTGCTTAGCTTTTTGAAATGCATTTCCGTTTTTTCACTTTTAAGATCTGAATTAAGAAGGAAACTCGAAATGCACATTCAGAGGTTTAGGGTTTGTCGGTTAATTTGAAGCTCCTCTACACAAAATCATGGTTAACTAGAGATAGACTTATAAATTTATAATTAGGCTTGCTAAATAGTAACATCAATCTTTTTCTCCTCTCCTTTCTCAAAGTCATGTGAGTTTCCTTCATGATGATAAACAACTAGCTGTGACATTGCAGTACTAGCTATTTAATTTATTTTATTTGCAAATCCTAGCTAGGCATAAAGTTACCTTAACCTAGTATATTATTTATTTTTGTCATTGTAATCTGTATATGTTTAAGTTATTAGAGGAAGGATAATTTTTACAGTAAGTGTTCTTCAAATTATTTTTAAGGATCGAAGACAAAATTCTTTTTTCCACCAGCCAAAGAAGAGCAAATAAAATTCTGAGTTTTACCCAAATAGCCAGCCAAATTCATTATTTACTTTTCATAGTCGGTATATATATATTCTACATTAATTATATACGATTATACACATATCATACATCAATTATATATATATTATATACCTGCCACTATTTTTAATTTAAGCGATTAGGTCGATGATTATTTATGTTAATTTTACCTAAATCCTGAACCCCGAACTCTGAACCTTAAATCCTAAACCCTATAATAACCGTGGTCGAGTGAGAAAAACAGAGAATATCTTTTCTTTCCTTTTCCTTTTTGAAACATATTGAGGAATTTAAATAGTTAGGAAAAGAGCAGACATTCTTTGCGTGGGTTTGAGACACAAATAGTATTAAATTGTGTCGGAATAGCTAGCTTTTATATACTTTCTGCGCCAAACATGGTACCTTAATTACTAGTACATAGGATTAGGAAGAGCATGATTAATTCCGATGTTTTCATATTGTAAAATGCACATGGAGCACAAACTATTATCGGCAACACTTTTTGGTGGGGGAAATTGATGCTTTTTGAACATATTGTTAATATAGTTTCTTTTCCTTTTCTTGCTACCAAATCAAAGTATAGTTCCCTTTACACAAAGCATGCTTAAGAAATTAAAACGGAGCGCATTTTCTAATTAAATGTATAGCAACAAATTAAAAAAGATAAGCTCTGGATTTTCAGAAGTAAACATATACACCCGCCTCCGGCAGCTTACTTTAAAAACTACTCCATATATAGATTAATTCCGTCAATTTATTTTCTCATTATATTCAAGAAGCTCTCCAGCGTTTTCCACAATGGCAGCATATTATAAACAATAAATTAAGGCGCTATTTTCGATAGAGTTGCAAATATATTAGTAGCAATAAGAATCACCAAATTTCAATAAATATTACACTTTTAAACTCATAATTCCAGAGGTACTACAATTGTTTGATCAATATCAAGAATGTTATAGGTAGAACGATCAAGTTAAAATCTTGAATCCGTCGATAATAATTAAACAACAATGAGGTGAGAATACTATTTCTAGCATGAATCATATCCACGATTCAATGAATTAACATGAAAAAGCAGCTCTTCAATATTCTACTCCATCAATTATCTGATGAATTTATTAACTCTAATGTGATGTTGAACTGGTAAAGTTATTTGCATGTGACCAAGAAGTTACGGATTCGAGCAATGGAAACAATCTCTTGTAAAAATGCTTGTGTATGATAAACTCTTGTGGTCTGACCTTTCCTCACATTTCGCGTATAGCGGGAGCTTAGTACACCGGGCTTCGGGCTGACCCGTAACTAATGTGACGTTGAAACAATAACCTCCCAAATTCTAATTTCTCCATCCAAACTTCCACTAAAAACAGAAAGAGCTCCATTATTATCATCATCCCATTCCCAAGCTGCTGTAACTGACTTCACTGGCTTACAATGCCCTTCAAGAACTAACGAGCAAAAATATCCACATTCTGTATTACTACTCTTTTGCCAAATCCTCACATTTTTATCAGATGATCCACTAATTAAAACATCATTAATATAAATCAGGCACAAAATTGCACCCTTATGTCCTCTTAATGGCCACGTAGCCAACATATAATCAGCACAATATTCCTCTCTTTCCCATACTAATATTTTTTCATCACATCCTCCTGAAAATAAAACTGACCCTTCCTTATTAAGAGCCAATGCATTCACTGTAGATTTGTGTTTCTTCAACGTAGCTACTAAAATATGCTTATTTTTTTCTCTTTGCCAAACTTTTATTTCCCCATCAGCCGAAGCTGTGTAAACGACGCCGTCGTGAGAAACAACAATGGCGTTAAGAGCATCGACATGACCTATTACGGATTCTAAACAAGTAAAATTCGACATATTCCAAATTTTGAAGGTTTTATCCCATGAAACTGAATACATTAATTCCTCATTAACAGCTAATCCTGAAACAGTATCTGCATGTTCTATCCAGAGTTTTTGCTTGTGACGTCTAATTTGGACGTAATTTTTTGGAGAAATGCCACGTCGGATTCGATCTTTTAAAGTTGGAAGAGTTGAGTGGAGTTGATGTTTTTCGGAGGAGGGTGGGAGTTGCCAAACTCTAATTTTGCAATCTTGATGAGCTGTGAAGATTTTTGTTTTGCTAAACGCAATTGATTTTACTATGCCAAAAGATGAAATTGTTTGATGACTGAATGTGTCGATTTGTTCATAGGTTTTTAAATCAAAGACAGTGATTTCGTTGAGAGATGCAGCGTATAAAATGTTATTGTGAATGGCTAGATGGGAAATTTGTGGGGTTAAGGTATTAAAAGTGGCTACGCAAGAATAAGATTTGAAAGATTTTGGGGAAGCAAAGGTGTCAATACTGCAAGAGCTGGTTTCTTCATATGTTGTTGAAGTAGTGCTTTGTTTTTCAGAATTTGAATTTTGATCATAAGTTGATGAATATTGGCCATTATTGCAAAACCATGTTGAGACCTCCATTATTTCTTTCATTTGAGGCTGGGAAGCAATAACAGAAAGGCAACAAATGAATGGGTATTTAAAGGCTGAAGCGAACAGTAGGGTTGAATAAAAAATGCAGTGCAAAAGGGTTAGGGAATTTAACGTCTGGCCCGTGATTTGGTTTATAATAATCTTTTTTCAGACCTCTAATCGTGACTTTGTGATGGAACAAACTGTCATGTTAATGTTAGTTGATTGGTCCAAATGTTGTCCAATGAGATTTTTCACATTTTATCTAATGAGTGAAAAAGTATAACCTAGTATACAGTACTACGTTATAGCTGCGGCATTTTTCATTTACTTATATTTGGTCCTCTAGGCTCGGTCTATCACATTTAATTATGTAATCTGCTCTCAGCCATCTATACATTATTTAGTGTAGGCTAAGGGGTGTCAATTGACACCGCCGGAAAATTATACTGCGTATCTAGGTCAAAAATTTATTTTTATGTATATATACTATATGCTGAATCCCTTAGCTTCTTTGTATATTTACTTCTTTATATTTTGACAACCTTTAGTGAAATTTCTGGCTCCGGCACTGGCTATAACCAGTGGCGGAGCCACATGCACCAAAGGGGAATCTTGGAGCAATAATAAAGTTATCTCTCCATAACCTATAGTCACGGGTTCAAGTCGTAGAATTAGCCATTAATCCTTGCATTTAGATAGGTTGTCTACATCACAACCCTAGAGGTGCGGTCCTTCCCCGGACCCCACGTGAATGCGAGATACTTTATGCTTTCTATTAGGGGTGTACATAGGTCGCGTTGGTTCGAATTTTACAATTACCAAATCAAACCAATTGTCTCGAGTTATTAAATCTAAAGACCAAATGTCACGATCCAATTTAGGATCATGACCGGCACTTAGGAGTAGGTGTCTCCAAGTAAGCATCATCGGTATTTTACAGAAAATCGGATAGAGTTTCCCCTGTTTTTGGACTATCTCAAAAAATTTCTTATCTCAAATCAACAACCAAACATCCTAATAGCAATTCAAATGACAATGACTTTATCAATTAACCAAAATAAATATCTACCTTTAATAGTCCACTCACTAACAACTAGAAATACTACTTTATCTCCAAATTTGATAAGAATGAGCGATACTCAACATAAGTCTATAATAACGAAAAATACTCAAGACACTAAAAGAATGACCATGGAGAGACTCTAAGAGTTCAAAGAAAAGACCATAACAATTGATAAAAATCTCCGCCCACGCGAACAAGTGCGAGGCTCACCAAGAACTATCAACCTCTGCGCTCTAATTAACGAAATCCTCGCTCGTGTCAACTGTTGTCTCTATAAAAAGAATTAGCGGAGAATGAGTCGATAGCTCAGTGAGTAATAACACTTAACCACAACCATTTTTATTAGGGACAAGTCAAAAAACATGCTAGTAGCTCAAATAGAAAATAACAACCAAATGCCCTTTCCGAAATAATAAACAATTTTCAGTCTCATCATGCTTTTCTTGTAGTATAATACAATTAACAATTCAGTAATAAGCTCGGTAACCACTATATAATATCAGTATTCATATTTGGAAGGTTTCAATGAACGGACCATGTAATCGGTATAACTGTGGACTTCTTCGCAAGAAGTCAAATATAACGGTAGTCCCTACTAGAGGAAAATCGGTAACGGCATGCTAGTTCTACCTTCCCAATAGCGAGGGCTATAATGTACTTTGTAATCGGTAAATACAAGGTGCACCAGGTCTAACGAACCCGCCGTTAGCTACGGGATCCTTCAAAGTCTACTCACATTTATACTTGTCTCTATATCCGTATATACTCATAGGAAAATATTTTAAAATAATATATGGCATTTCGATTCTTATCAAATCATGTAATTTCATTTCGATAACAGTAAATTCAAGTAACGGTAAAACATATCTAGTGGCAACAAGAGTATTTAAAACAATGGTAATCATGTCAAATAACTATTTCGGTATCATATCGAGTAAAAGACTTGTCCCACATGCAATTCAAAATAATCGGTAACATATTCATATTAAAATCATGTGTAAATCATGGTGAGATTACTACTCACCATACTCGTGCCGAAATACCAAATGCTTCACCTCGAGCAATTCGTATAAATTCCTCCAATCAATCTATAATTACATAATATCAATCTCACGTTAATTTTTTTGTTTAGGCTAATTCATAGCTAATTTTGAATACCCAATCATGGGGTTTCATGTTTGAGTCTTAATTTGTGGATTTATATTTAATCATATAACTAGTCCATAATTCTATCAATTTCAAACTATTAAGTATAATTTATTCCTCTAAAGTTAGACCTATCACTGCTTAAACCAAACCTTTATAGCCTTGTTATCTCCATAGTGATTGCATATTTTCTTTTATATAAGAAAAAATTGATATTGAACTCTTTTGTACTACATGAAATTGCAGAGATGCAGTAAAATAATTCGACGAATGAGGAGAAGAAGGTTAACCTCTTGAGTCGAAGGAGAGCTTTAATACTTTTAATTTTAGTTTCCAATTTTTCTTAAGGCCTTTGCCCAAAACTTCCTTCTTCTTCTTCTCTTTTCCCCTTTTTTTTCTGCTCGTTTTCCTTTTTGTCGTTTCAAAGTTTTCTGCTTCGTTTTCCTTAGAAGGATGTCTGATAACCCTTTTCAATTTTTTGTTGGTAGATGTTGTAACGGGCCCTTTCGGCCTTTTATTTTAAATTCCTTACTTTTTTCTTTTTTATTTTTTTATTTTGTTTATTTAGTTAGTTCTTCTTTTATTTTTTAATAGTTAGTTAGTTATTATTATTATTATTATTATTATTATGCTAATGACCAATACACCCTAATAAATATAGGGTATTACATCCTCCCCACCTTATGATATTCGGTCTCCGAATTTAACTCAAGTACGTACTTGTAGACTGAAACAAATGGGGGTACTTGGCTATCAACAATAGCCGTTGGCTCCTCCTCGTAAGACAACTTCTCATCGAGCGATATAGTCGGTACTTCAATCACCTGAGATGAGTCTGATATACATTTTCTTAGCATTGAGACGTGAAACACTGGATGAATAAAGGACAGCTTAGGAGGAAATGCCAAGCGATAAGCCACCGCTCTCACTCGGTCTAGTATCTTATACGGTCCTATAAACTCGGGGCTCAACTTGTCTCTTTTCCCGAACCGCATCACACCTTTCATAGGGGAGACTCGTAGGAACACTTTGTCTCTGTAAGCACGTGATTTTTGCCCTATATGAGAATTACTCCCAAAAAATTCAAAATAAAACAACTTTCCTTTTGTTTGCAATTTTTGAGAATTTCGTGGCATTTTTGGATAATTATTTGTATTTGTCCATGCATGTTTATTTGTTAAATTAATAAAAAATACAAAAATATGTCGCATTTGCATTTAAGATTTAATTCTACAATTAGGAGCAATTAAGCTTGTTTTTACAAGAACAAAAAATCATAAAAATATTGTACGTTGCATTTTTAGCATTTAATGTCCAAATTGTGTGATTTTATCGTAATTGCTATTTAATTGTGTGTTAATTGTTATTGAGAATTACTTTGCACTTTTATAAATTAATTTAGTTCTATATGATAATTTAGGATTTTTAGAATTTAGTTTTAGTTTAAGAAAAAATAAAAGAAGAAAAAAAAAGAAGCAATAAAAGAAGAAGAAAATCGGATTGGGCCACCTTTTAATTTAAATCAACCAGGCCCAAACCAAATAACCCCACCGGATCGACCCGACCCAGTCCGCCCCATAACCCAAACTAATCCCAACCCCCCTTCCCATTTTTTCTTCATTTTTTCCCAGACCCTAAAACATCCCCCCCCCCTCTCTTTTTCTCCTTCTCCAAACCAACCCCAAGCTCCCATGGCTGCCCCTTCCCCTCCATCCTCACGTCCAAACAGACCCCTCCAGTCGCTGGAAAAACTAGACGACCACATCTCCATCTTCAACCAAGAACCCTAGAACCCCAAGTAGCCACGACTGCCACTTATCGTCTTCTCCACCCTTATTCACCAAGAGAGCCCACAGCTCTTCTTCTTCATAAAACACCTAACAAAGAACACTAGAGAACCCTAGGGTCAGCAGCCATTTCCATCAGAAGAGAAGTGTCACCTTCTTCATAAACACAAACCCTAGAGAAGCACCTAGCCCACCCACCAGCGAGCCAACCTCCATTTTGCCGCTGCTGCCTTCACTACGTCTCCACACGCAGCAGCGCTCTTCACCACCAAACTCGCCTGAACCAACATCCCACTCCTCTCCAAGGCGCTGTTGTTCCTGTCCAAATGACCCTCGCCTCGCCGGAAACCACCCAACCAGACCAGCGACCAACCCTAACTCCACTAGTTCCTCCATTCATGGACTCACCTTCAAAAGAACAACACAACTCCTCCGCCCCTTCTTCCGAAAATCAGTCCAAAACAACACCTGAAAATGGTCTGTCCATTGATAAAATCAGAAAACAGAACAAGGTTTGGGGTCGTCGTTTGTCGTTCTGAGTTCGTCGAGTTTAAAAGAGAAGGTGGGTTGTCGTTGAAGTCGAGATCTGTTAGGTCGTTGGCAGTCTTGGTTCGAGTTTGCCATTTCCGTTCGAGTTCGTCGTTGTTCATTTCCGGTTAGTTGGTTTAAGTTTCATTTCTGTCCGTATTTTGTTTGATATTCTCGGATTTGAAATCAGTATATATTTGATTCTTTTCTTGTTCGTTGTTATCATTTCTTGATAATTTCTTCAGTTTGTTTTATGTTCTTGTTTAGTTTAATATAGAAGAGTGTTAGTTTAATCGCTTGAATCCGTGATCTTTGTTGCTTAATTTAGATTTAATTCGTGTTCATTTTTTGTTTGTAGTTCGTTTTTAATCCAGTGATTTAATGTGAGCTTATGTTTTGGTTTTTAATTTTTTTATTTAGTTTGAATCATCCATCTTTGTTGTAATGTTGTTGGATTTAATTTGAAGATCAATTGATTATTGAGTTTGGTGATTTGAATCCGTTTATTTGTTCTGTTTAAGTTTAATTTGAATTTGAGCTCAATGATTTGAATATACTTATTTGTTATTTTTGTTGAATCTGAAAGTAGGTTTGTTGTTAAAAAATATTGTTCAGTCAAAATAATTCCAGTTGTTTCTTTGTTGTTCATCATTTAGTTTGAATTTGTTGATTGAATTTGATTAGGAATTGGTTATAGCTGCTGTATTTTGGTTAGAATTGATTAGGTGAATTGGTTATAGTTGATGGGGGTAGAATGGTAAATCGCAGTATTTTCAGGGGTAGAATGGTAATTTCAGTAATTTCAAAGGGACATTTTTGGAATTGAAAATTTGAACAATTATTTAATCTGAGTGTTCCGTCCACTTGGTACTAATAATATTAAATTAATACATTTTTTTAATACGTAATGGGGGACAAGACATAATGGTGGAGAATAATGCATTTGTTTAATCAATCATGGGGAACAAGACATAGTAGGATTACGGGGCTCAAGAAAAGTTGATTAAATAAATAATAATTGCATTTTTTATGTAGTAGTGGGTTTGGTAAGAGAAAATGGATGGTTTTATTATTTGATTAATTGATTAAGGGGTCTGTTATGAGACATAAATAGAGCATACTTGGACAGAATGAAAGGAGGGGGAATGAGCTGAAAATAGAGAGAAAAAATTCGAAAAATATTAAAAGATTTTTAGGGATTCGAATTTGAAGAGAGTTTAAAAGAAAGAATTTTCTTAACATTAAGAGAGAATTAAGGGTTAAACATTAACTGGTCTTTCAATTTAAAAAAAAAAAGGAGTTCACTTTGTTTTTTCCCGTTGATTATTGTTGGTGTTTCCGGATTTTCATGTGGTTTGTTTCTCGAGTTTAATTGGTTATTTGCTACTACTTCAGTGGTTATTGCTGGATTTTATTCGGTTTTCAAATCTGTCACTGGGTGTTCCATTTGTTGGATATTGCTGGTTATTTGTTGTTGTTGTTGTGTTACATACTACTTTGCTGACCTTCTTCTTCTTGTATTGGCAATACCAGGTACACAACTGTAATTTTGGCATATTGTAAGCTGAAATATGAAAGTATGAATACATATGAAGAATGGAACTTTAAAGTTTTAATTTAGCTTTTTCTTTGTTTCTTTCACTAATTGTATTTAGGCTATTTCATGTATTATTATTCTGTAAATTTCTGTCGCTTTGCATAACTAGGCATCTTGCAGTGATGTATTAAATAATACTTTGCTTTAACTTGATTATTAGGTAGTATATATAATTAAGCATGCTCATTACTGTCAAACTTTTTAATAATTGGAATAACAGGAAAATAACATAAACCGGTCTTTACTGAATCGGCTTGGCAAAACTGATTAAGTTCACTAGTTATGAAGGTTTTAATATTGTCAACATTAAGTTAATCGAAAACATATAGCTAAATTTAGTTAAAGCATGAATTTAAATTAATTTCGCGAATTAGGCATTATGGCATGATTTGAGTTCAAACAAGGCGAGTTAATGTTAAATTTAATATATTTTAGAAATATGCATTAGTAATTAAGATTGATTCTAATTTTCAATAGTTGTAAATAATTAATTTCAACAGTTCAAGTCATCTAACAATGCGAGTTTAATCTGGTTATGGGATAATTAGTTTCTTTTAAATATATTATTTAATGATTCCGTATTATTTATAATTTCAATTTTTAGTAATATTCCTTTCCGTTAACATTTGTCTTAACCTAGCATTTAATATGTTACGTTTTTTTAAGCATGTAATTAATTAGGATTTTTTCTCTGTTATTTTAGAGACGAATTTAATAGAAATGTAGTCATTTTAAGATATCCATAAAATAAAGGAGGCGTGCTTCGCCAAAAATAAATACAAAAATTGCGGGGCCCTCAATAATTATTTATTTAAAAGTACTTAGATTCCGGGACGGGCCGTTTAGCAAATTTCACGGCCCTACCAAAAAATAATAACAACACGTTAGTCTTTAGGCACGTATTTATTAATGTTATTTTCCTATATTCGGGTGCACATTTATGTGACCCAAATCCAAATCTCAACGGAGTCGAAGTGTGTCGACGACCACGGGTACATTGATGGTGACGTGGTTCAAGATATATTTTCACAAAGTTGCAATTCTCGATAATAATAATAATAATAATAATAATAATAATAATAATAATAATAATAATAATAATAATAATAATAATAATAATAATAATGATGATGATGATGATAAAAGTTAAAATTCGCACATATATTCAACATGTATTATATCATATAGTCAAGCCGAATATGACAGTTGAGCGACTGTGCTAGAACCACGGAACTCGGGAATGCCTAACACCTTCTCCCGGGTTAACAGAATTCCTTATCCGGATTTCTGGTACGCAGACTGTTAAACAGAGTCATTCTTTTCCTCGATTCGGGATTCAACCGGTGACTTGGGACACCATAAATCTCCCAAGTGGCAACTCTGAAATAAAGAAATAAATCCTGTTTCGATTGTCCTTTAATTGGAATAAACTCCCTTTCGTGTCTCTGTTGTGGGTGGCGCAGGCGAAAAAGGAGGTGTGACAACTCTGGCGACTCTGCTGGGGACCGAACCCAGAATCTCTGGTTCAGGGTTCAGAATTCGAGCTTTGATAAATTGTTATAGTGAGCTTTATCTTATTTTGTTACATGTTTGGGCCTAATGTGCTAAATGCTGCTTTTACCGCTTTGATATTATCTGAACTGTATATAAATTGTGCCGAAACCCTTCTCTTCTTACCTCCGGGGATGTGCTTGCTGGTCGAGACTCCCTATTCTGTTAATGTCAATACCTGAAATAAGAAAGAGGCCGGACAAGTTACTAAGCCGGATGGCCTTTTGGTTCCCGGTACGTAGCCCCCTCCTCGACTCGAGTTGTCCGCTAGGGTACACAGTCTAGAACAAATACCCAGGTTATGAACCTAGAATAACTCAGCTTCATGCCGGATCCCTAGTAGGAACGTTTGTTTGCATCACGTGCATTTGACTTTGGAGGCTCAACACAAGGGTTGGGTCTGTCTAGGACAGGTGTACCAAAAAATGAAAATGACCATCCTGATGTATCTTACTTGCTTCTACTTGTGCATTTATTTGCTTCGGACTGGCATGCTGACTGGCTTGTGAATATTTTGAGGAAAGAGAAATATAGGCACGAGGGTTAATCACTTGTTTTGAAAATGATGTCGAAACTCTGCCAAATTTTTGAAAATGAAAAAAAAATAGTTTTATTTGCCAATAAAATGGAGTTTTCTTTTTTCAAAATAAGTTTGTTTTATCGGTGAACTACGCTGGTTTGATTCTCACCAGATGTGAGATACGTAGGCAACCCTCATCGGGTCCAACCTCCCTTTTTGCTAAAATAGCCAAAAAATAAATATGTCAAATTTTAATTTCATCATAGAGAAGTCGGGTGACGCTGTTTTGTCAAAACATAGCCGAATGTTCCTAAAAGGGACGCCGGAAGGCTGATTTTGCATAAACAGCCACTTTTGGATCATTTTTTAGATTTGGTCCAGTTAACCCACACAGCCTTAAAAATCTTCGTCCCAGAGGCGCTGAAAGGCCGTGTTTGCAATATTGGGTCTTTTATTCTAGTATGAAAAAAAAACAAGAAAAGAGTCATAAATAAGTTGGGTCACGCCGTTTTGTCAAAAATAGCCAAATGTTCTCGAAAGGGACGCCGGAAGGCTAACTTTGCATAAACGACCACTTTTGATCATCCTTTAGAGTTTTGGTCGGTTGACCCTCACAGCCTTAAAATCTTCATTTCCGAAGTGCTAGAAGGCCTTGTTCGGAACCGGATATTCCTTTAAATAAAAATAATAAAATATACATATAGCCAACGTGTTGAGTCAGATAATTTTTTTTTACTTAATCACACTAATAAATGTGCAGAATGAGCACAAGTCAGACTTCACACATAACAATTGTGAACAAGATCCCTTTGGAGTTGCACATGTGGTGGGATGACTTGGGCGAGGCAGGACGCGACACAATCAATCTATACCTGGGAGGCCTCCCTGGGTTGCTAAAGATTAATCCTAGAGGGGATATCATAAAGGCCTTGGTCAAATTCTGGGATCCGGCTCACAACGTATTTCGCTTCTCGGATTTTGAACTTACCCCAACATTGGAAGAAATAGTCGGGTACATCGGGATCCCCAAAATTCCTTTGAGACACCAATACCTGATCGCTCCAAGGGCCGTAGCCGTACACAGGTTTCTAGATTCTATGAAAATAAGCAGGGGGTCCACAATCCAGACTTGGCAGCTGGGTTTTGTACTTTGCGGTTTATATACAACAGGTATGGCCACATATGAGGGTTCAACAAGCCGGAAAACAAAATCTGTAGCAAAGGAAACCGCCTAAAGTGGGAAGAACATAGGTGTGTTGCGTTCATGATAGCCTTTCTAGGACTCCTGGTGTTTCCTAGAAAAGATGGGAACATTGACATCCGAGTGCCCGGGGTTGTCAGCACTTTACTCACTCAGGCCAACAGCACCCTCGTACCCATGATAGTAGATGAAATCTTCCGCGCTCTCACAACTTGCAAAGCCGGGGGAAATTTCTTTGAGGGGTGCAATGTGTTGCTGCAGATGTGGATGATCGAACACCTATGTCGTCGTCCTCAATTTATGAGTTATGGATCGACAGAGAAAAAATGCATAGAGGAATTTTCCACAAGGGTTGACGGGATCAGCTTACCAGAGGGGGTCACAGAATGGATAGCCCGATTCTGTTCTATTACTGCAAGCCAAATAGGATGGACATTTGGATGGTTGCCTACGAATGAAATCATATATATGCCCGCCACGGGACCCCATTTCCTTTTGATGGGACTCCGTAGTATTCAACCCTACGCCCCGTATCGAGTCTTGAGACAGTTGGGGAGATGCCAAATAGTTCCGAAAGATGAAGATCTTAGTGGCCAAGTAGTCGAAATCGGGCCCAGCGGACAGTTTCCTGAAGCAACCGTCCGACAAATTTGGAGCGAATGTCAATACCTAACAGCCAATACATGTGTACGTGATTGGTCTAAGGGTGAAGTTTCGCCGGGATACCTTGCTTGGTTTAGGAAAGAAATCGAGTTTGGGAGACCGTCCAAAAAACCCCATCTCCAAAAGTTCGTCCAGGCGTCACAAGAACAGTGGGATTGGTTAGGTAAAGAAGAGAGCTACAGGGCAGAAATAGGCAAGCTGAAACAACAGATTAAGGATCTGAAATTTGAGAACAAAGTACAGGCTGCTGCCGACGAAGGAGAAAAGAACAAACTAGCCAGAGAAAGCGAGATCCTCAAAGATCAGATCCGGAAGATGAAAATGGATGCCGACAACCAACGGAGAAGCCGGTCCGATAAAAGGTTGATAGCAGGGTTAAGGAATCAGGTCATTGAAAGCCGAAAAGACTTGGAAAGATCTGAGGCTAGCATAGCAAGAATACGGGCCAGATGGGCAAAAGGTGCAGCAGCGCAGAAAAAGCACCTATGGCAAGTGAGAAAGGATTATGAAGGGAGCATTGCAATATTGAGAGAAACAAATTCCACTCTCAAAGATCGGGTCCTTAAACAAGTCCGAGATGCTAGAACAGACAGGGAGCGCTGCTATGATTCAATAGCCCAAATGAAAGAACAAATGGAGAGGTTCCAGGATCAGCTCGTTGACAACACTCAAGTATTGGGATTAAAGAATCAAAAAATAGAACAGCTGTGTATGGAAAGGGATAGAATCAGGGGTAGGATCGATGAGATTGGGTGCTACATCACCACGAAATGCCTAACATGTGAAGAAATGCCCCGTGATACCCTTTTTGCCTCAGTCATGGGTTATGTCCATCGGATCATGGAGGAATTAAAAAGCTTGCAAAGAGTCCTGGCGCCAAAGCCCGCGGAAAGGCCGAACGATGCCTCGCGGGCACCAAAATTCAAGGCTTTAATGTATCCCTAGTTCAAAGTCTGCACTTGTTTGTTTTTTAAGAGTCTGTTGTCTACCCCTCTGTGCTCTTTTCATATCAAACAATGTTAATAGTGTGGAGTATGTATTTCGTTTGTTTTTTTCAAATGATAGCTTGTAATAGCATATTTTGGTAATAGAATACTTATGGCAGAACTACGCCCGGTCTGATTCATGCAGGGACATGATACGTAGGCAATCCACATAAGATTCGACCACTACTAAAAGATAAAAAAAAGAGGAAAGTGAATAAAGAAAGGACATAAGCCGGAATGACGCATGCAGTCAAAGCAAAAACATGTTAGAAACGGTTAAACTGCCTAGGAACATTGCATTCCCCAAGAATAGCGTCTGCGTCCGAGGTTTTGATGGGGGCAGTACTGACACAGTGGGTGATATCGTACTGGAATTAACCATTGGTCCAGTCGAGTTCACCATGGAATTTCAAGTGATAGACGTGGCGGTATCGTACAATCTTTTGTTAGGACGACCCTGGATCCACGCAGCTAAAGCAGTGCCTTCTACACTGTATCAAATGATCAAATTTGAATGGGATAGACAAGAGATTGTGGTACACGGGGATGACAGCACACATGCCGTCAGTGATGCTATTGTGCCCTTCATAGAAATCGACGATGACAAGGGCCCATGGGTTTATCAGGTTTTCGACGCAGTCTCAGTAGACAAAATTCCTAAGGGTGGGGGACTTCCACTTCCCAGAATTACAGCTGCAACCTTCATGATAGCCTCAGAGATGTTGAACATCGGGTTTGTACCAGGGAAAGGTCTGGGGATTGATCTGCAGAGAATGATCCAGCCAGTTTCCTTGCCTAAGAACTTGGATACTTTTGGGTTGGGATTCAAGCCTACCGCAGCGGATGTAAAACGGGCCTGCAAGTTGAAGAAAAGAGTCCGGATCCTTCCTAAGCCAATCCCATGCCTGTCCAGATCATTTGTCAACGCAGGGTGCAGAAAGTTTCCAGTCCCGGAAGTTCTTGGACCCTTGATCGGGCCAGATGGAGATTTGAATGAGGGCTTTGAAAGAATGTTCGTTGATGTCAACACAATAGAAGCTGGAGAGGGTTCCAGTAAGGCAGACATACAATTTGTGGGGCCTAGGGCCAATGTCAACAATTGGACAGCTACTCCTCTTCCAACTTGGAGGGAGTCCTGGTAGTTGGCTCTAATTTTCCTTTTTGTTTTCTGGATTATTCCAGGGTTGTAATCCAGATTCCTTTTTATTTCTATTATTGCTCAACAAAATGTGAAAGCTTGTTATCCCATAATTCAATAAAACGAAAAAGTTTCTTCTTTATTCCTTATTTTATATGTTATTTTTAATTTTGTTTCCTTCGTTTCTTTTTCTGAACAGTTCTTTTCATACTGGTTCGAACTACATGGCATGCACAACGGATCTTCAACCTAGTCTAAAAGATCAATCTGATTCCGAACTAACTATACAAGAGGTCGATTATGATAATGAATCGGAATACGATGAGGATGAAGCCTTCGAGCAGATAAACAGGGAGTTAAGCCAGTTTGAAGAAAAATCCAAGCCCAACTTAAATGACATAGAAGCCATCAATTTAGGGGATGCCGGCGATATTAGAGAAACTAAAATAAGCATACACATTGCACCAAATATCAGAGAGGAATTGATCAAAACACTTATTGAGTTCAAAGATGTTTTTGCATGGTCGTATGATGACATGCCGAGGTTAAGCACAGATTTAGTGGTTCATAAATTGCCCACTGACCCGGCATGCCCTCCCGTCAAGCAGAAATTGAGGAAGTTCAAAACGGATATGAGTGTGAAGATTAAAGAGGAAGTAACCAATCAGCTACAAGCAAAGGTTATTCGTGTCACTCGATATCCTGATTGGTTGGCTAATGTGGTGTCGGTGCCAAAGAAAGATGGGAAGATTAGGGTGTGTGTCGATTACCGCAATCTAAACAGGGCAAGCCCAAAGGATAACTTTCCTTTACCCAACATTCATATCTTGATCGACAATTGCGCCGGACGTGAGATTGGATCTTTTGTAGATTGCTATGCTGGGTATCATCAGATTTTGATGGATGAAGAAGATGCGGAAAAGACGGCATTCATCATGCCATGGGGGACTTATTGCTACCGGGTAATGCCATTTGGTTTGAAGAATGTTGGGGCAACGTACATGAGAGCAATGACCAATGTGTTTCATGACATGATCCACAAAGAGATTGAGGTGTACGTGGACGATGTGATAATAAAGTCCAAGCATCAGGAAGACCACGTAGAAGACTTAAGGAAGTTTTTCCAAAGGCTTCGAAGGTATGATATTAAGCTCAACCCGGCCAAATGTGCATTTGGTGTTCCATCTGGAAAGCTATTGGGATTCATTGTCAGTCGGCGAGGTATTGAACTGGACCCGTCAAAGATCAAATCTATCCAAGATTTTCCACCACCGAAGAACAAGACAAAAGTAATGAGTCTGTTGGGAAGGTTGAATTACATCAGCAGATTTATTGCACAACTCACAGCAACCTGTGAACCCATCTTTCGGCTATTGAAGAAGGATGTTGCGATAGAATGGATGGCAGAATGTCAGGAGGCATTTGACAAGATCAAAGGATATTTATCAAATCCACCTGTGTTGGTTCCACCTGAGCTAGGGAGACCGTTAATTCCTTATCTAACGGTCCTGGAGAATTCGTTTGGCTGCGTGTTGGGGCAACACGACATTACAGGAAGAAAGGAGCAAGCCATCTATTATCTCAGCAAGAAGTTTACAGTATATGAGGTTAAGTACACTCAACTCGAGAAGACATGTTGCGCCCTAACTTGGGTGGCCCAGAAATTGAAGCATTATTTGTCCTCATATACTACTTATCTCATTTCCCGCTTGGATCCGCTAAAGTATATTTTCCAGAAGCCTATGCCCACAGGAAGGTTAACGAAATGGCAAATATTACTCACGGAGTTTGACATCGTCTATGTGACGAGAACAGCCATGAAGGCCCAAGCGTTGGCAGATCACTTGGCTGAGAATCCTGTTGATGAAGAATACGAGCCGTTGAGGACGTATTTTCCTAACGAAGAAGTAATGCATATAGATGAGTTGGAATTACCTGAGGAACCAGGTTGGAAGCTTTTCTTTGATGGATCCGCAAATGCGAAGGGTGTCGGAATAGGAGCGGTACTTATTTCTGAAACAGGACGTCATTATCCTGTTACAGCTCAGTTGCGTTTCTATTATACCAACAACATGGCTGAGTATGAGGCATGCATTTTGGGTATGCGACTAGCTGCAGACATGGATGTCCAAGATGTTTTGGTCTTGGGAGACTCGGACCTCCTGGTGCATCAAATTCAGGGTGAGTGGGAAACACGGGATTTGAAACTCATACCATATCGATGGTGTTTGCACGATCTGAGCAAGCGATTTCGATCAGTGGAGTTCAGACACATCCCGAGAGTTCACAATGAGGTTGTCGATGCATTGGCCACTTTAGCATCAATGTTGCACCACCCAGACAAAATTCATGTTGACCCGTTGCACATCCAGGTTCGTGATCAGCATGCTTATTGCAACATGATAGAAGAAGAAGTGGATGGCGAGCCATGGTTTTATGACATCACGGAGTACCTCAGGAAGGGGATATACCCGGAGCAGGCCACCGGAGATCAAAAAAGAGCTATTTGGCGATTGTCAAGGGGATTCTTCCTCAGTGGAGGAGTGTTGTACAAAAGAACCCCAGATTTGGGATTGCTGAGATGTATAGATGCCAGTCAAGCCACGACAGTTATGACAGAGGTACATGCTGGAGTTTGTGGGCCACATATGAGCGGATATGTATTGGCGAAGAAGATTCTTTGAGCAGGGTATTATTGGCTCACTATGGAGCGTGATTGTATCAATTACGTGCAGAAATGCCATCAATGTCAGATACACGGAAATTTGATTCATTCTCCGCCGACAGAATTGCACACAATGTCAGCGCCATGGCCATTTGTTGCATGGGGCATGGATTTCATTAGACCTATTGAGACGGCAGCTACCAACGGTCATAGGTTCATTCTGGTGGCCATTGACTATTTTACTAAGTGGGTTGAAGCTAAAACTTTCAAGTCGGTAACCAAGAAAGCAGTGGTGGATTTTGTTCACTCCCATATCATCTGTAGATTTGGGGTCCCAAAAGTGATCATCACGGATAATGGTGCTAATCTTAACAGCAATTTGATGAAAGAAGTATGTCAACAGTTTAAGATTACACACCGTAATTTCACACCCTATCGTCCTAAGGCGAATGGAGCAGTTGAAGCAGCCAACAAAAACATCAAGAAGATACTGAGGAAGATGGTAGAAGGATCCAGACAATGGCATGAAAAATTACCATTTGCATTGTTGGGATATCGCACTACCGTCCGGACTTCAGTAGGTGCAACCCCTTATTTGTTGGTATATGGAACCGAAACAGTAATACCTGCGGAAGTTGAAATTCCATCCCTTTGGATTGTCGCTGAGGCTGAGATTGATGATGACGAGTGGATCAAAACTTGATTGGAGCAGTTGAACCTGATTGATGAAAAGAGGTTGGCAGTTGTGTGTCATGGCCAGTTATATCAAAAGAGAATGGCGAGAGAGTACAACAAGAAAGTGCGCCCTAGAAAATTTGAGGTAGGGCAGCAGGTGTTGAAACGAATCCTGCCACATCAGGCCGAAGCAAAAGGCAAGTTCGCCCCGAATTGGCAAGGACCGTTCATTATAACCAGAGTATTGTCCAATGGCGCTTTATGTTTAACAGATATCGACGGGAAATGCGTCGATATGGCTATCAATTCCGACGTAGTTAAGATATATTATGTATGATTTCTTTTGATTGTAATTGTTGTTTGTTTGTGGTTGGCATTTATCGGAGAATGAAATGACGGAGGCAATTCTTTCTTATATCCAAACACTTTATCTTTTGCTTCCCCTTTTGAGCCTTATTTATTCTTTCATATCCCTCTTTTGGAATCAGTAAATTAAAATGAAAAATAATGATAATAAAGACAAAAGAAAAGTCACAAGAAAAACGAAGGAATTGGGAACTACGTTTGACCTGATTCCTCAAAGAAGGATACGTAGGCGCCTCACGGCTCGGTCATGATGTAAAAAAAATATAAAAAATCCCCAAGCAAGAAAACTGGGGCAGAAGTTGTGTTTGTAATTTTGTGAAGAAAGTTCGATTCCAAGAGTTGTAGTGTTTTACTCATCAAAATGATTTTGAACCCTCTTGATACCCCTTTTCTTTTAGCCATACATAAAAACTCATATTGATGTCCAAAAAAGACCTCCCGATCAGTATCCGAGAAGTGCCAAGTCATGCAAACGGAAGTGGGGAATAACACTCTGATCCCCAGCAGAGAAAAGGATCATAAACTAGAAATGAATTGATAGTCGAAAGAATCCCCAGCGGAGAAAGTCATATCGGCAGCACTCCAATCCCCAGCTGAAAAAATAAAATAAAATGAGAGAGTCTTATTGGTGAAAACCTTCACAGGCACCATAAGGTGATGGAAGTTGAGAGAAATGAGAGAGTCTTATTAGTGAAAACCCCTCGAAGGGCACTATGAGGCGACAAGGCAAGATTGGCGGGAAGGATCCGCGGTTGGCAAAGAGTTGAGTGTTTTATTTATCCCCAGCAAGATGAAGCTGTCCGAAAGATAGATTGATATGAATAGACTGGGTTGATTAATCTGGAATGCATGACATGATCGTTGGGATCGGTTATATCATTCAGATAAGTTCTTTTCTTTCTTTTTCCCAACATTTGTTCAGAAAGACTTCTTCTTTTTCTATTTTTTGAAATCATCACTTTTTCATTTCTTGCTTTAAAAGACTTTACCTCCCCCAACAGTTTGTTTTTGAAAAGGATTTTTAGATCTTACTACTAGTTGCCAAAATGGTGCAAAGCAAAATGCGAATAGGACAGGCCAAAGATAAGACGACAAAGCAAAAATAAGTTGGTCGCAAGACCAAATGATGAAGGGGTCTAGATCCCAAGAGGACCAAAATTCCAGGGGAAGTTGGAGAAAAACGAAAAAATGACAGTTAAAAAAGTTATGGATCAAATTCCAAGAGGATCCCCAGCAGATTTGCGAGATACAAGAACAACTCTGACAGATTCTCGACCAAGTTCCGCAATGGTCGGACAACACAAAGCGGGGAAGGAAGAGAAAAGAAAAACCATCCCTAGCAGGAGTATCATCCCCAGCAAAGAATATCATCCCCAACAAGTTTTATAACAAAGCAGGGAAAAGAAAAAGGGAAAACCCATCCCCAGCAGAAGTGGCACAACCACTCACCACGTTTTAAACTAACAAATTTTTCTTTGATTTAAAGCAGGGAAAGGAAATATTATTGACCACAGGAAGACAGGGTCACAAAGAAGATTATTAAACTGGGGCAGAAAATTTTCTCTCATTACGAAAATTTTCTTGAAATCAGATAGCCATTTGGGAAAGAGAGAAGATAACACAAGTTTTGAAGAAAATAAAATCCCCAGCAGTATACAAGAAGGGAGATACAAGTTTTAAAAGAAGAGCAATCTTGGAAGAAGCAAGATAACCCAAAGTTGTAAAAGCAATGACCTTTGAATCAATATCATCCCCACCATTGTTAAAAGGAGGAAGATAATTCCCCAGCAGTGTTATTCCCAGCAGGTTTCAGGGAAGTGGAAGCACTAAGCTTTAAAGGAAATAGTCTTTGAAGAAGGAAAATGACATATTTGTGAGATAAAATATCGGTGTTATTCCCAGCAGTTTTCAGAGGAACAAAACACCAGTTTGGAAGAAAGCAGTTGATAAAGTCAGGAGCCCGCCTAGAGAATGGAGGTGTTACATTTATGTTGTTGGAGAAGTCAGGAGCCCGCCTGTAGAACGGAGGTTGTTAAATTTTAAGTTGGAGAAATCAGGAGCCCGCCTGTAGAACGGAGGTTGTTAAATTTTAAGTTGAAGAAGTCAGGAGCCCGCCTGTAGAACGGAGGTTGTTAAATTTTAAGTTGAAGAAGTTAGGAGCCCGCCTGTAGAATGGAGGTTGTTAAATTTTAAGTTGAAGAAGTCAGGAGCCCGCCTGTAGAACGGAGGTTGTTAAATTTTAAGTTGAAGAAGTTAGGAGCCCGCCTGTAGAACGGAGGTTGTTAAATTTTAAGTTGTTGTTGAAGTCAGGAGCCCGCCTAGAGAATGGAGGCTGAATTATTTTAAGTTGTTGTTGAAGTCAGGAGCCCGCCTGGAGAATGGAGGCTGAATTTATTTTAAGTTGGAGAAGTCAGGAGCCCGCCTGTAAAATGGAGGTTGTTATATTTTAAGTTGAAGAAGTCAGGACCCCGCCTGGAGAATGGAGGTTGCATCACCTTTCAAAAATCAAGTTGGTGTCAGGAGCGTCCCCGCCTGCAGAATAGAGGAATACATTTCAAGATCAAATCAGAAGTCAATAATAAGGAGGGTTACAACAAAAATACCCAGCATAGCAAGCTTTAATGTAGGAAGCAGTGTCCCCAGCAGACAGAGCGGAATAATAAAACTTGTGTTCAGAAAGGCAAAAGGCCAGTGTCATCCCCAGCAGTTTTCGAAAGAAAGGCACCAGAGGAAACACAAGCCGACAAGAGACACAAGAGCATGGCTGAAGATCTAGATAAGATTTTGTAATTCATAGACTATAGTTTAGTCTAGCTTCTTGTTTTCTTTCAGCATGGTCTAATAAGGAGGTCGGCAAGTAGTAATAACAGCATGCAACAGCAGTAACATTGCAGTCCCATGGTAGTCTCAGCTACCAAAACTTCCCGAATTACATTAACCTGATTCCCTTCTAGCCAGCGATATGTAGGAAACCTTTGAAGCAAAGGTTCGGTTAAATCGTTTTGAAAAAAATGCTTCACACGGAGTACTCGGATGGGCAAAAATCGCTCACTTTATCTTTGCACGAAAACTCTTCGTGTTTTCGGACAAAGAGGGGCAGCTATAAGCACGTGATTTTTGCCCTATATGAGAATTACTCCCAAAAAATTCAAAATAAAACAATTTTCCTTTTGTTTGCAATTTTTGAGAATTTCGTGGCATTTTTGGATAATTATTTGTATTTGTCCATGCATGTTTATTTGTTAAATTAATAAAAAATACAAAAATATGTCGCATTTGCATTTAAGATTTAATTCTACAATTAGGAGCAATTAAGCTTGTTTTTACAAGAACAAAAAATCATAAAAATATTGTACGTTGCATTTTTAGCATTTAATGTCCAAATTGTGTGATTTTATCGTAATTGCTATTTAATTATGTGTTAATTGTTATTGAGAGTTAATTTGCACTTTTATAAATTAATTTAGTTCTATATGATAATTTAGGATTTTTAGAATTTAGTTTTAGTTTAAGAAAAAATAAAAGAAGAAAAAAGAAGCAATAAAAGAGGAAGAAAATCGGATTGGGCCACCTTTTAATTTAAATCAACCAGGCCCTAACCAAATAACCCCCACCGGGTCAACCCGACCCGGTCCGCCCCATAACCCAAACGAGTTACCCCCCACCTCTTCCCATTTTTTCTTCATTTTTTCCTAGACCCAAAAACACTAAACTCCACGCCCCCCTCTCTTCTTTCTCCTCCTGCTCCAAGCCCCACCTCCCATGGCTGCCCCTTCCCCTCCATCCTCACGTCCAAACAGACCCCTCCAGTCATTGGAAAAACCAGACGACCACCACTCCCTCCCCACATCTTCATCTTCAACCAAGAACCGTAGAACCCCAAGCAGCCACGACTGCCACCTATCGTCTTCTCCACCCTCATTCACCAAGAGAGCCCGCAGTTCTTCTTCTTCATAAAACACCTAACAAAGAACACTAGAGAACCCTAGGGTCAGCAGCCATTTCCATCAGAAGAGAAGTGTCACCTTCTTCATAAACACAAACCCTAGAGAAGCACCTAGCCCACCCACCAGCGAGCCAACCTCCATTCCGCCGCTGCTGCCTTCACTACGCCTCCACACGCAGCAGCGCTCTTCACCACCAAACTCGCCTGAACCAACGTCCCACTCCTCTCCAAGGCGCTGTTGTTCCTGTCCAAACGACCCTCACCTCGCCGGAAACCACCCGACCAGACCAGCGACCAACCCTAACTCCATCTAGTTCCTCCATTCATGGACTCAACTTCAAAAGAACAACACAACTTCTCCGCCCCTTCTTCCGAAAATCAGTCCAAAACAACACCTGAAAATGGTTTGTCCATTGATAAAATCATAAAACAGAACAAGGTTTGGGGTTGTCGTTTGTCGTTCTGAGTTCGTCGAGTTTAAAAGAGAAAGTGGGTTGTCGTTGAAGTCGAGATCCGTTAGGTCGTTGGCAGTCTTGGTTCGAGTTTGCCATTTCCGTTCGAGTTCGTCGTTGTTCATTTCCGGTTAGTTGGTTTAAGTTTCATTTATGTCCGTATTTTGTTTGATATTCTCGGATTTGAAATCAGTATATCTTTGATTCTTTTCTTGTTCGTTGTTATCATTTCTTGATTATTTCTTCAGTTTGTTTTATGTTCTTGTTTAGTTTTAATATAGAAGTGTGTTAGTTTAATCGCTTGAATCCGTCATTTTTGTTGCTTAATTTAGATTTAATTCGTGTTCATTTTTTGTTTGAAGTTCGTTTTTAATCCAGTGATTTAATGTGAGCTTATGTTTTGGTTTTTAATTTTTTGATTTAGTTTGAATCATCCATCTTTGTTGTAATGTTGTTGGATTTAATTTGAAGATCAATTGATTATTGAGTTTGGTGATTTGAATCCGTTTATTTGTTCTGTTTAAGTTTAATTTGAATTTGAGCTCAATGATTTGAATATACTTTTTTGTTATTTTTGTTGAATCTGAAAGTAGGTTTGTTGTTAAAAAATATTGTTCAGTCAAAATAATTCCAGTTGTTTCTTTGTTGTTCATCATTTAGTTTGAATTTGTTGATTGAATTTGATTAGGAATTGGTTATAGCTGTTGTATTTTGATTAGAATTGATTAGGTGAATTGGTTATAGCTGATGGGGGTAGAATGGTAAATCGCAGTATTTTCAGGGGTAGAATGGTAATTTCAGTAATTTCAAAGGGGTATTTTTGGAATTGAAAATTTGAACAATTATTTAATCTGAGTGTTCCATCCACTAGGTACTAATAATATTAAATTAATACATTTTTTTAATACGTAATGGGGGACAAGACATAATGGTGGGGAATAATGCATTTGTTTAATCAATCATGGGGAACAAGACATAGTAGGATTACGGGGCTCAAGAAAAGTTGATTAAATAAATAATAATTGCATTTTTTATGTAGTAGTGGGTTTGGTAAGAGAAAGTGGATGGTTTTATTATTTGATTAATTGATTAAGGGGTCTGTTATGAGACATAAATAGAGCATACTTGGACAGAATGAAAGGAGGGGGAATGAGCTGAAAATAGAGAGAGAAAATTCGAAAAATATTAAAAGATTTATAGGGATTCGAATTTGAAGAGAGTTTAAAAGAAAGAATTTTCTTAACATTATGAGAAAATTAAGGGTTAAACATTAACTGGTCTTTCAATTTAAAAAAAAGGAGTTCACTTTGTTTTTGCCCGTTGATTATTGTTGGTGTTTACGGATTTTCATGTGGTTTGTTTCTCGAGTTTAATTGGTTATTTGCTACTACTTCACTGGTTATTGCTGGATTTTATTCGGTTTTCAAATATGTCACTGGGTGTTCCATTTGTTGGATATTGCTGGTTATTTGTTGTTGTTGCTGTGTTACATACTACTTTGCTGACCTTCTTCTTCTTGTATTGGAAATACCAGGTACACAACTGTAATTTTTGCATATTGTAAGCTGAAATATGAAAGTATGAAGAATGAAACTTTAAAGTTTTAATTTAGCTTTTTCTTTGTTTCTTTCACTAATTGTATTTAGGCTATTTCATGTATTATTATTCTGTAAATTTCTGTCGCTTTGCATAACTAGGCATCTTGCAGTGATGTATTAAATAATACTTTGCTTTAACTTGATTATTAGGTAGTATATATATTTAAGCATGCTCATTACTGTCAAACTGTTTAATAATTGGAATAACAGGAAAATAACATAAACCGGTCTTTACTGAATCGGCTTGGCAAAACTGATTAAGTTCACTAGTTATGAAGGTTTTAATATTGTCAACATTAAGTTAATCGAAAACATGTAGCTAAATTTAGTTAAAGCATGAATTTAAATTAATTTCGCGAATTAGGCATTATGGCATGATTTGAGTTCAAACAAGGCGAGTTAATGTTAAATTTAATAAATTTTAGAAATATGCATTAGTAATTAAGATTGATTCTAATTTTTAATAGTTGTAAATAATTAATTTCAACAGTTCAAGTCATCTAACAATGCGAGTTTAATCTGGTTATGGGATAATTAGTTTCTTTTAAATATATTATTTAACGATTCCGTATTATTTATAATTTCAATTTTTAGTAATATTCCTTTCCGTTAACATTTGTCTTAACCTAGCATTTAATATGTTACGTTTTTTTAAGCACGTAATTAATTAGGATTTTTTCTCTTTTATTTTAGAGACGAATTTAATAGAAATATAGTCATTTTAAGATATCCATAAAATAAAGGAGGCGTGCTTCGCCAAAAATAAATACAAAAATTGCGGGGCCCTCAATAATTATTTATTTAAAAGTACTTAGATTCCGGGACGGGCCGTTTAGCAAATTTCTCGGCCCTACCAAAAAATAATAACAACACGTTAGTCTTTAGGCGCGTATTTAATAATGTTATTTTCCTATATTCGGGTGCACATTTATGTGACCCAAATCCAAATCTCAACGGAGTCGAAGTGTGTCGACGACCACGGGTACATTGATGGTGACGTGGTTCAAGATATATTTTCACAAAGTTGCAATTCTCGATAAAAATAATAATAATAATAATAATAATAATAATAATAATAATAATAATAATAATAATAATAATAATAATAATAATAATAATAATAATAATAATAATAATAATAATAATAATAATAATAATAATAATAATGATAATAAGGTTAAAAGTTAAAATTCGCACATATATTCAACATGTATTATATCAGATAGTCAAGCCGAATATGACAGTTGAGCGACCGTGCTAGAACCACGGAACTCGGGAATGCCTAACACCTTCTCCCGGGTTAACAGAATTCCTTATCCGGATTTCTGATACGCAGACTGTTAAACAGAGTCATTCTTTTCCTCGATTCGGGATTCAACCGGTGACTTGGGACACCATAAATCTCCCAAGTGGCAACTCTGAAATAAAGAAATAAATTCCGTTTCGATTGTCCTTTAATTGGAATAAACTCCCTTCCGCGTCTCTGTTGTGGGTGGCGCGGGCGAAAAAGGA
This sequence comes from Nicotiana tabacum, assembly GCF_000715075.1. Taxonomy (NCBI): domain Eukaryota; kingdom Viridiplantae; phylum Streptophyta; class Magnoliopsida; order Solanales; family Solanaceae; genus Nicotiana; species Nicotiana tabacum. The sequence continues at coordinate 168,011,550 of NC_134085.1, read as the reverse complement.
GGTGTGACAGCTCTGGCGACTCTGCTGGGGACCGAATCCAGAATCTCTGGTTCAGGGTTCGACCTTTGATAAATTGTTATAGTTGGCTTTATCTGATTTTGTTACATGTTTGGGCCTAATGTGCTAAATGCTGCTTTTACCGCTTTGATATTATCTGGACTGTATATAAACTGTGCCGAAACCCTTCTCTTCTTACCCCCGGGGATGTGCTTGCTGGTCGAGACTCCCTATTATGTTAATGTCAATACCTGAAATAAGAAAGAGGCCGGACAAGTTACACAGTATCACCCTTCGTGTTACAATTGTAAGCACGTGATTTTTGCCCTATATGAGAATTACTCCCAAAAAATTCAAAAATAAAATGATTTTTCTTTGGTGTACAATTTTGTGATATTTTGAAGAATTATTTGTATTTGTCTGTGCGTGTTTATTCGCTAAATTAATAAAAAATACAAAAATATGTCGCATTTTGCATGTAGGATTTAATTCTACAATTTTTAGTAATTAAAATTGTTTTACAAAAATTAAAAATTACAAAAATAGGCATCGTTTGCATTTTTAGCATTTAATGTCCAAATATACAATTTTATGCTTAATTAATACTTAATTGTGCGTTAATTGTTATTGGGAGTTAATTTGCGCCTTTATAACTTAATTTAGTTCTTAATAATAGTTTAAGTATTTTATAATTTAGTTTTAGAAAAATAAAAGAAGAAAAGAGAGCGAAAATATAAAGAAAGTCGGAATTGGGCCTCTTCTTCAATTTCAAGCTATAGGCCCAAAAAATGGCCCAATCTTCCCTACGACCCAGTCCATTAACCCAACACCCCTTCTTCATTTTTGTCCAACACAAAACAAAACCCAAAAAAAATAAAAAAATAAAAAGTGAATTATCACTATTAATAGTTTTATTTTTTGTTTTTTTATATATATAAAAAAAATCCGAAAATATTTTATTTTATTTATTATTTTTATTTAAAAAAAATATATATATATATATATAGTAATTTCGGAAATGATTTTAAAAAAATAAAAAAAAAATAAAAAAAAAAGTAAAAGAATGTAGAAAATTTAAAAAAAAAGTAAAAAGTTTTAAAAAATTTAAAAGTAAAAGAAGGTTGGAATTAAAAAATAAATATAAAGATATCTGAAAATTTAAAAAATTTAAAGTAATTGAAAGTAGCATTTTTAAAAGAAAAAGAAAAGATAGTGGTTTATTTTTTAAAGAAAAGTTAAATAAAGTGAGATTCTCTTTTAAAAAAATAAAAAGTGGGATTTTAAATAAGATAAAGTAATTAAAGTTGGAATTTTAAAAATAAAAGTAAATAAAGGTGGGATTTCTTTTTCTAAAAAAATAAAAGCAATTTGTAAGTGAGATTTCTTTTAATTAAAAAAATAATAAAATAATAAAAAACAAATCTGAAAAATTTCGAAAATTTTGCTATAAATAGAAGAGAAAATTTAGGAAGAAGGGTGGAAAAAAAGAGGAAAAACTAGATAGAGAGAAGAAAAAAGAGGGGGCAGAGTGAGAAGTATACACCCGATATACATTCTGGATACACTGAATATACAGGGACAGAATTCATTTTGGAGAGTTTTGAAGTTGAAAAGAATAGTTACTGTTTCATTGCCTCGCTTAAGATCTGAAATAGTCAGAACCTTCCTGCCTTTTACTTCTTCTCTATACTTGGAGTCGTTTATAGTCTCCTGGGTTTACTACTATTCCTACTGTTACTGGTCTATTCCTGTGTTGCTGGACTGTCGTTGTTGTGCTACATTGTTACTACTGTTGCTGCTTCTCAGCTTCATCTTCTCTTGTTTTCCAATACCAGGTACATGTCTTTTAAATTTTAAGTTGGAAAGAGATTCAACATGACTCATCAATGAAGTTTGAATTGAAATTCTGTTTTCTATTTGTCCAAGTTCATCAATTTAAATTTCATTTTTGTTTTATGTTAGTTAATTAGTAGTGAATTCAATTTGATAGCTATGAGCTAATTGTCTTACTTTGAAAGTTCGTATAAAGATTTGTAATAATATTAGCTCATTATCTCATTAGTTTAATCATATTAAATTGTCAAAGTAGGGAATATGGCATGAATGTTGGTCATTATTTAATTTTGTTGTTAGTTAAGTAAGAAGTGATGTAGAAGTGCCAAGAAAATTACAGTAGTGATATTTATTGTTAAATAAGGTTAAGATGGTGTTGTTGGTATATTTTTATAAGATAATAGATGTGTGTATAAACGTTGGCGAAAGGTGATATGATGTAGCTTGTTACAATGTTAAAATGTTATGAATGTTTACGATATACAGTTAAGTTGCATGTAAGGTAATTTTATTGAATTAACTTGTATAATAATTCCTTTCTTATAAACTCGATACATATCTACCTTCATAAGACAAATTGATCAAATAATTAGGCTTATTAGATTAAAAGCGAGTATATGAGAATGAAACGAGATGTATAAGTACCAATTGCAACACTTGATATCAATGGTAATTAGAAATAGAATTTGCATTAAGTAAATCATGAAAAAAAAAATTTGGAAAATATTTCCTTCCTTTATGAATCATTCATTTTCAGTTTTATATGCAATTTATTCTTTGATATATATATATATATATATATATATATATATATATATATATATATATATATATATGTCATATTTGTTTTTTTTTAAATAATATTAATCATATTTTTATTCTGTCCTTTGAAATTGAATAGTTGGAATGAATATAACTTATATTCGGAAAATATAATCAACGGTCAACATTTAATAAATTGTAAATTCTTTTCAAAGAATTTAAGGGCACCTTAAATGGGAATTTATCATGATTTTCACATAAAAATGTATAGATATAATAAACAATTTGTGGAAAATCCCTAATATCATTACGAATATTTTGCACAATTAGGGATACGTTCGCGTACCCTGATTATATTTTTAAAAGCAAAAATTCGGATTATGCGTACGCGCAATTTCGAACGAATATTTAATAAAAGGATTTTTCCAAAAGGCGTTAAATCAATTTCATAAAAACCCGAGATGTACGGTTCATTATTCAAGAAAAACAAATATTCTTGATCCAACACAATTTCGAAAAATGATTGCTTAATAAATATATTATAAAAAGTTATTGTGTACACGTACGCGTGACACAAGTCCGCAATTTTTTTTTTAACACGAATATACGTACGCGTAATTCGATTCAAAGAAGGGTCATCAATAAGCGGTAGTAAAAACATGTAACATCAATGTATTTAATAAAATCAAGGTAATTAAGCCAATAATAAAAACAGTTAAGCGACCGTGCTAGAACCACGGAATCCGGAAATGCCTAACACCTTCTTCCGGATTAACAGAATTCCTTACTCAGGATTTCTGGTTCGCAGAATAATAAACAGAGTCATATTCTCCTCGATTCAGGGATTATAATTGGTGACTTGGGACGCCTTAAAATTCCCAGGTAGCGACTCTAAAACAAATAAACAAATCCCGTTTCGACTGTCCTTCAATTGGAAAAAACTCCCCACGCGCCCTGCGGGCGCGGCGAAAAGGAGGTGCGACAGCTCTGGCGACTCTGCTGGGGAACAAACCCAGAACCATTGGTTCAGGGTTTAAAGAATTCGAGCTTAAAATATCTGTTTTTATTGGCTTTACTTACTATATAATTTTCAACTGTTTATATGCTAATATGCTAAATGTTTTTTTTACCGCTTTAATATTATTTGAATTGTGAATATATACAACTGCTACGAAACCCCCTTCTTTCTGAGTCTTCTGAATTTATGGTGTACACGTGCGCGTGACCCACCTTTCTGTTAAAGTCATACCAAATAAGACGGAGTTGGGACAAGTAACTAGGCCGGGCAGACTTTCGTGCTCCCGGTACGTTACCCCACTTCGGCTCAAACTGTCCGTTTGGGTAAGCCAGGTTTAGAACAATCAACCTAAGGTTTTACACTTAGAATAACTCAGCCATGTACCGGATCCCTAGTAGGAACGAATATTTGCATCATATGCATTTGGCCTTGGAGACTCAACACAGGGGTTGGGTCTGTCTAGGACAGGTGAACCCAAAATTAAAAGACCATCATGATGCATCCTACTTGTTATTTGTGCATTTATTTGCCTCAAACATGCTTGTTGACCAGCTTAAATAAAAGCTTGGTAAGAAGAAAGGAATAAAATGGGTTGCTTTAAAAATTTCGAAAAAATATAGTTTTGAAATAAAGATATTTAATAAATAAAAGAAAAAATTTCGAAAATGATTTTTAGTATAAATTTTGACTTTATTAAAATTAAATTTCAGATACAAAATGAGCACTACACAAAGCCCCTCATCCACAAGTACGGAGGAATTTCTATGTCAGCTTCAAATGTGGTGGTATGATTTAGGCGAAGACGGTCAAAGATGGGTCGTCAAACATTTGGGAAATCTCATGGACATTATGAAAGTTGAGCCTAGGGATGATCTGATTAAGGCATTAGTAACTTTCTGGGATCCTGTTCACAATGTTTTTCGTTTCTCTGACTTCGAGCTTACTCCTACATTAGAGGAGATAGCTGGCTATGTTGGTTTTGACGGAAGTTTAAGAAATCAAAGCTTGATATTCACAAAGGCTCCTTCAGTACATCGATTCTTCGGTCTTTTGAACATCAGCAGTCAAATCAGGAAAAGCAATGTCATCAATGGATGTTGTTCCTTCAACTTTTTGTATTCAAGGTTCGGAAAGTCAGATGGGTTTGAAATTCATGAAAAAGGCCTTACTAATAAACAAAACAAAGACACTTGGCAGATTCACCGTCGATTTGCTTTCATGGTGGCTTTTCTAGGAGTCATGGTTTTCCCAAATAAAGAGCGAACAATTGATATTCGCACCGCAAAAGTTGTGCAAATCCTTACCACCAAAGAAAATCACACCCTTGTCCCATCATTCTATCAGATATTTATCGGGCTCTGACTTTATGTAAATCAGGAGCAACGGTCTTCGAAGGATGCAAAATTTTGTTGCAAATGTGGGTGATGGAGCATCTCCAACAACAGCCCAAGATCATACAATATAGGTCAAAAAATGATAATTGCATCGAGAGCTATGAGGAAAGAACAAAACATTATCAAGCTCCAGAAGGGATAGAAGCATGGGTATCTCATCTAAAGGCTTTAACGGCAAATCAAATTGAATGGACTCTGGGATGGCTCCCGATGAGGGAAGTAATACATATGTCAACCTCAAATAGTTATCTACTACTATTGGGATTAAGAAGCATTCAGCCATATGCACCACTAAGAGTCTTAAGGCAACTAGGGAGATATCAAATAGTTCCTGATGATGAAGATTTGAGTATGCAAGTAATCGAATTACACCCAGAAGCCACTATTCCCGAAGCTCTACTTCAGCAGATGTGGAATGGATGTCGATACTTGAAAAGTGATACTCAAGTCCCAGACACTACAAAGGGTGAGATGAATCCTGGATATGCAAGGTGGTTCGAAAAACGGTCTCGCGTGGATGATGTACCAGAACCTGAGCTAAAAAGGCCAACAAAAAGACCCCATGTTCAAAACTTCAATGATAAAATCCAAGAGCGGTTGATCTGGGGAGAAAAAGAAAAGGGGTACAAAGCAACTATCCATGCCCTAAAAGAAAATCTAAGAAGCCTCAGTTTGGAGAAAGATTTGCAAGAACAAGAAGCCGAAGGCGAGAAAAAGAGTCTATCTTGTGAGAATGAAAATCTTCATGCTCGATTCCAAAAAATGAAAAGGATTTCTGAAACGCCAAAGAGGAGCTGGAAGGATCAAAAAACCATCGCCAATCTCTTTGAAAGAATGCAAGATTATGATTTCATTCTTGCGGAAAATGAAAGGGCATTGAGCAAAGCAAAAGAAAAGATCCAACAATTAAACGAAGAAGCCAGATCTAACAAGGAACGCCAAGATAGGCAGTTCGAAAAAGACAAGGCACAATTCAATAAGGAAAAAGACTATTGGATGCGATCAGAAGACCAGCTTCGTGCACAACTAGAAGAGGCAAGAAGATGCAACAAAGAACACCAACAAGCAGACCTCGACAAGGAAAGAGCGCAAGCAAGATTAGAGAAGGCCAGACTCCGAGCTTTGTTAGAATCAGTTCTAGATCGTGAGAACCGTGTCAGAGATATAGCCACCACTCGTCAGCAGCAATTGCAAGATCAAGACCAACGTCTCCAAGGTTTCAGGGCACAAATCCACGACCTGGAAGTCTTCACATCTCAAAGTTATGTAAACTGCCAAGGAATGGATTATGAAAGGTTTACAGAGCATGCTCCCACTTTTGCTCGTCATCTAGCAATGGAGTTGGAAAGGATGTATCGTACGCTGGGAGGCCATCCAGGTCAAGCCCCACATTGAGCAGATAATCCAATATTAGAGAACAAAAGTGGAAAGTGGGGCATGTTGTGAGATGTTATGAATTGTATCTTTTATTTTGATTTAAGCGTGTGTGTTTCAAGCTATTTTCTTAAAGTTTTAAAATGTAATTCCATCTTTGTGTAATAAATAAACGTGATTGACTTTATTCTGAACTACGCAAGGTCTGATTCATGTTCGGCATGATACGTAGGCAATCTCTAAGATTCGACCACCACGATAAAGATATATGTAGTAAATAAAAGCGAATGACAATTTTTCAATTTCAAGAAAGCTGGGACGACACAAGCAACCGAGCGAATGCATAATAGAAAGGAATTATTTGTCTAGGAGCATTGCATCTCAACGTGTGATTATATATGTGTTAAACTCTCAAGACTAACAAGTTTGTTCATTTTCAGAATTCAACCAGTTAGTTTTTCTAAAGAGTATACTGGCATATTATCACTATCACACAAGATCAAAAGGACCAATACCCGAAAGTATGTCTATCCCAGATGTTGACACAGGTATGGAGATAGAAGAGATGGATGTCGGGAAAATGAAAGAAGAGATGCTTAAGCTCAAGCAGCAAATGGCTGAAATGTACCAAGCTTGGTCTACAGGACAGTTACCCCCATCTTACCCAAATAACCCTGCTCCATCAATGATCCAAACTCAGGATAATATCACCACTGAATTATCCCCAAGTTTCCCCATTTATCAGCACTACCAAGGCACCACCTCTCAGACACCACAGTCTCCACCTCCAAAACCAGTTCCGTACCTTCCTCCACCTATGACTCCTGTTTTCGTAGCACCTCCCCCCTGCTACATTTCACAAATCTCCTAGTGAGCCTACATTCCAGGCCCAAGACAACCAATATTACCCCCGGAGCCCACCTTCAAAGCCTCCGAAATCAATTCAACTGCTCCTCGGTTTGATCTCCCAACCGAAATTGACAAGCCAGCCAAAAATGCTGAACAAGAAGAGATGTTCAGGAAGGTCAAAAGTCTAGAACAGTCGTTCCGAGACAGGCGGGGATTAGGTGGGCAAGTCAGTGTAGCATACAAAGATTTATGCTTATTCCCTAATGTACAATTGCCAGTTGGCTTCAAGATTCCCAAATTTGACCTATACAGCGGGCACGGCGACCCAGTAGCCCACTTAAGGGGTTTCTGTAGCAAGATGCGAGGAGCTGGGGGAAAGGATGAATTATTGATGGCTTACTTCAGTCAAAGTCTAAGTGGATCAGCTTTGGAGTGGTATACACGCCAGGACCATGGAAGATGGTACACCTGGGATGACCTGGCACAGGCATTCGCATACCATTTCCAATACAATCTGGAAATCATCCCAGATCGATTATCTTTGACCAAATTTGAGAAGAAACACAATGAAAGTTTCAGAGAGTATGGTTTTCGGTGGAGAGAACAGGCAGCAAGAGTGGATCCTCCTATGAAGGAGAGCGAAATGGTAGACTACTTCCTCCAAGCCTTGGAACCAACTTACTATGCCCACTTGGTTTCAGCGGTTGGAAAATCATTCAACGAGGTAGTGAAGATGGGAGGTATGGTGGAAGAAGGCCTCAAGACAAATAAAATCATGAGCTATTCAGCAATTAAGGCAACTACTCAAGCTATTCAAGGCGGGGTAGGAGGAATCGGAAGAAAGAAGAGGGAGGAGGCAACCGTAGTTGATTCAGGAATTTGGCCGGGACCCAGAGGTTCACCGCTTTACTATAATCAACAACGACCTCGCCAATCAGCTTACCACCATGATTCATCCCAACACTACTATCACTCTTCAGAGCCTCATTTTGCCATTAACCATGCTCAAGCATACAATCAGCCACCTGTTCACACCAATTGGCGTGCTCCTGTCACACCAAATACTTACCCACGAGCCTATTCCGGACCAGGTTTCAGGCCTAGGCCAGCATTCAGGGGAGAAAGGGAACAGAAAAAGAAAACTTACACTCCATTGGGAGAGTCTTACACTAGTCTGTTCCACAGGCTGAGACAGCTAGACATGCTGAGACCAATACAATCCAAACTACCCAATCCTCCTCCAAAGAATCTGGATTACACCATTAGCTGTGAATATTGCTCCGGTGCACCAGGCCATGATACGGAGAAATGTTGGCATTTGAAAAATGCAATACAAGAGCTGATTGATACTAATAAAATCGAGGTTCAAAACCCCGAAGCTCCAAATATCAATAGAAATCCAATGCCAGCCCATCAAGAGGCTAACATGATAGAAATCATACAAGCTAATGGGGAGACAAAGAAGCCGTCACAAACTGTCATGATGATCAAGTCTCATGAAACCAAGCCAGATAAGCAGTTAATGGAGGAGAAGCCGGTGTCTAAGCAGAACAAAAATGGTGATGAACCGTCTATGATAGTCGATGAGGGATCATCGAGCAAAGTTTCCGCAAAACAAGAAAGGCCAAAAGTGATAGTACCAGGGGTTGCTAACAAACCCGTTGTATTCGTGGAAGGAGCACGTACAAATCGGGTTATTATTGCACCTGTAATCCAGCTGCCGATCATCAACAACAAAACCATCCCATGGAACTGTGAACGGATGACCGTAATGTACAAGGGCAAAGAAATCAAGGAAGAAGTGTGTGAGGTGCAAGGCTTGACTCGTTCGGGAAGATGTTTTACTCCCGAAGAGCTGAGAAAAACTAAAAACAATCCAATGCCAACAAAGAGAGCTGTGACGGAAGAAGAGGCGGAGGAGTTTTTAAGAAAAATGAAACTCCATGATTATTCTGTGGTGGATCAATTAAAGAAGACCCCCGCTCAAATTTCATTATTGTCCTTACTGATCCATTCAGAGGAACACCGTCTGGCGTTGATGAAAATCCTGAATGAAGCTCATGTTCCTGAAAAGATCTCTGTAAATCATTTGGGAAAAATAGCCAACAGAATCTTTGAGACAAACAGAATTACATTTGCCGATGATGAATTGCCTGCGGAAGGTACCGAGCATAATAGAGCTCTTTACCTCACCGTGAAATGTGAAAACTCCGTAGTAACCCGGGTATTGGTTGACAATGGGTCCAGTGCAAACATATGCCCTCTCTACACTTTAAACAAATTAAAAATTAAAGAGGAAGGGATCCAAAAGAATAGTTTCTGCGTACAAGGATTTGACGGTGGAAGCAGAGATTCATTTGGCGACATAGTATTGGAACTAACTATAGGGCCAGTTGAATTCACCATGGAATTTCAAGTGTTGGACATGACTGTTTCTTACAACTTGTTGTTGGGTCGACCATGGATCCATGCTGCTAAAGTAGTCCCATCAACACTACATCAGGCTGTCAAGTTTGAATGGGATCATCAAGAAGTAGTCGTGTATGGAGAAGAAAGTTTAAATGCTCACAACAGCACCATTATACCGGTCGAGAGAACAGAAATTGACCAAGGACCATGGGTATACCAAGTGTCCGACACGATGTCGGTAGAGAAAATTCCAGAGGGGAAACACCTTTCGAATCCAAAGATATCCTCTGCATCAGTCATGGTAGCTTATGAAATGCTGAAGAATGGCTTTATACCCAGCAAAGGTCTGGGCTTATCTCTGCAAGGAATTGTACAACCAGTATCTCTCCCCGAGAACTGGGGAACATTCGGTTTAGGGTTCACACCTACCGCCAATGACGTGATAAGGGCCAGGAAGTTGAAACACCAAGCATGGTTTCTTCCAAAACCAGTACCACAACTGTCGAAGTCTTTTGTCAAGACCGGTGCTAAAAATCGCCCGATAACAACAATTCCTAAATCCCAGGTCAATCCTGAGGAAGAATTAATTGAAAGGTTCGAGAAATTGTTTAGTGATGTGAATATGTTGGAAGGCGGAGAAGGGTGTAGCAACGCAGAAGTTCAATTCGTTGGACCAGAAACAAAGCTCAATAATTGGAAAGCCAATCCTCTCCCAATTCGAAAGGAGTCTTGGTAGTTTATTTTGATTTTCTTTCAGTTTGTTTGGGTTATTTCAAGGTTGTAATCCTAAAGTTTATCTTACAGTTTGTTTGAAGTGTGCAAACCTTGTTATCTTTCATCATCCAATAAAAAGCAGTTTCCTTTTTATTATCGTTCCTGATAGTTTTCTTTTCTTTTTCTTCTTTCCTATACAGTTCCTTTTACGCTGGCTCTAGTGATATGGCATGCATGAGGAATCCTCAGCCCAGTCTTAAAAATCAATCTGGTTCCGAAATAATAATTCAAGAAATATATTGTGATTATGAATCAGAATATGATGAAGATGAGGTTTTTGAAGATATTAGTAAAGAGTTAATTCACTTTGAGGAAAAAATCAAACCTAACTTGAGTGATACCGAGGACATCAATATAGGGGACACGAGTAATATCCGAGAAACTAAAATAAGTGTCCATCTGGAGCCAAAGATCCGAGAGGAGTTAATTAAAGCACTCATAGAATTCAAAGATGTTTTTGCATGGTCGTATGACGACATGCCGGGCTTGAGCACTGATTTAGTGGTCCACAAATTGCCCACCAATCCAACAGTGCCTCCTGTCAAGCAGAGGCTGAGAAAATTCAAGCCTGAGATGAGTATGAGAATTAAGGAAGAAATCACCAAACAATTGGAAGCAAAGGTCATTCGAGTCACTCGATATCCTGTTTGGTTGGCTAATATCGTTCCTGTACCAAAGAAAGACGGCAAAATTAGAGTATGCGTCGACTATCGCAATCTCAACAAAGCAAGTCCAAAGGATAATTTCCCATTACCCAATATCCATATTTTGATCGACAATTGTGCCAAGCATGATATAGGGTCTTTCGTGGATTGTTATGCCGGATATCATCAAATTCTAATGGATGAAGAAGATGCAGAAAAGACGGCATTCATCACACCATGGGGAACTTATTGCTACCGGGTAATGCCATTCGGTTTAAAAAACGCCGGAGCAACCTATATGAGAGCAATGACCACAGTGTTTCATGATATGATACACAAGGAGATTGAGGTATACGTGGACGATGTGATCATAAAATCAAAGCATCAGGCCGACCACGTTGAGGATTTCAGGAAGTTCTTCTTAAGACTTCGCAGGTACAACCTCAAGCTTAACCCTGCCAAGTGCGCATTTGGAGTTTCATCCGGAAAGTTGCTGGGATTCATAGTCAGTCGACGAGGCATTGAGCTAGATCCGTCAAAGATCAAAGCCATCCAAGAACTGCCACCCCAAGAAACAAAACTGAAGTAATGAGTTTGTTGGGAAGGTTAAATTATATCAGCAGGTTTATTGCTCAGCTCACAACAACCTGCGAGCCAATTTTCAAATTGTTAAAAAAGGATGCTGAAGTCAAATGGACCGATGAGTGTCAGGAAGCGTTCGATAAAATAAAAGGGTACTTATCAAACCCACCCGTGTTGGTCCCGCCAGAGCTAGGAAGACCTTTGATTCTTTACTTGACGGTTTTGGAAAATTCATTTGGTTGTGTATTGGGGCAGCATGACCTCACTGGCAGAAAAGAACAGGCCATCTACTACCTTAGCAAGAAGTTCACAGCTTATGAGGTTAAGTATACTCATCTGGAAAAGACATGTTGCGCCCTAACATGGGTAGCTCAAAAATTGAAACACTATTTGTCATCCTACACTACTTACCTCATTTCTCGTTTGGATCCCTTGAAATACATTTTTCAAAAGCCTATGCCAACGGGAAGACTTGCAAAGTGGCAGATATTGCTCACGGAATTCGACATCATCTATGTGACTAGAACTGCAATGAAAGCTCAAGCACTGGCCGATCATTTAGCCGAAAACCTGGTCGATGAGGAATATGAGTCGTTGAAGACTTATTTTCCTGATGAAGAAACAATGCATATCGACGAGGTGGAACAAATCGAAAACCTGGCTGGAAACTTTTCTTTGATGGAGCCGCCAACATGAAAGGAGTCGGAATAGGAGCTGTAATCATTTCTGAAACAGGGCGTCACTATCCTGTTACGGCTCAATTGCGATTTTATTGCACCAATAATATGGCTGAATATGAAGCTTGCATTTTGGGGTTAAGGCTAGCTGCAGACATGGGTATCCGAGAAATCTTAGTCATGGGAGATTCGGATCTTTTGGTACATCAAATTCAAGGAGAATGGGAAACCCGAGACTTGAAGCTCATACCATACCGACAATGTCTACATGATCTTTGTCAGCGGTTTCAATCAGTGGAATTCCGACATATTCCAAGAATCCATAATGAGGTAGCCGATGCATTGGCTACCCTGGCATCAATGTTGCACCATCCGGACAAAGCTTATGTAGATCCGATACATATTCAAGTCCACGATCAACACGCTTATTGCAATATGGTTGAAGAAGAATTTGATGGTGAACCATGGTTCCACGACATCAAGGAGTATATCAGAATGGGAATATATCCCGCACAAGCCACAAGAGATCAAAAGAGGACCATTAGGCGATTAGCAAATGGATTCTTCTTGAGCGGAGGAGTTTTGTATAAAAGAACACCAGATCTTGGATTGTTAAGATGCATAGATGCCAGACAAGCTACAACTGTCATGTCTGAAGTACATTCAGGAGTTTGCGGACCCCACATGAGTGGATATGTGTTGGCAAAGAAAATCCTCCGAGCTGGTTACTATTGGCTTACCATGGAGAGAGATTGTATCAGTTTTGTACGCAAGTGTCATCAATGCCAAATACACGGAGATTTGATTCATTCTCCACCATCCGAGTTGCACACAATGTCGGCACCATGGCCTTTCGTTGCTTGGGGCATGGATGTGATTGGTCCAATTGAGCCGGCAGCATCCAATGGACACAGATTCATTCTGGTAGCTATTGATTATTTTACCAAATGGGTTGAGGCCAAGACATTCAAATCAGTAACCAAGAAAGTTGTGGTCGATTTTGTCCACTCAAATATCATATGTCGATTCGGAATCCCGAAGGTGATCATCACAGATAACGGTGCTAATCTCAACAGCAACTTAATGAAAGAAGTATGTCAACAGTTTAAGATTACACATCGTAACTCTACCCCATATCGGCCCAAGGCTAATGGAGCAGTAGAAGCAGCCAACAAAAACATAAAGAAGATACTTCGGAAAATGGTAGAAGGTTCAAAACAATGGCATGAAAAATTACCATTTGCATTATTGGGATACCGCACTACTGTTCGCACTTCAGTAGGAGCAACTCCTTATTTGTTGGTATACGGCACTGAAGCAGTAATTCCTGCAGAAATTGAGATTCCTTCCCTTCGGATCATCGCCGAAGCAAAGATTGATGATGATGAATGGGTCAAAACCCGTCTAGAACAGTTAAACTTGATTGACGAAAAACGATTGACCGCAGTATGCCATGGTCAATTATATCAAAGAAGAATAGAAAGAGCATACAACAAAAAGGTGCGTCCCCGGAAGTTTGAAGTAGGTCAGCATGTGCTGAAACGTATTCTTCCACATCAGGTTGAAGCAAGAGGCAAATTTGCTCCGAATTGGCAAGGACCATTCATTGTGACCAGAGTATTATCGAATGGTGCACTATGTTTAACAGATATTGAAGGCAAATGCATAGATATGGCGATCAATTCTGACGCGGTAAAGAGATATTATGCATAACTTTTTGAATGTTTGTATTTAGCACTATTTCGAAGATTGAAATGACAAAGACAATTTATTCTGCTATCCAAACACTATACCATTTGCTTCCCCTTTGAGCCATACTTGTTTCTTTCCTACCCTCTCTTGGAATCAATAAAAAAAAAGATCAAAATCTTCACTATTATGTAGTGAACTACGTTTGACCTGATTCCTCAAAGAAGGATACGTAGGCGCCTCACGGCTCGGTCATAGGGTGCACAACATGCACAATGTGCACGGAAAAGAAATATTAAGAGACCCCAATCAAGAAACTGGGGCAGGAATTGTATTGGAAATAAGAAAAGATTCCAAGAGTTGTAATTTTAAACCCATACCAAAGCTATTTAGCTTTTAATACCTTTTCCATTCCTAACCTTAATACTAAAAAGACCTTTTGATCAATCTTAGAAAAATGCTGAGGCAAGCAAATGAAGTGGTTCATAACACTCTGGTACAAACAAGGAAAGAAAGTAAAATGAGAGAGTCTTATAGGTGAAAACCCACACGGGCACCATAAGGCGACGGAGGTTGAGAGAAAAGTAAAATGAGAGAGTCTTATAGGTGAAAACCCACACAGGCACCATAAGGCGAAAAGGAAGTGAAGAAGTGAAAAACGAGGAAAATTTATCGGTGAAAACTCCTTGAGACAATTGAGAGGAGATGGATTAAAAGACTGGGTTGATTAATCCGAAATGCATACCCTGATCATTGGTGCCAGTAATTCCAATCAGATAAGTCCTTTATTCCTTTTCCAACAGTCATCCAAAAAATTGGATTTTTCTTTTCATTCTATAATTGTCGAAATCAGCGTATTTCGTTACTAATAATCTTACTTTCTCCAAGCTTTGAGATAAGTTTTATTCCAAACAAATAAGAAGAAATGTCAAGGTATACTACCAAGATTCAAGGTTACAAAATACAGCCACGAAAGGTGGGAGATAAAATACGGGTGTAAGAAAGATGAAATCAAAAGTGGATCAGCAAAGTCAGAAGGGGCACATGATTACAGTTGAAAGGTTTTGAAGGAAAACACACAGAGGGGAATCCTATAGTCAAGGATCAATTACAAAGACAAAACAGTCTTTTCAATCATTCCAAGGCAATAAAGAGAGACGAAGAGAAACATCACCATCTGCAAGAATACCACAGCCAACCACCCTGCTTTAAACTAACGAAGTTTTCTTTGATTTAAAACAGGGGCAAAAACAATATTTGTGTCAGGAAATACCTGGTAAAGAAAAAGAAGAAGTCAGGCGTCCACCTGGAAAATGAGGATGAGAAAAAGAAGAAGTCAGGCGTCCACCTGGAGAATGAGGATGAGAATTAAAAGAAGTCAGGCGTCCACCTGGAGAATGAGGATGAGAATTAAAGAAGTCAGGCGTCCACCTGGAGAATGAGGATGAGAATTAAAAGAAGTCAGGCGTCCACCTGGAGAATGAGGATGAAGAATTAAAGAAATCAGGCGTCCACCTGGAGAATGAGGATGAGAATTAAAGAAATCAGGCGTCCACCTAGAGAATGAGGATGAGAATTAAAGAAGTCAGACGTCCACCTGGAGAATGAGGATGAGAAAAAGAAGAAGTCAGGCGTCCACCTGGAGAATGAGGATGAGAATTAAAGAAGTCAGGCGTCCACCTGGAGAATGAGGATGAGAAAAGAAGAAATCAGGCGTCCACCTGGAGAATGAGGATGAGAATTAAAGAAGTCAGACGTCCACCTGGAGAATGAAGATGAGAAAAAGAAGAAGTCAGGCGTCCACCTGGAGAATGAGGATGAGAATTAAAAGAAGTCAGGCGTCCACCTGGAGAATGAGGATGAAGAATTAAAGAAATCAGGCGTCCACCTGGAGAATGAGGATGAGAATTAAAGAAATCAGGCGTCCACCTGGAGAATGAGGATGAGAAAAAAAAGAAGTCAGGCGTCCACCTGGAGAATGAGGATGAGAAAAGAAGAAGTCAGGCGTCCACCTGGAGAATGAGGATGAGAGAAGAAGAAGTCAGGCGTCCACCTGGAGAATGAGGATAAGAATTGAAGAAGTCAGGCGTCCACCTGGAGAATGAGGATGAGAATTAAAGAAGTCAGGCGTCCACCTGGAGAATGAGGATGAGAAAAAGAAGAAATCAGGCGTCCACCTGGAAAATGAGGATGAAGAAAGAAAAGAAGCAGTCGAGGCACCCACCTGAAGAACGAGGAAATGCAATTGAAGTGTTGAAATCAAAATCCCGCTCATATGAAAAAGGAGCACACTTAGAATCAATAAAACAGAGGAGTCCAACAAGATCCCCAACAAGAAACAACAAGAGTTCCAAAAGGAATACGGAATAAGACCAATGCCCAAGAGTCACCAAGATATCAAGACAACAAGAAACGCGAGAGCATGATCTAGATAAGATTTTATAATTCATGTACCATAGTCTAGTTTAATTTTGTATTTCCTTTACAGTAAGGTGTAATAAGGAGGTCAGCAAGCAGTAAAAACAGCACGAAGCAACAGTAACATTGCAGTCCAACGGTAGTCCCAGTTACCAAAATTTCTCGAACTACATTGACCTGATTCCTGTTTAGCCCAGGATATGTAGGAAACCTTTGAAGCAAAGGTTCGGTCAAATCTTTTTCAAAAAAATGCTTCAACGGAGTACTCGGATGGGCAAAAATCGCTCGCTTTATCTTTGCACGAAAACCCTTCGTGTCTCCGGGCAAAGAGGGGCAGCTGTAAGCACGTGATTTTTGCCCTATATGAGAATTACTCCCAAAAAATTCAAAAATAAAATGATTTTTCTTTGGTGTACAATTTTGTGATATTTTGAAGAATTATTTGTATTTGTCTGTGCGTGTTTATTCGCTAAATTAATAAAAAATACAAAAATATGTCGCATTTTGCATGTAGGATTTAATTCTACAATTTTTAGTAATTAAAATTGTTTTACAAAAATTAAAAATTACAAAAATAGGCATCGTTTGCATTTTTAGCATTTAATGTCCAAATATACAATTTTATGCTTAATTAATACTTAATTGTGCGTTAATTGTTATTGGGAGTTAATTTGCGCCTTTATAACTTAATTTAGTTCTTAATAATAGTTTAAGTATTTTATAATTTAGTTTTAGAAAAATAAAAGAAGAAAAGAGAGCGAAAATATAAAGAAAGTCGGAATTGGGCCTCTTCTTCAATTTCAAGCTATAGGCCCAAAAAATGGCCCAATCTTCCCTACGACCCAGTCCATTAACCCAACACCCCTTCTTCATTTTTGTCCAACACAAAACAAAAACCAAAAAAATAAAAAATAAAAAGTGAATTATCACTATTAATAGTTTTATTTTTTGTTTTTTTATATATATAAAAAAATCCGAAAATATTTTATTTTATTTATTATTTTTATTTTAAAAAATATATATATATTTATTTTAGTAATTTCGGAAATGATTTTAAAAAAATAAAAAAAAATAAAAAAAAGTAAAAGAATGTAGAAAATTTAAAAAAAAAGTAAAAAGTTTTAAAAAATTTAAAAGTAAAAGAAGGTTGGAATTAAAAAATAAATATAAAGATATCTGAAAATTTAAAAAATTTAAAGTAATTGAAAGTAGCATTTTTAAAAGAAAAAGAAAAGATAGTGGTTTATTTTTTAAAGAAAAGTTAAATAAAGTGAGATTCTCTTTTTAAAAAAATAAAAAGTGGGATTTTAAATAAGATAAAGTAATTAAAGTTGGAATTTTAAAAATAAAAGTAAATAAAGGTGGGATTTCTTTTTCTAAAAAAATAAAAGCAATTTGTAAGTGAGATTTCTTTTAATTAAAAAAATAATAAAATAATAAAAAACAAATCTGAAAATTTCGAAAATTTTGCTATAAATAGAAGAGAAAATTTAGGAAGAAGGGTGGAAAAAAAGAGAGGAAAAACTAGATAGAGAGAAGAAAAAAAGAGGGGGCAGAGTGAGAAGTATACACCCGATATACATTCTGGATACACTGAATATACAGGGACAGAATTCATTTTGGAGAGTTTTGAAGTTGAAAAGAATAGTTACTGTTTCATTGCCTCGCTTAAGATCTGAAATAGTCAGAACCTTCCTGCCTTTTACTTCTTCTCTATACTTGGAGTCGTTTATAGTCTCCTGGGTTTACTACTATTCCTACTGTTACTGGTCTATTCCTGTGTTGCTGGACTGTCGTTGTTGTGCTACATTGTTACTACTGTTGCTGCTTCTCAGCTTCATCTTCTCTTGTTTTCCAATACCAGGTACATGTCTTTTAAATTTTAAGTTGGAAAGAGATTCAACATGACTCATCAATGAAGTTTGAATTGAAATTCTGTTTTCTATTTGTCCAAGTTCATCAATTTAAATTTCATTTTTGTTTTATGTTAGTTAATTAGTAGTGAATTCAATTTGATAGCTATGAGCTAATTGTCTTACTTTGAAAGTTCGTATAAAGATTTGTAATAATATTAGCTCATTATCTCATTAGTTTAATCATATTAAATTGTCAAAGTAGGGAATATGGCATGAATGTTGGTCATTATTTAATTTTGTTGTTAGTTAAGTAAGAAGTGATGTAGAAGTGCCAAGAAAATTACAGTAGTGATATTTATTGTTAAATAAGGTTAAGATGGTGTTGTTGGTATATTTTTATAAGATAATAGATGTGTGTATAAACGTTGGCGAAAGGTGATATGATGTAGCTTGTTACAATGTTAAAATGTTATGAATGTTTACGATATACAGTTAAGTTGCATGTAAGGTAATTTTATTGAATTAACTTGTATAATAATTCCTTTCTTATAAACTCGATACATATCTACCTTCATAAGACAAATTGATCAAATAATTAGGCTTATTAGATTAAAAGCGAGTATATGAGAATGAAACGAGATGTATAAGTACCAATTGCAACACTTGATATCAATGGTAATTAGAAATAGAATTTGCATTAAGTAAATCATGAAAAAAAAATTTGGAAAATATTTCCTTCCTTTATGAATCATTCATTTTCAGTTTTATATGCAATTTATTCTTTGATATATATATATATATATATATGTCATATTTGTTTTTTTTTAAATAATATTAATCATATTTTTATTCTGTCCTTTGAAATTGAATAGTTGGAATGAATATAACTTATATTCGGAAAATATAATCAACGGTCAACATTTAATAAATTGTAAATTCTTTTCAAAGAATTTAAGGGCACCTTAAATGAGAATTTATCATGATTTTCACATAAAAATGTATAGATATAATAAACAATTTGTGGAAAATCCCTAATATCATTACGAATATTTTGCACAATTAGGGATACGTTCGCGTACCCTGATTATATTTTTAAAAGCAAAAATTCGGATTATGCGTACGCGCAATTTCGAACGAATATTTAATAAAAGGATTTTTCCAAAAGGCGTTAAATCAATTTCATAAAAACCCGAGATGTACGGTTCATTATTCAAGAAAAACAAATATTCTTGATCCAACACAATTTCGAAAAATGATTGCTTAATAAATATATTATAAAAAGTTATTGTGTACACGTACGCGTGACACAAGTCCGCAATTTTTTTTTAACACGAATATACGTACGCGTAATTCGATTCAAAGAAGGGTCATCAATAAGCGGTAGTAAAAACATGTAACATCAATGTATTTAATAAAATCAAGGTAATTAAGCCAATAATAAAAACAGTTAAGCGACCGTGCTAGAACCACGGAATCCGGAAATGCCTAACACCTTCTTCCGGATTAACAGAATTCCTTACTCAGGATTTCTGGTTCGCAGAATAATAAACAGAGTCATATTCTCCTCGATTCAGGGATTATAATTGGTGACTTGGGACGCCTTAAAATTCCCAGGTGGCGACTCTAAAACAAATAAACAAATCCCGTTTCGACTGTCCTTCAATTGGAGAAAACTCCCCACGCGCCCTGCGGGCGCGGCGAAAAGGAGGTGCGACACCCGGTACGTAGCCCCCTCCTCGACTCGAGTTGTCCGCTAGGGTACACAGTCTAGAACAAATACCCAGGTTATGAACCTAGAATAACTCA
Source organism: Nicotiana tabacum (assembly GCF_000715075.1). Taxonomy (NCBI): domain Eukaryota; kingdom Viridiplantae; phylum Streptophyta; class Magnoliopsida; order Solanales; family Solanaceae; genus Nicotiana; species Nicotiana tabacum. The sequence continues at coordinate 167,991,468 of NC_134085.1, read as the reverse complement.
GCTTCATGCCGGATCCCTAGTAGGAAAGTTTGTTTGCATCACGTGCATTTGACTTTGGAGGCTCAACACAGGGGTTGGGCCTGTCTAGGACAGGTGTAACAAAAAATGAAAATGATCATCCTGATGCATCTTACTTGCTTATACTTGTGCATTTATTTGCTTCGGACTGGCATGCTGACTGGCTTGTGAATATTTTGAGGAATGAGAATTATAGGCACGAGGGTTAATCACTTGTTTTGAAAATGATGTCGAAACTCTGCCGAATTTTTGAAAATGAAAAAAAGAAAAGAAAAATAGTTTTATTTGCCAATAAGATGGAGTTTTCTTTTTTCAAAATAAGTTTGTTTTATCGGTGAACTACGCTGGTTTGATTCTCACCGTATGTGAGATACGTAGGCAACCCTCATCGGGTCCAACCTCCCCTTTTGCTAAAATAGCCAAAAAAAAATATGTCAAATTTTAATTTCATCATAGAGAAGTCGGGTGACGCTGTTTTGTCAAAACATAGCCGAATGTTCCTAAAAGGGATGCCGGAAGGCTGACTTTGCATAAACAGCCGCCTTTGGATCATTTTTTAGATTTGGTCCAGTTAACCCACACAGCCTTAAAAAATTTTGTCCAGAGGCGCTGAAAGGCCGTGTTTGCAATACCGGGTCTTTTATTCTAGTATGAAAAAAAAACAAGAAAAGAGTCATAAAGAAGTTGGGTCACGCCGTTTTGTCAAAAATAGCCAAATGTTCTCGAAAGGGACGCCGGAAGGCTAACTTTGCATAAACGACCACTTTTATTCATCCTTTAGAGTTTTGGTCGGTTGACCCTCACAGCCTTAAAATCTTCATTTCCGAAGTGCTAGAAGGCCTTGTTCGAAACTCCCTTCCGCGTCTCTATTGTGGGTGGCGCCGGCGAAAAAGGAGGTGTGACAGTCCCCAATTGTGAACACTAAATTTCTTCTTCTCTTATCATCATAAGACTTTTGTCTACTTTTAGTTGTAAGCAATATCTGTCTGATCAACTGGACCTTGTCCATAGCTTCTTGTACTAAGTCAGTTCCCAATAAGTTAGTCTCACCAGCTTTAAACCATCCGACAGGAGAACGACATCTTCTACCATACAATGCTTCGTACGGTACCATTTGAATAATGGATTAGAAGCTATTGTTGTAAGCAAATTCAGCTAAAAGTATATAAGCATCACAACTACCTCCAAACTAAAGAATACAAGCTCTCAACATATCCTCCAAGATCTGTATAGTACGTTCAGATTGCCTATCTTTCTGTGGATGAAATGCAGTACTAAGATATACTCGTGTACCCAATGCTTCTTGAAAAGATTTCCAAAAATGTGAAGTGAACTGTGATCCTCTATCAGAGATGATGGATACTGAAACTCGGTGAAGTCGGACAATTTTGTTCATAAATATCTGTGCATACCTCACTCCACCATATGTAGTCTTCACTGGCAAATAGTGTGTTGATTTCATCAGTCGATCTACAATCACCTATACAAAGTCATAACCTCTAAGAGTTCGTGGTAGACCGGTGATAAAATCCATAGTAATTCTTTCCCATTTCCACTCTGGAATCTCAACTTTCGTGGTAGACCGGTGATAAAATCCATAGTAATTCTTTCCTATTTCCACTCTGGAATCTCAATTTATTGTAGTAGTCCTGCGGGTCGTTGATGCTCAACCTTGACCTGCTGACAAGTTAAACAACTAGAAACAAAGTTAGCAACACCTTTCTTCATACCTTCCCACCAATAAAATTACTTGTGGTCCTAGTTACTCTTTGGGGCGGAGTGAAAGATGGGGGGATTCTCGAATGCGGAAAGGATCCAATGAATTCGAAAGAATTGAACGAGGAGCCGTATGAGGTGAAAATCTCATTTACGGTTTTGTAGAGTGGCAGTAAGGGTGACTTATCTGTCAACTTTTCCACTATCACCCCAAAAAAACCAAACTCTGCCTTGCGTAAAGTTGCCAGAGTACGATTAACCTCTGGATTTGAAATCACTGCTTATATACCCGGTATTGGATTTTGTGGATTTATATTTAATCATAAAACTAGTCCATAATTCTATCAATTTCAAACTATTTAGTATAATTTATTCCTCTAAAATTAGGCCTATCAGTACTTAAACCAAACCTTTATAGCCTTGTTATCTCCATAGTAATTGTATATTTCTTTTTATATAAGAAAAAGTTGATATTGAATTCTTTTGTACTATATGAAATTGCATATATGTAGTGAAATAATTCGACAGATGAGGAGAAAAAGGTTAACCTCTTGAGAAGGAGAGCTTTAATACTTTTAATTTCAACTTTCAATTCTTCTTTAGGCCTTTGTCCAAAGCTTTCTTCTTCTTCTCCCTCCCTCCCCCTAGGGGCCTTTTTTTCGTGCTCGTTTTCCTTTTTTCCATTTTGAAGCTTTCAGCTTCGTTTTCCTTAGAAGGATGTCTGATAACTCATTTCAATTTTTTTGTTGATAGATGTTGTAATGGGCCCTTTATTTTAAGGGATTTTTACCTATCTATACCATATATCAAACTTTATTACCAAAAATGTTCATAATTTGTTATTTACCCGTGTAGTCCATACTTTTACTACAAATTATATACCAATCCAAAAATAGGTAGATTTTGCCATAAAAACGCGCTAAAATGAAGGCACCAGATCTGCGTGTGATTCTGTCAACATGTGATTCTGTCAATATCAAATTAGAATTGCTGCGTAATTCTCTCCTTCCTCAACGGAAAGAGATCTCTCTTCTCTCACTCAACTACAATTCTCAAAAAACGCAAGCTACTGAAGCTCCAGTAATCAAACGAAAAGGAGATTTCTGTTCTTCATCTTCATCTTCATCTGTTCTTCCATATATTTTCCACCATTGATAGCCATTAAAAAGCTTGAAAGCTTTGAATTCAAATTTGGGTTTTCAAAAATCATTATTTGTTTGGATTGGGTGTTGTTGTAAGTAATTTGGAATATGTTTAGGAGTTTATATCTCAATTTTGAGGGGTTTTGGTGAAGATTAGACTTGGTTTTGACTGAATTTTAGATTGAAACTCGAAGAAGAAGAAGAAGAAGAAGAAGAAGAAGAAGAAGACGTATTTCCAGAAATTGTAGATAAATTGTAGTTAAATTGTAGAATTGTAGATATATTGTAGATAAATTGTAGATAAATTGTAGATGAATTGTAGATTGGGAAGACTAAAACTTCTACAAATCTTCTACAATTATGTCGAAAATGCAAATTATGCTACAATTGAAATGAGAATTTGGATATTAAAAATTCAATGTATCTATTTTGTAGATATCTTGTAGATAAATTGTAGATTATTTGTATTCTGATTGTAGATGCATTATTTTCTGTTTTCACAAATTCAAAACGACTAAAGCTTCTACAAAATCTTCTGCAAAAAACAGTCTACAATTTATCTACAATTTTTCTAATTTGACTACAAAATATCTACAAATTCTGGAAATATGTCCTCTTCTTCTTCTTCTTCTTCTTCTTCGAGTTTCAATCGACTGTGTTAACCAGTAACCTTCAACCACTGCCCAAAAAAAAAGAGGTCAAAGAAGGAAGTGAATTCAAATCGTGGGGGATACAACTGAAGGTAATTAAGTGGAGAAGAAAGTGATGGTAATTGTGGGTGAGAAGAGATTGTACGAGAATGGGGGAAAAACTGAAGGTAAATCGTGGGGAAGGGGGGGGGAATTAACTGAAGGTAAATCGTAGGGGGGGAGGAGAGAGAGGCGGGTAAACGAAATAAAGTGAAAATACGGTCCTAAAATCACGCCTACAATAAATGAAGGAATAATTATACCCTTAATTTGAATTATGGTATATAAATGGTAATTTGGTATGCTTAAATGTAATTAACACAATCCTTAAACAATGAAGGTAATAAGGTTTGGTATATGGTATAGGTATGTAAAAATCCCTTATTTTAAATTCCTTACTGTTTTCCTTTTTTTTGTTTTATTTATTTATTTAGTTCTTCTTTTTATTTTATTATTATTATTATTATTATTACTATTATTATTATTACTATTATTATTATTATTATTATTATTATTATTATTATTATTATTATTATTATTATTATTATTATTATTATTATTATTATTATTATTATTATTATTATTAAATATAGGGTATTACACCAAACCAAACCAATAAAACTCGTATTTTTCCATCTCAATTTTTTTTGTGGTTTCTCGGTTTTTCGGGTTATTCGGTTTTTTCGGGGGGGGGGGGGGGGGGTCGGTAAAATCTTCGTAGAACAAAATATATAACTTGTGCTCAAAATATTTTCTTCAATCCGAGTAAGATACAACTATATAAAGTATTTGCCAAGAAAATAATACAAAATATGAGATGTGTCATGGCTTATCCTAAAATATTCAACAATAAAATTATGTAATATAAATATTGCTAATTAAAAAGCCATAATAAAAATAAACATAATCTAAAAGTACTAATAAATCATGCTAAAATAAGTAGACTAATAAGGGAGTATTAATTACATGATTAAACGCTAAAGAAAAGTAAAAATAGGTTATGCATTTTTATTTAAATTATTGCAAAACAAAAAATAGATATTCAATACATTCTCATTCGTAGTATTGAATTGAATGTCTTTGTTAGCATTAATATTGATTTGATTTTGGTTTGGGCTTTTGTTAGCATTATTTAATTTACTAATATTAATGGCTATAAAACTTATTGGAACATTCAAAAGTTCTAAGTCCAACCTTGAAATAATACCTTAAAAGATAAAATCATGAAATTTTTAAGAAATATTTATAAATTACATCACAATAAGTATATTTATATATTATCTAAAAAATTTGTATATGTAATGTCGGGTTGGTTTGGTTTCGGTTTGACTTTCTTTAATTAAAACCAAACCAATTATGGTCGGGTTTTTTTTCCCAATACCATACCAAATCAAACCAAACCATAATCAATTTTTTTCTCAATTTGACTCGAATTATCGAATTGATGCGATTTGTCGGTTTCCTTCGTACACCCCTAATTTCTACTGGCCATCTCTCTTCTCTCTTCAAACACGAGTACAACCAAGGAAACAAAAAGAAATGGCAGCAAAAATAAAAAAGAGTGAAAGAGCTAGGAAGGGAGCCTTGAGTGAGAGTCGGAAACTTCATGGGCACTTCAAAAATTAAGCATGAAATGCCTTTTGAATAAACTATGGATGAAAAAAGAACAAAGATAGTCTTAGAGAGGCTTGAGGAATAAAATAGTGAAAGACTACGAAAAAGCATTTCGTGGAGCACGTGCAGTGTTGCGTAAATTGTGGAATTAGTCTGATTAATTAAACTCCATCAATATAATACAGTAGTAATTAATACCATTAACCTTTTTTCTGATTGATGACAAAGTACTTGTAAGAATTTGATGAGATCTGTTCAAAAAGATGCACTCGTCGTTCGTGTTTAGTGTGCGAGTCGGCAGGTATATTTGATGAAAGTTTATTAAGCCACTAAGTTTTTTAGTTTATGGCTTTAGAACTTTCTTGTCCGTAAGGCGACTCCACGTCAATTGTCAACCACTTTGAAGCAAATAGAGGAAAGGCATGACTCGTAATATCTTTTGACCCAAAAAAATAAAAAAAGAAGAAGACATGATCGTCTATTAAGACTTTAGAGTGGAAACCAGTTCTAATATTCCATATTTGACTTAAGCAATGAGTTTATTGAATATGCTGAAATAGAAAATTATTGTAATGTAAATTGTTTTTGGTGAAAACTCTAGAGGTCGATCTTTAAGTCAAAATGGACAAAAGCATTAATAGAATGTAATCTTATAAAGTACATCTATATATTTTTCTAGGCATAAAAAATTTGTTTAATCGCGTCTCAAGCTCAAATTACATCTCAAACATATGGAAAAAAATCGAATGACAAGAGAGAATAAGAAATGCCGGATATGCATTATTTAAAGCAAATCCTTTTACATGGATATTGATTTTAATTCCGCCATACTATTGACAAGGAAATTAAATTATCCTAAAGAATCTTAGCAGTAAACTCATTCATTGATATGCAGAAAAACACACGACATTCTCTGGTCTCGTTGGGCCTTTAGCTATATGATTATATGTTTTGGGCCGAACTGACCCGGAGTTAGAAGCTGGTCCAACAGCATAAATTTCTTAGCCCATAAGTTGGCGATGTAATCATTGATGTCATTTTGTTCATCAACAGGACTGAAGTAATAGATAAATTGTACTATACTCCGGAAAGTATGATGCAATTATTAAAGAGAAATTCTCATAAAGCACTATCTTTGAGTAGTAATTAGCCATTTATAAATATTATTTGTTATATTACGAATTATAGATACCTTTTATGTGATTATAAGATGCATTTGATGTATTTAAGTTATTGTATCCATGAAGACAATAGCAAAAATAAGCATGAATCAGGGAAGTCCAGCTAATCAGTTGTTGTATTCGAGTGTATTCGACTGTATTCATGGAGTGAAACATGGGATTGCAGCTGGACAGATTATTGTATTCGACTGTATTCACGGCGTGAAACAGAGGATTACACTGTTTTTAAAACGAAAAGTGAATCAATTAACATAATAGACTCCTAATATAACTCAAAAAACTCAATTATAACACACAAATTTTGTATTTTCAGTTATAAAAAAGATTCTCAACCGAAAAATACCCCAAAAACATAGCAATCTTCAGAGAAATTATATAATACATCTGAATACATAAATTATATTCATTAAAAAAACTTATGAATACATTCATGGCATATAGCGAGATAGTGAATACAATGAAATACATAGGATACAACGGAATATATTGAAATACAATTAGAAAAATAGACAGTGAATATAATGAAATACATGGAATACAACGAGACACATTGAATTACAATGAAAAAAAAGACAATGAATACAATGAAATACATGAAAATACATTGAAATATATTAACAGAAAATCAAATTGCTCAGCCCCAAACTCAATCGTCTTTGTTCAAGAACAAACCAACCGAATTATATGTCGCCGGCTGTTGTTCAAGAAGCAGTTTAATGTCGTCGGCGGCTGTTGTTGGTGAGAATCTTGAACATAGTAATCTTCAAGAATCAGTGCATCTATTATAATGGGATGGGGGCTTTGCACAAGAATCAGTTTAATGTCGGCGGCTGCTCTGAAGTGGGCTTTGCACAAATTTGGTGGAAGGAGGAGACCGGAAATTTTAATGGGACGGGGAAAGAGAATGGGATGTATCAAAGTAGAGAGATAAAGAAAATAGTGTAATTGGTGGCTTAGGGCCAGGAGGAAACCAAAATTAAATATTTTGCTATAAACCTTAAAAGGTATCTATAGAATATAATTTTTTTAAATGATATTTATTTAAAATAAATAAGGTGTTAACTTTTGCTATATTAAATTGAATATATCCCTATAGTTTTAATTATTGATTCAAATGGAATATTAAATTTTAAAAATAATTTGCAGGATCACAGGGTACTGGAGATGTGAGAAGGATGATCAGGTTAAAAGACTTAGGAAAGGGTCGTTTGGTTTTGTGGATTAGGCGTGACTAAATTTTCTCCTGCCTTTGGTTTTGCTTATTAAGACTAGGAATTGGATGAAGGAGGAATTCAAATCCCCTCTTCGTCCAAGAACCCGGGGGGAGGTGGGGGGGGGGGGGGGCAGAGAATGTCACTAATCTCATGTGATTAAGGGTTGGTTTGGTCCCTCTTCCCATATCTTTATCTCACACCTAATTCCACTTTACGCCTAATTTGTCTTAAAAATAAGTTCATATTGCTTTGTTTTGAACTTCACAGCTAATTGTTTATCTCATAGTTTTATAAAATTATTTAAGATACCTACTCTTGATATAAGATGCCTTTTAATCAATTATTAGTTATTAAAAGTTAATTCATACACTTAACACAAATAACTATCACAAAAAGCTAATTTCATAATTACTCGTTGATGATTTTTCAACAAATTCTCTTATGTATATATATATCAAGAAGGATAGATTGTTTTTACTCATGCGTAAGCCAAATTTCTTTAAGCAAATAGATTGTTTTTACTCATGCGTAAGCCAAATTTCTTTAAGCAAACATTTACAACAATAATATATTCAGTGTGATCTCACGAACAAACGAGTCTGGGTTGGTAAGTAAAAGTTTTATCCAAGATATACCCCTAATCGCATAGTAAGGGGGGGGGGGAAGAGAGAGTTGCGTAATGGCTAAAATTGGACAGAGGAAACGAAAATTTTGAAAAAGACTTTTCAATTTGAGTAGAGAAATAGCTCATCGACATCGAAGAAAGTGTCCATAACTTGGCCAACATACTCTCTCCCTCCTACATTCATTCTTTTTAGTATATGGTAGTGTATAATATATGGTCTCATGTTGGGTGGGGTTGAGAGACTTAGAGATTTGTGTCCTAATTTAGTTTAGACCTTTAGGGGGGACCAAAGGAAAGTGTAGATGCGATTTTTTTGATTTAGACATAGGATAAAGAGAGAGACTTATCAGGAATTTAGGATCTCTAACATGCAAACTTGGCAAAGTCACAAACAACAAATACATAGAATGGGGTGAACATTTCACTTGCTTAGCTGGAAACCTGGAAAACCCACCTAACCCTTGATTCTCCCAACAAAATTGACTATCAGCTTCTCGCCAATATCCTTCTCCTGTAGATCTCTAGGATTAACATTTTAAAACCCCACAATTAGATAGAAAATTGCTACACCCTTCGTCTTATTTTGTTTTTCTTAGTTTGTTTTGGCACAAAAAAAAGGGATTTTTAAAATTTGTGGTCCTAAAGGTTCTATAACGTTTGTGTGACTATAAAAATTTTAAAATTTATAACTCCTAACTGGCTAACTGGCTAGTCTCACTCTATTGTGCTGTAGAAATATTCACAAGTTTCCCCTAACCTACAACCTTAATGCTCGACCTCCATAATTCACTGTCAAGGGCCATGTCCTCAGTAATCCTAAGTCGCGCCATGTCATGTCTGATCACCTCTCCCCAATACTTCTTAGGTCGCCCTCTACCTCTCCGCGTGCCCACTACAGCCAGTCGCTCACACCTCATCACCGATGCATCAGTGCTCCTCCTCTGAATGTGCCTGAACCATCTGAGTCTTACTTCCCGCATCTTGTCCTCCATGGGGGCCACGCCCACCTTCTCTCGAATATCTTCATTCCTAATCTTATCCATCCTTGTATGCCCGCACATCCACCTCAACATCATCATCTCTGCTACTTTCATCTTCTGGATGTGTGAGTTCTTTACCGGCCAACATTCAGTTCCATATAACATGGCAGGCCGAACCACTCCTCTATAAAACTTACCTTTTAGTAACGGTGGCACTTTCTTGTCACACAAGACTCCCGACGATAACCTCCACTTCATCCACCCCACCCCTATACGGTGTGTGACATCCTCGTCAATCTCCCCGGTGCCCTGAATAACTGATCCAAGGTACTTGAAACTACCACTCTTGGGAATGACTTGAGAGTCAAGCCTCACTTCAACTCCCGCTTCCGTCGGCTCAACTCCAAATTTGCACTCGAATAAATTTTAATAATTATCTGATGCCATTACAAATGAGATTTCAGTCTTTATATAGGAGCAATTATAACGGTTCCCTTACTTAATTCGGGGTCACTAATGGTATTAATTACCTTGATTGTCTCTTTCCATATACAACTATAACGAAAATATTTATGGCAAAAGATTTCTTATAACCGTACCGATTTCCCTTCCTTATTTATGTCAGGTTCGTGTATCTTTCCTTCTTTACAACCTTTATTCATTTCGTTTCTCTTTCTCTTTTTACAGTTGTCAGATCCGACTTTTTCCTCAATATAACCCCATGGATGCTTCTCTCGTGCCGTTTCCGCAATCTTCAACTCATCCGATTAAGAACTCTAATTGTCACTATATTGATGGTCCATGTGTCATGCCTTTTTTCCACCAATACAGATAGTCCTCCCACTTTTTGAATATTCCCAACTAAATATTCAGGAAGTGTAAGTATTTACGGCGGGAATTCTTTGTCTTCGTTTCTCGAGTATCATTATGCTCCTTGCAGAATCGATGTGACGTGTGTCGCATTCATTTAATGCCCCTACCACATGGCTTCTCCTGATTGGTTCTGCAATTTCTCAACGTTTTTTAGGGTTTTTCTGCGGCAGCATCAGCCACGAAGTGACGGTTCTATTATGACACTTCATAATGATCAATCTTGATGACAGTTGCACCTCCTTATGAATACTTCATCTTTCTTGATTTCGGGAAGCCTTCTTCCTTCTTCTCGGTATCCATCATCTCAGCCCCTCATAGTTTTATATCTTTTCTCTGAATTTTCTTTGTTAAACATGTCTTCTTCAACACCAGTTCCTCGCAAAGTTGTGATCGTCGATGAGCTTGTTCCTTCTACTGCTCCCATTAGGAGTAGGAGAAATGGTAGACTATGCAATCTTGGTTCATTATCTACTCGTAGTTCTACTTCTCAAAGTAGTTTTGCCAAACCATTTTTTTCTAGACCTAGAGCTTCTTTAACGGCTAGATCTTCTTCTAAAAATAGGGATCAGAATGAACTTATGCGTGAGCCTATTGTTTCTGAGATTGTTCCTCAAGAAGTTTTTTTCTTATCAGACCGTGAAGTCATGAGAAATTAAGTTTCTTCTATAGCTTCACTTAACCCTACTGAACACTACCCAAATCTGATCACTCCTGGTCTTCTTTCTTTTGGTTCGACGAGAATATCATTGGAAACCAGATTTCCCAGTTTAATTCCTGGTGCTAACCAGAGAATCACTTCTTACCATGTTGGCTTCTCCTTCGTTTATACTTATCCTTTTACTTTTGGGTTCAAACCTCTCATTGACGTAGTGATCATCGAATTATGTCATTACTTTTATGTTTACTCTGGCCAAATTAGTCTGATTGTGTGGAGGGCAGTAGCATGCCTTTGTTATTTATCGGATTTAGTATTAGCTCCTTTTACTTTCCGTCACTTACTTCATATTTACTCTCCTAAGCTATTTCATGAAGGTGTCTTTTCTTTCATAGCTAGAAGTAAAAGGGTTTTAGTCAGTCCCGAAGATGATAATGACTATGGCTGATATACTCGTTTTGTTGTTGCCCCACTAGTGGATTAGTGGTGAAGAACACATGACTTTTCCTAAAAAATAGAACTTTACACGTAGATTTTCTCTTCATTCTTTTTTTAATGCCCTAAGCTTCTTTACATAATCGCATATTCATTTTTTTCAGCAACCATAGAGATTAATTCCTGACTTATGTGCTTGGGTAGAAAATATGTTAACCGTCGCTCCCATGAAAAAACGATCTTAAAAATTTCTTTCACGACTCAAAATTCATTAAAGGTCGTGATGGCGCCGGACACCGCTGTTAGGCAAGCCAACAATAAATCATTACTTTAATTCTCATTTTAATACTGAAATCATAGTTTTCCTCCGATTAAATAGTAGAAGATGAAAATTTCAAAGTAAATAATAACGTTTTTACAAATCTCAATACTGAATAACCCATAATCACCCTAGAACCCAGTGTCACAAGTGCATGAGCATCAACTAGGAAAAAAATAAAATAAAATATATCATCCGTCCAGAATACAACATTTGGACACAAGAGAAAATCGTAAATACTCTAAAGGAGCCTTTGTTGACTGCGGATCGTAAAATAAGATGCCGCTCACCTAAGTCCACATATCAACCATACCATTGCGCCCACTAGGCCACTAGACATACATGTGCATGTACAAGAAAATGTACAGCAAGTGTAGTATGAATACGAAAACAACGCGTACCCAGTAAGTATCCCGTCTAACCTCGAAGAAGTATTAACGAGGGGTCGACTCCAACATTTACTATGGGCTATACATAAAATGTAAATGAAATGTAAAACGGCTGTAAGCTCATTATTTTGAAGTAAGTAAGCAATTCTTTTATAATTAAGAAATCTCCAAAATTATTTCTCATCATTTAACAATTTATCTCAGGCCAATAAGGCAATATCATATATTATAAATTTCAAAGCAATCAATTTAATTATGCGCAAGTCATGCCGAGATCATACAGCCCGATTCAATATAAATATTTAAAATGTGCACTGCCGAGGTTCGAACAGTACGAACCAACATATAAATATAAATCGTGCACTGCCGAAGGTCGAACGACAAGAACCATAGATGCATCTATTTAACCTGCCTAGGCAAACAGCCCGTTCCTATGAGCGTAGTGGAAATTTATCCCGCTTGCGGAAGTATATTTGCGAAGCGGTTGCATATAAAATTTCTCAAATAATTATTATTATTATAATATTCTTTAATTTATTTCAACACATGAAATACAAATGAAAACTTTCAAGTCCGCAAATCCTCAATTTCAACTCTTTCAAGGCATTTAATAAGCATACTCAATCTAGCTTCCTTTCAAGGCAAGTAATAAACAAGATCAAATAACGGTATCAGCAAACCATGGTGTAAACTTAGAACTACCCGGACATAGGTATAATTAGTAGCTACGTACGGACTCTCGTCACCTCGTGCGTACGTAGCACCCACAAATAGAAGCATGTATTAATTTAATTCACCTATGGAGTTAATTCACTCTTACAAGGTTAGAAAGAAGACTTACCTCGCTCAAAAGTTTCATATCCGGCTTCCAAGCCCTTCTGACGACTCAAATCAATGTCCAACGCTCCAAAACTAGTCAATAATTGTGCAAACCTATAAATACATACTCAAATACTCACTAAAATCCTATTTACAACAATTCCCAACTCCGCTTGAAAAGTCGATAAAATCACCCTCGGACTCACGTGCCCGGATTCCGAAAATTTTCGAAGATAAACTTTACCCATAATCTCATGAACTCAAATATATAATTTATTTCCAATTCCATGTCCAAATTCGCGGTCAAAATTCAAAAATACCAATTTCTAGGTTTTTCTAAAAAAATCCCAAATTTCTACCAATTTTCATGCTTGAATCCATAATAAAATCATGTATTTAACTTACAAGAGGTGAGATTAACTTACCTTGACATAAATGATAAAAAACCTCCACTTGAAGCTCTCCAAAAATCGTCCAACCAAGAGGGAGCGAAAGAAAATAGGCCAAATCCCCATTTTAAAGAAACCTCACTGCCCAGCCCGTCGTTTGCACCTGCCGACCAACATCTGCTTCTGCGGCTCCGCAGGTGCGGTCAGAGTTCCGCTCATGCGGTCCTCTCCCGCTTTTACGCCCAACTCTTGGTTTCTGCGCTTGCGCAGATGCGGCCAAAACCCCGCACATGCAGTCCTTTACCTAGTCGCCTGCTCTACTTCTGCGACTTCTATGTCGCTTCTGCGCCCTCCGCACCTACGGCCAAAGCCTCGCAGGTGCGGTTGCACCAGATGACATCAGCCTCAGCCTCTTCACAAGGCCAAATTCAACCCGTTAACCATTCGGAATCCACCCGAGGTCCTTAGGACCTCAACCAATTATACCAACATGTCCCAAAATACATTACAAACTTAGTCGTGTCTTCAAATCACGTCAAACAATATCAAAATCACGAATCACAACCCAATTCAAGCTTAATGAACTTTAGAACTTCAAACTTCTACATTCGATGCCGAAACCTATCAAATCACATCCGATTGACCTAAAATTTTGCATACAAGTCATATTCAATATTATGGACCTACTCCAACTTTCAGAATCAAAATTAGACCTCGATATCAAAAAGTCCACTTCCGGTCAAACTTCTCAAAAACCTTCAAATTTTTAACTTTCGTCAAATGACTCCAAATGACCTACGGATCTCCGAATTTACTTTCAGACGCGCTCCCAATACTAGAATGACTGTACAGAGCTGTTTCCAGACTTGAAATCCCAAACGGACATTGATAACATTGAAATACACTTCAACCCAAATTTATGAATGTAACGACCCGACTGGTCATTTTGAGCAATTGCGCCCGATTCGGTAGTTTGAGGTTTCAAACAGCTTCACATTAGGTATATAAACTTGTGTGCACGGTTGGATTCAGTTTCCGGATGAATCAGAGTTGAATTAGAAGAAGGAACCTAGTTTTGGAAGTTTAAACAGTGAAGATTTGACCGAAATTGGACTTTTGAGTAAACGGCCCGGGAATGGGTCATAGATGATCTCAACAGCTTCGTATGGTGATTTTGGACTTAAGTGCGCGTCCGGATTCGGATTTGGAGGTCCGTAGGATAATTTGAGATATTTCAGCGAAAGTTGGAAAAGTTAAAGTTTGGAAAATGGAGAAGTTTGACCCATAATAGACTTTTGTGATATCGGGGTCGGAATACAATTCCGAGAGTTGGAACAACTCCGTTATGTCATCTTGGACTTGTCTGCAAAATTTGGCGTCATTCCGGGTTGAATTAGTAGGTTTTGGCACGAGTTTTGGAAGTTAGAAGGTTTGAAAGTTCCTAAGTTTGATTCTTGGTGTGATTTGATGTTTCAACGTTGTTTGATGTGATTTGAGACCTCGAACGAGTCCATGATAGGTTGTAGGACATGTTTGTATGTTTGGACGGGGTCTCGGGGGCCTCGAGTGTGTTCCGGGTGGGCTACGGGTCATTTTCCCTTGTTTTTGAACTACTGTTTTCTGCTTCTGGTATCCTCTTTCGCGATCGCGAACCGCCTTTCGCGTTCGTGAAGCTTTGTTGCTGACCACCTGAAAATCCTTCTTCTAGGCAAATCCTAGACAAATCTAGTTGTTGGGAACACTTTTGCTGCTAGAGGAATGAGATTATCGTTTGTGGCACCAGTAATTCAAAATAGAGAGAAAATTGTTGAATTGCAAAAGGATGAAATTGAAAAGGAAATAGAAAAGTGGAAAATGGCAGTTATTCTGTATGTGGTTGGAGATACACCAAGTATTGGAGCTATAGAGAGGTTTATTGCATCACAATGGAACTTCGTAGTTAAGCCGAAAGTGTACTACATAATGATGATTTTTTGTGTGGTGAAATTCATAAATGTAGAAGAGAGAAATGAGATACTATACTCAGGGCCATGCACAATCAACCACAAGCCAGTAATTACTAAGGCGTGGACAACAGATTTTGATTTCAATGAAGAGGTTCTGAAAACACTGCCACTATGGGTTAAACTACCAAATTTGCCATTAAATTGTTGGGGAATGGACTCATTGAACCGTATAGGTAGTGGACTGGGAATCCCGGTATATGCTGATGAATGTACAATAAAAGTAGAAAGAATATCATATGCCATAATTCTTGTGAGCACGTGATTTTTGCCTCATACGAATTACTCTAAAAGAATTCCCAAAATTAGGTCTTTTCGTTAATTATGTGTTATTTTTAGGAATTATTGTGTGATTTCCCTGATTGTTCGCATATATTTGTGTGCATGTTTAATTTTATTAATGCATTAAAAATACAAAAATATAGCATTTTCATTTAAGATTTGATTTTTACATTTTTTGGAATTAATTAATAATTAGATGTTTTACAAAAATGAAAATTCAAAAAATAATAACATATTTTTTGTAATTTTAGTCAAATTGTTGTGATTTTCTTTTAATTTGGCATTTAATTATTTGTGATAATTATTAGTTGGAGTTAATTAGTATTTTTAAGTTAATTTGGTATTTTTATAATTTAATTTAGGATTTTGGTTTTAAGTTTTCAGAATTGGGCCAAATTTAAGTTGATTTAAGAAGCCTAAAACCAAAACCCAGCCAAACCCAGCCAAAAACCACCCCAGACCCGTCCCAACCCTTTACCAGACCCAACCAACTGAATTGTTGGGTTTAAATAGATGTTAGAATTATTAAGCATAGTTGAGTAGTGATTTGTTGTATACAAACGGTGGATTTATTTTTATTCATGGACTGTTAAATTTGAATTAGAATTTGTTCATTCTGAATAGTTGTTTTAGTGTAGTGTATCTTGAATTCATGTGATAATTACTCATTACAGCTTAAAATTGGCTTTGAAATCAGAATGTAGATCATGATAATGTTAAAATCGGGCCTAATAATTGATTTAGTAAGTGCAGCATTTTAGTTTTGACACCAGTGATTTGAGCTTAAGATCAGGGAATAGGCACTTAAATTGGTGAAGTGTGTTTGATAGCTCAACTTAGTCGTTAATCACTCCATTGCCTTCGGAATATGGTGGTAATACATTAGTTAGGCATAACCCAAGCTTGAAATTGGAATCAAAATGATCAGTGCTTGCTAATTTGAGTAGGTGTACCTTGTTCTTACTTGTTACAAATTATAGAGTGCACATGGAATAGCTTGAAGCAAATTCAGTAGTATTCATTTTAATTGAATTAAGTTTGCTTGGTACAAAGATCAAGGCCCAGCGGCCTGTTTCCAGCAGTTTTGAGTTTCAGCTCCTCTGACGCGGGCCCAGGTCCAGTTTTAATTCCCTTCACGTTTGGACCTGGGCCAAGGTCTGCGACTGACCAATTTTGGGGTACAGACCTGGATGTAATTTCTCTTTGTTGGGCTTATCCTGGAGCCCAATGGATAGACTGTGGTGCAGAATTATCATTTGGTTCAGTAACAAATTAATTAGGACTTTTTCTTTTATTATTAGAAACAAATAAAAATAGAAAATCATAGTTGCTCTTAGGTTTGCCTTTTAAATAATAAACTGAGATGAGCCTCGCTAAATAAAATGCCTAAATCGCGGGGCCCTCAATAAATGTCTATATTAAATTACTTAGAATTCGGGATGGGCCGTTTAGCGAATTTCACGCCCCCCCCAAAGATAATAACGCGTTAGTCACTTTAGGTGCGCTTTTAATAAGTTACTTTCTTAAACTCGGCTGTGCATTTCATGTGACCCAAATCAAATCCCAAAATGTTGAATAAAATGTGTTCAGGATTGCCAGTGCATTTCATGTGATGCAATCCAAAGACACGTTTTAAACAACGTTCAACTTTCTCTAAAAATAATTGAATAAAAGCGGTTGAAAGCTAAATTTGGCACATAGGTTCTACATGTATTAAAATCAGATAAATAAGCTGAATATGACAGTTGAGCGACCGTGCTAGAACCACGGAATCCGAGAATGCCTAACACCTTCTCCCGGGTTAACAGAATTCCTTACTCGGATTTCTGGTTTACGGACTGTAATACAGATTCAACCTTTTCCTCGACTTGGGATTTGAACCGGTGACTTGGGACACCATAATTATCCCAGGTGGCGACTCTGAGTCTTTTAATAATAAATCTCATTTCGATTGTCCTTTAATTGAAAAAACTCCTTTATGCCCTTGCGGGTGTAGGTAAAATGAAGGTGTGACAATTTTTGTGGAATTGGACATCACAAAACCATTGCCAACAAGAATAATAGTTAAGGATCCGAGCGGTAGGCAATTTAAACAATCAGTCGCATATGATTGGAAGCATATGTACTGTAGCACTTGCTTGCAATTGGGACATAATTGCCAAGCCAAACAAATACAACAACAGATAAATAAGTAGCAGAAACAGTAGCAGGAATGGAAACCAAAGGAGCAGAGGAATCAAGGATTTACAAAAGATGAGATACAAACAGCAGCAAGGATACATAACTAATACACAAAATGTAAAATATGTAGAAAGCAGCAATTGAGGAGAATGAAGGGTGGCAAACAGCAAAGGGCAAATCAGCCACAAAAAATACTCAAGAAGCATCAACAAGAGGAGTAGCAGTGTGTAATGGATTTAATGTTCTTAATGAATCATGCTCTAATACAAAAAAGTAATATGATAAGCAGGGTTGATGGAGGACAATGTAGTCATGGGAGAGGTGTGAAGGAAGGGATACCAGGCAACATATCTAAATAAAATTAGTTAGTTGGAATGTTAGAGGAATAAATAAAGTGTATAAGCAAAAGGAGATGCATAGGTATATTAAAGAACATAATATTAGTATTATGTCTATTATATAACATAGAGTACAAGAAAAGTTTTCATAGAAAGTCATACAAAAAAATAGCTCCTAAATGGGAATGGTATGCAAATTATGATGGTGGAGGAAAGAGTAGAGTATGGGTTATCTGGGATCCAAATGAAATCAGATTCACTATGAAGGAATATAAAACTCAGTATATTCATGGAGAGGTAGTTATGCTGGATACAAAAATAGAATTTAAATTTACAGGCATCTATGGGCTGCATACAGTAGAGATAAGGAAAAGTTCATGGAGGGACTTAATAAGGTGGAGTCAATATCAGACAAAGCTTTGGCTATGTATGGGTGACTATAATGCTATACTGGCAGTGGAAGATAGAATAAATGGTAGCTCAGTACAAGAAAATGAAATCAAGATTTCAAAGAATTCCTAACAAATACTGGGATGTGTGAGATGAGAACAGTAGGAAGGGATTACATATGGACTAACTCACATGTATTTAGTAGAATAGACAGGGCAATAGTAAATGCAGAATGGGTAACTAACATGCCACAAGTAGATGCTGTGATTATGGATTCTCTCTTCTCGAATCATTCCCCTTTGTGAGTTAAGCTTGGAGAAGAACCAAAGACCTCAAAGCCCTTTAGGTTCTTCAACTATCTGACTAAGCACAAGGATTTTCTTTCAGTAGTGACAGAAGCATGGAATAAATCACAACAAGGGGGAAATATGGCAGGAATCTGGAGAAAACTGAAGGATGTTAGAAGAGCATTAAAATGGCTGAATACAAATGAATTCCAAGCAGTAGATTTGAGGGTAAAAAGTGCTAAACAAAAACTATATGATGTCCAAGAACAGATGAGAACTACAAGCATATCATTACAGAAGTTTGAAAAAGAGAAATAACTGAAGCAGTAGCTAGAGAAATGGGCTACTATAGAGGAAAGCATTTATAAATAGAAATCTAGAAATCAGTGGCTGAAGTTGGGTGAATCTAATACTTCATTCTTCTTTGACAACATGAAGAATAGAATAAGCCACAATAAGATCAGAAGCTTGAAGACTAATGATGGAGAAATAATTTAGTCTAGGGAAGCAACAGAAAATGAAATAGTGAGATTCTATAAAGGACTATTAGGATCTGCAGCTGATACCATACCAGTCATACAGCCAGTTATTATGAAGGAGGGAAATGTGCTAGATAGGAGGCAAAAATTGAAGCTAATTGAACCTGTTACTGTAGAGGAAATTCAAAATGCTTTAAAAGGGATAGATGATCAAAAGGCTCCAGGATGTGATGGCTTCAAATAAAAGTTTTTTAAGAAGGCATGAGATATCACAGGTCAAGAAATATTTAAGGCAGTGTTTTAGTTCTTCAACACAGTTGAAATGCATCTGCCTATTAATGTAACAACTGTTACATTGATACCTAAGGTTCAACATCCTTCAACAATCAAGGATTTCAGGCATATTTCATGTTGCATAGTGTTATACAAGATTATTTCAAAAATTCTAACTAACAGATTGCAAGGGGTGATGGACCATTTAGTAGATAAAAGCCAGTCTGGCTTTGTTCCTGGAAGAGTTATCACAGATAACATAATACTAAGTCATGAACTAGTAAAAAGGTATGGGACGAAGGGCATTTCACCTAGATGTATGATGAAACTAGACTTGCAAAAGGCCTATGATTCCATTGAGTGGGAATTACTAGAGAAAGTTCTGAATAATTTGAACATTCCAGAGAGGTTTATTCGATGGATCATGGTATGTATAAGAACCGTATCTTACTCTATACTCATTAATGGGAAACCTGTGGAACCATTCCAAGCTAGAAAAGGCCTAAGACAGGATGATCCACTGTCACCATTTCTTTTTGTACTTGGTATGGAGCACCTCACAAGGAGTTTCAAGACTTTGAAGTATAAGCCAGATTTCAATTTCCATCCTAGATGTGATAAGCTAAATATCATTCAACTGGGGTTTGCAGATGACTTGCTGCTATTCTATAGAGGAGATGCTATTTCTATCCAAATGGTATTCAACTGTTTCATGGAATTCTCTAAGGCATATAGCCTAAAAGCAAACACAACAAAGAGTTCCATATACTTTGAGGGTGTACCATAAGATATACAATAGAACATAGTACAAGTAACTAGGAGATTTGCCTTTCAAATATGTGATAATCCCAAAAGGTCATTATTTATTTTTAAATTGAATTCTGCGTTCCAAGGCCTTAAAAATCTCTTTTAGCATTACCTCGATTTGTGTGCGCAATCCGAGCGCGTAACCGGAAAGCGTATATGTGAAAATCCGTGAAAAATGATAAATTTTGACTATACAAAGAATTAATTTGACTTTGGTCAACGTTTTGGGTAAACGGACTCGGACTCATAATTTGATGGCCCCGGAGGGTCCGTAGGAAAATATGGGACTGGGGCGTATGCCCGGAATCAAATTTCTGAGGTCTCAAGCCCGAGAAATGAATTTTTTAAAGAAAATTATTTTCTAGAAATTTCTATGAGTTTTGGAAATGAAATGCATTTGAAATTTAATAGTATCGGGCCCGTATTCTGGTTTCGGAGCCCGGTACAGGTCTTATATGTGAAATAAGATGAGTTTGTGAAATTTGGTAAGAAACGGAAGTCGTTTGAGGTGATTCGGACCCGTAGTTGTGAAAATTCCTACTTTAAAATTTTTGAAGATTTTCTTAGATTCCTATGCTAAATTCGTTGTTTAAGAGGTTATTTTGACGATTTGATCGCAAAAATAAGTTCGTATGATGTTTTTGAAATATTATACATGTTTGGTTTGTAGCCCCGAGGGCACGGGTGAGTTTCGGAAGGTTTTGAACTTGGAAACGATTGCAGGATTCCAGTTTTCTAGTGTGCTGGTATGTTCTTCTTCGCGTTTGCGGAAGGACTCTCGCGAACGCGAAGGGTTAGTTAGGCTGAAGGAAATGTCCTTCTACGCGAACACAAGACACAAGACCCAAACGTGAAGCCTTGGGGGTGTTTCCCTTTGCGAACGCGGACCTGCTATCGCGAACGCGAAGGCCTTTGGGCCTGGGGAGGGGGAAGGGAATTTTGTGCTACGCGAAGGCGGCCACTAGCCCGCGAACGCGAAGGCTCGAGGAGTCAAAGCTCCACGAACGCAAGCCAAAGGTCACGAACGCGAAGGTCACTTAGGCCCAACTCTTCGCGAACGCGATCCTGTCCAGTGATTTTAAAACAGAAGCCAAATCGGGATTTAATCAAAATTTCATAACTTCTTCTTCCAAACTCCAAATTGGGGGATTTTTGAAAGAGGATTTCACCACCAATTTATAGGTATGTAATATTAGACTCATTTTCTTTAATTTCCATTAACACCCATTAGATTTCTAGGCTTCAAACCATGTTCTTAAGGGTAGAAAATTAGGGATTTGGGTAGAGTTAGGACTTTTTGTATAATTGTGATTTAGACCTCGTTTTGGGGTCGAATTTTGGAACTAATTATATATTCGGGCTCGTGCGTGAATGAGTGATCGGGTTTTGGTCTGAACCTCGTGTTTTGACCAAGCGGGTCCGGGGTCAATTTTTGACTTTTTGGAAAGAATGATGGGAAAACTATAATTAAGCATTGGAATTGGATTGTTTAGCGTTTGTTGATGTTATTAAGTCGATTATGTCTAGATACAATTGATTTGGAGTTGAATTCAAAAAGAAAAGCGGTGTTTGAGGCTTGAGTTGGTCGTGGAAGTTCGAGGTAAGTGTTCGGTCTAACCTTAGCTTGAGGGATTAGGAGTTGTGTCCTATTTGCTATTTGCTTCTTGTTGAGTACGACGTATAGGTATGGTGACGAGTATCTATACGTTGGTGTCGAGCATGACCGTGAGTCTTAAATTGCAATTTATTGTATGTTCTTAAATAGTACTACGGATGCTTTAATTGATGATTCTCGACATTGAGCAAGGATTAAGTTTGTTTTCGTGAAAATTACTTAAAATTGAGTGTTGGTGTTAGCTGAGGTGAGCAGAAGTTGGGTTAAGATAGGTTATAGTTGTTTCTCCTTTGCCGGGACGTATTTACTTTTACTGTCGAATCCCTTGCCGAGACTCTTGGTATGGTTGTTGCTAAAGGTATATAAATATTATGTTGGATCGGGTTGCACGCCGCAACAATACTATATATGGAACGGGTTACACGCCGCAACAATGTTATGTTGGATCGGGTTGCACGCCGCAACAATGTTATGTTGGATCGGGTTGCATGCCGCAAAAATGTTATATTGGATCGGGTTGTACGCCGCAACAGTAATATAAATGGATCAGGTTGCACGCCGCAACAGTATTAAATGATAGGTTTCGGGTTGCGCGCCGCAACAGTATTATTATGGTTTTGTTGTAAATCATGAATTGTTCTCTCATATTTCTCTTAAGTTTCTGCTGGATTCGATATTTCCCCCGTAGCATGTACCCCTCCCATGTTAATTGTTTATTCCTATTTATTTTCCGTTGTATATTATATTACTGCATAGGTTTATCTGGAGTCTGGTCCTAGCCTCGTCACTATCTCGCCGGGGTTAGGCCAAACACTTACCAGCACATGAGGTCGGTTGTGATGATGCTACACTTTGCACTATGTGCTGATTCCGGAGCAGCTTTTGGACAGTAGCGCTTGGGGAACCTACCTTCAGTCCAGCCAGAGATCCCGAGGTAGTCCTGCAGGCGTTCGCAGGCCTGACGTTCTCTTCTACATTATTATGTACTTTGTTTTCATTAGATTTCGCGACAGATTGTATTTTTTCCAGTCATTTATTGTAGTAATCTTAGTCCGTCTGTGATATTGTAACACCGGATTCCGGGTAGAGATGTGTGTTGTCATTATCGTGGTCTTGGCTATTATATTAGATTAAGTCTTCCGCTTGATTTCATTTATCGTTAATATCTAAATGTTGGATATTTGTTAATTCAGATTGTTAAAAAGGGTTAAAAATGAAAGAGTTAGAAATTTTCTATGTTTAGTAGCTTGCCTAGCTTCTACGAGTAGGCGCCATCACGACTACGGAGGGTGAAAAATCCGGGTTGTGACAAAATACCTTGGAGTTCCACTCAGTACTAAGAGGATTTCTATGATACAATGTCAGCCACTACTGGAGAAAATAATAGGAAGAATTACCTCCTGGACTTCAAAGTATTTATCTTATGCAGGAAGGTTGCAGTGGATCAAAATAGTGTTGTTCTCTATCCAAATATACTGGTCGCAGATATTTGTAATTTCTAAGAAGATGATGAAGAAGATCGAAACAGTCTGTAGAACCTTTCTATGGACATGAAGAGTAGATGCTTAAAAAAAGGCTTTGTTATCATGGGACAAAGTGTGCTCTCTAAAGGCTGCTGGTGGATATAATGTACTGGATGTGCATACATGGAATAAAGCTGCAATTTGCAAACTACTATGGAATCTGTGTAAGAAGAAAGACAAATTGTAGGTTCAATGGATTCATTTGTATTATAGGAAAAAGCAAGAAGTGTGGGAAACCAATCCAAGCAATGCATCATGGATAGTTCAGAAAATCATTAAGGTAAAGAGATATGTAGAGGCAGCAGGGGTCAATATGAAGGAACCGACATAATGGAAATACTTCTCTGTCAAGAAATGGTATAAAAGCATGCGAGGACAATATCAAAAAGTATTATGGAAGAGATTAACGTGCAACAATTTAAGGGCTCCAAAGTGGATCTTTGTGCTGAATCTAGCTCTACAAAACAGACTCCTTAAAAGAAGTAGACTTCATGCGTGGGGAATTGCAAATGAAGTAAGCTTCCCCTTGTGTAATGAAGCAGATGAGACCATAAATCATTTGCTGTTTAAATGTAGAATTGCTGGAAGTATATGGAGCAAGCTGCTACATTGGCAAGGCATCGCAAGACTTTTGATGGAGTGGCAAAGGGAGGTACAATGGGCTGAAGACAAAGCAACAGGAAATAATGCAAATGCTCAAGTATATAGACTGACTTTGGCATGGGCAGTATACCATATATGGAATGAAAGAAAACACGAGAGTATTTCAAGAACAACAGAAGATAATGGAAGTGATAGTTAGACAAATCATAAGTTGCAAATAGGGGATCAAGAAACAATAAGATAGAGAAGAGAATGACATAAATGAATTTCTATCCTTGGTTTGATATTGAAGACTTGTAGTAGAAGTTGTGTGAAACTGAGAATGTCCAGTTTCAGATTTTGACATTGTACATATTTGCTATTGGTAAATAAAATCATTTAATTACCAAAAAAAATAATGATAATAAGAAGAAGAAGCTAAACTTAGGATGATGCAGGATCATAATATTTCTAAAGTTTTCTTTAAATTCGTAGTGGAAACAAGAAAATCATTGAAATACTTCGGTTTTCAAAGCTTGATTGCTCTAAATTAAAGAACATTCAATAACCTAACTCCTAAGTTTAAAAATGTAAAGTTTTAATTTAAAAGCATAGGAATTTAATTATAGCTTAAATGCATTGGGTAGAGATTACATCCATCCTCAAAACATTGCAGGATTAAAGGAAACTATTGTCATATTGCAAAATGGGTTTTTAATTTTAATAATCGTCAACGATCAAATAAGCGAAGAGTTTTCTATTAAAAATAAGAGAAATAAATATTTGTAGATAAGTTGTAACGGAATTAAAAAAAGAGACGAAGAGGAAGTGCGGACTGAAGAAAGGATATGATTAGCATTCGAGAACCCCATTCTGCCCGTGAAATAAGCTAATGATTCGTAGAAGAATTGCATTAAGCTTCTATTTTTAAGAATAGGTGAAATCAATATCCACACTAAAATTGAAAATCAAATACTTTGACTCTAATGGGTTGTTTGGTAGGATGCATTAGATAAAATAATGCATGCATTAGCTTTGTGTATTAATAATACATTGTTTGATACACATTTTGAACATATGCATTACTTATGCAAGCATTAGCTATACATCCCATTTGGTATTATCCTATGCATAACTAATGCATAGAAAACAATGGTATTAGCAATGCAATGAGTTTTAATGCATGCATTAGCTTAGTTAAAGACAAAATTGTCCTTTAAAATTTATGCTTGATTAAAATATGCTAGTTAGTATATTAATGCAAGTTCAAAATAATCCAAATAGTGAGAAATAAAATTATATCCCTAGTAAATAAATAAATACTTAGCATATTTTCTTTTTTTATAAATAAATATTTAATTTTATTTTACAATATAGGTAGACAAATCAAATAATTTTTTGTAAACTTTTTCATATAAAAATATTTCTCAACATATATTTCTTTTAAAAAGTTAGAGTGTGAACTAGTTTTGAGGGCATTTTTGTAAACAAATAATTCTTTTAGAAATTGTGCAATGCTTTAATACATCGAACCAAATAATGGATAAGAAATATGTCAGCATAATTAATACCGACATAACTAATACAAGCATAACTAATACCAGCATTACTAATACACCTTATTCAGCATTATTCTTATGCACCCTGCCAAATGACTCGGCGTTGAAACTCGTTAAACCTTTTTGAGAAGAATGAGGTAACACCATAGTATCCGTCTATTTGATTTTTATGTGATGATGTCTGATTAATATAATAAATTAGTAACGTTAGACAGAATACCAAATGGTGACTGAAAAGAAATAAAAAATATCACATAAATTAAAGTGTGAATAGTTCAGTTGCCTTTCACTTTTAAAGTTTTATAAAACTAAAATAGTGCCAAATATTTTTAAAACATTTTAAAATAAGTATCATGCAATAGTGTAATAACGAATTTGTCACCCAAAAACAACAATGAAAAAGACAAAAATAAATAAATAGCAGCAGCAGGTGTGCAAATTGCAGGAAGAGTAATGCATAAACCGCCGAAAGTGGGACGAGCGGACAATATGAGGACACGTGTACAGCAACCCCCCGAGGTCCGGTCTTCCGTCTTCATCAATCAATTTTTCATTTTCTTTTAACACACTATATATTTTCACTATTAGCCACTAAAAGTAATCAAGTCAATAAAAAGGAAGGACAAGGCTGAAAATGAAGACATGTGTTTAAGCAATCATTACTAAACCACGGTAAGAATCCTATGAATGAAATTATCATAAAGTTTCTGCCAACTAGTCTCTCTGTGTCACCTTTGCCCTTTATTACTATTTGTCTATAGACTATATGTATTAAAGGGCACTACATCAAGTTTTATTAACGACTATTTATGTATCTTGGTTATTCTAGGTAATCAATTTAACTGATAACTCAGACCAATGCTTCCTGTTAATAAATATATAATTGAAAAAATAACATCGTCTTGCACTATTAAGATAAATTTTCAAAACAGATTATCTTTAAAGCAACAAGAAAAGCCAGTTTCCTTATTACTTTTTGCTTTAATCTTTTGTTTTTAGCGGCTCATTGAAAAGTCACACAAAACGCAGTTGGAACTTTGGAGCCAAAATTGAGAACTTAGGTTGGAGCAACAAATAATCAACTTAAACTTAACAAAAATGCAAATATAATATATCCAGTTTATCCACTTCATATAGTTTGGAGAAAAATACATAGAAGTAATATATTTTTCTGGCATAAAACTAGAGAGTAGGATATGCATATTTATCTGTTTTCTTTAATTGTTTGGATTGTGGTGAACTATGAATGGATAGACAAAACTAGAAGGAAAAAAGTTCTTTAATGAGATAGTAACGTTACATTTAATTTCATTCTCCGACCTTAGCTGCCTCAGTTAGTAGGACAAAAAAGAACAAGGAGGATTCTTATATTTTCTGTTTATCCCAAAAAAAGCCAAAGAAAAAGAGTATTAACATATAGTAATACGTAAATAAACAAACATTAAGAAAAAAACATTTCCCAGTTGGCACATTCTTTTCCAGTGATAATCAGATATTATAATTAGAAACAGTAACTATAGTTCAAAATGAGTAGTAGTACTACTACTACTATAAAGTAAAGCATGCACATGTGGCCATAGTGTAATGAATAGGAGACATCACAACTGGGGCTCACCTCTTTCACTTTTCTCATAATTTTATCTTCTTTTCCCTCTGCGAAAAAGGCCCCTCACTCTCTCTCTCTCTCACACACACACTTTACCATCTTCTACAGCAAAGCTGCTCAAAGGAATGTCCTCTTCTTCTTCTTCTTTTCTTTTTCTCTGAATCCATCTAAACTCATAAATAATTTCTACTCATTTGCATAAGCTAATTGAAATTCATACTGCAAAGAATTTGTGTTTTGATAAAGAAGGATACAAAATGGGTGGGGTAACGTCGTCTATGGCGGCGAAATTGGCTTTTTTTCCGCCGAGCCCACCATCCTACAGGATTATTACCGACCAAGTTACTGGTTTGTTACTGTTAGACACTTTTCCTCACCGTGAAAACGTCGACGTTTTGAAGCTGCCCACTCGCCGGGGAACGGAGATCGTCGCCCTTTACATTCGCTACCCAATGGCCACCTCAACTTTACTTTACTCTCACGGTAACGCCGCTGATGTTGGTCAGATGTATGAGCTCTTCATCCAGCTTAGCATCCACCTTAAAGTCAATCTCATGGGGTATTTATTATTCTCTTTTTCTCTCTTCCCTTATTTCAAAATTACCTCTTTTTTGTAGAATTAAGGTTTTTTTTGATAGTTGTTACCTCTGAAGTTTTACAGTTTCGTGACTGTTTGTTCTCTGAAGAACGAATGTTACAGTAATTGCCCCTCTGGGAAATATCAAGATTGCATCTTTTTTCAGGAATTGAGATTTAATTCAGGAATGGAACCAGGGTTATCCATACATCCTTTTTGGTCTTTCTTATCATTTATTTTGAGGACTTAGTCTTATCAGCTTGAGTGATGTGGATTGTTGGCTGTTGAGGAGTAGTCAAACTTGGAAGACTTGATATTTGATTGAATCTTTTCCTATGTGATCTCATGCTTTAATATCATGATATATATCAAGTATAATCCTAATTCGTAAATGGTTCTTTGAGGTTTTTTAGATAGTCCCTACTATTTACCATTATTCCGCAAATGCATTTTCTTTCCCTCTTTCCCACTTATACATGTAGAATCTATTGTCTATTGGAGATTCTTTTGTTACTTCTGGATTTTTATGTTTGTGATAGTATTAGACTATTATATCTAAAGATTTCTAGTCCAGGATGGTAACCACGCTGGTGTTTGCGAAGATGACTTTAACGACCTGGGAAAAACCAAGTGTTGGAGCTGAGCTGATGACTACATAAACCTAATGAAATAAAATTAGAGCTGAAAATGGACTTCAATTTCCCTCATTTAT
Source organism: Nicotiana tabacum (assembly GCF_000715075.1). Taxonomy (NCBI): domain Eukaryota; kingdom Viridiplantae; phylum Streptophyta; class Magnoliopsida; order Solanales; family Solanaceae; genus Nicotiana; species Nicotiana tabacum. The sequence continues at coordinate 167,963,196 of NC_134085.1, read as the reverse complement.
ATATATACAAGGAAAGATGCGAGAAATACCAACTTTCATAACTGCAAAGAAAGCGTACAAAACATGGCGGTTGAATCTGATGCTAATGTCTCATGCGATGGTTTTAAGATCATTCATGAAGTCATATACAAGTACAATGTGTGTGGATAAACAGCTAGATACTGTGAAATCAATACTTTTTAGAACTAAGAAGATACACTGCCTTCATCTGCAGCTTGATCAAAGGTTGATCTCGTGTTCCATTTAGTTTTCTGAACAATTCAGGAGTTGGATAAGGGGCATTCCAGGTGTTGTGCCTTCTAAAACCTTGAAATTTGGTATTTGGAGATACAGGGGAATTTTCTTTGGCATGGGATGAAGATAAAGCTTTAGAGGAAAAGAATGAGTTTATATGAATTGGATGTACAGTTGGCATAGATCCTTTTTGCGCAAGAATTTTGATATTTTTGCTGAATCTTCATAAACTCAGAAGATTAAAAACTTAAAAGGGAAATAAGTTTCCAAAGGTTCTACCTTGGGTAGATAATTTTCCTATCTTCTTCTCTGCCAACTGAGAAAAATGTCTAGAATTGTCTTCTTTGAAGTAGTCTATACTTGAATAGAGTTCTCCTTTTGACAACTGGTGGAATGTTTGACTAGGAACTTAGATGGGAAAAGATGGTACGGATTAATTTTTGAAGAAGAAACAATAACTTTGACTAGGAACTTAGATGGGAAAAGTTGGTACTGTTTAATTTCTGAAGAAGAAACAATAAGTTCAAAAATAAACAAATAAATAAATAAATTCTGTGGTGGTTCTCTGCTTAGTTATGAGTGCTGTAAAATTTGGGGATCTCCTGAGATAGCTGCGGACAATTTTATTTTGATAACTTCAAATAGGAGTTTATGATTCAAGATGCACTTGAATCAGGATTTATCAATGGAGAGAAACAAGGACTGATTAAGTTTGAAGAAAAGAGTTTCCTTTCAGCATTTTTCTTGCTGTAGTAAGTTATGAATTTTGTGTGGCTTGGTTTGACTGCTTCCATTCTGCAATACTGAGTGGTTAGTGTAGATGTATTGCTAGCCATTGTAACCTATCCCCTACTAAAAGGTTGACAAGAAAGTTTGGTCCCCAACATATGCCAGCAAGGCTTGTACTTAATCTGCTCATTTTAGCTTTATAGTTCGATTTCCATTCTAGGAGATTTCACTTGATAAAATGCAGTATACTGAACTGCATTTATGAAAGACTTTCCCAAAAAAGCCCCTCTCGTGACATCACAAGCTTTTTGGTGGAATTTCCTTATGTGCCCAGCGCCCCTTACAAGCATGTTTCGATTGAGTGTAATTCTCCTTACATTTTCACATTATTTTTATGTATGTAAACTTAACTTCGTTAGTCTTGTGTCCTTTTTTAAAGAAATTTAGAAACCTTTATTAGTCCGGTCTTAGCTAAATTTAGCTCTAACTTAGCCCCCAGGGCCTAGCTCAAGTGGCAAAGGGTGGTGGATTTGTGTCTTAGGTCACAGGTTCAAGCCCCCACACCATGCAAAGCAAAGCCTGGTATTTAAGTGGAAAAGGGTAGAGGGGCGGACCCATTATCCACCGAGTTTCGAAGGCTGCGGTTGGTCCAAAGGATCGGCGGCCCTAGACAGATTTCTCGGTCATCAAAAAAAAAAATTTAGCTCTAACTTCTATCAATAAAAACAGTTTCAGTAAGTAGAACCTAGAGGCAGTGAAGATGCTTGATCAATATGGCTAGTTCACCATTCTAAACCATCTTTTCTGTTTGTAAGTTTCCCTGTTCAAGAATCTGGCATGTATTCCGTCTGAGTTCCTCATAGAATCTAGCACAAGTAAATAAGACTAATAGTTCTCTCCATTGATCTATCATTTAATTGGAGGATAACTTGGATATATATATATATCACCTTATTTTGTTTTGTGTTTTAAATGATGCAGATATGACTACTCTGGCTATGGACAGTCATCTGGCAAGGTAATTGGCAATAGAACTTTCTGGAATAATAAGGCTGATTATTTCATTAAGTGCTCAGGAGCATGATCCGAATTTGATCTCTAAATGCTTTATGCAGCCAAGTGAGCACAACACTTACGCAGATATTGAAGCTGCATACAAGTGTCTTGAAGAGAGCTATGGTGCAAAGCAGGAAGACATAATACTTTACGGGCAATCTGTTGGAAGTGGTCCCACCGTTGACCTGGCTGCTCGTTTGCCTCGATTAAGAGCAGTTATTTTGCATAGTCCCATTCTATCAGGTTTAAGGGTCATGTATCCAGTCAAACGCACATATTGGTTTGACATCTATAAGGTAAAATAGCTGTCAATTGATCTATTCAACTCTTTCAGATTCACCTTCTTGGGCCTGGTTAACTGTATTTTGTTTTTTATTTGTTATAAACAGTAGTATGTATGAAAAATCCACCATTGAACATGGTTTTCTTTTTTACCGTGCAGAATATCGACAAGATCCCATTGGTGAAATGTCCTGTCCTGGTCATTCATGTAAGTAATATCTCCTCATGTACACATCATATTTGTTTGAATCGCTCTTTAGTGTGGGCTTCTGTGCAATAGATGAGATTATATTGCTTCTTGAGTTAAATAACTGGCAAAATGTTGATATATAATGGAAAACACGCATGGCAAAATGTGGTTCTGCGCTGTGGAACATTATGGTAGTTTACTAGGGATATCTTGTTTAGCTCTCGGAGCAACTCTGCCCGAGCGACCATGCTTAACACATTCCTGAGGGAATCAAAATGGATTTGACACGAAACATAAATGTACACTGAGGTCAGTACATTACTAGAACTATGTGAAATGGTTCCTATTTTTCAACCCCGCCAAAAACCCCTCAGCAGTAGGGAAAAAAAATAGTTAACAGGCCACATTTCTTATGAAGTGAAACGTGTTTAAAGTTGAGCAGTTCAATCAATTAATTAACTAGACCAACCATTTGGGATTGGCTGTATGAATCATCTATGTCCGTTCTACTCTATTCAAGCGCATGTCATTTGCTTTGTCTACTCTATTGTCCTATTTTCCCCTCTGCATGTGTGTTACGCAAGTAGCTTTATTAAGTCATCTATAGCAATTAACTTTACCGTCTTCACATGAGTCTCTTCATGTTGTGCAGGGCACTTCTGATGAAGTTGTTGACTGCTCTCACGGGAAACAACTATGGGAGCTATGCCAGGAAAAATATGAACCATTATGGCTCAAAGGGGGAACACATTGTGACTTAGAACTATACCCCGAATACATCAGACATCTGAAGAAGTTTGTATCTACTGTTGAGAAACCTCCCTCTCAAAGAAACTTATCAAGAAAAAGTATAGACCGGCCTGAACAATCACGAAAGAGCACAGACTGTTTTGAAGGTCCAAGAAAAAGCACTGACCGGAGAGAGAAACCAAGGAAAAGCACAGATAAGCCCGAAAAATTGAAAAACTATGACTACAAGTTCAGTGAAGATAAAATTTCTAAGCTAAGGATGTCTTTTGATCAGGTAGAGAGGTCGAGGAGGAGTGTGGAATTTTTTGAGAAGCCTCGAAGAAGCATTGACCAGCAAATGGAAAAAGCGCGGAAAAGTGTGGACTGGCTAGATAGAATTAGAGCTGGTTGATTTTGTCAATGATATTGTAAATTTCATGATCACCTCCAAGTTATTGTGGGGGAGTATAATAGTGCAACAAGTTGACAATTAAATTATGGTTATCGGGTGTATGGGTGTGTTTTAGTTGTGACGTTCAACGGGTTTGTTTTAGTTAATGTTCAACGGAGCATAACTTTTTTTTTCTTTGTGCTTCTTTCTTCTGTTGTTAAAAGAACAAATGAGAAATATAGTTTGGCATCTCATTACAGTTGAGTTTGATTAAGCGGCATGCTTTTGGTTCTTGTTTCAACCATAAGAGACGGTCTTTTGTGTTGATCTTTCAAAGAGTTCCTCTCCCCCCCCCCCCCCCAAAAAATAAATTGTAGCAACAAGAAATTCTCAATTGTAAGGTTTGCTTAACTTAGTAAAGTAACTTATGGAACTAATTACGTTGCATTTACCCAAAGGAAGAGCATAAAAAAAATATGTTCTTTGCCTTGGGGGTTGAAGTTGGAGGTAAGGTGATTTCTTTTCATATGCTTATCTTAAATGGGACGAAACCTAAGTGGGACGGATTAGGCTTCTTCTCATCTGGTTGCAGGTACTCAATAAAATAGTTCACGTATAAGAAAGCTTATCGCTACACAAGGCATTCGGTGTTCACGCAGGGTCCGGAGAAGGGCCGTACTCCAAGAGATATGATGTAGACAGTCTACCTCCGGAGAAGGGCCGTACTCCAAGAGAGGTTTTCCTTGCTGCTTTTTGGAATATTGCACGACTCAACCTGCAGAAATAAGGATTAGGACTTCAGCACAAGAATGTCTCAAATCATACATAACCTTTTGGAAATATATTAAACATGTGGAACTGCCCAGAATTTCTACAGTACGTCTTGGCTAGAAAAGAAGCAAGAACATCAATAGTCATGGCACGATTCAGATAAGAATGAATCTCTCTGTACCTTCTACCCTTTTGTACTAGCTGCTCTTCCTATTTTACCATATGTGTAAATACCCTCTCTTGCCACAATGACTATAACATGATTAACGTTTCTGATATTCTCACTGAAGTATATTTTAGACTATAAATGAAGAACACATTCCCCAAACCATTAAGTGTTCGAAAAACCATTTTCTAATCGTTCTCGTCTTTACGTAAAGAACTTGTGGTCATCTCAAGGTAATATTCTTCTTCAATATGATACAAGAGCAGATTGTTGTCCTCATAGCTAATATGTTGTCCTCTTTCGAGTATTTCCATTTAATCTATCTGATGAAATAAGAAATATGGCTGTCTAGGTAGTCTAAAATTTGTAATGGGATTATGCTTCTGCACAATCTAGTTGGTCATTTAGTTCGTTCATTTGTTTTATGCTTTCATAAGATGATATAGTTCTATTCACTTAAGCGCATAATCTGTGTTGCGACTTTGTCAATTTATTCTACACAATTTAGGAAGCAGCAGTCAATGGCGTCTAAAGGGACGTTGTCAAATTTGCCACCACCTCCCCAAGAAATCCCCCCAAATGTGGTTCCCATGCAAGTTGAACCAGGGAAAGGTTGCGGATCACTTAGCGAGAGATTAAGGCCAAATTTTAACCAGATGAATGGACCTCGTCCAGGGGTCAAGGGAAAGAAGATACATCTGCTGACAAATCATTTTAGAGTATGCTTTCAAGGTGGCACAAGCCACCTACATTCATACAGTGTAAGTTCATTTTATCTTGGTTTGATTAGTACATGGAAATTTGCAGAGCTAAAATATGGCTCTTTTAACTTGTGAAAGGTTAATGTCCACTATGAAAATGGGGACCCTGTCACCCGAAGGAATTTGATTAGAAAAGTGATTCAAAAACTCTGGGAGATATACAGCTTAGAGTTAGGAGAGCAAGCATTTGCTACTGACGGGCAACAGAGCCTTTTCACCGCCTGTCCTCTACCAAAGAAGAAGCTAGAGTTCACAGTTGTGCTTGATGTTGCAACATCGAAAAGGTAATATAAAGGCTTTAAGCATTTCATTCAATCATCAAATGGGTAATTATTCATCTAGCATCATTTTTTTCTTTTGGTCTTTTGGGCTGGCTGTCTTTGTCTTTAGCAGTAAGACAGATAGCAGCCTTAGTGGCAATGGAGACTTCAGCGAGGGTGATCAAAAGAGGCAGAAGATCATATCCGGATTCAAGACTTTCAAAGTACAGATAACCTTTGTTTCCGTCATCCCCTTTCAGTCCATGCTTGATGCACCAAATGGAGTAAAATCAGGAAATAATGAAGTTCTGAGAGCATTAGACACCATTTTGCAACATTCTAATGCAAAGAGGTGCATAATAATCCACCAAAAGCTAGTTATTTCTAGCCAAAAAAATCAATCTTGACTTTTTATTTTCCCCATTTTTTGTCCTCGACAGAAATTGCCTTTTGCTTCGCCAATCGTACTTCTCCAACGAGATAAGGAACTTCATGGACTTGACTGGTGGTATCCTTGGATGCCGAGGTTTCCACTCGAGTTTCCAATCTGTTCAAGGTGGATTATTTTTTAATCTTGGTAAGTTAATGTACTTTCCCTTGTATTCCTTTCTAACCATTTCTAGCAGTTTTAGTGATGCTTCTAACTTAACTTGGACAGATGTATCTACTACAACAATTATACAACTAGGTCCACTTGTTAACTTTCTAATGGCCAACCAAAATGTGGATAATCCCTTCAAAATCGACTGGACTAAGGTTACATCAACTTTCAACATCTCTCCTGGATTTTGCTGAAATTATGTGTTTAATTCTACTTTCTACCACTGCAGGCAACGGGAATCTTAAAAAATCTCAGAATTAAGCTAGCACACTCCAATAGAGAACACAAAGTCACTGGACTTAGTGACAGGCTTTGCAAAGAGTTGAAGTAAACCCTTCAGCTTCTAAATTTTTTCCTTAATTTGTTCTCGTTTTTCATTCCAGTAATTTGTTTCTCTTTCCATTATGCTGTTTATTAAACAGGTTTCTTCTGAGACTGAAGGGATCCCATGATCAAAATGACAATGTCCAGACTGTTGAGGTGACAGTTTATGATTATTTTATTAGGAGACGTGGAATAGAGCTCAGTTATTCATCAAACTTGCCATGCATCAACGTGGGGAGTCAGCATCGTCCCCAGTTCATTCCTATTGAGGTAGTAGTTTTTATTTGCTTCTGTTTTTTCTTGTTATCCCAGTTCTTAATGTAATTTCTTGGATATTCCATTAGCTCTGCTCTTTGGTATCCTTACAACGATACAAAGAGGAATTATCCATACACCAACGATCCTTGCTACTGAAGAAGTTGCGCCAAAAACCGATGGAAATCATCAACGATCTTAATGAGGTAGCTTCACACCCCTTTACTCTTTTAAACAACAACAACAACAAATCCAGTTTGATCCCAACATGTGGGGTCTGGGGAGGGTAGTCTGTACGCAGACCTTACACCCCTTTACTCTTTTGACAATCTATATTTTCAGACTTGAGGCATAATGCCGAAAATTATTTCTGCTTTACTAGGAACTTAAAACCAACAATTATGACACAGACCCCATGCTACGAGCTTGTGGGATCTCAATTAATAAATCATTTACTCAAGTAGGAGGACGTATTTTATCTCCACCACTGGTAGGATCTTAGTTTAATATCTAAATTCCTTTTCTTTTCTTTTTTTAAATTATTGTTATAATTATAACTTGAAATCGGATGGCTCATACTTCCAAGTTGCTTCAATTTCAGTTGAGGGTGGGAAACAAGGTAGATCTTGTTCCTAAAAGGTCTCGCTGGAATTTTAATGACAAGGTGATTCACATTATTTTATCTAATATCTATATGTTCTGATTGGGAAGGACATCATTAACCTCTCATGCAGAAGTTTGCAGAGCCAAAAGGCATTGAATTCTGGGTTGTGGTTAACTTCTCTACTGGCTTTGACATTCGTTCTTCATACACCGAGCTGGCAAAATTGGGTGCAATGGAGGGAATGGTGATATGAATGACTTCTACAAGATATTTGACACATGCAAAGCTTTCTAGTTATTCACTGAATAGCATATAAATTTGTCTTTGTTGCAGCACATTCGTCCCCCAGCATTTGTTTTTGAAGAGAATCCTAAGCATAAAAAGAAACCGGGCTCTGTTCGAGTGGACCTGATGTTTGAACAAATAATTTCAAAATTTCGCAAGGATCCTCCTCGATTCATTCTCTACTTTCTTCCTACGAAGTTTTCTTGTTTATATGGTTGTAGAAATGTATCCATTCAGATCTACAATTTTTACTTTATTGGTTACTTGAGTGACTCAATTTACTGTTTTGACTGTCTTAGGTCCGTGGAAGAAAAAGTGCCTTATGGACTTTGGAATACGTAACCAATGCATTGCAATGAACAGAGTTGACGAAGCTCATCTTGCTAATGTTATCTTAAAAATGAATGCAAGAGTAGGGGATACATAATACATACTTGGATACCTTTCCCTGATTTGCATATGTTTTTTTATTGTTTTTAAATTCTAATTTGTGGTTTTCTTGCAGCTTGGTGGTATAAATTTTATGCTATCAGCTGAAGTTTCACAGACCATACCCTTGGTTTCTAAAGTTCCTACATTGATCTTAGGCATGGATGTTAGACATGCTGCTTCTGCACGGTCAGATTTACCCTCCGTTGCTGCAGTAAGTCCTATTCTTGTAACATTCGCAAGTAGCCATCCTTCATTTTATAACTTCTATGGCTGAATGTTTTTGCACAGTAAAGCTTGCTGTGATTTGATAGTAATCTCCCTATTTTTGTGCATTAGGTGGTTGGTTCTAGACAGTGGCCAATGATTTCTTGTTATGCAGCATCTATTCGTGTCCAACCTCCTAAGACTGAAACTATACATTCACTCTTTAAACCAATTTCAGAAGGGGAGGATACAGGCATAATCAGGTAGTGATTCCTTCCTATACCTTCAATAACCCTTCATCCCATTTTTGGTTTGCTTGGACAGAAAAACATATAGGACACGAACGATGATGAAGTTGGGATTCATATCAGGAGTTTGGTATAGGTCGTCTGAAGCATCTTAGGCTAAATATTTTTGTTTGTACTAGGGAGCTGCTGATGGATTTTTATGCAAGCTCAGGGAAGAGGAAGCCCGCTCAGATTATTATATTCAGGTCCAAAATCTTGAATTGATGTCTCTACGTCCTGACTTTAAAATTATCATCTGCATCCCCAACTATTTCTTCATTGCTGATTATGCCATTTCCCGATTGCTGATACAAGGCATTTTACTGTGGATCCTCATATGGTCCATCATAACAATATTATTATTTTCTCGCTCATTATCAGAATGAGTATTGTCTTGAGATTGCATTCTTGTTTGCCTATGTATAGTCCTTGAAAACCTCAAGGAGATGGGGGCTAATTAGGATTTTACTCACATATATGAACGTCAAAAGACTTGTAAAAGGTTTTGCTAATGCAAATTTTTCAGGCAAGGTTTATGTGAAAGTCAATTCAAGCAAATTATTAACGAAGTGGAGGAAATTATTAAGGTTTGCACTGTTATCCGTTATGATCAAGGCATATTTAAATTCTGCCATGTTGCTCGCGATTCTTATTTCACTTTATGGACCACTATAGGCCTGTAAGTTCCTGGATGAGACTTGGTCTCCTAAGTTCACTCTAATTATTGCACAAAGAAGACACCACACAAAGTTGTTCCAACCTGATTCCAGTGAAAATATTCCTCCTGGTGAGCTTTCAAACCCCTACAACTTTAAGTATTAGTGAAAACACCAGCATAATATAAATACATTTGAATACTTTTCTAATGGCAGGCACAGTCGTCGATACTAAAATTTGTCACCCGCTGTATAACAACAACTTCTACATGTGTGCACATGCAGCAAGAGTTGTGAGTATTTTACTAGCAAATTAACGTTTTTTGATGAAAAATCTGAAGCAACGCTTTGTCACTTACATAGAATGTTCAGTAAGGTTTAATATAGCTGTGTTGTCACTAGCATACCTGTATTCACTATATAATGTAAAAAACATAATCCAAATTTCAGGGGACTAGCAGGCCTAGTCACTACTTTGTTTTGCTGGATGAGATTGGCTTCTCGTCGGATGATGCACAAGAACTAGTCCATTGTTTATGCTACGTGTAAGTTCGTAGTTCTTATGCCTGAGTTTTACCCATTGTTTGAACTACTCTGATCTTTTCTATTTTGCCTAAACATTTTAGGTCTCAGAGATGCACCAGTGCTATATATGAAGGTAAGGACTAGTTATCAATGCAGTAGCCTGAGTAAAATGGATTGCTACTCATTTTTTTCTCTCTTGATTCTGAATGACTTAAGCAGAACCAGTAATAGGAAATAATTCACCAAATAAGTTGTCATTCTTTGGTCTTTACAGTGGCTCCGATTCGTTATGCTCGTTTGGCTGCGGCTCAGATGTTAGAAATTGTGAAGTCTGAGGGGCCTCAACTGCCGAAGTTGCACAAAAATATCAGGGACACAATGTTCTTCTGCTGATCTGTTGTACCACAATCTGTTAAAATGTGCAGATTCTTTGTGTTAAAGGCATTGGGAATTTGGGATTACAATAGAAATCTTTCTCTGAACAAATTAAACCTCAGATTGGGTTTATTGCTATATCAGTATAGACAGTAGGACAACTTTATATTTACTGCAGCACTTTGTTTTCTTTTAAGAGGATCTAGGGGAAAGAAAACAGTTAACCACCCATATTATCCATTAAAAAATGGGTTGCATAATGAACTATTTAAAAACGGGTCAAACATGGATAAGAACCATATTATCCATTTAGAAAATGGGTAACCAATGGGTCTAACTTTTACATTTGTAAAGTCTCAAATTGGGGGTTCCTCAAATTAGGGAGACTAAGAATTCTCCCAAAAGTGATCATATATAACAAGTCATAGATAATATGGTTACTCATATTATCCGCCGGTTAACCCGTTTTTTATCGGTATTAAATATGGGTCGGGCCGGATAATTTATTCGTTTTTAACCCGAACCATATCCGATCCGATCCGCCTGTTGCCACTCCTAATAGGATCAAAGAGATTATCTTATTATGATACGATTAACTACTTTAAATATTAGAACACCTTTACAGCAATGGCAACTTATTTTTCTTGTATTTTCAATGCAAGTGTTATACTCTACCATGAATCATATCTTGTGGTGGAAGTAAAAAGTATGGACTCAATGGGAAGAAAGAAAAACATGTTTGTAAAGTATTCCCCGCAATGAATTTGTTTCGGGAATCATGGTGGGAAGACGTTAATTTTGAATTACCGTACTCTTATTTATAACAACAACAAGCGCGTGCGCTTCAATCTCAAATAAGTGAGACTGACTATATGAATTTTTAATGATCACGTTTCTCCATTTTAAGCTCCACATGTCATACTCTTATTTAAGAAATTATTTATACACATTCAGTTTTTACCCCAAATCATATAAGTTTAACATAATTAAATGGTAATTGAAATGAGGTGAGAAACATAATAATTAACCATGATTAGGTAATAAAAGTCTATGTAAATCTTTTCCATTGGTCTATTGGTCACAAAGTTGCTATTTCACCTTTTGTCCACCCTTCCATGCACTTGACCATTAGTCCATTACTAATGTCATAATAAGATCTTTTCTGATACTACCCAAAACAGTTACTAGTACTTTATTTGTTTCAAAATGTTTAGCCTCATTTTCTAGATTTTTCAAATGTTGTCATCTTTTTCCTATAGAAAGTTTTAGTAAATTTTAATAGTACAAAAAGTTTTACTTAATATAGATAAAAATGGTAGTATTATTTAATTTCTTTTTAAAAAAAGTCAAATATGATGACAAAGTAACACTCATAATCAACTACTACTACATTTCTTAATAATCATGTAAAACAAAAGTCAAAAGGCAAATTAAGTGGGAGAATTTTTAAATTTTCCAACCAAAGAAAAGGATAATTCTTTTCCACTTTTTCCTTTTTTAGTTTATCATGTATCACGTGGGATTGGATCGAAACGTAAAAATAATCATAAAACGTATAATATCGGGGGTGTTATAAATATATTATATTATGGATGTTCATTTAGTACTCCGTTGTAAATAAGCTTCCTGAAGAAGCTTACCCATATGGGACTCCACCGTAAATATGTTTATCTATTTAGTACTATATTGGAAATAAGCTTCCTGAAGAAGCTTATCACTTCGGTACCCAGTTATGGATAAACATTACTCCGGTAGAAGATTATCCATACCGGGTATAATGAGCTTATCTTTTCAGTACCCGGTTATGGATAAACATTACCCCCGATAGAAGATTATCCATACCGGGTATAATAAGCTTATCCATTCAGTACTCCGTTATGGATAAATATTGCTCTCAGTAGAAGATTATCCATATCTGGTATAGCAGCAACTTACACAACAGCTTGTAGTAACAGCTTACACAGCAGCTTATAGCAGCTTACACAGCAGCTTGTAGTAGCAGCTTACACAGCAGCTTGTAGTAGCAGCTTACAGAGCAGCTTCCTTTCTTCTATAAATAGAAGATATTTCAGTTCATTATGTACATCAGTTTGAATTCGAATAATATATCAGTTTCTCTCTATACTTGTCTTTACTTTATAGTCTTTGTTTTATAACACGTTATCAACACGAAGCTCTACCATCTCGAGCAAATATTTTGAAAGTATCTGAGGTAAGAACTTTCTTTTCCTAAATAATGTCAAATCTTTCTAAACTTGAATTTGTAGCCCTGGATATATCGGGCAAAAGCTACATGTCTTGGGTGCTTGATGCTGAAATTCATCTTGATGCGATGGGTCTGGCAGACACCATCAAGGATAAAAATCAGGCATTAAACCAAGACCGTGCCAAAGCAATGATATTCCTACGCCATCACCTTGATGAGGGCCTGAAAATGGAATATCTCACTATTAAAGATCCAGTCATACTGTGGAATAATTTGAAAGATAGATATGACCACCTGAAGATGGTCGTTCTTCCACAGACACGTTATGATTGGACTCATCTAAGGCTACAAGATTTTAAATCTATCAGTGAGTATAATTCTGCTATGTTCAGAATTATTTCCCAATTAAAATTATGTGGTGATAATATTACTGATCATGATATGTTAGAGAAAACTTTCACCACTTTTCATGCCTCGAATATGCTCCTGCAGCAGCAATATCGAGAGATGGGATTTAAAAAGTATTCTGAACTTATCTCACATCTTTTTATAGCAGAGCAACATAATGGGCTATTAATGAAAAATCATGAAAGTCGACCTATTGGTTCTTGTCCATTCCCTGAAGTGAATGAGACGAACTTCCACTAAGCTAAACGTGGAAGAGGTTGTGGCCCCAGTCGTGGTCATGGTCGTGGTCGGGGAAGAAACCTCAATCATGGTAATAATAATGCACCAAAGAAGCCTCCTCACCACCAACAGTGGAAAAGGAAGGAACAAAAGCATGAAGCGGTGCAAGCGCCAAATGTAGAAAATGCATGCTATAGATGTGGAGGAAAAAGGCACTGGTCACGTACTTGTCGTACGCCAAAGCACCTGGTTGAGTTTTATCAAGTCTCCCTGAAGAAGACAGAGAAAAATGCTGAAGCAAATTTTATTTCTGAAGATAATTTAGACTTCATGCATTTGGATGTAGCTGATTACTTTGCACTCCCAGAAGGAGAAACAAGTCATGTAATCGGTGGTGAATCTGTAGAAATGTAAATATTTTAATTTTTGTTATTTGTAATAGATAGTATGGTTATGTAATTGTTGTACATAAAGAAAAATTATGATTTGATAATGATGTTTACTATAATATATCTTATTTATGTCATTTTAAAGAATATGGATAATATTATTAGATCAACTTAAACTCTAGCAGAGTTTGCAAGAAATATACAACCACCAGGAGTAGTTATATTTCATATATCTCATTGTAATTATATTTTGTTAACCACCAGAAGTGGTATATGTCTATGATCACCAGAAGTGATAATTTAGGTTTTCTATAGTTACAATTGAAGATAAGCTACATAAATATTCTCTATATTAAATGCACGTCTCGATTTGCTCCTGAAGTAGTAAATATTTTAAAAGAGGTTGAGGCGTCACAATTTGATGTGATTAATGCGCATTCAGATAATTATGTTCGATTTCCTGAAGGATGAGAACTTTTGATAACATTAATCCATTCCCTGAAGTGAATGTGACAATACTAATAAGTCGGGTAAATATGAACGCGCTCTTGATGTGAATACATTACAATTCACCTCCAGAAGAGTTAATATAATTGAGAGAATATATACTCAATATTTCGTATTTTAAATTTGCTCCTGAAGAAGTAACACAGTTGAAATTGCCTCATGAAGTGGAAAAATATTATGAAGAAGAGTTTTCGTGTGCTTAAACAATTGTTTTACATTGTTTATTTGATTGTGATTTTCTCTCATGACACCAGCAGTGTCTGAGCAATATTTGATAGTACAAAAAGTATCAATAACTCCTGAAGAGCTAAATGTTTGCCTAAAGAATATATGACACCAGTAGTGCCAGATAAATATTGGATTGTGGATAATAAATTAAGGCTCTCGAAGAGCTTATATACAAATATGTCATTCATATTATATGATTATGGTCAAAACATATGTTGCAGTAAACCTGAAGTTTACAAATACAAATGGCTATCATATCGAGACTACAAATGATTGGAAGATTGATAATCTTCATGTTTCCATAATCATAGGGGGTAAAATAATATGTATGTGAGAAGTTACCTACCTTATTCTTTAATTTGTACTATATCATGTATCACAGTAAACCAGAAGTTTACTAAAGCAAAAGTTTATGCCATAGTAAACTAGAAGTTTACTAAGAGATAGCACATGACATGATAAACTTGAAGTTTTCATTTGCCATTTTTAAATGAGCTATTTGAGAATTCAGATAAGCATATACTAAAGAACTAGAAGATTCTTCAGGAATTCTCATGTGTTGCTTGTTCTCATAATGAATTGATTATACCAGCTAAAGTTGGGACTAAGACCCCTGATTCTGAAATATATAAAAGGTGAATATGGGCCCATTCACCTATCATGTGAACCACTTATAGGTGCATATATGAGATGGTTATATGTGTAATTATTGTCAACCTGCAGTTTGGCATTTGGAATTGCTTTTCTCGATTAAGAGCATAATTTTCAGATTATGAAATCAAGACAGTTCATCTTGATAATGCTGGTTTATATCCAAGCTGGTTTAGCATTGAATACCTCCTATTAATGTCTAAACCATTGTTTATGAGAACAAAGCTTCATGTGTTGGTCTAAGATTTTCTAAATTGCATATAGCAGCACTTGTATGCATCAGATCAACAATATATGATAAATCCTCCCTTCAATTGGTTTAGGATCATAAACCAAATATTTTTACTATCTTTTGTTGCGTGGTATATGATTAATTTCTCTACCATAATACACAAAGATATGTTTCCCAAAGATGATTGGGGATATATGTTAGTTTTTCTAACATTTGGGGGATGGAATAAGCAGTTGAAAAATATGCTATATGAATCGAATTATCATGATCCTCACTTAGAATATAATTCAAGTCGAATGTCAGAAGCATTTGCTGATCTATAATTAAATATCATATTTCAGCTGCAAATGATCCTATTAAAATTAAAGTCCTTGAAGGATAGAGTTTACTGTACGCATGAAGCGTGGTAGATCAATCGGTTCCAAATGTAACAATCCTTGAAAAATAGTAGGAGCTAATGATCAAAATGATCATAATGAGGAGGAAATATGCTCTAGAAGAGCCCACGACATAACATTTCATGAAACTCCCGGAAAAGTTCAGGTACCTGAAAATAAAGAAAGTGATGAGATCTCCACAAGTTATGTCGCTTCGGAACTGACACAAAATGATCGTCGACGATACATTTAATACAATATAGTGCACAATATTGTAAACGATTGTGAGGATCGGACTAGCAGTCCAGACACTTTAAGATGTCGTACCATTTAGATACAAGTCTTAACCTATATGACTTATTTGGCTAAATCTATATGAAGATCCTTGAAGGATTGAAAATGCCCGAAGCATATAATTCAAAGTCTTGAGAAATGTACTCGATCAAAATATAAAGATCTTTGTACGGTTTAAAGCAATCTGGGCGCATGTGGTATAATCGCCTTAGTGAATATTTGCTGAAAGAAGGTTACATAAATGATGTTATTTGTCCATGTATTTTTATAAAGAAAATGGCATCAGAATTTGTTATACTTGCTGTTTATGTTGATGACATAAATCTTGTTGGAACTCTAAAAGAGCTCCAAAAGGCAATTGAATATCTTAAGAAAGAATTTGAGATGAAAGATCTTGGAAAGACAAAACTTTGTCTTGGTCTGCAAATTGAACATTTAGCAGACGAGATCTTTATCCATCAATCTGCCTATACAGAAAGGGTCTTAAAACGCTTTTACATGGACAAAGCGCACCCATTGAGTACACCAATGGTTGTTCGATCACTTGAAGTGAATAAGGATTTGTTCCGACCTCTAGAAGAGGACGAGGAACTCCTTGGTCCCGAAGTACCCTATCTCAGTGCAATTGGTGCACTAATGTATCTTGCTAATGCTACAAGGCCTGACATAGCATTTTCTGTTAATTTACTAGCAAGATATAGTTCTTCTCCTACACGGAGACATTGGAACGGGATTAAGCATATATTGCGATATTTAAAGGGAACTCTTGATATGGGTTTGTTTTATGTTAACAAAGATAGTGCAGACCTTGTTGGTTATGCAGATGCAGGTTATTTATCTGATCCCCATAAAGCTCGATCTCAAACCGGCTACGTATTTACATATGGATTTACTATCATATCATGGCGCTCCACAAAGCAATCTACTGTTGCTACTTCTTCAAATCACGCTGAGATAATAGCTATTCATGAAGCAAGTAGGGAATGCGTATGGTTGAGATCAATAATTCATTTTATTCGAGAAAAATGTGGTTTGGAATGTGAGAAAAGACCCACAATTTTATACGAAGACAATGCTGCATGCATAACCCAATTGAATGGAGGATTTATAAAAGGAGATAGAACGAAGCACATTTCACCAAAATTGTTCTACACACACGATCTTCAGAAAAGTGGTGACATTGATGTGCAACAAATCCGTTCAAGTAATAATCCAGCAGATTTATTCACTAAATCTTTGCCAACTTCAACTTTTGAGAAGATGGTATACAAGATTGGAATGCGGAGACTCAAATATTTGAAACAAGGTTTTCATCAGGGGGAGTAAAATACGTGATGCACTCTTTTTCCCTTACTAAGGTTTTTCCCATGGGGTTTTCCTTATAAGGTTTTTAATGAGGCACCTAACAATGCATCTTACTAAATATGTGTACTCTTTTTCCTTCACTGAGATTTTTTTCCCACGTGGTTTTTTTCCAGTAAGGTTTTAATGAGACACATTATCTTTTTAATGAACATCCAAGGGGGAGTGTTATAAATATATTATATTATGGATGTTCATTTAGTACTCCGTTGTAAATAAGCTACCTGAAGAAGCTTACCCATATGGGACTCCACCGTAAATATGTTTATCTATTTAGTACTATATTGGAAATAAGCTTCCTGAAGAAGCTTATCACTTCGGTACCCAGTTATGGATAAACATTACCCCCGGTAGAAGATTATCCATACCGGGTATAACGAGCTTATCTTTTCAGTACCCGGTTATGGATAAACATTACCCCCGGTAGAAGATTATCCATACCGGGTATAATAAGCTTATCCATTCAGTAGTCCGTTATGGATAAATATTGCTCTCAGTAGAAGATTATCCATATCTGGTATATCAGCAACTTACACAACAGCTTGTAGCAGCTTACACAACAGCTTGTAGTAGAAGCTTACACAGCAGCTTATAGTAGCTTACACTGCAGCTTGTAGTAGCAGCTTACACAGCAGCTTGTAGTAGCAACTTACAGAGCAGCTTCCTTTCTTCTATAAATAGAAGATATTTCAGTTCATTATGTACATCAGTTTGAATTCGAATAATATATCAGTTTCTCTCTATACTTGTCTTTACTTTATAGTCTTTGTTTTATAACAGGGGACAGTTTTGAGGATTGGTACGAATTTAATTTTTCCAATTTCCCCCAAATTTGATAGAGAGGGATAAAAACGGAGCATCCGACCCGACTGGGGATGATAGAGACGTGATGACGTGGCATGATTTGTGAGCAAAAAGATCAACGTCAGCTGCTGCTTATTGTGACCCTAACGATCTTCTCTTTCTTCCCCAGCAAAACATCCTCTTCTTATATTCAAGCCGAAGCCGAAACCAGGAAAAATTGAATCTGAATGTGCAGATCGAGGGCAACTGATCAAATATGTAAGTTGTAAAAAAAATATTAATTTTGAAGTTTTTGAAATACGCAGAACTGATTTGCGTGACTTCAGTTGAATTCCGATGATTTTTTGTTGTTGTTGTTGTTTGTTTTAGGTCATACGAAGAAGTTGCTGTTGGAGCAATTAGGGATGCATTAAAGGCTCTAAGAAAGCGGCATTTAGTGGAGGAAGGGGCTCATGCCCCTGCTTTCCTTGCCCTCACTAGGCCTCTCGTTTTGCAGGTCCCCGCCCCCTCTATTCTCCAGTTTGCTTTTTTCTCTGTTTATATTTTCTGAGTTTGGTAATTTGGTTGATATAAGTTTTGATTGCGCTTGATTAATGATGACTTTATTGAGTAATGATCATATGTACTGCACTAAGTTTCACAATTCTGTCAAAACTGATGATTTACAACAAAGCCTTTTATGGATGTTGATGATTATATACTTTTATACATTTAGAATCAGTAAATGAATTGTCCTGCATAGAGTATCTTGGACGTATTCCAATTTGGCATTTTCACTAATGTTTTGTTTGTTTGATAGGAACATTCCGTGTCGGTAGAATTTCACTAAATTTTTTGGTTAGCACTCAGTACATTAGTTGATTTCCCTGGTTTTATGTCTGATTGGGATCATGGCAGACTTCCAAAATTTTCATCTTAGATGTATCTTTTGTCTATTCTTTTATGTGATCTTGTATCGATCTTAGTGTTTGAAACAAACATGATTCATCTACACACTATTTCCTAAGTTTGAGTTTTAAACAATAAAGTATTCCAAGTCACAAGCGGATGGACCTTGTTCCCAATCATTTTCTTTTTTCTTTGGATCAAGACCTTGTTCTCAATCAGTTATGGGCTACCACCTCCTCCAGCTCCTTTAGACGATAAAACAAGCAAGATAGAAGTTAAACAAATAAGAAAAATGAAAGCTTAGTGACCATTAATGTTTATGTGTAAACAAAATAGAAGGTGAAAACCTCTTGTTTGAATTGAGTGATTAACAACATACAAAAGAGCTCTTTGTATATGAGTTTGAGCTAATAAAATATGAAAACTTTCCTAATTCTTGGGATTCTTAATTATTATAATAATAATAATAAAATAATCTAAATGTGAATTGTGACGTTGTTAAAGATTCTCTTGACTTTAATATGTTGCCTCAAGCTCAAGTCGGATATGGGGGGCAAAATGAAATTTAATCCTATCCTGAGACAAACTGACTTTGCGCTAGACTGTCTTAGCCATTGCACAATTGTGCATCCATGAGAAATGACTGAATTTGAAATCACGCATGCTGCCAGGCGCCAGCTTATCAAGACTACCGACAAAGACTGTCCTACTGTCAGCATTGCCAGATTTTTCTTCAATTCATAGTGCTAAATAAATGATAAGATAATAATATGATGCTGATTCGGCAAAAGTTAGCCATTAACTTGAAATGTGAACTAGCGTAGACTACTAACTTGACAACCTCAACACTATGAATGGAGGGCTTCAGGGTCACGGTTTCACCGTTGCTTTCATCTTAACGAGACTCAGCTCCAGAAGACAGAACTTGCTACAATGTGATACTAGAAAAGAAAAGAGAAAAATTCTTGTTGAATAGAGTATTAACAACATATAAGAGAACTCCGTATATAGGAGCTTTGAGCTGATCAAATAAGGAAAGTTTTCTAATTCTTTGTATTCCTATTTGT
The DNA here is from genome assembly GCF_000715075.1 of Nicotiana tabacum. NCBI lineage: Eukaryota > Viridiplantae > Streptophyta > Magnoliopsida > Solanales > Solanaceae > Nicotiana > Nicotiana tabacum. Next base: position 167,943,447 of record NC_134085.1, on the reverse strand, counting down.
TATGACATTATAACTGAAAATGTTTTACATATTATTCTTGTCGATTCTCTTGACTTCCATTGACTTTCAAGAAAAACATAATCGTTAAGAATGTTATGTGATATATTTAATATTTCTTTTTTACTTTTAACAGTTCATATTTTTTTAAGTTTTTGCCAGGTGATGAGTCACTTGCCATGCATGATGTAGAATTTACTTATCGCCCTTAATGTCATGCTTAAGGAATGAGATGCAAGTTAAACTGACCAACCGCAGTTTTCTACTCCCTCCGGTCCAAAATAAGTGATTTTTTGGCCTTTTTCTTGTGGTCCAAAATAAGTGATTTTTCCAGATTTCAAGAATGAATTAATTATTTTTTTCCTATATTGTCCCTGGAGTAAATAGTGTTGGAATATGTGTTAGGAGTATTTATGTGAGATAATAAAGGTTAATATGGTCAATTCTATTGGTAATTAATGCTAAAAGATGGATTTCTTAATCTGTGTGAAAACATCCAAAAAATCACTTATTTTGGACCGGAGGGAGTACAACGAATTTTTAACTACAACCATTGAATGTGGAATTTTGTTGCACTAGGTCACTTCTCCTCTAGGTATATATTGCTGAAAAAGGGTTCTTGTGCTTATGTAGTTCCTATGATTTTAGGGTTCAGAGTGGAAAGAGAAAGCTGAAAATCTTGAAGTTGAACTTCAGCAATGTTACAAAGCTCAAGCACGACTGTCAGAGCAGCTTGTGGTGGAAGTAGCTGAATCAAGAGCTTCAAAATCTTTAGTTCAAGAGAAGGAAGCTATCATTACTGACCTTCAGAATGAGCTAAACGAATCAAGGTGTTATTCTCATCCTCCTAATCATTTGCCATTCTAAATTATATTCTTACCTTTTTGCCAACAAAAAAAAATGCGAAAAGTAAAATGAAAAAACAAAGGGACAGAAATAAAGAACACAATAGGGATTGGTTATAATTCTTTAGCAATATGACATCTTACCAAGTTCTGATTCTGTTTCAAGCTTGTGACCTTCATGTTTTAGATTATAACAAGTATCTTAGTTTCCCAATTTAACAAATAAAGTTTACTTTGGATATCCTAAGATGAGCTCAGCAAGTTTACTTTGGATGCCCGGATGGAGTTTAACTGCTCTATTCTTTCTTTGATGGGTGTGCTGCAGGGATGAATGTTCTCGTTTAACTGAACTTCTCACAGAAAAGACTAAAGCTTTGGAATTGATTATGGGTGAGCACCAGGAGCTTAAAGCACAACTTGAAGCAATGACTCTGAGAGCAAACAATGCTGAGGCAGAAAATAAAACGTTGGTTGATCGTTGGATGCTGCAGAAGATGCAGGATGCTGAGCGCCTTAACGAGGTGTTGAGTAATTCCTGCTGCTTATCCTTTGCATGCTCTCCTATTTGTAGGCCTTTAAATTTTTTAAGCTTGATTGTTCATTAAAAATTGAGTGTTCATCGGGCCTCGATACTGTCAGAGAGCTAAAATGCGTACTATGTTTTTTATTTTTAACTAGTGGTAACCCCAATTAAAATTATCTTGATTAATTTAGGCTTGTCATCATGAAGATTTCCCTACACTTAATATAACCATCAACTTGCTCTTACTTCCTTCAACTATTGTTCTTGTTGCCCATCCATGTGGTACGTACCTTTTTTTTTTTTTAATAACGGTGGTGTCCGGGTTAACTTGTGTGCACCTAGGGTATTTCACTGGGTACCTACTCTCTCCCACCAACACGGGTATCGGGTAATTCTGCTCACCAAGGCGGAGGATGATGAGAAAAAGTCAGCTAATGTTTTTTTTTATCTCTGCTGGGAGCTGAACCTTGGTCTCCTCTCATTTTCACCCACTTCATTGACCGCAAGCCACACCCCTGGGTTCCATCCATTTGGCGCATTGTATTTTTTGAGAATTCAATGATGAAGAACTACTAGTTTATTTAAAAGCTTATTTTTTGTCTAATCTACTGCTTTTGGGATGTGGACAGATGAACGACCTAAACCTAACCCAGGATAAAGAAGTATTATATTTTATGATCGTTCAAATTGTAATTTCTGGTGTTTTTTTGGAATAATGCTGAAAGAAAGCACCCATACTGATACTCCACATGCTCAATATTTTACTTTTGCTCATGCTGGAGTTGCTAGTAGTGGTTGGTGAGGAATTCATTTCTGGGGTATCTCCAATATTTACAGTTCATAATGATTTTTTCATGTCAATGAAGTGTAGAGTTTCTGAAATCTGAAAATGAACTGCTAGCAAGGATTATTATTGGGTGGTCAACATGTATTTATTCAAGGAATGGTAGACGGTATCTTTGCACTTTTATAGCGAATAGCGCTTAGCAACTGTTTGGCAATAGTTCTGCATGCTAAAACTTTTAATCATGTTAGTCTGCTACCAAAAATAGGAGGCAAGCTCCATCTGTTAAAAAATTATTTTACTGTGAATCTACCCTGTAATCTGATCAAAATTCAAATCTTTGACAAGTTGGGCTAATTCATTGGAACTACCAATGATCATTTTCAGTTCTCCTAATAGTATAATAGGGTTAGGGGAACTACGTTTTCAGTCAGTATTCTTATAAGTTTTACCATGAGTTACTCATGGATAGGTTCTCTTGCATTTACTCATTTGCCACTTTTTGTGGTTCTAGGCTAATGCTCTCTACGAAGATATGCTGGATAAGGTCAAGGCCACCAGTATAGAAAAACTTGCTCGTCAACAAGTGGATGGTGTGGTCCGCCAAAGTGAAGATGGTGCAAACTTTTATGCAGAATCTTCCCTTCCTAGTATATGCAAACAAAGAATCCCCGCCCATGATGGTGGATGTGCCTCGATTCTTTTTGAGTATAACTCCAGTAAATTGATAAGCGGTGGGCAGGACCGGGCAATTAAAATGTGGGATACTACAAGTGGATCATTAAGCAGCAGTCTTTACGGTTGTCTGGGTTCTGTCCTTGATCTTTCCATTACACATGATAACAAATACATCATTGCAGCAAGTAGTTCAAATAACTTGTATGTGTGGGATGCAAATTCAGGCAGGATACGACATACTCTTACTGGGCATGTAGACAAAGTTTGTGCTGTAGACGTGAGCAAATTTTCAAGTCGATACGTGGTGAGTGCTGCGTATGATCGTACCATAAAAATTTGGGATCTGCAGAAGGGTTACTGTACTAACACTATTATCTTCCACAGTAACTGTAATAGCCTTTCGTTTAGCATGGATGGCCTGACCATTTGTTCCGGTCATGTCGATGGGAGTCTTAGATTATGGGATATTCAGACAGGGAAGCTTCTGAGTGAAGTTGCTGCACATTCACAGGCTGTTACATCAGTTTCACTCTCTCGAAATGGAAATGTAATATTAACCAGTGGGAGAGACAACTTGCACAATCTATTTGATATTCGTACCCTTGAAATTTGTGGCACTTTCAGAGCGAATGAAAATCGAGTTGCATCTAATTGGAGTCGTTCCTGTATCAGTCCAGATGACAGTTATGTTGCTTCTGGTTCTGTTGATGGATCTGTTCATATTTGGTCAGTATCAAACACTAAAATGGTAAGCACTTTGAAAGAACACACGGCCCCTGTTCTATGTTGTTCATGGAGTGGTTTTGGTAAACCTCTGGCTACCTCGGATAAGAGTGGAATCATATGTATTTGGTCATAATATCACTTCAAAGTTCGGAATGCTCTAGCATTTTGAGTAGTGACCAGATTGTTCAGCCGTTACAGATTGCTCAGTAATTCAGCTTTCAGTCCGGATCTTGAGTGTGTCAGTGTTGATTTTGGATGTGAAAGCTCAATTTAAGACATCATATTGACTGTGAAGCCATAAATGGGCATCCTCCATCTGAAGATCATGCCAGAAGGCTGACATTGTAAATACATTAGGCTTCTAAGCTGAAAAAGTAGAAATCTTCTATTGATATTGATTGGAAAGTAGATACTGATTCTGAAATGTTCATTATTCATGGGAAAATAAGGTGGTCTTTCGTGGTGATAATTTTCATGTGTATATTTTGTGTTCATAAATTTGGCTGTTGAGCTTAAAGTGTTGCTTGTAGTTGGGGTGACAAAATTAGCTCATTCAAATATGATTGGGCGGGTGGGTCAATTTGGACATAACCCAAGTTAATTCATCTAAAAGTTGGGTTGATTTGGGCTAACTATGTAGATTGACCCGTAAAAGAACTTGTCAAAATATTCTTATTTAACATTTTTTTTTTTGGTTTGATATGTTATAGATAAGGGGCATTTTCATATATACCTACTTTTGGGGCCACCATTGAAGTTATATTTGCATTGCACAAAATTTTGAAAAGTATATCCGTTTGGATCTGAAATAGTTCAATCTCTTCAATGCAACTTTAGAAATCAAATTTGAAGTTCTTCTACCTTTCAAATGTAATTTCAGAAATCAAATCTGCACTTCTTCTATCTTTCAAATGCAACTTCAGAAATTCAAATCTTACTATTGAATGCAACTTTAGATTCCGAATCTTAAGTTCTGAAACATAAACTTGTTCTTCGAATTTCAACAATCTAATGTATGATTTAATGCCCAAATCTACTCTAAATAAGCTCAAATTTGAAACATACACACACTACTAAAAAGGGAAAAAATCAACTGTTAAAATAGGATGTTGGTCGGTAATTGGCAAAAAGCGATCGATTCGTGGTGGACGATAATCATGTGGTCGGTGGAGCCAACCGATCGACTTAGATTGGTATGTTCTGACCGAAGTCGGTCGGTATTTGTAATTATGTAATTAAAAAATGCATCATTTGGGAATCGAACCGAGGTTTGTACTGTGGCAGGATACTATTCTACCATTAGACCATTGGTGCATTTTGGTTTAAGACTTTATTTTATTTATACTATTTAATTATATTTTCGCTTTAAATAACCAATCGATTTCGGTCGGTTTTGTTAAAAATATAAAATTATCGACCGAAATCAGTTAGTTTTTAATATGACCGACTAAAATAACCGACCAATTTCGATCGATTTTTTGAATATTAATTTTAATTTATTTTAAATAAAAATCCGACCAAAGTTGGTCTGTTTCTTGAAGAATAAATTTTGTGGCATGCAAAAATAGTTTTTCGTAATTTTGCGCCAAAAAGAACCGACCAAAGTTGGTCGGTTTCGTAAAAAAAAATTTATAAATAAAATATTTTAAAAAACCAACCGATTTTGGTCGGCTGTCGGTCAATCGGCCGCGGTCGGTTTTGGCGGAATTTCTAGTAGTGACAACTTTCAAATGTCATAACGAACAAATCTCAATCATCAAAGTTTCAAAATAACAATAAAGTTAATAAACTCATTTTGCAACAAAGAAAAAGAAGAAGAAGAAACTCTAAGCACAAAAAAGAAGAAAACAATAGTTAAAAAGAAGAGAAAAGTGTATGAATCTGAAGTTATTCAATAATTGGGTATCATTTAAATTTTTTTTTAAAAATGAATACAAATTCAATCGGTGGCGCAAAACTGGGTCACATGAAAATTTTATTATAAAGTTGTAATAAAGAGAAAACGTTTTATTAGTTTTGTTTGGTAATTAAACAAATTATAAGAAAATAAACAAACAAATAAAAAGTTTGTTAGAGTTGGAGGTTAGATTATGATCTATTGTTAGCAGTTAGCACATTTTGATTTAATCCATCTTACTTCAGTAACATCTGGATGGGTTAACAATTCAAGCCATTTTGATCCCCCAATTTCAGTCCAACCAACTCATTTGCTGTTTTTACTTGCCAATTCCGAACTCTCAATTTCCATACTCAATCTACCCTTTTTATCGTAAGTAATTCCAAAATTATCTAATACTAATTAATTTCATAGTTAGGAGGAAACTATGCGGGTAGAATATTACTTATTAAAATATGTAATATTGCTCAAAAACTAACTAATAGAGGCATCAATAAATGTTAATCTTACTTAAAAGTAGAATTAATATTTTAGCAATTAATGAAGAGTGTCATTCATAACAAAAATGCATTATGATATGTAAGACGTAAGAGTTGAGTCTCTCTAAAAGGAGTACGATGTCAAATTGCTGAAGAATCTTTTAGCATCAGTTTACAAGCTTCTTCCAACTAATTAGGAAGAAAGATGAGTCATAAATATAGTCACTTAAGTTAATATTTGTTGCTGTCAGGCAGTTGATTGGATAGTGTGATAGGATGAAACATGGCAGATTGATTACGTTTGAAAGCTTAGAATAGAGGCAATCACCAAGAAGTTAAATTCTACGTATATACTTTACGACATTAAAAGTATTTATATAAATAGGTCGTGATTATATATAAATCTTTATAATAAGTATCATTCGATAACTTTATAAAAATGGTTATTATCCAACTTTAATAAGTTGTGATCATGTAAAAAATATTTACACCGTCGGTGTATAATAGCTAACAGAAATAACATACTATACTATCTAGCTGTTATCTTTTTGAGAAGCAACACTGACATATATAGATGAGGTGTAACATGATTACAGGGTGCCGTTGCTTCACAAGTTTGCCGAAAACTGGCAGCCAATTAAGCCAAGGCAATGTTAAGCTGCGTACTACTTTAGACGCAACAATATAATAGGCATGCAATGCAAGCAAAGTTTTCCTTGTTTCCTCTGTTTCGAAGAACTACCCATGTGAGTGTCACCCCTCATTCGCCAGTTTCATCCTCCAGTTTTTGTGCTATCTTTCCCTCTTAGTTTTCCTTTTCGAAATATGAAAAGTTAGTGGATATAGCCCAAAATAAATTAAAAGGGCTCAAATCCTCAGTTATATGATGTAAACTAACACAAAATGCACCTGCATTGCATGTTCTAGTTAGTCATTTATGAAATATAATTAAGAATTGTTACAGCCAATTAAAATAATTAACGCAATAAAACAACAGAAGCAAATTAGAAATACCTATGTTGCGCATACTCTCCAAAATACCGTCGCACCAGTCTCCAATCCTCCAAAAACACACTATTTTTAGACACGCGCCCATAGACATTTTTGGAGAGTGCAAACAATATAGAGAAATACTAGTTTGTAGGTAAAACAATCCATAGTTTCATCTGTCATACAATATCGAGCCAAACACAACCGAGGTTTGTATAATCTCTTTTGTTTTGATATGTCGAAAATATTCTCATTATTGTGTTGCAAGAATTTAATTTTATTGAATTAATCGAGCTTAAATCTTAATTAGTATTTATTTGTTAAATTCTATTTTCAACTCTTATTTATATTTCTTTCCTCATTACATACAGAACCACATTGTTTTAGTTAAATGAGTAGGAGGAAAATTGCTTATAAGTTGGCGTAGGGGTTGCACAAAGCGTTAGAGGGAGCTGCACATGGGCTAATTAAAGACATAATTCTTGCCACAAGAAACTACTCCCATCTTTTTTCGCCGACCTTTTCATATTTCCTTCCAGAAAAAGGAACTTTTCCAAAAAAGAAATTAAATCTTAATATCACATAAAGCAGTTATGGTTATACACATTCTTATTCTCCAAACTTGCTACATATTGATGAGTCTCTAACAATATAACTAACGTTCGTCATTCTCTTTTAATATCAACACGTTAACTTGTTCAACTTGCAAACTCTTTTTCACCTTTTCTAACAGACAGCATAAGCTATTCATAACTGCTCACTGCCTAATTCAAAGTCACATTTCTCTCCTTTATCTGGTAAAAAGCTTTTCTGAGTCTGTAAAAACCAAACCCGCCCTAAATAATAAAGAAAAAGAATTAACCTAAATAGCCGTTCACTTAACTGCTTAGACTAAATATAATTGGTGAATGTCTAATATGTGTAAAGTTCATGTATAATTTGTATATAACCATGTATAATCAAGGTATAATCTATATATACCGGCTAGGAAAAGTAAGCATTGAATCCGACCGGCTATTTGGGTAAAGATCCCTATAAAATATGTTGCTTGTGTAGGCAAAGTGTGTATACCCATTGCTTCATCTCCATAATTCCATTACCCTATCTCGACTTCTCCTTCTATTATTGTTGAGTGTTGTTTCTTCCCTTAAGGAATCCATCACTTCTTTCATTTATTATCATCACTTGTACCACTATCTCCTTGAATACTCTTCTATAAAAAGCCTTGTCATAGTCCCTAAATTCCCATCTTGAGTCTGAGTCTTTAAAAATGAAGAAGTTATTTCTGGTTCTTTTCTCTTTGGCTTTGGTACTTAGGCTTGGGGAGAGTTTCGATTTCCACGAGAAGGAGTTGGAAACTGAGGAAAAATTGTGGGAGTTGTATGAGAGATGGAGAAGCCATCACACTGTATCGAGGAGCCTTGATGAGAAAGACAAGAGGTTCAATGTGTTCAAGGCTAATGTACACTATGTTCACAACTTCAACAAGAAGGATAAGCCTTATAAGTTGAAATTGAACAAGTTTGCAGACATGACTAACCATGAATTCAGACACCATTATGCTGGTTCCAAGATTAAGCATCATCGTTCTTTTCTTGGAGCTTCACGAGCAAATGGAACTTTCATGTACGCCAATGTGGAAGATGTCCCTCCCTCTGTTGACTGGAGGAAGAAGGGTGCTGTTACTCCTGTCAAAGACCAAGGCAAATGTGGTAAGAAAAGAGTAGCATGTCATTAATTCTATGCCGCTTTACACCTCTAGCATAATAACATAAGGGTAAACCATATGATATGTTCTTTCAAAATATTATAGCTGATGGAAACTGACCTTTTGCCTGTTATAGGAAGTTGCTGGGCATTTTCAACTGTCGTTGCAGTAGAGGGGATAAACCAAATCAAAACAAATGAGTTAGTATCTTTATCAGAACAAGAACTTGTTGACTGTGACACTAGTCAAAACCAAGGATGCAATGGAGGGTTGATGGACATGGCATTTGAATTCATCAAGAAGAAGGGAGGCATCAATACTGAAGAGAACTATCCATACATGGCTGAAGGTGGCGAGTGTGATATTCAAAAGGTAAGATTCTGTTACATCTGTAGGGTGTCAGTCTGTCAGATCGAACCAGTCTTGTTTCTAATCCACGTGCATGAATTTTATGGAATTGGCAGAGGAATTCTCCTGTGGTATCAATTGACGGATATGAGGATGTTCCTCCTAATGATGAGGATTCCCTACTTAAAGCAGTAGCCAACCAGCCTGTTTCTGTAGCTATACAAGCTTCAGGTTCTGACTTCCAGTTCTACTCTGAGGTAAATGATGATAGACCATTTATCTCAAGTTAAAAAGTTTTTTACTAGGTATAAACATTTACGAACTGTAAATATGGCAGGGTGTATTCACCGGAGACTGTGGTACTGAGTTGGACCACGGGGTGGCAATTGTGGGCTATGGCACAACCCTTGACAGAACCAAATACTGGATTGTGAAGAACTCGTGGGGACCTGAATGGGGAGAAAAAGGATACATTAGGATGCAACGCGAAATTGATGCTGAGGAGGGGTTGTGTGGTATAGCAATGCAACCATCTTACCCCATCAAGACTTCATCAAGCAACCCCACAGGGTCTCCTGCAACAGCACCTAAGGATGAACTCTAAGTTACATATTATCCACTCAGCCTCATTTAGTGTCTGTTTTAGTTTCTGTGCAAGTAATAGGCAACTACCCATAAGAATGTGTAACATAAGATGCATTTAGTTTCATGGTGTCGCATTATAATGTTCTGTAAACTGCATTGGAATATGATTCAGTGAAACATTTCCTTTCCTGCAATATGCGTTCTTCAAAATAAACAGTTTGGTATGTGGACAATTGGGCATGTACTTGTTTAATCCAACAAGAGGACCAAAGGACTGGTATTACTATGCTTGATATTGCTTTCAAGCACAAATGTCCTCACTTAGGACTTCAATAAGTTAAGGCATTGGATAAGGAGATATAAAGACCAAGAGGACAATAATTTCCATTCAACAGACAAAGTACTTCTAAGAAAAATCAAGAACCATTGACATACAATTGACATATTTATTTAAGAGTAGGAATAAGCAAAGACAAAGGCCCATCAAATTCTTTCATACGTGCTTTGTGCTACAAAGACCAACTATGTCAACCGTAGCACCTTATTGGGTCATTGCAGCCCTTTGCAGCTGACTGCTTGGCACCTCTGCCACCACCCTTTTCTAAATATTGTTGGTGATACTCTTCAGCTCTATAAAATCTCTTTGCAGGAAGAATTTCTGTGACAATCTTCTTATCCTTAAATTCCTTCTGCTTAGCTTCCAATGATTCCCTTGCGAGTTGAGCCTGAGCCTCATTATAGTAGTATATTCCTGAGCGGTATTGATTCCCCACATCATTACCCTAGCAACAACCATCATCATGAGAATTATATATTGCTCTTTGTGGCTGTTAAACTCTAGCTAGAGGCAAAAAAACTCACACTCAAACGAATAAAAGAATATTAAGCGAAGGCAATTAAAAGTGAGTAGAGGTACAAGAGAACAACCAGCATTAACACCCTTGTGAGAGTTCAGTAATTAAGTTTGCCACGAGGAAATCCTTAATATATCTGATCCCGCAAGGAAATATAAAACAGAGGAAGAAGAAGGAAGAAACTTAACAATATTTTTAATCTAATCACTATATTTGATCACTCGTCTTTAGCCGAGGGTCTATCGGAAACAACATCTCTGCCCTCCAAGGGTAGGGCTAAAGTCTACGCACACACTACCCTCCCCCAACCACACTTGGGGAAACTCACTAGGTTTGTTGCTGCTGTTGTTGTATATGTGATCATTACTTGTTTCTGCTAATTTCCCAGCAAAATCCTCCCTTACGGCGTTAATAGAATCAAATGGAGTCCTAAGATGTTCTTGTCACATGAAGCTGACAAGTTAGGTAATGCATTTTGCTTATTCAAAGAGCTTTATGGACAACGAAAGAGTATAATTTGGAGTCTTAAATGGTGCTCTGTACAAAATTGATGACTCAGTTTCTACAGTATAGAATAGAAAGTTTTGCTTAACTTTATTAACTATTCCTTATTTTTTCAATCAACAAAAGCTTCCCAAAACACAATACTCCCTCTGTTTCAATTTTGATGACACGTTTCACTTATCAAGAGTCAATTTAACTAAAGTTTGAAGCTAAATTGGATTAGTTCAACTCAGTATTTTACTTGTTTTGATCTACAAAAAGAATGATGATGATGAATTAACTTCTCATCTACGTTAGCAAAATGAATGCATAACGTCGAACTAAATAACTAGGCACATAGTGAAATTAGATTCAGAGCAAACTACAACATTGCAACTAAGGTAGGATCATGCAAAGTTACCTAAATTGTATATTCTCTTCGTAGTAAGAACACAATAGCATTATTTTATTATGAGTACCAGGTAGCATAAATAACTGGAACTAAAATTTCGAGGGAATTAAAACAACAAAACAAAAATAGGACTTAAAAAAATTGAGATGAAGGAATTTGATACCTGGCGATTTAGAGCGGTGGGGTCAATGCGACTCCAAAAGAGAGAAAGCAGATTGGTATATGGGCAGACATTCGGGTCAAACTGGATCCGAATCACCTCTGCATGGTCGGTGGTTCCGGAGCAAACGATCTTGTAATTTGGGTCGTGGACATGGCCCTGAGAGTAGCCTACCTCCGTCTTCACTACTCCATCAATCCTCTGAAATGCCAATTCCACTCCCCAGAAGCAGCCTGCAGCAAACTGGGCAAACTCCAGACCCGGGTGATCCGGGTTGTCCAGATCCGGATCCAGTGCTGGGTTGGTTGACTTGCTGCTAGCCTCTTGTTTAGAAGCCATTGCTCAATTGTCTTGTTCCTTGTATCGTCAAGATATTAGACATTTATTTGTTTATATAGATAAGACATTAAACTGAACCTGGTCATATAATCAGTTTAGATGCATTATTATATTACCCATTTAAATTTCCTTTGGAAAAAAAAGTATATACAATTGGCATTAATCTTAAATTAAATCGGTTGACATAAAATAAAATTTTGGAAATAGGAATCGTAATGTGTCACTTAACTAGGACTCTATGTTTGCTACCTAAAAATGGAATATGGATTATGGAAAATAGTCGAATACAAATCTGAATTCGAATCAAACAAATTACTTTTTCATATTTTACTCTGTTAATGCATGGAAATTCGTGAAAGATATTTTGTTTAGACCGATTGCAAATACTACAAAAGATTTTAAGTCATTCTCGCCGTATATGTTCGTATATCCATTTGGATTATCTTACCTAAGAGCTCGTTTGGATTGGCACAAGTGCTAGCAATTGCATATTTAAATAAAAATGCTGAAACTTAAAAAAAGATGTTGAAGGGTCTGATAAAAAGTCTAGCAAGTATTTTTTTTTGTTAAAAAGACAATTTTTTTTTTAAAGTTGTTAACATTATAAATGAGCTGATTACTAAAATACATTTAATTATGAATTAATGCAAATAAAAAATTAATTTATATTTTAATTTAATTTTAATTTAATTGATTACTTAGATAATTTTTATAAATATAATTCTTGAATGCTCATTTTTTCCCATTTTCAATCAAGTAAACTTCCTTAAAAGTCTCAATCTATTTAAATATCAAATTATTTTGTTGAATCCCTCTTTCCCTTTTTGTCCATTTACTCTTGGCAGATTAAAGATGCAGTTACATCAATTGAAAGTAGAAGAAAGCTTATTATGGCATTAGCCCCTGTTTTGGAAGCCAGTAGAGGCCGATCCAGTATGCAACCTTAAAGCTTGAGGAAAAACGTAGAAAAATGAAGATAAAGCAGAGAGAAAGAGGAAAGAAAAGGACAGGCTGTCTTTATAAGTGAAAGAAATAGGAGAAATGCAATATTTTAGGATTTCTTTGATTGAGGATAATTTTGGTATTATGAAAATTTATAATGCACAAGAAAGTAATTTTATTGGTCAAACTAAAATGACTTTTAAACCAAAATTGGAGAAGTTGGGGTCAACCAACTTGTTGTTTTTGGCTTTTTAAAGCACTTTTTTTTTCCCAAATACTCCAAAAAATAAAAAAGTGCTTAAAAACTAGTTTGACGAGCTTTTAAGCCCATCCAAATACCCTATTAATCATTTTTTTCCTTTTAAGTCCCTTAATCCTATCAATTGAACTACATAACCCGAAGCAAACTGATGAGTTCTCCAATTACAACTAAACGAGAAGTACACAAACTGTCATTCTAAGTACTGATATTTAGGGATTAGTCAGTACTTGTTTTGTCCTTAAAAAAAAATTCAGGACAATTGCCCTAAAAATTTAGGGCAATTGCCGAGACATTTTCACTTGTTATGTGAAATACCGCTCTTACTCGTCCTCGAGCAATGGAACTATATTAACACCCCAACATGTACCTATCACTATGAAAGAGAACTTCACAATTAATTCAATCAAACACCCTACCTTTGGACTATAATCGATATCGGCAATTAAGCATGAATACACAAATTTCACATTCTTCCCGTTTTTAAACTAGCCCAAATATATACAATGCTATTCAACCAACTCAAGCAACCTCTCCACAACTACCTTACCTCAAGAGACGACTCGTTACCACTAAGCATCCTCAACTCACACACTCACCCAACAAAAGAAGTGTATAACATCACTGATTCGTCATGAGACCAAGTGGTCTCACCACAAACAAAAGTGAATATAAAAGTAGTCCATATATTCAAATATGACATTGAACATAAATTAATGACATCACACAATTGAACAAAATTAACTCACTCTCACAAAGAAGTCATGTGCATCCCGTGGTCGTACCATAAGCTTGCTCGTAGTGTACATCTTTACTAATCTAAGCTAGCCAAATCTAGGATCAATTAGGACTTTAATGTTGTAATATAGGCTAAGGGACGGGTATGATATATTTAAGAATAGTTACTAACCCTCCTAAGCAATTAATACACTACACTCACAAATCGAGACATTTTCTTTTCAACCCATTCATTTGTCATACACCATATATAACATAGCCCTCTTTTCAATTAAGCACCTCTATGGTTTCACTAGCATGAGTTAGAAGGATTAGGAGGTGTATGTGTTTCTACATTATTTGAACTCTTGTTTGCTTTTTCTTGCAACATTTTTCTTCTATTTTTTTCACACACTCCATACATTGAAGTTCATAGGCTAGTGACCTTCTTTCACAATTTTAGTGCACCTTAAGGGCCCTTCCATGGTTTCACTCGAAAACCACTCCCCAATTAAGAACAAAATAGGAGTACGACTTATAATGTGGGTGCCAAAGAAACGGTCTATAGGCTCAAAGGGGCTAGCAACAGAAAATTTTTATTTGTGAGTGACAAACGCCTTTATGGTCAAACAAGAAATGCCTACGTCATCTCCTAGACTAGCACAACTTAATAAATTCGCGTTGATTAACACACGAGAAAAGTTCTAGACTACACAAGATAACACAAAATATCATCATTCCTTACACACACATGGAACTTGACTCACTCAAGACGATTATGTGCGACTCTCAAGTCAAGCAAGCATATCAAGTTGAGAATTTTTTTTACGCACTAATGCACTAGGTGGCATACAAGTCAACCAACTGAGAAAAATGTGTCAAAGAGTAGGCTACTTAATTTACTTGGGCATTACAATTTAAATCAAATATTCAGGAAGACAAAGCGCATGCCATAACTTAACTTGCCAGCACAAAACATGTCAACAGGTACCTTAGAGAACCTCAGTTTTCTCCCTTATCCTACTCCTAATAAAAATAAAAATAAATAAATAAAACAAAACACCCGGTTCGAGATACACCTTTGGAAAAGAACCGGTGTCTAAAAAAAACCAAGGGATACTACCTAACTATCCTAACAAAAAAACATAAATTTTTTTTTGGTATTTTTAATCGGACTTTAATCTCGTAAGAAAATTGTCCAACAGATCCATCGTCGGGAAAAGTTTGAGCTTTTTTTATTTTTTTCATGTAATCTAGCTAATTAGACTATATTGGTTCTAAACTAAGCTAAAAAGAAAAAAAAACAATAACACAAAAAAAATTGATACAATTACAAGTCATGAAGTATTCCCCCGCCCCACACTTAAAACGATGCATAGTCCCCGATGCATAACAAATTCAAAATAGTGTAAGGTGGAAAGAAAGAACTCCCTGCTAGTCGGAGTTTGCCTCCTCAGACCCACCAGCTGCAGCTCTGGGCTCATCATCATCTCCTAAGAGTACCAAGTCATGGGCCCCATAACTTCATCATCATCCGCATTCTCATCATCAGATCCCTTGTTAGTGTTTTTATCCTCAAATGGATGAATGGGACTGCCTGGTGCTATGCCCAAAATCTCCTTGGAAGAACTGGAGAGGTCACTTTGCAATTGCATGCGCTCCTCATCAGACATCCTAGCCTGCTCATTATAACATTGAGGGAATTATAAAGATACCTATTGAAATTTTTGTCCCTCTCATTCCTAGCAGCATGGGTAAGCTTTGATGTGGACTCTAGCAAGGATGTGATATCTATCAATGCTGTGAGTGCCTCCACTACCTCATCATAGCCAGGAACTCCGGTACCCCACGGGATAGCATGTACTGCGTCAGGATGTTTCCAAAGAAGAACCTTTTGATCCTCCCTCCAAATTGGGTGCTGGACATCTCGCCAAGCATGAGCTCACCCACATTTATGGGTCGCCCGGTCATCAGAAAGTAGATCACACACACTTAAGCTCGAGTGCACTCACTGTTATGCTCAATGGGCATTAATCTAGCCTGCACAAAGTTCTACCAAACCTTAGACGTCTTGTTGAAGTCGAACCAGAGCATCTCAAGGTGAACATTTCCTTTAGTCTACTTCTACTTCGCATTAGAATCAACGCCACAAAGTGTGCGACGTATTTCCTGGTAGCATGGACTTTTGACGAACTTTCGTAGCCTCCGTGGATTAGGGCTATCAACTCCCAAGAAGCTATACAAAGATTCCCTATCCATTAGTATTTACTTTTCTATGACCCATGACTGGTTTAGGCCCTCATTCCAGTTGGCATAGAGCTCTAGTACCATGCTTAGATTTGCAGGGCCCAGACATTCGATAAGCTTATCCATCTTCTTTTCTACCAACCTGGCAAGTACATCTGGGAAGTTCCTTTCTAAGGCCTTTACATTTATCCCCATTTTGGAGACATATCTCCCATATGAAATAAAATTATCATGCCATTTGATGGCGTCATCTCAACTAGTTCTACCGAGGCTGTGGTGTCGACCCGCTAGCGACTTGCTTTCCCTTAGCTTGCTGGGAAGAGCCCTCACCTTGCTTGCATTTTTTGGGAGGGGGAGCAGTATTGGAGGACTTCCCCATCCCTTTTCCTTTGGCGGCATTGTCACGAGCCATAACAACCTGTTGACGCACCAACCTAGCACCCCATACTAGGGTTGGCGTTGGAAATTTTTCGCACACTCGAAAGTGCGCCCCAGACAAAGTGGGGTGCTGGCCTGGGCGCTCGTTTCTAATTTTTTTATATATATAAATTTCCTCCTACTCGAGCACTACATATATTATACACACCCTACACCATTCCCACCTATGATTTTTGCAACTACAAAGAAAACAAAAAAAACTAGTCTACTCTAACTAAAAGAAAATAAAAAGCTAAGCTACGAAAGCAATAAAAATTGGGTTGCCTCCCAACAAGCGTCTGATTTAATATCGCGACACGACTTAACACGTTTTTAAGCATCAGCTAAGTCCACTGAGGTCTTGTGACGTGCAATGTCACTACCTCAATAATATTTTATTCTCTGTCCATTTACCAAGAAAGTACCACTTGATCTCATATCATGTAATTCCACCGCTCCATGAGGCCTCACACTTACCACAACGAAAGGACCTGCTAACCGAGACTTAAGCTTTTCAGGAAAAAGCTTCAACATCGAATTAAACAAGAGAACTTCTTGACCTGGCTCAAACTCTCGATGTTGGATGTGCTTGTCATGCCACCTCTTGGTCTTTTCTTTATACAATTTGGCATTTTCATACGCGTGCAATCGAAACTCATCAAGCTCGTTGAATTGCAGCAACCTCTTCTCACCGGCTAAGTCCATATCCATATTCACCTTTTTAATTGCCCAATAGGCTTTGTGTTCAAGCTCAACAGGCTAGTGGCATGCCTTTCCATAAACTAAGTTATATGGAGACTTACCTATAGGAGTCTTGTTTGCAACTCGGTATGCCCATAATGCGTCGTCTAGCTTTCCGGCCCAGTCCTTCCAATTTCCACTTACTGTTTTATCTAGAATCTACTTTACCTCTCTATTTGACACTTCCACTTGACCACTCGTTTGGGGGTGATAGGAGGTGGCAACCTTGTGCTTAACTCCATACTTTGCTAGAACATTATTCAACAATTTGTTACAGAAGCGAGTTCCTCCGTCACTTATCAACACTCTTGGAGTCCCAAAGCGTGTGAAGATGTGCTTCTTTACAAAGTTTATCACTACCTTTGCGTCATTAGTAGGAAGAGCAATAGCCTCCACCCATTTAGACACATTGTCGACCGCCACCAAGATGTGCCTGTGACCATTAGAGTATAGGAACTGTCCTACGAAATCAATCTCCCAAACATCAAAGAGCTCTACTGTCAGAATATTTTGCAAAGGCATCTCGTGCTTCTTCGTGATTGTTCCGGTTCTTTGGCACCTGTCACACTTTTTAACAAAGGCACGTGCATCCTTAAATAATTTTGGCCAATAGAAATCTGATTGTAGCACTTTTTGGGCAATTCTATCCCCACCATGGTGACCTCCATATGAAGAAGCATGACAGTCATGCAATATTGCATTTATCTCCTCCTCAAGGACATACATTCGTACCAATTGATCTGCGCACTGCTTATATAGGAATGGCTCATCCGATATGTAGAGCCTCATATCATGCAGAAACCTTCTTCTATTATCGGGTCAATTCTGGTAGCGTCATCCCACTTGCAATAAAATTCACATAATCTGCATACCACGGGGCTTCATTTGAGGTAATTTCTAATAACTACTCATCAGGAAATGTTTCTTTGATCGACCCTCCTTCAGCTACATGGCTTCGATTTTCTAATCTAGATAAGTGATCAGCCACTTGATTCTCTATCACTTTTCGCTCTCGGATCTCCAAGTCAATTTTTTGCAAGAGAAGGACCCAACGAATCAACCTCGGCTTGGTGCCTCTCTTTTCAAACAAGTACCTTATAGCTGAATGATCTATGTTGACGATGACTTTGGTTCCCACTAGATAGGATCTGAACCTGTCAAATGCCCACACCACTGCAAATAGCTCTTTTTCAGTAACAGTGTAATTCATCTGGGCTGGATTCAAAGTTTTGCTTGCATAATAAATGGAGTGAAATTTTTATCCATCATTTGCCTCAAAACAGCTCTGATTGCTATGTCACTCGCATCGCACATCAACTCAAATGACTGCGCCCAATCCAGGGCAATGATAATTGGTGTAGTCACCAACCTTCTCCTTAGCTCCTCAAATACTTTCAGACATGCAACATAAAACTTGAAGGGAGTATCTTTCTCAAGAAGCCTGCACAAAGAAGAAATTTTTGAAAAATCTTTAATGAAATGACGATAAAAACCTGCATAGCCCAAGAAACTGTGAATGCCTTTGACAGATGTTGGTGGGGGCAATTTTTTAATCGCTCCCACCTTTGCTTTGTCCACCTGCAAAACATTTTTGGACACATTGTGCCCCAAAACTATATGTGAACACCTAATTTTTGCATTATTTTAACATCTCCTACATTCACTAGTGTTTTATTATTTTTAATTATTTTTATCAATTTTGTATCTTTAATTGAATATTTCCTATCATAAAATACCAAAAATAAATATAGTTCTTTATTCCTTTGTGCATTTAGAAATTAACTAGCTGTTCAATAGGTCAATTAATCTAGTTAATTGATCATTTGAATAAGTTATTTAATTAATTTATTTGTTTGTGTAAATTTAGTTTAATAAGTAGGATTAAGGAAAAATGGGCTGAAATTGAAATGTTTAGGTGGCTAAGAGTGCAATATCAAGGTCAATTGAGAGGGCTGTCAGGCTAGGGGCCTAAACGACGTAGTTTAAGGATAACACTATGTTGCTTTGTTTAAGTCACAAAGATCAAATCTCAGCCTTCTATTATCTTTGATCCAATGGACCAGGATCAACTTTGTTTGTCATATAAAAGGCTCTTTAATCAGATTTTTTGCCCCATTTTACTCTCGTAAGCCCTAGAGCCCTCTCTCTTCTCTCCCACTTCACCTTTGCCGTCGTCGCCCCTCTCTATGCCGGCGCCACCGCCTGCCGCTGTCCACCGGCGTCCAAACAACCCCAAAAGTTCACCATCTCATCCTCTTACTCTCCCCTTTCCATATATCTAAACCAAAACCTCCAAAAACCCCTCAAACTCTATGAATTTTAGATCTAGGATCCCTAGCCGCCACCCATTTTGCTCAAATTCATGAGTTTTTAGGCCACTTCACCCCGTACCACTTACATGGATGTTTATAACTCGACTCAATGTACCATTTGGCATTGGTCTTGGAGCCGAATTTTGATAGTCATTTTCCGGTGAACTTTTTCCGGCAACTCGCCAGCCGTGGCAACTACCACCAAACACACTGTTTCTCTATCTTTGCTTCTTTCAACCCAAGAACCCTCTTTTCCTTCCGGCATAATGCTGGAATCCCTTTGTTTCAGCATTTGCCAGAATGAAATGGGTGTTTCAAGGGCGAACAACTGTTGGTCTTGTTCCCCGGTACCTCCTTATTGCCCGAGTTAGTATTGAGTCCCCTCGTGTGGTAAAACCTCGAATCCCTCTTACCCATGTCTCTAATTTTGTGTTTTCTTTTGTGTTTGATTTGTAGTTTTTTTTTAGTTTTAATTCTGTTCGTGATCATTTACTTTGCGTTTAATCTAGCTTTTGATTTTGTCGACGTTCAGAATAATTAATTTCACTAGTTTATTTCATTGTTAACATGTATTTTGCTTAGCTTTGAATTTAGTTTTAGGATTCAAGTTCGTAACTTTTTAGCTTCTAGTTGTCGTTAATGCTATTTGATTAACTTTTAGCTTTTCGGCAGAATTACTTCATTTGGCTGTTAGTTCGCTTAAGCTATTCTCTTGGTTAGTTAGTTTGAATTATTAATGAAACCTCATAATTCTGGTTTCGATTTTCTGCTCGTTTGTGTTTAAAATGTGATTATCTATTTGGTGTCTGGTTTCAAAATCAGTAGGTGTGGTACATATTTGATTTAAAGTTGAAGAGTAGATATGTTACTGATGAGAGTAGGTTACTGCTTTGTTTGCTTTTTACTATTCAAAGACTATTAGGAGTACTAGACCCCAAAAAGTCTTGTCCTTGTTTGGTGAAATACTGTCTCTTGGACAGATTTTTAACCAAAAATCTATTCTTTGAATTGTTTTTACAGATTTTTAGTAAAAAATATATCCAAAGGACGGATTTTCATAATGGACTCAAGGCTTCCCTCTCCTATAAATGGATGGTCTTTCTTTCAACTTAGGGGAGATTTTTGAACACTCTGAACACATATTCAGAACATCTTTTACACACTTTATCACATTTAGAAGACATCTTTCACTCTAAGCAAACACAACAAAGAGAACAAAAAAGAAAAAGAATTCTTCTTGGCAAAAGCATCACTGTTTAATAGTCTTCCTTATGCGAAAAAGAAAACTTTTGCTTCGATTTCTTTCTTGCTGGTTTCTGTTTTGGTTCTACTAGTTCGCTTTTTGCTGTTGCTGTTGGTTTTGAGCTGTGTTTGCTAGCTGTGAGTTTGGATATAGTTCATCACTTTTGTTTGCTTTCGGATCCGCGACCTAGGTATTCTTCTTAACTTTGTAATGTATTTTTTTCTATCTCTATGAATGAAACATGAAGTCTGAAGCTTTAACTTGATTTCGTTTGTTGGTTTTGGATTATTTTCATGAATGATAACTTTATGGGGTCATGTTCGGATATTAGCTATGGCATAAGTGCTTTTAGCTTTAAATGTTTCAATGAGAGTTTTATTTCTTGAAAGTTCTTTACATTTTCACGAGAATTGCAATGAAATAGTTTCAGTGACAATCATAATAATTTTGTTTGAGTTTCTTCTCCTTTAACGACCCGACCGGTTGTTTTGAGCTTTTGCACCTTGTTCGTCAGTTCTCAGGCATGACTTGCCCTGTGTGATGGATTATGACTTATGTAAATCGTTGATTTTGGTTTTCAGGGTAATCAGAATGAGTTTGGAAGAACATTTCTCAGTTTGAAGCTTGAAATTTGAAAAGTTTGACCAAGATTTGACTTGTTGGTATATAATCTCAGATCAAAAATTTTATGATTTGGTTAGCTCTATTAGGTGATTTGGGACTTAGGAGCATGATTGAAATACATTTTGGAAGTCCATGGAAGGTTTAGACTTGAATTGGCGAAATTTAGATTTTGGCGTTTTCCGGTTGATAGGTGAGATTTTGATATAGGGGTTGAAATAGAATTCCGGAAGTTACAATAGCTCCGTTGTGTCATTTTTGACGTGTGTGCAAAATTTCAGGTCATTTGAACGTGGTTTGGTTGGGTTTTTGATCAAAAGCGTAATTCAGGAGTTCTTGAAATTCTTAAGCTTGAATCCGATGTGATTTTGGTGTTTCAATGTTGCTTTGAGCGTTCCAAAGGTTGGAACAAGTTTGAATAGGGTTATGGTATATGTTGGCATGTTTGGTTGAGGTCCCGAGGGTCTCGGGTGAGTTTCGGGTGGTCAATCGAACCATTGCATGTTGTTTGGAATTACACAAAATTGCTGATCAGTGTTGCAGAGAAATGGCCTTCGCGTTCGTAAGAAGGCCCTCGCGTTCGCGAAGGGTTAGCTGGTGAAGGCCGGAATTTTAGCCTTTGCGTTCACGAGGAAGGCTCCGTGTTCGCGAAGGGCTGATTGTTTGGGCATTGCATTCGCGGGTGAAGCTCCGCGTTCGTGTAGAGGAAATTGGCTAGCTGGGCTTGAGGTGTTTTATTCATCGCGTTCGCGAGAGAGGTAACATGATCGTGAAGGGTCAAGTTGAGGAGCCATCACGTTCACGAGTGGCTGGTCGCGATCGCGAAGAGTAATTTTGGGTCAGAGTTATTTTGGTGCTTCACGAACTTGAGGAGTTGACCGCGTTCGCGAATAAGGTTTTTGATGTCTGGGCAGAATGTTTAAATAGCCATTGTCCGCAATTTTGGGGCTAACTTTCACCATTTTTGGCTGATTTTGGAGCTTTTGAGAGGATTTGAAGAGGAATTCAAGAGATAACACCTGGAGGTAAGATTTTTGAACTCAATACTCGATCCTATATTGATTCTTACTTGTTTAATCATGAAAAATATGGAAATTAAAGCCTAAAAATTGGGGAATTAGGGCTTGGATTTGGAGAGTGTAAATTGAGAATTTGAATAGGAAGTTGAGGTCCATTTTGATGTTCTTGGTATGTATAGACTCGTGAGAGGATAAGGATTCTATTGATGTGACTTTTATCAAATTCCGAGACATGGGCCTAGGGGGGCGGGTTTGAGCAATTTTGGGATTTTGATGTAAATTGGATATTTTCGAGTGGGCTTTGTTTCCTTGGCATATTTTAATAGTTATGTACTAATTGTGGCTAGATTTGGAGCATCCGGAGGTTGATTCGTGAGGGCAAAGGCATCGCGGGCTAGAGTTTGGACCGGATCGAGGTAAGTAATGATTGTAAATGATGTCCTGAGGGTTTGAAACCCCGGATTTCACATCGTTGTGCTACTTTGAGGTGACACACACGCTAGATGACGAGCGTGGAGTCGTACACCATTGGGGATTGAGACTTGGTCCGTCCCGTACGACTGTTAAGTCGCGTATTTAATTTGAAATCTTATGATATTCCATACTTTAGAGATTGATATTATATCTTGGGTTGTATGCCATGTTTGGGGCCTTGTGCCGACCTATTGAGACCCTTAGGGGAATTTTCACTATTTTTACTCACTCTATTTGTTTTGAAAGCATATCCTCAGTCATGTTTTACCTGTTTATTGTTTAAATCTGGTTTTATCACTTTACTTCTTAAAAATGTGAAAATTGTTTAGGTTGAGTTCCCTATTTTACTGATGGTCCGAGTGATCGTGAGGTTGATGACTGAGATAGACCGAGGGTCTGATTGTGAGGTTGATGACTGAGATAGACCTAGGGTCTGATTGTGAGGTTAATTACTGAGGGAGATCGAGGGCCTGGTTGTGAGAATTATATATTTAAGAATCGGGCTGCACGCCATAGCAATATAGAGAGGTCGATGACCTGATGGTGAGGATTATATATATTTATGGATTGGGCTGCACGCCGCAGCGATATGTTGGATCGGGTTGCACGCCGCAGCGATATAGCGCTTGGGCTGTAGGATCCCCTCCGGAGTTTGCACACCCCTAGTGAGCGCAGTTGACTATATATATATATATATATATATATATATATATATATATATATATATATATATATATATATATATATATATATATGGATCGGGTTGTACGCCGCAACGATATATGGATCGGGCTGCACACCGTAGCTGTTACTATATGGTACCTATTGAGTGTGAGTGCTGAGTGTAAGCGCTAATTGGTAAGAGTTAAGTCACGAGTGACTGAGAGGCTTGCTCGAGGGGCTGTATACATATATGAGTGATGTTTTGCCTGAGGGGCTTGTTTTTATGAAATTGTTGTTTCCACGCCTCTTTATACCGAGCCTCTGTTGAAAATGTTGAACAAATGCTTCTAAACAACTTTCATTTAAGCTGGAGTTTTTATGAGATATTCGGTATTTAATCACTGATTTGGCTTTGTTATTTCCACTGAGACTTTTATGATATGAGGTGTTTATGATTCCTGTTTTGCCCGAGGGGCTATATACAAACTATGTTTTGACCGAGTGGCCGATTATGGTTTTCATCTCTTTTATTATAAACGGTATTGAACCCCTACTGACACTGTTGGAAAGCATTTTCAAATGATTTTGACCAAAAGCTGGATTTTGAATGAGACAATTGACTCGTATTTTGATTTGAAAGCCTGTTGTGCTTATTGAGTTTATCATAAATGTGGATTCATCATTTTCCTACTGCTCAGTCTTTATTTACTCTTATTACTTACTGGGTTGGAGTACTCACATTACTCCCCACACCTCGTGTGCAGATTCAGGTATTTCGGAACCCCGTAGAGGCGGAGTCATCGGAGTTGGCAAGGTGGTTGCACGATGTTCGCAGCACGGCTTTCCTTTCCTCTCATTTTTATTACTGTATTTAGTACATTTTTAGACTTTTGTTGTACTTGGACCTTTGTAGATGCTCATGACTAGTGACACCCCGATGTCGGGCTTGTATGTTATTTCTGCACTGTTCATTCAGACTCATATTATGAAATATTTGTTTAAATTAAAGGCTTAAAAATGACTCTTAGTGATTATAGGGTTAAAATGGGTGTTGTGTCGGCTAGCCTTGTCTTCACGAGAGATGCCATCACGACCGGGTCGGTTTTGGGTCATGACAAGTTGATATTAGATCCTAGGTTACATAGGTCTCACGAGTCATGAGCAGGTTTAGTAGAGTCTTGCGGATTGGTATGGAGACATCTGTATTTATCCTCGGGAGGCTGAGGAACCTTTAGGAAAAACTTCACATTCTTGAATTCTTATCGTGCGTTCTTGATTCAGCTTGAAAAGTAACTCTTTGAATTCCTTCCACATGTTCATATGCGCGTATGAGCGCTCAGTATCAGATGTGCATCGATGGTTTGTGATTCCCTAATCGAGGGCTGAGATGTGATCTCTGTGTGTTGATGTTGGTCCAGTCTGGAGGACTCGAGGCCGGATTTTTGCCTACAGCTTGAGCACCGAGGTGCTGATTGTGTGAGCAAGTGTTTTTGAACTTATACATTCGGTAGTGCCCTATTGGTAGAAGTAATGACTGGATAGTTACATAATGAGTGTGATGTGGCTGCGAGAGGTATTCATATGATTTAGAAGCGACGAGAAGGGTCTACTAGAGGATAGAAGAACTATTAGGTGCTTGATTTCCATCTTGATTCGAGGTTTAGCCCGAGTTATGGGCATGTGAAAAATCTTTTCAAGTGTCCTAGTTGGGAATGAAGTAAATTTCATGTTGCGATATGAGTTCAGACCCAGAAAGATTAAGTAACTGCGTAACGTTTATGATGGTGGAAGGTATACAAAAATGCCAGTTTGAGGCAAAGTAGGTGGGTTATCTCCTGCTGAGAGTTCTGAGGTTGTGTGATCCTTATGTTGTCAGTTATAAGATCTCATTTATAAGTGAAATACATGTGTTGCAATTTATATTTGGGTCGCTTAAGAGAGTGGGGTTCAACTATTACGAGAGTGAATGCGAGATTTGCATAAAACTTAAAGTACTAGATGGTCTGTGTTTCACGAACCATGAAGTGTGGAATTTTAATCTCACTTTGGTACTATGGCGGCAATAGAGTATATGTGTTATGAGTTATCGTGTGTGTTTTGATCTATGGCTTCGAGCCAAGTGGGGGAGTCTGCTATTGATTAGTTGATTGCACGGTTATGTGCTATGTTAGTTCCAGCTTGAGGCGTACTGGTGAATCATTATGGCCTACGGAGATTGAGACCGAGGATGGCTCGAGCAAAGGAAATTTTTTGACAAAGGTTGAAGTATACTTCATAGGTGTGTGAGAATCACGGAATGTCTTGAGTTGTTATTGGTAAAGGATGCTCGATGCATAGAGCAGGAAATTTCTTGGTTATATGGGGATGAGGTTGCATTCTGCAGTGTCTGAAGTGCTAATGAGGCACAGGTCGTTCAGTTCTTTTGATCGGGCTAATTGCGGTTTGAGTAGAGTGGATGACTCTCGAGATTGGTTCTATGATTTCAAGATTTTACATGTAACAATTGGGTATTTTCAAGTTGTATATGTGGCGAGAAGCTGAGTTTTCATTGGAAGATATCAAGACTTGTGGTATTTTCTATATTAATTATGGAGTTCTATATATCAGTTTCAGGAAGGTGAAGGTAATGGCTTTGGACTCGTAGGAAGTCTCTTTAGGGTAAGCATTTTGAACGTGGTGTTGTTGGGAATATCTAGAGAGTATTCAACGGCTTATGGACCGTAGGACGGTGTGTCTTTATGCTTGGGTCTCATGTGGTAAATCTGGGTTGAGGAATGGTGATGTTATAGCAAGAAGGAGTATCAAGTTGAAGGTAAATCAGAAGAGAACTCGGATAGATGGGATAACTTGGTAGTAGGCCGGATCGGTGTGGTAAGGATATGATTAGTTCTTTGGATGCTTATGAGTTAATGAGTTTATATAGGTGTTTCGCGACAATGCTCTTGGGTTTTAGTGGCCTGCGTAGCTTGGTTGAGTTAGAGGGATTCAGTCCTGACGGTTTAGTTTTGTGCAAATAAAATTCGGAGAGTTCTTGATGGCTTTCTGCCACGGTTTGGAGGTGTATGTTTTTTATTGGCGTGAGGAGCATGGGATGTATAGTGATTTTCTTCTAGATGGGATCAATGGAAAGTTCTTGGCTAATTGAGTACGTAGCTTTTTGTGGCCTGGAAGGGATATGAAATTCTCGTGGTTATCCTAGGATAGTACGGTTTATGCGGTATGTTGTGTAGGATTGAGATTTGCATGTGTAAGGAAACAGTTCAGATTTGAAAGGAAGATCACATATTCTTAGATATCATGAGCAGCTTCAGGTGACTAGATAAATGAGATCACTGATTAGTGTGGCTTGATAAACGTATAACATTTCAGAAAGGGTGATGTATTTGAGTTACGTATGCTTTATTGGTATTGCGACACTATCTTGTTTGATCGACGGATGGTATTCGAGTTTGCTTGGTGGCTCAGAAGAATTACAGGTGTACCTCTCATGAGATGATTGAGTACTAGAGGTGTATTATATATGTGAGCGACAGAATTAGGATTAGATATGGTAATTCGTGTGTTTTATGGACTTGGAGACTAGAAGTTCTCATATATAGGTTAGCTCGTGGTTGTGGATGGCAAAAATGTGGGTAAGTTAGTCAGATGATAGTGTGTGCTATGATTCAATCATTGTGAACCTTCGGAGGATTATTTATCTGTTGTGTGTGACTAGAGTTGATGTGTGGTTCATTGGTAGACCTATATGGATGTGTGTTTTACATCGAGACGGCTTTGTTGACTTTGAGTTGCCATTGGGGAGGTATGTGTTGATTTAGTTGTTATTGAGCTATTAGTAATTAGGGGGATCTATGAGTTACCTTTCCGTGTTGCGAGCCGTTAGGATTTGTTGATTATAGGCACATGTGGTGCGATGTTATTAGTGCCTCTCAGTGGAATTCGAGCGGGAAGAGCACTGGGCATTGCTCGGTGGATGGAATATCGGTTATGTCCTTTCGAGTTGTGTGGTGTTATGTAATTTCCTCGGGGTGGTTATGATGATTGCTTTGGTTTTAGACATCATATTGCGCACGGTTGTCGATTTTGAGCATAGTAACTTAAGGTGTCTCATGTGGACCAGTGTTTGGATAAGGTCACGCATTGGAGTGGAGCTATGTGGAAGTATGATCCGGCGGGTTAGATTCATGTGTTTTGTTTCTACAATGTGTGGCGGGTTCTCAGCCTTGTGTTGTGGTGGTACTAGTGAGCTTCCGGTACAGCTCTTTCGTTTGAGTCATTTTCATGATTTGAGTAAGTTCAGATTGTGTCTTATTGGTGCACAGATTGCACAAGTCTTGGCTTTAGTCCGTATTAATGCTCAATGTCACCAGAGTAGTTGTGATGGATTAGATGAGATCGTCGGGATCTTTAATGACTGCAAACAGATTTGATTTCAGCATGTTGGAAGGATAACATTGAGGTTCAACGCAGAAATTTGCTATGGTCTTTGCCAAAGGAAAAGTGGCTTCATGAATGGTTGATCTGAGAAAACGGTTATGGCTTACTGCATGTTTTATTATCAGTATATGAAAGTGTTGGAATGAGGCTTTAGTTGATAAGAGGTTTCCTATTGATTTCGGTTGTTGTGTGCAGCTGCTATGATTAGAAGTTATCGCTGCAAGCGTTTGAGTTATGTGGTATATCATGTAATTACACCGAGGTTGCGGGTATGGGTTATTACAGCTTGTTCGGGCTTAGTCAGAGTATAGATGTGAAATTTTGATCTTGTGAATGATTTCAGAAGTGGAAATGTGGTTCTAAGGTTCATGGGCTAAGTTGGACTGTGAAATTTAGTTACATTGTGTTATTGGACCTATACGAGATAGGGTGACATAGGATCACCCCCGGGTATGTGCATGGTAAGGTTATTCAGCAATTGGTTGGCTTTTGAAACAACTCTAGGCACATTCGAGGGCGAACGTATGTTTAAGTGGGGGAGGATGTAACGACCCGACCGGTCATGTTGAGCTTTTGCAACTTGCTCATTAGTTCTCGGGCATGACTTGACCCGTATGATGGATTGTGACTTATGCAAATCGTTGGTTTTGGTTTTCAGGGTAATCAGAATGAATTTGGAAGAACAGTTCTCAGTTTGAAGCTTAAAATTTGAAAGGTTTGACCAAGTTTTGACTTGTTAGCATATGATATCGGATCAGAATTTTTATGATTTGGTTAGCTCCATTAGGTGATTTGGGACTTAGGAGCGTGATCGTAATGCATTTTGGAAGTCCGTGGAAGGCTTAGGCTTGAATTGGCGAAATTGAGTTTTTGGTGTTTTCCGGTTGATAGGTGAGATTTTGATACAGGGGTCGGAATGGAATTCCGAAAGTTGCAGTAGCTCCGTTGTGTTATTTGTGACGTGAGTGCAAAATTTCAGATCATTCGGACGTGGTTTGGTTGGTTTTTTTTATCAAAAGCGTAATTTGGGAGTTCTTGAAATTCTTAAGCTTGAATCCGATGTGATTTTGGTGTTTCGATGTTGCTTTGAGTGTTTCGATGGTTGGAACAAGTTTGAATGAGGTTATGGGATATGTTGGCATGTTTGGTTGAGGTCTCGAGGCCCTCGGGTGAGTTTCGGGTGGTCAATCAGACCATTGCATGTTGTTTGGAATTGCAGAAAATTGTTGATCAGTGTTGCAGAGAAATGGCCTTCGCGTTCGCGAGTAGGCCCTTGCGTTCGCGAAGGGTTAGCTGGTGAAGGCTGGTCGTGTTCGCGAAGGGCTTATTATTTGGTCATCTCATTCGCGGGTGAAGCTCCGCGTTCGCGTAGAGAAAATTGGCCAGCTGGGCTTGAGATGTTTTATTCATCACGTTCGCGAGAGAGGTAACGCGATCGCGAAGGGTCAAGTTGAGGAGCCATCGCATTCGCGAGTGGCTGGTCGCGATGCGAAGTGTAATTTTGGGTCAAAGTTATTTTTGTGCTTCGCGAACTTGAGGAGTTGACCGCGTTCGCAAATAAGGTTTTTGATGTCTGGGCAGAATGTTTAAATAGCCATTGTCCGCGATTTTGGGGCTAACGTTCACCATTTTTGGCTGATTTTGGAGCTTTTTGAGAGGATTTGAAGAGGGATTCAAGATATAACACCCGGAGTTAAGATTTTTGAACACAATACTCGATCCTATGTTTATTCTTACTTGTTTAATCATGAAAAATGTGGAAATTAAAGCCTAAAAATTGGGAAATTAGGGCTTGGATTCGGAGAGTGTAAATTGAGAATTTGAAGGGGCAATTGAGGTCCGATTTTGATGTTCTTTATATGTATAGACTCGTGAGAGGATGAGGATTCTATTAATATGACTTTTATCATATTCTGAGATGTGGGCCCGAGGACTGGGTTTGAGTAATTTCGGGATTTTGATGTAAATTGGATATTTTCAAGTGGGCTTTGTTCCCTTAGCATATTTTAATAGTTATGTACTAATTGTGGCTAGATTTGGAACATCTGGAGGTCGATTCCTGAGGGAAAAGGCATCGCGAGCTAGAGTTTGAACCAGATCGATGTAAGTAATGATTGTAAATGCTGTCCTGATGGTTTGAAACCCCGAATTTCACATCGTTGTGCTACTTTGAGGTGACACACACGCTAGATGATGAGCGTGGAGTCGTGCACCGTTGGGGATTGATACTTGGTCTTCCCCGTACGATTGTTAAGTCGCGTATTTGATTTGAAATCTTACGATATTCCCTACTTTAGAGATTGATATTATATCTTGGGTTGTATGCCATGTTTGGGGCCTTGTGCTGACCTGCTGAGACCCTTAGGGGCATATTCACTATTTTTCCTCACTCTATTTGTTTTGAAAGTATATCCTCAGTCATGTTTTACCTGTTTATTGTTTAAATCTGGTTTTATCACTTTACTTCTTAAAATGTGAAAACTGTTTGGGCTGAGTTCCCTGTTTTACTGATGGTCCGAGTGATTGTGAGGTTGATGACTGAGATAGACCGAGGGTCTAATTGTGAGGTTGATGACTGAGATAGACCTAGGGTCTGATTGTGAGGTTAATGACTGAGGGAGACCGAGGGTCTAGTTGTGAAGATTATATATTTATGGATCGGGTTGCACGCCGCAGCGATATAGCGTTGGGCTGTAGGAGTCCCTCTTGAGTGTGCACACCCCCAGTGAGCGCAGTCGACTATATATATATATATGTAGGAGCCCATTCGGAGTCTGCATACCCCCAATAAGCGCAGTCGACTATATATATGGATCGGGCTGCACGCCACAACGGTTACTATATGGTACCTATTGAGTGTGAGTGTTGCGTGTGAGCGCTGATTGGTAAGAGTTGAGTCACGAGTGACTGAGAGGCTTGCCCGAGGGGCTGTATACATAGCTGTATACATATATGAGTGATGCTTTGCTGAGGGGCTTGTTTTTATGAAATTGTTGTGTCTGCTCCTCTTTATACTGAGCCTCTGTTGAAAATATTGAACAAATGTTTCTAAACAACTTTCATTTAAGCTGGAGTTTTTATGAGATATTCGGTATTTAATCACTGATTTGGCTTTGTTATTTCCACTGAGACTTTTATGATATGAGGTGTTTATGATTCCTGTTTTGCCCGAGGGGCTGTATACGAACTATGTTTTGCCCGAGGGGCCGATTATGGTTTTCATCTCTTTTATTATAAATGGTATTGAACCCCTACTGACACTGTTGGAAAGCATTTTCAAATGATTTTGACCAAAAGCTGGATTTTAAATGAGACAATTGACTCGTATTTTGATTTGAAAGCTTGTTGTGCTTATTGAGTTTATCATAAATGTGGATTCATCATTTTCCTACTGCTTAGTCTTTATTTACTCTTATTACTTACTAGGTTGGAATACTGACATTACTCCCCGCATCTCGTGTGCAGATTCAGGTATTTCGGAACCCCGTAGAGGCGGAGTCATCGGAGCTGGCAAGGTGGTTGTACGACGTTCGCAGCATGACTTTCCTTTCCTCTCATTTTTATTACTGTATTTAGTATTTAGACTCTTGTTGTACTTGGACCTTGGTAGATGCTTATGGATAGTGACACCTTGATGTCGGGCTTGTATGTTATTTCTGCACTGTTCATTCAGACTCATATTATGAAATATTTGTTTAAATTAAAGGCTTAAAATGACTCTTGGAGATTAAAGGGTTAAAATGGGTGTTGTGTCGGTTGACCTTGTCTTTACAAGAGGCGCCATCACAACCGGGTCAGTTTTGGGTCGTGACATCTCATTAGAGTTACACTTACTGGAGGTTGTAACTTTTTTTTTTTTGGTTTATGGTTTAAAGATGCTAATTTGATCCATCTTTGTGAGGGTTCATTGTATGAATTTAATGTTCATTAAAAGTTGAGTATATGATGTCAAGAAATGACCTCCTAAATTAAGAAAAACTTGAGGCACAATGGCAAAGAGAACTTAATTTGTGAATATGTTTATATCTTGGTTCATTATATATATTCATGTGTTCAAACCACTCGGGGAACAACGCTTCCTACATTAAGTGTCGGATGAGCTTGAGCCATTATTTATATTTTTTCTTTTGTAATTAGTGCAGAAGAAATAAACCAATAAACCAGGCCCAATGTAATCAAAGTTCATGAATCTGGCCCATTTTCCATTTTAATAACAAAGCAACTCATTCTCTGAATTGATAGAAGATGGCCCAGCTTTTAAGTGTCATGGTTGTCCAGTATTAATCTGACATGTCTTCCTCCATTATAAGATTCAAAAATCAGCTTTCTTCTCAATTAACTAACTCAAGCGCTTCTAATGTAATTAATCTAACCGCTAGGCAACTAATAAGTGTGCTTCGACTTTTTCATTCACGAACTCGCTTGTGTAGTGTGATGTTTAACATTAAATAATTTAACTAAATAATCTAATACTATATGCATTAGTTTTAGTTAATTTTAATTTACTTAATAGCCATAATCGCGGCTTCGCTTGCGTAGCGCGATAGTAACTTTTAATAAAATTCAAAATTTATTTTCTCAATTGTAGTAATTTTTCAAAAGTAAATAACGTGATAATAATCATTTGTCAAGACTGCGAATTCACCTGCGTAGAGCTGTTATGACTAAATAATAAATTTTGTCGATCACGCATTCGCTTGCGTAATGTGGTTATGACATCTTATTATTCAAAATATTCTTTAATTTTTCTAATAATCAAGAGACAAAAGCGGATAGGTAAAACATGAAAATCGTACATAGTTTGTCCAAAATTAGTTCAAGCCAAGTTTTAAGTTAATAAAGCGACCATTCTAGAACCACGGGACTCGGGGAATGCCTTATACCTTCCCCCCGGTCAACAAAATTCCTTACCCGAACTTTATTTTCGCGGACCGATAAAAACAGAGTCAAACCTTCCTTTGACTAGGGATTCAAATAAAAAGTGACTTGGAACACCGAAAATCAATTCCAAGTGGCGACTCTGTAAATAAAATAATCCCTACTCAAATTTGTCACTTCAATTGGAAAAAATCTTTAACCCACAATCCAAAACAATAATACACATATCTTCTTTTAGGGATAAAAAAGAGTGTGACAGCTCTGACGACTCTGCTGGGGAATACTAGAATTCGAGCTTGTACATGTTGACTATTATTTGGCTTTATTGATTTTGTATATACTGTAATTTATTGTTTTGGATTGTGGGTTAAAGATTTTGCAAAACATTTTCATTGTTCTTCAGAAGTTTTTCTTTCAGAATTTTAAAAGAAAACTATCCAAAAATATTTTCGAAAATTCAAAGGCAAAAATTAAAAATTCAATTTTTTTTTCTTTTTTAGAACTATTTCTTTCGAAGATTCTAAAAGAAAAAATTAAATTGCAAAACATTTTCATTCTTCTTCAGAAGTTTTTCCTTTGGAAATTAAAAAGAAGGCTCAGAATCCAAAGATTTTTTTCATGCAACGGCAAAAACTCAAAACCCCAAAATATTTACTTTCTTCTTTGGAAGTCTTTCTTTCGAAAAAACCAAAAAATAAAATTCTTTCTTCTTCAGAAGTCTTTCTTTCAACAATTCCCCCAACAACAAAAAAATCCAAAAATATTTTCCTCGTTAGGAGCTTTTGTGGTCTAATTTGTGTATGAAAAAGAAAAAAAAGAGAGTTAGTTTATTTATTTATTCCTGATTTTCCCGAACTACGTAATGATCTGATTCATGGGCGACATGATATATAGGCAACCCCCAAAAGGTTCGATCAAAATATTATTCAACGACTGAAAAATGAGGGATGAAAATGAGGCAAGTGAAAAGAAAGGCGAAAAAAAAGAGAGAAGAAAATAAGAGCGTCAGTAAGCAACAACCTTATAAACCGGAATGAAACATGAAGCCTTCCAAAAGTATGTTAGAAATGGTGACAATGTTAGAAACATGGCATATTACGTGTGATTCAAATATGTAAAATGCTTGACCCTAACACGTTTTTGTCTCTTATATCTAGTAAGCTTAAGGTGGTCGGTTTGTGGTGAAACTGGCAACACATCATTACTTTACCAGATCTAAGGGGAAGGTAGCGATGGCTAACAATGATGAAATTGAGTTGGTCAGTGATGACCTTCCGGGTCAATCGGTTGAGCAAGAATCGGAGGAAGTAAGAAGATTGAAACATCAACTGAGTGATGTGTATCAGGCTTGAGTCTTTGGTCAGCCTCCGCCTCTGGGTCCCTATAAGGGAACTTCCACCATACCCCAGGCTACTCAACCACCGCTCCCTACAACGAGTGATCATATTCTACCACCAGGGTATGTGCCAAACTACAGATTCCATGTCGGCCCCGGTACCTCTAATGTGCAGCCTCCTACCGCACAGGTTAGGAACACACCTCTCGTCGTGTCTGGTGCGCCTGTGTATACAATTCCTCCACCACCTCCTGTGACGAGGACAAATAATGAGCCATCATCTCATGCTTATGATGGACAATACTACTCTCCAAACATGGATTTCAGGGTTTCGGCTCCATACAATCAGACTTCTCTGTACGAGTCACCTATAGAAACTGAAAAGGCTACCAAGTTGGGTGAGCCAGATGAGTTGGCCAGAAAAATTAAAAATCTTGAGCAGAACATACAAGGACTAGGTGGTCACAAAAGTGTTTCATTCAGTGATCTATGCATGTTCCCTCACATCCATTTGCCCCCAGGGTTCAAGACCCCAAAATTTGAGAAAATAGGATGGACACAGTGACCCTATCGCCCACTTGAAAAGGTACTGCAACTAGCTGAGGGCTGCAGAAAGAAATGAAGAGTTGCTAATGGCTTATTTTGGGGAGAGTTTGGTAGGGTTAGCCTCTGAATGGTTCATTGACCAAGATATCTCTCACTGGCATATTTAGGACGGCATGGCCCAGGCCTTCGTCAAACAATTTCAGTACAACATTGATATTGTGCCAGATCGTCATATGCTGTCCAATATGAGAAAAAAGCTGACTGAAAGCTCCAAGGAGTATGCCGTTAGGTGGAGAGAGCAAGAATCTAGAGTTAAGCCACCCGTGGATGATCATGAGTTAATCATTGTCTTCCTTCATGCTCAGGATCCTGATTATTTTCAAAATATGATATCTGCAATGGGCAGATATTTCGTTGATGCAATCAAGATAGGAGAAATGGTCGACAATGGCCTCAATATAGGACGAATTATAAGTCAAGAGGCTCTCAAAGCAACCACCCAAGAAATCCAGGATAGCCCGGGTAGCCTTGTTAACCAAAATAAGAAGGATGAGGAGGCTATGATGGCATCACGGGCAAAAGGAGGCTAAATGGGAGCATCTCAACCACCAAATCCACTATATTCAGGTTCTCCACAGTATGCAACATAATGCTCAGTCTTATGCCAAACCATCAATCGCCAATAGATGTAGGCCCCAGCTTTAACATACCTTCATCTGCAATAGCAAAACTCTCAATCACCCTACAACCCTCGTCCAAAAGAAGAGTATGAAAGGGAACATAAGCAGAGGGACAATTTCACGCCAATTACAGAATCCTACACAAATTTGTTTGAAAGATTGAAACATTGTGGATGATTGAGCTGCTTCAAGGGTATGTTCCTAATCCATATGCAAAAGGTTTTAACCCTACTATGTAGTGCGCGTACCATTCTAATGTCCAGGGATATCACATTGAGGATTGTCGGGCTTTGAAAAAGGAAATAGAAATGATGATTCAAGAAGGGATACTCGTGGTCCAAGATAGTGGCACCCTAAACGTCATGACAAATCACACAATGTTCAGATGATTTTCAATGATAAATAATAGGGGGTGGTTTGGTGAAAAATGTCAAGAACATGTCACTGAATGCAAGGCGATCAAAATTATTGAAGGTCTTGTTTGATGTTGATGTGCAAATGGTAGCTAAGATGTCGAACTTGGTAATTGGAAAGTCACTCCTCTCCTTGCTGGAAAGGAGTCTTGGTAACTTATTTTGTCATTATTTCTATCATCTGTATTACTTCGAGGTTGTGATCCAGATGTTGTTTGTTTGTACTGTCATCAAACCTCTCTATCCTTTAATCAATGAAATGAATTTTTTTGCTTTGTGTCATTTTAATCCAATGTGTTTAATTATTCTTGCATATATAGTTCTTTCACGCCAATTTTAGTGACATGACATGCATGCGGAGTCTTCAGCTAGATTTTAGAAAGCCTGTCCAATCTTGAATTGAATCGAGAAAAGACACTTGGAGGATAAATAAGAGGTTGAAGAACTTTGATGATAAGCCTGTCATATGGAACCAAAATAGTCATATCCGTAGAGGTTAAAGATGTTTATCTCAAACATATCATGAATTCCGGCTTAATGATAATTGAAAGTTTTGTTGGGCTAATCGATGAAAGGCTTTTTGCCATGGCCTGCATAGTCTGATCATATCAGGGAAGATGATCCAAATCCCCAAAGAAGGTGCATTCCAGGGAATTTAAAATGATTAGCTAGTACTGAAGTGCACCCTTCTACATCAGGATAAGGACCAAGAAAAGGTGGCTCCAATTGTCAAAAGTCATTTGTGGTGAACAAGATATTGACTATGGAACTATACAAGTGACAAAACCAAGAAGAGAGTCATGTCCATCAATGCCGAACCTGAGAAGAGATAGAATGTTTGGCATTCTTGAGGATGGGAGACCCTTTTTCTACTACCAAAACACTTTATACCATTCGTTACTCCTTTTGAGCCTATTTTATTTTTCTTTGACCCCCCTCTTTTGGAATCAAGTATAGAGTCAAAAAAAAAAAATCAAAGATCCATGCCACTAAAAAATAGAAGTTGGGTCAATTTGTTAAAAAAAAAGAGAAGAAAAAGAAAAGAGGAAAGAAAAAAAGAAAAATGAAAAGAAAAGCAATAAAGAAATCTTTCGTGTTAGTTTGAACTACGTTTGACTTGATTCTTTTAAAGAATACGTAGGCAGCTCACACTAGGGTTCAGTCTAACCAAATCAAAAATAAAAATTCCCCAGTATCTGAAACTGGGGCAGATTTTTTTTTTTATGTTTTTATGAAGAGTCGATTCTAAGAGTTGTAAATATAAAACCCTATCATCTTGAGTCTATTTTGAGCCTTAATGTGACCCTTTCTTTCTAACCCTCTCCAAAAAATACTTCCAAATAAAAACCTTCCAAATAGTCTTAAGAATGCCAAGGGAAACACGCAGTAAACAACAGTTTTCACACAACGTAGAACAATGTCAAGTTGCTCGCATAAAAAGGCAAAAACAAAGAAGAGATAATGAATGGAAATGAGAGAGTCTTATTAGTTAAAACCCTCATTGGCACTGTAAGGCGATGGTAAGTAGAGATAAATAAATGAGAGAGGTCGGTTGGTGAAAACCTTTTAGGGCACTACTGGTCGAAGGTGAGCTGTGATTTGATGAAAATGATTGGCACAAAGAGGCCAACTTCAAAGACGAAAAGGAACAACAAGAAGAAAGGGTAGATTGGTTGGATAGATTCATCCGCTCAGTCCAAAATGCATATCATGATCATTAAAGTTGGCTACCATATTCAAAGGAGCCCCTTTTTTCTTTCTCTCCCCGTAAAGTGGCATTTTCAGTTAAAAACTATTCCTTCTCACTTTTACATCGCGCCATTTTGTCCATTTGCATTTTTATTTTGAGCTAGTCTTTGTTAAAACAACCGAGAAATGATTTCAAAATCTGTTATCAGCTTTCTAATTATACAAAGCGTGTTCTATCCTGGCACATCGAGAGAACATACCCAGGAAGCAACATGCACAATAAGTTTGTTGAAGCTAAACGAGATCTGGGGGCTCATGCCAACGGAAGTTCCAAAAGTTTGCTAGTCTATTTGTTTAGAAGCCAATAAAGAAAGGGCCACAAAATTGATCATTGTTTGCTGGAAGTGCAAAATAAAGGATGTAGGGCATACATGGCATTGACAAAGGCACAAATCTATCAGTGCTCTCCTCTGATAAGACGAACAAAGTGTTTCAAAGAAATCGAAAAATGTCGCTAAGCAACATTTGCTTCATGGGCAAAGCTGATAGCACCACAGACACAAACTGATATCGGGTGCAAAATAATCAAGTTTGATTTTTAAAGGAAAAAACCGCCCAAGTGAAGACTTTCTCTATAGACAAGGTTCAGCAACACTTTAGACATCCGGTTATGAAACAGTCGGAGGCGACATTAGAAAGCCAAAGTTTCCAGAACATGGTATAGAGCCTCTTAGCTGTTTGATACCATTACTGGCAAATCAATTCTCTAACAATGAGGTGGACGCATATTCAAACTGCTCAGGGCATTCAAGGCCACAAACCGACCACTTTGAAAACTCACAAATCTTTCTTTGTTTGAAGCAGGAAACAAAGTAGTGTAGAAATGAAGTTCTCAAAGGATGAATCTCACCAAAGGTAAATTCTTCAAAGTTTCTGCTTGTTCTTTGTAGATATGCCTATAATCACATCATCAACTACTGCTTTTTCCAGCATAAGGTACAACAATCCTTAGTTGAGGTTCCATTTTGACATAGGGAACACCACTCTCTAGTCGCATATTTAGTATAGGGTACACCAATCCCTAGCTGTATTTTCCAATATAAGGTACACTAATTTTTAGTGAGGTTCCATTTTCATACGAAGTATCTTATCCCCTGGTTACCCTCTCTCTAAGTGATATAAGGCGCCATCCCTTGGTTACATTCTCTCAGCAATACATGGTGCCAATCCCCGGTCATATTCTATCTCAGTAATATAGGGTGTCAACCCCTGGTTACATTCCTTCTCACGGATATAGGGCACCAACCCTTGATTATATTCCCTCTTAGTGATATAGGGTGCCGACCCCTGGTTACATTCCTTCGTAGTAATATAGGACGCCAACCCCTGGTTACATTCCTTCTTAATAATACAAGGCACCAACCCCTGGTTACATTCTTTCTTAGTGAACAGGGCACCAACCCCCGGTTACATTCCCTCTAAGTCTTTCAACTTCACTCGTAGAAGACGCACTTCCTAGTTTGGGCGCCAACCCTTTAATATATTCCCTCTTAGTGTACAGGGCGCCAACCCCTGGTTTTATTCTTTCTTACTGATACAGGGTGCCAACCCCTAGTTACATTCTTTCTCAGTGATGCAGGGCGCCAACCCCTGGTTACATTCCCTCCAAATCTTTCAACCTCACTCGTAGGAGACGCACTTCCTAGTCTAGGTTTTTCAACCTTACTCATAGGAGACACACTTCCTAGTTTGAGTCATTCCAGTAGGAGACGTACTTCCTAGTCCTTGTCTTTCAACCTCACTCGTAAGAGACGCACTTCCTAGATTGAATCAACCCTATTCATTCTAATACGAGACACACTTCCTAATATGTATCATTACTCCTAGGAGACACAACTCCTAGTTCGAGTCCTTCAAACGCGCAGTCATTCTAATACTACCCATGGGAGATGCATCTCTTAGTCTAAGTTTTATCAGTTCTACTCCTAAGAGAAGCACATTCGATTCGGAGTCTTCAGTATCATTTTTGCATCTTTCAAATAAAATAAGCTGATTTGCAACTTTACCCAATAACTCACAAAATTTTCTTAGTGCCAAACTGGGGCAGAAAAATTTGTTCATTTTGTTCATCTTTGATGGCTTTGCAGGCCCCGTCGTAGAGCATAGGTTGTGACAATCAAAGCTTGAAGTTTCAGTTATCATCAGAAGGAAGAAGTTTTTCGATCACCGGATAGTTGGAGTTAACTTTGACAATGTGTCAGCAACACAGCTTCTCAAGATTCATCTTCTCAATTTCAGATCAGGAAAGCAAGCAACTGAAATTGAGTCATAATCTTTTCTTCAAAGAGCATCAAGATCCAATATAAGGTCAACACAAGAGACCAGGTCAAGAATCAAGATTTGACTCTAGAAGGCATATAGATAGGAATTTTGTAACTCTTAGTTTGCAGACATATATAGTTCTCTCTCTTTTCCTTTTGATGTAAGCAACAAGTAACAGTAACATCAACAACAACAACAGCAACAATCTTAACTCTAGTGCTTGGTAGTCTCAGCTACAAAATTTTCCAGATCTACACTAACCTGATTCCTTTATAGCCAAGGATATGTATGCAACCTTGAAAGCAAGGTTCGATCACTTTTTTAAAAAATGCTTCCATTGGAGTGATATGTGAGCAAAAATTAGCTATGGCATTCACTTTTCTTTGCAAGAAAACTCTTCATGTTCTCGAGCAAAGAGGGACATCTGTGAACACCTAATTTTTGCACTATTTTAACATCTCCTACATTCATTAGTGTTTTATTATTTTTAATTATTTTTATCAATTTTGTGTCTTTAATTGCATATTTCCTATCATAAAATACCAAAAATAAATATAGTTCTTTCTTCCTTTTTGCATTTATAAATTAACTAGCTGTTCAATAGGTCAATTAATCTAGTTAATTGATCATTTGAATAAGTTATTTAATTAATTTATTTGTTTGTATAAATTTAGTTTAATAAGTAGAATTAAGAAAAAATGGGCTAAAATTGAAATGGTTAGGTGGCTAAGAGTACAATATCAAGGTCAATTGAGAGGGCTACTAGGCTAGGGGCCAAACCGATGTAGTTTAAGGACAAAACTACGTCGCTTTGTTTAATTCACAGAGATCAAATCTCAGCCTTCTATTATCTTTGATCCAATGGACCAGAATCAACTTTGTTTGTCATATAAAAGGCTCTTTAATCAGATTTTTTGCCCCATTTTTATCTCCCAAACCCTAGAGCCCCTCTTTTCTGTCCCACTCCACCTCTGCCGCCGTCTCCCCTCTCTATGCCGGCGCCACCGCCTGCCGCCGTTTCACCGACGTCCAAACAACCCCAAAACTTTACCATATCATCCTCTTACTCTCCTCTTTCCATATATCCAAACTAAAACCTTTAAAAACCCCTCAAACTCTATGAATTTTAGATCTAGGATCCCTAGCCGCCACCCATTTTGCTCAAATTCATGAGTTTTCAGGACACTTCACCCCGTACCACTTATATGGATGTTTATAACTCAACTCGATGTACCATTTGGCATTGGTCTTGGAGCCGAATTTTGAGTCATTTTTCGGTGAACTTTTTCCGGCAACTCGCCAGCCGCGACAACCACCACCAAACACATTGTTTCTCAATCTTTGCTTCTTTCGACCAAAGAACCCTCTTTTCCTTTCAGCATAATACTGGAATCCCTTTGTATCAGCATTTACCAGAATGAAATGGGTGTTTCAAGTCGGACAGCTATTGGTCGTGTTCCCCGGTACCTCCTTATTGGTCGAGTTAGTATTAAATTCCCTCGTGTGGTAAAACCTCGAATCCCTCTTACCCATGTCTCTGATTTTGTGTTTGATTTGTAGTTTTTTTAGTTTTAATTCTGTTTGTGATCATTTATTTTGCGTTTAATCTAGCTTTTGATTTTGTCGACATTCAGAATAATTAATTTCACTAGTTTATTTCGTTGTTAACATGTATTTTGCTTAGCTTTGAATTTAGTTTTAGGATTCAAGTTCGTAACTTTTTAGCTTCTAGTTGTCGTTAATGCTATTTGATTAACTTTTAGCTTTTCGGCAGAATTACTTCATTTGGCTGTTAGTTCGCTTAAGCTATTCTCTTGGTTAGTTAGTTTGAATTATTAATGAAACCTCATAATTCTGGTTTCGATTTTCTGCTCGTTTGTGTTTAAAATGTGATTATCTATTTGGTGTCTGGTTTCAAAATCAGTAGGTGTGGTACATATTTGATTTAAAGTTGAAGAGTAGATATGTTACTAATGAGAGTAGGTTACTGCTTTGTTTGCTTTTTACTATTCAAAGACCATTAGAAGTACTAAACCCCAAAAAGTCTTGTCCTTGTTTGGTGAAATACTGTCTCTTGGACAGATTTTTAACCAAAAATCTATCCTTTGAATTGTTTTTACATATTTTTGGTAAAAAATATATCCAAAGGACGGATTCTCATAATGGACTCAAAGCTTCCCTCTCCTATAAAGGGAGGGTCTTTCTTTCAACTTAGGGGAGATTTTTGAACACTCTAAACACATATTCAGAATATCTTTTACACACTTTATCACACTTAGAAGACATCTTTCACTCTAAGTAAACACAATAAAGAGAGCATAAAGCTGAGAGCAAAAAAGAAAAAGAATTCTTCTTGGCAAGCATAACTATTTAATAGTCTTCGTTGAGCGAAAAAGAAAACTTTTGCTTCGGTTTCTTTCTTGCTGGTTTCTGTTTTGGTCCTACTAGTTTGTTTGCTGCTGTTGCTGTTGGTTTTGAGCTGTGTTTGCTAGCTGTGAGTTTAGATAAATTTCATCACTTTTGTTTGCTTTCGAATCCGCGGCCTAGGTATTCTTCTTAACTTTGTAATGTATTTTTTTCGATCTCTATGAATGAAGCATGAAGTCTGAAGCTTTAACTTGATTTCATTTGTTGGTTTTGGATTATTTTCATGAATGATAACTTTATGCGGTCATGTTCGGATATTAGCTATGGCATAAGTGCTTTTTGCTTTAAATGTTTCAATGAGAGTTTTATTTCTTGAAAGTTCTTTACATATTCACGAGAATTGCAATGAAATAGTTTCAGTGACAATCATAATAATTTTGTTTGAGTTTCTTCTCCTTGGAGTTATACTTATTGGAGGTTGTAACCTTTTTTTTTGTTTATGGTTTAAAGATGCTAATTTGATCCATCTTTGTGATGGTTCATTGTATGAATTTAATGTTCATTAAAAGTTGAGTATATGATGTCAAGAAATGACCTCCTAAATTAAGAAAAACTTGAGGCACAATGGCAAAGAGAACTTAATTTGTGAATATGTTTATATCTTGGTTCATTATATATATTCATGTGTTCAAACCACTCGGGGAACAACGCTTCCTACATTAAGTGTCGGATGAGCTTGAGCCATTATTTATATTTTTTCTTTTGTAATTAGTGCAGAAGAAATAAACCAATGAGGGAACAACACTTCCTATATTAAGTACCGGATGAGCTTGAGCCATTATTTATATTTCTTCTTTTGTAATTAGTGCAAAAGCAATAAACCAATAAACCAGGCCCAATGTCATCAGAGTTTATGAATCTGGCCCATTTTTATAATGATGCAGCTGGCCCATTTTCCATTTTAATGACAAAGCAGCCCATTCTCTGAATTGTTAGAAGTTGGCCCAGCCTTTAAGTACCATGGCTGTCCAGTATTAATCTGACATGTCTTCCTCCATAATAAGATTCAAAAATCAGCTTTCTTCTCAATTAACCAACTCAAACGCTTCTAATATAATTAATCTAACCGCTAGGCAACTAATAGGCGCGCTTCGACTTTTTCATTCACGAACTCGCTTGTGTAGCGTGATGTTTAACATTTAATAATTTAACTAAATAATCTAATACCATATGCATTAGTTTTAGTTAATTTTAATTTACTTAATACCCATAATCGCTGCTTCGCTTGCGTAGCGCGATAGTAACTTTTATTAAAATTCAAAATTAATTTTCTCAATTGTAGTAATTTTTCAAAAGTAAATAACGTGCTAATAATCATTTGTCAAGACTGCGGATTCGCTTGCGTAGCGCTGTTATGACTAAATAATAAATTTTGTCGATCACGCATTCGCTTGCGTAGTGTGGTTATGACATCTTATTATTCAAAATATTCTTTAATTTTTCTAATAATCAAGAGATAAAAGCGTATAGGTAAAATATAAAAATCGTATAAATCATAGTTTGTTCAAAATTAGTTCAAGCCAAGTTTTAAGTTAATAAAGCGACCGTGCTAGAACCACGGGATTCGGAGAATGCCTTATACCTTCATCCGGTCAACACAATTCCTTGCCAGAACTTTATTTTCGTGGACCGATAAAAATAGATTCAAACCTTCCTTTGACTAGGGATTCAAATAAAATGTGACTTGGAACACCGAAAACCAATTCTAAGTGGCGACTCTGTAAATAAAATAATCCTTACTCAAATTTTTCACTTCAATTGGAAAAACTCTTTAACCCTCAATCCATAACAATAATACACATATCTTCTTTTGGGGGTAAAAAAGGGGTGTGACACTAAACCTACATGTACCATGAAATGACAATTTTCCAAGTTTAGTACAAGTTTGTCTCTTCACGCCTAGCAAGGACTTTATCAAGGTTCATCAAACAATTATTAAAAGAGCACCCAAACATAGAAAAATCATCCATGAACACTTCTATAAATATTTCAACCATGTCAGTAAAAATAGCCATCA
This sequence comes from Nicotiana tabacum, assembly GCF_000715075.1. Classification (NCBI taxonomy): domain Eukaryota; kingdom Viridiplantae; phylum Streptophyta; class Magnoliopsida; order Solanales; family Solanaceae; genus Nicotiana; species Nicotiana tabacum. The sequence goes on along the minus strand of NC_134085.1, from coordinate 167,899,239 downwards.
TACACCTATGAAAAGTCGCAGGTGCATTACAGAGACCAAAGGGCATTCTCTTAAACGCATATGTGCCATAGAGACAGGTAAATGTAGTTTTCTCTTGGTCATATGGGGCTATAACAATCTGATTATACCTCGAATAACCATCCAGGAAATAGTAGTATTCCTGGCCAGGTAATTTGTCAAGCATTTGGTCAATAAAGAGGAGGGAGAAGTGGTCCTTTCGAGTGGCATTGTTCAATTTTCTATAGTCTATGCAAATTCTCCACCCAGTGACAGTTCTTGTGGGAATCAAGTTATTATTTTCATTAACCACTACAGTCACCCCCCTTTCTTAGGCACACATTGGACGGGGCTTACCAATTTGCTATCAGAGATTGGAAATACAATACCTGCATCAAGACACTTAATCACTTCTTTTCTTACCACCTCTTTCATGATTGGATTTAGGTGTTGTTGTTGCTCTATACTTGTCTTGTGTCCGTCCTCCATGAGGATTTTATGCATGCAGAAACCTGGACTAATGCCTCTAATGTCAGACATCGTCCACCCAATTGCTCGCTTGTGCCCACGTAGCACTCTCAACAGCTTTTCTTCCTGCAATTTAGATAAGTCAGAAGAAACAATAACCGGTGAAGTGTCAGAACCACCCAAATAAGCATATTAAAGGTGAGGGGGCAGGGGTTTAAGCTCCAATTGTGGAGTTTCTTCAATTGACAGCTTTGGAGGAGGCCCACTTGGCCTATTTAGGGGGCTCAAATGGGTTTAATCCCTGCATGTAAGCACATGATGCATCTAGGATATACATCATCTCCTCGACCTCATCATCAATCTCCAAGCTATCGAAGAACATGAGTGCTTTCTCTAGAGAATTGTCTAGATATACACTCGTGTCAAGAAGTTTCTCATCCATCTCCACAACAGATATCATAGAAAGCTTCTCATACTGGCGGAAAAGTTGGATCGCCTTGTAGACATTAAAGACTGCTCCCTCATTGTCCACCCTCATAATCATTTTTCCCTCTCTCACTTTAATAATTGCATCACTTGTAGCCAAGAGAGGTCGCCCCAATATGATCGGAACTTGTTCATCAGCTTCATAATCTAGGATAACGAAGTCAGCCGGGAAGATGAATTTCCCTATTTGCAGCAACATATGTTCAATCACTCCTTCAGGGTAAGCTATGGACCTATCAGCTAGTTGCAACATCACAGTGGTTGGTCTTGGAGCTCCCAGACCCAATTTCTTGAACAAGGACAAAGGCATCAAATTTATGCTCGCCACCAAATCACAAAGAGCACGACCCACATAAGTATTACCAATTCATACAGGGATGGTGAAGCTGCTTGGATCCTTAAGCTTTTAAGAAAGCTTGTTTTAGACCCTTGAAGTGCACTCCTCAGTAAGTGCAACTGTCTTGAATTCAGTCAATCTCCTCTTGTGAGCTACTATATCTTTTATGTACTTAGCATACTTTGGAATTTCACGAAGTACATCTAATATTGGAATATTCATTTGAACCTGGCTCAACATAGAGAGAAATTTGTTGAACATGCGATCATCATTCTTCTTCTGCAGTCTTTGGGGGAAAGGTGGTGGTGGCCTTGCAATATTCACTGGATCTGGACTTGCATCATTTTTCTTTGACTCGTGTGTTGCCTTAGGAATCAACTCCCCCTCAAATATAGGCTTGTCCTGCCTCTTCTTTGGCACTTCCTTTAGTTCCCTCCCATTTCTGAGTGTAACTACATTAACTTAAGGGTTCTTCTCTGTATCGGAAAGAGCGCCTGCATGCCTAGTATTTTGATTCGCTGCTAACTGCCCCATTTGCCTCTCAAGATTTCTGAAATCAGTTATGAGTTGTTGATTGTCAAGCAACAACTTCTTCAACAAGTCATTCATACTCTCTTCTAATTGTTGGGGTGGCTTCTAAGGTTGATTGAAATTTCCTTGGGGCCTAAAGTGATTCTAATTCTACTGATTTTCACCCCATGAGAAGTTAGGATAATTCTTTCAATTTGGATTGTAAGTGTTCCCATATTGTGCATGCTGGTTCATCGAACCCCTCCTCTGTTGCCCTACATAGTAAAGAGATTCAGGATTTGTGGGGCACATGTCACTCGTATGACTGTCACCACATAGTTCGCGGCAAGTAGACATTTGTTGGACATGTTGCATCTATTGTGTTTGTTGCATTGTTATTCTATTCTTCTGATTTGCCAACTTTGCTATATCTGCTCTCATGGCTGAGAAGTCATCAAGTTCAACCACACCGGCTGTTTTTTGTTTAATTGCTCTTTGTGAGTCCCCATTTCCTTGCCAATTATGATCATTAATAGTGAAGTTATTTAGCAGGAGTTGGATTTCACTATACGACCTCGCCATGCAATTACCCCCACAAGCTGAATCAAGATTCATCTTTGAAGTCTCGTCTAACCCATCAACAAAAATGTGACCCAACACCTCATCAGTCTAACAATGATGCGGGCAGTCTCTAGGTAGCTTCTTGTATTTTTTCCAAGCTTTTCAAAGTGTCTCGCCATCCCGTTATTGGAACCCAAGAATCTGGCTCCTCAGCGACTTTGTCTTCTTAGTGGGAGGAAACTTGATTAAAAATTTCCTTGCTAGATCATCCCAAGTGTGGATTGAGTTCGCGAGATCCTTCTGCAACTATTCCTTAGCTTCCCCCAACAGTGAAAATAGAAACAGTGTCAGTCTGACATAGTCCTTGAAAGCGTTCGGATAATTATAAGTGTCTGTAATTTCTAGGAAGTTATGAATGTGCCTCTGCGGGTCTTCATGAGATAGACCCACATATTGCCCCGTGGACTGAATCAGTTGTACTATGTACTGTTTGAGTTTAAAATGCCCCGTGATATCAGGGTTCACAATAGCCTGAGTCATATTAGCAAAATTAGGCCTTGCGGCTTCTATCACTGGACACTCTTCATTACCTGCCATTTCTATTGGCTGTGGTTGAACTATGATGTCCAACTCTCTTTCTATTCTAGTTCTAGCTTTGACTTCCTTTCTCACTTTGTAAAGTGTTCTTTCAATTTCAGGATCAAGAGGAAGGAGGTTGTTTACGCTTCTACTCCTCTGCATTCAAGAGAAGAACTTGCGTTAACACAAACAAGACAAACTAAAAATTAAACCCTGAACAAATAACTAATAAAATCTTAACTTAGTCAAGTAGTTAATTTCTAAGTCCCCGGCAACGGCGCCAAAAACTTGTTGCGACAAAATACACTCACGCAAGTGTACGTGGTCATCAAGTTATAGAGTAGTGAGCAGAGTATCATTCCCACGAAGACTTATGATTAACTTTTGACTGATTCAAACTCAAACACTTATCGATTCAAGATATTTCCCACAAAATATATAAGTGACTAATTTACTACCTAAAACTATCAAGCAACAAAATAACTAGAAATCAACCACAACACTTAAGCAATTTCGGAAAACAATCAATAGGAGAGGATATTCCAGGGTCACGGGTTAGCTAACAATTGTGTTGCGTTCTTGGCTTAAAATGACTAATTGATTTATTCAGATTGTTGATTGACAGGGTTAATATTACTCATAAGAATCTGTCGAGTTCTTACTAGCCTATTCAAGCTAACTTAATACCTATATGTCTATGGAATTAAGATTAAAAAGAATGCATTTACACTTTCTGTATTTCAACCAAGCAAGACAATTAGGTATATTTCTATCCTAATTGCGAATCCGTTCCCCGATGCCCGAGTTCAAGTACCTGATCTATTTAATTCTATATATAATCTAGAATTTCCACTTTCGAGTTCAACTCTAGATTCGTAGATAGTATTTCACTATTAGCTACTCAGCAAAATAATTAAAAACAGAATTAAATAAACAACCCAATATGATAAAATCAAATTCGTCAATTAAACTTCAAATATCAACATTCATGTATCACCCACGACCCTAGACCAATAGGGTTCTTAGCCACTCATGTTCATACAATCATCAAAAATAATATTTTAAAACATAAAATCAATGGATTCTAGAAGAAGAATAGAAGATTTGCTCAAATCCATGCTCCTGTGTATTTCGTACTTTTGCTTCTCTCTCAAAGTCACGCCCCCCTCTTCAAAATAGGTTTAGGTTGGTTTTTATATGAGTTGGGGGCGTCTTTGGGTCAAAATAACTGAGTCCTAGTCGATGTCACACCTCCTTTTTCACCTGCGCCCGCAGGGGCGTAAGTGAGTTTTTCCAATTAAAAGACAATCGAAACGGGATTTATTATTTAATTAAGAGTCACCACTTAGGATATTTATGGTGTCCCGAGTCACCGGTTGAATCCCGAATCGAGGAAAAGATTGACTCTGTATTACAGTCCGCAAACCAGAAATTCGGATAAGGAATTCTGTTGACCCGGGAGAAGGTGTTAGGCATTCCCGAGTTCCGTGGTTCTAGCACGGTCGCTCAAATGTCATATTCGGCTTATTTATCTGATTTTAATACATGTTGAACCTATGTGCAAATTTTAACTTTTTACCGCTTTTATTATTATTATTTTTAACGAGAATTGCAACGTCGTGAAAACACATCTCGAACCATGTCACATCAATGCACCCGTGGTTATTGACACATTTCGACTCCGTTGAGATTTGGATTTGGGTCACATAAATGTGCACCCGAGTTTAAGGAAGTAAATTATTAAAAGCGCGTCTAAAATGACTAGCGCGTTGTTATCTTTGGGGAGAGCCGTGAAATTCACTAAGCGGCTCATCCTGAATTCTAAATGTTTCATTTTTAACCATTTATCAAGGGCCCCGCAATTTATGTATTTTTGTTTGGCGAGGCTTGTCTCATTTATTATTTAAAAGGCAAAACCTAAAAGCGACTATGATTTGCTATTTTTATTTTGTCTCTAAAAAATAAAGAAAAAACCCTAATTAATTAACACGACTTAAGCGGCCCGTTTTAAAAATTAAGATCCAAATAAGCACAAGGGCAGGCCATTCACAGGCCTGGGCCTAGGTCCAAATGAATTTAATGTGAAACAGGACCTGGGCCACCTTGTTCCCACGTTGAAGCCCAAACCGCCTAAATATAGGCTCTCAGCCCCTTTTCGACAAAATGAATCACAACTCCAATTTAAACAAGACTAAACACTTCCTGGAATTTTAGTTTCCACTTTTAATAATTCGTACCCAGACAAGATTAAACGCAAAGACTGGATTGAGTAAAATGCTCATGAGGTAACCTCAAGTATATGAACTACCACCCTGATTACATAGTTTGACTATTTACATCCTTTATGTTCCCTAGCACACTCAGCTAGTATTTCAATCAAACTTAACTACTACTGAAATAGCTTCTTAAAATGACTTTATTGCAACTATATTACTTACTAGAATGACTTCATGAAGCAACCTGAAATGACCACTGGAGTTAACCTTAGCTAGTTAAGACATTGTTTTACTGAACGTAAGTATAACTGAATGCTTAGCTAAGAGTATTCACACAAGTCTGAGAAAATCAAATACTCACAGTCCAAGTACGGTCCAGTATGAATCAGTTGGTCTAAGTAGTTCAGAAATGGTTCTAATCATACAGTCCTTAATACAATACAAATTAGATGAACTAAATATGTATACTACTCAACAGATGATCAAATACAGCCATATGCATTCCAAACGAACATGGCTCTGGAAATATGGTTTCATTTCATTCAAATCTGCAGTTACATCAAGGTGAGTTCAAATTGTGTACCTAGAAATCAGAAATCAACAGGAAGTAGAAGCAGTTAGCTCAGCAGGGCAGTCAACAACTATTAGGAATTTCACACAGCCACAACACAGCTATTCTTCAACCCATGAATGATTCAATGACCCAAAAACCAAACAGAAACCAAAAGATTGACCCACAGCAGTACCCAAACAAACCAAATAAACTCAAAGAGACGACCAGAACCACTTGAAACTTTCAATAGGCTAAAGTTCAATCAGAAACCACTTCAGCTGGACTCAAAGTCACTCAAGGTCAGTCTAGGGTATTTGAATTAGGAAAATGAAATCACTGAAGCAGGAAAAGAATTTCAATGACACAGTGAGACTTCTCAGTATTTCTCTCTGTTCTTTTCAAGCTTAAAACTCTCCAAACTGATCCCTAAGAGACTGATTGACTCTCCAGTATTTTAAGTGTTTTCAAACTCTCAGATTGCTTAAAGAAGAACTGGCTTAAAATGTTTTCTCACCAGCTGATTTCTTCAGGACTGGTGAAACTCCCAAGAACTCTCTCAATTTCCCAAAGAAAACCAAGACCATACCAAAAAAGAAATCCCCTCATAACTCTGTCCAGACCCCTATTTTATACTGACCTTGCCCCTCTCTCAAAAACACTCAGGCAGAATCCTCCCACTAATTCTGCCCATGATCTTCTTTTAATTCCACTAGAGTATGTCTTTTCCTTATTTAATGTTCAAACAGGCATGAGCCACATATTTTAATCAATCATTTTTAAGCCTTCCCCTACCATTATGTTTTGTTCCCCATTAGCACTAAACAAATGTATTAGTTTAATGTTAATTAAGTGCTTTACAGACAGCCCACTTAGCAAGACCATTTTGCCAACTTTTAAATCCCAAAACTACCCCTGAAACCCCTGTGCATTACTGCCCTGCCCTAAGCTTCATTGATCTGTTATTAAAACTCTATAAGTTGTAACCCTAACAACTAATTTCTAATTGATCACTAAATTACTACAGGTATAAACCAATTCCCACTATCAAATTCATACAGTGATTCAAGGACAGAAGACCAGATCATTTCAAACATGGCATCAATCAAAGGGAATGAGTTGATCATATTGGGAACCAATCCTGATCAACTCCGACCCAGTGATTGAGCAGAGATTCAATAATACAAGCCAAAATTGAAGCAGTATGAATCAAGGAAGGAGGTTCATGCGAACAACTATAAAGAACAGGAGGTCAAACCAAATACAGGGAATGAGCAAACACAACTCTAATTCAAGTATATACAAGATGCAGGATGGTAAACATACTGGTATGAACCAAAGGTTGAACTATTATCATGTTAACATAACATTCAAGCCTAAAAGACTAATCGACGACGCTTATTCAATTGATTACACATGCTATAACATTTAACAGTTAACAACAAACAATCAGAATAAACAGACCAACAAGTGATTCGAGTGGTATTGACAAAAACAGGGAACTTATAAACTAATAAATTACATGGCTGATAACATATATTCGACCATGAACAGAAGCAGACTCGACCAAATAAAAAGGCCTGATTGGAGAAGAAGAAGAAGCAATGAACAAAAACTAGATTATAACTAAACAAAACACAATTAACCGTAACAAAAATAGAGCAAGAAAGAAAGGAGAAAAAAATACCTTAACAAAACAGAAACTAGACGAACCCAGGTCGAACTCTTGACTCGAACTTTTTGAGGTCGAACAGAACTTAATCGAGTGTTCTCAACGGAGAACACTTCGACTAAGGTCGATTAGATGCCTAAATTCCTTTAATTTCGAACAAAACCCAGGCTTGGTCTTGATATGGGTCTTGGTTCCATTTGGGGTTCGAATGGTTCTAGCAAGATTCGAACCAGGCCAAAGGTATTTTGGGCACGAGGGAGGTCAGGGGGTGCCGTGGTGTGAGTTTGGGACTGGTTGTGGTAGGTTTAGGTTTTGCTCGAATCTTTGAGAAGCTAGAGGTTGATTCGAGGCCAACGGTTAACGGATTCGTAACGAGGGTGGTCAGATGGCTTAGGGGTGTTAATTTGGTGACCGTCGACGTTGTTGCCGCCGGGTTTCAGGCGAAGGTGTAACAATGGCGGCTAGGGTTTGGTCTGGTTCGTCTCTAAGCTTGAGAGAGAGACGATGGGGTGAGGGGGGGTTTGGTTTGGGGGCGTGGAGTAAGGGATTAGGGTTATATACGGGAGGGGGCATTTGATCTTGGCTGTTGGATCAATCACGATCAACGGCCTGGATCATTTTACTAATAGGAAACGACATCGTTTGGCCATGCTACGAGACTGGGTCGACCCGGGGTGAAATGGATCGGGTTATGGGGGAAGCCTGAGACCGTTAGATCAAAAGGAACGGATGGTTCAGATTAATCACCTGAAACGGTGTTTGAACCAATGTTGGGGCTGAACTGGACCGTTTGATCTATTTGATCAACGATTCAGACTTGAGACGCCTAAACGGCGTCGTTTGAGTCATCTAAGAGATCAAGCATATTGGACCGGGTAAATGGGGTGTTTTGGGCCTGATTTTGGGTCCAAAAAAAATGGCCCAGTTCCGAATGTGTTTCTTATTGCACTTGTTTTTCTTTTCTATTATTTTCCTTTTTAATTCCTAATTACCAAAAATTCTAAAATAAGTTGTAAAACCAAAATTAAATTAAAAATATTAATTAAACCTAAATAATAATTGACACACAAGATTAAATATTAATTAAAAAAAACAAAATCACACAATTGGACAATAAAACGACAAAAATGCAACAAATACATATTTTGTGATTTTCTTTCTTTTAGAAACAAAACATGGTTCAGTTAATTCCTAAGTGCACAATTAAATCTTAAATGTGCATGCAACATATATTTTTATATTTTTAATTAATTAAAACAAGATAAACATTCACAGACAAAAATACAAACAATTATCCAAAGATGTCACGCAAATTCTTAAAATTGTACCTAAAGGACATTTGTTTTATTTTTTTGATTTCTTTTGGAGTAGTTTCCGTGAAGCAAAAATCACGTGCTCACAGTCGAAACAGGACAACTTCACGCTTTGAGCGTCCAGGGCAGCATGGGGCGCTGGCCCTGCACTCAACTTCTAAAGCACACTGTAAATTGCGCCATAGGCAACGCTCGACGCTGTCTGTGACCCTCAAATTTGCACTTTTGCCTTTTCTTCCCAATTTCGCTCCAAGTCGCGCCCGTTCGTCCCAAATTGCAGTCTGAATGATTCCTTAACATAGAAATATCATAAATTAACACAAATCGTCATATTATACATCTCAAATCTTCGAGACATGAACAAAATGTGAGGCAATATACATCAAAATATACATACATTAAGCCAATTATCATTGGTACACATGGAGATATTAGACCCAACATAAATAACCCAAGACTAATCCAAAAACCAAACTCTCTCGAAATAATTCATCTTCCTCAAAACCAAATCCTCTTTCTCTCTTTCTGAAAACAACACTCAAAAGGTGATGGAGACTTTTCATGGTTGTCACTTGTCAATGGGTTCAAGGGGTTTTCTTTCTCTGCTAACTTGGTTTTATGGAGATGATAAAGATTTTTTATTGCTATTAATGGTAAATCCTTATCCATTTTTGTGGCTTCCAAGCACCGTTTCCCCCCATTTTTTCCTTCATTACAAATTTACATTCCATCGCTTGTATTTTACAATTCATGAATACACATACCATAGAGAAAAATTCATGAATAGACGTGAGAGATCAATTGTTTAATACTACTATGAGTAAATAAATTATTGAATTGAACTTACACTTGATTTTTACTCATCTTGTGAGAGGGTTTATATATTAAGGGACGTCAGCTTCTCACTATTCTTTTTGGATATTCCAATAATTAAAAGACACGTCGCTATAAGAATCAGAAACAAAGTTGAAGTATCTATAATTTATCAACAACAGAAAATACAATCACTTCAAACAAAAAAAAAAAGGGGAAAGAGAAGAAAAATATAAAAATTTAAAAGGGTATCACTCTAAATTTTCCTTAAACCATGTTTTTCTCTCTTTTATCGTGCAAGAGAATTTCAACCTTCTGTGACAATGGCTTCCAATCTTCAGATGGAAAGTAGGCTTGAGATAATTAAAAGGTTTCGGGTTTAAGGTTAGTCTAAATGGGTCGGGTTATTTGTGCTGGGTCTGATAGCTTTATGTGTACCAATAAAACCAATGCCACGTATTTAATGCAAATTCCCACATATGCCATGTCATAGTTCTGTATAAGTAGGGGCAGTTTGAGTCCGAAAATTAACGTTAAGGGCATTTATGGTCCAATAGGTGGAAGGAGGATATATTTGAACTATTTCCAATAGGCTAAGGTCATTTTTTACCCTTTTCCGCTACTACTATTGTGTTTAGGCATTTAGCCCATTCCCTTTTGATTCTTATTTAGGAAGGAGCTTGTACTTTCGCTGTTGGGCTTTTACGTGTTCTACTTTTGGGCTCTGGGTGATAGACAAGGTTCTTCCTTTACTCTGTTGAATTCACCTATTTAGTTTAACCAGAACTGAAAATGAGATGAGATGAGATTTGTATATTTTCCTGGCTTCTGCGCTCTAAAAACTAAAATATAGAATATCTGGGATTTATTGAGAAATGTTTAATAAGGCAGATCAGGACCAAGTAATGACTAGAAAAAGTTTGTGTACACTATTCCATCTTCATTTAAAATAACAATGTCAAAGTTAAAAATTTATGTCAACAATCAAGAGATTATAACTCAAAATATTCTTAACAACTTTTAACTTGTACCACTTTTTAAACAACTTGAGCCCCCTTTCTCCTCCTCCTTCTCCCAATGATCTACATATCTCTCCAGAACTTAACATTGATGTAACAATATCTCTCCTTCTGTGGCTTCACTCAATTCCTCAGAAGCCATCTTATTATACATAATTAAAATAATTGTAACGTAAGAAAACCTTTTTGTGATATGGTTGATGTGGCTCAAAATGTTTTTTTACGTCATTAGTTCAAATCTCAAATATAATTTTTGCATTTCTCTGAATCCCCTTGACACCGTCTCCATCGTCGAGATGCTATAGTCAAGCAGAACTATAGTGTCTGACATTTCCATCCACAACAAATCAATAAAGCCATCTCCATACTATAGAATATGGAATTTGAAAGGTCAATTTTCCTCCCAAAATAGAAACGTGGTTGAATAGGGTGCATTGGTGTTGGGGGACAGCGATGGAAAAGTATTCAAATTGCCATTGAGTTCCATGTCAAATCCTTGTTCAGAAGAAAAATCAAAGGTTTAACATTTGGACGTGACTACAATGTGAGGCAACTTTGTTCATCACCACGTCATATTTTTTTATATAAAATGCCTCATAAATATTAGAGTGGAAGAAGCAAAAAAATAAACTTGAAAGTAAGAAAATATATAATATGCAACAGGATCCAATAAAGCTATGAAATACAGCATTTCGAATCCAATTTTAGATTTTAGATTAAAGAACTATATGGCCTTATTTTCAAGACTTCTGTATAAAATAAATATTACAATACAGAATCTATCAGGGCAAAATCCAAAAACTACTAATACTCCTCATAATAATTAAAGAGAAAAGGAGAAGTCAACATAGTATATATTTCTTAGAAGAAAAAAGTTTTAAGGAAGAAAAATCAAAAGGCCACTGAATATATCAAACTTTTTCATCTATTAATTATAATCAAGTGATGATTGTTTGAGCACGATTGATGAACAAAAGAGACCTTTCAACCACACCAAGTGTACGAGAGTGACCTAAAGCATCACCAAATAAGTTGGCTTTTGTTAGAAACCTTTTAATTACTAGGCAAAGCATGCAAGTGGAGACTATCAAAAACAAAAAAGTGCTTTTGTCCCCAGGAAAATTCAATAGTAATACTGATGTTAAAGCCCTTTGTGCTAGAGTATTTGGGAGCATTAATGGGCTATTAGACAAAAATGCACACATCAATCTAAGGGGTAGGGTCTCATTCCTTGTTTTGAGGAAAAGAAACAAAAATGTTCCCTTTCTTTTACTCCCTCCGTTCAGATATACTTATCCACTGTCTTAAAAATATATTTAGAGAGCGCTTTATCTTTAATGTGCAACTTTTCGGCGTAAATTCAAATTTAGTCAGCAATGTGGATACTCGGATGTGAAACCAAAAAAAAAACATTTTCACTTTTGCTTATCAATTTTAGCAAAGCAAGAGAAAACTAAATTTGTTTTCTAAATTTATCTTTATCATTAACTATTCATTTCCTAAATCATTTCTCAAATTTTTTTTAAAGTGCTATCATTTATTATGAATATTAATTATAGCAATATATATACTTCATTTATTATTTTTTAAAAATTGTGCCAGGTCCATTGTGAACAAGTAAAAGTAAACAGAAAACATAGTCCTTTGTGTTGATTGTCTCTTCTAATAAATCATGAAATCCACTTCTACTATTTTCTGAACTGATCTCTTCTCAATTGCGATAAGGATTGTGAAATATCCCTTGACTTTTACTAAACCACAATATTGTAAGAGTTAGTCCCTTACTTCTGTTTATTTTATTTAATTTGTAATTTCGTAATATAGATATGTTGCTACTCAAACGAGTCTATGGACTATGCGTATATCTAATCAGAAGGAGAGATTTATGGATAAGAACCAGATTAAAATAACTGTCATTGTCTGACGAGTGTCATGTATAATCCTTCCTAATCTACTAGGAGTATATAATATATGACCTTTTCAACCAAATATTGTCTTAGAGCAATTTCATATTGCTAGTTGGAATATAGCGTTGAGTCTGTTGATAACAGCCACAAACTTGCACGAAAAAGTATCATTTTTTATTATTAAAAATAATATAAGCATCGTTAGCAAATTGTGGCTGGACCAACGATAGATTTGCATAAACCTCTCGTTCAAATCGAAATCGAAAGTTAAACCGTACACTTCTTTAATCATAAAATGTGTATTATATTTCAGCATTAGAATCCAAGACACAGAGAATGCAAGTATATGCATTGGCCATTTTGAGGAAACTAGGTATCCTCTATCAGGTGATTAGGCGATAGCAGTTAGGCTTATCCTACTCGTAAAGTGTGGAAAAAACTTGTTCGCGTACGCCAAGCCAATAGTTAAATGACACTTGTCACCTTATTTATTACTATAACTAGTAGTATTTAACCATAACTCCATGTATTTTCTATATAATCTTAAATTATAATATAATAATAATCTTAAATACATTCTAGCTAGCTATTTCCTGATTTTGGTCTGATGCCGGAAGATAGGATCAAACTGGTAATTAATTGTTAGGTCAAAACACACACCCGTGTCGGAGTGTCATAAACGAATTACTTAATCTTTTCATTATTTTTTTCTAATTAAGATTGTTCTAGAGTAGTAATCTTTTTGATAGAGTCGTGACAAAATTCTCAAGTACTGATCCCAAAGTTTTCAGGGACCAATTGTTTAACTCAAAAGATATCGAAATCTTTTTGAGCAAATCAATCAAAGAGAACGAAGGGGTAAATCTTAGACATAATAATCTCCAGATCAAAAAGCTGATAATATAGATAATACATAGAGTGAAAGAAATAAAATTGATCTTATTGAAATTCAACATTGTGACTCTCATAGATGAGGGAGACAACTTTTCATGTTCTTCTGCGGATTATTTCTTTCCTATCAAAGTTACAAGAAAAGAGTTTGGGAGAGAGAGAGGGAGAGGAACCCCCCCCCCTTCAATCGAAGGTTTTCCCCTGCTATATATAGCCAAGGCACCCTTGCCATTTATTTGGTCCCGGCGCTTTCTCGTATCTAGTGTGCCTTGGTCATCCTTTTAGACATTGCTCCTTCTGACTCGACAGGTATTGGGAATGGGAAGTAGAGTAGGCTATATTATCTTTTACTGTCCAGTCACTTAGGCGGGACGTTGACCAGCTCGGCCGTGACAGTCAGATTTTGACCAATACAGTTAGTTCCTCCATCTGTCGGGGTCGTCCTCTGTCGGGCCCGACAGACGGATCATGATTACTACGAATTCGAGCGAAATCTGACTTCTCGTTCCTTAGTTACATTACTTGGATTTTAGGCGAGGTGGCGGCGTTATCTCGATACGCGTGAATCGTTGCGGCTGTTTCAGAACCGAAACGTCGTTTGGCATCGAAGCGTTATTTTGTGGTTACCGCCATTATGACACACGTTCCTGGAGAACTGAAACGTTTCGTGCCCTATCAGGTTCAATTGGCGACTCTTGGGTTTCGTGCTCGGGGGATTTATGTCTCTTATAAATAGAAAGAGTTTATCATTCGATTGACACACTTCTTTGCCTTTTACTCAAAAGAATTCTGCAGATATTCTTTCTTCCTGACATTCCAAGTTTTCGTTTACCCTTTTGTTAACTAAGAATTTTCATTCTTTCTTTTCGTTGTCTTTTTGTCGTATCTTCTGGGCAAAATGGCTGGTGATTCCTTTCGTACCGATCTCCCCGTCACGATTCTGACACCGAAAAGTGTTGCTTAGGCCACTAGAGGGGTAGATGCAGTGGAAGACGAGGAGGTCCCGTCGATAGTTGTGATTTTACCTCGCCCTAGGAGAGAATTGACCGACTTCAGTAGTCGCGCCGGGCGGAGCCGGAGCCTGTCCCTTCTGTTATGAGAGAAGAAGACATTGCAGAGTTGAAAACCAGGTGGGGGATCCCTGGCTACGTCGACATGCGGCCGGCGAAAGGAAACGACATAGTTCATTTTGATCGCCTTGATTATTGTGTATTTTACGCTTACCCCTTCCTTATTGGATACACATTTCCTCTCCCTCTCCTGGTGGTAGACTTCTGTAGTTTTTATGAGGTATGCCCCGCTCAACTTTCACCGTACCTGTACAAGCTGTTCCTTATGTTTCTCAAGTTTGCAGAGCTCGCTGATCGTGAAATCACCTTGGACCACCTGCTCAGTATCTTCGTCCCTCAACTTATCTGCGGCACGATGCTTCACAGATGTCCTCGGGGGTCGAAGAGTCTGGTGGTGAAGATGGACGACAGGACTAACCATCGTTTTTATGAGAATTATTTCTATGTGCGGACTGAACACATTGTGGCGGATCCGACGGGGTTCCCTAAGAAGTGAAACTTTGCACGTAAGTCTCATGCTTTTAGTCGGAGATATATCCGACCATTTTCTGTTATAGTACTAAACCCTATTGTGTTTTTGCAGCTGAGAAATTTCCCCCTCCACCTGTCAAAAATATTCGCGAATGGGTGAGCATTATTCTCTCTCATACGGCGGGGGTCCGCACGTGGGCGGCTTTCTATGACAAGTATGGGCACATGCCTCTTTCTGGTAAGATGTTGTTTTTGTTCACCGTTTTTCTCTTTTTCTTCTTTGTATTTAATTCCTCACGTGTTGTTCGTCGGTGTCAGGGAGGGTACGGAGAGTGAGGGCTCCTCTGTTAGCTTTCTAGCAGCCAGCCTCATCTGCTTGCCCTATTGCGGTACCCACTGCCCGACCTTCGTTTAGGGCTGCTTTAGTTGAGTCTGTGGTCGTGGCTACTCCTGCGAGAGCCGCTTCTCAGGCCGATATTCCGACCCGTGCCGTTCGCCCGACGGGTGAATCTCCACCTACTGGGGAAGAAGAGGGGCCATCAAAAAGACGGCGAGTGGAGTTCGAGACAGCGCCTCCAATAGTGAATCATCTGGACGACTCTCCTTTGACAGGATCTGGAGAGGGGGTTGTTGCGGCTCCACCTGTAGGGATGGAACCGGCCGTCACCTCGGCTCAATCAGATATTCCTACCGTTGTCGGTGGTCAGCAACCTATCGACTCAATTAGTTTCGGACGTACCCTCGTCCTCCGCAGTTGGTCGTGCTTCCTCTTCGGCTGCTGAAAGAGGAAAAGTCGTGGTAGTCAACGACTACAAATCTGAATCGGACCTCGCCCCCGATGATGTCAGGAAGTTTGAGAAGGGTCTTACTTACTCGGTGGTTCGTGCGGGAGGCTCGACCCCTATTCTTAAGATCCCTTCGAATGTCAATCTCTTGGGGGACATGGAGGACCTGGTGTCGCAGTTCAGCATGCTATGCTCTGTAGCCGAGAATGCGGCCCTTCGGACCGTTCCCGATGCTGAGTTGATGGACAAGGTGGATGATATGGGCTTAAGGGTATGTTACGCTTACTTTTGATTTTCCCTCGCCTTTCTTGATGATAGGATTCTAACCCATTTTTTCATTTTTCAGACGTATATGGTGGAAGTGGAGAGCATTTGCAGGGCCAACATTCGGGCCAAGATTTTCTTGAAGATGTTGGAGAAATACCGTCGTTACCACAATAAGTGTCGTGAGATGCATGAGCGGCTGAAGGCAAACCCCGATAGTCGGGCTATTGGTGAGGAGTTGGAGAAACGTTACTAGGAATTAATGTAGGCTATCCGCAGAAGAGTGTGCTTGAGGAGCAACTTCGAATAAAGGACGAGGAACTCGAGTTGGGCAAGGGAGTCTCCGTAGAGTGCGAGCATCTGCAGGAGAAATTGAGGTCAATGCAGTCGGAGATGGATCAGAACTTGATCAGGTTCGAGGCGCTGAGCGCGAAATGGATGGGGAAATTGACTGTACTAGAGAACAAGGTCACTGGGTTGGAGAGCATCGAGAGTGCCTGGTCTGCAGCTTCGGTGAAGGAGGCGGTCCTGGAGAACACCATCCGTGTCCTCCAGTCCGAGCAGGAGTCGGGGAGAGCGACAACAATCCTTATGGAGGCAAGGCTTGAGGAGCGCATTAGCGAGATTGACCAAGAGGCGTCGGTTCTGGGAGATCGGATCGCAGCCTTGAAGGCAGAAAATGAGCGACTATTGGCTCATATTGAATCTTCCTCCACCGTCATTCCCGCCGCATGCACGAGCTTTGGGTTTACACCGAAGCCCAGCAGGATTTATACAAGAGTTTGTGGGAGGCGGGTTATGTCACTGAGGCTGCATATGGAGAGGTACGGGTGAAAGCGTAGGAGGCTCGCGTCAATTGTGGATATGACGCGGCGACGCCAGAAGCCAATGGGGGCGCGGACGCCGAAGGAGAACTTCCCGGAGATGGCAGTGGAGAGGGTGACGATGATGATGCAGAGTAGAGGGATAATGATATTGATCTGTTATCCGTTTGTTGTTTTCCTTTCCATTTTTCATTCGTAGTCGATTGCCGTTGTTCCTTTCTTCCCCTTTTTTCCTTGTTTTTTTTTTGTATTGTTGACTTGGGTCTTATGTAATCCGCAACTATTTGCGCGGAGGCTTTGTATAAAGAAGAATTTTTCGTTGTTATTTGTTTTGTATTCTACCCTTGTTTTCGTTTTGTGTGATTTCGGTCTGAGATAGATTCCCGCACAACGAGTCCCGGTCCTTTTGCACTTTCTCTTTGGCGAAGGCCTTTGGCTTTAAAGGGTGTAATTTCGAACTTATCGAAATAGTAACCCATTGTCGTTCGATCGAGGTCGAACTCTTCTTTTTGGCGAAGCCCCTTGGCCTTAAAGGGTGTTATTTTGAACTTATCGAAATAGTAACCCGTTGTTTTTCGATCGAGGTTGAACTCTTCTTTTGGCGAAGGCCCTTGGCCTTAAAGGGTGTTATTTCGAACTTATCGAAATAGTAACCCATCGTCGTTCGATCGAGGTCGAACTCTTCTTTTTGGCGAAGGCCCTTGGCCTTAAAGGGTGTTATTTCGAACTTATCGAAATAGTAACCCGTCGTCGTTCGATCGAGGTCGAACTCTTCTTTTTGGCGAAGGCCCTTGGCCTTAAAGGGTGTTATTTCGAACTTATCGAAATAGTAACCCGTCGTCAGTCCCAGTTTTTTGAGAGTCCCAGTTTGTTTGACATTGCTTGCATCAGAGGGTGCAACGTCGAAAAATACGAAATGTCGTTGTTTCGCTTAGGTTCGTTTTGCGCACACATTGTAGTTTCCTTGTCTGACTCCTACCCTCCGGCTTGGAGGTGTCACCGACGGGCGGTATTTCGGTTGTTCTGCAGTAGTTTTTCGTTCTCTAATTGAGATGTTTCTTTACCCGCTCACCCGCGCGGCCTTTGCGTTCCTGCTTGAGCAAAGAGCAGAGGGTGAGTTAGAATGAAACTTTCCTTTCCCCCACCCAGTGGTTTGATGAAGGAGAACAGGTTGGTAACGTTGTTCGTCTCGTTTGGCATTCCGATGGTTGATGGGGCGAAGATTTCTAAATTTGGTGATTCTACTTGGCTCTTCGCCCCCTACAGTGCTGCGCTTCGGTCCCGCGTGGGTTGGGTTTTCCTTCGCGCTCTTTTTGGTGGGTGATCGTATTTGTTGTCTTTGATCTAGGAGAGACTAGGAAATTTCACTAAGAAATACCCACAGACGGTGCCAAATTGTTTGACTCAAAAGATATCGGAACCTTTTTGAGCAAATCAATCAAAGAGAACGAAGGGGTAAATCTTAGTCAGACATAATAATCTCCAGATCAAAAAGCTGATAATATAGATAATACATAGAGTGAAAGAAATAAAATTGATCTTATTGAAATTCAACATTGTGACTCTCATCAATCGATGAGGGAGACAATTTTACATGTTCTTCTGCGGATTATTTCTTTCCTATCAAAGTTACAAGAAGAGAGCTTGGGAGAGAGAGAGGGAGAGGAACCTCCCCCCGAAGAGAGCTTGGGAGAGAGAGAGGGAGAGGAACCTCCCCCCTCTCCCCTCCCCCTTCAATCGAAGGTTTTCCCTTGCTATATATGGCCAAGACACCCTTGCCATTTATTTGGTCCGACGCTTTCTCGCATCTAATGTGCCTTGGTCGTCCTTTTAGACATTGCTCCTTCTAACTCGACGGATATTGGGAACGGGAAGTAGAGTGGACTACGTTATCTTTTACTGTCCGGTCACTTAGACGGGACATTGATCAGCTCGGCCGCGACGGTCAGATTTTGACCAATACACCAATCTGCTTCAAAAAGATTTATTAAGGGAATTTAATTTTGTGAAAATTTAAGCCGAACGGGGACAAGCAAAGCACATTCTATGGCCAGTTTTGAAGTGGCCGTCCAGAGTATTACAACTTGCAAAATCCAACGCCAAAATGGGGTCTTCTTTCCCATTTCGTATATTCTCCTTCATTGTCTCTCTTTTTGGTGGGTGGGTAGGGGCCTTTCCTCTAAAACTTACAAGTTCTGTTTATGGATTAATTGGTTCCTCCACTTCTCTTCCTTTCTTTTTCATTTTGGGGTTTTGTTTCTTTTTTCTGGGGGTGGAGGGGGGTGGGGGTTTGGGGGGGTGGGGTGGGGTGGGGGATGTTTCTCGCAATATAATGTGTAAAAGAAACCAAACTGCTGTAACAGATTGAAGCCAATAACAATAAATTACCTCACCAATCTACTTGATCATCAAGCAAAACGGAGGAAGATACAATTGACAGCCATCAACTACATGTACAAAATTCATTCCTATACTACTCTACTTTTGAACCCCCGCATTTACATAGGACTGACACATTAAGTAAAATCACTATAGCAGAACATATGTAATAATAACAAAAACCGTTGCGCTTCCACTAATATTCTATCTGGAATTCCTTCTCGGATTATATAGTACTACTAAACTTCCAAACTACTGACACCGAGTTGTCGACAAGCTTCTCGCTTGATGATGGTCTAAGTTCATCTTTGGTTCCTCTTCTCTCTTTCTTTTGGGCAAAGATAGTGAGGATATGGTTCTGGCTGACACCACCTTTCTAACAAGTGATTCCCATAGCGCATCATCTCCCTTTTGTTGCACCTTCATTTTGAATTGTCTGTAATGTAGAATTGGACATGTTTAGAGACTCAATAATACCAAGGACAAACAAGAAAAATAATTGGCCCTACTGATAAAGAGCTAGGGCAAACTACGCTATTTTAATCTGATATATTTATGTAAGAGGTTCGACCTTATCCAGTCCAACGTATTGTAAGGCTATTAGAACATTTTGTTGATGATTTTTACAGGAAAACAGAAAGAGACGTTTCAGCTACCAAAGAATCTAAAAGAAAAAGTGTCACAACAAGGTGATCATGAAAGAGGAAATGGACAAGTCCAGGACAGCACTTTCATTGTTTTTTCTATTAAGACAAATCAATTAAATGAACTCCTTGTCCTGATAATTCACATGGAAACGTTGCGAGGCCGATGTTCATAGTATAAAATGGAGTTATTGTAAAGAACAAGAAACTAGTTGTTACCTGCACAGTGGAACTCGGCATTCATCAGGTTTGTCACAAATAGAAGAGTGCAATCTAAGGAGTTGCCACATCCTTTTGCATCGCAAACAACCTCCATTCACCCTTCTCTTACACGTAGCGAAGTGTCGAATAAGGAGCTGGACGCCTTGACATGTTTTGAATTTGCTACATGGAAGCTTCTTTGTGCAGGGCTCCTCGTGACATGGCCCCACGCTGGTGCATCCTTCAGTGCATATGTGCTCTATACAATCCATTGCTTCGCTTAGCTGTAAATACAAGTTCTGCTCCCGTCTGTGTCTTCTTGTCCTCTTCTTCCTCTGTAATAACAAAATTCCAAATTTGATTAAGTAAACATTCGCTAAATGGTAAAGAAGATGCAAACAAATGTGCCAAGATTGTACGACGGCTTCTTTAAATCCTATTGTTTCACTATCAAGTGACAAACTTTAACATTATAGTACAAGATTTTCATGATAAAAATTAATTTAATCTGATATTAGCCAATCTAAAACCAAAGAGGAATTATGCTAAATTAATTTTAAACATACCGAGTCAGCCTCATCCATGAACTGCAGAATTTCAAGTTCAAGCAGAGAGTCATGATCTTGGAGGAACTTCCAACCCTCAGTCTTCTCAACTTTCTTGAAATTGGTTGATATAAATTTCAAGCACTTGAGATAAAGATCAGGTGCATCACAGAGCCTGGCCAGTTGAAGCACATCTACCGCATTTTTAATGGTCAATTGCTCAGCTAATCCCTTTGTGCATCTCTGTTTTAGTTGTGGTACCAAATACACATGAGAGAGTGCTAGAAGATGAATTCCATGTTTCTCCAACTGCTCCTCACTGCACCTGATCACAAGGATAAATTGGTCAATTCGAGACACCAAGATATTTATTTAATAAGATATTCTTTCCTCCAATAATAGAGGAAAACATAGAACCGCCGGTGCTTAGTCTTTTATAGAATACTATTAAGGAAAAGAAACATGTGATTAATTTGTCTAGAGTCAATGATTGTACCATGTGTAAGACGATAAATAAATGGCAGACAGGGATTTGATTTAGGGGCCAGTTACTTTATCTTTTAATAAAAGGGAAAAAATCTACTGTAAATGGTCAATTTAGCTCAAGTAAATTCAGGTATAACTTAATTCAAGCCAATCAGGTTTCAAAGGTTTAGCGAGAAAACTAATCATGAGAATAACGTGAATGTACGACGACGGACTTGGCGTGAATCAGTAAACTCACTTGAAAGAAGAGAGAAACTGGACAAACACGGAAACGGCGTCGCAGGGAACACCCAGAATCCGAATGGTTTTCTCGGAGCTCCGTCGCTTTTGCGGCCGAACCAGTATGCTCTCCAGAACTGAAGAAGCCGCAGCCTACAATAACATTTAGCCAAAAAAAAATCAGTACTTATTGCAAATTGACACAGATTATCCAACAATTTATTCTAAATTTAGTACTATTCACGTTTTGGAACTGAAAATTGAAAATTCTCCTTTAAATTCTCCCGTTTGAAAATACAATTCAAGTTCGTTAAATCGCGAATATGAAGATTCGACTGGCAATCAAATCTTATTGAATTTGTTAAACTCGAATACTTAGAAATTCCGTACCAGAACAGTAGAATGTGCTGGAATGCGGCGGCCACCGGAGGTGATGATTTGAATGTCGGCTTCAGGCATTTCGCCGGAAACTCCATTAAAATCGGTGGCAAAGTTATTAGGCGACATATCGACAATTTTTTTGGAAACTAATAATATCGTTTCAATGAATTTCCTCCTCGGGGTATAATTCAGATTTTAGAGTGTTTCTTTTCTTTAGTTTTCGGTGGAGAATCATGGTTCGCATGTCCCCCTATATATAGGCAATGTGACACACCAACAGAAAAGCAAAAGAGCAGACAGCGTGGACGATTTCCTTTCTCAACGTATTTGACGCGTACTTAAATGTGCGTGAACAACAACCTCCAAGACTAAAACAAAAATAGTGATTCGTGAAAGATAACATGCTTAAGAGAGAGTGGAGAAAGAATTTGGTTGAGTTTGTAAATGAATTTCCCTTTTTATCCTTGAACTTTTCGTGGTTTTATTTTCCGGGTCCCCTTTATATGGATAAACCACCTCGTCAATGCCAGGCAAGGTCGAGAATTGGCAATAAACGGCTTTTAGAAACTTTCAAAAGCCAGAAATTAAAGGAATGGCCAAGTTTCTATTTACTCTGAGACTGACGTGTCATCCTAATCCTCTATTAACCTTTCAATATACACACTTTTATCCAATAGGAAATTAAAAAGTAATTGCCTTGTTGGCAAACCCTTGCCACGTAGCAATGACCAATAGAGTTTTGTTAGCCTTATTTAATGTGCACTTGCTTTCCCAAAAGTTCTATCCACCTGACATTTTTTTGTTAACATACAACGAACAACATTTGATTACACAAATGATAAACCTTTCAAAATCTAGAGAGGTACGTGTTGATAACTATAAGAAACTTCAATAGTTGAATTAATTAATTAATTACATTGCACTAATTGATTGAGATAATTCTTGATTTTCTTCAAAAGTGTTGGACAAGTGTCAATATAATGTTTTAAGTACAAATACAAGCCAATAAAGTGGAGGCGACTAAGATGTGTTACCAGTGGAAAGATTAAGCTGCTATTGTTATATTAGAAGAGTTGCAATATTCAAAATGTTGGCAACTTGATGTCTAATTTTGTTGTTGTTTCAGTTTGGATGTTGGCCAAAGGATTTGATGAGAGGTCGTGTTAAGATCAAATAAGATTATAAGGGCTACATACAAATGGAATTGAAATTACACCTTCGAATACCGGTGAACTATGCGAATTAGAATAGATATACCCGTCGTTAATAGTTTGGCACAAATATGCTCAATCCATCCAATACTTGCTCATATATACCCTTAGTTTAACGGAATAACTATTTTATCTTTTTTAAATAATTAATCATCGGATCCAACCAAAATTTGCTGACCCGATCCGTTAGGACCTGACCCACCTTTATTTCAAAGATATTTTTTTGAAATATTATTTTTGATTGATTGAGAAATTGTGTGATAATCATATTTATTTATTTGAGTAATTTGATAATCGATTGTTTTTGTTATACATCATTTCGGAAAGTAATCCTACTATAAATAGTAATCAATATTTATTTATTATTTTAATAATATAATATTCGAATTAGTTTGTGCTTTGTTCAATCATTTTATCATCTATTTATATTTTTCTCAATGGTGCTTGTTATGAAATAATATTTATTATGAAATAATTAATTAATAACAAGCGCCACTTATTTTAACAATTTATTAATTATTTCATAATAAATTTATAATGCAGAAAATAATCCAATAAACTAATAATCAATCACTTATCTAAACAAAAAAACGGATCCATCAGGTTAAGTTATAGTGAACATGGAGTTATTTGTATTGGTGAAAAATACAAATAGATTGTGAGAAAAATAAAAATAGATGGTAAAATGATTGAAGAAAGCACAAATTAATTCGAATATAATATTATTAAAATAATAAATAAATATCAATTACTACTTTTAGTAGGATCACTTTCCAAAATAATGTATACCAAAAAAATTGATTATCAAATTACTCAGATAAATAAATATGGTTATCACACAATCTCTCAATCAAACAAAAATAATATATCAAAAAATATCTTTGAAATAAGGGTGGGTCGGTCCTAATGGATTGGGTTAGCAGATTTTGGTTGGGTCCGATTATTAATTATTTAAGAAAAACAAAATAATGGTTTTGTTAAACTAAAGGCATGAATGAGCAAGTATTGAACGGATTGACATATCTGTGCCAAACTATTAACGACGTGCATATTTATCTTAATTCGTATAGTTCATTGACATGTATAACCTTTTTCCTTACACCTTCTGTTAAATGAGAACGGTAAAGATAAAGCAGAGAGAAATATTGGAATGGAATAACATTACAACAACAAGATGCCAAAACTTATGGATTAAAAGAGTGGAGCCTATGAAAAACTTACGGTAGTTTTTTTAAAAAATAAAAAATGGTAGTTTAAATAAATAATTTTATAGTTTAAAGTGATTAAATAACTTCTTAAGAGACAGCGTGAAAACCATTAAAAGAATACAATGAACGTGGAGCCTATTATTTGGAAAATTCTCACACCCCCAGCTATATATTATGATTCACGTGCTCCAAATTAAAATTGATTAGATAAAAGTGCAAAATAGCACAGTATATCCAGTTTTCGGATTGATCATTCAAAAATAGTCAGCGTTTACCAAGGTAATAAAAAAATAGCCACTATTTTGCTGCAACAGAGACCGGTCCAGCATAATATATTGGAGTTCGGTGCACCTGTGTAAGAAGTCCAGCATATTATGCTGGACCGGTATACTTTGCTGGCTCCAGTATAATATACTGAAGACTGGAGCACCAAACTCCAGTATATTATGCTAGACAAATATACTTGCTAGAACTCCAGTATATTATGCTGGAGTTCTAGTGTACTTATGCTGGAACTCCATCATATTATGCTGGAGTTCCAGCATACTTATCCTGGAACTCCAGTATAATTCCAGTATACTTATGCTGGAACTCCAGCATAATATACTGGCGTATTTTCCGGGTTTTGAACAGTGTTTCCGCTCAGATTTATCTTTACATGAAAAGTGGCTAAATTTCGATTACTCTTAAAACTGAGCTATTTTTGAACGACCAGTTGTAAATCTGGCTATTTTTTTAATTTCTCCCGATAAAAGTCCTTCTCTAGTTTTTGTAAAAATTGCACGGAGCTTCCTATTTGGTCGACCCCATTTAACCTATACCCATTTTTTTTAAAAAGTTTTAACTTGTACCCACTTTTTAAACAACTTCAGCCCATTTCTCCTCCTCTTCCTCCTCCTCCTCCTCCTCTTCTGCTATTGTTGGTGCTGCTATGAAACTTTAGTTCATGTGATGATTGTCATAAGTATGTTTATCAGATTATTTAAAAATAAATTATAAATAATTACGTAAGTTAGTAGACAATAATTGTGAATATTTCCACGTAATTCTGTTCTTTTCACGTTTATTGTTTCTAAAATTTATGATTTTGATACTGTTAGCAATCTGATTATTTATAGTAGTAATACACTATGAAAGAATAAGGTGATTATTTATCTAGTATGTTAGAAAGCTTTTTCAAAAACTTCAACTTATATAGTGCTGAAATTTTTACAAATGAACTAAATAACTTCAACATCTTCTGCTGAAATTTTTGAAAAAGCTTTATGACAAGACTAATGAATCCAGGACAAAAAAACTTCAGCTTATATAGTGCTGAAGTTTTTACAAATGAACTAAATAACTTCAATATCTTCTGCTTAAGTTTTTTAAAAAGCTTATTTAGGACAAAAAAACTTCAGCTTATTTAGTGCTGAAGTTTTTACAAATGAACTAAATAACTTCAGCATCTTCTGCTGAAGTTTTTGAAAAAGCTTTATGACAAAACTAATAAATCTAGGACAAAAAAACTTCAGCTATTTTAGTGTTGAATTTTTTTACAAATAAACTAAATAACTTCAGCATCTTATCCAGGACAAAAAAAACTTCAGCTTATTGCTTTTGTTACTTCAGGCCCGTCTACTAGAATGCTGAAGTTACGTGAAAAAGTGGTCACACTTGCAATTTTTTTTACAAAGCGAACACAAGTTAAAACGTGACCCAAAAAACGGGTATAGATGCAAATCCCCCTAGTCTTCATTGTATGTGAGCCCAATAGATTCTAGATTTTTGCATGTGCAATGTTTTTTGATAATTCTCCCATCAATTTCTTCGGTTATATATCTTGAATAGGACGAAGTAATTCTCATTATGAAATATTCTAGAGGCCAAAACTGATAAGTCATAATATGATGAACTGTAACATAATATTCTAAAGATGAGTATAATTACACAAGGAATATTATGAGGTCAGTTTAATTAGAGAGGCTGAAATCCGCACGTTTTAAATTGGGAGACCCTTGACCCTTGTAATTTTAAAATTTGATATTGTTGTTGAAAAAGATACTATATATTGTAGTAAGATATGACCAGCTTAATTAGAAGCGGAGTTGCGCCTCATGTCAATTAGAAATATTTGGTCAGACGTTGTAGGCTGAATAGGATTCACAAAATACTGTTTTATATTCATTGTATATATGTTTCCTGTTGCACCATTTTTTAGGAGAAAGTGTTCTTATCCTATCTCCACGTTTCCTTTTTTATTTTTTATTTTTTATGTTTATTAGTCTAATTATATAATATAATAGCCACAAGTATTAGATGCTATTCGTATTTCGTGGCTAACTTCGATGCTCAAATTATTTAACTTTTTAAAAAATAATTTTATACCTTACTTTGGCTCCTTTCCTCCAGGGCTGGACTTATCTTATCATTGCTTCAAATTAAAGATTCACAGCCTCGCACGTTAAATGGGTCAATGGATGCGTTGATTTTCCTAATTTGCTTTTTGTTCGAAAAAGTGGAAATTAATTTGGAGAAGATGATCTGTGATTCCTCCAAGAGAAGCCCTCTAACTCCCATATATAAAGTCAAATTTTTATATTACAACATCGTTAGTTCCTATATTTCTATACTTTAATAATGAATAACGGTTATATATCCATAACAACAATTCATGTTTAAATATTTTTTTGGCCGTTATAAATAAATTATGAAAAAGACTTTTTTCTTTTTTTAATGTTACATATAAAAGACAAGAAATTATTTAAATTTAAAATCTCAAAAAATATGCATATTTCACTAATTAAATATTAAAGAAAGCTAATGTATTATGAGTAAATTCATGACTAAATATACAATGATTTAAACTCTATTGCGCACATTCTAAAGCTACTAGAAAAATAAATTCTTCCAAAATTGATGGAAAAACTCTGAAAAAGATTTCTATAAATCTTCAAATCTTAAGCATTATACATGATGGAACTTTATCCAACGAAAAATATTGTATTTGTGCATCTTTAAACACATAACCAACGCATTAAGAGACAATTTAGATCAAGTGGTGTCATTTTATCCTACTTATTCGTTTCCTCAAAATATTAATACATATGTAGTAAAAAAATTCGACGAAATGGTGTCGGATGACACCGCTTCGCTAGACGTGCATCTGTCCCTGGTTGTTACAGAGGGGTAATTTTACAAAGAGCGTACTGCAATAAAGACAGTTGTTGTTATAGGTAAAAAAATTGTTAAAAAGAGGCAAAATATAAAATAACTTCGAGAAAAAAATATGACATTTATTATGATTGTTATATGGGCATACTATACTTTATAGAGATGCATGGTTGTATTACTAATATATGAGATTTTTTATAAAGATATTTTCTCAGTAAGGCAGATAAGTCACGATTAATGACCCCACAAAGAGAGGGTAGGCACTTTCCTTTAATTTCTCCATGCAAATCTTTTGCATTTGCATGATTGTTTGATCTGAAAGAAATCAATTGAGTGATGTCGATTGAATTGAATATGCGTTAGAAATGTGGAATCCCTTTCTTTCTTCCCTTTCTAATGATAGAAAAAGAGTGATTCAATATATTACTTGAGGTTTTGGGATAAAAGAAATATTTAAACTAAGTAGCGATATGGAGTTGGGCATCCCATGCAAGTGTTCATATTCATCAACCGCTAGCACGCTAAATTAGAAAAGGCTGCATATAAATATATATATATATATATATATATATATATATATATATATATATATATATATATATATATATATATTTATATATATATAGGAAAGAAACCCAAGGACCGAATAATCAAAGGTAGAAATTAAATAGAAATAGGAATCTAGAACCGGACAAGTCAAAACTTCCTTTCGTAATTTCTGCGTTACTCAACTTCAACAATTTTGCTCTAAAATTATTATAAAAAATATTGGAATGCCGAAAATTATGAACTGTTCAAGGAAAGAATCAAAATCTGAATGAAGATCATATATAATAATCAAAGAGGAAAGGAAAAGTCAATGTCATAGCACTACGGAGTTGTTAATTTTGGCACATAATTATTTGAAAGAAAATTAGACATAATAAAAGAAGAAAGACTAAAAGATCTGTGATTAATATTTCAGGTTTACACGTAACAACTAACAAATAAATTAAAGTACTATAAGCGAGTGAAGATGGTTTTAGGCATGGCTCATTAACAAACACAAAAGAAGACTTTTTAACACAATGTGACCTAGCTACTCATTCTCAAAGTGTCTAATCATCACGATATGGGGGTGTTTGCTAAAACCCTTTAATTACCCGGCAAAGCATGCAAGTGGAGTTATCAAATAAACAAAAAGCCTTCTTTTTTAATTTCCGCATGAACGTCAAGTGTAATGATGTTAAAGACATTTTTATTCCACATTTCCAGGGTCATTGGGCACTTAGAAAATTGCAAAATGCACATCTGGCCTAAATCTAAATTTTTTGAGGGCCTTAACTTTTTTTGTTTTTTAGAGTTATTTAATTATTTTAACTCTATTTTTCTAGCATTTCTTAGATACAAAGTTATTAATAATTTTTTTTATATTCAATAACCCCTAATAAGTATTTCTTAATTGAGAATATAGCTAATCCATTTAACCTTTCTTGAGACATTGTTGATCATTGGTAAAATTTTATCAATTTTAATTTTGAAAATTTCTTTCTGATGAAGCGGCGGTAACATGAGTTATTAGCGTTTTTCATAAGCAATATAGGCATTGGAAAAAGGATCAAATCTTTTTATTTGGCTGAGTGTATCAATTAAACTGTTATATTCTTCTAATTGTATTATTTTTCTTAATATTTTTAATTCCGAAAATAAATCTAAACTATCAATATCAAATTGATTATTATGCTTTAAGGAACATTCAAGATTAAGGCAAAAAAATTTCAAATTTTCATCATCTAGTGATCGTAACTTTAGCCGCTAAATAGAAAATTAAAAATATCTTTATATGTTTCGAATTGTTCAAATCTATTTTGAAGTGAAAAAATAGCCTTGTCTACTATCTATAAAGTAATCAACTCCAAAGATCTCTTCGAAAGATTTTGAGATTTTATTATTAACATTCTCATCAAATTGTTACTTCCTATATATCATACGTTTCTTACGAAATTCGGGTTCGATATTCATTTCAAATGCAATTTTCTTGGCAGAATCTTAACAGTTGCAAATCCTTCTTCTCTATACTTGTTAATGAAAGAAATCAACTTTTTCACTTCACAAAACCTTTTTTAAAACTTATACATAGTCTATTAAAAGTAACAAAAAATGGGACCCCCGCAAATATGGGGCCTAACGTAATTGCTTTACTTATTATTTTATATATGGAAGGGTCGCCCCTGTATCAAAAGTGCAGAGTCATCGTCATTGTAAGAAGATTCCTTGTTTAAAGGAAGGTTCTTCTTTTGCCGGATTCTCTCTTCACTAAAAATTGAATTGACAGCCACTTCTTCCATTTTCTGTAGGATGAAGCTTCAGAGACTGGCCTCTTCTCTGTAGGGCCGTTAGTTGGCTCTAGCGATAAATAAATGACTGCTGGAAATTCCCCCCTTCATTTATCCCTTTTTCCGGCATATATATCTAGCCAGCAAAAAATTGGAAAGACTCTAAATACGCATTATTAAATGATAGTAGTAAACGACATGGACTACTCTTTTTAACTTTTGAATCATGTAGCGGACCCAGAAATTTCAGTAAAAGAGTTCCAAATATAAAGAAGCAAATATACGGAGAGGGTCAAGTCTCAAGTGAGTTAAATATCTATTATATATAAATAAAAAAAAATTTGACTTTGTATATGTATATATAGTACGTATAAGTTTCCGGCGAGATGAGTACGGATGACCCCTTCCGCTATGATTCGAAATGTAATCTCATGATTACTACATTATATTGGGATAGATACCTCTCGAATTTTATAAACCAAAATATGGGAGAGGCATATACTGTTTGGCAAACTTTTTGGGAAGTTGGAAGCAATTTATCTTTAAAAAAAAAAAAAGATAAAGAAAAAGCATTTCTTTAAAATAACTTTAATTTATCTTGCAAGCGTAAACGAGTTACGAGTCCATGACTACTGTATCTAAACCGAAGAAGAGATTTATGGATAAGAACCTGCAGAACTAGCTGGTGTACTCATGTTTAATTGCTCGTAAGCAACGATGTATTATGACCCGTTCAACAAAATATTTCCTTAAAACAATTTCAAATTGCAAGTATATAGTGTTGATTCCAGCCAAAACTTGTTACTATTTCTTGTTACTATTATTTAAATATATAGGCTTCGTTAGCAAATCTCTCTCTATATATAGCTTATCATATGATAAGATTGATAGTGTTACTTAAATATCAGCTTTAAATTCAAGGTGTTATAAGCAGTGGTGATAAAATGGATAAAAAAACGTAGCTATCCACTTATATTATTCACTAAAAAATGAGTTGGATAATGAACTTTTTAAACACAGGTCAAATATTATCCTCTTAACCAATGGATAACCAATGAGTTTAACTTTTATATTTGTAAAGGCTCAAATTGGGGGTTCTCAAGCTTGGAAGACTAGGAATTCCCCCAAAAGTGATCATATTCAAGAAGCCATGTATAAAATATGGATATCCATATTATCCTCAGATTAAACCCATTTTCTATCCGTATAAAATATGGATTGTGTCGGTTAATTTATCCGTTTTTACATTACCCATCCATATCCAACCCAACCCGACCCCTTGCCAGTTGCCACCCCTAGTTAGTTATAAGGTTATTAAATAATGTAGATGATTTCTACCAGAGCAGGACAAGTAATAAAGATATTTCTGCAGCAAAGGAACTAAAAAGTAAGTGTCACAAAGGATTGTGTGATGCTGCTTTCTAAGAGTTAATCAATAATCAAGCCGCTGAATTGATAGGGGCGTCTGATTATAGGCGGCCAATTTACACTTGGATGGACGGCATTCACAGCAAGTTGGGATTGAGAAATTCCAACTGCCACTTCGATCCATTTCTTCCAATGCATGAGTATATATCACCGCATTTTGAACCTTTGCGGCAACGACTGTATATATGGGTCTAAATTTGGTCGACCACGACTACTGTCAAATATGACCAAAGATGAGGTCTCCACAGCATGACGTCCTGTGGAGGACGACGACGACCGACAACGGATGAAGGACGTATGACTTTTGTAGTAGCGTAGGCCTAACAGGGTGCATTAGGGAATATACTCTCGAATATTCCCTATGATATGTCTCATAGGGTTCAGAGGGGAGTTGTCCCTTATATATACATGAAGGAAGTAACCTTGGGGGAGGGGACTTTTTCAACTAAGAACTTTCTTTGTAATACTTATTCGGCATTGGTGGTGATCATTTTCGAGACACTTAATCCTTCTGTTCCACGAGATCAACAAATTCTATTTACCTTGTTCACCCCTCATGTCCCTCATTCTGGAGTTTATTATACTTGACTGAGATTAACCCTTTTATATTCTTTAATTGATTTAACCAAAAAGGATTCAATATCTTTTGGGTCAAACAATTTGGCATCGTTTGTAGGGATTTCTCTAGCTAAGAATATAGTTTCATCCAGACTCCTGAAAGGGATAATCACTTCTTCCGAACCTAGTACAAATCAACAAAGGCAGGGAAAAGAGATGCAAGGCTAAAAGCCAGAGTAGGCGTCACTGTAACACTCCCCAAATTTATAAAAGATTCGAGACACGCTAACTATAGAACTAATTTATTAGTATTGTTATTATTTTTATCTTGCCTATAGTGATATATATATACAATTAAGAAAATGTTAATAGTTTTAATATTATTAAATTTCAAAAAAAAAAGGTATCATTAGTTATTAGTAATTAAAAAAAGAAGGAAAAAGGCTTAAAAGCCCATAAGAAGGGCTGTTGGAAACAAAAGCCTCCAAACCTTAAAAAAGAGGCAGAACGTTATCAGAATGACGGAAAGCAAAAGCTAAATAAATAAATAAAATAGAATCGTTCGCTCACGAAACAGAGACTTCGTTTATCACACAGGCAACGGAAAAATCTAGGATTTCTTACAAATCACTAATTCTTGAACTCAGGTATGTAAAATCCCCTGTTGTTTACTCTACAGTAGTAATAGGTAAGAATAGAATAGTTAATTCCCTTCTCCCTCTATATCAACAATAGATTTCATATTTAGGTGTAGTACTTTAAAATTGATTAAAATACACTGATTATTGTAGAAACGATTGTTTGACGGGTATAAATTGGACTGGAGTCTACGTATTGGCCCAAGGAGTATTGAGGTGAGTTGATATAACCTTTTACTAAAGTGGTTTAACTCACAAAAGCACGCATACAAGGTGTTTGATGAATTGCTTAAAAGAGTTTATCTTTATTTAATTAGAGCGAGTGAGTACCCATTAATTTAGAATTATTCTAGCAAACGTTTAGATGATCTATTATGCTATATGTGCTTAAATTTTCAGATTTTTGTGTTATTCTTATATGCTATTTTCATGTTGAAGATTATGAAGAAGAAAGAGTCTTTAGAAATATTTTTATATGTTTATTTCATTCTTATGCCATGCTTTACATTTAAGGGCACCAATATGAGCATGTACATAATGTTCTATAAAGAAAAGATTTAGACTTGAAAAAGTCACAAGGAAGAAGTTTTAGAAAGAAAAGATTTTTGGGGAGTATCCGTTATTCTGAGAAGGGGTAATCGTCCAGGCCGAGGGTCCTGACCAAGGCGTTGACTTCCTGAAACTACTTGTGCCAAAGTAGGGAGCACACGAGCCGAGGGTCTCGTTGCTGAGAATTTACTTAGCCATGCTAAGGTATGATACATGAGCGCTGAGAACCATGAAGCGAGTGGCACCTCGTGGATTGGAACTATTCGATCAGGTTGGGATCGAACCCGTGCCGATCACACGGTGACTGAGATAGAATTAAGTCAGGATAGTTGGAACTCCCAAAGTATAAAGTGAAGTAATCTTTTGTAAAGAAAGAAAAAGAAAAGAATTTCTTTTAGAATATTCGTAAATTACTATTATGCAATTATTTTAGAATTATTCTTATAAGCTTTATGTTTTACATGCATTTAGAACATTTGCTCGGAATGTATATGTTATTAAAGTTTCTCCTCCTGTTGTTGAGACTCACTGAGTACAATGGATGGTACTAACGTTCTCTTTTGGGAACCTACGTTGGTCTGCGGTACAACGTAGGAACCGGATTTGCAGGCGAGCAGGTTACGAGTTAGGACTTCCTTCCCTTCCAGTGATATTGGTGAGCTCCGCTTTTGTTCGTGGAGTATTCTTAGAGTCATTTTCATTTAGCTATTTCTTTGTTTATCTAGAGAACTGACCAGGAAATCTCATGTCCTGAGCAGTGCGTCAGTTTATCAGTAGAGGCTTCATAGACGTAGTCATTGGGTTGAGATTCATAAGTTATTTTATAATAACTTAGCAATAATTCAGTAGTTACTATGAATAAAGTTTTGGAGTTAATTTATTTAAATATTTGAATTAATCAAGAGTATTTGGTTAGAGTATTGCTTTGTTGCATATAAAGTGTGGAGCTATAATAGATTGAATAAGCAGAGATGGTTCGCTCGATCAGGTTTAGTGATCGAGTGCCGGTCTCGGCTTGTTTAGAAAATGGGTCGTGACAAACTTGGTATCAGAGCCTCAGGTTTATGGAGTTCTAGGGGTCTATGAAGCCATGTTAGTAGAGTCTTGTTTATGTGTATGAAGCGCGCCATACTTATAAACAGGAGGCTACAAGCATTTAGGAATTTTTTTTTTATACTTTAGATCGTGCAGTAGAGCCTACCTCTAAGAAATTATCTAATGTATTCTTTTCTCCAAAACTCGCAGAAATGACTCGTACTCGCAACTCTAACATCGACACTCAGGATGCTGCTCAAGAAACTATTGCTACTATTGTGGCTCAAGGCATAACTAAAAAGGCTCGAACTCAGAAAAGGAAGGGTAAATCCACAAGGGGGTTCAAGTACCCCAGGTTGAACATGAAGAAGGGGTGGAGCATGATGAGCAAGTACCTCAGGATCCAACGCCAACCCCAACAACAGCTCTGACTCAAACAACTATATCCCCAGAGGTGGGTCAGATGTTCAATGCAGTCAACAGTGCTATGGAGATGTTTAAGGACTTTATGGCTAACCAGAACGAGAAAAGAGATAAGATTCCACCTCAAACAAATAGGCAGAACAATTCTGAGTCCTCAAGAGTGAATGAATTTCTGAAGTTGAGTCCTCAAGTGTTCCATGGTTCTATAGTAGATGAAGATCCACTGTTATGGATGGAGGGTGTTAATAAATCCCTCCGAGTGATGAAAGTATTTGATGACAAAGCTGTGGAGCTGGCTGCTTACCAGCTTAGAGATGTGGCTGGTGCTTGGTTTGAGATGTGGGAAAAAGAGAGAGATGAAGATGATGGTCCACCTACTTGGGAAGAATTTGAAGAGGCCTTCATGGCTAACTTTATCCCAGAAGAGGATATGGCAACTAAGGCTACACAATTCGAACAGCTCAAGCAAGGGAATAAAAGTGTGCAAGAGTACTACATGGAATTCATAAGGTTAGCTAAGCATGCTCCTCACATGGTTAAGACAGAAAAAGCAAAGATTCGCAGGTTTGTTGGCGGTTTGGCTTACCACATTAAGGATACGACATTAGCTGCAGCAGTAGGAATGACAACTTTCTCATCTGTTGTGGGGTTCGCCAAGCACTTAGAAAAAGACAGACAACAAAGGAGAGAAGAGAAAGAGCATAACAAGAAATCCCGGACAACAGGCAGGTTTAATGGTACATCCAGCGGAGGCAGAAGGGATTCCTCTAATAAGGAGTCATTAGCACCAGCTTAGTTCAGTCATCAGTCAGGTGGTGGGTCTTCCTTCAGACGTACTCAGAGTAATGGAAATCAGTCTCGCCAGAATCAGAATTTTAGGACATCATCCTCACATAGCCAGAGTCATGCTGAGCAACATTCACACCAGCAAAGTCTTTGTGGAACATGTAAGCGGCAACATTCAGGTCAGTGCAAGCTCGGGTTTCATGGTTGCTACCATTGTGGAGACATTGGTCATATAAAGGCCAACTGCCCAAAGTTGCAACGTAATTTCAGTGGTGGATCAACTCGTCCTTCTAGTTCCTCAGCTACTGCAGTTGCACCACCTCAGGCTCGTGGTTCTCATAATCAGTCCGGGCATGGAGCAGGCAGAGGTGCAGACCGAGTTACTCAGGGAGGGGGACAACCCCGTTTATTTGCTACACTTGATCGTCAGAGTGCAGAGGCATCTGCAGAAGTTATTACAGGTATACTTTTAGTCTGCTAACATAATGCTTATGCCATAATGGATCCAGGTTCAACATTTTCATATGTGACTCCATACTTTGCAATTAACCTCGGACTAGAACCTGAACAACTTAGTGAGCCATTCCTAGTATCTACTCCAGTTGGCGAGTCAATGAAAGTCACCAGAGTCTATAGAGGCTGTATAGTTTCAGTCCAAGGTCGCAACACCAAAGCTGATCTCATAGAGTTAGAAATGGTGGATTTTGATGTGATCATGGGTATGGATTGGTTGTCTTCCTGCTATGCCATGTTAGATTGTCATGCCAAGATAGTCAGGTTCCAATTTCCAAATGAAGAAGTCTTAGAGTGGAAAGGTAGTTCAGCATCGCTTGTAGGTAAGTTTATTTCTTATCTTAAGGCACAACGAATGATCGGTAAGAGGTGTCTCGCCTATTTGGCTCACGTTATTAATCCAGAATCAGAACCACCAGCTCTTCAGTCAGTGCCAATTGTTAGAGAATTTCCAGAAGTTTTCCTAGATGACCTTCCCGGACTTCCTCCCGAAAGAATCATAGACTTCGGCATTGATCTCATGCCAGGCACTCAGCCCATATCTATACCTCCCTATAGGATGGCTCCAGCAGAACTTAATGAGTTGAGAGAACAGTTGAAAGACCTTCTTGACAAGGGCTTCATCAGGCCGAGTGTTTCACCGTGGGGTGCCCCGGTCCTGTTTGTCAAAAAGAAAGATGGGTCTCTCAGAATGTGTGTCGACTATCGGCAGTTGAATAAAGTTACCATTAAGAACAAGTACCCACTACCAAGAATTGATGATTTATTTGATCAACTTCAGGGTTCAAAGTACTTTTCAAAAATAGACTTGAGGTCGGGATACCATCAGTTGAGAATCAGAAAGGAGGATATATCTAAAACAGCCTTTAGAACTCGCTACGGGCACTATGAATTTCTAGTAATGTCCTTCAGGTTGACAAATGCTCCAGCTGCATTCATGGACCTCATGAACAGAGTTTTCAAGCCATTCCTGGATAACTTTATTATCGTGTTTATAGACGATATTTTGGTATACTCTAAGAGCATGGAAGAACATGAAGAACACCTTAGAATAGCCTTGCAGACCTTGAAGGAGAATGAGCTTTATGCCAAGTTTTCAAAACGTGAGTTCTGGTTGCAGTCAGTAGCATTCTTAGGTCACGTGGTATCTAGTGAAGGAATAAAAGTAGGCCCTCAGAAGACAGAAGCAGTCAAGAACTGGCCCAGGCCGACAACGCCAACCGAAATCAGGAGTTTCTTGGGGTTAGCTGGATACTATAGAAGGTTTGTAGAGGGGTTTTCCTCACTTGCAGCTCCATTAACTAAGTTGACTCAGAAAGCAGTTAAGTTCCAATGGTCAGATGCTTGTGAGCAGAGTTTTCAAGAGTTAAAGAAGAGATTGACCACTGTACGTGTGCTAACCTTGCCAACAGGTTCGGGTGGGTTCACAGTGTATTGTGATGCCTCTAGAGTGGGCCTTGGTTGTGTTCTTATGCATAATGGAAAAGTTATTGCTTATGCTTCCAGGCAGTTAAAGAATCATGAAAAGAACTACCCCACACACGACTTGGAGCTTGCAGCAGTGGTGTTTGCATTAAAAATATGGCGACACTACCTTTATGGCGAGCATTCTGAAGTGTTTACAGATCACAAAAGCCTCCAGTACATTTTCAAGCAAAAAGAACTAAATTTGAGACAGAGAAGGTGGCTCGAGCTATTGAAGGATTATGACATCAATATCCTTTATCACCCGGGCAAAGCTAATGTGGTAGCAGATGCACTTAGTAGGAAGTCAATGGGTGTCTTGGCCCATCTTGCAGTACAAAGGCGATCTTTGGGTCGAGAAATTCAAAAACTAGCAAATGATGGAATTAGATTGGATGAGACCGAAGAAGGAGACATAACTGCTTATGCCTTAGCGCAATCCTCCCTTGTTGCGCATGTTAAGGCTAAGCAAGACGACGATCCGTACTTAGTGAAATTAAAAGAAGGAGTCAGAAGCAAACAAATCACTGCTTTCACTCTAGGAAGTGACGGAGTTTTGAAGTTGAATGATCGGTTATGTGTGCTTGATGTAGATGGTCTTAGGAAGGCCATAATGGAGGAAGCCCACAGTTCGAGGTACTCTATCCACCCAGGTGCCCCCAAAATGTATCTAGATTTGAAAGAGTTGTATTGGTGGAAGGGCATGAAGAAACAAGTAGCAGAATGTGGCTAAATGTTTAAATTGCCAGCAAGTCAAAGCCGAGCATCAGAGGCCTGGTGACCTAACTCAAGACATAGAGATACCACAGTGGAAGTGAGAGATGATTAATATGGATTTCGTAGTAGGTCTACCTCGCACATACCGTAAGCATGATTCAATCTGGGTACCAAGTTATATTTAAGCACTGCTTTCCATCCACAGACTGATGGACAGGCAGAAAGGACCATTCAGACTCTCGAAGATATGCTGTGTGCATGTGTTATAGATTTTGGAGGAAATTGGGATGATCACTTGCCACTTATAGAATTTGCTTACAATAACAACTATCAAGCCAGCATTAATATGGCTCCTTATGAAGCATTGTATGGGCGGAGATGTAGGTCTCCGGTGGGTTGGTTTGAACCAGCAGAGGTGCCGTTGATTGGTCCAGAGTTTGTTTGTGAGGCCTTGGAGAAAGTTCAGCTAATTAGAGAAAGACTTAAAGCGGCTCAGAGTCGTCAAAAGTCTTATTCTGACAAGAGGCATCGTGAGTTAGAGTTCATGGTTGGTGATAAGGCGTTGTTGAAAGTTTCACCAATGAAAGGAGTTATGAGATTTGGTAAGAAAGGGAAACTTAGCCCTAGATTTATCGGACCTTATGAAATTCTAGAAAAGAAAGGAAATGTGGCTTATAAGCTAGCGCTACCCATTGAGTTGTCCTCTGTTCATCCTGTCTTTCATGTGTCTATGCTTAGAAAGTACATTCATGATGAGTCGCACATAATACCTGCCGATACCGTAGAAATTAAAGAAGGCCTAACTTATGAAGAGGTACCTATAGACATTCTCGATAGGCAAGTAAGAAAGTTAAGAACAAAAGAATTAGCATCGGTAAAAGTTTTGTGGAGTAATCATAATTCAAAAGAAGCTACGTAAGAACAAAAGAATTAGCATCGGTAAAAGTTTTGTGGAGTAATCATGATTCAAAAGAAGCTACGTGGGAGGTCGAGGAAGATATGAGGAAGAAGTATCCTTATTTATTTGAGTAACAAGGTATGTGAACCTAGGTTTGACTTGACATTTATATTTCATTTATTAA
Organism: Nicotiana tabacum; assembly: GCF_000715075.1. Lineage (NCBI taxonomy): Eukaryota > Viridiplantae > Streptophyta > Magnoliopsida > Solanales > Solanaceae > Nicotiana > Nicotiana tabacum. The sequence continues at coordinate 167,860,571 of NC_134085.1, read as the reverse complement.
TACAAGTTAGCAAGTGTTTATGTCCTTCTTAGATTATACTTAGTTGTTGTAGTAATTTAGTTTATGCCAAAGTATATTTAATTCATTAAAGTGATTTACTTGTGCTAGAGTTGTTGTGCTTTAGATTCTTGTTAGTTATCGTGGTACCTCCTTGCCGGAGTGTGAGTAATTAATTTATGAGCTGCGTATGGTGCCTATGAATGGCCTGTTATGGTATATTTGGTTGTTGTTGATGTAGTAGTGGTATTTGTGACAGAGATATTTTTTTGGATAGTCCAAGTTACAAAGGAAACTCTGCCGAAATTTTTGAAAATTTAGGGAGTTAGCCAAATTTTTGAGTCCCTTGGAAGAGTGGATAGTGCTAAGAAAATTTAAGAGGTTCAAGGACCTAAGGAATGATTGTTAACTTAAGAATAAGGCCCTAGCAACATTCGAGGACGAATATTTTTAAGGAGGGAAGATTGTAACACTCCCCAAATTTATAAAAGATTCGAGACACGCTAACTATAGAACTAATTTATTACTATTGTTATTATTTTTATCTTGCCTATAGTGATATATATATATATATATATATATATATATATATATATATATATATATATATAATTGGTTATACAATTAAGAAAATGTTAATAGTTTTAATATTATTAAATTTCAAAAAAAAAGGTATCATTAGTTATTAGTAATTAAAAAAAGAAGGAAAAAGGCTTAAAAGCCCATAAGAAGGGCTGTTGGAAACAAAAGCCTCCAAACCTTAAAAGAGAGGCAGAACGTTATCAGAATGACGGAAAGCAAAAGCTAAAAAAAAAAATAGAATCGTTCGCTCACGAAACAGAGACTTCGTTTATCACACAGGCAACGGAAAAATCTAGGGTTTCTTACAAATCACTAATTCTTGAACTCAGGTATGTAAAATCCCCTATTGTCAATTACTCTACAGTAGTAATAGGTAAGAATATAATAGTTAATTCCCTTCTCCCTCTATATCAACAATAGATTTCATATTTAGGTGTAGTACTTTAAAATTGATTAAAATACACTGATTGTTGTAGAAACGATTGTTTGACGGGTATAAATTGGACTGGAGTCTACGTATTGGCCCAAGGAGTATTGAGGTGAGTTGATATAACCCTTTACTAAAGTGGTTTAACTCACAAAAGCACGCATACAAGGTGTTTGATGAATTGCTTAAAAGAGTTTATCTTTATTTAATTAGAGCGAGTGAGTACCCATTAATTTAGAATTGTTCTAGCAAAAGTTTAGATGATCTATTATGCTATATGTGCTTAAATTTTCAGATTTTTGTGTTATTCTTATATGCTATTTTCATGTTGAAGATTATGAAGAAGAAAGAGTCTTTAGAAATATTTTTATATGTTTATTTCATTCTTATGTCATGCTTTACATTTAAGGGCACCAATATGAGCATGTACATAATGTTCTATAAAGAAAAGATTTAGACTTGATAAAGTCACAAGGAAGAAGTTTTAGAAAGAAAAGATTTTTGGGGAGTATCCGTTATTCTGAGAAGGGGTCATCGTCCAGGCTGAGGGTCCTGACCAAGGCGTTGACTTCCTAAAACTACTTGTGCCAAAGTAGGGAGCACACGAGCCGAGGGTCTCGTTGCTGAGAATTTACTTAGCCATGCTAAGGTATGATACATGAGCGCTGAGAACCATGAAGCGAGTGGCACCTCGTGGATTGGACCTATTCGATCAGGTTGGGATCGAACCCGTGCCGATCACACGGTGACTGAGATAGAATTAAGTCAGGATAGTTGGAACTCCCAAAGTATAAAGTGAAGTAATTTTTTGTAAAGAAAGAAAAAGAAAAGAATTTCTTTTAGAATATTCGTAAATTGCTATTATGCAATTATTTTAGAATTATTCTTATAAGCTTTATGTTTTACATGCATTTAGAACATTTGCTCGTAATGTATATGTTATTAAAGTTTCTCCTCATGTTGTTCAGACTCACTGAGTACAATGGATGGTACTGACGTTCTCTTTTGGGAACCTACGTTGGTCTGCGGTACAACGTAGGAACCGGATTTGCAGGCGAGCAGGTTACGAGTTAGGACTTCCTTCCCTTCCAGTGATATTGGTGAGCTCCGCTTTTGTTCGTGGAGTATTCTTAGAGTCATTTTCATTTAGCTATTTGTTTGTTTATCTAGAGAACTGACCAGGAAATCTCATGTCCTGAGCAGTGCGTCAGTTTATCAGTAGAGGCTTCATAGACGTAGTCATTGGGTTGAGATTCATATGTTATTTTATAATAACTTAGCAATAATTCAGTAGTTACTATGAATAAAGTTTTGGAGTTAATTTATTTAAATATTTGAATTAATCAAGAGTATTTGGTTAGAGTATTGCTTTCTTGCATATAAAGTGTGGAGCTATAATAGATTGAATAAGCAGAGATGGTTCGCTCGTTCAGGTTTAGTGATGGCAGGGAAAGGAGATGCAAGGCTAAAAGCCATAGTAGGCGTCACAGCCAACCTCCTAGACACCATCAACGAAGATAGCAGAGAGGATCACGAAAATGAAACACCAAACATCACGCCCGGGGGAGAAACTTTACCTCCCTCGCACGGGAGCATGACCGCTTCACGCGAAAAGAAAGCCTCCACATCTGCAATAGGAGAGGCACCACCGGTAGTAAGAAGACTGCTGGAAGAATGGCTAACAAATTCTCCAAACACCATCCTTGATAAACCCACCCAAATGGATGATAGGAATGTGACACATGCAGATGTCACAATAAACGAGGGTGAGCAAGACGCCCCCCGCATAGGTAACACTTATGTTGCTAATAACACAAGTAATGATACGCATGCAGCCGCTTTCAAGTAAATGGAAGAAATGAAAAATGAGAATAAGGCGCTCTGCAATCAAATGAAAGAACATCAAGAGAGAATTGACAAAATACCAGGCGTTCCAAAGTTGCTGCCAAAACGCGATGTTAGGCGATTCATCGAGCAACCATACAATGAGGAAGCGACCCCGTACACTATTCCAAAAACCTTCAAAATGCCGCCCTACTTAAATATATATGATGGTACTACCAATCCAAAAGATCACATCATCCACTACGTTACAGCCGTAAAAGGCAACAATCTCTTAAAAGAATAGGTACCATCGGTGCTGTTGAAAACGTTCGACGAAACCTTAACAGGGGGAGCCTTGACATGGTACTCTCAACTACCAGCACGCTCGATAGCAACATTCGAGGAAATGGCAAACAAATTCATCATCGCCCATGCTGGAGCCAAAAAGGCAGAGGCCAGGGTAAATGATATATTCGCCATAAGGAAGATACATGGTGAGGGACTTAGGGACTTCTTAGCTCGGTTCAACAGGGTGAGAATGAGCTTGCCGAATATGTCAGAAGAAATGGCAGTAGCAGAGTTCCAGAACAGATTAAACAGAAATGGGTCGAGGGCGACTAGAAAACTGTTAAGCAGGCTCATGAAATACCCTCCAACTACTTGGGAATAAATTCATAACGCCTACTACGCCGAGGTACAAGCCGACGAGGAAAATCTAAACGGCCCGACCTAACGGTTGATGTTACTCTAAACCGAAGCAAGGAAAGATCATCGTAGCGACGGTCGAATAGATCAGTTGGGGGCCCGTTCCGGTCGGAAAAGGCATCAACCCTATGTCAGGACGTCGGTCCCGCCTCTACACCGATGCACGGATGCTCCTCCTCAACACATCACACCATATCGACACGAGAAAGGTATGCCTCCACTTTTATCCGCTCACAACTTTTGTGTTTCTCCTTCAGAAATAGTGTACGCCCTAGAGAAACTCGGCCCAAAAGTGCAATGGCCGCAAAAGGTGAGGTCAAACCCCAGCACTCGGAAGTCAAGCACTTTCTGCGAATTTGACCAAGAAAGGGGTCACAAAATCAAAGATTGCATAGGATTGCGACAGGAAGTAATACGAATGCTGAACCAGGGTTACCTGAAGGAGCTATTGAATGATCGAGGACAGACTAACTTTGCCCGCGGACGCGAACAACCCCACGGGCCTTCAAAATCGCCCTCTCCCGCTTGCACCATATAGATGATCATCGGCGGGGGCAACGACACAACAATCAATCATGTCAAGTTCACCACCACATAAGCTCAAACGATCAATCACTCACGAGCGGTATGATGACATCGAAGACAGTATCATCTTCGATAAGTCAGATTTTGACGATTTGTCTTTCCCTCACTATGATGATCTTGTTATCACTTTATGTATCGCAGATACTGATGTAAAAAGAATAATGGTAGATGACAGTAGCAGCGCATGTATTATCCATCCTCGAGTTCTCGTACAGATGAGACTCGAAGATAAAATTATACCATGCTGTATAATGCTAACAGGTTTTAATAATGCAGTTGAGCGGACTTTGGGGAAAATAGTGCTACCCGTCCTAGCTAGAGGAGTCACCCTGGAAACAACATTTCACGTCATGAACCAAGAAACGGCTTATAACGCCATCATAGGGCACCCGTGGATACACACCATGCGAGCGATCCCTTCCAGTCTCTATCAAGTGATCAAGTTTCCTACCCTATGGGGAATGTTCAGCATTCGAGGGGAGCACCACACCGCACAAGAATTCTATCGCATCGCCCAAGATTGCACACACACCCAACAACTCAAAGGAGCAAATGTGGAAGCATAGCAATCAGCGATGTCGGGAGCCAAACCTAACGTGCAGACAGACGTTATCAAGGACCCCGACATCGTGGAGGAGTTCTAATCAATGATAGAAAATATTGATCCCGTCCTACTAGATGGCAAAGATAACACAAAAAAGGTTTACATCGGTCACAACCTCTTGGAACTAGGTAAGTTTCATAAGTTCTTGACAGACCATGCCGATCTATTTGCCTTCTCCTATGCAGATATGCCAGGCATTCCAATATCGCCACCCACAAGTTAAACGTCGATCCCCTATATCCGCTAGTGCGGAAAATGAGAAGGAAGTTCAACGCCGCAATCAACGAAGAGGTCGATAAACTACTCGGAAATGGCTCCGTCCGAGAATCGAAATATCCTCAATGGATCTCCAATGTGGTCATGGTGAAAAAGAAAAACGGAAAATGGCGAATGTGTGTAGATTTCATGGACCTAAACAAGGCATATCCGAAAGATTCTTTTCTATTGCCACACATCGACCAGCTCATCGATTCAATAGCAGGAAATGAGTTGCTAAGCTTCTTGGATACCTATTCGGGTTATAACCAGATTCTCATGGAAAAAGAAGACCAGGAGAAAACCACTTTCACCACTCACCAGAGAACATACTGCTACAAAGTGATGCCGTTCGGACTGAAAAATGCGGGGGCGACATATCAGAGATTGGTCAACAAAATGTTCAAAAACCAGCTTGGTAAAACAATAGAAGTCTACATCGACGATATGCTGGTTAAGTCGAAGAGGAAAGAAGATCATATCGGACATCTGAAGGAAGCCTTCGACATATTGAGATTGTACAACATGAAACTAAACCCCAAAAAATGCGCTTTCAGCGTAGGCTCAGGAAAGTTCCTTGGTTTCCTAGTGTCACAAAGAGGCATCGAGGTCAACTTGGAGCAGATTAAGGCCATCGAAGGAATACCCGAAACACTGACCAGCAAAAAGCAGGTACAAAAATTGACGGGACAAATAGCAGCCCTGTCGAGGTTCATCTCATGGTCATCAGACAAGTGCCATAAATTCTTTAATGTATTAAGGAAGGACAACAGGCTCAAGTGGAATGCAGAGTGCGTCGATTCCCTGAGGTAACTAAAAGCGTACTTGTCTTCGCCACCCTTGCTCGCCAAAGCAGATTCAGGTGAGTGCCTCCTAGTCTACCTAGTCGTACCGAGGTTGTGGTAAGTGCAGTTCTAGTCTGAGAAAGCCATGGTACGCAATCTCCAATTTACTGTATCAGCAAAACCTTAATTGACGCTGAAACAAGGTACCCCCACCTTGAGAAACTGGCTCTGGCACTAGTCGTAGCTTCACGAAAGCTTAGACCGTATTTTCAGTGCCACCCCATAAAAGTGGTGACAACCTTTCCTCTCAGGAGTATCATACATAAACCCGACTTATCAGGTCGGCTAGCCAAATGAGCCATAGAACTCAGCGAGCACGATATAACATACCAACCGCGAACCGCAATAAAGTTGCAAGTGCTCGCCGACTTCATCGCCGATTTCAGCGCTGAGATACTGCTTGAAGTTGATCAAGAAGCGCTTCACACTTCACCTGAGCAATCTGACCTTTGGGTCCTATACACCGACGACGCGTCCAACGTGACGGGATCGAGACTCGTGCTCGAGGTCCCGATGAGAGAAGTGATTCGTCAATCTGTACGATGTCCTGAAATGACTAACAATGAGGACGAGTATGAGGCCATAATTGCACGATTAAATTTGGCCCTCAAGTATGGTGCTCGACGGGTCATCCTTCGCTGTGACACTCAACTCGTTGTGAACCAGGTTATTGGGAATTTCCAAATTAAGAAACAGAGGTTGCAGAAATACCAAACCAAAATCCACAAACTGCTGCCAGAATTCGACGAATGCCGATTCAACCAAATACCCCGAGCACAGAACATCGAAGAAGATGGTCTCGCCAAGCTGGCAGCGGCAACCAGAAACATCACCAAGGAGAACGTGGTCACCCTTCTCCACTCATCAATAGATCAAGTCGAGGTACATTATATAAATTTAACTTGGGACTGGCGTAATCGTTTCATATCATATCTATAGGAAGGGACACTCCCACAAGATAAAAAAGAAGCCAAAAAGTTCCGAATACAGGCGGCCAGATACAGTTTCATAAGCCAGGACCTTTACAAAAGGACATTCGGCAGCCCGTTGGCCAAATGCCTCGGACCCAATCAGACAAGGCGATTGCTCGAAGAGGTACATGAAGGCCACTACGGCGCCTATAACGGTAACCGAGCCCTCGTCATCTATCTTATTCGTGCAGGATACTACTGACCCACTATGAAAAAGAGGCCACAGAGTACGTCAAGAAGTGCGAGCAATGCCAAAAATACACCCCTATGATACACCAGGCAGCGGAACTCCTGCATTCCGTCACCTCCCTATGGCCATTCATAAAATGGTGGATGGATATCGTCGGTCCCCTCCTAGCAGGGCGGGGTAAGGTACGCTTCCTTTTGGTTTTAACTGACTATTTTTCTAAATGGGTGGAAGCAAGTGCGTTCGCTCAAATACGCGAACAAGAAGTCATCACGTTTATCTGGAAAACATCATATGCCGCTTTGGCATCCCCAAAGAAATTAGTTGCGATGACGAACCCCAATTTGTTAGAAAAAAGACGACTGAGTTCTTCGAAAAATGGCACATCAAGCAGATACTCTCCATGCCATATCATCTTACCGAAAACAGTCAAGCGAAATCCTCCAATAAAACAATATTGAATATATTAAAGAAAAATCTTGAAGTCGCCAAAGGGCTATGGCCGGAACTACTACCGGAGGTGCTATAGGCCTACCACATAATACCAAAGACCAGCACAAGAGAGACGCCATATTCATTGGTCTACGACACCAATGCAGTCATATTCGTTGAGGTCGGGGAACCTAGCCTGAGGTACTCCAATGAGAGTGGATCAAGCAACGATGAAAGCAGGTTACAGGACCTGGATGAGGTCGAAGAGCGAAGGGATATGGCACACATAAGAATGGTGGCCCAAAAACAACGAGCAGAAAGGTACTATAATAAGAAGGCCAAAGTACGACCACTCAAAGTCGGGGACTACGTGCTAAAGGCCAAAACGCAAGCGACAAAGGACCCGAATGAAGGGAAATTGGGAACAAATTGGGACGGACCATATAAAATCACAACAGCAGCAAGTAAAGGAGCATTCCAGCTAGAAACAATGAAACAAAAACTATTGCAAAATAACTGGAATGTCGCCCACCTCAAATACTTCCACTTCTGAGAAAAGACGCCGTCCGAGTCATACTCTTTTTCCCTCGCCCAGGTTTTATCCCAATCGGGTTTTCTCGGGGAGGTTTTTAATGAGGCGATGAGGGGGACGTCTCGAGGTTTGAAGTATTATTCATTGCCCCGCCTACCTATTACGAGCAATGAATGGACTAGGTATAATCTCCATTATATGTACAAAGTCGACATGTATATCCGATATATGAATAAAATCACTCCATTTTGTGTACGAAAGCAACACACATCTCCAATATATGAATGAAACTGGCTGCCACGACACTCCAACAAATAGAATAGAATGCCACCCTCACGACGGGATCCTATTTCAGCGCCAGCTCGAAAGTAACATCCCAATGGCTAAGTCCATTGACAAAAAACAAGTTCAACATCACTCGAACCACGATGGGATCTTACTTCGATGCCAGCTCGAAAGTAACATCTCAATGGCTAAGGCCATTGACGAAAAATGAGTTCAACATCATTCGAACCACGACGGGATCTTACTTCGGCGCCAGCTCGAAAGTAACATCCCAATGGCTAAGGCCATTGACAAAAAACAAGTTCGACATTACTCGAACCATGACGGGATCTTACTTCGGCGCCAGCGAAAGTAACATCCCAATGGCTAAGGTCATTGACGAAAAATGAGTTCGACATCATTCGAACCACGACAGGATCTTACTTCGGCGCCAGCTCGAAAGTAACATCCCAATGGCTAAGGCCATTGACAAAAAACAAGTTCAACATTACTCGAACCACGATGGGATCTTACTTCGGCGCCAGCTCGAAAGTAACATCCCAATGGCTAAGGCCATCGATATAAAAAATGAGTTTGCCATCACTCGAACTGCAGCGGGATACTACTTCGACGCCAACTCAAAAGCGATATCCCTACGGCTAAGGTTGTTGCCAACGAAAAGAGTTCGACTAAACTCAATACAATAAGTTTAGCATTTCGACAAAGCGTCGAAGCGACGTAACCGCGGTAGAAGTCGTCAAAACAAAATCAATCAAAGAAAATGAATCAGAGATGTACAACAAAAAATGACCTCTATCCACAACAAATATGTTACAAATATTTGTCTTAACAAAAGGCTCAAAGACACCCTTATAAATATCACAAAGCAAAAAGTAAAGTACAAAAGAAATACTACACATCATTCCCGGTGGCATACACATCTTCATACCAAGAGTCGGAGGCGAGTATGTCTGCATCATCAGAGTTGATATTACCGCCGTCAGGCATAAGAGGGTCATACCCTCATGCCTTACGAGCCGCACGAGCCTTGTCATGTACATCCCGAAGCTCTGCTTTAGATGCCCTCCCATCAACATGAAGAGCCTTGTACACATCAAGCTGAGCCTCGGTGTGAACCCACAACTGATATAGATGTCGAGGCATGACGGGGTCAGCTGGTGCATAAGATGAAGAAGGTTGCGACTATCGTCGTGCGTCCTCCGCTTTCAAAGAATCCATTTGCTTGTTCAATACTGACAGTTCCACCTCCAACCCTTCAACATGACCCTCAAGCCCTGCAATCTTAAGTACGGACGCCTCCTTCTCTTTGGTCCGCTTTGACCTACAAACACGGAGGGCATCTTCCAAGACCGCCGCCTCAGAGATAATAGTCGCCAATCTATCAGCACTCACACCCATCTCACCTTTAAGCTCATTGATCTCCGCCGTCTTCGTATCCAGGTCGGTAGTCAAATTGGCCACCCTGGATTGGAGGTCAGCATTCTCAGCCACTACCCCCTACTTAGCTCGAGCTCATCTTCCTTCACTTTGTGGGACGCCTCGAGCTCACTATTACGGGCGATGGCCTTCATGAGGTCCTCGTCTCGCTCCCCCAACTCATCGACCTTACGTGCCAATTGATCCTCCCTTTGTTTAAGTCCTTCACAGAACAACTGGAAGTCAGGATCCTAAGTATAGATGTCGGCCATCGCACGATGCTTGGTGCGATATTTTTGATATTTAGAAGACATTTTTCCATAAATAGCCGTCCTCTTCCTTTCCCGGTGCTCGCGCGAGTCCCAATGATAAAGGTCTGGCACAAAAAAAAGTGAAGTTAAAACAAAAGGACATGCCAAAAACAATAACACAAACCCAACGACGAAGTGCAAAGAAAGATATCTACCCGCAAGGCCATGCTAGAGACGCTCCGAGACAACTCCATATCGCTCATTGCTCTAAGCGCCTCATTCTCGATGGCGTCATATAAAGGAGCTAAAGCAGACGCCACCTGATCACAATCCGACAACAATTTGTAGTCCCCAAATACAACTATATGTCGATTAGAACCCTCCACTATGACCTCTACGTAAGTGTGACCCTCCAAAAACTCACGAACATCCCCCAGGTTGACATTCGAGCTTGATCCTTCACCCTCGACACGTAGGCCCCCTCCGACATTGGATGATAAGCCACCCTCAGCGGAGCGCACAGAACCACCTCCTTGGTAAACCCCTTCTATTTGGGGAGACCTCCCCGCCAAGTTGGTGTCGGCCATAAACGCAAGCATAGGTGTAGTCTGTGATGCACCCGTCCTATTCTCACCAATATCAGCGGCCACACCCTTCCTAGGCTCCACCCTCCTCCTTTTCCTTGATAACGATTCGTCCCCATTAGAGGACTCATCCACAAGGTGATGGACCGATAAGGAAGGGGTTCCTTCCCTCACGACCATATCACGAGAAGAATCTCCTACCTGTACCGGTTGAGTGAGGCCCTCTCGGACGGACTCGCTCAGAGCAAATTGCATTCCTGCATCAGCAACGGCCTATCAAAATGCAGGGGCTGGGGCCCTACACCTAGAAATATCACGACCTGTCGTCATAGAAAGCTATATCAGTAGGTATGCCGACCAATGACCAGATAGCGGCATAGATGAAGACACTTACCGAAAGAAACTTTCGGCCCAAAGCGTTTAACAAAAGCAGGCCAATCTCGAGACTCCACTGCATGGCACAGCAGACGGGCTACCCAATCCCTTATACCCACAATAGGGCGGGGCGGGCACCCCATAGCTGTAAAAGAAAAGCAAGTAAGCACTAAGGTGAATAAAGAAGAAAAGGAAGAATAAACAAGTGGCGACATTTACGATTCTCGTTCCACTGCTCTGGGAATCTAGCGGGGTCAAACACGATGTGTCCAGTTATGATGAAGAAGTACTTATGCCAAAATTTGCGACTCGCCCGGTAATCGGTTCCGACCACCAGCCCTTTTGTCCCACGGTGGCTCAGATGTACCATAGTACCCCTATGAAAGCTGGGTGAAAACAAGTGTAGAAGGTGGTGAACGGTAACCTCGCACCCTGCCAACTCCGCATATTTTGTCAACAACAAGAGTATTTTGAGCGTATACGGGGAAAGTTGTGCTGGGCAAACTTGATAGAGTCGACAGAATTCTTCCGCTAGTGGGAGAAGGGGGAAGTAATGACCAATCACAAAGGGGTACTCATAGAAGGCACAATACCCAGGCCTATGGACTTCCACGAAGTCCCCTCTCGCTTGAACCATCTCAATATGAGCAGGAATGCTATATTTTGCACGGAGAGAATCGATATGTACTTGCTCAGTTTCAGAAAGTACGAGGGCAGGAGTGGGAGGAGGATCCTTAAGGAAATCGCTTCGAGATGAAGGATGTCTTGGCAGGAACTCCTCCACGGTGGGAAAGTTGTCCCTTTCCTCCACCATGGTGTCCTCACCGCCGGTAGGGGCGCCAAGGACAATAGGGTAGCGTCAGAAACCCCCTCATGAGATCGATGTGATCTAGGCATGTTTATGTGATGAATGTTTTGATAGAACAGGAAAAGCCAAAGACGACAAATGGAGAGAAAGCAAAGAGAATTGCTAGAGCAAAAGCGGGAGAGAAGGTAAGAAATAACCAAAGAAGAAATGGCCAAGAGTTTTTGAAAATACAAACCCTCCATCTATTTATAAGATTGGGTGGCGCCAGAATCGAAGCGGAAGGCTGCAGAATGGCACCGAAATCGAAGCGACAAGCCCTCAGCCCCTGTCTCGAAAATACGCATAATGATGACGCACGTGGAGGTGACGTCATCTCCCGAGAAGATACACCACACATGGTCTCTTTGAGCATGATAACCTTCCATTGTTGGCCAAGTCATGATGTTTCGTGAAACCAAATTTCTCCACAGGTGTGGGCGGTGTCCGCTCATCAAGGATGCTTCACGTCACAACCTCGACAAGCGGATGGACTAACTGTATGGGTCTAAATTTGGTCGACCACGACTACTGTCAAATATGACCAAAGATGAGGTCTCCACAGCATGACGTCCTGTGGAGGACGACGACGACCGACAACGGATGAAGGACGTATGACTTTTGTAGTAGCGTAGGCCTAACAGGGTGCATTAAGAATATACTCTCGAATATTCTCTATGATATGTCTCCTAGGGTTCAGACGGGGGTTGTCCTTTATATATATAGGAAGGAAGTAGCCTTGGGGGAGGGGACTTTTTCAACTAAGAACTTTCTTTGTAATACTTATTCGACATTGGTGGTGATCATTGTCGAGACACTTAATCCTTCTGTTCCACGAGATCAACAAATTCTATTTACCTTGTTCACCTCTCATGTCCCTCATTCTGGAGTTTATTATATTTGGTTGAGATTAATCCTTTTATCTTCTTTAATTGATTTAACCAAAAAGGATTCAATATCTTTTTGGTCAAACAACTATAACTTTGGCAGGCTATAAAGATATTAATTATGTATAAATATTTAATTGCGAATCCAATTAATAGACCTAAATAGATTGGTGAATGATTGATAGAATGAAATATCTTATGAAAGGCTGCTATTAACCAATTAGAAGGGTAAGTGGATAGAATGAACGAAGAAATGAATGACCAATAATCCAAGGTTCATTATAAAATATCTGAAAAGATTGCCCTTTAGAGAAGTGTCATAAAAGGAGCTGGAGGCTACGATATGTATTGAATTTGCTACGTGGCTGCTTCTTTATGCAAGGTTCTTTATCGTATGGCCCCACGCTCGTGCATTTTCTGTGCATATGTGCTCCAAACAATCCATGGCTTCGCTTACCTGTAAATACAAGCTATGCTCCCGTCTTTGTCTTCTTGTCCTCTTCTTCCTCTATAACAACAAAAATTTCCAATATAATTGAGTAAACATTAAACAAAGCGAACATGCAATGTCAACATATATGGTACGACAATTGACTACTACTTTTGTTCTATTGTTTTGCAGTCAAGTTACAAACTCCAACATCATACAATATTTTCATGATCTAAATTTGGATCGACTGATATTTTGACAAGTGTGAATGAACCAACCAAAATGGTTATTGTATGGGTCAAAATCAGATCAGAGAAATTCGACATGCGGAGACAAGCGGTCGAGGTCAAGTAAGGCCAAGGTCGGGCAATCACCAATAAGGCCGAGGTCGGACAATCATCAATAAAGCCGAGGTCGTGCAGGCCCAGGTCGGATAGAGCCGAAGTCGGACAATCATCAATAAGGCTGAGGTCGGACAACCATCAATAAGGCCGAGGTCGGGCAGTCCAAAGTCGGACAGTCATCAATAATTTCGAGGTCGGGCAGTGATGAAACGACTAGTTTGCTTTGGAATCCTCAAAGGGAATATTCTACTGAATATTCCTAGTAGAATATTCCTTCTAATTGTACCTTTTTAGGGTTTTCTAGGGATACCCCTTATAAAGAGAAAGAGAGGACTTCCTAGGGGGGAGGGGGAGTTCTCTCTCTACCTCCCTCCCTCTCTCTCTAAGAAAATATGTAAACACACATCTCTAAAGAGATTACTGTGATCTCATATCTTCATCAGATCCAAAAAGGGTCCTAAGGTTCTATATATTTGTCTATCATTCATCTTTATCAAATGAAAGAGGATCTGTCTCACTCAAGATTGAGTGAATCTTTTCCTTTATTTACATTTTATTGCCATTTAATGTTACTTAATGCATTTATTAAATCTGACCATAATCACTGCCAACATTTATTTACAGCTATGTTTTTCTATTCATCTTATTCATCTCGGATCTAGAATTAATTATCCTTAACTAGGATTTACCCTCCATCTTCTTATTTGATTAGTTTAACAAAAAAAGTCTCATATTTTTTTGGTCAAACAATTTGGCGCCGTCTGGGAAAATTTTCTAGTTAAAATTTTAGTTTTCTCTAGATCTAAAAATTCAATTCTAGTTTTACTTTCTGTTCACTTCCTGTTCATTGGCGTCACCTTCTGCCTTTGATCGCAAGGGCTCTGTAAGTCCATTATCTTACAGAATTCGATCGGACTAAATGGGAATAAACTGATTCAATAAATTGGTGCTATTTAAAGAAGCATCATGACTGTTATTTACAAAAAATTATCATCCCATATTCGTTTCTACTTTATAAGTTAACAAAATACCTATTTTCTTCCCACTATCTGGCTTAGAACCGCATGATATTGAATGTTGTTAGCTTGTTTGGCATGATTAAAAAGATTAGATTGGATTGGATCGGATCGGATCGGATCAGATTGGATTGGCTATATACAGTGTGCTGCTCCATGGTCTCCATCTATCTTTCCTTTAGTCTTGGTTAACTTGCTGGCTGGAAAGTGCAACCGTGCCATCAGAGAAGGGAACGTGCTGCTCCATGGTTGAGTACAGAATATCAAAGCGGTCGGCCTTGTCAAACTGGTAGCGGCCACTAAAAGCATAATCAGAGAAGGGAACGTGGTTACTCCTCCGCGCTCACCGACCGATCAAATTGAGGTAACGAACGATTTCGTTTGGTTTAACTGACTATTTTTCTAATTGGGATAGAAGCAGGAGCATTCTCCCAGATACACAAACATGGAACAATCGCCATAAAAAATATTCGAAGATGCCAAGAGACCATATAGACTGGGACTGGATTGCCCGCTCGCAGAACATGTAAATCCCTCTGATATGTGTAAGAAAAGTATAAGTGCATGAAGCTCACTCGCATTTTCACCAAAGAGATGCTGCATCAGTTACGCAAATCAACTTCGGCCTCGTCCGAATCAGCCTTCGGCCTCATTCGAATCAAACTTCGGCCTCGTCCGAATCAACCTCGGCCTCATCTGAATCAACCTCGGCCTCGTCCGAATGAACCTCGGCCTCATCCGAATCAACTTCGGCCTCGTCCGAATCAATACTCGAGCTCGCACAAACTTACATCCAGCGACCTCGCCCAAATTCACATTCATTCTCCTCGCCCGAATTCACATTTGGTATCCTTGTCCGAATTCACATTCGGCGACCTCGCCCGAATTCACATTCGACGACCTCGTCCGTATTCACATTAGGCGACCTCGTCTGTATTCACATTCGACGACCTCGCCCGAATTCACATTCGGTCTCCTCGCCCGAATTCATATTCGGTCTCCTCGCCCGAATTCACATTTGGTCTCCTTGCCCGAATTCACATTCGGCGACCTCGCCCGAATTCACATTCGGCGACCTCTCCCGTATTCACATTCGGCCACCTCGCCCGAATTCACATTCGGCCACCTCGCCCGAATTCACATTACATTCGGCGGCCTCGCCCGAATTCACATTCGTTCTCCTCGCCCGAATTCACATTCGGTCTCCTCGCCCGAATTCATATTTGGTGACCTCGCCGGAATTCACATTCGGTCTCCTCACCCGAATTCATATTCGGCGACCTCGCCCGAATTCACATTCGGTCTCCTCGCCCAAATTCACATTTGGCGACCTCGCCCGAATTCACATTTGGTCTCCTCGCCCGAATTCACATTCGACGACCTCGCCCGAATCAACATTCGGTTTTCTACATTTCTGGTTTTACATTCTTTCTATTTTTGAATATAGATTACTTACATACTGTTGATAGTATCGAATTGTATTGGTAATATCCATTTTTATCATTGAACATTTCATGGATTTAACTCTGAGTCCCCTACGGTTTGGTAATACACAAGGTTGAGACTTGGAAAATGGCAATAAAACATTAAACGACCTTTAGAAGCTTTCAGAGGCCAGATTTTGTCAATGAATTAATTGCTGACGGGAATGCCAACAGGGAAGACACGAGGAATGATCACATAGGGCTGCCACGTAAGGGTTCTAGAAGAGTCATTCCACCAAAAATTGGAAGATTACATTTGGAGTAGAGGAGAAAATTCACGTGAATAGGCACAAATTAGTTAGGCAAAGAATATAAAGTAGAGTGACTGGGTATTGTAGAGGCAGGCACAATATTGTTATCGGTGTTCTCTATATTCCTTCCCCGTTGTTCTAGTTCTCTCACCTCCTTCTATTATCCTGTTCTACTTAGTCTTATTCCTTTGTTATTAATATTTTCCATTGCTAGCTTTATAGAAGAGTGGTCTGTTATTAGTGAATGTAATTGACTTTCTACTGTTATCAATACAATATGGGATTTTTGTTATTGTTACATTGGTGCTTTCATTGAAAGGTCCTTAATGGATGACCAAAAACTCAAGCCCATCATGAAAGAATTAGTTCAAGGAGTGAATGAGTCCATCCTCATTGATACACGTTCATTGTTACTGGAAATGGTGGGAAATCAATCTCGAGATTCAGTGTTGGAAGTCACTCGCCATCACCATGAGAGAGATCCTAAGGTGACCAGCCTCCGGCGGCACTGACTCTCCACCACAGGCAAGCTCCGATAGAAATAAGGCGATTTCATGGTGAAAATCCGGAGACCTGGATATTTCAGGTTGACCACTACTTTGACTTTTACCACATAGCAGAGGATCAATGACTCTCCATCGCTTCCTTCTACTTGGATGGAGAGGCTCCCGAATGGTACCATTGCCTTTTTCACAATAAGCAACTAGTGGACTAGGAGCACTTTGAAGCAAAGGTACGCATTCATTTTCGTTAGAAGGTGTTAGAATCAAAGGTCGTTTGGCAAAGCTTCTGCAAACCACCACCGCAGCGTATTTTCAGAGCCAATTTGAAACCATTGCCAACAAAACAGACGACATGAGTGATATTCGTAGGTTATGCCTCTTTATCCCTGGGCTTCGTGAAAATATTAAAAACTCAATGCAGGTTCATTGGCCCACAACTTATGAGGAAACTTTAGATCTGGCCCATATATATGAAAGGCGGATCCAAGCTGAAAAAGGGACCACTCGACCCGTTTTTGCCAAAGCCCCGCCTTTGTTACCAACTCCTAATTCCACACCCCTCGACCTAAAACCCTTGAATCCTCTTGTATCAAATGCATCCAGCTCTAATCCACCAACTCGTCCGCCCCTCAAGTGTGTGTCTCACATCGAGATGTAGAGTCGTCGTGAACGTGGGTTGTGCTACTATTGCAAAGAGAAGTACACTACTGGCCACATATGTAAGACCCCTCCCCAGCTTCTCTTACTCAGTGACGAGCCCGAAAGTGATCCTAATATACAAGACTCTTTTGTTCCTGATAATTTTTTGGCTGAGGAGTTTCAATGCTTAGAATGTCAAGAGCATTCATCTATTTCATATCATGCCTTAACCGGTGGAATTTCTCCGTCTACTTTGTGCACTGGCCAGATCAATGGGTCTCCAGTACAAGTTTTGGTAGATGGAGGTAGCACATATAATTTTGTTCAGACTCGAGCTGCTAAGCATCTTCGACTCACTATTGAGTCCATTCCCCCAATTTTTGTCATGGTCGGAAGTGGCCAGCACCTCCGCTGCGAGGGTGTGGTGAGGAAAACTTCTCGTGAAATTCAGGGAAGCACATTGGTGGAGGATTTTTACACTTTGCCTTTCCACGACACTGATATTGTACTGGGGGTAGCATGGCTAATGTTCCTGGGACCGGTACTTACTGATTATGCTAAGTGGATATTTGAATTTACAATAGATGGAATCACACGTAGTTGGATGAGGGATTGTCTACAGATAAGGGTCAGGCCCGAAGATGTGGCTAAGACGGCTTTTTGCATCCATGATGGACAATATGAGTTCTTGGTAATGCCTTTAAGCAATGCCCCTTCCACGTTCCAAGCTACTATGCGTTGATACCCAATTTTTCTCTCATATATTTTTAAATGTGCACACATATTTTTAAAATATTGTACATGCATTTTCAAACATGCACAAGTATTTTTATAATTTTTCTATAATTTTTAAAGGCCTTAAATCAATTTATTTCTGCATTTTTAATTATATAAATCTTCAATAATTATTTCTCATATTACTTTACAATGATTTAGTCATCTAAATTCATCATTTTTTCTCATACAATTGTTCAAATATTTTAATTGCATTTTTTACAATTACGTTTGTATTTTTTAAGACTACAATTGCATATTTTGCAAAAATAGCCCCTACATATGCATAACTACATTATCTATACCAAAAATTATTTTTTAATATTTTTATAATATTAAGTAATTATTTTATATAAGCTTAATACATAAAATCACTTTTATCATTTAATTAACTATTTTTATAAAATATTAATTGGGTATTTAACAAATAGCCCTTTATTAAGTTTAAATTCGGACCCCCCCAGACCAACTCCAATTCAAACCCCAACCCACTTAAACCTAACCCAACCCTTAGCCCAAAATTAAATCCTACCCAACCCAAATCTCTTCTAATCGTGGCCGTTGATCTCTGAGATCAACGATCCACACATCCCCTTTCCATTTTTAATCCAAATGACCCCCTAACCCTAGTCATTTGTTACAACCCGCCGCCCTTGAACCCCGCTTCTTCTTCGTTCTC
Source organism: Nicotiana tabacum (assembly GCF_000715075.1). Taxonomy (NCBI): domain Eukaryota; kingdom Viridiplantae; phylum Streptophyta; class Magnoliopsida; order Solanales; family Solanaceae; genus Nicotiana; species Nicotiana tabacum. Next base: position 167,841,863 of record NC_134085.1, on the reverse strand, counting down.
TCTGAAACCATCCCTAACCCCAGCGCCTTCACCCCCTAAATCTCCCAAACCCCTTCGATCCCCGACTAGATATGGAGTTATTTGGTGTTTTTCTACCCTATCTAACTTATTACTTCTGATGGTTGCTCGATTCTCATTGTTTTTTTAAGGAACTTTGAAGGGGTTCGACTCAGAGTCGACCCAGGCTTTGTGTTTCTTTATGAACAACACCATGTGTTCATCAAACATTTGTGAGTATCGTTGGTTCTGTGGCTGTGGTTAGATTTTTTTCTTTACCCCGCCCCTTTTATCAAAACCCTCGTCTTTTCAACATGGATCTTTTCAGATCTTTGTAGATCTGGAGTGATTTTGAGTTTATCCAGTGGTCTTCTTTTAAAAAAAACTCTTGTTCTCTTTATTGTTAATCGATTTCAGTATCCCTTTATATTAGGGTTTTGCTTCCCTGTTATTTGTTGTTCAAATCTCTTTGAATTAGAAAAGATTTTGAGTTCCTACAACATTTTTCCTTAAAGATTTTCTATTTTCCCTATAGTTAATCGATCCTAATGTTCTCTAAAACTAGGGTTTCACTTCTTCTTGTTTCTGCAAAACTTTTCTAAAGTTTCTAAGTGTTTGAATCTGATTATCTTTACTATTATACTGACTCTTTCATGCCTATGTTCTAGTCCTTTGTTTGTTCAATTATCTCACTGTTCGCTTCGATTTTTTCCCGTTATTGTTTATCTCTGTCAATCAAAATAGATTGACTGATTTTACTTAGGGTTCGAATTATATTTTTCCTGTTAAAATCAGTACTTCCCCCATGATTTTACTTATTTTTCTCATTTATGACTTTTAATTGGTACTACTTACCTTATTTAGATTAATTAGTCTAATCTATAGTAACTAACTGGTTAATTGATTTGCATACGTTATTTTTGTGCCGTTAATTTTCCTTTCCTTATTTGTTTACTCTGCTAAATACTATATAAACCTTCCACCATTCTGACAAAAAAAAACAGCTACAAAAACTCACTTACATACTTAGACGACACAGACATAGAATGACACACAAAGTTATTGCTTTCTTCCTCTATCACAATCTTCCACTCTTTGTTTGTTGTACTGTCTAGCCGGCTGGAAGCCAAAGCTAGACCTTTGGACCCTATTTGCTTCACTCTTCTATTGCTATCTCTTAACTGGTATGCCCCCACTACTGCTATTCAATTAAACATATGTGTTTCCTTATAATCGGCATGTCTTTTCTTCTGTTTAACTAAACCTATGTGTTTCCCTAATTAGCATGTTTACTGCTATTCAACTAAACTATGTGTTTTGTGTTATCAACATGTCTACTTTTATTTCATTAGATCCATATGCTTTATGTTTATTATTCCTAATCAGCATGTTTACTTCTATTTAATTAAACCTGTGTGTTTCCTTGTAGTCAGCATGTCTACTTCTGTTTAACCTATGTGTTTCCTACAATCAACATGTCTACTTCTGTTTAACTAAACCTATGTATGTCCTGCTTTCAGCATGTTTACTCCTGTTTTAACTAGACCTATGTGCTTTTGCTTTCAACATGTCTGTATGCTTGCTCATATCTAAATTAGACCTATGTCTGTTTACTTCTCCACTAGCATGTTCTTTCTATCCTATTTTAAGTGTTCACCTCTCATAGACTTCTGACTAACATTGTTCCCAATCTCTGCTACCCCTTTTGTATATGACTGTCCGATTGATCCCAGCATGCCATGTCTTTGTTTAGTGTCTGTCCAATATTCACCTAGAAACAACTAGTAAATTAAGTTGAAACTTTGCTTGAAGTGATCATGTTTCTGCCTAATGTTGGATTGCTGGAATCATCTAAGTGTTGAATGACTCTGTTTGCTCCTTACCTCCTAAAAATCCAAAACTATTTTTCCAAAACTATCTCCTGTTTTTAACTCCTACTCTTAGAACATCTAGGGTCCTGCCCCTCCAGTGTGAGTATTGCCTAGGAGTCCATGAGACTCCTCTGAACTTTGACACATTGGGGCTGGCTCTCCAAAACTTGCTCATAAAAGGTTTCTTTAAAAGTTTTTTGGTGTGAGCATTGCCCAGGGTCCCTGAGGCCCTTTGGAACTTTGACACACCAGGATACCATTGGGTGCACTATGAGAATATTGGCATGTTTATACTTTGTTGAAGGCCTGGCTTTTCAGGTTTACTATCTGAGTCTATTCAGGCTCCCTATAGATTAGCAGTTTCATTTCTGTAATTCATTCATACATTTTGGGTCTATAATAATAATTATTGTAAAATAGATATTGGGGATATTAGTAAAATGGGAGGGAATTTTATATATGTTTTGTGGGGAAATCGGGTAAAAATCCTGCTCTTAGGACTATTATGATTATCTACTTGCATTAGAAACTGTTACATCTTGCGTTTTCGTATAATTTTTTTTCAGTTAACCAACGTAGATGCGGGGATGAGATCATCTTGACTTTAATTTATTTACACTATTTATAACAAGCGATAAATAAGTGTCATGAAGGATAAAGGATGCACAAATTAGAGAAACGAGTTTCGTTGAAAATGGCCAATTTTGAATAAAATACGGATCAAGTAATAATACCCTATAATTATAAACAAGTACCATGAAAGGTACCATATGACCACGGTAGTGTAATATATAAAGTATTTTTAAAATAAATAGAATTTCAAGAAATTTGTGATAATTTTTGAACTATGCGGGTAGTAGATTAATTATCGGGTAACGAAACATTACCCGATTAACTAATAAGTGGATAAATTAAATCACCCCCAAGGAGAAACGTAGCAGCCCCCCCTTTAGTATAAGGTGAGTCACAATTAAATTTCACATGTGTCAAAGGCTTAAATTTCAAAGTCTTATCCTTTTGGTGAGCTTTATCAAATAAAAAAAAAGCAATACAATTCATTTCAAGATCAAGACTTATGTTCTGTCTTGAACCAAAACCAAGAGAACAATCTTTTGACATTCTGACTTCAAACTTACAAACGTGAGAGAGTAGGAATATTGTTCAATTCAATCCTTAGCAAATTTCATTCAAAAAAGACGTTAAAAGCATATTAAGTTCGTCCGAAATTTCAAGTTGTCCAAGTGTGATTTTCGTCCATATTTCGTAGAAGCAGGTTCTTTAATTTAGGGAACAGGTATGTTAAGGCTAAGCTCTTCTTTCATTTGGCATGAGCTCGTAATTACACAAGTTTGATAATCAGGCATAGAGAAAAATTCGTATCCCGGAAATTAAATATATTTTGCTAGTCTCGCAAATTACATATATTTTCCTAGTTTTGTGAGTTACCATATTCTTCTTATCGGGACTGCATATTCAGTAGTGTATTTCTTTCTTCCGGTCAAAATACCAGAGAGTTTATATATATATATATATATAGTATTAAAAATATTTTCATTACCATCGAGCTATAATCGATGGGCAGGCCCCTATTGAGAGACCTCTGATCAGATGGTAAGTTATACACCAAGCCTACTGTGGCCGAGCACTTATGAGCGAGCCCAGTTGGTCGAGATATAGAGCCTAGTATGGCCGAGCATCTATGGGTGAACCTCTGATAAGATGGTAAGTTATATACCGAGCCTAAAGTGGCCGAGCGCTTATGAGCGAGCCCAGTTGGTCGAGATACAGAGCCTAGTATGACCGAGCGCTTATGAGCGAGCCTACTACGGCAGAGCAGATATATATGTATACCGAGCCTTATAGGGCCGGACAACTATTTTACTCACTATATTGAGAGAGTTGAGTCCGTATCAGCAGATGAGCATATCTTTAGATGTTCTTGACTCCCAGTTATTTCAGTTATTATAAAATCAGTTCAGTTTCAGCTTTAGTATATTGCTTTACATTCTCGGTACATTATTTCGTACTGACGTCCCTTTCTGGGGGCGCTGCATTTCATGTATGCAGGTTCAGACAGATAGACGGGTAGACCTCCTCAGTAGGTGTTGCCCGAGTTTAGCTTTATCGGTAAGCTCCCCTTCTTTTGGAGTTGCCAGGTCTAATAGTGTGGTATGTATCTTGTGTATATATATATATAGGTTATGGGTAGGTTGGGGCCTTGTTCTGATCATAGTATCTATCAGAAGAGGCTTATAGATATATCCTGTCAGTTAGTACAGTATGTTGGGCTTGTAGGTCCTATACACATATTTTATTGGTTTGTCAGTTGTAGTAATTATGATGGCCTTGCTGGCCCAGCTTTATGTTGACGTTTAGTCAGCATTAGTCTCCTATTCAGCTTTTTATTTTGCATCGCACATTATCTTGCAATGTGGCCCATGGCCAAAGTATGATATTACTTGTTTAGAGTCTCTTAGTCGAAAGTGGTATGAAAGGATAAGTGAGGCACTGGGTGCCGGTCTTGCCCCCAGGCTCGGGGCGTGACAAAAGTGGTATTAGAGCAGTTTTGTCCTAGAGAGTCTACAAGTCGTATCTAGTAGGATCTTGTTTATAGATGTGTTGTGCGCCATATTATATAAGTAGGGGACTACAGGGCATTTAGGAGTTGGTTACCCTTCTTTCAAATCTGAATCGTGTTGTAGCACTGAGTTATAGGAAATTTGATTTAAACTTATGTGTTGACGTTTGCATGCATAGATGACGGTAACTAGGAAGACTACGGCTAGCCAGAGGAGAGAAACAACAGTTAGTGAGGGGACTAGCAGGGTACCCCAACAAATGCGGCCCAATCGGAGTCGCAGGGAGAGACCCCTACTCAGTGATTACCGGCTCCTCCGCCACCTGAGGAGATTTCTAGGGAGACCACACATCCAGTTCCCCCTTCGCTTCCATCAGATCAGGACTTGAGGAGTGCGGTGCATTTTTTGGCACAGTTGGTAGCCACCCAACAACAGGCTAGGGCAGCCGCTATTGCAGGACCTTCTAAATGATCTGGGAGTTCAAGGGTCCGAAAGTTTATTGCTTTGAATCCCCCAGAGTTCATGGGGACAGATCAGAGGGAGAACCCGCAGGATTTCATAGATCAGCTTCATAGGATCTTTTGGGTTATGCATGCCACGGAGAAAGAGGCAGTTGAGTTAGCAGCTTTTCGACTCCGAGATATATCCATCCTTTGGTATGAGGGATGAGAAAGGTCTAGGGTACGTGATGCACCTCCTACTATTTGGGAGAATTTTTCAGATGCCTTCCTTAACCAGTACTTACCACGAGTGAACCGACATGCCCGACTCGATCAGTTTCTAGCCCTTAAGTAAGGCAATATGAGTGTTCGAGAATATAGTCTCCGTTTTGATTCATTGGCCAGATATGCACCATCTATAATTGCTACTATGCAGGATAGAATCCACAGGTTTATAGTAGGGTTGGCCCCAGAGTTGACCAAGGCGTGTGCCACTGTTGCATTACAGGATAGTATGGATATCTCGCAGATTCAAGCATTTGCGTAGAATATAGAGAGGGGTAGGCATTGGCAGCAGAGTACGGAGAGGACTAAGTCAGGGTAGCGTAAGAGGATGAGATTTGCCAGGTTTCAGGAGCAGTCTCAGGGTAGCTACAGGCCCCAGTACTTCGAATGGACACCTAGACCTCCACCACCTCAGCTATAGGGTTACAGATATGACTGCTATACTCAGTTAGGACTAGGTGAGAGCTCCCAGCTGTCAAGTTTGCAGCAACAATGAGGTTCGATACATATAAGTCCGTTTCCGCCGCGATGTGTCATCTGCGGTCGAGGACACTTGGGCTATTGCTGAGCCAGTTCTGATGCTTGTTATACATGTGGACGTGTAGGGAATATGATGTGAGATTGCCCAAATAGATACTCTGGGGGTATGGCACAACCAGCGAATTCAACAACAGGATTAGCTATGTACGTGCATCCTTCAGGGCGTGAGTCTCAGTCTTCGACTGGTAGAGGTCGAGGCAAAGGTAGAGGGTCCAGTTTAGGTGATAACTAGAATTGTATCTATACGCTAGCAGGTCGATAGGACCAAGAGTCCTCACCAGTCGTTGTGACATGTATGTTAACCATTTGTTCTCACAATATTTATGCCTTGATAGACCCAAGATCTACTTTATCATGTATTACCCCATTTGTCGCGAGGAATTTGGTATAGTGCCTGAAATACTAAGTGATCCTTTTGCAGTATCTACACCGGTTGGAGAATTGATTATCGCTAGATGTGTTTACCGAGGTTGTACGATATCAGTTTGTGGTCGTCAGACCCTAGCTAACCTAGTTAAACTAGAGATGTTGCATTTCGATGCTATCATGGGCATGGACTGGTTGGCATCTTGTTATGTCACGGTTGATTGTCGAGCAAAAACAGCTAGATTTCATTTCCGAGTAAGCTAGTCCTTGAATGGGTAGGTAATACAGCAACACCTAGAGGCAGGTTTATTACCTATCCGAAGGCGAGGAAAATGATCACAAGAGGGTGCATTTATCATATTGTGCAAGTTAAAGATGCAGATGCTAAGATACCTACACTTCAGTCTATTCCAGTAGTAAAGGAGTATGCGGATGTATTTCCAGATGAACTTCCAGGTATTCCTCCAGAGCTAGAGATTGATTTTGGCATCGATTTGCTTATGGGAATGCAACCAATATCTATCCCTCTGTACAGAATGGCACCTGCCGAATTAAAGGAGCAGTTAAAAAATTTATTGGAGAAAGGTTTCATCAGACCTAGTACCTTACCTTGGGGTGCACTGGTATTGTTTGTACGAAAGAAAGACGGCTCGCTAAGGATGTGTATTGACTATAGGCAACTAAACAAGGTAACTATTAAGAATAAATATCCACTTCCAAGGATAGATGAATTGTTTGATCAGTTACAAGGAGCTAGATGCTTTTCAAAAATAGATTTGAGGTCGGGGTACCACCAGGTCAGAGTTCGGGAGGAAGATATTCCTAAGACAGCTTTTAGGACCCGATATGGCCACTTTGAGTTCCTTGTTATGTCCTTCGGGTTGACGAATTCACCTGCCATATTTATGGACTTGATGAATAACCTATTCCGACCATATTTGGATCTATTAGTGATAGTCTTTATTGATGATATTCTGGTTTATTTACGTTTAGAGGATGAGCATGTGGATCACCTGCGAGCAGTACTCCAAACCCTCCATGATAATAAATTGTATGCTAAGTTTTCTAAGTGTGAGTTCTGGTTGAAATCCATAGCATTCTTGGGGCATATTGTATCCGACGGAGGTACAAAGGTAGACATGCAGAAGATTGAGGCTGTGAAATCCTGGCCTAGACCTACCACTCCGGCAGAGATTTGTAGCTTTCTAGGCTTAGCAGGATATTACCGGAGGTTCATAGAGGGTTTTTCTTCTCTTTCAGCACCATTAACAAAGCCGACGTAGAAAGCGACTAAGTTTCAATGGATAGAGGCATGTGAACAGAGTTTCCAAGAGCTTAAGAACAGGTTGACCTCAGCGCCAGTTCTAGCACTTCTAGAAGGTCCAGATGGTTATGCCATGTATTGTGATGCCTCAGGTGTTGGGTTAGGATGTGTCCTGATGCAACATGGGAAAGTAATTGCATATGCTTCATGGTAGCTAAAGAAGCATGAGCGGAATTATCCGACCCACGACCTTGAATTGGTTGCAGTTGTCCATGCACTTAAGATATGGCGACATTATTTATATGGTGTACATGTTGATGTGTTTACAGATCATAAAAGCCTATTGTATATCTTCAAGTAAAAGAGTTGAATTTTCGACAAAGGTGATGGCTTGAGTTATTGAAAGACTACGATGTTAGCATTCTTTACCATCCGAGGAAAGCTAATATTGTAGCAAATGCCTTAAGTCATCGATCTATGGGTAGCTTAGCACATGTAGAGGCCGAGAAAAGACAATTGACAAGAGATATTCATTAATTGGCTTGTTTGAGGGTTCGGTTAGTAGACTCTGGCAATGGAGGAATTGTACTCCAAAATAGTGTGAAATCATCCCTCATAGCTGAAGTAAAGGAGTGGTAGTACGAGGATCCAGAGTTAGTCAAGTTGAGAGAGAGGGTTCCACAATAGAAGAAGCCGTTGTTAGAAATCAAAGGAGATGGGGTTTTCAGAACAAGGGTCATTTGTGTGTTTCAGATATAGCAGGGCTACGAGACAGGATTATGTCAGAGGCACATTATTCATGGTATTCCATTCACCATGGGTCGACAAAGATGTATCATGACATTAAGGATGTGTATTGGTGAAAAAATATGAAGAGGAACATTGCTGAGTATGTCACTCAATGCCCTAGTTGCTAGCAGGTGAAGATAGATCACTAGAAGCCCGGAGGACTAATGCAGACTATAGAGATCCCGACATGGAAATGGGAGGCGATAAACATGTACTTTATCACGGGTTTACCTCGTTCTCAAAGTAAGTTCGATTCCATATGGGTGATAGCCGATAGGCTCACAAAATCAGCTCATTTCCTATCGGTCAAATCTACACAGAAGATTATGCAAAGTTATATATTAAGGAAATAGTGCGACTACACGGAGTGCCAATATCTGTTATATCTGACCGTGGGGCCCAGTTTACAACACATTTTTGGAGGTCATTTCAGAAAGGTCTAGGAACTCAAGTGAATCTAAGCACAACTTTTCATCCACAAACGGATGGACAAGTCGAGCACACGATTCAGCTCGAGAATATGTTGTGAGCATGTGTGCTGGATTTTAAAAAAAGTTGGGATGAACATCTACCTATTATCGAGTTTGCATATAATAACAGTTACCACTCCAGTATCCAGTTGGATCCGTATGAGGCTTTGTACGGACGCAGGTGCAGATCTCCTATAGGGTGGTTTGATGTTCGAGAATCTGGGTTATATGGTCCAGACCTGGTTCAGCAGGCCATAGAAAAGGTAAAGCTTATTCGAGAGCGACTGTTGACAGCTTAGAGTCGTCAGAAGTCATATTCTAACATGCGGCGACGAGATTTAGAGTTCAGGGTTGATGACTGGGTATTCTTAAAGGTATCACCTATGAAAGGTGTGATGAGGTTTGGAAATAAAGGCAAACTTAGCCCATGGTATATTGGACCTTATAGGATCATTGGGAGAGTAGGACAAGTAGCTTATGAGTTAGAATTACCCTCAAAATTAGAGTCTGTCCATCCGGTATTTCACGTATCTATGCTATGAAAGTGCATTGGTGATCCTACTCGAATGATGACCATGAATGACGTACAAATTATAGAGAACTTATCATACGAGGAAGTTCCGATTGCTATCCTAAAACGACAAATCTGCAAGCTGCGGAATAAGGAGGTAGCCTCCGTGAAAGTACTTTGGAGAAATAACAATGTAGAAGAGATGAGTTGGGAGGCCAAGGAAAGCATAAAGTCTACATATCCCTACTTATTTCCTCCTCCAGAAAAGGATCCTACTATGACATCATAATTATAAGGTACGTGTATAAATTCTTGTGTTGGTTATTGTCGTTGGTCATGAGAGGCCATTGTCGTTATTCATAATTATGGTCCTGTGTGTCGTTGGATTATTAAGCTTCTACGAGGAGAGTTGGTGGCAGTTTTGTTACATAGGCGACCTTGCCAAAGTTATATAGATCACGGGGAGTTGAACATTCGAGGACAAATGTTTCTAAGGGGGGAAGGATGTTACATCTTGCATTTTCGTACGTTATAATTTTGTTTTCAGTTAACCAACGTAGATGCGGGGATGAGATCATCTTGACGTTAATATATTTACACTATTTATAACAAGCGATAAATAAGTGTCTTGAAGGATAAATGATGCACGAATTAGAGAAAACGAGTTTCGTTAAAAATGGCCAAGTTTGGATAAAATACAGATCAAGTAATAATACCCGATAATTATAAACTAGTACCATGCAAGGTACTATATAACCACGGTAGTGTAATATATGAAGTATATATGAAGTATTTTGAAAATAAATAGAATTTTAAGAAATTTGTGATAATTTTTAAATTATGTGGGTAATAGATTAATTACCGGGTAACGAAACATTACCCGATTAACTAATAAGTGGATAAATTAAATCACCCCCAAGGAGAAACGTGGCAGCCCTCCCTTTAGTATAAAGTGAGTCACTAATTAAATTTCACATGTGTCAAAGGCTTAAATTTCAAAGTCTTATCCTTTTGGTGAGCTTTATCAAATAAAAAAAAAAGCAATACAATTCATTTTAAGATCAAGACTTATGTTCTGTCTTGAGCCAAAACCAAGAGAACAATCTTTTGACATTCTGACTGCAAACTTACAAACGTGAGAGAGTAGGAATATTGTTCAATTCAATCCTTAGCAAATTTCATTCAAAAAAAGACGTTAAAAGCATATTGAGTTCGTCCGAAATTTCAAGTTGTCCAAGTGTGAATTTCGTCCATATTTCACATAAGCAGGTTTGTTCAAATAATTCTGGGAACATGTATGTTAGGCTAAGCTATTCTTTCATTTGGCATGAGCTCGTAATTACACAGGTTTGATAATCAGGCATAGAGAAAAATTCGTATCCCGGAAATTACGTATATTTTGCTAGTCTCGCAAATTACATATATTTTCCTAGTTTTGTGACTTACCATATTCTTCTTATCGGGACTGCATATTCAGTTGAGTATTTCTTCCGGAAATTACGTATATTTTACTAGACTGCATATTCAGTTGATGGGCAGGCCCCTATTGGGAAACCTCTGATCAGATGGTAAGTTATATACCGAGCCTACTGTGGCGAAGTGCTTATGAGTGAGCCCAGTTGGTCGAGATACAGAGCCTAGTATGGTCGAGTGCCTATAAGCGAGTCTACTACGGCAGAGCAGTTATATATATATATATACCGAGCCTACTGTGACCGAGCGCTTATAAGTGATCCCAGTTGGTCAAGATACAGAGCCTAGTATGGCCGAGTGCTTATGAGCGGGCCTACTACGGTAGAGCAGATATATATGTATACCGAGCCTTATAGGGCCGGACAACTATTTTACTCACTATATTGAGAGAATTGAGTTAGTATCAGCAGATGAGTATATCTTCAAATGTTCTTGACTCCCTGTTATTTCAGTTATTATATTATCAGTTCAGTTTCAGCTTCAGTATATTGCCTTACATACTCGGTACATTATTTCGTACTGACGTCCCTTTCTGGAGGCGCTACATTTCATGCATGCAGGTTCAGACAGATAGACGGGTAGACCTCCTCAGCAGGTGTTGCCCGAGTTCAGCTTTATCGGTAAACTCCCCTTTTTCGGAGTTGTCGGGTCTAGTAGTGTGGTGTGTATCTTGTGTATATATGTATATAGGTTATGGGTAGGTTAGGGACCTATTTTGATCATAGTACATCTGTTAGTAGAGGCTTGTAGATATATCCTGTTAGTTAGTATAGTATGTTGGGCTTGTAGGCCATGTACACATATTTTGTTGGTTTGTCAGTTGTAGTAATTATGATGTCCTTGCCGGCCCAGCTTTATGTTGACGTTTAGTCAGCGTTAGTCTCCTATTCTGCTTTATATTTTGCATCGCACATTATCTTGCAATGTGGCCCATGGCCAAAGTATGATATTACATGTTCAGAGTCTCTTAGTCAAAAGGGGTATGCAAGGATAAGTGAGGCACTAGGTGCCGATCTCGCCCCTAGGCTCGGGGGCGTGACAGAAACCATGCCTGTAGGTTGTTGTGTGCATTAGAAAACATGCTTATAGGTTCATCATGTTACTTGCTCTAAATTTTATTTATGCATGCTCACATTCATGCTAGAAATCCTGTCTCTAGGTTGTTGTTAACTCAGCCTTAACAATCAAGTTCATAAATTCTCATATGTGCACTAGAAACCATGTTCTAGGACTTTGATATCATACCTGTAGTCAAATCATATAAAATTAGTTTTTTCAGTAGCAATCACGCCTATAGGAAATAAGTATAAAAGCAATCCCAACACCTGGATATCATACTTATATAAAATTAGTTTCTGTAACGTTTGTGATTATTTCCAGCACCTAGACAACATGCCTATAAGATTTAATGAACCAAACTGCCTGCTTAAAATTGTTTACTAGTTTATCGTAGTTCTGATAAATGATTAGATATCATGTTCAAAGGACATCTCTGATCCACGCCTAGGCAAGCCTGTAGGGCTATTAAAATATTGAAATTATAAAACTATGCTTTGTTTAACTGTTCGTGAATTGCCCAGATTCAGCTAGTCCTAAAATTAGTAGGCAACTGATTAAGTACCTTCTGCCTCGCTTCAATAAAACACTACATATGTTCTGCTTTGTGCTCACCTAGATATCATGCTTTAGGACTTCTAAAGTGTCTGAAATACTGTTGTTTGAGACGTGCAATTTCCTGCTTATTTGTGGAGGTAAAATGTGAGCCTTTAATTATTCCTTTATTTGACAATCCTATTTGTTTTGCTTGTCACTTAGATTTTCTCATTTTAAACACTACAGGAGAGTCTAGATCTACCTTAACTAGAAGTCCTAAATACCTCCAGGACCATAATTAAGGGATAGGTAATACACGCGTAGAGCACGTTTAGTTATAATCGCTTATATAACCACTAAGGGGAGGGTAATTGGGTAGTAAAAGATATGATGACATGTGCGCTAATGCTATGTGTAGCACCCCAACTTGGGAACGATTACCAAGTATTGCACAGAAGTGATCCTATAGCCTAAAAAACCTAGGATCCCTTTACCCTTTGTTTTAAACGTAATATCTATTTGTCTAAATTGCTTTGTTTGCTTATAAGACTAATTCATCTAATTCGAGTTTGGCCGGGACCCACCGTTGTAGACATCGAGGGGTGCCTAACACCTTCCCATTGAGGTTATTTTGATCCCTTACCTAATCTCTGGTAATCCAAACCGATTTTATGAGTTATTTGCTTTAGGTGCCGTAACGCACCTTAAATCCATTAGGTGGTGACTCTTCAAATTCCATACCCAATTCCCAAAAGGAAATGAGTTGTTCCCAAGAAATGTTGAAACCCGGACTCCGCAATGAAAAAGGGGGGGCGACACTATGAATGAGGTATTTAGACTTCACCTGTGCTATTTTTTTTTGGTATTCTTCGATGAAATCTTAGTCTACTGTCAGTCCTGGAACGAACATTTGGAGCATATTGCTATGTTATTACAACTTTTACGTAAACATCAGCTTGTGGCCAAATGATCCAAGTTTTTGTTTGGGAAAACTTCTGTTGAATACTTGGGTCATATTTTCTCTGCACAAGGCCTAAATGTGGACGCTATCAATATCCAGTTAATCCAGTAATGGCCTCCGCTCTGCTCCGTTAAAAAAGCTCGTAGTTTCTGGGGTATACTGGATATTATCGGTGTTTCATTCATCATTAGGCCATTTTAACTAGACCTCTAACAGATTTATTACGCAAGGATGCTTTTCGATGAGCTGAGGTTGAGCAACAAGCCTTTGATACTCTAAAGAATAAATTGGGTTCCACACCGATCCTAACTCTTCCGGATTTCAGTCAAGAGTTTCACGTCAGAGAAGAGGCATCCATATAGGGAATTGTTGCTATTTTATCACAACGGGGTCATCCCATTGGATATTTCAGTTAAAAGTTGAGTTCTACGATGCAAAAGGCTTCCACATACCATAGAGAGATGTTTGCCATTACTCAGGCTATGAGTAAATGGCGACAATATCTTTTAGGAACCTAACCACACAAACTATTCAAACATCCCAGCAACAAAAGTGGCCCACAAAGCTAGTGGGCTATGACTTTCGTATTGTTTACCGACCTGGGAAGCAGAAATCTGCTGCTGATGCACTTTCTTGCCATCTAGATGCATAGTTGATGGCCGTCTCAGTCATGAAATTTACACTAGAACAAGAATTGAAGCATTTAAATAAGACACATCCTGAGTTGCTGAAGATTCAACAGGCTTTGAGTTAGGGAGAGTTGGCGCCTAGTACCTACCAGTTCAAGGAAGGTTGTTGTTTTATAAAGGAAGATTAGTACTGCTATCAGATTATGAGCTTTATCAGAAGCTAATGTTGGAATTTCATGCCATGTATGTTGTTGGCCATGATGGAATTGCCACGCACCTATGATCATTTGGCGTCCAATTCATTTTGGAAGCAGATGCGTAAGGATATACATGCATTTGTAACAACTTGTCAGATATGCTAGAAGATGAAGGATTCACATGTACATCCTACTGGTCTACTTCAGCCCTTGCCTATTCTGGAACAGGTCTTTGAGGATATTGCAATGGATTTCATCACATGTCTTCCCAGTTCCAAGGGGAAGACTAGTATTTTGACTGTGGTTGATCGCCTTAATAAGTATGGGCACTTTATACCACTTCCTTCTACCTTTTCAACTCACACGGTTGCTGAAGCTTTTGCAGTTGGAATTATCAGACTTCATGGCCCTCCCCGTACCATTCTAACTGACAGTGATCCTCATTTTCTCCATTATTTTTGGCAAGAGATTAATAGGCTGCAAGGGTCAACTTTGGATATGAGCACTGCCCTACCATCCTCAAAGGGATGGGCAATTAGAGGCTTTCAATAAATGTGTGGAGTAATACTTGCATTGCTATGTGGCCGAATTGCCTTCTTATTGGGTGGCTATGCTACCTTGAGCTGAGTTTTGGTATGACACTTCTTATCAGACTTCGGCGGGTATGACCCCTTTTCAGGCACTTTACGGACGTGAACCACCCACTATTGCTAGGTATATTTTAGGGAGTGCTGCTAGTAACTTGGTGGAGTTCTACTTTCTGCAGCGAGATGAGGTCCTTTAAATATTAAAGAACAACCTATTAAAGGCTCCACATCGCATAAAAGCTTTGGCAGACAAGTCTTGCTCTGATGTATCCTTTGATGTTGGTGATTGGGTGTTTGTCAAATTGAAGTCCTATCGACAATCTGCTTTAAGCCTTCAACACGATCACACGTTAGATTAGCGATACTTTGGACCTTACAAAGTGCTGAAACATATTGATGCTATTGATTATAGATTGGAACTCCCTGAAGCTGCCAAGATACCTCTGTTTTTCATGTCTCCATGTTGAAGAGGTGTGTTTTTAATCCTACCCAATAGATTATTCCTTTACAGTTAAAGAATTCTGCTAATTCTGAGGTTTATCCACCATAATTTGATATTTCTTACAACAAACGCCCAATTGTTGTGAATGAATTAATTGCTGATGGGGATGCCAAAAGGGAAGACACAAGGAATGATCACATGGGGCTGCCACGTAAGGGTTCTAGAAGAGTCATTCCACCAAAAAGGTTGGAAGATTACGTTTGGAGAGGAGGAGGAAATTCACGTGAATAGCCACAAATTAGTTAGGCAAAGAATATAAAGTAGAGTGACTGGGGTATTGCAGAGGCAGGCAAAATATTGTTATGAGTGTTCTCTATATTCCTTCCCCTTTCTTCTAGTTCTCTCACCTCCTTCTATTATCCTGTTCTACTTAGTCTTATTCCTATGTTATTAGTATTTTCCATTGCTAGCTTCATAGAAGAGTGGTCTGTTATTAGTGAATGTAATTGACTTCTACTGTCATCTATACAATTTGGGTTTTTCATACTGTTACACCAGAGATATCTCTATTTCTAGTTGTTTATTAGCCGATTTTGTTAGAAAATCTAATTGTTTAAACCTAGATCTAAATTTTGGGTCAAACAATTTGGTGCCGTCTATGGGGATTTCTTAGCTAATCTTTTAGTTCCCATTAGATCTACAACTCACATGATTTCCTAACCTAGCGAACCGTAAAGTTTTTCTACTCTCTGCACGTATAGAAATTTCCATGGCTGGTAACCAAGGAAATGGAGCTAGGGCGACAGACGATGTCCTAGTAACCTCATGAACGCTATCAACGAGACATATGAAACACTGGGTGATGATGTGACCCCTACTTCACCCTAGGTACGAAAGGTCGCCTCCCCCTCATTGCAGAACAACGAAACCAAATGGGAAAGGGGCTTCCACGTCCATACGAGAAGGGACCTACCTGTCATTAAAAAGCTCCTCGAAGCACGGCTAACTGATACCCTAGTAAGCGTTCTCAACAAACAAGATCCATGCACGAATATAGAAACCACGAGATCTCACACGATATAGCGAGGAGACAAACATGGTGATCAACCAGACCCTCCAACCCCAGGTATAACTCACAATATTACTGACAATACAGGTAATGGCGTCCTCACTGTTGTTTTCAAAAGAATGGAAGAAATGAAGAATGAGAACAAAGTGCTCAGAGACAAAATGAAAGAACACCAGAATGAGTCGACAAGATACTGGGTGCCCCTAAGCTACTACCAAAAAGGGACACCGGTAGGTTCATAAAACATCCGTATAGTGAGGAAGTGGCCCCTCATACCATACCAAAGACTTTCAAATTCCATTGTATCTTAGAATATATTACAGGACAACCGACCCCGAGGACCACGTGACTCATTTCGTCACCACTGTTAAGGGCAACTACCTCACCAAGAAATAGGTGTCCTCCATTTTGCTAAAGAAATTCGACGAAACCCTCAACGGAGGGGTACTAACATGGTATTCACAGCTACCAGCCCGCTCCATAGAAATATTCGAAGGAATGGTCAACAAGTTCATGACAGCACATACTGGGGCAAGAGAGCCAAAACGAGAGTAAATGATATCTTCGCCATCAAGCAATGCCTAGGAGAGGAACTGAGGGACTTCCTCTCCCGATTCAGCAGGGTAAGGATGACCTGACCAAATGTATTTGAAGGGTTGGCAGTCACAGCTTTTTAGAATGGGTTGATTAGAGATGGTTCAAGAGCAACCAGAAAGCTGTTGAGTCGATTGATGAAGTACCCTCCAACCACTTGGGATGAAATCCATAATGCTTATTGTGCCGAAGTATGAGCAGATGATGACAACCTCAATGGACCAACTCGACGACTCATCTTAGTGCAAATCGAGCCTAGGAAAGAACGAAAAGATAACATGAGAAGGGATCACCTAATCTCACGACCAAATAGGGAGAATTACCAGCCTTATGTTAGGACCCCATCCTCTCCTGCCTTTCTCTATGAGGATGGTGGCCTGTCTAGGTAGATAACTCACATGAACATGAGAGGTATGCTCCTATTGTTATCTACTCACAATTTTTGTGTTTCGCCTGTAAAGATAGTCTATGTCCTGGAGAAGTGTCATGCCCCAAACCTGAAGGGGCATGGCCGGCACCCGGTACCATACTCGGCCCGAGCGTACCACTCTGTAACTGTGAACTCTAGAGGAATAACCCTCAACCTAGGCCGATGAGGCCATATTCTAAATCATCTGAAAATATCGCCTGTCTCACTAAGGGGTAAACATACCCAAAAATATATATATATATATATATATATATATATATATATATATATATATATATATATATATATATATATATATGTGTGTGTGTGTGTGTGTGTGTGTGTATGTGTGTGTGTGTGTGTATTATGTACGTATAATATACTGATATACAAACTATACAGGACTTATCTACAAGCCTCTAGAGATAGCTGAACTGTATCATGGTCGGGACAGGGCCTCGACCTACCCATCAAACCTATATATATAAATGGACTACAAGGTCTAGACCTGATAACTCCAGGGAAGTAGAGCTTACCAATCATGCTGATGTTTGGTTCTGTCTACTGGGAAGGTCTATCCAGCTGTCTATCAGGACCTACATGCATGAAATGCAGCGTCCCCAACATAGGGACGTTAGTTTGAAATAATGTACTGAGTATGTAAGGCAACAGAATAACTGAAAGCCAAAACTGAACTGATGATATAATAATTGAATATAATCGGGAGTCAAAGATAATCTGAAGATATTCGTACTTGCTGAAATTGACTCAACTCTCTCCATATAGTATGTAAAATAGTTGTTCGGCCCTATAAGGCTCATTATGTGTAACTGCTCTACCATAGTAGGCTCGCTCATAAGCGCTTGACCATACTAGGCTCTGTATCTTGGCCATTCTAAGCTCGCTCATTAGCACTCAGCCATAGTAGGCTCGGTATATAACTTACCATTTGATTAGAGGTTGCCCAATAGGGGTTTTCCTACTGATTATAGCTCGATGGTGGTGAAAATTCTATAATATTTTGTATATATATATATATATACACCATCTACTCCCTTGACTAGAAGAAGACAATACTTAATTGAATATAAAGTCCCGATAAGGGATAATTCTGTAACTTATGAGTCTAGGATAATGTACATAAGTTCAAGAATACGAACTTCTCTTTATGCCTCGTTATCAAACTCATGTAGTTATGGGATCATGCCAAAATGAATAAAGGTTTAGCCTTAACATACCCTTATCACAATCTTTCCAATCACCAAGCTGAACTCGCCTCTTCGCAACTTAATCTACAACAACGATAATAATACTATCATTAAGTTATGACATGTACAACTATTGCATAACGAACGACAAGCTTATTTTATATTAAAACAGGCAGTATTTCCCTTATAATCCTTACTTCCTCCAAATTCTAGATAACACTAACAACACAAGAGCACAACAATAAAAACATATATACATTATTTTCCAACCTTATATACACCACAAAATACTACAAAATAGCCCAACACACCCCAATCTCTTCAAACACAAAACGACTACCGTAGTAGTGTCAAACAACCTAAAAATGTTACGACGAAAGACCAGCCCACCACCTTGAATTTATGTGGTGTTTCTCCACACCCTTCCTCCTCCAAAACTCCACAAAACAGCAGTAAAACCCTAAGCCCAACAACAATGCAAAACAATCCACAGAACAGTCCGCTACAAGTAAATAACTCGAACTCACGGCTTCCGATCAACATCCCGTAAGTTCTTACAAATATAGAACGACTTAACATGCATTTACAGAAGAAAAAATAGATGAAAGAGAGCAGTAAACTTACCTTATTTACTTCCAAAGATGATCTCATTTTGGGTCTTACATCAATTGACTTACAACATACTTTTACGTACGAAAACATGGGGTGTAGCATTATTCCCCCCTTTGGAATATTCGTCCTCAAATGTTGACTTATGCGCTTATTAGTCCCATAACCTATAGCTATTATGAATACTTTAATAATGTCCTTTCCATCAATACAACTATTCTATGAATAAATCCAAATTTTAGGGCATTCCCCCCTTAAGCCTCTTTCTCACACCACGACTTGTGGTCAGAATTCTTCCAATCTCGTTACTATTTCTACCTTCTGCCGTGCAGCCTGTACGATTCTATCCATGTATGTGCTCCTATGCGACTCTTCTCTCTTTATTACTCCTTATTTTAGCCAATCTCTAGGCCTAATTTTGTTAACCTACATAGAAATATTACAATCTGTCCTTGTGGGCATCTATAGGTGTACTGGAGTCCTTCGTTGGTACTTTGTCAAACTTACGACTATCACTAATTCTTGTTCCATAGCCTTGATTATCTACCCTTATGGCTTTACTACATCTAGACGGGTTGTACTATATTATAACACTTACTTCAGTTTATTATTACCAAGGTTTGCTATCCAAGTCTAGGTTACTCTCTCACTGTTTTTCCTATATGTATAAATCTAAGTCCTTTAGTGCTTCCACATTACTAATGTTCATCTTAATAATGCCAACCTAATCTCATCTCATACTTTGGAAATTTAACCATCTATAGTTGATTCACCTTAATGTTGAACTATAATCTACCACTGATATCTTGAAACCTCTTACTAACACATTATCACTAGGGCTCACGTCTCATCGGGGAATATCTGAAGTGATTTTCCTGATCCACCTAGGGATGATAAAATACTTTATTAACCGTATTTTATAGCATCCCAACGTATTTCATCTTATGAGGGTATTCTAATCCTTTGCAATTTATGAAATCCCCTTTTCTCTAAATTATTACT
The DNA here is from genome assembly GCF_000715075.1 of Nicotiana tabacum. NCBI lineage: Eukaryota > Viridiplantae > Streptophyta > Magnoliopsida > Solanales > Solanaceae > Nicotiana > Nicotiana tabacum. The sequence goes on along the minus strand of NC_134085.1, from coordinate 167,821,978 downwards.
CAATCGAAGGCCTAAATTTCATCCACGTATCATTTATCACAATTACACCATTATTCTACTATCAGGGCAACATTCCCTCTTTTCCAAATGCTCATAGTCTTAGACTCCTCCGAATTTATTTAGGTTATACAATGCTCTCTATAATTTATGGGAACCATCAACTCTCTTGTTTTGATGGGCTAAATCCTAAGGCCTTACCTATTCTAGTCACATTTTCATATCCTTACTCATGTCTATCTAAAACCTTTTTGCTCTACCATACTTTAGCTTATGACATACACATATCTATTTACACTACTTGCAACATTCCCTTAACTTGCTAGCACCATAGATTTCCTTATATTATTATGGAATATCAAGCGAGATATCATGTCGTATCTAACTTTCCTTTACTCTCTTAACTAGACCTCTCGATACTGTGAAACCATTGGGTGGAAGATATTCTACTAATGACACCACTATCATTTCTAGATACTGAATCACGATGCTTCTAGCCCTCTATCTGATGTCTGGACTATTCACAACCTTCTGCACTTGAGTATCTCGTACCTCCTTTACCTTTAACTTTCTTACCTTTAAATATCGCATCGTATCTTTTGTGGCTTTCATAACCTCCCTTCCACATCGGTGGAATTTATATCCACACCTTAAAGCCTACTATAATACTTGCACCTCAGGTGCATATACAATACAATGGGAGCTTCATACTTACTCCCTATGAGGCTGTGCTCTTTTAACTAGCTTTATCGTAGAGCCTTTATAGAATATGGGTGTTGAACTATCTCTCTTGTACCTATGATATGAGGGGTGATTCTGTAATGTTCTCAATCACAATTTCTATAATTATCTTAGTCTAGTAATTAGACTCCTGATTTACTTTGCTGATGTAACTCTTTAGTTTCCTCTTCTCTCTCAGACTTTAAGTAGGCTTAAGCTATCTTCCGATCTATGGCTCAGGGCATTAGTTATTACTTTAGCCTTTCGTGGATGCTAGTGAACATTCATGATATAACTTCTTACAATTCAATCCTTTGTCTGTGACTTGGACTCAATTCTTTCTTTTAACTTATGCTGGAGTCTCTTATAACTGTAAAAATGTCAACATATATGTTGCATGTATAATACTCTGAAATCTTAAATGCGGTCATAACGTACTAACTCTGGGTCATAAATCGAATAATTCCTTTTATGACTTCTCAGTTGTCTTTAAACGTAAACAATTACTTTTCTTGGTCGTTCTACTACTTATTGCATGAATACTTGGCTTATCTTAGTTCCCACATATATTGGAATTTCGTGCAACTCCTATGATCCCGAATGTTTCCTTTGATTTGATTTTTTTTACTTCCCGTTCATTAGCCACGATAAGTGCCACTTTCTTATGGAGTGCATAGAATATTTCAGTAAGATTGTTGTTACAAGACCATTTCTTCTTCAGGTTACTATGCTTAGGTTGAGGCCTTCTTTTTATTTCCTCAGATAGTCTTTTGTTGTAGTACTTAGGGGATACCCTCCAGCTCCTGTAAAGCTGTGAGCTTATTACATCATATACCCGAAGGAATTTTGATATTCTTACTCACCTATAAATATCCTTAGTTACATACCTATGTGCCCTTGTTTTTGTAGGGTTACTTCTGAATTCAAGTTTTGATTGTCTCCCTAGTAACACTCTTTTTTATTTCCGTAATACTTATACTGTACCTTCTACTACCCCAACTCCTATCTGAATATTTCTCAAGGATTACGATGTCGTATATGCGAGGCTGAATTCCCTATGTTGGGGTTCACTAGGTTTATCTTGCACGATCTGCTAATTTATCTGTATCCTCTTGTCTAGCCATAACTAGGCTTTTCCTGAATCAACTACTACTCGTTGGTCCATTCTCATATCTATATTTCATGTAATCTCTCTTGGGTAGTTTCCTTTGTCTTAACTTACCTCTCACACTGGCTCCTTATGTATCAAGTGTTCATTCACACTTATTTATCAGTAACATCCTGGGAGGGAACCCTTACTGCATCTCCCCCTCATTGTGCTTGCATAATATTCTGGAGTCGTAACATATCTGTATGATCTGAATAAATGCAATCTCATTTCTTTCGCCTTTTTACCTCATTCTTCCATAGTTACCTGAACGCCTTAACTCTGACTTAACACTATGTCACCCTATCTTATCCCCCTTTAGGGGAGTACTAACCTTTAATGCTATGAAGATCAAATATTTTACCTCTTCATCTTCTACATCTTTTCGCATCTTTATTGACTCTTACTCGCCTTGCGGTAACCCTTCTCTACCAAGGATAACTAATTTTTTTACGCGCGAGGTGACACCTAGTGTAACTGGCACACTTAATTCCTTAATTTTTACTTTGTCACAGTGCTTGCTTTAGAAAAGCGTCTTCCTGAATGACCTTTAAAGGTTATTCTTCTGTTATCTATTCTATTTTTGTCGGAACATGGTCTCTGAAATTCTCACGATGTCGACTATTATCAAATCCTTCAATCCCTAATTCATGTTCGATTTATCTTGTTTACTAGCCTATGCTGATTTATATTACTCTGGGGGTCTAACTTAGCTTTCTAGTAGTAATGTTGGAGTCACCAACTCATTTCTTGAAATGATGATATGACTTTTGGCCTATACTCTTTTATTGTCTCAAGGCCTGTCATCTCTTGTATTTTCTTTCCCTTGACTATAGACTCTATTATCATATCATATTTTAATTTACCGTTATTACCCATTTATCACATCTTACTCATAATACTTTATTTACTCTCTTCTTATTCTCCTGCTAATATTTTCGTCTATTACCTTATTCTGAAAAGTTCAAAATATTCTTTCGCTTTTAGCTCCCCTTGCTCCATCTACTGGCTTCTCGGGTCGCCTAACATTCTCTCTTGACTAGGGACGGGATCCATACTAAGGTAAAAATTCATCCTTTCTAGGACTCCACTGCCTGTCTTCTGAAAATTCTGAACATTCTAATATTCATATCTGACTGTTCTATTCTAGAGTGCAACATCTGGGTGTCTCAGAAGGAGATTTATTACCACGTTTGCACTATCCTTCAAATTGTTTAGCTAATGATAACAATACATCCACCATTTTGGGTTACTTTAACCCCAGTTGGATCTTGATGTTCCATCTTTCTCTTAAACAATAAATGTTAGCTCCCATAGGGCATAACTGAGATGGGTGTGGCCAATTGTATATATCTCTGTTACTGTAGAAAGTAACTCAAAAAGTTGTAAATATTGATAATCTTCACTAATTGGGTACCTCGTACCCTTCTCCACCTTGCTTCTTTTACTTATTGAAACTTGTAACTACCTTCTGATTCTCTTATTGCTTTTTACCATATAGGTGGATAAATATTCATGCCGTAGGGTTCCTTATCAAGAAACTTACACATCTTGGTACACACATGATCTGCTGAAGACCTCACATTTACTCATTGTAAGCATGATACAAAATCGAGTTCTTCTAACTCAACTCTTCTACAGCCACATTCAATCTCTTACCAACTTTCTTTCTAGATGTAGGTATCATTGTATTACGAATAAATTAAACGTTAGTAGTTTGAATCTTACAACTGAGCTCTACCACACGATCTAAAGTAAGAAGAAAGTGTGAAAGTCCTAAATGCTTTGTAGCCTTCTACTTGTAAGGGTGGTGCACAACACACCCATAAAAAAGACTCTACTAAACACGGCTTGTAGACTCTCTAGAATTGAACTGCTCTAATAACAATTAGTAGGGTCGAGGTCGCCACAAGAAGAATTTAGGGACGTTATTATGGACCTCGAAATGGTCAAAACTCCAGAATCAACTATAGAGGATCTCGACCCCGTTCAATTAGACTGCTGCAACCCCAGCAAAAAGGCCTACATTGGCTGCAAACTCTAAAAACTAGGTAAATTTAGTCAATTTTTAATAACTAACGCTGATTTATTCGCTTTCAGCTATGTAGATATGCCAGGCATCCACAAAGAGATCACCAAAGATAAATTGAACTTCAACCCCTTTCATCCCTAAGTAAGGCAGGTCAGACGAAAGTCAACCCCACCATCAACAATGTCATTCACGAGGAGGTAGAAAAGCTATTAGCAAACGGCTCCACCAGGGAGTCGAAGTACCCCAAATGGACAGCCAATGTTGTAATGGTCAAAAAGAAAAATGGGAAATAGAGGATATGTGAGTACTTCACATACTTAAATAAAGCGTGCCCAAAAGATTCGTTCCCATTACCATATATTGATCAGCTCATTGATGCAACGATCGAGCACGAGCTGCTAAGTTTCCTAGATGTATACTCGGGCTATAACTAGATCCTCATTGAAAAAGAGAACCAAGAGAAAACCACGTTGATCACCCACAGGGGAACATATTGTTATAGGGTTATGTCATTTGGGCTGAAGAACGCAGGGGCCACCTATCAGAGGTTGGTCACAAAAATGTTCAAAAATTAGCTCGGCAAGACCATGAAGGTATATATCGACGACATGCTGGTTAAATTTGTAAGGGTAAAAGACCACATCAACCACTTGAAGGAAATCTTCGACATATTGAGGCAGTACAGGATGAAATTAAACCCCAAAAAGTGCGCATTTGGCATAGCCTCGAGAAAGTTCTTAGGTTTCTTAGTATCACAAGGAGGAATTGAGGTCAACCCTAATCAAATCAATTCTATTGACGGGATACCTGAGCAGTTGACTACCAAGAAGCAAGTCCAAAGATTGACTGGTCGAATCTCTGCCCTATCGAGATTCATCTCGTGGTCGTCCGATAGATGTAATAGATTTTTCCGTATACTCAAAAAGGATAACAGCCTCGAATGGACGTCCGAATGCATGAAAGAATTACGAGAAATGAAGGTGTATCTATCATCTCCACCTCTACTCTTGAAGCCTGAACGGGGAACACCTTCTTGTCTACCTCGCCATCTCCGAAGTAGCAGTAAGTGCGGCCCTGTTCAAGAAAGCAAAGGCACACAATCTCATATTTATTACATCAATAAAACACTTGTCGATATCGAGATGAGGTACCCACGCCTCGATAAATTTTCCCTGGCATTGGTCGTAGCTTTATGAAAGATTAGACCCTATTTCCAATGCCACCCCATCTCGATCGTCACTACTTTTCCGTTAAGAAGCATTTTACATAACCTGAGTTTTCGGGGAGGCTGGCTAAATGGGTCATCGAGCTTAGTGAGGACGACATCATATACCAGCCTCGAACACTAATAAAGTTTCAAATGCTCGCCTTCGTCGCTGACTTTAGCGCAAAAGTAATGTCGAAGGCCAAGAAGGAAGATGCTCAGGCTTCTCTTTAAACACAAGACGTCTGGGGCCTGTACACCGATGGTGCATCCAATGTATTCGAATCTGGACTTGGATTCGTACTCGAGGTCCTAACCGGTGAAGTAATTCACCACTCCATAAGATTCCCAGATATGACTAACAACGAGGCCAAGTATGAGGTCGTAATTGCAGGTTTGAGGCTAGCACTCAAGTATGCTGCAAAATGATTATAACTCCATTGTGATTCTCAGCTCATGGTCAACCAAGTGATAGGGTCTTACCAAATCAAAGAACAAAGGTTGCAAAAATATCAAGCCGAGATATGTAAGTTGTTGCCCAATTTTGACAAATGCCAGCTAGACCGGATCCCGAGAGCACAGAACATCAAAGCAGACGGTCTCCCCAAGTTGGCCGCCACCACCAGAAGCATCACAATCGGGGATAAAAGCATAGTCCATCTCCTCAATTTGTCACTAGACCAAATCGAGGTAAAATCTGTAAGTTTAACTTGGGACTGGAGCAATTGTATTATTACCTACTTGCAGGATGGCACCCTTCCACATGACAAAAAGGAAGCTAAAACCTAAGAATGTAAGCGGCCAGATAGAGCTTCATTCATATCAACTTATACAAGAGAACATATGGTGGCCCTCTAGAGAAGTGTTTTAGTCCAAATCAAACCCAGCATGTTCTCGAGGAAGTATATGAAGGCCACCGCAACGTTCATTCTAGTGACCGCACACTCGTCAGGTGCCTCATACGGGCCGGGTACTACTGGCCCACCATGAGAAGGAAGTCCCGGAATTTGTGAGGAAATGGGAGCAAAGTAAGAAATATGCCCCGATAATTCACCTAGCAGGCTAGCACCTTCGGTCACCTTTCCATGGCCATTCATCAAATAGGAACATACATCGTGGGTCCGCTCCCGCCGGGGTGAGGTAATGTATGATTTCTCTTAGTTCTAACTGACTATTTCTTTAAATGGGTAGAAGCAGGAGCGTTCGCCCAAGTGCGCAAATAAGAGGTAATCACCTTCATATGGAAAAACATCATCTACCGATTTGGCCTACCAAAGGAAATAAGTTGCGACAATGGGACCCAATTTACAGGAAAGAAAACCACCGAATTCTTCGAGAAATATCACATTAAGAGGATACTTTCAACTCCTTATCACCCAGTGGGCGACGGGCAGGCATAATCCTCCAGTAAGTCTATATTAAACATAATGAAGAAGAAACTTGAAGAAGCCAAGGGACTGTGGCCAGAAATACTCCTAGAAATATTATGGGCGCATAGGACCACATCAAAGACGATCACATAGGAGATACCCTATTCACTGGTCTACGGAACTGAAGCAGTTATACTGGTCGAGGTCAGAGAACCTAGCCTAAGGTACTCACATGAAAGCGGCACCAACAATGACAAGAGTAGGAGACAAAAGCTTGATGAGGTCGACGAACAAAGAGATATGGCATACATAAGGATGGTCGCCCAAAAACAACAGACAGAACGTTACTACAACAAAAAAAGCAAATGTCCAACTGCTCAAGATCGAGGACTACGTACTCAAATCCAAGACCCAACCAAACGATTGGAATATCAGCCACCTCAAATACTTCAACTTCTAGAAAATACGAAGTGCCTTAAGTCGTACTCTTTTTTACATCACTTGAGTTTTATCCCATTAAGGTTTTTTTCAAGGAGGTTTTTAACGAGGCGATGAGAGGACACTTCGAGTCGAAGTATATGAAGAACTAACTAATTTCTTTTTTACTACCCGACTCCACAAGATTCTCCAAGTCGATCAATGAAGGGACTAGATACACTGGGACTGGAACTGGAATGCCAGTCAACACCCAAAATTTGTAACTTTTTCCAAGTAATAAAAATTCACGTTTATCGAAATTGCAACTTAACAAAAGGTTAAGTTTGACCAAGCTTGAACAAACACCTACTGACCCTTGACCGCAACTTAACAAAAGGTTAAGTTTGACTAAGCTCGAACAACACCTACCGGCCCTTAGACGCAACTTAATAAAAGGTTAAGTGTGACCAAGCTCGAACAAACACTTACTGGCCCTTGGCCGCAACTTAACAAAAGGTTAAGTTCGACTAAGCTCGAACAACAACACCTACCGTCCCTCGGCCACGTCTTAATAAAAGGTTATGTTCGACCAAGATCGAACAAACACTTACTAACCCTCGGCCATGCCTTAATAAAAGGTTAAGTTCACTTACTAGACCTCAACCACGTCTTAATAAAAGGTTAATTTCGACCACGTCTTTAAATGTAAGAAATTATTTTTCCTGGTCGTTCTGTCACTTGTTGCATGAATACTTGGCTTATCTTAGTGCCCACACATATTGGAAGGGTAATAAAAATCTTTCTCCGCCCGTTCGAGGAAGCAAAAACAAAAACCCACTTTTACGCGAATTCCCAATTCAAGGGAAAGATCCTCGCTGTTAACAAGAGGAACATAAGGGACAACTAGTCCTCTCTTACCTCGTCAAGTCAGTATGTCTTCCACTAATTGGTCATGATCTCGAATATTATTTTTGATTTTTTACTTTTCATTCATTAGTCACGATAGGTGCCACTTTCTTATGGAGTGCATACGATGTTGAAGTGAGACTGTTGTTATAAGATCATTTCTTCTTTAGGTCACTATGCTTAGGTCGAAACCTTCTTCCTTATTTTATCAGATAGTCTTTCGTTGTAGTACTTAGGGGGAGACCCTCTGACTCCTATAAAGCTACGAGCTTAATACATTGTATACCCGAAGGACGGTAGGTGTTGTTTGAGCCCTTGTGCTCGTGGGTTGCTTCTGAACTGAAATGTTGACTATCTCCCCAGCGGAACTTTATTTTTTTTTGTAACACTTATACGGTACCTTTAACTACCCCAAACGCATATCCAAATATTTCTCAAGGATCACGATGTCTTCATATCCGCAAGACTAAATTCCCTGTGTTGGGTTCCTACATTTATCTTGCACGATCTGTTGACTTATCTTTATCTTCTTGTCTAGCCATAACTAGACTTTTCTTGAATCAACTACTAACTATTCATTGGTCCATTCTCATATCTATATTATGCATAATCTCTCTTGGGTTATGTCCTTTATCTTAACTTACCCCTCGCACTGGCTCCTTATGTATCAAGTGTTCATTCACACTTATTTATCAAAAACATCCTGGACGGGAACTCTTACTGCCTCTCCCCGGCGTCTGGCTTGCATTATGTTCTGGAGTAGTAACATATCTACGGGATTTGAATAAACGAAATCTCTTTCCTTTCACCTTTTTTTTACTGCATTCTTCCTTTACTATTTGGTTACCCAACCACATAACTCTGACTTAATAGCATATCACACCATCTTCTCCCTTTTAGGGGAATATTAACATTTGATGCTATGAAGACTTTAAAATGTTTTACCTCTTCATCTTTGACATCTTCACTGACTCTTACTCGCCTTGTGGTAACCCTTCAGTACCAAAGATAACTGAATTTCTTACGTACGAAGGTGATACCTAGTGTAACTGACACACTTGGTCCCTTAAGTTTAACTCTACTCACAATTCTTGCTTTAGGGAATCGTCTTCCCGAATGAACTTTAAAGGTTGTTTTTCTATTATCCATTCTATTATTGCCGGAATGCTATCTCTGAAATTCTATTAATGCCGACTATTATCAAATCTTCCGATCCTTAATTCACGTTCAGTATATCTTGTTCACCAAACCATACTGATTTCTATTACTCTGGGGGTCTAACTTAACCTCCTAGTAATCACGTACGAGTCACCAACTTATTTCACAAAATGAGGGTATGACTATATGGCTTATACAGTTTTATTTTCTCAAGCCCTGTCAGCTCTGGTCTTTTCCTTCACTTGACTATATACTCTATCAGTCTGTCTTATTTTGATTTACCGTTATCACCTATTTATTACATCTTACTCATAATGCTTCATTTACCCTCTTCTTATTCTCCGGCTAATATTTTTGTCTATCATTTTACTATGAAAATTTCAACAAGATATTCTTTCGCTTTTAGCTTCTCTTGCTCTATCTATTGGCTCTTCGGGTTGACTAGAATTCTCTCTTTACTAGGGATGAGAGCTATACAAAGGTAACTATTTATCCCATCTAGGATTCCAGTGCCAATCTTCTAAAATTTTATGGACATTTTAGTATTCATATCTAAATGTACTATTCTAGAGTGCACCATCAGGTGTCTCAAAAGGAGAACTATTATCACGTTTGCAATATCCTTTGTAAATGTTAGCTAATGCTAACAATCCATCCACCATTTTGGGATATTCTAACCCCAGCTAGATCCTGATATCCAATCCTTCTCACAAACAATATTTGTTAGCTCTCATAGGGCATAACTGAGATGGGTGTGGAAGATTGTATATAACTTTATTATTGTTTAAAGTAACTCAGAATGCTTATATTTCTCTACCTGAATTGTAAATACTAATAATCTTCACTAATTGGGTACCTCGTACCCTTCTTCACCTTGCTTCTTTTACTTGTTGAAACTTGTATCTACCTCTTAAGTTCTGATTTTTTCGTTTCTTTAAACTATATGGATGGATAGATATTCATGCCTTAGGGCTCCTTATCAAGAAGCTTACACGTCTTAGTACACACATGATTTGTTGATGACCTCACATTTACTCATCATAAGCATGATGCAAAATCGAGTTCCTCTAACTCAACTCTTCTACAACCACATTCAATCTCTTACCAACTGTGTTTCTGGATGTAGGTATCATTATATTATGAATAAAACCGAATTTAGGAGTTTGAATTCTTACAACTGAGCTCTACCACACAATCTAGAGTAAAAAGAAAAAGTGACAGTCCTAAATGCCCTATAGCCTCCTACTTATAAGTGTAGTATATAACACACCCATAAACAAGACTCTACTAGACACGGCTTATAGACTTCCTAGGACAGAACTACTCTGATACTAAGTTTGTCACGACCCAAATCGGAGGGTCGTGACGGGCACCCGATGTCTTACTCAACTAAGTACCAATGTAACGTATCTTTCTTATCACAAAATCATGGGTAAATGGGCCAGAAGGGCCGTCATGCGATAACCAGAATAAAACATAAGAGAATACTCGAAATAGGATGACCCAACATGATATACAAACTTATAAATATGACATACGTGTCTATAAGGCCGACATGATCATTTGTACAATCAAAACATAGGCTGACAAGGCCATAAGAGTATCCATATACATGACATCTATCTACAAGCCTCTAAGAGTACATAAATGTCATAAAGGTCAGGACTGATAAAATGTGCTAAATTGTGTTCCCAAAACTGATAAAATGTGCTAAATTGCAGGAATATTAGAAGATGGCCTCCCGAGATGAAATCCAACTCAAAAAGGAGTAATCTAAACTCGAGGACATAAAATGTGCATAAACTCACAAGTGCGGATTGCAGTATTTCATCTGCGGCCGCAGATGATGAAGGAAAAGCTAACAGAGTTTGGTGCAAAGTGCGGTCCGCACATGAATGTGCGGCCGCAAAAGCTGGGCCAGGAGCAAATTTTAGAGAATAGGCATTCCAAGTCCATCAAAAGTGCGGACCGCACATGAATTGAGCGGCCGCAAGAGTAAAAGCGTGAACCACAGAAGATCAAGTGCGGCTGCACATGTAAAAGTGCGAACCGCAGAAAGAGTGCCTTGTGGCCGCATATCAGAATTATGCAACCACAAACTTCCAGTCCTGTCAAGTTGAAGAGAAGTGCGGACTGCACATGGAATTGTGCGACCGCAGAACCTCCTAAAGGGCATTTTTGTCCGAAATTTCTAGCCCTGTATAAATAGACGAGTTTCACAATATTAGGTCAACTTTTGACATCAACAACTATAGTAGCAGTTTCTCTTTGCTTCTTTTAGTAGTTTTTTTATATTTTCGGATATTTTAACATAGATTTTATTATTTTGATTTTACAATATGAGTTTAATTAACATCTCTTCTTCCATTTCTTCAATTTCAAGCATGAGTAGCTAGATTTTTACTAGGGTTGTGACCCAACCCTAGTGTGTGAACCTTATGGGTGTTTAATTTAAGGCAAATACATATTTACCCATGGACTTTGTACTCAAACCCTCTTACACACTTGTTAAATACGAGAATAGTATTACCCACCAAAACTTTTTAAAGTGTGTCAATTACACACCTCTTTTGCCATGTGTCACACACGTGTATTACACATAAAAGAGGTGTGTGAAAACTAAAAAATTCACTGAAATTAAGTTTTTTTCCATTTTTTTTAACTATTTGCTTTTCAAATTAAAGAAAAAAAAATATAACCCATGTCTTCTTCCCTAACCCCGGCATTTCCTCCCCCCTCGTTTCGTCTTCTTCCCCAACCCCCATCCTAGTTTTATCTAACCCTCATGTTTCTTCTCTCCAACCCCCATGACTAAGAAGAAGGAAGAAAAACATAGGAGCTATTGGGTCTTGTAAAAATCACCATTGTTGACTTTTTGAAAATGCTTGAAAATTTAATCGGGTCTTGTTGATATTGATGTTCAATGACCTAGAAAATTAGTTTTAATTCATGATTATTGTTGAGTAAAATTTACTTAGGTAATTAATTTTGATAAAATTTAAAAAACACCATTAACAAGTTTGAAGCTTTGAGTTTGAGCTTGAATTTGAAATTTGTATAAGGATTTGTGATGGATATTGTTAAAACTTGTTAAAAATCGGCAAAGAATAGTTAGGGAAGAAGGTTCTTGTGGTGGAGAAGATGATAGGGTTGGAAAGGTGAGGAAGGGGAGGGGGATTTCTTTTCTGTATTTGTTTTTCTTTGGGAAGATGAGAAGAGAGGGTTTTAAGGGCGGGGGGGGGGGGGGGCAGTGGTTTTCTTTTTTCCAGTTTTTTTTCGATTTGACACGTGTCAAATGCTGATTGGCGCGTGTTCTTTAAGCAACTGTGGTCAAACACCGAAGTGGTGTGTAATTAACATACTTTTAAAAGTTTTGGTATGTAATATTATTCCCGTATTTAAGAGGTGTGTAGGAGGGATTTGGGGACAAGGACGATGAGTAAAGTATGTATTTTGCCTTAATTTAATGCTTGTTTATGGTTGGGTGTTTATTATTTAGCCTTATTCATGTTTTAATTTGTGAAATTAATGATTTCAAATAGTAGTTCATGCCTATTTGATTAAGTCTTTACTTGAGAAAGAGAGACTTAGACTAGGAAAACTTGGCCAACAAGAAATTGGGTCAATCGAGAGATTGATAATCTTAATTAAAGGGTTCAACCTAGAGATAGTAATAACACGACTTGAGCTTTTATCAACCGTTTTGTGCAATATCCATTTGGGCTTGAGAAAATCAAATTGGGCAAAATCACTCTCTGACCGAGAGGTATTGAGTGGATAATTGAGTGTTGAAAGCTATAATGCACTCCGATCAACAAAACAAGCATTACGGTTTATATCCCATTAGACAAACACCTAGATAACGGTCATAGCCCTAGGCTTTTTACAAAACTTGAAAAACAACAAAAATAATTTCTTAGTTTCACTTCTTAACTTAGCAATCTTAGTTTGAAATAGCATAGAAACAATCCCAATTTGTGGAAGTGTAAATTGAGATAGTTCAAACTCACGTACTATAATATATACTCTTAACTCTCATATGTAGCTCCCTGTGGAAATCGACCCCGACTTTTGTTGGGTATTACTATTGCAATCGATTGTTTCATATCTTTGAATTGAGGGGTAAATTGGACGAGACCAATTTTTGGCGCCGTTGACGGGTAGTTAAAATACGGTTTTAGCTATATATTTGGTTTTGTGTGTGGATTGTGTTCTTTTCCTTCTGTGTTACTAATTTTTGGTGAATCAATTGTAGGTACAATAATGACAAACAACAATAATAAACTTGGAAACATGCCTTTGAGGGATGTGGACGTTGATGATGACCAAGTTGACGAGGTTCCTCTTGAACCTCAAGCAAATAAAAGAGGACGACCACCTCAAGACAACGTTCCAGTTCCACCTCCACCTTTACCAAGAGCGGCTCCACACTGGGTATTGGTGAATTAAAGGTATGCAAGTGCCATAGTCCTGCGATGCATAAGGGTGAAAAACTTTCAAATCACAAATGTAAGGGCTCCAAGTCAAAATGCATACAAACACTTGAAGGAGTTTGTGGTCACTTGTTAGGGTAGTAAATAGACAAATGTCTCCGAAGATGCTTTAATGTTAAGGCTATTTCCCTTCTCTCTATGGGGAAAAGCCTTAGATTGGTTGGAAAGATTGCCAAACCATTCCATCCGTACTTGGGATGAGTTAGAGGAGAAATTATTGCCAAGTTTTTTTCTCCCGGACATATGGCTACTCTTAGAGACGAGATTTCTGCATTAAAACAAGAGCCCAGTGAGCCGTTACACGAGATATGGGAGCGGTATAGAACAATGGTTAAAGAATGCCCCAATAATGACATGACGGAGAATATGATTCAACAAACTTTCTATTTGGGGATCAATACGATCAATCAATACATTGTAAATTAACTTGCCGGAGGAAATTTCATGACAACGTCATATGCGGAATCTTGTGAGATTTTAGATGAAATGGCAGACATATCATCGGCATGGCAAAGTCAGGCTAATATTCCTCAAGGTGATCCGAACATGTTCACCTCCATAATGAGTTGCATGACCATGGGCAAGCTATTGCCGAACTGACCATCACAATGAATCAATTAGCAAAGGCTCAACTTCAACAAGTATAAAATCCTAAGCAAGTCAATGCCATGGAGACAGTAAGCATGATGGTGAATAAAATAAGGACCAAAGTTCCACAAGTTCAAAACTGAGTGGAGAATTATGTGCAAGAATATAGTGGGCTTGATCAAGATGAATCTTATAATGAACAAGAGGAGGAAGTGCAATATGTGAACAACTTTAAAGGGCAAAGAAACAACTCTCAATGCATGAATCAACAACAAATGGTGACCTTAAGGTAATTGGAGTGACAGCAGCAATCAAGGAAATTGGCATAATAACAACAATCAAGGAAGTTGGAGTGGTTGAAATAACAAAAGTAATTGTAGTGGAAACAATCAAGGATAATGGGGAGGTAAAAATCAAGGGGGATGGAACAATAACCAAGGCAATCGGGAGTTGGGGTTTCAAAGGCCCCCAATGTAACAACAATCGACCAACCCGCCTCCTTATCCTTCTCATGGTCCAAGTTCTTCCAATAATGAAATGGGGCATATTGAGAATTTGTTCAAGCAAATAATGGAGAAGAATACTTATTTCGATGCCCAACTTGCCTCTCAAAATACAACAATCCATAACTTGGAAGTTCAAATGGGGCAAATCTCTCAAGCCCTAAATACTCGTCCTAAGGGGGCACTACCAAGTGACACAGTGGTGAACCCAAAGGGTGGGAACAACACGGGGCATGCCATGGACGTTACTACAAGGAGTAAAAAAAGGTGGGAATGTACCCACCTCAAGCCAAAGGCAACTTGTGGATGAAGAGCAAGTAGTGCAAGAAGAGGAGATCCCAAACAATTTTGAGCAATCCAATGATGAGGTTTGGATTGATATTGATGACAGTGTGGAAGAGACTCGAGAGGAGGTGAACCCATCTAGGGATCACATTATTGACATGCCAGAACCGGTAGTGCAAAAGGCTAAGGCACCATTGCCTAAGCCTCCACCTCCCTACCCTCAAAGACTTGCAAAGCAAAAAGGTGAAAACCAATTCAAGAAGTTTATCCAAATGATGAAGATTCTTTCAATCAATGTGCCATTAGTTGAAGCCTTGGAGCAAATGCCTGGTTATGTAAATTCATGAAGGATCTTGTGACAAAGAAGCGGTCGATGAATTTTGAAACTATAAAAATAATGCATCAAGTATGTGCAATTGTGTATTCAATGGATCCCAAGTTGGAGGATCCCGGTGCTTTCACGATTCCTTGTACAATTGGAAGTTCTGAGTTTGCAAAAGCTCTTTTTGATCATGGGGCAAGTATAAATTTGATGCCCTATTCGATTTTCAAGACATTGAGAATTGGGAAACCAAGGTCCGTATCTATGAGATTGCAAATGGCCGATCGTACTATGAAGAGACCCTTGGGGGTGATTGAGGATGTTTTAGTTAGTGTTGATAAATTCATTCTCCCAGCAGATTTTGTCATTCTTGATTGTGAGGTTGATTATGAGGTGCCGATTATTCTTCGTAGACCTTTCCTTGCTACGGGGAAGGCCCTTTGTGATGTTGAAGCCGGAAAAATTACTTTCCGGGTTGGTGATGAAAAAGTGGTTTTCTATACGTGTAAGTCCATGAGGCAACCCAATAGCAATGAGGTGTGATCATTCGTGGACTTGGTGATAGATGTAATTGTTGATGAAACAAGTGTTGTGATAAATGTTTGTGACATGTTGGAGGCTGTCTTGCTCAACTTTGAGATGACGAGATAGATGACTTCGTGGAATGTTTGAACTCTTTGCAAGGAATGAGGTCGTACACATATGAACCCTGTAAATTCTCCTTGGATCTTGAAACTAGGACAACTGCTCCTACAAAGCCTTCAATTAAAGAACCTCCTATCTTGGAGTTGAAGCCATTTCCTCCACATATTCGGTATGAATTTCTTGGCCCTTCTTCTTCTTTATCAGTTATTCTTTCCTCTTGTTTGACTAATGTGCAAGTAGACTCTACTTTGGTGGTGCTACAAAAGAGGAAGAAGGCTATTGGATGGACATTGGTCGATATTCAGGGGATACGCCCTGCATTTTGTATGCATAAAATTAACTTGGAGGAAGGTGCCAAACCCTCTATTGAACATCAAAGGAGACTCAATGAAGCCATGCAAGATGTTATTAAAAAGGAGATCATCAAGTGATTTGATGTCGGGGTTATCTACCCCATTTTCGATAGTTCGTGGACTTCTCCGGTTCAATATGTCCCAAAGAAAGGGGGCATGATGGTGGTCACCAATGAAAAAATGAGTTGATTCCTACAAGAACAGTGACCGGGTGAAGAGTGTGTATGGACTATCGTAAGCTCAACAAAGTCACAAGGAAAGACCATTTTCCACTTCCCTTCCTAGATCAAATGCTTGATAGATTGACCGGCCGTGCTTTCTACTGTTTCCTTGATGGGTATTCTGGCTACAAGTAAATTCTTATTGCTCCGGAGGATTAAGAGAAAACTACCTTTACATGTCCTTATGGTACTTTCTCCTTCAAGCGGATGCCATTTGGGTTGCGCAATGCACCTGCGACTTTTCAAAGGTGTATGATGGCGATATTCACGGAATGGTGGAGTTTTACCTTGAACTCTTCATAGATGACTTCTCGGTGGCCGGGAATTCTTTTGATGATTGTCTCGCAAGCTTGAATAAAGTGTTGGCAAGATGAGAAGAAACAAATTTGATGCTCAATTGGGAGAAATGTAATTTCATGGTCGAGGAAGGCATCGTCCTTGGCCACAAGACCTCAAAGAAAGGCATTGAAGTCGATAAGGCAAAGATTGAGGTGATTTCTAAACTTCCACCTCCAACTTCGGCGAAGGACGTGCGGAGTTTCTTAGGCCACGCGAAGTTTTACCGGTGTTTCATCAAGGATTTCTCTAAAGTGGTGAATCCATTGTGCAAGCTTTTGGAGAAATATGATAAGTTCCACTTCAATGATGATTGCATGAGAGCCTTTGAATTGTTAAAGTTCAAGTTGACTGCAACTCCCATCATCACCTTTCCAAATTGGAGTGTTCCTTTTGAGCTTATGTGCGATGCAAGTGATGTAGCGGTGGGGGCTATTTTAGGGCAAGGCATCAACAAGATTTTTCATCCGGTCTACTTTGCTAGTAAGACCATGAATAGTTCCCAAGTCAACTATACCGTTACGAAGAAATAGATCCTTTCCATTGTGTTTGCTATTGAGAAGTTATGCCCGTACTTGATGGGTGCAAAAGTTATTGTCCACACGAATCATACGACACTTTGCTACCTTACAAGCAAGAAAGATTCCAAAGCCTAGTTGATTAGAAGGGTTATTTTGTTGCAAGAGTTTGATATTGATATCCAAGATCGAAAAGGAAGTGAAAACCAAGTGGCGAACCACTTGTCTTGTTTATAGGAGCAGGGGAGGCCGCAAGATGGCCTTGAAATCAATGACTCCTTCCCTGATGAGCAACTTTTAGCTATTTCAATGAAAGAGGTGCCATTGTTCGCGGATCTAGCATATTTTTTTGTGAGTGGTATCATCCCGGATGAGTTCTCTTCAAACCAAAGGAAGATGCTCAAACGGTATTGTTAAGACCATTATTGGGATGAACCGTACCTTTTCCAAATTTATAAGGATGGGGTGATTAGGATATGTGTACCGGAGGAGGAGCAGTGTGAAATTCTTGGGGCTTGTCATTCTTCACCATAAGGTGGTCACCTTGGTGGAGCGAGAACAATGGCCAAAGTGGTAAGTTGCGGTTTATATTGTCCCACTCGTTACAAGGATGCAAGTAATCTAGTCAAGCATTGTGATGAATGTCAAAGGACCGGTGGAATCACAAAGAAAAATGAAATGCCCCTCACCACCATTTTCGAGATTGAAATTTTCGATGTGTGGGGTATTGACTTCATGGGTATTTTGTGATTTCTTGTGGAAACGCCTACATCTTGGTCACGGTTGATTATGTGTCCAAATGGGTTGAGGTTGTTGCTCTACCCGACAATGAGGTGAGAAGTGTGGTGGCTCTCTTGAAGACGAATATTTCACAAGGTTTGGTACTCCGCGAGCTATCATAAGTGATGGGGGTCACATTTTTGCAACAAAGCCTTCGACACATTACTCAAAAAGTATGGTGTCACTCATAAAGTTACGACTCCCTATCATCCACAAGAAAGTGTTCAAGTGGAAGTTTCTAATCCGGAGATAAAGAGTATTTTGCCCAAAACAATGAATGCTAACTGGACGGATTGGTTCAAGAAACTTGATGATGCTTTATGGGATTATAGGAAGGCTTATAAAACACCCATCGGAATGTCTCCATATTGGTTGGTGTTCGGAAAAGCTTGTCATCTTTCGGTGGAACTTGAGCACAAAGCCATGTGGGCTCTTAAGAAGTTGAATCTTGATTGGGATGTTGCCGCCAAGTTGAGGGTGACACATTTGAATGAGTTGGATGAGTTTCGGTACCATGCATATACAAGTTCGTCCCTATACAAAGAGAAGATTAAATATCTTCATGACAAGTACATTCGGAACAAAGAGTTCAAAGAGGATGATCTTGTGTTATTGTTCAATTCACAGTTGAGGATGTTTCCTGGGAAGCCAAAGTCTAAATCAAGTGGCCCATTTGACGTTATGGGTGTGACACCCTTTGGTGCATTGGACTTGAAGAATAAAATAATGAGGTATTTTGAGTCAATGGTCACCGGGTGAAGCATTATTTGGGAAAAGTTGGTGATGGCCACGTTGTGGTGGTAATTCATTTCAAGTGATAGTAATCTGCATGGTGCGGCAACGTTAAATCAAGCACTTCTTGGGAGGCAACCCATGTTTCTTTTTCTTTTCTTTTCTTCTTTTATAATTAGGTATTATTTTTTGCTAATTGGATTTGAAGTGTGTTGAAAGAATGAGTGTACTTTACAGGAATTGTGCCCAGAAAATTGGCTAAGTATGAAAAAAGTGCGGACCACACAATTGTGATTGCTACAGCAAAAGTGAACTGCGAACACACATTTGCAGTGCGAACCGCACAAATTGAAAAGGAAAAATGCAAACTCTCTGAAGTTTAGTTTATCAGAGAAATAGCCAAAGTGCGTCCGCACACCAAAATCTGTGGTCCACAACTAATATATGTGGCTGTACAACAAAATCTGCGGACCGCAGATCGGCAAGGGCTTATAAGCCCCAAGTAACAGACTGCGGACCGTAGAAGGAATTCGATGGCCGCACTCAGCCCTTTGTCCCTTAATCAGACCGTCCAAGTATAAATAGTATACTTAGGGCTACTATTCCCCTTTTTCCCTCTTTGAGCTCACAAAGTTCTAAAATTGAAATTTCTTGTTAAAGTAGCTGCTCACAAGGCTAACAACTGTTGATCACTCATTTCTTGCATTTATTCATCTCTGTTATGCATCATCATCTCGATTTACTTCTTTAAATTTTTAGATTTTTAGTAAAATTTTGAACCATTTGTCTATGTATTTATTTAAACAATATTGTGGGTAGACTGATAATTGCTCTATGGGGAATGGGTAACTTGATTTTCATACTTCAATGTTAATACCATGTCAAAATTATGCAAAAAATATTGTTAACCCTAGAACTCTGTTAGTAAATATTTTGAAATCTGTGGCCTCACAACACATTATATGGTCTGTAGAAGTTGAGATTAGGGTCTTGGCTGAAGCATGATTATGCGGCTGCACTTAAAATTGTGTGGACCACAAAAATCACATTGCGGCCGCAGAAAAGTGACTGCGGCCGCACAACAGCCCAATCTCTGTCTTCAGAGAGTTGGAATTTTGGTGAATCTGATATGCGGACCGTACTCTGGTTCAACAGTCGCACTAATAATTATGTAGACTGCAGATCCAGTTCTGTAGTCGCAAGATCAAACTATGCGGTCTGCAAAGCCCAAAATGTGGCCGCACTTATAATAGTGCGGACCGTACTCCCTCACCCTGCAAACATATTTTACACTGTATGTTCACTATCTATTGGCACTTAAATTACAACTAACTCTTGTTGTTGCTTGTTACAGATAATGGTTAGATCCCGAGGCTGTGGAGATACCTCAAAATGGAGGGGTGAACCTTCTAGGGGCGAGATAAGAGTGATTTACCCCTCTCCCTCCAAAAGGTAATCACAAAGAAGGCTATAGTCGGCCGATGAAGAAATGTAGAGCCCTCCGAATCCAGTTCTATGCCCCCATCTAGGGAAGTATTGGAGGGCGACTCAGTTCAAGAGTAGCCGAGTGTCCAATCAAAGCCACTGATCTCGCCTAAACTCACACCATAATTAGGTAGTACGGCGGTCGAAGCAATAATAAACCCAACACAAGTCGGGATCAAATCCACAGGGAGTTAGAATTTGGATTAGGTATATAACTAGAGTAAATGTATGATGTACCTTATATTGTACTACCACATATTCATAGGTTGTTTCTATTTCTATTTTTAACTAATAATTGAAAGTATTAAACTAGAAGACAGTGTTATTGGTTTTGAGTGTTTTTCAAATGATAAAGGAATCTAGGGTCGTGACTTCCACCTAGGTGGATATCTAGCGGGTTGTAAACTATAGGGCGAGTTTGATTAATTGGGATCGTGGTATAGCAATCACATACAATTGCTCACTCTATACCTCTCAGTAGGTTGTGCGGCTGCATAATTCTGGTGCGGTCCACACAATGGGCTTTTGCGGCCGCACAAAAGTGCTGCGGTACGCAGTCTTGGGAACTTTGGCTTGGAACTTGAGGTCTTCTGCGGTTCGCATATAAATGGGTGCGGCCGCACTTAGGATTATGCGGCCGCATAAAAGTAATGTGGTCCGCACTCTTAAACTTTCCAGCACTCTGAATCTCAACCCTGCGGTCCGCTTATTAATGGGTGCGGCCACACTTGACCTCCTACGGCCGCACAAGTTCAGTGCGGTCCTCACTCCCTGAGCTGGCCAAAACATACTCTCTGAATCTCCTTCTACGGCCGCACTATAATTGTGCAGTCCGCATTGCTATCTCTTTTGCCCTGTTTTTGTCCTTGTTCACTTTAGACTCCTTTATGAGTTAATTTTTACTTCTTTGGCTCGTTTCTCAATATTCCTGCAAGTAAGCACATTTCGTTAGTTTTCAAGAATACCTTTGAGAATTTTTGAGCTAAAACGCAAGTAAAAGAGAGCAAATAAGTGGTCAAAATCCCTACTTATCAACTCCCCCAAACTTAAGCTTCTGCTTATCCTCAAGCAAATAAGGCAATTCCCACATTCACTAGAAAAAGGGATAATTCAGCTAGCCTAAGGTGAATCAATTACACATCAATTGAGACCAACAATTACCCACAACACATATGAATTATCAACAACACCATGATATGACTTTTTGAGTACCATAGTTCTAGTGTGACTCTAGAGCATCAAGAATTGTCTCTATTCATCAAAGAAGCTCGCTCTTTCATGTTGGTCATTTTGGATCCCAAACTCTTCCTCCTCTACTCTCCATTAGCAAATCTCACTTTTAGAATGTAACACTCGAAGCAAGGATTGTGAAAAGTTCGCCCATCTCTCTCAAAAGAACATCACAAGTCCGGCTTTAAGTGCCATAAGCTTGCCCCTCATGTAAATCACCACTAATGTAAGCTCACTCAACTTGAAATTATGTAGGGCTTTTGCGGGATGTAATGAAGGCTTTTGATCAAGGTATTACTTCTTGGAATATAATGGTTTCATCTTTTCTTAAGAACTCCATTTTCGCTTTTCGGCTCATACTTTCTCGACTCTTTTAGTCATTTTCTTCTTCCTCGGGGGAACTAGAGAGATGTAACATCACTCTTTCTTGAGCATGACATTTATTTTTCTCATTTTCTCTTTACTTCAGCCTTTCCTCCTTATTTTCTTTTGGATTCCCTCCAACTCTTCACTTTATCTACTTTCTTTTTGGCATTTTTTTTTGTTCTTTCTTTCTTTTCTTTGCCTTCCCTTTTCTTCATTTCTTTCTCTTCTTTGTACCTTTCATCACTTTAAAAATCCTCTTCTCTCCCCCAAACTTATGGTTTTTCCAAGTGTTTCTCAAGAATGCTAAGGAAAGATCGGGTGCCAAGAGAGGGTCATTACAAAACGGATGAAGGCTTGTAACGTGGTTATTGAAAGAAAAAGGGCTTCGGCTCAAAGGGGTTGACTAGGGATATCACATTGGTAGGCCATGGAAGATTTCAAATTTCAAATTAGATCAAGGAGATCCTACGATCATTAATCAAGCCAAGATACACTTAGAACTTTTTCTAGACTATTTCGAGGCAAGAGTTAGACTATTAGCATGGGTACTTGGACTTGTAACTAAACAACTCACCTCTCACGCTTCTGGATTTCTAAAGACAACAGAGTCGAGGGCCCATAACAACCCTAGCTATGATTGAGAATCACAAATGGCTCGATTTGAACCACTCGATGACTGCTTAAGTCAACATAAGAGTCAAAAGAGTAACAACCAGAGCTATTATCTGCCAATAACTTGTTTTTAACCATACGATCATAGGTAAAAGTGTTGGTACCAAGTGAAGAACGCTTGAGACCCATTTTATTCATTACTACAATATTTACTAAAACATAAAAGAGAAGAAAACGGACTCAATCCCTTAATAAGGTTATCACGCCATCCATCGTTGGGAAGATCCACCCGGTTCACACATAATCCACCTTTGGAAAGAACAGTGGCATTAAGAAAACCAAAGACTTATTGTTCACTCAAAACGTAAAAAGAAGATACCAAATTAAAAAGAAGTTATTAAAGTAAATAAGAAGTTATACTACTAAGCAAAAGTAAACTAAAGAAGCTACGAAATAAACTACAGAAAGCGAGATAAATGAATATACAAACCGAAGTCAAATGAATATATACATCAAATGTAGAAAATATATATATACCAAAGGAAAATAAAGATTAAATAAAAAATAGCATTAGAGTTATTACAGTCCAAATATCAAATAATCAAAGTAGACCACCCCCCAAATGAAAACTAAGCATTGTCCCTAATGCTTAACAAAAATAAGAACATGGAAAGGGTAGAGAGTTAAGAGAACTCCCTATGTCGTCTCAGTCTGCATAGGATCATCAGCAACTTAGCCTCAAGTTGTATCTCATCATCACCCAGCTGAGGGACAACTAGGTTGTTGAGCATCTGGATCATCTCCTCAGCAGTGTGGAAAGTGACAACCGACTCATTAGACTGGCCGACTGTTGCCTTTGGTGCTGCATGTGCTGTTGGGACTGCCTGTGCTGCTATGGGTGCTATCTCCATGAGCAAATCCAATGGTAAATCACCAGCAGATGTAATCTTCTCAATCTCCTTTCTCAGCTTTTGCACCAATTTCTTTGATGCTTGAGACTTCCGCATCTTCTTTACCTGTTCACCCAAATCCTTGATAACTTTCCCTTGTGCCTCCACTTTATCCGTGATAGCCTTCTAGTCAACCATAATATTCTTCAATGCTTTCTCCACTAACGAAGGTACCTGTGGCTCTACTGGGGTTGAGGACTATGCTGCAACAACACTGGATATATCAGTCAGTTTTGTGCTAGCTGTCTGCATCCAGTTGTTGAGACTTGCCAATGTCTGGGAGACTTGCAATGCAGTCTGAGGATAGGTGGAGGAAGTTGCCACTGGCAATGGTGCTGCAAATCTAGTAGAAGCTGGTGGCCTAGTAGATGAAGATGGTGGCATGGCTGCTGTCCCGGTGGAAGTATCGGCTGTTGTGGAAGGCTCAACAGCTGAACCAATGACTGTTACTGCTGGCTCCTCATACTAGCCAGCAGAGGTAGTATCTTTTCCCTTGAATTTAGGGTTGTCAGCTTTCTGAAGGTGGTACCAGGAGAAAGGCTTCTTGGTCTTCACATCTGTATCATAATACTTCGACTCCACCCCTTAATCCATGAAATATTCAGTGAGGAATTTTGGGTATGGAAAGGATCTTTTACCCTTTTGGACAGCTAGAGTTATGTTGGTGGACACGATGGCCCCAACATTTATCGGATATCCAGCCATAATCGAGGCCACCAAAATTGCACGGGGAATTAGGAGCATTTTTTCATTGAGGCATGGGTCAATGCGGCTACACACGAACGTTTTCCACCCTTTTGCTTCAAAGTTTAAGGTGGCTCGGACGATTGGAACCCTTGTTGTGAGCCACAGAGGTGTTGACCCTGGGATTTCCAGAATCTCAGCGAGCCACGAGCGAGCTGCATCACCCATAGCTATCTTCTCCAAATACTGCACTACTTTCACCTCTTCAAATCCCACATATGTGTTCAGTGCACATGAGTCAAAGCGTATCTTCAGATTTTGCACTTTTGTCACTTTCTTTCCATGTTTGATGTGAGCAACATTTGCGTAGAACTCCTTGACCAGGTACTCATTTGCATCTAAGACTTTATTAGTGAACTAGCTCCAACCTTTCCTCTCTTGGAATTGCCTAAGGACATTGGGGTTGTGTTTGTTCAGGTCTTTCATTAAAAACTATCGCTCAAGAGTGAGCAACCTCTGTGGCCACCATTCCCTAAACTTGGAGAAGGCATTGGCACTAACAAATATGTCCTCCCATATCTCCGGCTTTCGTGATATTTCCAACCCTGACACTGTAGTATCGCCCCCTCTCCCATCATCTGGAACATCATCATCATCTAAGTTTATTGGAGCAGGGGGAGCAGGTGAGGAAGAGGGCTCAGAGTCTTGGCTGCCCTCTTCTAAACCTTCAGATGAAGTGGCAACTGAAGAAGACTCATCCACCAAGTGGAATTTCCTAGAGAATTTTTGCCTTTGTTGTGATTGGGTTTTCGTATGTGCTTGCATGGAGTTACCCTCAGAAGCTTCCCCGGATAGGATGTACTCACTGGTCTCTGAGGTGTCAGGGGCTCTATTGGTTGTTCCTTTCTTGTTGATAGCCTTTTGGATTGCTAGAGGTAGATTGCTTTTGCCTTGACCCGGCCTAGGGAGGGTTCTGCCCTCACTTGTGATGTATCTCCTCTACCACATGAACTAACCATTATATGCACACATAAGAACTAGAAATTAGTTACAATTGAAGCTTATAATGCATGCTTAGACATAATTGGAAGTTGCAGGAAATAATTCTCAAAAGGGCAGTGCGGACCGCATAAAAGTGAGTGCAGCCGCAAAGTGCCCATTGTGGATCGCACAAAAATGAGTGCGGCCGCAGAGTGCCCATTGCGGACCGCACAAAAATGAGTGTAGCCGTAGAGCCCTAGTTTCAAACTACTGGGGTCTCTGAAGTTCCATCATTACGGACTGCAAAAAAATATGTGTGCGGCTGCACAAGGCCATTGCGGACTGCACAATTTTGAGTACGACCGCATAAGTCAAGATTACCATTTTCCTAACTCATAGGGTTGCGGACAACACAAAAATGAGTGCGGTCACACAACCTCTACTACGAAACGTACAAAAATGTGTGCGGCCGTACAATTCAAAATTAACAAGCACTATAACTAGGGTTCAAGCAATTTTGGTCTCAAATTGTCATGGTTTTAGCAATCAAACAACTTTAGCTATTTAGCCAGACCCCAATTAACAATCAATAAGCTACCCACATGATTCTAAGCAAAAACAACTAAACATTGACAATTTTAGGCATGTAAGTAACCCTAAATCTAAGAACGAAACAAAAGATGAAGAATCTAATGAGGAAATTAACATAGCAGTAATAGAGATACAAGTGCATGAAATGAGGAAAATTTTATAAAGCAAATGGGAATTATACTCTGCAAGCTTGGCTTTAAGTCTCAGAGGAGCAAAAAGTGTAAAAAGAAGAGAAAAGTCCTATTTATACTTTTACCCGTGGGACCCAGTCTTTTACATGAGTGTGGCTGCATAATTTTGATGTAGACCACACTCTTACCTGCCCTTGAGATGACTGGCTGAGGACCGCACAAAAATGAGTGCGGCCGCAGCATCAGTGCGGACCACACAAAAATGTGTGCGGCTGCATTTCCTTAAGCGTTTTTGACAGACCAACTACCATGCATTTTGACACTTAGCCAAATTTTTCATGCACAGTCCCTACAATGCACACCCATTCCTGCATACACTTCAAAACTGGTTAGTATAAAACCAAGCCTATCTAAAAGAAGGAAAATAAAAGAAAGAAAAGGACATGGGTTGCCTCCCAAGAAGCGCCTGATTTAACGCTGCGGCACGACATAGATTACCAATCACTTAAAATGAAGAACCACCACAATGTGGTTATCACCAACCTTGACAAGATAATGTTTAACCTAGTGCCCATCAACTCTAAAAACCTCATCATTCTTATTTTTTAAATCTAGAGCACCAAAGAGGGTTACATTCACTACTTCAAAGGGCCCAATCCATTTTACTTTTAACTTACCCGGAAACATCCTTAATCGGTAATTGAACAATAGCACCAGATCACCTTCTTTGAACTCCTTGTTGTGAATATACTTGTCATGGTGGTACTTCTTCTCCTTGTAAAGGGACGAACTTGTGTAGGCTTTATATCGAAATTCATCTAGCTCATTCAAATGTGTCACTCTTAGGTTTGTAGCGACATCCCACTCAAGGTTCAACTTTTTCAATGCCCACATAGCCTTATTCTCAAGTTCTACCGGAAGATGACATGTCTTTCGAAGCACCAATCGATATGGAGACACCCCAATCGGCATCTTGTAGGCCATCCTATAAGTCCAAAGAGCATCATCAAGTTTTCTTAACCAATTCGTTAGGTTGCCATTCACAGTCTTTGACAAAATACTCTTGATTTACCGGTTGGAGACTTCAACTTACCCACTTGCTTGAGGATGGTAGGGGTGGAGACTTTATGAGTGACACCATACTTGGTGAGTAAGGTATCAAAAGCTCGGTTGCAAAAATGCGAACCCCCATCACTAATAATGACCCTCGGATTACCAAACCTTGTGAAGATGTTCTTTTTCAAGAATGCCACCACACTTAGAGATTCGTTGTTGGGTAAAGCCATGGCTTCAACCCATTTTGACACATAGTCCATATCTACCAAAATATAAGTGTTCCCACAAGATCTCACGAATGGTCCCATGAAATCAATACTCCAAGCATCAAAGATATCAATCTCTAGAATGGTGGTGAGGGCATCTAATTCTTTTTAGAAATCCCACCGACCCTTTGGCAGTCATCACAACGCTTGACAAGCTCACTAGCGTCCTTGTATAGGGTAGGCCAATAGAATCCACAAGTCAAAACCTTTGTAGTCGTTCTAGCTCACTATGGTGAACACCATACGGTGAAGAGTGGCAAGCCTCAAGAATTCCTATTTGATCTACTTCCGGAACATATCGCCGGATCACACCATCGGTACATATTCAAAAAAGATACGAATCATCCTAATAATAGTCAAAGCAATCCTATTTGAGCTTCTTCCTTTGGTTTGAATAGAACTCATTCGGTATAATACCGCTTACAAGATAATTGGCTAAATCGGCAAACTATGGCATCCCGGTCATTGAAATGGGTAGGAGTTGCTCGTCGGAAAATGAATTATTGATCTCAAGGCCGTCATGTGGCCTCCCCTCCTCCTCCAAACGGGACAAGTGGTCCTCCACTTGGTTCTCACTACCCTTGTGGTCTTGAATTTCTAGGTCAAACTCTTGCAAAAGAAGCACCCACCACATCAACGTTGCCTTCAAATCTTTCTTGCTCATCAAATACTGAAATGCCGCATGGTAGGTGTGCACAATCACCTTAGTACTCATTAAATATGGTCGGAACTTCTCCATGGCAAAAACAATAGCAGATAGCTCCTTTTCGGTCACTGTGTAGTTAACTTGGGCATCATTCATGGTCTTGCTAGCATAGTAGACCGGATGGAAGATTATGTTGATTCTTTGCCCCAACATCGCTCCAACCGCAACCTCATTAGCATCACATATGAGCTCAAAAGGCAAGCTCCAATCTGGAGCAGTGATAATAGGAGTAGCAGTCAACTTGAACTTAAGCAACTCGAATGCCTTCATACAATCTTCATTGAAATGGAATTTGGCATCCTTCTCCAAAAGTTCGCATAATGGGTTCACCACCTTGGAAAAGTCCTTGATGAATCGGCGATAGAAACCTGCATGACCAAAGAAGCTCCTCACTCCCTTCATGGATGTAGGAGGAGGGAGTTTGGAGATCACCTCAATTTTAGCTTGGTCAACTTCAATACCAAGTTTTGAAATTTTATGGCCGAGGACAATGCTTTCCTCGACCATGATGTGACACTTCTCCCAATTCAACACCAAATTTGTCTCCTTACATATATCCAATACCCTATCTAAATTGTTCAAACAATCTTCAAACGAATTCCCAACCACAGAAAAATGATCCATAAAGACCTCAAGAATGTCCTCCACCATATCGGTGAAAATGGCCATCATACATTGTTGAAAAGTCGACGGTGCATTACACAACCCAAAAGGCATCCTTGAAAACGAGAAAGTACCATAATGACAAGTGAAAGTGGTCTTATCTTGGTCCTCAGGAGCAATAAGGATTTGGTTATAGCCGGAGTATCCATCAAGAAAGCAATAAAATGCACGTCCGACCAACCTATCAAGCATTTGGTCAAGAAATGGAAGCGGGAAATGATCTTTCCGGGTAACTTTGTTGAGCTTCCTATAGTCCATGCACACTCTCCACCCGGTGATGGTTCTTGTTAGGATCAATTCATTCTTGTCATTTGTTACCACAGTCATGCCCCCTTTCTTTGGGACAAATTGCACCGGAGAGGTCCACGAGCTATCAGAAATGGGGTAGACAACCCCGGCGTCTAAGCACTTAATTATCTCCTTCTTCCCCACCTCTTGCATTGCTTTATTTAATCTTATTTGATGTTCAATGGAGGGTTTGGCACCCTCCTCCAAAATAATCTTGTGCATGCAAAAGGCGAGGTTTATGCCTCGGTTATCCGCCAAAGTCCAACCGATTACTCTTTTCCTCCTTTGTAGCACCTCCAATGTGGACACTACCTGCATGTTAGGTAAGCAAGAAGAAAGGATAACTGGTAGAGTAGAAGAAGGGCCAAGGAATTTACACCTGAGGTGCGGGGGCAGTGGTTTTAGCTCCAAGGTAGGAGGCTCCTTGATTGAGAGCTTTGTTGGAGGAGTCTTCCGGTTGTCAAGATCCAAAGATAGCTTTCGGGGCTCATAAATGTACGACCCCATGCCTTGCAATGCATTTACACACTCCACATAGCCATCACTCTCCTCATTATCATCTAGGTTGAGTAAAACGGCTTCCAATTTATCTTTAACATTCATTGTTGTACTAGCATTATCAAATATCATGTCGGTCACCAAATCCACAAATGAACAAACTTCATTACTATTTGGTTGCCTTATTGATTTGCACACATGGAAGACAACCTTTTAGTCACCTACCCAGAAAGTGAGCTCACAGGCCTCCACATCAACAAGAGTCTTCCCCATAGCGAGGAAAGGTCTACCCAAAATGATAGGCACCTCATAGTCCACTTCACAATCTAGGATCACAAAGTCCACCGGGATAATGAACTTGTCAACTTTAACCAATACATCATCAATAATACCCAAAGGCCTCTTCATTGTTCGATCTGCCATTTGCAACCTCATGGATGTGGGTCTTGGTTGCCCAATTCCCAAAATTTTGAGAACTGAGTAGGGAATCAAGTTGATACTTGCCCCGAGATCACATAATGCTTTGGCAAAATTGGCGCTCCCAATAGTGAAAGGGATTATGAAAGTGCCTGGATCTTCTAACTTTGTAGCCATTGAGTGCACAATAGCACTCACTTGGTGAGTTATCTTAGTGGTCTCACAATTCAATTATCTTTTCTTGGTTACCAAATCCTTCATGAATTTTGCATATCCCGACATTTGTTCCAATACCTCAACCAACGGCACATTAATTGACAAACTCTTCATCATATCATAAACCTTTTGAATTGGTTTTCACTGTTTTGCTTTGCAAGCCTTTGAGGGTATGGAGGAGGAGGCCTTGGCACCATCGGTTCCGGCATGTCAATAACGTGTTCCCTAGACGGATTCACCTCTTCTTGTGTCTCCTCCACACTTTCGTCTATCAATTCTCACTTCTTCATTAGCTTGAACCTCATTGCGTGGGATTTCATCCTCATGAACCACAACATCTTCATCCACAATCCTTCTTTGATTTGAGGTGGTTACATCTCCACATTTTCCACTTGTAGTAGTCACAGCCATGGCATGTCCCGTATTATTCCACCATTCTGGTTCACCACCGTATTACTAGGTAGTGCCCCTTGGGATGAGTGTTCAAAACTTGTGAGATTTAGCCTAATTGAACCTCCAAATTCCAAATAGAAGTGTCTGTCAAGGCTATTTGAGCATCAGAGTCGGCATTCTTCTCCATCATCTATTTAAACATGTTTTTAATTCTACTCATCTCATTAGAAGAAAAGCTCGGGCCTTAAGAAGGATAGGAAGGTGGATTGCTTGGTTGTTGGAACATCAAAGGCCTTTGAAAACTCGGCACCCGATTGTTGTTGTTGTTACACCCTCATTGATTATTTCCTCCCCAATTGCCTTGATATTGTTTCCCTAATTGCCTTGATTACCCCTATTGCCTTGATTGTTCTGATTTCTTTGGTTAGAATTACCACCACTCCAATTGCCTTGGTGGTTTTTGTTGTTCCAGTTATCTTGGTTCCCTTGTGACCTCCATTGTTGTTGATTTTTCCCTTGAGCATTGTTTATTTGACCTTGATAATTATTAACATATTGAACTTCTTCATCTTGCTCAATCACCTTGATCATAACCACTATCATCTTGCATAAATTGTTCCGGATGGTTTTGCATTTGTTGACCCTGTTGTCGTCTTTTGTTTACCATCATCTTCACACCTTCCATTGCATGCACTTGTTTTGGCCCTTGAACTTGTTGAAGCTGAGCCTTGGCCAATTGGTTCATGGTAGTTGTCAACTCGGCTATAGCTTGCCCATGGTCATGTAGCTCCTTGTGTAGGTGAATAACATTAGGGTCACCTTGCGGTACATTGGCTCTACTTTGCCATGCCGAAGAGGTATCCTCCATCTTATCAAGAATTTCACAAGCCTCAGCATATTGCGTGTTCGTGAAGTTCCCCCCGGTGAGTTGGTTAACCATACATTGATTAGTTGTGTTGATCCCCCTTTAGAAGGTCTGTTGGATCATAGCCTCAGTCATATCATTGTTCGGGCACTCTTTAACCATGGTACGATATCTTTCCCAAATCTTGTACAATGGCTCATTGGGTTCTTACTTGAAAGCAAGAATCTCATCTCGAAGTGTTGCCATATGTCCTAGAGAGAAGAATTTGGAAATGAACTTTTTTGTCAACCCATCCCAAGTGGTGATGGAATGGTTGGGAAACCTCTCTAACTAGTCCAATGTTTTTCCCCGTAGAGAAAAGGCAAATAGCCTCAGCCTTAGTGCGTCCTCAGAAACATTTATTTGCTTGCTCTCCCAACAAGTACCGACGAACCCCTTGATATGCTTGTAGGCATTTTGATTCGGAGCCCTAGTGAAGAAACCCCGTTGTTCAATTAGTGTAAGCATCACGCTGGTGATTTGGAAGTTTTCCGCCCCAATGCGGGGCGAGACTATAGCACTTTCATAACCCTCGTTTGGCAATTGTCGGTGGGCTACAGCTCTTGGTGGAGGTGTGGGAGGGACGGGCACATTATCGTGAGGCGGGCAGCCTCGTCTATTAGCTTGAGATTCAATAAGAACCTCATCCATAGCATCATCGTCCATGTCCTCCCCCAAGGGTACATTTCCAATGAGATTTTTGTTGAGAGCCATTTTCTTACCTAAAATCAATTCAAACACAAATTTAGTGACTCAAAAGAAAGAAATACAAAACATACAATAACCTAGATATATAGCTAAATCCATTTAACTCTCGGCAACGACGCCAAAAATTGATCTTGCCCAAACTCATACCACAATTAGGTAGTGAGGCGGTCGAAGCATAATAAACCCAACACGAGTCGGGATCGAATCCATAGGGAGTTAGAATTTGGATTAGGTATATAACTAGAGTAAATGTATGATGTGCTTTAGATTGTACTTCCACATATTCATAGGTTGTTTCTGTTTCTACTTTTAGCTAATAATTGAAAGTATTAAACTAGAAGACAATGTTATTGGTTTTGAGTGTTTTTCAAATGATAAAGGAATCTAGGGCTGTGACTTCCACCTAGGTGGATATCTAACAGGTTGTAAACTATAGGGCGAGTTTGATTAATCGGGATCTTGGTATAGCAATCACACACAATTGCTCACTCTATACCTTTCGGTAGTTTGAGTGATTTTGCCCAATTTGGCTTTCTCAAGCCCAAATGGGTATTGCACAAATCAAGTGATTATGCTCAAGTCGGATCTTACTATCTCTAGATTTGACCATTTAATTGGGGCTATCAATTTTTTAAGTTCACCCCAATTCCTTGTTAGCCAAGTTTTCCTAAACCTAGTCTCTCTTTCTCAAGTAAAGACTAGGTCAAATAGGCATGAATCAATATTTGCAACCATCAAATGTAGGATTTAAGCATAAACAAGGCTAAATATCACTAACCCAATCCCAAACAAGCCCTAAAATTAAATACCCATTAAGTACCCACACTAGGGTTTAACCACAACCCTAGCTAAAGATTTAGCTACTCATGAAAAATGAAGAAATGCAAGAAGAAATTAAGATAGATTGCATAATCATTGATTAAACAAAGAATATCTAATGTTAATAAGTTAATCTAGTACAAATTTACTCAAAGAAGTAAAGAAAACCTCTCAGGTGCATCTCTGCAAACTAAACTTAACCTAAAAAGACAAAAAGGTCTATTTATACTAAGCTAAAAATATTTGACAAAAATGCCCCTGCAAAAGTTGTGCGGCCGCATAATTCTGGTGCGGTCCGCACAATGGGCTTATGTGGCCACACAAAAGTGCTGCGGTCCGCAGTCTTGGGAACTTGGGATTGGAACTTGGGTTCTTCTGTGGTCCACATAAAAATGGGTGCAGACACATTTAGGATTATACGGCGATAAAAAAATAATGTGGTCCGCAACTAAACTTTCCAGCTCTTTAAATCTCAACCTTGCGGTCCGCATAATAATGGATGCGGCCACACTTGACCTCCCGCGGCGGCACAATTTCAGTGTTGTCTGCACTCCCTGAGCTCGCCAAAAAATACTCTCTGAATCTCCTTCTACGGCCGCACTGCTATCTCTTTTTCCCTGTTTTGATTCTTGTTCACTTTAGACTCCTTTATGAGTTAATTTTGACTTTTTTGGCTCGTTTCCCAATATTCTTGCAAGTAAGCACATTTCATTAGTTTCTGAGAATACCTTTGAGCATTTTTTAGCTAAAACACAAGTAAAAGAGAGCAAATAAGTGGTCAAAATTCCTACTTATCACCACCGAGGAGATATCAACTTCGGGACCAGCCTTCCTCATCACATAGCACCTCCGAGGTTTCGGAGAGTGCTAGTTAGGCTTTGAAGCCCTCCTCTACTCTTTTCCCTGAGGCACCAGTGACTACAATTTATGATATTTTGGATGATGGCTGGGGGGAGATACTACAATTGCCGGCCTTGAGAGGTCGAAGAAGAAAGAGGTCTGGGAATATCGGTTCATCAGTCTAGCTGCCTTCACTAGCTTCCATTAGTTTTGGCCAGTGAGATTGCTCACTCTTGAGCAACAGTTCCCACTGAAAGACCGTGACAAGTAGAATCCGGCAGTCTTGAGACAATTCTCAGAGTGCAAGGGGTGGATGTGGTTCACCTAGAGTGCAGTGGACGCAAAGGAGTATCTGGTCCGGAAATTCTAAACCAATGTTGTGCATATAAAGAAATTGACCAAAGTGAGGAATCTGAAGGTGCGGTTTGACCAACACACACTAAACTCCTACTTGGAGTTTGAGGATGTTGAGTCTGTACAGTACTTGGAGAAGCTGGCGATGGGAGATGCAGCTCATCCATGGCTAGCTGAGATTCTTGCAGCCCCGGGGCCACCACCACCATAGATCATAGCAGGGATTCCTATTCAGCGGAACACCCTAAACTTCGAGGCGAATGGATGGCAGACTTTAGTATGCAACAGGCTAGACCTATGCCATAATGAAACAAACCTTCCTATCCCATGGGCAGTTCTAGTTGCCTTCATTATGGCTAGGTACCCAATCAATGTGGGTGTCGTGATGTCGGCCAACATGTCTGTGGTCGCCAGGTAGGATGATACCTCCTACCCATATCCCAACACTATCACTGAGTACCATACAGATGCACGAGTGGAGCCGAAAGATTTTGACACGAAGGTTCGTGCTAAGAAGCCTTTCTCATGGTATTCTCTGATGGACGCACACAACCCTAAGAGAAAGGGTCAGCCAACTACTACCATTGGCTAGTCTAATGAGCCATCGGTGGTACCTACAGAGACAACCGATATGCCATCCACTTTAGTAGATCCTTCTGCCAATGCAGCTACCATGCCCCCACCTTCAGCCTCAGTGCCTTCCATCTAGGCTTTGAAGCCGATGCCTATGCCTACTGCTCCACTATCTACGCTGTGAGTTTTCCAGAAACTGGTGATCCTCAACAACTGGATGCAGATAGCCACTGTAAAGTTGTCTGGCATATCCAGTACTGTTGCAACATAGTCATCTAATCCGGCACCCTAGATTCCTCCAACAGTGGAGGAGACTTTGAAGAAGCGCTTGGAGAACCAGACCACCATAATGAACACTTTGGTAGAGCATGGATTAGTGATTGAGGAGATGGGAAAGCAAGTAAAAAAAATGAGGAAATCCTAGGCATCCAAGAAATCAGTTGACAGGCTGTGGAGAGAGGTGATCAAGATTGCAGCATCTGGAGATCTTCCATTTGACATACTGATAGATCCAGCTCTAGTAGCCACATCAGCTCCAGTGGCACCAGTTGGCTAGTTTGAGGAGCCAGTCCTGGATACCGACACTGCCGAGGCGGTGTGCTAGATGTTCACCTACCCAGCTACTTCCAGAGTCCATGATAATGAGATCCAGTTAGAGGAGACTGAGGGCGGTGAAGCTGCTGTGGACACAGAGATGTCGAAGGCAACATAGGGAGTCTTCTTCACTCTTTTCCTTCATTTACTTTTATTTTGTTAAGCATTAGGGACAATGCTTATTTTTATTCAGGGGGGGGAGGGGGGGAGTTTATTTGATTTATTTATATGATTCTTAGACAACTTGTTTGTAATAACTGACAGTATCTTCTTTTTTCTACTTATTCTGTATATATTCTCTCATTTCTCTCCTGACGTATATATTCTCTATCTTCTCTCATTATGTACACTCATTCTACTTTCAATAGTTTTTGTTTTGTAGCTTCTTTATGTTTGTTTTCTTGTTAGTTAGTGTTTAATTTAGTAGCTTCATTTTTATTTAGTAGCTTCTTTTTATGTTTTATTAGACAATAAGCATTTGATTTTCTTAATGCCACAATTCTTTCCAAAGGTAGTTTTGTGTGTGAACCGGGGGACTCATCCCAACGATGGATGGCGTGACAACCTTCTTAAGGGAAAGAGTCTGTTCTGTGTTTAGGTGATAATAGTAGTAATAATGAATAAAAATACCTGATTAAGTCAAACTCGAAGAGTCAAACATGCTTCGTTTGGCACAAACATATTTAACTATGTGCTTATGATTAGTGACAAGGATTTTTAAAAGAAAATAGCTCAAGTTAGTGACTTTTTGACTCTTGTGTTGACTTTGATACCATCGAGTGGTCTAATTGGACCATAGTGATCTTCAATCTTGAATGTGGACGTTGTAGGACCTTGAATCTATCCTCTTTAATAGTCTAGTTGCATGAGGGGTGAGATGCTTTGTTGCTAGTCCGAGTTCTTGTGCGGAAGGTCTAGAACTTGCCAGAATGTGTTTTAAGGCGAAATTGTAAGTTTTGCTTGGCTTGAAAAATGATTATGGGCTTTCCTTGGCCTGTTTGTGTTTTTTTATTGTCTACCAGTGATGTCCTCCCTAGTCAACTCCTTCTAGCCTTTAGCCTTTCTCATTTGAAAATTGTGTTATAAGCCTTTACTCGTTCTATAGTGACCCTCTCTTGGCACCCGAGCTTTTCTTAACACTCATGTGAAATAATTGGATAAAAACATAAGTTTGGGGGAGAGACGAGAAAATTGAAAAAAAAAGGTATTAAGGCACAAAAAGAGAAAAAGAAATGACAAGAAGGAAAGGCAAAGAAATGAAAAGAACAAAAAGAAGAATGCAAAAAGTGAATATATGAAAAAGTTAAAGAGATTCAACAGAAAGGCAATGATCCCAAACATGGAGAAATATGAATGAAATGATCAATAAAGAGTAATGTTAAGTCTCTCTAGTCCCCAAGGAAAAGAAATGCCTCAAGGAATTGGCAAAGTGTGCGCCGAGAATTGAAAGATGGAGTGCTTAAGGAAGGTGTAACCACTTATCCATATTGTATCAATCCCTAATCCAAAAGACTGCATTACATCCTGAAAGAAGTCCTACTTGATTTTGAGCCAAGTGAGCTACATTAGTGGTGATTTACATGAGGGGAAAGCTTATGGTACTGAAAGCCATACTTGTGGCATTCTCTTGAGAGAAATGAGTGAACCTTTTGTAATTTTTTTAATTGAGTTGCTAAATTCTTGAGTGCGCTTGGCAAATGGAGAGTAGAGGAGGAGGTGTTTGGGATCCACCATTACATACAAGATAGAGCGAAAGTCCTTGATAAGCAAAGTCAACCCTTGATGCTCGAATGTCAAATTAGAGCTATATGTGCATAAATATTAAAGTTGTTGCCTTGTCAATAATGTATGAGGGGTGTGGGTAATTATTGGTCCCACTGAGGTGTGAATGATTCACCTGTGGCTAGATATAATGTCCTTTAACTTTTGGAGGTGGGAACTATTTTATTTGCTTGAGGACAAGCAAAGACATAAGTTTGAGGAAATGGATAAGGGGAATTTTGACTACTTATTAGCGCCTTTTAGCTTTTGTTTTAGTCTAAAAGCATTTAATTGTGTTCCCAAAACTGATGAAATATTCTAAATTGCATGAACATTGGAAGATGGCCTCCCCAAATGAAATCCAACTCAAAATGAGTAATCTAAACTCAAGGCCATAAAATGCACATAAGCTCACAAGTGCGGACCGCGTATGATGAAGGAAAAGTTAGCAGAGTTTGGTGCAAAGGGCGGTCCGCACATGAATGTGCGACCGCAAAAGCTGGGCCAGGAGCAAAGTTTAGAGAATAGGCACTCCAAGTCCATCAAAAGTGCGGACCGCACAGGAATTGTGCGGCCACAGAAGAAGCACCTTCCGGCCTAGGAGTAAAAGCGCAAACCACAGAAGATCAAGTGCAGTCGTACATGTAAAAGTGCGGACTGCAGAAAGAGTGCCTTGTGGCCATAGATCAGAATTATGCAACCGCAGACTTCCAGTCCTGTCAAGTTGAAGAAAAGTGCGGACTACACATGTTATTGTGCAGCCGCAGAACCTTTCGAAGGGCATTCTTGTCTGAAATTTCCAGCCCTATATAAATAGACGAGTTTCATAATTTTAGGTCAATATTTGACATCAACGGTTACAGTAGTTGTTTCTCTTTGCTTCTTTTAGTAGTTATTCATATTTTGGGATATTTTAACATAGATTTTATCATTTTGATTTTACAATATGAGTTTAAGTATCATATCTTCTTCTATTTCTTCTATTTCAAGCATGAGTAGCTAGATTTTTACTATTGTTGTAACCCGACCCTAGTGTGTGAACCTTATGGGTGTCTAATTTAATACTTGTTTATGGTTGGGTGTTTATTATTTAGCCTTGTTCATGTTTTAATTTGTGGAATTAATGGTTTCAAATATTAGTTCATGACTATTTGACTAAGTCTTTACTTGAGAAAGAGAGACTTAGTCTAGGAAAACTTGGCTAATAAGAAATTGGGTCAATCGAGAGATTGATAATCCCGATTAAAGGGTCCAACCAAGAGATAGTAATAACCCGACTTGAGCTTTTATCAACCGTTTTGTGCAATACCTATTTGGACTTGAGAAAGCTAAATTGGGCAAAACCACTCTTTGATCGAGAGGTATTGAGTGGGTAATTGAGTGTTGAAAGCTATAATACACCCGATCAACAAAATAAGCATTAAGGTTTATATCTCATTAGGCAAACACCTAGGTAACGATCATACCCCTAGGCTTTTTACAAAACTTGAAAAATAATTTCTTAGTTTCATTTCTTAACTTAGCAATCTTAGTTTAAAATAGACATAGAAATAACCCCAATTTATGGAAGTGTAAATTGAGATAGTTCAAACTCACGTACTATAATTATACTCCTAACTCCCATATATAGCTCCATGTGGAAATCGACCCCGACTCTTGTTAGGTATTACTATTGCAATCGACCGTTTCATATCCTTGATTTGAGGTGTGAATTGGACAAGACCACACAGCCCCGCTATACCAATGAATACATGTCCAAAGAATACTGACCAAATAGGCAACTCCGGAGCAAGTAGAGTGCACCAACACCTTCCGCTAAGCTGATAGCCTACTAGGAAGACTGTCAACCTGTCTATCAGGACCTGCGGGCATGAAACGCAGCATCCCCAGGCAAAAGCGACATCACTACGAATAAAGTACCGAGTATGTAAGGCAGGAAAGCATAAATAAGAACAGTAATATAAAGAGAGATAGAGGAGATATAACTCGTAGCATCTGAGTGCCTTTGAGGGCTACTGACATGAAATGCATGATACATATATATACATAAACTTTTAAAAACATACGCCTATGTGGGCATCATCATCATCATATTGTATCCGGCCTCAAAGAGGACTCGGTAAACACGTACTCGACCATCATAAGGCTCGGTATAATCGTACCCGGCCACGTAGAGCTCGGTAAACCCAACTGATCAAGTGATTACACAATAGGTGTCATACCCAGCCGACTATAGTGCAGCTCGATAGAGTAAAATAGATACATATATAATGCATGCTGGACTCACGGAATCACATTCTAAACCTTTCGGAGTGAGTCGTTACACCTTCGGTTAATATTATGGACATACATACCATCAATATGAACCTCAATAGGATTCAAGGATCATACGTACTTGCTTAGATTGACATTATAAGGAAAGAACAACATGGACAGCCTTAGCTGCTAGGAATACATCCGTTATGAAATAGTGTATCATTTATGTTCATTTCACGTTAAATCATGCCAAAAAAAGAAGGAAGTGTCTTAACATACCTTAACCCCATTGAGTCCTTTATACCTTCTAAGAAACTCTTCAATCCACTCAACTCAATCTACATAGCATAAGGAGATTCAAAATCAGTGCTGAGTAAAGCCTAAGTCTGTAACTTAAGCTAGTAGCTCGTTTACGTAAATTCGAGCAGCATGTCCCCTGTAACAAGGACCTCCTACAATACCATATACCAACAACAAAATCCAGAGCAATAGAATAAGAACAATATCAATAATAGGGTACAAAATATTTCATTAACAAGTTATTAACATATCACGACGAGCGACAAGCACGGATTGAATCCCTTTAGCGCCCGTCAATCCCATTATCCTACATTAGTTAACTTAAAAATATGTCCAGCATGATACCAAGTAAAATCAGAGGACTACCAACCATCTATTAATCACCTAATCCACACTCAAACAACCCAACAACAAGAACAAGTACAACTTTTCATTGTTATATTATCCTTTATCTTCTTATTCACAATACCAATAGCAAGTTCGACATGTAGACAATATATTCATGAAAATAACATCATAAACAATTCATTTTCCAAGGTTTCCAACCATTTAAAGTTCATGGAAACAACCTTCCCAAAATAGTCCCTTAAGAACAATAACATCTCAAACTATTTCAAGTCTTCTCTTGTACTATCTTACTCAAATAATGCAATCAACATACAAACAACATCAAGAACAAGTAGTAGAGTATTATACATACCTAAAGTAGCATCAACCACTCGATGTTTCATCCAAAAACAGCCCACAACTATCCTCAATGACAAAACAACGTGAAAGAGGTGTTGTTCTTCACTAGAACTAACTTTTGATATTGAAATATGGTGTAATCACTTTGGAATCACTTAAATACCTTATGGTATCTATTTAGGAGGATTGGGAGGAGTTTGGAGACGATTTTCAGTAAAAAATGAGCAAAAAAGGCGTCCAACTCGTTTATAATGTGAAGTAGGTCGACCACTGCCTAAGTGGGTCCCATTGGGAGCTACTTGCGCGATCTCGCAAAAATGAGAATATCTCTCTACTTCGATGTCGTATCAATGAAAGGTTTAATGAGTTAGAAACTAGACTCGTAGATCTTCAATTTTATTAGTGCAACTACATTTGACCTAATTTTCAGTACATTATGAATGTAACTTGTGATGACCTTTGCCAACTTTTGTTCCACAACTCGGTTGACTTCAAAATGTAACACACGACTAATAACATAACCTCCTTATCATATTTAGCACCCTAGTCTCACCCCAAAAGTACATGTTATAATATTCCCAGTGTGTCGACTTTCGACAAAATTTATATTCTTCAATTCGTTTAGCGTCTATGCTTTCCAACCCTCTTGGTACTTGTTATTTATGATCTTAAATATTTGTAACCTCTAAGGTAATATGATTAACTTAATTTATGTAATTTCAAAGATGATCTCATTTCTGAGCTTACATCAATTGACTTACGACGTACTCTCACGTACGAAAACATGGGGTGTAACATGCTAGCTCGGTCTTCAACAACGTCACTGCCCTGACCATAATCACCGTCTCGGCCCCCAGCATCCTCTCCATCCACGCCCTGAGGGTAAACAGAATCATACCATGTGTCCTCCTCAAGGCGATCTATTCCCTCTTCCTCCGCCTCATCCTCCTACCCAAGCCGAGGCGTGGTAGGGTCATATGTCACGATCCAATTTTCTCTCTGTTGGGTATCATGATAGCACCTAGTCTTAGAGACTAGGTAAGCCTAACATTTACTGAATATCAATAATAATAAAGAAAGTCTAACAGTCTTGATATTTATAATTTCCCAAAATCGGTAGTACAAGTCATAAGCTCTACTGAGTTTACTAGAACTTCTAAGTACAATTGTTTGGAAATAAGTAAATAGTGTGAATACTAAATTAGGAAGGTGACTCCAAAGCCTGTGAACGCAACAACAGGTTTATCTTGAGTCTCCACAGTAATGATCCACACAGCTACTAACGAACAAATACCTGGATCTATACAAAAAAATGTACAGAAGTATAGTATGAGCACACCACAGCGGTGCCCAGTAAGTATCAAGACTAACCTCGGTGGAGTAGTGACGAGGAACAGTAAAGACACCTACTAGTCTAATAAACTGAACAAGTATAAGAATAGGGACAACAGTAACTGATTTCTACATAAAGACTACGCGATATGGCTAACAATACAGTAATTGCAATAAGGAAGGAAACAGCAAGTAACAACGGAACACCATAGTAAGGACACAGAAGAGTGAACGGAAACACAACCCAAATCTGAAATCTCAAATACAGTAAAGACAAGTAATAACTCAGCAACTAAGGCAACTTTCACATCAGGTCTTAGCCAACAAACTCCAATCAATTAGTCAAATCCTTCAAGTATAAATCTTTTACTAATAAGTTTTTGAATAAAAATCTTTAGAATATAATCCTTCCCAATAAAGATATTTCGAGATATACTTCCTTCAAATAAATATCTTTCAAACATAGTTCTTCAAAATCAATGCCTTTCGAACATAATCTTTTCAAATAAATAT
This sequence comes from Nicotiana tabacum, assembly GCF_000715075.1. Taxonomy (NCBI): domain Eukaryota; kingdom Viridiplantae; phylum Streptophyta; class Magnoliopsida; order Solanales; family Solanaceae; genus Nicotiana; species Nicotiana tabacum. The sequence goes on along the minus strand of NC_134085.1, from coordinate 167,780,077 downwards.
CCTTCGACTATAAGTCACACTATGACTCCTCATCTCATAGTCATATAATATGGGTCTCAATACCTGAACCCTAACACTTGGCATCATGTGCCCTTATCACACCTCATAACTGCACTGACGACTCATGTGCCAAATAGAGCCATTCTCACATGGAAGACAAGTAAACAAAGGTGTGCGTCTATACTCAGCAATATTAAGAAAACCTCTTATCCGATAAGGGTGCTTAGCTACGTGTATGCTTGTGCAAGTATCCTAACATAGTTCATACCTGCTAGTAAGCATAAGGAAAAGAACGGACAGCACATACATTGTTTATCAAAATGTAAGCATAGAAGAACAACAACTCAGACACAGATATAACAACAGGGTTCTCCCATGACACCGTCCCGTAGTCCCTAACATAAATGTACAGGGGGATATCTCGGAATACCGTTCCGTAGTCCCAAAATAAATATGCAATGCAGGGGGATCTCCCAGAATACCGTTCCGTAGTCACAAAGTAAATATGCAGAACAGGAGGATCTCCTAAAATATCGTTCTGTAGTCCCAAAGTAAATATGCAGCAACCAACAGAGATAACAGTTACAGCACGACAGAAACCTTGTGCATCATCCCAACAAGTACAACATCAACAATGACAATAATGCAAAGTATGACAAGTAAATAAACTCAAGAACTTTAAATCACAAAGAAACGGTAGAGCGCATTCATAAGGAATAACCACAGTAAAGAATGCTAGGCGTAAAGAGAACAGCTCAACAAGGAAGGAACTAATATGCCACAGCGATTCCACAATATACAGTTCGGCAACAAGGAAAACTAACACGAGTCAAATAGTTCCAAATAAGGCAAGTCAACTAAAACATGGGATATCTAGACTTCTTTTAAGGTTGGGCAATTACTAAGAATATTCAACAATTCAATTAAAGATAGATAGCGGAAAGATAATCATAACCTCAATTAAGACTAAACAATTGTAGGATGAGATGATGATAAATTTCAAATAAAGATAAGTTGTTATGAAAAGATAGCATGACAATAGAAGAGGTAAAATCTTTACTTAAGTCAAATAAGAGTTAAATAGGCAATAAGAGTGAATCCTAAAGCAATTAATTCTAATTTAAGCATGTAGAGGTGAAACTAGTAAATAGGAACTCAGTCATATCAAGAATGACTTCATACACAGTGAATATAAGGACCTAAGAACCCTAAAAGGCCAGTTATCTACAAATAAGTTCGAGTACGCACTTGTCACCTCGCATACACGGACTACAATCAACATAGAAGACTCAAATCCTAAGGGGAAATCTATCACACAAGGTAAGGCAAGATACTTACCTCAAAGAAGACAAACCGATACTCTAAAATGAACTTCTCGGGTGAAATGACCTCCAGACAGCTCAAATATAACCAAAATAACTTCAAAGCACAAATAAAACTCATAAGAAACTATTTTGGACATAAAGTCTCAATCTTTAACAAAATTCAAAAATTGATCCAAAAGTGGACCCCCGGGCCCGTACCTCGGAACCCGACAAATTTTACAAAAATCTAATACCCATTCCGATACAAGTTCAACCATACAAAAATTATCAAGTTCCGATATCAATTCGTCCTTCAAATCATCATTTTTCATTTTTGAAAGATTTTACAATTTTCCCCCAAATTTTCCTTTAGATTCTCATGAATTTGATATTAAATCTAAAATATAATGAAAAATATAGTTGAAAATTGTTTAGAGACACTTACCCAATGATTTGGTATGAAATCTTCTATCAAAATTGCCCACCATCGGACCTAGGGTTCAAAATATTATAAAATAAAGCTAAGTCCCGAAATGGGAGTCTTAGTACCAGCCTCAGATGCCGCATTTGTGACATTAGGATCGCAAATGCGACATAAGTATCGCAAATGTGAAAGCTGGCCAGCTCTGATCAGGTCTCAAATGCGACAGAAGACTCGCAAATGCGAGCTTTGAGATGTTCGCAAAAGCGACAGTTGCGTCGCAAATGCGGAGCTCCCTAGTCGCAAATGCGATGAAGTTGTTCGCAATTGCGAACTCCCCTACCCCAGCCCAGCATCGCAAATGTGAGAATGATCTCGCAAATTTGGTTATCGCATTTGCGATGAAATCCTCGCAAATGCGAGAACAGAGATACCAACACTGTTGAACCTTCTTCCAATACTCCAAAATGCGTACGAAACTCATCTGAGGCCCCGGGGCTCCATGCCAAACATCCACGCAAGTCTGAAAACATAACACAAACTCGTTCGCGCGATCGGAACACCAAAATAACCTCTAGAACCACGAATCAGATGCCTAAACGCATAAAAATTACCATGAACTTTTAGAATTGCAACCAAGTGTCCGAACCATATCAAATCAACTCCAAACGATACCAAATTTTGCAGAAAAGTACCAAATGACATGAAGGAGCTAATCCAACTCTCGGAATGGCATTCCGACCCTGATATTACAAAATTCAACTATGGGTCAAACTTCTTCATTTTCTAAACTTCAACTTTTCCAACTTCCGCCGATCTGCCTCAAATTACTCTACGGACTTCCAAATCCAAATCCGGATGTGCGCCTAAGTCCAGAATCACCATACAGAGCTGCTGACATCTTCCAAAACTCATTCCGGAGCCGTTTACATAAAAGTCACATTCCGGTCATATTCTCACCGCTTAAGCTTCCAAAACTAGATTCCTTCTCGACTCCGAATCATCCCGTAACTGAATTCAACCATGCACACAAGTCGATACACATAATATGAAGTTGTTCAACACCTTACGCCACCGAATGGAGCTTAAATTCTCAAAATGACCGGCTGGGTCGTACATCAAAGCCACAAGAAAGCAGAGCATCGCGAGCCTTAACCCGAGCATCCTCAAGAGCTGCCTAAAAAATACAGCCCGTTGCATGCAAGTCACAAAACACATCCAATCGGCCTTTGACATGGATCCACTCTTCGTACAACTTCTAAGGGACGTCAGGGAAATCAGAAGCATTAGACGAAGAACGCCGCAAAAGTAATTGGGCTTTCTCGACCTCCAGCGTGGCAACTCGATCATAAAGATCGGAGGATTCCTTGTCCAGCTCCCCGATCCTCTCCTCAAGCCGGTCCTCCTTGGACCTTGCCATCAACAGGTCATTTTCCTGTTCAGAATGAAGGGTCCTGTTCTACATTTCGAGGATCTCCACCTTCCTCCGAGCGTCCAACCAAGAAGCCTCCGCATTATCGAGCTCATCCCGCTTCTAGGCAATCTCACCCCTGAGTGCCTCTATTTGAAATTGGCACTCATCTATTGGGCGTCCACGCTCTTACTGAACTCCATCTCCTCTTCCTTGTCCCTCAACATTTCCACAAGGATGCTGAATTTCTCCACAGATGCCATCAGCTCCACGTCTTTCTTCTTCAAAACTTCTCTTAAGGCCATCACGTGGCCTCTTTCACAGGGATGATCTCGAAGATCCTAGTACTTCCCACGGCACACAGTGTACTTTCCTTTTAACTTTACATAAATTTCTTTATGCCTTTTCTCCCTCCGAGCACTATCAATCTCCAAAATAACTGTCTGCAAAATAGAGAAAAGAATTTAAAACCTGAAAAGAAGCTAAGGCATAAGGAAAAGGATGGATAACAGTAGTACTTACCTTGAGAATGAGACCGGTGATGTTCTTAGACAAAGTACAGTCGGTTATCTTCTTGAGGGTCTCACCCTCAGCTTCATAATAGAGAGGACCGAGAGCAGGGACTACCCCCTTATCGCGCCCTCTTTTTCCTCGTAGAATCGGGTTTATGACATTTTGTTAGGACAACTCTTTCCTTTTGGGAAAGGGCTTTGCATTTTTGAAGAGTCGCCACCTAATGATTTAAGGTGCGTTAGGACACCTATAGGGTTCATTTATAACTACGTTTGGTAATCGGAGACAGGGTAAGGGCTTGAAATTATCCTAAGGGGAAGGTGTTAGGCCCCTCAGGATACACTAATGTGGTTCTCGGCAAACAGTTTTTGTAAATTTGTACAATTAGTAAATAAACAAGTAGGGCTCAAATAATAGGGGATTTAAGTTTAAATACACAGATGTAAGAAAACAACTAAAAAAGCGAGATTTTGAAAAGAATTACAATCTAAGCATATTCATGAATGTAAAGGGGTGTCCTAGGTTTGTTTATAATATGGATCACATTAATGCAATACCCGGTATGACACTCCTCAAAGAGGGGCTACGCTTGGTATTAACGTGTCGGTCATCATATCCATATCTACCCTTTCCCGCGCCGTGAAGGTAATTAAAGTGAGGGTTGGTCTCGACCCCTATTGCATGATGTTACCGTCCCTTTCTATAAGTCCCGGAGGAATTTAGGACTCATATCCTATAAAAGGGGGTTCTAGGCAGACCCTCAAGTTTAAAGGCAAAATACTAATGCGACAAATAAGAACACATAGGACTGCATTTAGGGGGGAAACACAGGAAATAGAAGGCTCAGATATACCTCCACAAGTAATGTACACAAACAGTACGATTTATACACAATTAAGGTCTAAATTCAGATCCTACGTATGGTATCTAAGTGACAACAACAGAATTAGATTTATTACATAACTCAAAAAAGATTTATTACAGTACGATTTATACACAATTAAGGTCTAAATTCAGATCCTACGCATGGTATCTAAGTGACAACAACAGAATTAGATTTATTACATAACTCAAAAAAGAAGTCCAAATCAGGTTTGCCTACTAATTTTAACATATTGACAGTTAAACACTAATCACAAAGACGGTTCTGGTTTTATTTAAAGTTGATTACCTAAGGCCTGCCTAGGCGCGGAATACAGATGACTACAAGATAGGTTTTTAAAGCGGACTCTTGAATCCTTATAGGCATGATATCTAATGACAAATCAAGGCAGTTTTTGAAAGAACTTGTTTTAGAGAACATAAACCATTAATTAAACCAGTTTCGAAATAAACTAAATGTGGACTGGGTTGATTTATTTAAATTAAACTAGTTGAGATCTATAGGCAGCATTTCTGACATCTAGTTGTTTCACACTGATTTCAGAGATTTTGCAGGCATGATGACCAATGGAAGAAAACATGTAACACTTATTATAACAGAAGCTGGATTAAATTATATCCTATAGGTATGACATCTGTTTGTGAAACTGATTTTGAGACCTATTAAACATGATTTCTAACATGGTAAGGTAAGTATAATAAAATCCTATTAAACATGATCTCTAACATGGTGAGGCAAACTTTGTAAAACCCTATAGACATGATTTCTAACATGGTAAGGCAAACATAGTAAAATGTAAAGTCCTATAAGGATGGTTTCTACCATGGTAAGGCAAACATAGTAAATTATAAAGTCCTATAGGCATGGTTTCTACCTGCCTTACCCCACAAACATGTAGATACCCGCCCTTTTCACTAGTTACCCCAATGTTCGTTTACAAATTATTATAGACCATGTGAATGAATCACATGAGAAAAGAAAAAATAACATTATAGAGAGCCTGAAATAGGCCCAGACTTTTCAGCACCTGATTAGGACTTCCTCCCTGAGTTATGTGATAAACCACCTCAAGTGACAAGATTGTGTCATAGCCTTTTTCATGTCTAGGTGTGTCAGAGTTCCCTAAAGACCTCAAGGGATCCCGAGCAGTGCTCACACCCAGATTGAATAACCAAGACAGAGTAAGTACAGTGTGGAAAGGCCAGCTTTTATGTGTCCAAGTTCAGAGGGAGCTCAAGGGTCCCAAGGCAAGGCTCACACAAAAGGGGCAGAACCTAGTGGTCTAAGAGTATATGTGAAAGTGCTTGACATAGATTCAAAAAGGTTGAATTGGAAAGCAGTTTTAAAACAGCATGTTTGAAATAAATTTGCGAAAACAACAGAAGAGTTACTTAGAGAAAAATAATTTTGAAAGGAGAAGGGAATAGGAGCAACAACAACTTGGAACAAGCCAGCACACACATAACAAACTCAAAGAATAGTATCATTCACAAGCAGGGAAGTAAGGGGTTGGGGACATAGAGAGCCCAAATTAGAAACACATAAACATGGATGAGAAGAGAAGCATATAGACCAGCAAGTACAAAGAACAAGTAGTAATCGATTGGCCTCCAGAATATAAAACTACTACTTCAAAGTGTTAACAAGGGAATCATGCTCGAAATTAGAAAATTAATAAGACATAGGGACAGGGTATGGGAGGAGTCATGTTGAGGACAGGGGTTTATTACACATATTTAGTCATGCCACTTAGTGTTAACCAAGCACATTTAAGAGTCTATAATGCTAACATGGCATACTAGTTGAGGGGAATAAAAAGTAGTAATCGATTAGCCTCAAGAATATAAAACTACTACTTCAAAGTGTTAACAAGGGAATCATGCTCGAAATTAGAAAAGTAATAAGACATAGGGACAGGGTATGGGAGGAGTCATGTTGAGGACAGGGGTTTATTACACATATTTAGTCATGCCACTTAGTGTTAACCAAGCACATTTAAGAGTCTATAATGCTAACATGGCATACTAGTTGAGGGGAATAAACAAGAACTCAAGTAGACATGCTGATTACACACTTGAACAAGAGAGGGCAAAACTTAAGCATGTTGAATAAAGCAGTAAACAAGAAAGGGCAGTTAAACACATGAGCCATTAGGTCAGTGCAGAAGAGGACATGGATTAACAGACATGGAGCACATAGAGTTGAGTTTCAGAATTGAACTAGGAACATACCAGTTAAGAAGCAAAGTGCAAAAAAGTAAAGCAAGTGGAGTTCCACAGTCTAGCCTTGGCTTTCAGCCGGCTAGACAAGCAGTTAGCACAAGTAGCAGAGAAAGAAGAGATAGTTTGTGTGTGTGTGTGTGTATTCTGAACTGTGTTCGTGTGTTAAGACTGTAGAAGAGAGTCATTTATATAGTAATTTGAAAACTGATTAAAATAAGGCAAGAATCAATTCTTCAGTAATTATAGAACTCAGTATCAATTAAGAACGAAAATCAGCCAAGTATTCCTTAATTAAGAGAGTAATTTACCAACGGTAGAAAGCAGGTAACAGATAAGGAAAGAATTCAAGTAACATAGGTGCAGAATATGTAAATTAGGGCTAGATACATAAGGGTCTAATTAAAGAAATAACAGTAGAAATCATATAATAATATAGTCAATCACATAATAAGGTAAGAAATAATTTTAAGGTATGGGAAAAATAGCCAAAAATCTGCATAAGAGCATCAAAACTGTAATCAAGGATTTCAAGAGTCGAAAAAATAGTATTAATATTAAGGGAAATAGTATAGACTTCCATGAATAACCCAATAAACAGAGTACAAACAGGGAGAACCAAATCGGAAACCTTAAAAATGTATCACTAGGATGAAAGTCATAGAAATACCCTAACTAATCACAGCATATCCATGAGAATCGCACATACTGACAAATCGATTAAACGAACAGTAAAGACGAACTCAGAATCACAAACTAAAGCCACACAAATTAGGGGTTTTCAACGTAATGAATCAGATAAAGGAAAAACTTATAATAAGCCATTTAAACGTAGTAAAAAAATCATATGATAATACTGAAAATTAGAGGAGAAGTCATTTTAAAAAAAGGTTAAGAAACCCTAGTCTTGAAGACGAAGGGTTTCTTTAGAAAAACAAAAATCGGAAAAACCTTTGACGAAAACAACAAAAGCTCATAATATACCAAAATCTAAGATAGATCTAAAATAAATCGGAGGATCTTAAGATTTAGGGTTTCAGAGAACCCAGAGAAGATGAGAAGACCTTAGAACGTTACCGGTTTTAGCTGGAAAGTCATAGATCTTACTCGAACATCCATGGATAGCCGAAAAATGGCATGAAAGACCAGGGATAGGAGTTGAACCGCTCTAGGTTCACCTGAGGACCTCAGGGTAGTGTCAAACCAGAGTGGGGTGAAGCAGAGGCCAGGAGATAATGAGAGGCCATAATTTCCGGCGAGAGAGGTGGCCGGAGAAGGTGGACAAGGTCCATTGGAGAGGATGGGAGAAGAGAAGGTTCTAGAGAGAACCAGAGCTAGAGAGAGGGAGATGAGTGTCGGTTGAGTGAATGAGAGAAAGAGGGCTTGGGGGAGTCTTAGGTTAATTATGGTAAGAGTGAATCCGGGCCGTTGATCAAAATTGATCAACGGCCAAGATTAACTCAGGTTTGGGTCGGGTGGACGTAGGGATTGGGCTGGGTGATTTTAACGGATTGCGCCTGGGGTTTGGGTTGGTTTAATTTGGCCTATAATTGAAAGCCAATTTGGCTATAATTTAAATAGTCAGTTTTTCCCTATTTAATTTATAAACAAATAGTAGATAATTACTAAAAATAATTTAAAATACTAAAATGATTTATAATACATAATTAGCAATTTAAAAATACATGATCAAATTTTATGCATAAAAACATAATTAAATCTTTAAAAGGGCTAATATTGCAATTATGTGCAATTTAGCTTTAAAAATACTAAATGTAATTATAAAAATATGTAAAAATTACATTAGCCATATTTTGAAATAAATATAGAAATACAATAGATGACTTATCAAAACAATAATTTTTAGAAATAATTATTGGCGATTTTATGGGTAAAAAGGGAGAAAATAAATCAATTAAAAAACTTAAAATTATGAGAAAAAATAATAAAACCTTGGATATGCTTATATATGCATATATATGCTATTTTAAAAGTATTTTGCATATTGAAAACATATAGGAAAAATTGGGTATCAACACCCCGTGGTATTTACAAGGAGATTACTATCCATTGGGATCGTAATGGTCCTAGAGACCTCCTCTATCCTCACCTCGAGTTGGGTGAGTCCCTCGTAAATCATTCTCAGCTCGTCCAGGTCTATGTCAGAAACTGATCTGGCTTCATCTTCAGCGACGGTTTTCCCTCTATCACCGGCTGACGAAGAGACATCCACTGCAACCCTAGAAGATGGAGCCTCTTCTTGCCTCGAAAGTGTGGGACCACCGTCAAGCGCCTTCATCGCGGACATCTCCCCTCGGAATGCACCAACACTTCTATGTCCACCTCTTCCAATAGTGGAGCCTCGGTGCTTTCCCCCGCGTCTTCTTTTATATGAATCGTCTTTTGTCTCTCTAAGAACCATTTAGTTCTCTATTGAATAAACGGAAACCAGGATTCCCCCCTCCCACGGCATCCACGGATCTCCTCTTGTGTGGCCTTAGATCCACTTCACTGAGGGAGACCTCATTATTCTCATCAACCAGCGAAAATATCTTAGGGGTAGAGGCAACGGTTGGAATGGGGGCAGGTTCTTGGGCCGCAGTAGCCAGGACGGGGCAGATGGAGAAGGCGTAGCAGCCACAACGGGGGCGGACTAGAGGCATATCAGCCCTTCTCCTAAACGAGAGCACATGCGCCATACTCCTTTGCGAAGACCCCCTAACCGGAGCGAGGAAAGGAAAGATCATGAAAATTAGCAAAGCCAGCCAAAAAAACAAAAAGAGACAATGATCACAACCACAAAGCAAAATTACATGTGGAAGGGAGAGTCGGTCTGAACTTCTTAAAGAAGATTGGCCAATCACGAATCCCAGCGAAGTCGACGATGCATACAACTAGAGGGGAAGGACAGTTGTTGGCTACAAAAAGGGGATAATTACTTAACTAGCCTAAAATGGAGGAAGAGATGCAAAAAGAAGAAAGAAAAGAAACATAGGCACTTACGTGTGTGATTCCAAGCCTCGGGGAAGCTGTCGGAATTGGTCACGACGTCCTCGGTTCTGACATAGAAGAAATCGAGCCAGAATTGCGGCTGGACTTGTCATCCACTTTTACCACCGGGCACTTGCCTCCACAGTGGCGGAGGTTCAACATCGTTCCCCTATAAAAGTCAGGGGCGAACAGGTGCATTAAATGCTGCATTGTCACCTCAACACCGGTGAGTTCGGCAAACTTGGTCAGCATCTTGATGACCTTATAGACATATGGAGAAAGTTGAGCAAAGCAAATACCATAGTGATGAAAAAACTCCTCCACCAACGGGAGAAGGGGGAACAAGCAACCAATAGCGAAGGGGTAAACGTATAGAGGGCAGTACCTGGGGTGGTGAACATGCACTTCATTTCCCCCAGTAGGGATTTGTTCAATATGGCCGGGGAGGCCCAACCAGGCTTTAAGCTTAGCCAACTGATTTGGCACCATTGTCGACAAGAATCTCCCAGGCGCCACTTCTGGCGATCGTTGAAAATCGGACCTGGTTATGAGGTTTCGGAGGACAATCTCCTCCACTGATGGAAAAGATTCATCCTCTACGGTGACAATTGTATTCTCCCCCTGATCAGGAAACACAACCGCCAATGGAGCAACATAGCTCCATTCACCAGCATTGGATGATAAGTTCGACATGTTTGTGAGATAATGAAGAAGAGTACTCGAAAGAGAATTTGGGATACAATATAGGGCAACGAAGCAGAGAAGAAAGGTTCAGAAAGGAGGTTTGAAATCTCAAAATTTTGGGAGAGTAAAGTTTCTAATTCAGGTATGGCAACTCCTATTTATAGAGATTGAGGCACCAAATTCGAAACGGTTTGTCATAATGGGCACAAAATCCGAAATGGCTCGTCATAATTAGCATCGAAATCGAAACGACAGATCCAATCAAAGGTCACGCGCAAATCGATGCACTGCGTCGGGAACATACATCATCATAACGCATGACGTCACCCCCTCTCTTGGACCAGACGGCTCAAACAAATCACCCGGGAAATTTAAGGGATTTGAAATAGAGGCCCACGGAGAGCCACGTTGCCTGCTCGCAACGACGACTACGACCCACGTTATTTGTTCAACAAGCTCAACCACGAATGACATTATCCGCTCATTGAACTCGCCCGCTAGTATGACCTCAACAAGAGAAGGGACTAACTGTATGGGACAAAAATTATCTTAGTTATGTTCAGACCATATCAGCAGTAAGAGAGCCTTCGAAGGATGCCACGTGTCACCGGTATGATTTGGACAAAAGGCATATTCAAGGTCGAAGTGATCTAACGAGAGATAAAGGGTTGGGTCAAGGAGTCAACAGAGATCAAGGTCGAGAACGAGCACTCTTCTTAAGCAGAGTAATAATGGCTAGTTTTAGGATAAGACTTGCTGGAATATTCTCTGGATCTGTACTATTAGGGTTTTGTGGCGCATGTCCCCTTATAATTAGAAAGAGACATAGTTATAGGGGATATGGAACATTCACTTGTAAAAAAAGACATTGACATTCTCTGAAGATTCTTGTTTTATTATACACATACAAAATATATCTTTTTCTTGAGATTCTTATCTAACTTTCCTCCCGCGATCCAAGGAGGATCCGAATATTCAAAGGCTCATCAATCGTTCATCATTGTGAGAAAGAATACCAAAGAATCTCACCCTTTTTGGGTGACTCACATGCTTTTATTTACTTAAATATCATTCATTGCTATTTGTTGTTATTTAATGCTTCCTCCTTCATTTTTGGATCAGTATTATCTTGCTACAAAATCGGTTAATATATCTTTGAATATTAATATTAGCTAAGATTAACTCCATTTTATTAGAACATTTGTTTAAACCTAGATCAAAATTTTGGGTGTAACACTAGTGCCAAAAGTCGTGCATGCATGGCGCTGTTCGAATTTTTATTGGTCATGTGATTATGTTCCAGCCTTCTAAAGAATTGATGATTCTAAAAACGTGGTGGTTTGCTAGTTTCTCAAATTTGGTGTATTATTAAACTACAACAAAAGATATAGTCAAAGATTATTTCTCAATCATTTTAGCTAATTCTATTCGTGGAATCTGGTCTCTTTATGAGGAAATTTCCCTTCACTTTATTTCCCACCTGATACACAAATTTTGTCACGATGCGCCAACTAGAATTCAGCTTCTGAAATGTCGATGTTTTCTTTCCTTCTACATTTATACCCTACCAAACTATGGTTAGAAAAAAATTACCAAAGGAAAAATTGGTATCCTATTTTAAACTTCCAAACTACTGACACCGAGTTGTCGACAAGCTTCTCGCTTGATGATGGTCTAAGTTCATCTTTGGTTCCTCTTCTCTCTTTCTTTTGGGCAAAGATAGTGAGGATATGGTTCTGGCTGACACCACCTTTCTAACAAGTGATTCCCATAGCGCATCATCTCCCTTTTGTTGCACCTTCATTTTGAATTGTCTGTAATGTAGAATTGGACATGTTTAGAGACTCAATAATACCAAGGACAAACAAGAAAAATAATTGGCCCTACTGATAAAGAGCTAGGGCAAACTACGCTATTTTAATCTGATATATTTATGTAAGAGGTTCGACCTTATCCAGTCCAACGTATTGTAAGGCTATTAGAACATTTTGTTGATGATTTTTACAGGAAAACAGAAAGAGACGTTTCAGCTACCAAAGAATCTAAAAGAAAAAGTGTCACAACAAGGTGATCATGAAAGAGGAAATGGACAAGTCCAGGACAGCACTTTCATTGTTTTTTCTATTAAGACAAATCAATTAAATGAACTCCTTGTCCTGATAATTCAAATGGAAATGTTGCGAGTCCGATGTTCATAGTATAAAATGGAGTTATTGTAAAGAACAAGAAACTAGTTGTTACCTGCACAGTGGAACTCGGCATTCATCAGGTTTGTCACAAATAGAAGAGTGCAATCTAAGGAGTTGCCACATCCTTTTGCATCGCAAACAACCTCCATTCACCCTTCTCTTACACGTAGCGAAGTGTCGAATAAGGAGCTGGACGCCTTGAGATGTTTTGAATTTGCTACATGGAAGCTTCTTTGTGCAGGGCTCCTCATGACATGGCCCCACGCTGGTGCATCCTTCAGTGCATATGTGCTCTATACAATCCATCGCTTCGCTTAGCTGTAAATACAAGTTCTGCTCTCGTCTGTGTCTTCTGGTCCTCTTCTTCCTCTATAATAACAAAATTCAAAATTTGCTTGAGTAAACATTCGCTGAATAGCAAAGAAGATGCAAACAAATGCGCCAAGATTGTTTCAATCCTATTGCTTCACTATAAACTGACAAACTTTAACATTGTACCACATTTTCATGATAAAAATTTCAATTCAATCTGATATTGGTCAATCTAAAAGAACCAAAGAGGAATTATGCTAAAGTAATTTTAAACATACCGAGTCAGCCTCATCCATGAACTGCAGAATTTCAAGTTCAAGCAGACAATCATGATCTTGGAGGAACTTCCAACCCTCAGTCTTCTCAACTTTCTTGAAATTGGTTGATATAAATTTCAAGCACTTGAGATAAAGATCAGGTGCGTCACAGAGCCTGGCCAGTTGAAGCACATCTACTGCATTTTTAATGGTCAATTGCTCAGCCAACCCCTTTGTGCATCTCTGCTTTAGTTGTGGTACCAAATACACATGAGAGAGTGCTAGAAGATGAATTCCATGTTTCTCCATCTGTTCCTCACTGCACCTGATCACAAGGATAGCTTTGTCAAGTCCAGACACCAAGATATTGATTTAATAAGATATTCTTTCCTCCAATAATAGAGGAAAACATAGAACCGCCGGTGCTTGAGTCTTTTATTAAATACTAGTCTCCCGTCTGATTTTTTGGTTGTATTTACATATTAAGAAATTCACCTTTTAACATTAATTAGCAATGAAATTGATCATATTAACTTTTATTGTCTCTTCACATAAACACTACTAACACATACTCCAACATTAATTACTACAAGGGCAATATAGAAAAAAATAGTTAATTCATTCTTGAAATCTGGAAAAATCACTTATTTTGGACTGGACGGACTGGACCGGATGAAGTATTAATTAGAAAAAGAAACACGTGATTAATTAATCTAAGAGGCAATGATTGTGCCATGTGTAAGATGATAAGGAAATGGGAGACAGATATTTGGTTTAGGGGCCAATTGTCTACTCTCTTTTAATCAAAGGGGAAAAAATCTACTGCAAATGGTCATTTTCAGCTCCAGTAAAATTCAGGTCTAACTTCAAGCCAATCAGGTTTCTAAGGTTGTACAAAAAAAGACTAATGAGAAAAACGTAAAATTATGAAAACAGGGATGAAAATAATGGATTCGGTCTGTATTACTAAACTCACTTGAAAGAAGAGAGAAACTGGACAAACACGGAAACGGCGTCGCAGGGAACACCCAGAATCCGAATGGTTTTCTCGGAGCTCCGTCGCTTTTGCGGCCGAACCAGTATGCTCTCCAGAACTGAAGAAGCCGCAGCCTACAATAACATTTAGCCAAAAAAAATCAGTACTTATTGCAAATTGACACAGATTATCCAACAATTGATTCTAAATTTAGTACTATTCACATTTTGGAACTGAAAATTGAAAATTCTCCTTTAAATTCTCCCGTTTGAAAATTACAATTCAAATTCGTTAAATCGCCAATATGAAGGTTCGACTGGCAATCAAATCTTATTGAATTTGTGAAACTCGAATACTTAGAAATTCCGTACCAGAACAGTAGAATGTGCCGGAATTCGGCGGCCGCCGGAGGTGATGATTTGAATGTCGGCTTCAGGCATTTCGCCGGAAAATCCGTCAAAATCGGTAGCAAAGTTATTCGGCGACATAACTACAGATTTTTTGAAGACTAATATTATCGTTTCAATGAATTTCCTCCTCAGGGTAATAATTCAGATTTTAGAGTGTGTGTTTTTTCTTTAGTTTTCGGTGGAGAATAATGGTTCGCATGTCCCCCTATATATAGGCAATGTGACACACCAACAGAAAAGCAAAAGGGCAGACAGCGTGGATGATTTCAATTCTCAACCTATTGCACGCGCTCCTAAATGTACGTGAACAACAACCTCCAAGACCAACCCAAATACAGTGATGCGTGAATGATAATATGCTTAAAAGAGCGTGGAGAAATGATTTGGTTGAGTTTTTAAATGAATTTCCATTTTAATCCTTTAAGTTTTCGTGGTTTTATTTTCTGGGTCCCCTTTATTTGTGGAGGTTTACAAAGATAATGGATAAACCACCTCGTCAATGACAGGCAAGGTCAAGATTTGGCAATAAACGACCTTTAGAAACTTTCAAACGCCAGAAATTAAAGGAATGGCCAAGTTTCTATTTACTCTGAGACTGACGTGTCATCCTAATCCTCTATTAACCTTTCAATATACACGCTTTTATCCAATAGGAAATTAAAAAGTAATTGCCTTGTTGGCAAACCCTTGCCACGTAGCAATGACCAATAATTTTGTTAAATGCCTTATTTAATATGCACTTGCTTTCCCAAAATAAATTTCACGATTTTATTTTAAGTGCTTTTCACCTGACATTTTTTTGTCAATATGCAACGAACTACAATTAATTACAAAAATGCAAAATACATGCTTTACTCATCAACCTTGCAGCGAAATCCCTATTACATACCTCTTTTTCACACGAAATCTTATATATACTCAATCTTTCAAAAGTATGTCTAAGACACTCCATTTTTGTGCTTGACCAATTTTTTAGATAACGTCAAAGTCACGTCCTAATAGGGTCATGACACGTGTCATTTACTTTTAAAAGGAAAAAAAATATTAAAAATTAAAATTAAAACTCATCTTCTTCATCTTTCCATTTTCTATCTTAAGCACCATCGTGCTACCACAATGATTGTTTGTGAGAAAGTTTCCAACAACACCAAAATCAAACACACTATCTAAACAACTAGCCGAAAATAATCGAACAACAAATTGAATTCGATAACCCAATAATCAACAAGACCCAAGTAAAATTTCAAGCTTTTTACAATACCCCAACAATGGTGGATTCTAGATTTTTTCACCAAACCTTAAATATTATTGTTAAAGCTTTTCAATCTATCACAAATAAATAGTTTTCACAATATTTGGACAATAAATCAACAAAATTCGCTTAAATTTAGGTCCAAAATTGATATGTTCTTTCAAAAATTCTATTTGGGGAAAAAATGAGGGGGAGGGTGGCGAGGAAGAAGACCAGAGGGAGGGAGAGGGGTTCCTGTGGGGAGAGGAGACAAAAAATGGGATTTTTTACGGGCTTCACATATTTTTTTTGTATGCAAACACGCAAGTGCTATCTGGTCAAAAGTCGTGTGTCTTAGACACACTTTTAAAGTGTTGATATTTAAATGGTTTCCCGTGAAAGACAGGTCTGTAACAAAAATTTTGCTATAAGGTTGATGGGTAAACTATGTATTTTGCCTATGACAAACCTTTCAAAATCTAGAGAGGTAGGTGTTGATAGAGAACTCATGAAAATTTTAAGAAATTCCAATAGTTGAATTGATTAAGTAATTACATTGCACTAATTGATTGAGATAATTCTTGATTTTCTTGCAAAAGTGTTGAAAAAAAGTCATTATTGTTATGATAAATATCACATTATGGTGGATGTCTACTCTTCTTCCATGATCTTCATCTCAAATGCTTAATGACATATTCAATGACATATTTTGTATGTTCAATGACATATTCCATGACATATTTTCTTCACTTTTTATGCCTATATAAAGGTCTTGTAATAGATAGGAAAATACACACAATTGAAGAAGAAATAAGAATCTCTCTTCCTCTCTTTCTATCTATATCTCTTAGTTTGTTTTGCTTGTTCTATATTGTTATTTTGGGTTATATTTTGTAACACGTTATCAGCACGAGGCTCTACCATCTCAAGAAGATCTTTGAGAAAATTAAGGTATAATTTTTCTCAAATTTGTATTTTTTTTTAAATGTCTGATATTATGAAAAGAAAGTTCGTTGCCCTTCAAATTTCGGGCAAGAACTATATGACATGGGTATTGGATGTTGAAATCTATTTAGATGCAATGGGTCTTGGAGATGCCATTAAAGATAAAGATAAAGCATCTACACAAGACTGTGCTAAGGCCTTAATTTTCTTGCGCCATCACCTTGATGAAGGGTTGAAAATTGAATATCTCACAGTGAAAGATCCATTTGTTTTGTGGAATAGTTTAAAGGAAAGATATGACAATTTAAAGTTGATCACTCTTCCACAAGCACGATATGATTGGGCTCATCTTAGGCTCCAAGACTTTAAGTTTGTTTCTGAATATAATTCTGCTATGTTTAGAATTACTTCTAAATTGAAACTCTGTGGAGATAATATCAGTGACTATGATATGCTTGAAAAAAAACGTTTACAACGTTTCATGCCTCCAATATGGTTTTGCAACAGTAGTACCGAGAGAAAGGCTTCACAAAGTACTCTCAGTTGATTTCTCTTCTACTTGTGGTTGAACGAAACAATGAATTTGACATCACCCACTTGGATGTGGTAGATTTTTTTGAGCACCCTAATGAAAAAAATAAATCACTTGATCGGTGATGGATCTGTGGTTAGAGATGATTGAGCAATTTAATTTTTATGCTTTCCTACTCGTAGTATGTAATGAATAAATATCTCGTAATTTTTATTGCACTTTATAATTCTTCTTATGTAGTTCTTAAGAATATTTTTATTTCCGAAATTTTATAATTTCACAAACAATGAGTAATATCCTATTAATTAGTATTCTAGTCTCAGTGATCTTTTAACAATTTTAACTTTCATTTACGTTGCTTTAATTCTCTTTGAGAAAAGGTTTACAAGCACCCTCGAACAACTTTTGATTTTTTTTTATGAGTATGTTCTTTTCTTACACGGATCAATTATTTTTCATACAATGTATAGGAAAATGCAAATAATTTATACATGTAATAAATTTGTTGTAGTTGTATTAGTCATATGTGTACTTGTATTATTTTTTGTGTAATTATTTGTATAATAATTAGAATTTGCCAAAAAAAATGCATTAAAGGCTGATATTGAATTATTGGTTTAACTTTATTTCTTTTCCATTTTTCTCTAAAAATACTAATATTTATTCATATACTTCTTTTGTATGTCACACTATGGGAAGCAAATATGGATATCTTTCAAAGCAAACTTGGATCAAAGTTCAATTATAAAAATATTTGCTTAATTGATTCATGTACGACACATGCAATATTCAAAGAGAAGAAATATTTCTCTCATTTAAGTATGTGTAAGGCAGAAATTACTACAATTTCTGGTAGTAGTAATCTAATTGAAGGCTCTGGAAGAGCTACTATAACTCTGCCTATGGGAACAATAATTATCATTGAGAATGCAATGTTCTCCTCCAAGTCCAAGAGGAACTTGTTGAGTTTTAAAGATATCCGCAAAAATGGATTTCATATTGAGACAATAGATGAGAATAATATGGAATATCTCATCGTTACCAAGAATGTCTCTGGCCAGAAAAGAATTATTGAGAAGTTCCCATCTTTATCTTGTGGCCTGTATTGGACAAAAATTAGTGCAATTGAGGCACATTCTACCTTAAACCAAAAGGTTACTGCTTACAATTTGAACTTTGGCATGATCGATTGGGCCATCCTGGATCAATTATGATGAGACGAATCATAGAAAACTCAAATGGGCATCCATTAAAGAATTTGAAAATTCTTTTAAATAATGAATTTTCTTGCACTTCTTGTTATCAAGGAAAGTTAATTATAAGACCATCACCAACAAAGGTTGGGATTGAGTCCCCTGCGTTTTTAGAACGTATACAAGGGGACATTTGTGGACCTATTCACCCATCTAGTGGGTCGTTTAGATATTTTATGGTCTTAATAGATGCATCCTCTAGATGGTCTCATGTATGCCTATTGTCATCTCGCAACCTCGCGTTTGCATAATTAATGGCACAAATAATCCGATTACGGGCACAATTTCCCGATAATCCAATTAAGTCTATTAGACTTGATAATGCTGCTGAGTTTTCATCCCAAGCATTTAATGATTATTGCTTATCAATTGGGATAAAAGTGGAACATCCTGTAGCTCATGTTCACACTCAAAATGGCCTTGCAGAGTCTTTAATTAAACGTGTGCAATTGATAGCAAGACCGTTACTCATGAAAACAAAGTTGCCCACTTCTGTTTGGGGTCACGCCATTTTACATGCAGCAATGCTAATTCGTCTCAGACCGACAAATTATCACAAATATTCCCCGTTGCAACTAGTTTTGGGCCATGAACCTAATATATCTCATCTAAGAATTTTTGGATGCGCTGTATATGTGCCTGTAGCACCCCCCATATCGCACCAAGATGGGTCCCCAAAGAAGGTTAGGAATATACGTTGGGTTTGAATCACCCTCCATTATTCGTTACCTTGAAACATTAACGGGAGATTTGTTCACTGCTCGTTTTGCATATTGTCGATTCAATGAGGCATTTTTCCCAAAATTAGGGGGAGAAATTAGTGAAACAAAACGTGAAATTTTGTGGAAAAATACATCATTGTCTCATCTTGATCCACGTGCATCTATTTGTGACACAGAGGTGCAAAAGATTGTCCATTTGCAGAAAATAGCAAATCAAATGCCAGATGCATTTACGGATTTGAAAAGGATAACAAAATCACATATCCCTGCAGAGAATGTTCCAATCCGTATTGATGTCCCTATTGGACAATCTTCTAGTGTCATAGCTAATGAGTCAAAAACACGCCTAAAACGTGGCAGACCATTAGGTTCTAAGGATCGAAATCCTAGAAAAAGAAAAACAAATGATCAAGATGACACTACGAAAGAGTCTCATAAAGAAATTCACGATTTAACCAATCCTGAGATTCATGAGGAAATCAATGAGCCTGAGACTCAAGAAAATAAGGAACTATCAATAAATCCAATCGATATTGAGACAAATTTGAATCGAATGGATATAGTGGCAGATTACATCTTTGCATATAATGTTGCATCTAGCATTATGCAAGAAAGTGAGGATCTTGAACCTCAATCTGTTGGAGAATGTCGACAAAGACTTGATTGGCCAAAATGGCAAGAAGCAATCCAATTAGAGTTAAGTTCACTTGCAAAACGTGAAGTTTTTGGGCCTGTAGTCCAAACACCTAATGTTGTTAAGCCTGTTGGCTACAAATGGGTCTTTGTACGCAAAAGGAATGAGAAAATGAGGTACAAAGATATAAGGCACGCCTTGTTGCACAAGGATTTTCACAAAGGCCTAGTGTCGATTATGAAGAGACATATTCTCCTGTTATGGATGCTATAACATTCCGTTATCTCATTAGTTTTGTTGTCCATGAAAAGCTTGACATGCATTTAATGGATGTAGTTACAGCCTACCTTTACGACTCACTTGATAATGAGATATACATGAAAATTCCCGAGGGATTTAAAATGCATAACGCACAGAATTCAAATTCCCGGGAAACATTTTCAATCAAATTGCAAAGATCTTTGTATGATCTAAAGCAATCAGGAAGAATGTGGTATAACCGTCTTAGTGAGTATTTATTAAAAGAGGGTTATATAAATGATGTCATTTGTCCATGTGTTTTTATAAAGAAAACAACATCGGAATTTGTTGTACTTGTCGTATATGTTGATGACATAAACCTTATTGGAACTCCTACAGAACTCCAAAAGGCAACTGATTATTTAAAGAAGGAATTCGAGATGAAAGATCTCGGAAAGATAAAATTATGTCTCGGTTTGCTAATTGAACATTTGACAAATGGGATTTTTGTTCATCAATCTGTCTACATTAAAAAGGTATTGAAACGGTTTTACATGGATGGAGCACATCCATTAAGTACTCCGATGATTGTTCGATCACTTGATGTGAATAAGGACCCGTTTCGACCTCAAGAAAAGAATGAAGAGCTTCTTGGTCCTGAAGTACCATATCTTAGTGCAATTGGTGCACTAATGTATCTTGCTAACACTACAAGGCTTGACATAACTTTTTCGATTAATGTCTTAGCAAGATATAGCTCTTCTCCTACAAAGAGACACTGGAATAGGATCAAACACATATTGCGATATCTAAAAGGGACTACCGATATGAGCTTATTTTATGGCAATGATTGCAATTCCGATCTTGTTGGTTATGCCGATGCTGGGTATTTATCTGACCCGCATAATGCCCGATCTCAAACAGGTTATGTATTTACATGTGGCGGCAATACAAAATTTCTTGGCGATCGACTAAGCAATCAATCATGGCTACTTCTTCTAATCATGCTGAGATAATTGCTATTCATGAAGCAAGTCGAGAATGTATTTGGTTGAGGTCTATAATACAACTTATCCGAGACAAATGTGGTTTGAAGTGTGAAAAACTACCCACAATTTGTATGAAGACAATGCAGCATGCATAGCCCAATTGAAGGGAGGATTCATAAAGGGAGATAGGACAAAGCACATTTCCCCAAAGTTATTTTTTATACATGATCTTCAAAAGAATGGTGATATCAATGTGCAACAAATTCGTTCAAGTGATAATATGGCTGATTTGTTCACCAAATCTCTACCAACATCAACCTTCAAGAAACTGGTGTACAAAATTGGGATGCGAAGACTCAAGGATGTGAGTTGATGCTCTCATCAGGGGGAGTTAATACGCGTTGTACTCTTTTTCCCTTACAAGGTTTTGTCCCACTAGGTTTTCCTTGCAAGGTTTTTAACGAGGCAACCAAAAGGCGTATTTCTAAACGTGTGTACTCTTTTTCCTTCACTAGGATTTTTTTTTCATAGAGTTTTTTTTTCCTAATAAGGTTTTAACGAGGCACATTATCTTTGGACATCCAAGGGGGAGTGTTATGATAAATATCACATTATGGTAGATGTCTACTCTTCTTCCATGATCTTCATCTCAAATGCTTAATGACATATTCAATGACATATTTTGTATGTTCAATGACATATTCCATGACATATTTTCTTCACTTTTTATGCCTATATAAAGGCCTTGTAATAGATAGGAAAATACATACAATTGAAGAAGAAATAAGAATCTCTCTTCCTCTCTTTCTATCTATATCTCTTAGTTTGTTTTGCTTGTTCTATATTGTTATTTTGGGTTATATTTTATAACAATTATAATGTTTAAGTACAAATAGAAGCCAATAAAGTGGTGGTGACTAAGATGTGTTACCAGTGAAAAGATTAAGCTGCTATTGTTATATCGGAAGAGTTGCAACTTGATGTCTAATTTTTATGTTGTTTTTGTTTGGATGTTGGCCAAGGGAAGTAATGAGAGGTCGTGTTAAGATCAAATAAGGTTACAAGGGCAACATATAAAATGGAATAACATTACAACAACAAGATGCCAAAACTCATGGATTAACAGAGCGGAGCCTATTTTTTAAAAATAAAAAATGGTAGTTTAAATAAATATTTTTATAGTTTAAAGTGATTAAATAATTTTTTTAAGAGACGTGTGAAAACCATTAAAAGAATACAACGAACGTGGAGCCTATTATTTGGAAAATTCTCACAATACGAAGAGGATTGGTATTAATCCCCAGCTATATATTATGATTCACGTGCTCCAAATTAACATTGTTAGATAAAAGTCCTTCTCTAGTCTTCATTGCGAGTACATTACTCAAATGGTCACTCAACTATTCCAAATTATCTTTTAAAGTCATTTTTCTTTCGTTTGTAACAATAAAGTTACTAAACTATGTATATTGCACTCAGAAGGTCACTCAACTAGGTTTTCCAAATTTTGGATTGCCAAATACCTATTTTACCCTCTAAATTATAAACATTTATCTTCTTTCTATTTTTTTAAACTTTTTAATATTATGAGTTTTCCCTTTTTAATTTATATTATGGACTTACCTATAGAATAAATAAATATTATTTATAAATTAAAAAAATAAAAAGTATTTAAGCATATATAATGCTGGAATAACAAAATAATAAGCATAGTAAAAAAATTAATTAGAATAATAATTTTAGTATTAATAACAAAAATTCAAAAATTTATTTACATAATTCAGAATGAAGAAAATAAATATTGTAAAATATATATTACATGCACGTAATATAAATTATTTAAATAAAGATATTTTTATAATATATATTATATATTCTTGAAAATTATGCTCAATTATATTATATATATTCCATGCACGACTTAACATAGCATATTTTACCATATACAGATATATACCACATAACATTTAAATTATAAGAATTTTGTTTTAAGAAAATTGACTTCCGTGGCACTAAACAGTTTTCCATTGCAAGGTGAAATCTTACTGCTTAATGTGTGAAGTAATAGTATTTGACTTCCGTGGCACTAAACAGTTTCCCTAATTCTTGCGTTTTCTCAGTAATCTTCTTTCTCCTTTGCCTCGCCGCTATGCTCTGTGCACACATCTTCTTCTCGTTATATAATATATATTACAAAAATATCTTTATTTAAATAATTATTTTTAAATTACGTGTATAAAATATATATTTTACAACCTTTATTTTCTTACTTCTGAATTGCGTAAATAAAATTTTGAATTTTTGTTATTAATACCAAAATTATTAGTACTAACAAATTATTCTAATTAATTTTTTACTATGTTCATTATTTTGTTATTCCAGCATTATTTATGATTTAATACTTATTAGTTTTTAATTTATAAATAATATTTATTTATTCTATAGGTAAGTCCATAATATAAATTAAAAAGGGGAAAATCATAATATTAAAAAGTTAAAAAAATAAAAAGAAGATAAATGCTTATAATTTAGAGGGTAAAATAGGTATTTGGCAATTCAAAATTTGAAAAATCTAGTTGAGTGACCTTCTGAATGCAATAGGCATAGTTCAGTGACTTTGTTGTTACAAACGAAAGATAGGAGATAATTTGGGATAGTTGAGTGACCATTTGAGTAATTGACTCTCTTCATTGTACGTAGGAGTGGCAAATGGGCGAGGCGGGTCGGATATGGTTCTGGTCGAAAACGGGTAATGAAAAAACGGATCAATTATCCGACCCGACCTATATTTAATACAGATAAAAAATGGGTTAACCGACGGATAATATGGGTTACCCATATTATCCATAACTTCTTGTATATGATCACTTTTGGGAGAATTCTTAGTCTCCCTAACTTGAGGAACCTCCAATTTGAGGCTTTATAAATATAAAAGTTAGACACATTGGTTATCCATTTTCTTAAATGGATAATATGGTTCTTATCCATATTTGACCCGTTTTTAAAAAGTTCATTATCCAACCCATTTTTTAGTGAATAATATGGGTGGTTAACTATTTTCTTTGAACCATTTTGCCACCCCTAATTGTACGTCAGCCAAATAAATTCTAGATTTTCGCATGTGCAATGTTTCTTTGATAATTCTCCCATTAATTTCTTCTGCTATATCTTCACCTTGAAGAACTATTCTAGAGGACGAAGTAATTGTCATTCGGAAATATTCTAGAGGCCAAAACTCATAAGTCATAATATGATTAATTGTAACATATTATTCTAAAGATGAGTATAATTACACAAGGAATATTATGAGGTCAGTTTAATTAGAGAGGCTGAAATCCGCACGTTTTAAATTGGGAGACCCTTGACCCTTGTAATTTTAAAATTTGATATTGTTGTTGAAAAAGATACTATATATTGTAGTAAGATATGACCAGCTTAATTAGAAGCGGAGTTGCGCCTCATGTCAATTAGAAATATTTGGTCAGACGTTGTAGGCTGAATAGGATTCACAAAATACTGTTTTATATTCATTGTATATATGTTTCCTGTTGCACCATTTTTTAGGAGAAAGTGTTCTTATCCTATCTCCACGTTTCCTTTTTTATTTTTTATTTTTTATTTTTTATTTTTATTAGTCTAATTATATAATAGCCACAAGTATTAGATGCTATTCGTATTTCGTGGCTAACTTCGATGCTCAAATTATTTAACTTTTTTAAAAATAATTTTATACCTTACTTTGGTTCCTTTCCTCCAGGGCTGGACTTATCTTATCACTGCTTCAGATTAAAGATTCACAACCTCGCACGTTAAATGGGTCAATGGATGCATTGATTTTCCTATTTTGCTTTTTGTTCGAAAAAAGTGGAAATTAATTGGAGAACATCTTTGATTCCTCCAAGAGAAGCAAAAAAAAATTCGTTGCTCTTGCCCACTAAATCCTATATATAGTTAAACCTCTATATAACAACATTGTTTGTTCCGATATTTTTAGACTTTTATAATGAATGGTCGTTATACATCTATAACAATATTTAATATTTAAATATTTTCTGGCTCTTACAGGAAAAATATGAAAAGTTATTTTTTTCTTTTTTAAAATTACATATAAAAGATAAGAAATTATTCAAATTTAAAATTTCAAAAGATATGCATATTTCACTAATTAAATATTAAAAAGGCTAATATATTATTAATAAATTTATAATTAAATATACAATAATTTAAACTCTAAGGAACATATTTTAAAGCTACTCGAAAAATAAATTCTTCCTAGATTAATGGAAGAACTCTAGAAAAGATTTGTATAAATCTTCAAATCTTAAGCATTATGCATAATGGAGTTTTATCCAATAAAAAAGATTGTACATGTATATCAGACACCATGCGTGATAGAAACCTTTTGTGCAATGAAATAAAAATATACAAGCATATCCTTTAATCTAATTAAATAAAATCTTTAACTATGAAAGTATATATTGTAACGATTCGATCGGTCGTTTTACTTTTTAGAACCCCGTTCTCCTAAATGAAACTTCTCGCACTTATTTTTACTGATTTATGACTTGCGAGAATGATTGGTTCGAGATTTGGTGGAAGAGTTTGGGTTAAAATGGGAATACTTGATTCTTTAAGATTGGCTTAAAAGGTCAAGTTTGACTTCGGTCAACATTTTGAGTAAACAACCTCAGAATCGGGATTTGACGGTTCCAATAGGTTAGTATGATGATTTCGGACTTGGGCGTATGTTCGGATCAGGTTTTGGGTGACCCGGGAGTGTTTCAACGCTTAATAGTGAAAGTTGGTTCTTGAAGGTTTTTGAAGTTCTTTAAATTTGGTTTGGAGTAGGTTTTGGTTATATCGAGGTCCAAATGGAATTCCGAGACTGAAAATAGTTCCGTAATATTATTTAAGACTTGGACGCAAAATTTAGTGTCAATCCGAGCAGTTTAAGTATGATTCGATGTGTTTGGAGCGATTTAGAAACTTGAAGTTCAAAGTTTGATTCAATTTGGTTTTGGGGTGTGATTCTTGGTTTTGTTGTTGATTTACGCTTTTTGAGAGTTCGAGCAAGTTTGTATTATGTTTATAGGCTTTTTGGAGTAGTTGGATGGGGTCCCGAGGGGCTCAGGTGCGTTTCGGACTACCCGAAGCTGAGTTGAAACACACCAGATTTCTGCTTTTGTTTTTCCTTCTTCGCGAATGCGGTCAGACCCCTGCATTCGCGATGAAGGATTTGGGGTACTGTGGCATGGGGAGCTTTTGCCTTTCGCGTAGGGTAGGCCAAGCGAGCCTCCGCGTTCGTGAAGCTCCTGTAGCGTTCGCGATGGGTAAATTTCCTTGGGCCTGGACCGTTTGCCTTCGCGATCGCGAGGCCTTTTCTGCGATCGCGAAGAAGGCAGTCCTAGGCAGAGAACTTTTAAAAAACGGGACTTAGGCTATTTTAGCTTATTTCTTTCATTGTTGGGCGATTTTTGGAGCTCTTCGAGAAGGGATTTCACCTAGCACTTTGAGGTACGTAATTTCTACACAATGTGAGTTAAATATATAGTTTATAGGTAGATTATAACATGTAAATTAGTAAAATCATGGGTTTAGGTGAAGACCTAGGTTTTTGATAAAAATGAGATATAACCACGAAATTTGTTATGGAATTTAGTAGAAATCATATATTTATGATCCAAAGGTTATGGGTAATAACTTTCTTCAAAAAAAATCGGAATCCGAGCATGTGGGCCTGGGGGTAAATTTTAGGAATCTGGCAAATTAGGTTGGGTAATCACTTAAATGGTGGAATTATGAATTTTTGAGCATAAATTGATTAGTTTATGTAATGTTTGACTAGCTTTGAGACGCTTGGCGTAAAATTTGGAGGTTTTAGCACGTTTTTGAATTGGGAAATAGGTTTTGAGATGAGGTATGTCTCCTTTTTAACCTTGTAAGAGGGAATTTACCCCATAGATAAATTAAATAAATGTCTGTACCTATCTGTGGAGGTTACGTACGTACGTGATGATGAGAGTCCGTACATAACTACTATTATGTTATTGTCCTGGTAGTTTAGGATCTGTATTATGCTATATTTGAGATGTTTGCATCCTTACTTATTATTATAATCACTTAAGTCATGCTGGAAATTGATAAAATAATTATAGAAGGTTATACCCACTTACTTGAGGATTTGTGTAAAACACTTGATTGTAAATGAGAAATTTGTGCTTTCTTGAAAATAAATTGTTATTTGTGGATCGGGCCGAGTGCCTCGGTAGTAAATAGATGCATCAATGGTTCACGTCATTCCATCCTCTGGCAGTGCACATTTTAATACTATGTTGGAACAGGTTGTACGACCTTAGCATAATTGTGCATGTTAATTATTTGGAACTCTCCGTGATTTATACTGCTTAAATGCTTTGAAATGTATGTTATTAAATGATATGACTGAAATTGAAATTATATTTATGAAAGAAAAACTTATCATTGCTTGTTATTGAACTGTCAGTATTATTCATGATAGTCATGCTTAGCATAACACTTTAATTATATGATTGCTGGCCCTAGTAAGTGTCAAGTTGACCTCTCGTCACTACTTCTTCGAGGTTAGATTGGATACTTACTGGGTACATATTGTTTATATACTCATACTACGCTTATGTACTTAATTGTACAGGATCTGAGGCTAGTGCATCTAGTTACCTGCCCGACACGCATACTTGATCTTGGACTAAGACTTTACAGTGAGTTGTCCCCTTTCGAGTCGTTCAACAGCATGTCAGAGTTTCTCTTTTGCTTGTATCTGTCTATTCTACTTTAGACAGTAGGATAGTCATCTTTTGTATATTCTACTAGTTGCCCACACACTTGTGACACTAGATCTTGGCACATATTAGTAGACTTTGATTTTTGGATTGCATTTCTATAGTTATGGTTTCTTTTAGTTGTTTCCGTTTTGTTTTCCTTAAAAATTTGTTAGTTATCAAATGTTTTAAATTTAAGTTAGATGTTGGGATGGCTAAATAAAAATGGATCACTAAGTTTTTCATTTTTGGCTTGTCTAGCAACGGTGCTGGACGCTATCACGGCACGACATGAAGTTGGGTTATGACAACATGGTATTAGAGTACTAGGTTCACGTAGGTCTCACAAGTGATGGGCAGGCCTAATAGAGTCTTGCGGATCGGTGCGAAGACGTCCGTATTTATCTTCGAGAGGCTATAGGGTATTAGGAAACTACTCTTTATTCAGCTTCTATCGTGTAGTTGATGGTATACTAAGTTTCCTTCTTCTATTCTCTCACAGATGGTGAGAACACGTGCGACGGATGTTCCAGACCCGGTAGGAGCTGCTCCTCCCATTGTTAGAGGTCGGGGGAGGGCACCGACCCGAGGTAGGGGACGAGGGCGCCCCATAGTTGCTCCAGTAGCACCACTAGCGGATCCAGTGGAGGATCCCATCGTTGAAGAGCAGGGCGAGGTGCCCACAACAGAGTCAGTCCCGGTAGATTGCATGACAACACCGGGCTTTCAAGAGGTCATGGGTCGTATGCTGCGATTCATGGATTCTATGACCCATGCTGGTTTATTTCTAGCAGACCCAGCCACATCCCAGGCGGGAGGGGGAGCACAGACCCCTACCGCTCAGGCTCATGGGCATGCAACTGTAGTGTATCAGACTTCAGGTACACTACCCACGGACGGGCCCCAGCCAGTTGCAGCAGTGGTACCTGAGCCTAGACCAGCTGCGTACGACGATCCACAAAAGTTATTGGACAGATGGACTAGGCTACATCCTCCTATCTTCGGAGGCGAGCGTCATGAGGATGCCCAGGATATCATTGATAGGTGCAGGGACAAAGTGCACAACATGAGGATATTGGAGTCTCATGGGGTTGACTTCACTACTTTCCAGTTGGAGGGTAGGGCCCGTAGATGGTGACAGTGTTATCTTCTTGGCAGACCAACGGGTTCTCCTCGCATGACTTGGGGCCAGTTCACACAACTTTTCTTGGATAGGTATATTCTACCCTCCGAGAGGGAAGAGTTGCGGTATCAGTTTGAACAACTTGAGCAGGGTCAGATGTTAGTGACCGACTATGAGGCGAGATTTTCTGAGTTGTCTCGCCATGCACTTATGATAATTCCTACTAACGTAGAGGGAGTGCGGAGGTTTGTTGTGGGGATGCACTCTGGTATTAGGGCCAATATGGCCCGAGAGGTTGAGATGGGTAATTTCTATCAGCTGGTAGTGAAAATTGTTCGGAGGATTGAGGGCTACCGTTAGAGAGGTAGAGATCAAATGCATCCGGACAAGAGGGCCCATTTATCTAGAGAGTTTAGAGGTTCCCCTGCTATGGGCAGAGGCCAGTTTGGGAGGGGTCAGCCTAGCAGACCCCCATATTCAGCACCACCACCTCTTCGAGGTGCTCCAGCGCGCCCCTATTTCAGCGCCATACCAGAGAGTTATTACTGCCCACCAGCCACCCAGGGTTCTTCCAGTAGATACTCATGCCACCAGGGTTCTTACATCTCCTATTTTAGTGTCATGCCGGAGAGTTCATACCCCCCACCGACTATTCAGACTTCTTCCAATAGGTCTATAGGCCATCAGGGTCAGGAATCAGGGTAGAAGATTGCCGCACTGAGGGACTATTTCGAGTGCGGAGATCTCGGTCACATGAAGAGATTCTGACCAGGCTTTGGGTCAAGGCAATGCAGCAGGGTTAACAGCCCATGATTACAGCACCGTTTGTCCGGCCGCCCAGAGGCGGATGGCAGAATGGTAGGAGCTGTCCTAGAGGTGAAGGTCATGCAGGGGGAGGTCAGCCAACTACTGTTCAGTCTGGCGGAGGCCAGCTAACCAGCGCTCCAGACAAGATCTATGCTTTTCCGACCAGACCAAATGCATTTGCCTCAGATGTCGTGATCACAGGTATTATTTCCGTCTGTGGTAGGGATGTTTCAATATTATTTGATCCAGGGTCTACATATTCATATGTATCCTCTCTGTTTGCTCATTTCTTGGATATTCCTTGTGAGTCTTTGGGTACTCATGTTTATGTGTCAACTCATGTAGGTGATTCTGTGGTTGTGGATCGGATCTATCGGTCATGTGTGGTCACATTCTGTGGTTACGAGACTAGAGCTGACATCCTATTACTTGATATGACCGACTTTAAGGTCATCTTGGGCATAGACTGGTTATACTCATATCACGCCATGCTTGATTGTCATGCCAAGACTGTTACTTTAGCGATGCCAGAGTTGTCGAGGCTGGAGTGGAAGGGTTCCTCCGTTAGTACATCTAGTCGGGTTATCTCTTTTCTGAAGGCTTGACATATGGTTGAGAAGGGTTGTTTGGCTTATCTTTCTTATGTTCAGGACACCACCGTAAAGTCTCTGACGATTGATTCAGTGCCAGTAGTCCGGGAATTTGCCTATGTATTCCTTTATGACCTTCCAGGCATGTCACTAGATTGTGATATTGATTTTTGTGTTGAGTTGGCTCTAGGTACCCAGCCTATATCTATCCCACCGTATTGTATGGCTCCAAAAGAATTGAAGGAGTTGAAGGGGTAGCTTGAGGAGTTGTTAGCAAAGGGGTTTGTGAGACCAAGTTTATCACCTTGGGGTGCACCCGTGTTATTTGTGAAGAAGAAAGATGGGACTATGTGGATGTGCATTGATTACTACCAGTTGAACAAAGTCACCATCAAGCACAAGTACCCATTGTCGTGCATTGATGATTTGCTTGACTAGTTGCAGGGTGCCAGGGTGTTCTCTAAAATTGACTTAGATCGGGGTATCATCAGCGGAAGATTCGGGACTCGGATATCCCGAAGACTGTCTTCCATACTAGATATGGCCATTATGAGTTTCTGGTGATGTCCTTCGGCTTTACTAACGCCCTAGCGGCATTTATGGATTTGATAAACAGGGTGTTCAGGCCTTATATTAATTCGTTTGTTATTGTCTTCATTGATTATGTTTTGATCTATTCACCTAGCTTGGGGGAGCACGAGTAGCATTTGATAGTGGTGCTTCAGACATTACGGGAACAGAAGTTATATGCTAAGTTCTCCAAGTGTGAGTTTCTGTCTAGAGTCTGTAGCATTCTTGGGACATATTATATCAGGAGAGGGTATTAAGGTGGATCCCAAGAAGATTGAGGCAGTTCAAAGTTGGCCACGTCCCACTTCGGTGACTGAGATCAGGAGTTTCTTGGGGTTAGCGGGTTATTATTGCCGGTTTGTGCAGGGCTTTTCATCCATTGCAACACCTTTGACTATATTGACTCATAAGGGTGCTCCGTTCCGTTGGTCCATGATTGTGAGGCAAGCTTTCAGAAGCTCAAAACGGCTTTGACTACAACACTGGTTCTAGTGTTGCCTTCTAGTTTGGGGATGTATATGGTGTATTGTGACGCTTCACGCATTGGCTTGGGTTGTGTATTGATGCTGGAGGGGCGAGAGATTGCATATGTTTCATGTCAGCTGAAGATCCGTGAGAAGAATTACCACGTACACGACCTAGAGTTAGTCGGGATTGTTCATGCTCTTAAGATATGAAGGCATTATCTGTATGGGGTGTCATGTGAGGTTTATATTGATCATTGCAGCTTACAACATTTGTTCAAGCAAAGGGATCTCAATTTGAGGCATAGTAGATGGCTTGAGTTACCGAAGGATTATGACATCACCATTCTTTATTATCCGGACAAGGCAAATATGGTCGTGGATGCCTTAAGCAAGAAGGCAGAGAATATGGGTAGCTTGGCATTCATTTCAGTAGAGGAGAGGCCACTAGCTTTGGACATTCAGTCCTTGGCTAACAGACTTGTGAGGTTCGATATTTCAGAGCCCAGCTGAGTTCTTGCATGTGTTGTTGCCCAATCTTTACTATTGGGGTAGATCAAGGCTCGACAGTTTGATGATCTGCATTTGGCAGTTCTTAGAGAGACGATACTATAGGGTAGTTCCAAAGAGGTTTCTATTGGCGAGGATGGTGTTTTTGCGACTCTAGGGTCGTCTATGTGTTCCTAATGTCAATGGCTTGAGGGAGAGGATTCTAGATGAGGCACATAGTTCTCGGTATTCTATTTATCCAGGTGCTACAAAGATGTATCGTAACTTGAGACAGCATAATTGGTGGCGGCGGATGAAGAAAGACATAGTGGAGTATGTAGCTAGGTGTCTAAATTGTCAAGAGGTCAAGTATGAGCACTAGAGGCCAGGTGCCCTACTTCAGTAGATGACTATACCTAAGTGGAAATAGGAGCGCATCACTATGGACTTTGTATTTGGGTTGCCGCGGACCTTGCGGAAGTTTGATGCAGTTTGGGTCATTGTCGACAGGTTGACAAAGTCGGCACACTTCATTCCAGCTGTGACTACATATACTTCAGAGAAGTTGGCCCAAATTTATATTCGGGAGATAGTTCAGTTGCATGGCGTGCTTGTTTCCATCATATCAGATAGAGGCCCTCAATTCACTTCACATTTCTGGAGAGCCGTATAGAGTGAGTTGGGGACCCGTGTAGAGCTCAACACAACATTTCATCCACAAATTAACGGGCAGTCGGAGCGCACAATTTAGATCCTGGAGGACATGCTTAGAGTATATGTCATTAACTTTGGAAGGCAGTGGGATCAGTTCTTGCCTTTGGCCGAGTTTGCTTACAACAACAAATATTAGTCCAGCATCGAGATGGCTCCATTTTAGGCTTTATATGGTCGTCGATGCCTTTCTCCCATCGAGTGGTTTGAGCCCGATGAGGCTAAGTTATATGTTACTGATTTGGTGAAGGATGCCTTGGAAAAGGTAAAGTTGATCCTGGAGTGACTTCATATAGCCGATGCGGATTAGAAGGTGTGGGATGTATCATTTATGATCGGCGAGAAGGTTCTCTTGAAAGTCTCGCCGATGAAGGGTATTATGAGATCCAGGAAGAAGGACAAGGTGAGCCCCATGTTTATAGGCCCATTTGAGGTGTTGAGGCGAGTTGGGGAGGTTGCTTATGAGCTTGATTTACCTCCCAGCCTATCAGGAGTTCATCTGATTTTCACGAATCTATGCTTCAGAGGTATCACGCCAACTTGCCGCATGTCTCCAGCTAGATGATATATTGGTTTATGAGGAGGAGCCAGTTGCCATTGTTGCTAGACAGGATCTCCAATTGAGATCCAAGAGGATTTCTACAGTAAAAGTTTAGTGGAGGGGCCAAACAGTCGGGGAGGCGACCTGGGAGTCCGAGGAGGACATACGGAGCAGATACCCACACTTATTCAGCACTTCAGGTGTGAATCTAAACTGGTTCGAGGATGAACGTTTGTTTAAGAGGTGGAGAATGTAACGACCCAACTAGTCATTTTTCTTTTTAGAAACTCGTTCCCTTAAATGAGACTTCCCGTACTGCTTTTATTGATTTATGACTTGTGGGGATGGTTGGTTCGAGATTTGGAAGAGTTTGGGTTGAAGTCGGAACATTTGGTTCCTTAAGGTTGGCTTAAAAGGCCAAGTTTGACTTCGGTCAATATTTTGAGTAAACGACATCAGAATCGGGATCTGACGGTTCCAATAGGTTTGCATGATGATTTTGGACTTGAACGAATGTTCGAATCGGGGTTTGGGTAACCCGAGAGAGTTTCGGTGCCTAATAGTGAAAGTTGGTTCTTGAAGGTTTTTGAAGTTCTTTAAATTTGGTTTGGAATAGGTTTTGGTAATATCGAGATCCAAATAGAATTCCAAGACCGGGAGTAGTTCTGTAATGTCATTTAAGACTTGCACACAAGATTTGGTTCAATCCAAGCAGTCTAAGTATGATTCGACACGTTCGGAGCGATTTAGAAACTTGAAGTTCAAAGTTTGATTCAATTTGGTTTTGGGGTGTGATTCTTGGTTTTGTTGTTGTTTTACACGTTTCCAGAGTTCGATCAAGTCCGTGTTATGTTGGTAGACTTTTTGGAGTAGTTGGACGGGGTTCTGAGGGGCTCGGGTGCGTTTCGGACCGCCCAGAGTTGAGTTAAAAAACACCAGATTTCTGCTTCAGGTTTCCTTTTTCGCGAACGCAGTCTGACCCTCGCGTTCGCGATGAAAGATTTGGGGTACTGTGGGCTGGGGAGCTTTTGCCTTTCACGTCTGCGTGCTCAGGATCACGTTCACAGAGGTCTGGGTCCTGTAGCCATCCCGTTCGTGTGATCTGGCTCGCGTTCGCGTAGAAGAGGCTGAGTTGGGTGGCCGTTGCTTATTCTTCGCATTCGTGAAGAAGCCATCGCGTTCGCGTAGGGTAGGCCAAGCGAGCCTCTGCATTTGCGAAGCTCCTGTTGCGTTTTCGATGGGTAAATTTCCCTGGGTCTGGACTGTTTTCCTTCACGATCGCGAGGCCTCTTCTACGATTGTGAAGAAGGTAGACCTGGGCGGAGAACATTTAAAAAAAATGGGACTTAGACTATTTTAGCTCATTTCATCCATTGTTGGGCGATTCTTGGAGTTCTTGGAAAGGGGATTTCACTTAGCACTTTGAGGTAAGTAATTTTCTACACAATGTGAATTAAATACATAGTTTATGGGTAGATTATAACATGTAAATTAGTGAAAATCATGGGTTTAGGTGAAAACCTAGGCTTTTTTTTTTATTTATTATAAAAATGAGATTTAACCACGAAATTTGTTATGGAATTTAGTAGAAATCATATATTTATATTCGTAAGGTTATGAGTAACAACTTTCTTCAAAAATTTCCAAAATCCGAGCATGTGGGCTCAGGGGTAAATTTCAGGAATCTTGCAAATTAGGTTGGGTAATCACTTAAATGGTGGAATTATGAACTTTTGCGAATAAATTGATTAGTTTACGTAATGTTTGACTAGGTTCGAGTCGTTTGACACCAAATTTGGAGGTTTGAGCGCGTTCTTGAATTGGGAAGTAGTCTTTGAGATTAGGTAAATCTCCTTCCTAACCTTATAGAGGGAATTTACCCCATCGGTAAATTAAATAAATGTTTGTACCTATTTGTGGGGGCTACATACGTACGTGGTGACGAGAGACCGTAGGTAGCTACTATTATGTTATTGTCTGGGTAGTTTAGGACTCGTATCATGCTATATTTGAAATGCTTGCGTCCTTACTTGATATTATAATCACTTAAGTCATGCTGGAAATTGATAAAATAATTATAGAAGGTTATACCCACTTTCTTGAGGATTTATGTGAAATAATTGACTGTAAATGAGAAATTTGTGCTTTCTTGAAAATAAATTGTTATTTGTGGATCGGGCCGAGCACCTCGTTAGTAAATAGATGCATCTATGGTTCGCGTCGTTCGATCCTTCGGCAGTGCACATTTTAATACTATGTTGGACCGGGTCGTACGACCTCGGCATAATTGCACTTATTAATTATTTGGAACTCTCTATGATTTATACTGCTTAAATTCTTTGAAATGTATGTTGTTAAATGATATGACTGAAATTGAAATTATATTTATGAAAGAAGAACTTATCACTTTCTGTTATTGAACTGTCAGTATTATTCATGACATCCATGCTAACATAACACTTTGATTATATTATTGTTGACTCTAGTAAGTGTCAAGTCGACCCCCCGTCACTACTTTTTCGAGGTTAGACTGGATACTTACTGGATACATATTGGACTGAGACTGGTGCATCTAGTTACCTGCCCGAGGCACATACTTATTATTCTTGGACTGAGACTTCACGGCGAGATGTCCCCTTTCGAGCCGTTCAGCAGCATGCCGGAGTTTCTTTTTTGCTTGTATCTGTCTATTCTATTTCAGACAGTAGGATAGTCATCTTTTGTATATTCTTCACATACTTGTGACACTAGATCTTGGCACATATTAGTAGACTTTGATTTTTGGGTTGTATTTCTATAGTTATGATTTTTTTTATTGTTTCCATTTTGTTTGCCTTAAAATCCATTATTTATCAAATGTTTTAAATTTAAGTAAAGTTAGATGTTGGGATGGCTTAAATAAAAATGAAAAATCACTAAATTGTTCACTGTCGGCTTGTCTAGCAATGGTGATGGACGCCATCACGACCTGACATGGAGTTCTGTCGTGACAACATTTACATAATATTATTTATTATAAGTGGTGCACTAAAATTTTAAAAAATTTGATCAAATTAAAATCTTTAAGCTTATTATTGGTAGTTTTATAAATTATACATGATTGTTATAGAAGGGTAATTTTACAATAAGTATACTGCTATAAAGACAGTTATTGTTTTTATAGGTAAAAATCTTGTTATAGAGAAGTAAATATAAAATAAGAAATAGTTTTGAGAAAAATATAATATTTACCGTAAATGACTGTTACATGAGAATACTATTATACGAGGATATTACTATTATGGTATGATTGTATTACTAATATATGGGATTTTTTATAAAGATATTTTCGACTAAGGCAGATAAGTCAAGATTAATGACCCCACAAAAAGAGGGTAGGCACTTTCCTTTGTTTCTCCATGCAAATCTTTTGCATTTGCATGATTGTTTGATTTGAAAGAAATCAATTGAGTGATGTCCATTGTATTGAATATGCATTAGAAATGTCGAATCCCTTTCTTTCTTCCCTTTCTAATGACAGAAAAAATTGATTCCATCTATTACTTGTGGTATTGGGTCACTGATAAAAGAAATATTTAAACTAAGTAGCGATATGGAGTTGGGCATCCCATGCAAGTGTTCATATTCATCAATCGCTAGCACGCTAAATTAGACATATACAGTGGGGAAGAGAAGAAACCCAAGGACCGAATAATCGAAGGTAGATATTAAATAGGAATCTAGAACAAGTCAAAACTTCCTTTTGTAATTTCTGCGTTACTCAACTTCAACAATTTTGCACTAAAAATATTATCAAAAGTATTGGAATGCCGAAAACTATGAACTGTACAAGGAAAGAATCAAAATCTGAATGAAGATCATATATAATAATCAAAGAGGAAAGGAAAAGTCAACGTCATAGCACTACGGAGTTGTTAATTTCGGCACATTATTATTTGAAAGAAAATTAGACATAATTAAGGAAGAGAGACTAAATTAAAGATCTGTAAATATTTCAGGCTTAGATATACTTAACAAGAAGTATTATAAGCAAGTGAATAGTAGATAATGTGCAATAAATTTTATTTTAATTATGACATAAAATACTCTCAACTTATGATTTATAATTAAGAAAGAAGTAATTTTGAATAGTCAACAATTTATTAAGAAAACTTGAGGATTTACAAGGTTAGTTACATATAATTGCATAAAGTTCTAGGCGAGTCCAGTGCGCTGGGCGTTGGTTGTGTCTGGGGCATAAGCCCCGATAGCCGAGGCGTAAGTCTCACGGAACTAAGTACACATAAGCCTAGAGGCGTTTAACGAGTGCTCCGCTCCGGGGCAAGTCCCAATTATACCTTTTGAAACAGAGGCTAAAACCCTATAATATACTAATTACCAGGCAAATCATGCAAGTGGAACTATCAAATACTAAAAAAAAAAGCCTTCTTTTTTAATTTCCGCATGGACGTCAAGTGTAATGATGTTAAAGGCATTTTTATTCCACATTTGCAGAGTCTTTGGGAGCACCAATGGGCAGTTAGACAAACAAATGCATATCATTGGAAGATTCCTTGTTTAAAGGAAACTTCTTCTTTTAATTTGCCGGATTCTCTCTTTGCAACAAAATTGGAAAGACTCTAAATACGCATTATTAAATGATAGTAGTAAACGACATGGAGTGATCTTTGCAAACATACATAGAAAAGCCAAGTGGATTCAACATTTATTATATATATAATAAAAATAATTTTGACTTAGTATATGTAATACCTATAATTTTTTGGCAAAAGGAGTACGGATCACCCCTTCCACCCCTAGTTCCGCTCATGCTTGTGACGCTTTGACTCGAAATGTAATCCCATGATTACTACATTGGGATAGATATATTTGTTGCGGAAGCCAAATGTATACAGTGTGTATGAGTCACAACTATTATACCAAAAATTATGACAATCATCAAATAATAAATAAGACAATAAAGCAACAATAAAAGGAACACCAGAATTTACGAGGTTCGGCTAATTTTGCCTACTTCCTCGGATACAACCAATATTTTATTCCACTCCAAAAATATAAGTGAAATAATACTAAAGAGAGAAGATACACATGCCTTAAGAAGATAAGAAGGCCAATGAGAGGTGTATCTAAATCCTAAACATTAGGCCTCCTTTTATAGGGAAAAATTCCCTACCAAATGGCTAAACCACCGATGTGGGATTTGCCAAATTCAACAAATCTCCACCTTGGCAAAATTTCACATCTTTAATTTTCTTTCAATAACAAATTTTGGTTGTGTCTTCATCTTCAATCTTCAGTGTTCAACAATGTTGATCAAATCCAAACAATGTTGAAACTTGACCGCAGTCACCACTCTTGTCAGCATACCGGCAGGATTCTCTGTAGTATGAATTTTCTTCACCATGACTCCACATTGTTCTATGATTTCTCGTATCAAATGATATCGAACATCAATGTGTTTTGTCCTTGCATGATAAACTTGGTTCTTTGCTAATTGAATAGTTGACTATCACAAAAAATTGTGATACTTTTTTATCCAATACCAAGCTCTTTTAGCAACCCCTGAAGCCAAATTGCCTCCTTCACAGCCTCTGTAATAGCCATGTACTCTGCCTCTGTTGTAGACAAAGCAACTGTTGACTGCAAAGTAGACTTCCAACTAACTGGTACCTTTGCAAAAGTAAACACATAACCAGTAGTTGATCTTCGTTTGTCCAGATCACCCGTAAAATCTGAGTCACAATATCCAACAACAGACTGATTGCATTCCTGCTAAAAAACTAACCCAACATCTACAGTATTATGAATATACCGTATAATCCACTTCACCGCTTGCCAATGCTCCTTTCCTGGATTATGCATATATCTGCTAATAACTCCAACAACTTGTGAAATGTCAAGTCTCGTACAGACCATTGCATATATCAAGCTACCAACGGCATTTGCGTATGGTACCTTTGACATATACTCTCGTTCAGCTTCATCTTTTGGCGACATAGTAGTACTTAGCTTAAAATAGGGAGCAAGTAGAGTACTAACTGGCTTAGTCTTCTCATCTATGCCAAAGCGCTGTAGTACTCTTTATAAATATTCTTTCTGAGATAAACAGAGTTTCTTTGAACATCTATCTCTTATTATCTCCATGCCAAGAATTTTCTTTGCCTCACCCAAATCCTTCATCTCGAACTCCTTCTTCAGTTAAATCTTCAACTTATCAATTTCTTCCGAATTCTTGGAAGCTATCAACATATCATCAACATATAGGAGAAAATATACAAAGGAACCATCTTCAAGCTTGCGCAAATACACACAATGATCATATTTGCTTCTCTTGTACCCTTGCCGCAACATAAATTGTCAAATCGCTTGTACCATTGTCTAGAAGATTGTTTCAATCCGTACAATGATTTTTCAAGTTTGCATACCATATTTGCTTTTTCAGCAACTTTGAATCCTTCTGGCTGAGTCATGTAGATTTCCTCCTCCAAGTTTCCATGTAAAAATGCAATTTTTACATCCATTTGTACTAGTTCCAAATCCAACTGTGCTACCAAAGCCAACACAATTCTAATGGAGGAATGTTTTACAACTGGAGAAAATACTTCATTGTAATCAATTCCCTCCTTTTGAGCATATCCTTTGGCCATCAATCTTGCTTTGTAGCGAACATCTTCTTGGTTAGGAAATCCTTCTTTTTTTGCAAATACCCATTTGCACCCAATTGCTTTCTTTCCCTTCGAGAGATTGGCCAATCTCCATGTATGATTCTGATGAAGGGACTGTATTTCATCATTCATGGAAATCCTCCACTTATCTTCTTCTGAACTTTGGACTGCGTCTTTATAAGTGGTAGGAACATCATCAGCTACAACTAAGACAACACAAGCAACCGTCTCTATAAGATGAACAGGTTTTGTTATTGTCCTTTTTGGCCTGCTGGTTGCTATTGATTCAAGTTGTTGTTGAGGTTCCTAAGTTGGAATCTCCCTCTCTACTGGCTCTTCTTCCAGAGGATAATCTTCATATATTTCCTCCTCCGCTTCTTGTGTAGGAAAAATAAATTTTCCCTCAAACTCCACCTGCTTAGAAGCACCCTCATTTTGTTTGGTATCTTCTGTTACCTTATTTATCATAGCAGATTCATCAAAGGTAACATCCCTGCTGAATATTACTTTCTTTGTCATCGGACACCATAAGCGATATCCTTTGACTCCAGAAGTAATCCACATAAAAATAGCCTTCTTTGCCCTTGGATCCAATTTTGACTATGTCACATGATAATATGCAGTTGAACCAAATACATGCAAAAAGTCATAATCTATAACATGCTTTCCATACCATTTTTCAAATGGTATCTTGCCATCAATAGCAGCAGATGGTAGACGATTAATGAGGTAGCATGTATATGTAACTGCCTCAGCCCAAAAT
This sequence comes from Nicotiana tabacum, assembly GCF_000715075.1. Classification (NCBI taxonomy): domain Eukaryota; kingdom Viridiplantae; phylum Streptophyta; class Magnoliopsida; order Solanales; family Solanaceae; genus Nicotiana; species Nicotiana tabacum. Next base: position 167,739,441 of record NC_134085.1, on the reverse strand, counting down.
TCTTTGCCCAAGCCAGCATTGGACAACATACAACCGTACCTTCTCCAGCAAGGTCCGGTTCATACGTTCTGCCACTCCATTTTGTTGTGGTGTATATCTGATAGTGAAGTGTCGAATGATGCCATCATTTTTACAGACCTTATTAAACGATCATTTTTGTATTCATCTCCATTGTCTGTGCGAATACACTTGATCTTCCTTCCTGTTTGATTCTCCACCATCATTTTCCATTTGAGAAAAATTCCCAACACTTCATCTTTGCTCATTATTGTATACACCCATACTCTTCGGGAAAAATCATCAACAAAAGTTACAAAATAGTGCTTCCCACCCAATGAAGGTGTTTTGGAAGGACCCCAAACATCAGAGTGTACATAATCCAAAATACCTTTAGTATTATGGATTGCTATACCAAATTTAACCCTTTTCTGTTTCTCTTTGACACAATGCTCGCAGAACTCCAAGTTGCAAGCCTTTACTCCTTTTAACAATCCTTGATCTGATAAAGTTTTCAAGGATTTACCTCCAGCATGTCCCAAGCGCATGCACCATAGCCTGGTTGCTTCTGCCTCTTTTTCATTACTAGATGTTACTGTCGATGTCCCAATAACTGTACTACCGCGATAATGGTACATGTTATTGTTTTTCCGATTGTCCTTCATTACCACTAGTGCACCGGAGCATACTCTCATCACTCCATTTTCTGCAATGATTTTGAACCCTTTTGATTCTAAGGCTCCCACAAAGATGAGATTCTTCTTCAAATTCGGTACATATCGAACATCTATTAATGTTCTAATCATTCCATCATGGTTCCTTAGTCGTATTGAACCAATGCCATATGAGGTAAGATGGCTATTATCTGCTGTGTGGATGACTCCATATTCTCATTCTTGAAAATCCACGAACCAGTCCCTGTTGGGACACATATGATAGCTACAAGCTGAGTCCATCAACCATATGTCTGATGATGTTGATGGCTCTGTTGTAACTAATGAGAAGTCAGAATCATCACAATCAACTACATTTGAATCCATAATGGCCTTTCCATTGTTATGTTTGGCCTTATTCTTCAACTTCGGACAATTTTTCTTCCAGTGTCCCTTTTCTCGACAAAAGGCACATTCATCTTTGCTGGGTCTAGATCTTGACTTGGATCTTCCCTTCTTTGTCCTCATTTGATTTTGAGGACGACCCCTCACAACCAGTGCTTCTCCTTCTCCGCCCTTTTGTTTTTCTCCCTTTCTTTGTTCATAGCTGTACAAAGCCGAACAAACTGCTTTGAGAGAAATTTCGTCATTCCCATGTAGTAGAGTAGTTTCAAGGTGCTCGTACTCATCAGGAAGTGATCCCAACAACATCAAGGCCAAGTCACCATCATCAAAAGTTGCATCCATATTTTTCAAATCTGTGACCAACTTATCGAAACTGGTGATATGTTCGTTCATTGTAGTACCAGGAACATAGGTGAAGCAAAACAGTCTCTTCTTCATGTACAATTTATTTTGCCTGTTTTTCTTCAAAAAATTATCCTCCAGTGCTTTCCATAATTTACTTGCAGAAGTTTCCTTTGTGTATGGGTATTTATGCTCTTTAGCAAGGTAGGATCGAATGGTACCGCAAGCAACACGGTTGATAATTCTCCAATCTTCTTCTCCAATAACATCTGATCTTTTTTCTTCAATGGCAAGATCTAGCCCTTGTTGAAAAAGGACATCTAGAACCTCGCCTTGCCACATCCCAAAATGTCCTGACCCGTCAAAAATTTTTACCGCAAATTTCGCATTTGACACAATTCTTGTCATAAGCGAAGATTCCAATGATGACGTATTGTTGACATTTGATGTAGATTCTTCTTGTTTATTGTCTCCCATCTTTGACACAAATATTATTTAATAGCTGACGACACAAATCAAGATTATTTCCTTTCTGGTGTGGAAGATCAGACTAAGCTGCAACCACAGAGCATACTCAGACAGAACCTTGACTCAGTTACCAAGATAAATCTTTTCTGATGTGGAAGATCAGACTATGCTGCAACCACAGAGCATACTTAGACAGTACATTGGCTCTGATACCAATTGTTGCGGAAGCCAAATGTATATAGTGTGTATGAGTTACAACTACTATACTAAAAATTATGACAGCGACCAAATAATAACTAAGACAATAAAGCACAAAAAAAGGAACACCAGAATTTACGAGGTTCAGCCAATTTTGCCTACTTCCTCGAACACAATCAATATTTTATTTCACTCTAAAAATACAAGTGAAATAATACTAAAGAGAGAAGATACAAATGCCTTAAGAAGATAAGAAGACAAATGAGAGGTGTATCTAAATCCTAAACATTATGCCTCCTTTTATAGGGAAAAATTCCTTACCAAATGGCTAAACCACCGATGTGGGATTTGCCAAATTTAACAATATCTACCTCTCGAATTTTATTAACCAAAATATGGGAGAGGTATATATATACTGTTTGGCAAACCTTTTGGGAAGTTGGAAGCAATTTTTTTTTAAACGATAAAGAAAAAGCATTTATTTAAAAATCATTTTATTTGTTCTTTACGAGTTTGCTTTACAAAATTTCAGAAAAGAGACCCTGCAAGCGTAAACGAGTTACAAGTCCATGACTGCTATATCTAAACTAAGGGTGTTTAACGGGCCAGGTTGACCCGGTTCTGGACCGGTTCAACGACCATGAAATCGAATTTTTTTTAAAACAAAATACCATTTGACCATTGACAACGGTCAACTTCCAATTTGACCGTTGTCCAATAGACATTTTGCAAGAATAGCCCTTTTTGGGGCAATTTTTTTTTTTTTAAAAATAACATTTTAGGTAATTACTAATTTAGCCCTTAGAAAAATTATAACTACACCCCCCTCTTCATTTCTTTAATCATCTCTCATTTCTCAAACTCAAAATCTCAATTCAAGTTAAATCATGCCCCGTACTTCTAGAATGCGCTCATATGTTTGGGAACACTTTGATGTAGTATAAGAAAATGAAGAAGTTCACAGAGTAAAATGCAAGAACTGTGGTCGAGTCTTAAATCTTCGTCTAAAATAGGTGGGACAAGTTGTTTAAGGAGGCATATGAAGAGTTGTTTTGAGTGTCCTTCAGAAATTCGTATTTAAGTTGATTTGAGATATTTGTGTTATTTTAAAATTATTAGACGTATTTATGCTTAATGTTTTAGTTTGTTAGATTAATTTGAAGTATTAGTATGCAATAAAAATTTGAAATGAAACAATGAAAGCCTTTGAAGCTTGATCCTTATATATCAAGTTATTATAACACTCTAGTGTCCAGTATAAGATTTATACAATAAGTTATATTTTTTCATTTTTATTGTAATATCTTAAATTCGTAATGAATTTTTCAAATATAAGAATTTTAAAATTTAAAGCCTTTGCATCCTTTATTCAAACACTCTTTTTATAAGATTGTTTTTTATTTTAGATTTTTATTTTATATTAATATAAAATTACAATAGTTATACAAAATACAATTTTTTTTTACATAAACCCCACCCGGCCCAGGCCCCTTAGACCCGTAATCATTCCGGTTCAATTTTTATCAGGATAGGCTTGGACCCCTTAGAGTGCGCTCATCCGTCAGTTAACTCGTTTTCTATCGGTATTAAATATGGGTTGAGTTGGATAATTTATCCGTTTTTACATTATTCATTTTTTTACCCGTCCATACCCCGCCCCGCCCCGCATGCCGCCCCTAGTTACAAGGTTATTACTCCCTCTGTTCCAATTTATGTGAACCTATTTGACTGGACACAGAGTTTAAGAAAAAAATAAAAACTTTTGGAATTTGTGGTCCTAACATGTCAAAAAGGGGTTAAACTATTTGTGTGGTTATAAAAACTTCTTATTAAGGGTAGAATTAGAATTTTAATCTAAGTTATTTCCAAATTTAGAAAAGAGTTATTCCTTTTGGAACAGACCAAAAAGGAAATAAGTTCACATAAATTAAAAGGAGGGAGTAAATCAGGTAGATGATACTAATAAAGATATTTCAGCGGCAAAGCAACTAAAAAGTAAGTGTCACAATAGATTGTGTGCTGCTGATTTCTAAGAGTTAATCAATACGTCCATGATAAGGGGCGCCTGATTATAAGCGGCCAATTTACACTTGGATGGGCGGCATTCACAGCAAGTTGGGATTGAGAAATTCCAACTGCCACTTCGATCCATTTCTTCCAATGCATGAGTATATATCACCGCATTTTGAACCTTTGCGGCAACGACTGTATATAGACTAACTTTGGCAGGCTATAAAGACTCTACGGCACTAGTAAACACATATTCAGACAAATCTAATAACTTTTGCTTAAATTCTGTATTCGTATCTGTGACGAATTTAATAACTTTTGTTTAAATTCTGTATTCGTATTAAGAAGTACATTAATTATACATAAATATTTTATTGTGAATCCAACAATTAAAGAGAATTGTGAGTTTGAAGGCACATACATAACTAATAAACTTTAAATTCTGACTCGACGCTATGTCACAATTAACAGACTTAGATGGATCCTGGTGAATGATTGATGGAATGAAATATCTGATGAAAAAGGCCGCTAGTAACCAATTAAAAGGGTAAGTGGATAGAATAAAAGAAATGAATGACCAATAATCCAAGGTTCATTATAAAGTATCTGAAAAAGTTGTTCTTTAAAGAAGTGTCGTAAAAGGAGCTGGAGGCTACGACATGTATTGAACTTGCTACGTGGCTGCTTCTTTATGCGAGGTTTTTTATCGTATGGCCCCACGCTCGTGCATTTTGTGCATATATGTGCTCCCATCTTTGTCTTCTTGTCCTTTTCTTCCTCTAAACAACAAAGTTCCCCAATATAATTGAGTAAACATTAAACAAACAAACATGAATGTCAACATATATAGTATGACAATTGACTACTTACTATTGTTACCTATTGTTTTGCAGTCAGGCTACAAACTCCAACATCATACAATATTTTCATTATCAAACTTTTGATCAACTGATATTTTTACAAGTGTTAATGAACCAATGAAAGTGGTTATGCTAAAGGTAGTGGTAGACGTACGAATTCAGTGTCATGTATCACTACTGCACCTGATCACAAGGACAATTTAGCCAATTCGACACACCAAGATTTTTTTAATCAAGATATTATCTCCTCCAATAATAGCGGAAACATTACTCTTGATAGAAATTTGAGGATAAGAAATATATGTGATTAATAAATTAATCTATGAGGGAATGAATGTGCCAAATGTAAGGGTATCAGGAACTGGGAGGCAGATATTTGCTTTAAGTGTCAATTACATTATCATCTAATCAAACGACACCAACTTTATAACCGGAGAAAAACCTACACATAATAATTGTCTTTTTCACCTCCAATAATTGTATATTCAATTTAGCATCAATTATGTGTTTGAGGTTTCTACTTAAAATCCTATATACAGTGTGAAAATTTTGTCAGTATGCAACATGTGTGTTTGACTCAAAAATATCGAAACCTTTTTGAACAAATCAATCAAAAAAGATGAAATGGTAAATCTTACTAAGTATAATAATCTCTAGAACGAAAGATGGACCAGGAGAATACAGACAACAAGACTTCTTTATCTATCCAGATCAACCAATCTTTTACAATAAATCTTCTCACTAGTTTATGTAAGCAAATTCACAGCAAATATTATGGATCAACCAAGAAGTGCCCATTTACAAGGTTGTTCTTCGATATATATATATATATATATATATATATATATATATATATATATATATATATATATATAAGGAGTGAAACCCTTCTAAGCTATAAAAGACAAATTATAAGGAATATTCGAAGGAATATTCCAAGTATCCCCTAATGGGCATATGTTATTACAAGGGTCGTATAATCTCTTGTTTATCTTAAGGTCGTCCTCCACATGTTGTCAGGTTACGAGGATCTTGCTGTTCGTCGTGCTCATCGACGGTCGTGGTTGTTCAAATTTGGACCTATACAATGTGGAGAATGCAGAGAAGATTGCCAAATACTTACCTATGGTAGTCCATTTACACCAACCTAATAAATACATAATATATATATATATATATATATATATATATATATATATATATATATATATTTATAAATATAGTCATCTTTAAAAATTATACTCTTATCTTAAATTAGTACTTAATCATACTAAATTATTATATTTAAACATTAAAAATTTGGGATGATGTACCAAATAGGGTCGTAGTGTTATTGACGGCTTATTAGGGAAGGATAGGCAAGGAAGAAAAAACATAGGAAGAAAGGGGAGTCACTCCCCTTAAGTTTAACTAACACATCCGTGCCTTGTAAAATTGGTACACTACAATGGACGTACGTAGAGAATAATTAAAGATTCATGACCTCCAACATGAATTAGTCAAAGGTCCTTCTTGTCGGCTTTATTAGTGAATAAACTCTAGAACTAGCATGTGCAAATGTTTCTTGATGATTTTCTTCTTGGTTTCTTTGGTTACCTTTTTCATATAAATCGACATAATGTTGTGAAATAAAAAGAGTCTTCTAGCTAAAAAAATCAACATATAAATTATACTAGTACGAGCTCAAGATTAGTACCTTTTTATCGTCACTCATGTTCAATCAAATTTTTCTTATTCTTTGATAATTAGGTCTAAGAATGACGATAAAAATATCTGATCTGCTCAAATTTTCATTCTCTCATACAGCTAAGTGTAATTGCACAATGAATCTTATGAAGTAAGTTAGAGAGGTGAAATGCATATATTTTACAGAAGAAATGATACGAGATAATCAGCTACAAATAGAGAAAAACGAATTCTACAAGTAAAATAGATGAAGATCAAGAGATCCTAGCTATAATCTCATTTATTTTATTACTTATATATATATATAGAGAGAGATTTTTTCAATGTGTGCTTAATGAAGACGGTACTCTGAAATAAGTTTTGACTCACTTGCTCCGCATAATTTGGACACTTAAAAAGGGATTTAAGAAACATAAAGTTGAAGAACAATAGAAACGAAAAGACGTAAAGCTAAAAGATTGAAGGAAGAAATGGACTAGATGATAGGTGTTTTACCGAGTATAAAAAATAAGTGCAACAATATAAGAAGAACAAATAAAGAAGAACCATTTTTTAAAGCCAAGTAAACGATGAGACCAATAAAGTACCCGGCATGCGGAAATGAATATATTAAACTCAGAGAAGTCTATTTTTCCTCTGACTGCTGATTCGGACTATTACTAACTTGGGAGATGAATGATGAGGCTGGTTAGCTTTGAATCTTGACATGTTGGTTTCCTTAAAAAATGATAAAGAAAAGTCAAAGCATGAATCAATTTTTTTTTGAGATGGAACAAAATATGCACGTCGTGATTTCAACTAACTATTCTTGATACCTAGAAAAATGCGATGCCTTGAGGTGCGAAAATGGTTTTGGTTGCAATTAAGAAACTCAAAACGCTATATCAGTCAGAAAAATAGTTCTATATCTATGTTAATTAATGGGAGATCTTGAGATAATTAGCAATTTCAAACACGTTTTATTCCAAAATAAATATTGTATATAATATGATCAAAAGCCAAAAGTCGTGCATGCATGGCGCTAGCTGTTCAAATTTTTATTGGTCATGTCTCCGAATTTAGAATCGAAGATTCTAAAAACGTGGTGGTCTGCTAGTTTCTCAAATTTGGTGTATTATTAAACTACAATAAAAGATATAGTCAAAGATTATTTCTCAATCATTTTAGCCAATTTTATGCGTGGAATCTGGTCTCTAGATGAGGAAATTTCCCTTCAATTTATTTCCCACGTAATACACAAATTTTGTCACGAGGCGCTGACTAGGATTCAGCTAAAAAGTCTAGCGAATCAATAGTCAAAGGAAAATCGCTTATTTTGATTTCTTTAACAGCAATTTAACCTAGTAGTGTAACTGTAGCTTTTTAAAAGTGTCGTGTCGGGGTCCAAATCCCAAAAACTACAAATCATCATCAACCTTAAGCTTATACAGAGTGTTGGGTGGGGTGTGCATGCACCGGGTTGGTTTGATTTTTATTAAAATCAAACCAAATCAACTATATCGGTTTAGATTGGTTCGGATTTTTCGGGTTTTTGAGGTTTTTTTATTAATAAATATTATTCCAATCTTACTTTGTTGAAGATATAGATATAATTTTGATAAATGAATATATGTTTAGTAAATATTGAAAAAATTAACCAACATATGATCTATTAAAATATTATAATGGGAGAATTCTTTTAGTAACATATGATAATTATCTTCTTCGTCGTCTAACAATAATTTTTCATTAATGTACGCTTTCAAGGTTAACACATGATAGGATCCCAAATATTTCTATATTTTTTAAAGAAAATTCAATATAAAGTCTTAAAAATATATATATATAAATTAAATATTTATATGTTGGTTTGGTTCGGGTTTTTTTACTCAATATCAAACCAAGTCAAACCAAACCTAGTCGGATTTTTTAATCGGTTTGGTTTGATTTTTCGGATTGATGCGGTTTTCCAGTTCAGTTTGAACACCCCTAATGTTGGGTTTAGAGACAAGTTTTGCAATAATTAGTAATGTAAGAATTATAATTTGGAAATTAGTGCAATACTGAGATTAATAATGCAAGAATTATTACATGTTTAAATATTTGATTTTGATATATTACAAATTCATATACAATAGTATATGATTTAAAATATACGATTTCCCTTAAACATATTAAGTATTTGTTTACAATAATAATGAGTGTCAGTTTTGTCATTTTAGTATTCTCAATCTTTTTATTACTAAATACCTGTACCTATCCAACATAAGATAATACTTATGCCTGATATTATTATGAGGAAAAATAAAAACAGCAACCAAAACATCGTATTAACAATGCTGAATTTTATGTTGAAATTATCTTCTTACTACAGCAACCAAACAACACTGTCCAAAAGCTGTTACCGAAGCCTGATCAGGGCTCAGTCTGCTGATGAAACAAAGATCATTTTAGTACATGAGGCTGCTTATTTTATTAGCCAGATCAGTACAGAATCTTTTGATAAGATAAAGATGAACACCCAAACATATCTCTTTAATTTTTCGCTTCAAACTAGCATACAAGAAACTAGGCTACTTGGCATGATAATAAGAGAGCACAACATCTGATGCAATGTGCTCTCCACACATTTCTACTAGCAAATTGATATGCAACTGAGAGGAAATAACAACTAACAAAAACTACTACTATGCCTCAATTTCAAGTTAGTTGAGGTTGACTATATGAATCTTTATTGATCATATTCATGTCGCTTCATTTAAGCTCATCTGAAACCAATATTATACAGAAATAAAAATAGAAATGAAAGTGCTAGAAGTTCTCTATATTTTCTAGTGGAGAAACTTACCCCCCAAAAAAATATATTGAAGCTAGTCCCAGATATTCTAAGTACATAAAGCTTGGAGCAGTTCTTGCAAACATCAATAATGAAATAAAAAGTGCAAACTTTGATGACACTAGAAGAAATTTGGCACATCACACGCTTTTATTGATTCTATAATTGTATGCTCCATTGCAGATTTCTCTTTAAAGTTGGAGTATATCTTCTTAAAGATCAGTCCAGGCCACCTCGATTAAGCATGTCAACCAAAGGCATCCTTCTTGGGAACTTTGGTGGCAACCTTAAAAACATTGCATCCTCAATCTGAATAGGCGGAGGGGTGGCAACAATGACGATACCAACTTTTTTTTGTGCTCTGCAATAATATACTCGAGCAGTTTCACACCTTCGTCATCCAATGCTACTAAAGGTTCATCAAGCAACCAAATAGGCCGATCAATCCAACAATCTGGCCAGCTGTACCCTTTTCCTTTGAACCATAGAAAGCATTCGTGCTTTATCGTTACTAATCTTCCAAGCCCCATGAGCTCCGATCCAAAGCTGGCAAAGACCTTCCTTGCTTGCCTTCAAGAACTTCAAACCATTGAACATTATCAAGGACTGTGAACTTCTCTTTGATAGCGTCCTTAAGAGAGAGCCAGTTGAGCTGAAGTTTGTACTGTTGAAAAACACCTGAATCAGTGATATCATGACCATTCCAGAGTATCTCACCAGCTGATGGTTTCGAGAAACCAGCTAACATGCGCAAGAATGTCGATTTACCAGAGCCATTAGTGCCCGTTAGTACAAGTGCACCACCATCATGGAGGGAAACATTTACATTGCGCAGTATTTGTTGAGCATTTCTCATGCAAGACACATTGTTCAGCAGAAGTCGAGGAAGGGGAGGTCTACGCAAAGATCAGAACTGGATGTATAACTTCCTTGATTGAGCATCCACAGAGAATGAAAAGAAACAAAAGGCTGCTGAAGCTCTTTCGAATCTTACAGGAGCTCAGAAGAAATTGCAAAACAAATTCTGTGATTCTGAAAATTAAAAGCAACAGTAGAAAATTTCTAAGTTTCAGCAACTCTGGAAATGTAACCAGTCAGTTCAAAACAGAATTAAGCAGATTATGCTAAATCACAGTTCACTTGTTAATGCAAAATCATTATGAGCATTTAGCTACACGGACAAATATAAATTAATATTATTGTATGAACTCCACTAATTAATAGAATTCCCATCGAAAGGACATCATCTGGAACTTCAAATCAGACAATAAAGCAGCAGAATCAAATCAACTAATGTGTTTTACCAGTCTGAGGAAACATAAAACAGAAAAGAGAAAATGAAGATGGAAGAGGAACGACATCCAGGATTTTTCTCATTTTTGCTACTTGCAACACTCTCGAATGCTACTAAGTCACTGAATTTACACTTGATAAATTAATTTTCCTCATATGGAATAATTTCTTGTCATAGAAGCACATTTAGAGAAACCGAAAAAGCTTTGTTCCACGTCCTCCTCGTAGCTCCCCATCCCCCCGAACAACCAAAATAACATAAAAAAATATTTCATTAGCAAAGGCAATCCACATTGTTCTAATTAATTTTCTAGTTCTCCACTTTTTTCAGAATGACTATCAAGAATTACTATCTTTTCTTAGTTGTCGCTAAGACGCTAACCACTACGCATAACTATAAACAAGGTAAAGAATGAAAGGCCACTAATCATATTTTTTCTCATCAAATTACAAGGCAAGCAAAGAGGTGAAGGAGTTTAACGGACGTACACACTAACATGGCTTATCAAGAAAGGCTATAAGTTGAATGGAACACAATTCTTATAAGCGAATTAAATTCCAGAATAATTCATTCTTAGAAGCATTAGACGAAAGATTCCAAGAGAAAAGAAAAAAAAAGAAAATGAGCAATCATACTAATCATACAAAGCTAAGTTCACCTTGCTGTTTGATGGTCTTTCTCGAAGATAACCTTGAAACTAAGGGATAATAAACCTTACGAAACCTAAAAATCAACTACATCTTTAATTTATGTTCCTTCTAATTGCCCCCCTTTAATCAGTAGGGACGTGTTCTTCTAGGCACCAATGATGGAGCTAGTTTGGAGAGAGGGGATTCAATTGCATTAGCTGAAAAATAATATTATGCAAATAGGGTAAAAAATAATTCATTTTGTTAATATAAGTTGTTAAATAGCCTTGACATGCGGGAACATTCTAGTAAAGTAGCAAACTGATTCAAAAATTGTTTTTGACCAAAGGTTCAAATCCGAGGCGTGACATTTTTTAAATCCCCTTTATATAAAATCCTGATTCTGCTACTTCTGGGCATGCATACTTCTGGGCATGCATGGGGTGCATTGGCACCTTAGTGCAGTGTCAAATGAGAACCTGAAATTGAGTGGAATGGACACAAAGGATACAAATATCCATCTCAACTAATTTGAAATTAAGACATACTCGATTGATTGATGTCAATTCTCCTAATCATTTCTTAGGTTCACATGATAATTATTAGCAAATAAAAACTAAAACCAATTATAGATATCAAAATTTTAAGGGATCAAGCCAAATCCTAAATTAAAGATAATACATGACTCTTGAAATCCGAGGAGCCTATTAGGGTTTCTTGGAGGGTACTCTACCCATAATCCTAACTCACACCTATATAAAAGGATACATATTCCCTTGAAGAGGTGTCTCAAAAATTTCATAAACTCTTGGAATATTCACAAAAAGATCAAAATATGGCCTGATACTTATTGACAATCAAATAGTTCAAGAAGCTAGAGATCAAAAACATTTCCTGAAGGTCTGCATCATCCTACATTCGAGAAATACGCGGCTTCAGCCCTCAAATCACGGAGATAATCAGGAGAGAAGAATCAAGGGAGAAACCTTCAACCTTCGAATCACGGAGATAATCAGGAGAGAAGAATCAAGGGAATTATACTCACAATTGACTAATAAATATATTTTTCTCTTATTTTATGATTGTAATTTATTTTTCATGTAACACCCCAAAATTTTTTACAATATTTGCATTCTTGATTGAGCATTTTTTTTATAACGAGGAAATATTTTACTTTGCACTTCCTAAATATAGAATGGTCAATATATGAAAATTTCTTACTTTAGGTTGTGTTAATATTGACAATGAAATTCTATGGTGTTGCTATATGTAACACTTAATATTATTTTGACGAGTTGTTAGTAAATAATATATAATTAAGTTTTGGGTTTCCAACCTTTTGTATTTATCTAAGAATATTTAGTAGTTGGGGAACCATTTTATTTCATATCTGTCCATAAACTCCCTATTCTTCTACTCTTCAGAAACAAAGAAGAATAACTATCTACCTCTCTCTCTTTCTATCTCTATCTTTCTATCTCTATCTCTCTATCTCTCTATCTCTATCTCTCTCTCTCCTCCGTAGGAAAAAGAACCTGAAGTTTCATCAAAAAAAAAAACCCATGGATTTCTACTAAATCAACGCACAAAATTCGTTTTTGGTGAAGATCAAGTTGCTCCTCTTGGTAAGTTTCTAAACTCGTTTTTATACTAGACACCTACTAGTATTTTCTACATATCTTTTGGTACAGAGCTCCGATTTAAGTGATCCAGGACTTTCTGGAAAGGTATTTCATAAATCTATAATTTTTATGAAGGAACCAAAATCTAGTTTTGTTGGTATTTACCTAAAAAGGATCAGAAAGTACAGGGCAGGTGCTGTCCAGATTTCCAATTTTAGAAATACTCCATGTACTGCTGTTAGTAATTTTAGCATAGCGTTTTGTTCAAAATTGATATGGAGGTGATTCAAGATTTTCCGAAACAGTAAGACATAGATCTACAACTTTTGTGAAGACCAGAAAGTCTAATTTGTCCGTGTAGATCTTCAAAACCGAGTCACAACTCGGAATAGTGATACTGTCCAGAATTTCTGTTTCAAACGTTTTTGGGTAATTTTCACCAATATCATGTTTAGTTGACTTGTTAAATCACTGAACTTATTTAGATATTTGATTATCTATTTAAGGTATATAAACCCTTAAAAAAAATCAAAGGGGAAGTGTTTGAGGAAGTGGACAGATTTGGTTTGTTTACGGCGTAGATGATTCGAACGTCCCCAAGTTGTGATTGAACTGTTTTGTGGTAAAACACCAAGGTTTGTGTATAAACTTGTACTCTTTTTGCTTGCTGAAAATATGTTAAAATAACCTGATATTTTATTTTTCTTGTCTTCGAATTATATTGTTATATTCGTATTATATCAAGTCTTGTAAGAAATTTGCTAAATCGCCCATTCGTACGGATTGTTTGATCATTTTGCATTCTTGTTGGGACTTTGTCCTTCTTGTGGCAGTGACTTGGTCACTCACTTGGCATGCCTCTTGATTCGGATCTTTTTCCATCTTGACTTTGGATTTGTAGTTCGTCTTGAATTATGGAACTTGTCCGTGTTAAGTACGAACTAGGAAGCCATTTTTAATATGGTTCTTGATTCACTTGTCTATTGGGTTAACCCTACTTGATTTGGGGCTTCGGTCCATCTTGATATCTGATTATGCTTAGTGTTATGGCATGACGTACATATTGGGCGGGAAAAAAAATGGATATTTGGTATACTCTCTTAGATTGATAGTATACACTTTCTAGACTCTTGAACATTGTTATTGATATTTGGAAACACTTCAAAGTTTGATATTGATATGTTTGATATATTTGTTGACTTGTTTTAAATTATGTTAAATTGAGCTAACTATGACTGCAAAGAAGAAATTGGAGAATTTAATGACTCCAAGCCTAAAGTTTATACACCACTAAGCTTTATGCTTAGCGATAGTTGTTTTCTATCGTAAGAAATGTTCGGGATGAAATCTGAAGATGGCCAGGGTAAAGTAGTCTCTTTGGGAGAATTTATAGAGATCACATTTGCATATGCACCTTGGTTTGCATAGTTTTGGGACATGTACATGATATACAGGATATATATATATATATATATATATGTCACACTTATGTTATTTGGAGGCTTGTTGGATTTTAAAGACCAAAATCTTGTAGCTTGAATTTGTAACCTATTTTATTGTATTAGGGTGTTTTAATAAGTCAAGTCTTGTAATATGCTGAATTTACACTTTGTTTTGTAAATATGTAGAAAAGGAGAAAACTAGTTTCCTTTGTTATTTTATATATACCCGATAGTTTGAAATTTATGTACAATATAAACTTGTAGTGATTTTGAATGATTGTATAAGTTTGTTAGGAAGTTGCTTTAATCTGTTGATTAATCCAGAAGGGTTATATCACCATATGTTAATATTTTGACATTGTATTTCATTTAAAATAAAATTATGGTGTATTTTCAATATCCACCATAATATCCAGACCTCAAGTCAATTTTTGAGAATAAGCTGGCACCCTTCAGTTGGTCAAACAAGTCATCGATTCTAGGCAATGGGTATTTGTTCTTGATTGTTACCTTGTTCAGTTGTCGGTAATCAATACAAAGCCTAAGAGTGCCATCTTTCTTTTTCACAAATAAAACAGGAGCTCCCCAAGGTGAAATACTGGGACGGATGAAACCTTTCTCAAGAAGTTCTTGCAATTGAGCCTTCAACTCTTTTAATTCAGCTGGAGCCATTCTATAAGGAGCGATAGAAATAGGAGTAGTTCCAGGGACAAGATCTATAGGAAATTCAATCTCCCTTTCTGGAGGCAACCCAGGAAGATCATCAGGAAATACATCAGGAAATACATCAGGAAAGTCGCACACAGTTGGTATGTCCTTAAGACTTGGACTCCCCAATCATGTATCGACTATATGAGCAAGATAGGCATCACAACCTTGACAAATCATCTTCCTTGCCAAAACCGCTGAAATAATATTAGATGTCAATGATCTTTCTCCTTGAACTACTATGTGTGAATGTGCAGGAGTTCTAAATGTCACTTTCTTCAACCTACAATCAACCACTGCATGGTGCCTATGGAGCCAATCCATGTCAGCAATAACATCATAGTCTTGGAAGGGCATTTCAAGCAAGTCGGCAGGGAAGACCAGATTTTGAATCATGAATGGACAATCTCGGTAAATCCTGTTAATAACAGCCTGATGACCTAATGGACTCGTGACCAGCACATTAAAGTCAAGTCTCCCAGATTTAACAGTATCAGGAAATGCAAGTGATGAGCAAATATAAGAGTGCGAAGATCCAGGATCAAATAGTGTAACAACAGATATGCCAAATAAGTGAAATTTACCATCAACCACATCTGGGTCATCTGGTCATTCTTCTGTCTCATAGCATAAACTCGTGCAGAAGCTCTTGACCCACCAGCCTGATTAGCTTCACTCGAACCCGCTGCTTGCATATTTCGAGGTCTAGCACTGCTATTAGCTTGAGAATGAGTAGTGACAGGCTTTTGAACTGATCCCTCTGTATGGGTATAAGAAAGAGGATTAGGATTAGGACAATCCTTCACTTTATGATCCATATTTCCACAATTAAAACAAGCACCAGAAGCTCGTCTACATGCACCATAATGATTCTTCCCGCACTGTGCACAAGTAGGTGTATGAGTTTTGCCTTGGCCATAACTTGGAGTACTGGCAGTAGAAAGATTTGACTTATTCTGCTTATGATGTAATGATTTATGTGTACTCTCGGTCTTGGAATAGTCAAACTTTCCCTTTTTGGATGGACCGCCATATTCTGAATTACCCTTCCTAAACTTGTTTTCTCTCCTACTAGCTTCTTCCTTGTCAATTTTTTCCCAAGTAAGTGCAGCTGAAATCAGCTTGGAAAAATCATCAAGTTGTAAGATTGCCACTGATTTTCGAATGTAACCATTCAAACCTTCTTCAAATCTTCTGCACTTGTCTCTTTCACCATCAATAATACCTTTAGCATCGCGAGAAAGCCTGAGAAAGTTTTGTTGATACTCTGCAATAGACATAGTCCCTTGTCTTAAATTCAGAAACTCTTTCTTTTTAGCATCACAATAGACAGGGGGAACATATTTTGCACGAAATGATTTCACAAAGTCATCCCAAGTCAGCACCGGAGGTTTCGCTTTTGCATTTGGCACACTTACCCACCAATCATAGGCATCTTTTTGTAAAAGAGAGATAGCATACTTAAATTTGGCAGCATTAGTACACCCCAGTTGTTCAAAGACCCTTTCCATGCGCTCGAGCCATTGTTCAGCTACCGTGGGATCTGTAGTGCCTTCAAATTCAACTCCGCCCATTTTTCTCATCTTCTCAAAATTCATTTTACTAGGTTCTGACATTGTCCCAGCTAAGTGACGAAAGAATTCAGCCATCTGCTGGAATGGGGGAGTCATAAATGGAGTATTATTACTCATTGCTCTTGGATTACTGCCCATTTCATTTCCACTAATACGAGGATGATTTAGGTCAGGCAAGGGTTCCTCATTTCCTCCCTGAAGGTGAGGCATGGCATTATACTGGGCCTGACTTTCATCAACGGATTCAACAGCTCTATTCGAAGAAGAGGCCATATTAAAAATCCTATAAAAGATAAGATCACACTGCATTAGGGACATGTACATGATGCATATGCATACAAAATACAATAAATTAAATTAAACAAATATGCAAAAATTTATAAACTCCAAGTCATTTTAAAGAAAGGAAATAACAACAAATACTAGATACTATCACAACAAAACAAATCCTAGAATCACAAACCGTGGCTCTGATACCAAAACTTGTAGCAACCCCTTTGGGAGGGTACTACTTAGGAAAACAAATCTAATTTCCTACTTACAAAATATTAAAAGAGATATTAATAAAAATATTTAGAATAATTTTAGTAGCGGAAGTAGGCCCATGCGAAAAGGTTTAAAGTGCATTACCCTTTAATTCTTTCCCAAGTAAGTGCAGCTGAAATCAGCTTGGAAAAATCATCAAGTTGTAAGATTGCCACTGATTTTCGAATGTAACCATTCAAACCTTCTTCAAATCTTCTGCACTTGTCTCTTTCACCATCAATAATACCTTTAGCATCGCGAGAAAGCCTAAGAAAGTTTTGTTGATACTCTGCAATAGACATAGTCCCTTGTCTTAAATTCAGAAACTCTTTCTTTTTAGCATCACAATAGACAGGGGGAACATATTTTGCACGAAATGATTTCACAAAGTCATCCCAAGTCAGCACCGGAGGTTTCGCTTTTGCATTTGGTATCAGAGCCACGGTTTGTGATTCTAGGATTTGTTTTGTTGTGATAGTATCTAGTGCCAAATGATTTTTGTTGTGATAGTATCTATCTGCCAAATTTAAAGAAAGGAAATAACAACAAATACTAGATACTATCACAACAAAACAAATCCTAGAATCACAAACCGTGGCTCTGATACCAAATGCAAAAGCGAAACCTCCGGTGCTGACTTGGGATGACTTTGTGAAATCATTTCGTGCAAAATATGTTCCCCCTGTCTATTGTGATGCTAAAAAGAAAGAGTTTCTGAATTTAAGACAAGGGACTATGTCTATTGCAGAGTATCAACAAAACTTTCTCAGGCTTTCTCGCGATGCTAAAGGTATTATTGATGGTGAAAGAGACAAGTGCAGAAGATTTGAAGAAGGTTTGAATGGTTACATTCGAAAATCAGTGGCAATCTTACAACTTGATGATTTTTCCAAGCTGATTTCAGCTGCACTTACTTGGGAAAGAATTGACAAGGAAGAAGCTAGTAGGAGAGAAAACAAGTTTAGGAAGGGTAATTCAGAATATGGCGGTCCATCCAAAAAGGGAAAGTTTGACTATTCCAAGACCGAGAGTACACATAAATCATTACATCATAAGCAGAATAAGTCAAATCTTTCTACTGCCAGTACTCCAAGTTATGGCCAAGGCAAAACTCATACACCTACTTGTGCACAGTGCGGGAAGAATCATTATGGTGCATGTAGACGAGCTTCTGGTGCTTGTTTTAATTGTGGAAATATGGATCATAAAGTGAAGGATTGTCCTAATCCTAATCCTCTTTCTTATACCCATACAGAGGGATCAGTTCAAAAGCCTGTCACTACTCATTCTCAAGCTAATAGCAGTGCTAGACCTCGAAATATGCAAGCAGCGGGTTCGAGTGGAGCTAATCAGGCTGGTGGGTCAAGAGCTACTGCACGAGTTTATGCTATGAGACAGAAGAATGACCAGGATGACCCAGATGTGGTTGCTGGTAAATTTCACTTATTTGGCATATCTGTTGTTACACTATTTGATCCTGGATCTTCGCACTCTTATGTTTGCTCATCACTTGCATTTCCTGATACTGTTAAATCTGGGAGACTTAACTTTAATGTGCTGGTCACGAGTCCATTAGGTCATCAGGCTGTTATTAACAGGATTTACCGAGATTGTCCATTCATGATTCAAAATCTGGTCTTCCCTGCCGACTTGCTTGAAATGCCCTTCCAAGACTATGATGTTATTGCTGACATGGATTGGCTCCATAGGCACCATGCAGTGGTTGATTGTAGGTTGAATAAAGTGACATTTAGAACTCCTGCACATTCATACATAGTAGTTCAAGGAGAAAGATCATTGACATCTAATATTATTTCAGCGGTTTTGGCAAGGAAGATGATTTGTCAAGGTTGTGATGCCTATCTTGCTCATATAGTCGATACATGATTGGGGAGTCCAAGTCTTAAGGACATACCAACTGTGTGCGACTTTCCTGATGTATTTTCTGATGTATTTCCTGATGATCTTCCTGGGTTGCCTCCAGAAAGGGAGATTGAATTTCCTATAGATCTTGTCCCTGGAACTACTCCTATTTCTATCGCTCCTTATAGAATGGCTCCAGCTGAATTAAAAGAGTTGAAGGCTCAATTGCAAGAACTTCTTGAGAAAGGTTTCATCCGTCCCAGTATTTCACCTTGGGGAGCTCCTGTTTTATTTGTGAAAAAGAAAGATGGCACTCTTAGGCTTTGTATTGATTACCGACAACTGAACAAGGTAACAATCAAGAACAAATACCCACTGCCTAGAATCGATGACTTGTTTGACCAACTGAAGGGTGCCAGCTTATTCTCAAAAATTGACTTGAGGTCTGGATATTATCAGTTGCGTGTGAGGGAGCAAGATGTTCCTAAAACTGCTTTTAGGACCAGGTATGGCCATTATGAATTTTTGGTAATGCCATTTGGTTTGACAAATGCTCCTGCTGCATTTATGGATCTAATGAACCGTGTATTCAAGCCTTATCTCGATCAATTTGTGGTGGTGTTTATTGATGACATTTTAGTCTATTCCAAGAATAGAGAAGATCATGATAAGCATATCCGAATTGTCATGCAAATTCTGAAAGAGAGACAACTCTACGCGAAGCTTTCCAAATGTGAATTCTGGCTGAATGAAGTGGCTTTTTTAGGGCACATTGTATCATCTGAAGGTGTGAAGGTTGATCCTAGTAAGATTCAAGCTATTGTTGATTGGAAACTCCCTAAAACTCCAACTGAGATAAGAAATTTCTTGGGATTAGCAGGATACTACAGAAGGTTTGTGAAGGGCTTCTCTATTATAGCTTCTCCCTTGACCAAACTTTTGGGGAAAGACGCCAAATTTGTATGGGATGACAAGTGTCAAGAGAGCTTTGAAAAGCTCAAATCCTTATTGACACGAGCTCTAATACTTTCTTTGCCAGCTGAAGGAAAAGATTATGTGGTATACCGTGATGCATCTCATCGTGGCTTGGGTTGTGTTTTGATGCAAGAAGGGAAAGTAATTGCTTATGCCTCTTGAAAGTTGAAATCACATGAGTTGAATTATCCCACTCATGATCTTGAACTTGCTACCATTGTTTTTGCCTTAAAAATTTGGAGGCATTACCTATACGGAGAGAAGTGTCACATATTTACTGATCACAAGAGTTTGAAGTACTTGGGTACACAAAAAGAGTTAAACTTGTGACAACGTAGATGGCTTGAACTCATCAAAGCTTATGATTGTACGATTGATTATCATCCTGGTAAAGCCAATGTGGTTGCAGATGCGTTGAGTCGTAATTCCCTTGCAAGTTTAACTCTAAGTACATTGCCTTTGCTTCTTGAATTAAGAGCCATGAATGTTTGTCTTTCATTTAATTCTAATGGCTCTATCATTGCTAATTTGCAATTCAAGCCAGTCTTACTTGAGCAAGTCCAAGAAGCGCAGAAGTTAGATGAGAAGCTTGGGAAACGGGTTGAAGAAGTCCAAAATGGAAGAGAATCAAATTTTTCATTAAGGAAAGATGGTACCTTATTTTATAAAAATAGGTTGTGTGTTCCTAATGATGATGAATTGAGAAAGCAGATCTTAATTGAAGCACATAGTTCACCTTATGCGATGCATCCTGGAGGTACTAAAATGTATCAGACCATTAAGGAGCACTATTGGTGGAGTGGTATGAAGAAAGACATTGCAGAGTTCATTTCTAAATTCTTGGTATGTCAACAAATAAAAGCCGAACATCAAGTCCCAGCTGGTCTACTGCAACCTTTGTCAATACCTGAATGGAAATGGGAAAGGATAACGATGGACTTTGTTTCTGGACTTCCACGCACTCAAAGAAATCATGATGCAATTTGGGTCATTGTAGATAGACTAACTAAGAGTGCTCATTTCTTGCAATCAGAATGGACTACTCACTTGAACGTTTAGCAGAATTGTACATTAATGAGATTGTGAAGCTGCATGGAATCCCTGTTTCTATTGTGTCTGCTAGAGATCCGAGGTTTACATCTAGATTTTGGTCTAGCTTGCAAGAAGCTTTGTGTTCCAGGTTGAATTTTAGTACCGCTTTCCATCCACAAACGGACGGCCAGTCTGAAAGGGTAATACAAATCTTGGAGGATATGCTTCGAGCCTGCATTATTGAGTTTAAGGGTAGTTGGGACAAACACTTAGCCCTAATAGAATTTGCTTACAATAATAGCTACCAATCAAGTATAGGCATGCCTCCTTATGAAGCTTTATATGGGAGAAAATGTAGAACGCCTCTTTGTTGGAATGAGGTTGGTGAAAGAAAATTTGTGGGTCCTGAGATTGAGCAACAAACTGAAGATAAGGTAAAAATCATCAAGGATCGTTTGAAAATTTCTTCAGACAGACAAAAGTCCTATGCTAATCTTAAAAGGCGTGAAATTGAGCATCAGGTGGGCGATAAGGTATTTTTAAAGGTTTCTCCATGGAAGAAGATTATGAGATTTGGCCAAAAAGGTAAACTTAGTCCTCGATTCATTAGACCTTATGAAATACTTGAAAGAATTGGTCCGGTTGCATATAAGCTAACTTTGCCACCTGAATTAGGTAAGATCCACAACGTCTTTCATGTTTCTATGCTTCGAAAATACCGCTCAGATACATATCATGTTCTTCCTATTGAGTCTATTGAGGTTAATCCTGATTTGACATATGAAGAAGAACCAATTCAAATCTTAGCGCATGAGATAAAAGAGCTTAGAAATAAGAGAATCCCATTAGTGAAGGTTCTTTGGAGAAATCATTCAGGCGAAGAAGCTACCTGGGAGCGAGAAGAGGATATGCGAGTTCAATATCCACATTTGTTTCGGGACTAGTATAAGGTAAATTTCGAGACGAAATTTTTTGTAAGGGAGAGAGAGTTGTAACACCCCAATTTTTTTTACAATATTTGCATTCTTGATTGAGCATTTTTTTTATAACGAGGAAATATTTTACTTTGCACTTCCTAAATATAGAATGGTCAATATATGAAAATTTCTTACTTTAGGTTGTGTTAATATTGACAATGAAATTCTATGGTGTTGCTATATGTAACACTTAATATTATTTTGACGAGTTGTTAGTAAATATAGTATATAATTAAGTTTTGGGTTTCCAACCTTTTGTATTTATCTAAGAATATTTAGTAATTGGGGAACCATTTTATTTCATATCTGTCCATAAACTCCCTATTCTTCTACTCTTCAGAAACAAAGAAGAATAACTATCTACCTCTCTCTCTTTCTATCTCTATCTTTCTATCTCTATCTCTCTATCTCTATCTCTTTCTCTCTCCTCCGTAGGAACAAGAAGCTGAAGTTTCATAAAAAAAAAAGAACCCATGGATTTCTACTAAATCAACGCACAAAATTCGTTTTTGGTGAAGATCAAGTTGCTCCTCTTGGTAAGTTTCTAAACTCGTTTTTATACTAGACACCTACTAGTATTTTCTACATATCATTTTGTACAGAGCTCCTATTTAAGTGATCCAGGACTTTCTGGAAAGGTATTTCATAAATCTATAATTTTTATGAAGGAACAAAAATCTAGTTTTGTTGGTATTTACCTAAAAAAGGATCAGAAAGTACAGGGCAGGTGCTGTCCAGATTTCCAATTTTAGAAATACTCCATGTACTGCTGTTAGTAATTTTAGCATAACTTTTTTTTCAAAATTGATATGGAGGTGATTTAAGATGTTCCGAAATGGTAAGACATAGATATACAACTTTTGTGAAGACCAGAAAGTCTAGTTTGTCCGTGTAGATCTTCAAAATCGAGTCATAACTCGGAACAGTGATACTGTCCAGAATTTCTGTTTCAAACGTTTTTGGGTAATTTTCACCAATATCATGTTTAGTTGACTTGTTAAATCACTGAACTTATTTAGATATTTGATTATGTATTTAAGGTATATAAACCCTTGAAAAAAATCAAAGGAGAAGTGTTTGAGGAAGTGGACAGATTTGGTTTGTTTACGGCGTAGACGATTCGAACGTCCCCAAGTTGTGATTGAACTGTTTTGTGGTAAAACACCAAGGTTTGTGTATAAACTTGTACTCTTTTTGCTTGCTGAAAATATGTTGATATAACCTGATATTTTATTTTTCTTGTCTTCGAATTATATTGTTATATTCGTATTATATCAAGTCTTGTAAGAAATTTGTTAAATCGCCCATTCGTACGGATTGTTTGATCATTTTACATTCTTGTTGGGACTTTGTCCTTCTTGTGGCAGTGACTTGGTCACTCACTTGGCATGCCTCTTGATTCGGATCTTTTGCCATCTTGACTTTGGATTTGTAGTTCGTCTTGAATTATGGAACTTGTCCGCGTTAAGTACGAACTAGGAAGCCATTTTTAATATGGTTCTTGATTCTCTTGTCTATTGGGTTTTGACCCTACTTGATTTGGGGCTTCGTTCCATCTTGATATCTGATTATGCTTAGTGTGATGGCATGACGTACATATTGGGCGGGAAAAAAATGGATATTTGGTATACTCTCTTAGATTGATAGTATACACTTTCTAGACTCTTGAACATTGTTATTGATATTTGCAAACACTTCAAAGTTTGATATTGATATGTTTGATGTATTTGTTGACTTGTTTTAAATTATGTTAAATTGAGCTAACTATGACTGAAAAGGGGAAATTGGAGAATTTAATGACTCCAAGCCTAAAGTTTATACACCACTAAGCTTTATGCTTAGCGATAGTTGTTTTCTATCGTAGGAAATGTTTGGGATGAAATCTGAAGATGGCCAGGGTGAAGTAGTCTCTTTGGGAGAATTTATAGAGATCACATTTGCATATGCACCTTGGTTTGCATAGTTTTGGGACATGTACATGATATATAGGATATACAAGATATACAGGATATATATATATATATATATATATATATATATATATATATATATATATATGTCACACTTATGTTATTTGGAGGCTTGTTGGATTTTAAAGACCAAAATCTTGTAGCTTGAATTTGTAACCTATTTTATTGCATTAGGGTGTTTTAATAACTCAAGTCTTGTTATATGCTGAATTTACACTTTGTTTTGTAAATATGTAGAAAAGGAGAAAACTAGTTTCCTTTGTTATTTTATATATACCCGATAGTTTGAAATTTATGTACAATATAAACTTGTAGTGATTTTGAATGATTGTATAAGTCTGTTAGGAAGTTGCTTTAATCTGTTGATTAATCCAGAAGGGTTATATCACCATATGTTAATATTTTGACATTGTATTTCATTTAAAATAAAATTATGGTGTATTTTCAAAAAAAATAATAATATATATATTGCACTTTGAATATATATATATCTATACTATATTAAAAGCACGAAGGCCCTTAGCGAAATGTCGTTCATCTTTTTTACCCCTTTAAAATAAAGTTCACACTAGACAAAATAGTCATTTAATTATTCCCATAATATTTACCATTTTGAAGTCAATTAAAACTTTACTTATTAAAGTTTTCCTTACATAGAAAATCATAATATTTAGGACATCAAAATCAATTAAGTTTACCATATAAAAATCAAACAATTAGTTTATAATTTTCTTCTTCTTGTTCTACGTGCATAGAATTTTAGGAACGTGCGGAGCTCCATTCAATGTAGTACACTTTTCTTCCAATAAAATATTTAAACTACTCTATATACATCAATTTATATTATTATTTACTTGAAAATATACTTATGTAATTAATTGTAGTTTTCTTTTCTATCTATAACTTTAGCCCATTCTAACCATCTAAAAATCATGAGTACTATGAAAAACTTAAAATCGAAGTTTTGAAATAATACTCGACAACTATACAAAAAAATAATAAAAAATAAATAGTATACAATTCAGTGCAGTTGAAAAACAAAGTAAAATACTCTTAACTTAGCCACTGGATAAAGTTATAATTTAATATTTAAAACTTTTAAATCAACTAAACTTTTAGTTATTAAACAACTCTTTATTATAACTATATACAAAATTCTAATATTTTAAATATTAAATAAATTATTTACTTATTTGAAGTGTGTAACACATCTATAATATCTTTCATGTTAATTTTTTAATATCTATAATTTTGAAATCAACTAAATTTTATCTATTGAACTTTTGTATAATAGTTGAAACTACACTCAATAATTATTTCGACTTCCAAACATCATTTATTCTCAATGTGTAGAATCTATTCACTAATTATAAAACAACATAAAATCAATATTATCTTTTATTAATGTATGCAAACTTAAAACAATGATGATAAAATAATAGAAGAAAAATTGATTCTAAATGAGTTGTCGTCAATTTTTTTTTCTTTTTGAAAATATTTTAATAACTGAAAGTTTCTTAATATATATATATATATAAATTATTTTTAACATTTTTATTTTCACATATCAATTTTTTTCAGGCCAACCTCGTCATGATAAAAATAATTAATTTTAATTATTTGATCATTACCAATGCATAAAATAACAATAATTATCGTAAGATATTCTTATAAAACTATAAGGACTTTCATTGCGTTGAATATAAGATCAATATATATAGAAAGTTATACATTTTATTTTATTTTTTATTTTAAATCAAAACATTGTTTAATATTATTTATGTAATTTTTAAAGAAGTTATTTACTTATTGACAAGGGTAACACATGCAAAGTGGGCACCCTACTTTTAGCGAAATATCATTCGTGTTTTTACTTTTTTTAAAATAGAGTTCACACTAGATAAAATAGTCATTTGATTATTTCTTAATATTTAGGACTTTGAAAAAAATTAAAATCATTCTTATTAAATTATTCCTTTTTTGAAATAAGTATGAAGTTATAATATTTAGGACTTTAAAATTAAATAAACTTTTACCATATATATAAATTATTAAAAAGAACGAAAAATCACCAACGACCCAAAATTAGCAACTAAATCACAAAATCTTTTCCACGTTTATTCTGCCAATCTCCCCAATCCTTCATTAATAAAGATGCCGCACCCATATTTTCAATTCCAACAATATCAAGTAGAATATTATTAATGAGTTAATATTTACCTACAATTAATAAAAGACTAGAATTAAACCTTTGAAAATATTTAGTTAAAGTGCAAACATACTAACGATGAAAAATGTAAACTGACATTGTGAATCCTAATATCTTACTCGCAAGACATATTTTTTAAATAATATTTATGTCCGTTTTAAGAAGTGTTTATTCAACACATGAGTACATGTGCATTGCGCGTACTCTAAGACTAGTATATATATATATTGCACTTTGAACCTTTTCGCATGGACCTACTTCCGCTACTAAAATTATTCTAAATATTTTTATTAATATCTCTTTTAATATTTTGTAAGTAGTAAATTAGATTTGTTTTCCTAAGTAGTACCCTCCCAAAGGGGTGGCTACATTTCATATGTTAGAAAATTAATTGCAAACAGTAACACCTAATATATTTAGGCATGCAATTCCATGACAATCATACGGCACAATTCTTAATTACACTCAATTTCTAGTGGCTCCAACTTTTTGGCTAATATTCACAGCTTCGGCGTTTCATAAAACAAGTTATGATCTTTCCAAATAAAACAGAAAAAAGATAGAAATGGAGAGAAGAAAATCATAGTACATTTCTAACTTCAAGAAATGGACTCACTGCCGCCAGCCGTCGTCTGACGCCTGCCGTCACTACTCGAGCAACAAGTTCGAGGAGATGGAAATTTTACACAAATAGTCGATCATATAGTATGGTTAACTTTTTCAAGCTATATATTAAAGATTATGATTCATTAATATATATATATATATATATATAATACATATTGTATTTTTATTATGTAAAAATTGCACGGGGCACCTTATTTAGTCGCCCCCATTTAACCTATATTCTTTTTTTTAAAATTTTTTAGATTGTACCCACATTTTAAACAACTTCAGCCCATTTTCTCCTCCTTTGTTTTCTTCTTCTTCTTCTTCTTCTTCTTCTTCTTCTTCTTCTGTTGCTGCTGCTGTTGCTGCTGCTGTTGATGCTGCTATGAAACTTCAGTTCATGAGTATGTTTATTAGATTATTTAAAAATAAATTATAAATAATTATGTAAGTTAGTAGACAATAATTTGTGAATATTTCCACGTATGGGAAGTTTAAGGTCACACTTAGTGATTCTTTTCATGATAATTCTATTCTTTACACGTTTATCATTTCCAAAATTTTATGATTTAGATATTATTGGCAATCTGATTATTTTATAGTAGTCTGATTATGACAAAACTAATGAATCCAGTACAAAAAAACTTCAGCTTATTTAGTGCTGAAGTTTGCAAATGAACTAAATAACTTCAGCATCTTCTGCTAAAGTTTTTGAAAAAGCTTAATGACAAAACTAATGAATCCAGGACCAAAAAACTTTAACTTATTTAGTGCTGAAGTTTTTACAAATGAACTAAATAAATTCAACATCACAAAACTTTAGCTACTAGAATGCTTAAGTTCAGCAATTACAAATAAAAATTCAACAAATAGAGAACAAAACTTCAGCACTAGAATGCTTAAGTTCAGCAATTACAAACAAAAACTTCAGCACACTTGGTTCAGCAATTTTTGCTATTTCAGGCCCGTCTACTAGAATGCTGAAGTTTGCGTGATTGTCTTTGCAACTTCAGGCCCGTATGCTGAAGTTACGCGAAAAAGTGGGTACTTGCAATTTTTTTTGCAAAGCGGATACAAGTTAAAACGTGATCCAAAAAGCGGGTATAGATACAAATGCCCCATACAGTATACCTCCGTCGGCTATTTGGGTTAATTCTTCACGGATGGATTACTATGGGCTGAGCCCAAGTAAAAAGTTTTATGGGTTTTTGACAGTTCGGCCAAAAATTTTATTGGAGCATTTGCATCTATACCCACTTTTTGTGTCGCGTTTTAACTTGTGCCCGCTTTGCAAAAAAAATTGCAAGCGTACCCGCTTTTTCGCATAACTTCAGCATACTGGACTGAAGTAGCAAAGGCAATCACACAAAACTTCAGCATTCTAGTAGACGGACCTGAAGTAGCAAGTGTGCTGAAGTTTTTGTTTATGTAACTGGCGAACTTCAGCTCTAGAGCTGAAGTTTTTGTTTTGTAACTCGCAAACTTCAGCTCTAGAGCTGAAGTTTTTGTTTATGTAACTGGCGAACTTCAGCTCTATAGCTGGAGTTTTTGTTTTGTAACTATCGAACTTCAGCTCTAGAACTAGTGATGCTAAATCAACTAAGCCTATCAATCTAAAATCCAATGTGGTCAAAGCTGCTGACGAGAAAATCATGCTTAATTAACATTGCTTATGGATCTAAAATCCAATACAGTTCGAATCAGCTAATAAAAATCACTCCAAAATTTGCCTAATATTTTGACTCAAATAGAAGAAAAAGAGAAGAAATCATGATATCACTGTCTAAAAGAAAATTAAAAGGCACTGGTAAGGAGATTAAGATTAAAAAGACTATGCGCACTATATGAAAATGTTAGTCCTTTGCCCAAAAAAGAAAAAAAATATTACCATATTTATGGCAATCATCCCATGAACTGAAATTCCATAGCAGCACCAACAGCAACAGAAGAAAGAAGAAGAAGAAGAAGAAGAAGAAGAAGAAGAAGAAGAAGAAGAAGAAAACGAAGGAGGAGAAGGAGGAGAAAGAGAGCTGAAGTTATTTAAAAAGTAGGTACAAGTTAAAATTTTTTTAAAAAACGGGTATATATTAAATGGGGGCGACCAAATAAGACGCCCCGTGTAATTTTTACAATTCTATTCGGAGGCAAAGCAAAGTCCTGAGATTGAAAGTTTGAAACATAGGTCCTTCCGTGGTCTTGTAGTTGAAGAAGGCGAGTTCATCAGTACCAGAATTATAAAATAGAATCAATTAATACCAATGAGTTCTTAAATTTCACTAAACATTCTTATACACATTCTTTCATAGATATGGAAATATGTAACTTTTTCTTTTTAATATATACATATATTTTACACTAAATATATATATAATTTATAAATTTACTGCCTTCTTTTTTAAGCAGACGGCTATTTAATTAAGTTACTCTAACATTTTCATAAACAATAAGAAAATGTGTTATTTTGAAACAAAACATTATTATTTTTATTATGTCACTGTACCCGGAAATAATAAAACTATTGTTATTGCTATATTTTAATATCACTAACAAATTATTTAATTAATTAAATAGGCCAAATTATAATATATAAAAGGTAATGAAAATATAACAATTATATCTAACACCAACGTACTTTTGAAGCAATACTTCGTATTGAAGTTTCGTATCGATGTTTGCCTAATATGTAAAGCATGAAAATAAACTGAAGTTAGAAAAGGTGCTAACTCTGATTACTATGCTCTTCGTTCCAAATAGTTATTATGTTTCGCTCGTTCCAAACAGCTATTATATTTCATTTTTCGACGATCAATTTGAATAATCCATGAAGTTAAAACAGACTAGATTAATTTAATATTTTAAATTAAAACTTAAATATTTAAAAATTATTTGAAAAGTACTACAAATTATAATTTTTCTCATATTAATATGATAAAAAAATATATTATAAAATATTGGTCAAAGTTCACATAAAATGATTCCCAAGAAGCGAAATGTGTAAACTAATTTGGGACGGAGTTTCTTTTATAGTTTGTAGGGAAATGACACGATGAAATAACGATTATACTGTAATAATATTATTTGTGTGATGACCCAAAATGCCATCTCTTGTTTTAAAAGTTAAATCAGTATTCTGAGGCCTTAAAACCCTCCTTTTATCTTATCTCGATTTGTGTGCGCAGTCCGGACGTATATCCGGAAAGCTCTTAAGTGAAAAATTTGAGAACAATGCTAATTTTGCCTTTAAAATTGAATTTAAGTTGACTTCAGCCAACGTTTTAGATAAACGGACCCGGACCCGTAATTTGACTGGTCCAGGAGGGTCCGTAGAAAAATATGGGACTTGGGTGTATGCCAGGAATTAAATTCCGAGGTCCCTATCCCAAGAAATGAATTTTTGAAGAAACTTGTTTAACTGAAAAATATAAGGAGTTTAGAAATTGAATAACGTTTGAATTTGATGGTATCGGGCCCGTATTTTAGTTTCGGAGCGCGGTAGAGGTTTAATATGGTATATAAGTTGTGTCTGTAAAATTTGGTAAGAAACGGTATTCATATGACGTGATTCGGACCGTCGGTTGCGAAAATGAAAACTTTAATAGTTCTTGAGATTTTCATTAATTTTGATGCTAAATTCGTTGTTTAAGATGTTATTTTGGTGATATGATCGCACGAACAAGTCTGTATGATATTTTTTGACTTGTGTGCATATTTAGTTTGGATCCCCGAGGGCTCGGGTGAGTTTCGGATAGGTTTCGGGGTTTTTTTGACTTAGAAAATCTGGTGTGAGATTTCTGTATCTGGTGTCTGTTGCATTGTGCTTCGTGATCGCATAGTCACTCTCGTGATTGCGAAGGGTAAACTGGGCTGGGGGAGGATCTTACCCTACACGAACGCTAGACCAAGGTCGCGAATGCGGAGCATTGGGGGGAACTGCTCTACGCGAATTGTCAACCGCGAACGCGTAGCTTTAGGAAGGCTGGTCAGGGAACCTAGGGAAACCCTATGCGAACGCGAACCCCTTATCGCAAACGCGAAGGTAGGGCGGGCTAAACCTTCATGAACGCGTAGCCTTTCCCGCGATCGCGTAAGTCCTTAGGGGGCTGCGCTTCGCAAACGCGACAGTGCTCAAGCGATCGCGATGAACACTGTCGTCCAACACATAAAAAATAAGTAGAAACGGGAAAAGGCCATAATGTCATATTTTCAAAAACTAGAAGGCATAAAGGCGATTTTCAAGAGACAAGTTCTTCCCCAAAGTGATGGTATATGATTCTAAACCACTTTCTTTCAATTATCCATTGCATTTTATTATTTTTATCCAAAAATCTAGGGTTTTCATGGTAGAAATTGGGAACTTGGTTAGAATTAGGGTTTTTTGTATAATTGGGATTTAGACCTTGATTTGGGATCGGATTTCGAAATTAATTACATATTCGAGTTCGTGGGTGGATAGGTAATCCGGTTTTGGTCCGTACTTCGAGTTTTGACCAAGCGGGCCCGGGGTTGATTTTTGACTTTTTGGGTAAAATGTTGGAAAAACTATAATTAAGCATTGGGTTCGAGTTCTTTAGCATTTATTGATGTTATTAAGTCAATTATGGCTAGATACAAGAGAATTGGAAGTGGAATCTAAAGGGAAAGCGGTATTTGAGGCTTGAGTTTAGCCGTGAAATTTGAGGTAAGTATTTGGCCTAACCTTAGTGTGAGGGAATAAGTGTTGTGTCTTATTTGCTACGTGTTAGTGTTGTGTACCACGTATAGGTGTGGTGACAAGTATCTATACGTTGGTGTCGAGCATGCCCGTGAGTCTTACACTGTGACCGTTGTGATTCTTATTATATATTATTTATGCTTAAATTGATGATTATTCATGTTGGACAAGACTTATGGTATTTTCTTAGTATTTGACCATTATTGAGTATTGACTCAAATTGGGATTTATTTTGTGAAGTTAACTGTTGAAACGATATTGGTTATAGTTGATTCCCTTGCCGGGATATTATTGTTTCTACTGATTGGGTGAGGAAAGAGGGATAAAGCACGAAGGGTGATGTCGTGCACATTTATACTTATGTATATGGTGAGGAAAGAGAGATAAAGCACGAATGATGATGTCGTGCGCATTTACATTATATTGATGTATGTGGTGAGGAAGAGAGATAAAGCACGAAGGGTGATGTCGTGCACAATCCTATTATTCACATGGTGAGGAAGAGTGATAAAGCACGAAGGGTGATGCCGTGCACATTTTTATTATTGATTGCATGGTGAGGATAAATCACGAAGGGTGATGCCGTGCATTTGTTTTATGTTACTGTGAATATTTGTTGTTATCTGTTCCAGTGCCTTAATTGTTTCATTTCCATTATTTCTGTATTTCCTTATTCTGGTATCCCCCACAGCATGTTTCCCTTCCCGTTAATTTTTGTTTAGCTTCTATTACTGTTATGCTATTAGATATTATTTAACTGTACATGTTTATGATGTTGTCGTGTCGTAGCCTCGTCACTACTTCGCCGAGGTTAGGCTCGGTACTTGCCAGTATATGGGGTCGGTTGTACTGATGCTACATTCTGCTGTTTTTGTGCAGATCTCGGTAATGGACCATACAGACTGTAGTTCGAGGTTGCTGCCTTCAGTCTAGTGGAGACCCGAGATAGTCTTGCAGGCGTTCGCAAGCTTTGGCGTCCCCTTCTTCCCTTATTTTCTCTTCTATTTTATCTATTTCTGAGACAGATGTGTATTTCTTTGTTCAGACTACTATTTGTAGTATTCGTAGACAGTCCGTGAAATTGTGACACCAGTTCTGGGTGGAGTTTTACTTCGGATTCATATTTGTATTAAGATAATCTGTTAAATTCTGTTTTCCGCATTTATTCAGCTAGTTTTGTTATGATAACTTGTAAATTGTTAAAGAATAGAGTAAAAGGGTAAAATAATCAGTAACGTTGGCTTGCCTAGCGGGTTCAATGTTAGGCATCATCACGGTCCAGACGGTGGGAAATTTGGGTCGTGACAAGTTGGTATCAGAGCTCTAGGTTGCTTAGGTCTCACAATTTACGGACAAGCTTAGTAGTGTCTGAAGGATCGGTGCAGAGACATCTATGCTTATCCCCTAGAGGCTACAGAGTTAGGAACAATTTCACTTCTATTCATCTCGGTCGTGCGATTTGATTTCTCAATGCTAATTGAACTTCTACTCTGTTCTTTCGCAGATGGAGAGAACACATACCGCTTCAGCAACTGATCAGCAGCCCGAGCTCCCAGCGGCAGCTCCTACGAGGGGCAGAGGATGAGGTCGAGGCAATGCTAGGGGCCGAGGCAGGGGTAGAGCTTAGCCTAGAGTAGCAGCACCAGCGGCGGAGCCTCAGGTAGAGTTTGATGATGAGGTTCTGGCCTAGATAGTTCCAGCGAGCCAAGCTCAGGTCCCAGAGGGGTTCATCGGTACCCCGGTACTCTAGGATGCTCTGGTCTGTCTAGTGGGCCTTATGAAGAGTGTCACTCAGGCAAGCATACTTCTTGTAGCACTAGCCGTCTCTCAGGGTGGAGGAGGAGGACACACTCCCACTACTCGCACTCAGGAGCAGATGGCTCCCCAGTTTCAGACTCTAGCAGCTCAGCCAGTTGGGGTAGTCCCACCGGGTGTTGCAGTTCAGACCGGTGATGGGTCAGCTATGTCTTCAGATGCTTTGTGGAGATTGGATATGTTCACCAAGCTCTTCATTACTACCTTTGGCGGTACATCTTTAGAGAATCCCCAGGATTATTTGGACAACTGTCATAAGGTTCTCTGGAATATGGGGATAGTAGAGACCAATGGGGTCAACTTTGCTGCTTTTCGTCTCTCAAGTTCCGCCAAGAAATGGTAGAGAGATTATTGTTTGTCCAGACCGACTGGGTCACCACCTCTCACTTGGGACCAATTCTCGCAGCTATTTCTCGAGAAGTTCCTTCCCATCACTCAGAGAGAGGAGTACTGCAGGCGGTTCGAGCGTCTTCAGCAGGATTTTATGACTGTCACCCACTACGACATGAGGTTTATTGATTTGGCTCGTCACACTCTTTTGATACTCCCTACCGAGAGAGAGAGAGGGTGAGGAGGTTTATTGAGGGACTCGCTCAACCTATTAGATTGCAGAAGGCTAAAGAGACATAGAGAGAGATTTCAGGATACGGCTAATGTGGCCAGGTGGGTTGAGATGGTTCTAGATCAAGGGTGTAGTTAGGGGTCTGACAAGAGGCCTCGTCATTTTGCTAGATTCAGTGGTGCCTCGTATGAAGAGAGGAATTATTTTGGTAGAGGTCATCCTCCCAGGCCGTTTCATTCAACACTTTGGGCTTCTCATGGTGCTCCAGGCGACCGTGGTTCTCATATGCAGTATTCTGATCAGTTGTCCTACAATGCACCACCAACTCCTATCAGTGCACCTCCCCTCCAGAGTTTTCTGGGTGGTTACTCAGGTCGTCAGGGTTAGATTCAGGGTTAGCAGTCTCAGCAGCTGAAATCTTTTTATACTTGTGGTAACACGAGGCACATTACTAGATTTTTCCCTCGAGCCTCGAGCAGTTCTCAGCATCAGGGTTCTCGTGCCATGGTTCCGGCACCAGGTATTTCACCACCCGTTAGAGGTGGAGGTCAGGCCACTAAAGGTTGAGGTCAGCCAGCAAAAGGCCGTCCCAGGGATGTAGTTCAGAGTGGTGGGGCCCAGCCCCGATGTTATGCTTTCCTAGCCAGGCCTGAGGCTGAGTCCTCTAATGTAGTTATTAAGGTACTATTCTGGTTTGTAGTAGGGATACTTCAGTTCTGTTTGATTCATGGTCTACATACTTCTATGTGTCTTCTTATTTTGCCTCATATTTGGTTGTGCCTTGTGATTCTTTAAGTGCTCCTATTTATGT
This sequence comes from Nicotiana tabacum, assembly GCF_000715075.1. Taxonomy (NCBI): domain Eukaryota; kingdom Viridiplantae; phylum Streptophyta; class Magnoliopsida; order Solanales; family Solanaceae; genus Nicotiana; species Nicotiana tabacum. The sequence continues at coordinate 167,704,679 of NC_134085.1, read as the reverse complement.
GTCTACACCTGTAGGTGATTCTATTATGGTAGATCGTGTCTATCGTTCATGCGTGGTTGTTATTGGGGTCTTGAGACCCGTGTAGATCTCCTACTTCTCAATATGGTAGACTTTGATGTCATTTTGGGGATGGATTGGTTGTCACCTTATCATGCTATATTGGACTATCATGCCAAGACCGTGACCTTAGCATTGCCGGGGCTGCCTCATTTGGAGCGGAAGGGACTCCTGGTCATTCTACCAGCAGGGTTATCTCATAAATGAAGGCTCGGCGTATGGTTGATAAGGGATGTTTGGCCTATTTGGCATATGTTCGCGATTCTAGTGCTGAGGTCCCTTCTATGGATTCTATACCAGTTGTTCAGGAGTTTCCAAAGGTATTTCCTGCAGACCTGCCGGGGATGCCACCCGACACGGATATTGACTTTTGCATTGATTTGGCCCCGGGCACTCAACCCATTTCTATTCTTCCTATCGTATGGCCCCGCCAGAGTTGAAGGAATTGAAGGAATAGTTGCAAGACGTGTTTGATAAGGGTTTTATTAGACCTAGTGTCTCGCCCTGGGGTGCGCCGGTGTTGTTTGTTTAGAAGAAAGATGGATCGATGAGTATGTGTATAGATTATCAGCAGCTGAACAAGGTCACCATCAAGAACAAGTATCCATTACCGAGGATTGATGATTTATTTGATCAGTTTCAGGGTGACAGAGTATTTTCGAAGATTGATTTGAGGTCTGGCTACCATCAGTTGAGGATTAGGTCATCCAATGTCCCTAAGACAGCTTTCCGCACTCGATACGAGCATTATGAGTTCTTAGTGATGTCATTTGGGTTGACAAATGCCCTAGTAGCATTCATGGATTTGATGAACCGAGTGTTCAAGCCTTATTTGGATTCCTTCGTGATTGTCTTCATTGATGATATTTTGATCTACTCCCGCAGCCAAGAGGAGCACGAGCAGCATCTTTGAGTCATTCTTCAGACTTTGAGAGGCAGCCAGTTATATGCTAAGTTTTTGAAATGTGAGTTTTGGTTGAGTTCAGTAGCATTCTTGGGTCACATTGTATCAGTATAGAGTATTCGGGTGGATCCTAAGAAAATTAAGGCAGTCAAGGACTGGCCTAGACCCATATCAGCTACAAAGATATGGAGTTTCTTGGATTTGACGGGTTATTACCATCGGTTTGTAGAGGGGTATTTATCTATTGCAGCTCTGATGACTAGGTTGACCCAGAAGGGTGCCCAGCTTAGGTGGTCGGACGAGTACGAGGCGAGTTTTTAGAAGCTCAAGACAGCCTTGACCATGACGCCGGTGTTGGTATTGCCCATAGGATCAGGGCCATATACAGTGTATTGTGATGCATCTTGTATTGGACTTGGTGCGATGTTGATGCAGAATGGCAAAGTTATTGCATATGTTTTGCGGCAGCTGAAGTTTCACGAGAAGAATTATCCAATTCATGATTTGGAGCAAGCAGCCATTGTTCACGCGGTGGAGATTTGGAGGCATTATTTATATGGCGTGTCATGTGAGGTGCTCACAGATCACAAGAGTTTGCAATACTTGTTCAAGCAGAAGGAACTAAATTTGAGGCAGAGGAGGTGGTTGGAGCTATTGAAAGACTATGATATCACCATCTTGTATCATCCTGGGAAGGCTAATGTAGTGGCTGATGCTTTGAGTAGTAAGGCAGCCAATATGGGCAGCCTTGCGTATATTCCAGTTTTGGAGAGACCGCTTGCTTTGGATGTTCAAGCTTTAGCCAATCAGTTCGTGATGTTGGATGTTTCTGAGACCAGCCATGTTCTAGCTTGCACAATCGCTCGTTCTTCATTATTTGAGCGTACGACAGTATGATGATCTTCATTTACTTGTCCTTAGAGATACAATATGGCACGAAGGTTCCAAGTAGGTTATAGTTGGAGATGACAGAGTTTTGAGGATGCAGGATCGAGTTTGTGTGCCTAATGTGGATGGACTTTGTGAGTTGATTCTAGAGGAGGCCCATAGTTCCCGGTATTCTATTTATCCGGGCGCCGCTAAGATGTATCAGGACTTATGACTGCATTATTGGTGGAGGAGGATGAAGAAGGATATTGTTGCGTATGTAGCTCGGTGTTTGAATTGTCAGCAGGTAAAGTACGAGCATCAGAGACCTGTTGGTTTTCTTAAGAAGATTGAAATTCCTGAGTGGAAGTGGGAGCGTATCACTATGGACTTCGTTGTTGGACTCCCAAAGACTCAGAGGAAGTTCGATGCAGTTTGGGTTATTGTGGATAGGCTGACTAACTCAGCGCATTTCATTCATATGGCGGTTTCCTATTCTTCTGAGCGTTTGGCAGAGATTAAGATCCGTGGGATCGTTCGTCTTCATGGTGTGCCCGTGTCTATCATTTTTGATCGAGGTACGCAGTTTACCTCGCACTTCTGGATAGCAGTGCAACATGAGTTGGGTACGTGGGTCGAGTTGAGCACAATGTTTCATACTTAGACGGACGCACAGTCCGAGCGTACTATTCAGATTTTGGAGGATATGCTCCGAGCATGTGTTATTGACATTGGAGGTTCTTGGGATCAGTTCTTTCCATTAGCAGAGTTTTTCTACAACAACAGTTATTAGTCGAGCATCCAGATGTCTCCCTATGAGGCATTATATAGTAGGCGGTGTCGATCACCGGTTGGGTGGATTGAGCTGGGAGAGGCTCGGTTGTTAGGTACAGATTTAGTTCAGGATGTCTTGGAGAAGGTTAAGATCATTCAGGACAGGCTTCGTATAGCTCAGTCCAGGCAGAAGAGTTATGCCAACCGTAAGGTTCGTGATGTGGCATTCATGGTAGGAGAGCGAGTGTTGCTTCGCGTGTCGCCTATGAAGGGTGTAATGAGATTTGGGAAAAAAGGGAAAGCTAAGCCCTAGGTTCATCGGTCCTTTTGAGATCCTTGATTGAGTGGGAGAGGTGGCTTACAGACTTGTGTTGCCGCCACATTTATCAACTGTACATCCAGTGTTTCATGTGTCCATGCTTCGGAAGTATCATGGCGATCCATCCCACGTGTTAGACTTCGGCACTGTCCAGTTGGACAAGGACTTGACCTATGAGGAGAAGCTGGTAGCTATTTTAGACTGGCAGGTTCGTCAGTTGAGATCGAAGAGTTACCCTTCGGTTCGTGTTCAGTTGAGTGGTCAACCTGTCGAGGCAGCTACCTGGGAGTCCGAGTCTGATATACGGAGCCGATATCCCAAACTTTTCACCGACTCAGGTACTTTTCTATGTCCTTTCGAGGACGAAAGATTGTTTTAGAGGTGAAAAATGTGATGATCCAAAAGGTCATCTCTTATTTTATAAGTTAAATTTGTGTTCCGAGGCCTTAAAAACCTCTTTTTGTCTCACCTCGATTTGCATGTGCAGTCCGGGCGTATATCCGGAAAGCTCTTATGTGAAAAATTTGAGAAAAATGCTAATTTTGCCTTTAAAATTGAATTTAAGTTGACTTTAGCCAACGTTTTAGGTAAACGGACCTAGACCCGTGATTTGACGGTCTCGGAGGGTCTGTAGAAAAATATGGGACTTGGACGTATGCCCAGAATTGAATTCTGAGGTCCCTAACCCGAGAAATAAATTTTTGAAGAAAATTGTTTAACTGAAAAATATAAGGAGTTTAGAAATAGAATAAAGTTTGAATTCGATGGTATCAGGCCCGTATTTTGGTTTCGGAGCCCGGTACAGGTTTAACATGGTATATAAGTTGTAGGTAAGAAACGGAATACATATGACGTGATTCGGACTCTCGGTTGCGAAAATAGAAACTTTAAGAGTTCTTGAGATTTTCATTGATTTTGATGCTAAATTCATTGTTTAAAATGTTATTTTGGCGATTTGATCACACGAACAAGTCTGTATGATGTTTTTAGACTTGTGTGCATGTTTGGTTTGGAGCCCCGAGGGATCGGGTGAGTTTCGGATAGGCTTCAGGGTGTTTTTGACTTAGAAAATCTAGTGTGAGATTTTTGTATCTGGTGTATGTTGCATTGTGCTTTGCGATCACGAAGGGGAAACTGGGCTGGGGGAGGATCTTACCCTACACGAACGCGAGACCAAGGTCGTGAATGCGGAGCATTGGGGGGAACTGCTCTACGTGAACACTACCGGTCAACCGCGAATGTGTAGCTTTAGGAGGGCTCGTCAGGGAACCTAGGGAAACCCTATGCGAACGCGAACCCCTTATCGCGAATGCGAAGGTAGGGTGAGCTAAACCTTCGCGAACACATAGCCTTTCTCGCGATCACATAAGTCCTTACGAGGCTGCTCTTAGCGAACGCAACAGTGCTCAAGCGATCGCGATGAACACTGTCGCCCATCACTTAAAACAGAAGTAGAAATGGGAAAAGGACATAATGTCATATTTTCAAAAACTAGAAGGCATAAAGGCGATTTTCAAGAGACAAGTTCTTCCCCAAAATGTTGGTATATGATTCTAAACCACTTTCTTTCAATTACTCATTGCATTTCATCAAATATCATAAAAAAATCTAGGGTTTTCATGGTAGAAATTGGGAATTTGGGTAGAATTAGGCTTTTTGTATAATTGAGATTTAGACCTCGATTTGGGGTTGGATTTCGAAACTAATTGCATATTCGGGCTCATGGGTGAATGGGTAATCGGGTTTTGGTCCGAACTTCGAGTTCTGACCAAGCGAGCCCGTGATCGATTTTTGACTTTTTGAAAAAAATATTGGGAAAAATATAATTAAGCATTGGGTTCGAGTTCTTTAGCATTTATTGATGTTGTTAAGTTAATTATGGCTAGATATAAGTGAATTGGAAGTGGAATCTAAAGGGAAAGCAGTATTTGAGGCTTGAGTTTGGCCATGAAATTAGAGGTAAGTGTTTGCCCTAACCTTAGCTTAAAGGAATAGGTGTTGTGTCTTATTCTACGTGTTAGTGTTGTGTACGACGTATAAGTGTGGTGACGAGTATCTATACGTTGGTGTCGAGCATACCCGTGAGTCTTACACTGTGACCGTTGTGATTCTTATTATGTACTATTTATGTTTGAATTGATGATTATTCATGTTGGACAAGACTTATGGTATTGTTTTGGTATTTGACCATTGTTGAGTATTGACTCAAGTTGGGATTTATTTTGTGAAGTTAACTGTTGAAACGAGATTAGTTATAGTTGATTCCCTTGCCGGGATGTATTTCTTTCTATTGTTGACTCCCTTGCCGGGATGTTCTTGTTTCTATTGTTGATTCCCTTGCTGGGATATTATTGTTTCTACTGTTTGGGTGAGGAAAGAGTGATAAAGCACGAAGGGTGATGCCGTGCACATTCATACTTATGCATATGGTGAGGAAAGAGTGATAATGCACGAAGGGTGATACCGTGCGCATTTACATTATATTGATGCATATGGTGAGGAAGAGAGATAAAGCATGAAGGGTGATGTCATGCACAATCCTATTATTCACATGGTAAGAAAGAGTGATAAAACACGCAGGGTGATGCCGTGCACATTTTCATTATTGATTGCATGGTGAGGATTGATAGTAAAAGCACGAAGGGTGATGTCGTGCATTTGTTTTTTGTTACTGTGAATATTTGTTGTTATCTGTTCTAGTGCCTTAATTGGTTTGTTTCCATTATTTCTGTGTTTCCTTATTCTTGCATCACCCACAGCATGTTGCCCTTCCCGTTAATTTTTATTTAGCTTCTATTACTGTTATTTTTTAGATATTATTTAACTGTACAGGTTTATGATGTTGTCGTGTCCTAGCCTCGTCACTACTTCGCCGAGGTTAGACTCGACACTTACCAGTACATGGGGTCGGTTGTACTGATGCTACACTCTGCAGTTTTTGTGCAGATCCCGGTACTGGACCATACAGACAGTAGCTCGAGGTTGCTGCCTTCAGTCCAGTGGAGAACCGAGGTAGTCCTGCAGGCGTCCACAAGCCTTATCGTCCCCTTCTACCCTGTTTTCTCTTCTGTTTTATCTATTTTTGAGACAGATGTGTATTTCTTTGTTCAAAATACTATTTGTAGTATTCATAGACAGTCCGTGAAATTGTGATACCAGTTATGGGTGGAGTTTTACTTCGGATTCGTATTTTGTATTAAGATAATTTGTTAAGTTCCGTTTTTCCGCATTTATTCCGCTGGATTTTTATGATAACTTTTAAATTTTTAAAGAATAGAGTAAAATGCTAAAATAATCAGTAACGTTGGCTTGCCTAGTGGGTTCAATGTTAGGCGCCATCACGGTCCCGATGGTGGAAAATTTGGGTCGTGACAATTTGTGAGCAGATACACGAATCGGCTTGAGTCGTGCTGGGCACTGTCCTAAAAAATTATTTCAGTAATGTAAAATGTCTTCTCGGGATTAAACAAGTCTACCTCTATTTATTTAGAGGATACATGAATCAACAAAATTGAATAATAAATCCAACAGGTTCAGAAAATTGAAGAAAAGAATTAATAATAATAGGTAATGATTGTAGGAAGAAAGTAATGATTAGCAAGATGAATTCTTGGTTGAGAATTGAGTTAGTATGATGGCTAATCCACGACTTATTTATAGGCAATTAGGGAGGTTGCATGTATAACATTTGTGGATTGTCTTTTAACACTTGTCCAAATATATTAGTCCACTTGGCTTCAATATTAACAAGTGTACATAGTCTTCCATGCATGAAGACACATGATAGATTTGCATAGCCGTTTGTCAAAGCCCTTCAACACTTGGCTTTAAGGCTTCTTGCAAGAAGTAACTTGGAAATAGATAGGACACTTGTAAAATGAAAAGACACATGACTATTTTAAAATTTTAAAAATACTCCCACATAGTTTTTGTTTATTAATACTTGTAATTTTTATAAATGATTTTGCTCTTTAAATTTCTTGCTGAATAGGTTTCAAGGATAATATAGTTGGGTTTTAGGTCGGGAAATATAATGCTTTTGCCCTCCAACTTGCTGTCATTCTCGTGTGAACATATATGACATTGAAAGAGATAAAATCTTTAAAAATTGAATGATTCAGCAAGAACGAAAACACCTACTACTATCAATAAAGAATATAAGGAGATAGCGGTACTGGTGAAACTAAATGAATTGCACGCAAGCTGGTCCGCCCCAGATATCTAGGGATGTCGTCACTAGCCAAGTATTAGTAGTACTCTTTGACATTGAAGGAGATGAAATATTAAAAATTTCGATGCTTCAATATGAACGAAAACATCTACTATCAATAAAGAATCTAAGGATGTGGCGCGTACAAGTGAAACTAATTGAGTTGCACATAAATTGTGCCGCCCCAACACCACGATCATATAAATAAATAAATCTTAGGATGTATATATTGAGTAGTCAAATAATAGTAGGACTCTTTGACATCGAAGGAGATAAAATCATAAAAATTTGGATGCTTCAACAAGAATGAAAACACCTACTATCAATAAAGAATCTATGGATGTAGTGCGTACAAGTGAAACTATTCGATTATACAAATTCAAAAAAGAAATCCAAGGAGGTATTGACTAGTCAAGTATTAGTAGTACTCTTTAGTTATTCCTATCTCTAAATTTAACAGGCGAAATACATAAACGATTCCTTTAAGTTATTCTTAACGATCAAACAAACATCTCAATTGACTCATTTACAATTTAGACACTTCAAGTGTTTATTAAGTGTATCAAGTAAACACATGGTTCTGATGTGGCATATACTTGTTTGCTAACAGAGTCTTGGGCGCGTGAAAGTCATTTTTTCTCTTCTTCCTTTCTTCCTAACAAAACCACCTCAACCCACCATGAAGCCACCATAGAGGCCAGGAAACCAGCCATTAGAGCTCAAACGAAGCCAGCGGAAACTACCAAAAACTGCCACCTTTCACTACAAAACTCTATTGCGAGCTCTGTCTAGTTTCATCGACCAAAAATCAGTCCAAACCCCACGAAAGAAGTAACAAAATACAACAAGAGCTGCGAAAAACTACCAAATTTTTTTCTTAGTAGTCTTGTCACTCTCATCTCCACCATAAAAACACAATTTTCTCCACCCTATTTCATTTTCACGGCAGAAATTTTAAGGACAATTTTACACCAATAACAACAAATTAGAGAGAAAAAAGTAATATAAGCCCAAATTCATAATCAAGAAAATAATGGAGAGAAGATTGAAGATTCCAGTAGAATCATTTTCTAGCTTTGCTTGGAGAACAAATTTTCGATGATGAAGATCGCATAATGAGCTTTTCCGGCAAGGTCAATTAATGATCCCTTAGTGGGTTCTCCATTTGGCTATTCTCTGTTGTTTTATATTAGTATGTGTATTAATTTGTTGGGTGAATTTAAGAAAAAGGGATGGGGGACACGACTGGTGCAATGAAGAAGATGAAAGGGAGGGGGAAGGGGGAGGGGCAGTGCTGGTTTTAACAAAAGTAAAGAAAAAGGGTTTCTTTTTCTTCTTTAATGTATTTTCTTTTTTGTTAATTATGTATCAATTTTTTATTACAGTTTACACACGTCATTTTTTAGTCGGCTCATTTGACACGTCATTGGCAAGTGTAGCTCACGTATAGAGTCTTTAGCACTCAGATATTTACTTGATACACTTAATAATTACTTGAAGTGTCTAAATGGTAAATGGGTTAATTGAGGTGGCTGTTTGATCGTTGTGGACTACTTAAAGGGGCCGTTTTTGTATTTCGCCAACTTAATAACTACTCCCTCTATTGGGACTGAAGTTAATAGTATAGATGAGAAGCTTTTTGTTTATCATGTAGTAAAGACCGAATTTTATGTTGCTGTCGATGTATTAAGTAACTTGCAATCTAAATGCTATGTTTATCTACTAATAAATAATAAAAAATGCATATTTTTAAGTACGTTTGCATATTATTTCTTATATGAGTTGCGGAAGATTACTTGCTTATAAATATATAATATGCCCATTACATGTTTATTGTGTGTAGGAATGAATTTGATGGAAGTTGGCAAGAATTGAATGATTTGATGCAAAATGAGTAGAGAAGCAAGACCTGAGAGCGTGCCACAATTGGTGCATTGCATGAAGGTATGCGCGAAATGTCCTAGGAGATGAATAAAAAAATAGCGAAGTATGGAGGTTGGCGTTGGACCTGGCATGCGAAGGAACAAAGAAGAAGAAAAATAGCTAGAAGTGTGCTAGAAGTCGCACGTTGCACCAACTCTAGCACGCGACTCAACTTGTCCATTTCGAATTAGGAGAGATCAAGGACACCCCACATCTAATCCTAATTGATATAAATTCATCATAAAACATCATTTTAAAGGAGGAGACACTATATTAGGGTAAGACACACCCAATGAGGCAAGAATACGCTAGGAGCATGGAAGAAGATTTAACCACAGGTTTTTTCCTTTCTTCTTCCTATTTCTTATTGTTGGTTTTGACTTTTAGTATTCTAGTTTTACATACTATTATGAGTAGCTAATTTATTATCTATAATTTTTACGGAACCTCTTGGAGGATGAATTCCTGTTATATTTTAATATAACTTTTGAATTTATCTACTTGTTCAACTACGTGCTTATTCCAGTTTATTAGAGATAACGAAACTTTGACATGATCATAGTGAGCAGTGAAAAAGTGCGAGCTAGCATAATTCGAGAGAATATGACTAGTACATTATTATAGTTGCTCGAGAGAGAATTACGATAAGTCGAGTGCTCATGATTAGTAGAGAATAATTAGGCAAAATTATAAAAGACATAGCATGAAGGATTTCGACAATTGGGGAAATCATAACTCTAGACCTCCTTAATTTTGTCTCCAACCCTTAGTTTCTTTAATTGATAAATTTCTATTGCTTTTTGATAATCATTAGTTAATTAGTTTAAGTAACTTAGAAGTTATTCGAGCTTTCCCTCTTGGTGATATTAAACAGTTATTGTGAAACCTTAGTTCTCTATGGGATATAACTCCGGACTTTTAGACCGGATTATATTTGCAGCGATCGCTTATCCTTTTTAGGACTAGAATTGGGCATGATCAAATTTTGGTGCCGTTGCCGGAGAACTAACGGTGTAGTTGTAATTGTAAATATTGCTAGTTTCAAGTTTGAACTTTTATTTTATTTATATTTTTGATTTAAGAAATATGGCATCTTGGAATCATGAGAGTTTAGGTGTTGGTAATTCTACTTTTGATCCTCATTATGTATATTGTGGAGGAAACTACACATGGCAAAAATATCAAAATATTCTCGAAAGTGAGTTATGTGCACCTACTCAATCTTATGTGTGCTTATTCGTTTCCAAAAAAGAAGAAGAAGGAATTAGATAGAATGTTACAACTTGCCTCAATATAAAGTTGTTGCAAATTCGGAGCACTTCTCAGCAAGCAGACAACAACAAATGCTCGATCTAAGTCCATAAACTTTAAACTTTTGAATTCAAGAATCTTTAGAGAGTATGGTGATCTCGATATCTTAGTCGAAATTGGAGGTTCATCTAGGAGCTGAAAAAATAATGTGTGGCGTGAAATGAATAAATAACCAATTTCAAGAATTATAGGAACACTTTTTGTTAGTTTTGAAGGCAAAATACAAACATGATTATAGGAATACAAATAAAAAGGCATGCACAAGTACTAACCTGCAGACACTTTCCATCAAGACAAAGTAGTTTGACATTAGGCAAGCTACCCATAAACATAGCCAAATCGGAGACATGATTGCCTCTTACAACTCTCTCTAGATAAATACAAACTTCAGACAAGTTAGGAGCCTTCTCTAAGGAGATTGATTTTATCTTATCATCAGCATCGACGGACAACCTCTTAAGATTAATACCGTTGATATTAAAATGCTAATACCAGAGCAACGACGCAAGCTTAGCCTTTCAAGAAGAGGGCAGCTGGAAAGAAAACTTTCATAACAGTTATTGACAAAGTCAACCCGAGTAAGTATTAATGGTAGAGATTTAGAAACCCTTTAAACTCTAGGGGTGATGAAAGAAAAAAATTCTAGAGCTTAAAAAATGTTAAGTCTAAACAAGAAAAGAAATAATGAGGTAACTTATGACGATAATTTAAATCATTATCGCATAATAAGGTTAATTTATTGATGTTCCTCCGAGATAAATATAGTATCCATATGTTCACACCAAGAACCACAGCTAAACCACCATCAGGAACCTTTGTTGATTTTAAATTAGAAATGCACACTTTTAATTTATCTACTCCACCAGGATGAATCATAAGAGACTTGGTGACAATTTCATTGAATTGGTACCTGAGCTCAGACTTAGAAGATCTACCACGATTTTTCTTGGTGACATAGCCATAAACTTCTCCACAAAAACTGGTGATCAAATACTAATTGTGGAATGGTTTAGTAAAATCTCCACTTCTTTGACAGAACACTCGTTCTTATAGCTTCACGTATAGGCATTTTCCCTAGAATGCAATTTATTACATATCTTGGCAAGTTGCTAATTATTTCTTCTTCATCAACAATTGATTCCTGGCTTGTGTCTGATGGAGACATTCTTCCTAAGAATTAGAACCAAATACACCAGGTTATTCAGCTCTACTTTTCCCTCCCTGGAAAATATTCAAAAGGAAAACATGCAACAAAAATACAATATTTGACACAATAAAACACCATAATTAATAGTAATAACTACATGCATTCTCGTGCCAGACTTAAAGAATCCTTAATGTCTCAAACAAGAAAAATAAATCAACATAGAGTAATTCAAAAGTAGAGTGGCAAGGAATTTTATACTTAATTTTAGTGTAAGATATTCTCATCAAACCCAAAATCCAAAAGCTACTGAAGCAAAAAAGTCAAGAATCTTCTCCAAGGAAAATCTTGTTTTAAATTACAGGAAAAGTTTTGAGTGAAGAACAGAATCGAAGAAAGAAAATACGTGGAATAAACAAATAAATACTGATTAGTAAAACATACATACAATATGATTCCAGTTAGAGAAGTAGGGCAGCCGCAGAAAAGTGTAGTTCATCCAACAATAATGGGGCTATTTTACTGATTTATTTCACTTTAGATAGTAGCATTACCATTTAGTGAGTTAAACAATTATTCTTATTCCATTCAAAGTCACCTCAATTATATTTTTATTCCTAAAATATATTTGTTTACAATTTTAGAGTGTAAGATATTTTTATTTGACTATAATTCTTGTTCAAATATTATATAAATATTTTAAACTATTGACTATTACTTTATGACTTATAATATTTCTTATATATTTATTGAGTGTGAAAATTTTATTTTCAAATTAAAAAAGAACTTAAGAATTCTATATTAAAATTTATATTGAAAAGCGAGTCATTGTACTATTACAATGTCTCAAGTCGGGCGGCAATCTAGTCCAACATATCAAAAGAGGAGGCAATAAACATGACATTTGAAAATCAAGTTAGAACTATATCAAACGAATAGAGAGGGAAAATTTCTCATTTTTTTAAGGCCAAACCCATAAGCTCCTAGGGGTGGGTATAAAATCCGAAAAATCGAATTCCGAACCGGACTGAATTAATTTGGTATTTTGGTTTCGATTTTTTTCGGTATTTCGGTCTAATTCGGTATTACATTTTCGATATTTCGGTATTTCGGTACGGTCCTCGATATTAGAATCTTGAAATTTCGGTATACCGAAATACCGAATTACCGAATTTTTAAAGACTTTTTTTTAAGTTGGACCAATAGTTAGCTACTACACTCATTGCCCAGCGCCCCAGCCTAAATATTTTTAATATAATTCCCAGCCCACTGCCCACTCCAACGCTCCAGCCCAACTGGCCAAGCCCACTCTCTATTCAATTAGGGTCTAAAGTATAAACTCTAAAGATTAGGGCATTAGCATTAGGGAGTCACGAACGAACTCAGTACTCACTCCTCACTCCTCAGAAAGTCAATTCCGATTTAGGGCGATAGTTTCACAAATTCTAGGCTAACGAGGACCAAATACAGAAAGAGATCAACTGCTGTTGCGATAGTTTCACAAATTCAGAAAGAGATCGACTGTTGTTTCAGAAGCTTGCTGGGACTTCAAAGAGATCGACAGTTGTTTTGTATTGTTAAGAAAGTTTTAATATTGTTAATTAAGTGATACTTTAAGTGTTGTCTAAATAACGAACAATCTTGATTTTGTGGAAAAATGAAATCTTGATAATCTTCTTGCTACTAGTTTTGAGATCTTTGAGAATTTTTACTTTTAAATGTATTTTTTAATGTTAAGCTGGATGGGTTGCACTAGGTTCGTGCAATGTGGATATCTTTATTTTTGCCTAATTAGATGATGGTTGTTTTGATTTCTTATTTGGGATATCCCATTAGAGCTGTTTTTTAAAGCTCAAGCTTTTGATTAAAGACATTCTGGATTTGTGTTGAAGTCAAGAATTTGGTTGAAATTTTCTCTAGTATTTATCTTTTTAGCAATTTAAAGTCACACATTTAGTAGGAAAGTCTTGACCTTTAGTGGAGAATTTTCCATTTTGTTACTTCTGCTGCTACTGTTAATTCTCCTATTGCACTGTGTTTAATTCGGTTGGCCATTTTCAGAGAAAAAATTTGCAGCTTGTAAATGCTACTACAATGCTACTGTCACATTTTTTGGAATGGTGGATTAAGCCATTAAGCCACAAGAATTGAAGAAAGTGAGTAGCGAAATGCTGCTATAGCCTACAGTGCGTTAAGCCATTAGTTCAATTTTATCATTCAATTTTCATGTGTATTTGCTTCTTTCCACTTACTTCTTTCTAAACAGTTAGACTTAGACAGCAACATTTCGTTGTTCTGTTAGTTCAATTTCATTATTCTATTCTTCAATTTCATTGTGTATGTATTTCTTTGCTGAATAGTTAGACAACAGGTTATATGTAGGAGAATTGTCACTCGTTAGTATTGCTTATTTAGCGAATATTAAATCGAAACCGTAGCAAACCAAAATAATAAATACCGAACCATATCGAAATATTTTGGTATGGTATTTGGTATACATAATTGATAAACCGAATACCGAAATACCGAACCAAAATTCTTAAATACCGAACCGAAATATCGAATTCCCACCCCTATAAGCGCCCCCCTAAAGTTGGCTTCACTTTTCATTTTGACACTTTTACTTCGACCTTTTTTCATTTTGACACTTCAACTTATACTCTCATGTGCCACTTAAACACAAAATGCCCATCAGTCAAAAATATGAAGAGAGTGTAATTCACATGCAACTTATTATGTGGCAAATTAACCAATGGAACGATGACATGTGACTTTTGTTACCAAATAACTTCAAAATGGATTTTGAGCACAAAAAAAAAAAAACGAAAAAGAACTATTTTCAATCAGCCCTCCGTCATCTTCTCCGGCCACCCCACCCTCTGGTTCCATCATCATTTTCCCACAATCACCAGATCTCTCACAACTAAAATCTTCATTGGCTTTAATAGCATTAAAATCTAGTATAGTATTAAAATGAGTATAAATCTTTAACCAAAAGAATGACTCACTACAAAGCTCTAATTAATTTGCAACCACATGATTTTGCTCGCATAAGAGTTAACCAAAAATTAGTTTAACTCTTGATGATGTAAGGAGAATTCTTCTGGCGAAGGATGGATATTTTACGAAGTATTTGACGGCAAATCTTTGGGTCTCTGTTGCCGTTGACGGCTTTGAAAGTGTAGATTGCAGATTGCACTGGTGGTGTTGGCAGCGAAATTAGTAGTGGAGGAAGCAGAAAGATAAAAAAATTAAAAAGCAAAAAATCTTAAAATTTGCCTAAAGGCCGCATACAATAAGATCTCAAAATTTTGTAGAGAATTATGTTTTAGTATAACCTAAAGCATGATCGTTCGGAATATCTGAGGCATCAAAATTGGGAAGAATACCAGACTTGACCTGGTGAAACATTGTAAGTTTTTGGCAAAACTATATACAATGATGACTGCATAGAACATTTGTCTGAATTAAAAAGAGATCTTGATATGCATACACTCTCAAATGTTTGCCTCTATTTTCTGGTACTTCCATCATTCGCAAGGGTTTGTATAAGGCCTTATGAAGAATAATAAAAAGAAAGCAACACCAAACAACCATGACTTTTCCTTCTGTGGAAAAAGTGGTGTTGGTGGCGAAATTGGTAGTGGAGATAGAAGAAGGAGGAAGCAGAAAGATAAAAAAACTAAAAAGCAAAAAATATTCAGCTTTCCACGCGCTCAAAAGAGGTGTAAATCACACAATGTGACAAGTCAGTATTTTGTGTTTAAGTGCACATGAGAGGATGAGTTGGAATGTCAAAATGAAAAAGGTCGAAGTAAAAGTGTCAAGGTGAAAAGTGAAGCCAACTTTAGCGGCCGCTTGTGGGTTTGGCCTAAAAAAAATCTAGGTTTTGTATTTACTTCAACATGCAAAAGTAGCCACTGGCCAGTATACATAGAATGATTGATTAACGGTAATATTCACTGGCACAAGTACGAGACCACGTTAGCCTCGGCAAATACTTTACATAGTTGTGCTATATATATCTGTACATATATAAATAGAACCCTTAAATATTTTGCTTATGCCCCCCAATACTAAAGGTAAACTTACACAAATGTCCCAAATAAATCTTAACTTACCAACCTCTAGTCATTAATCATAGACTTACCAAAACTAACCAACAAAAATTAAAAAACAAAATAATAGGGTTTTTTTCTCTCAAAGAATCACATGCAAAAAACACCTTTCATATTTTAAGCGTGATTAGCAACACTAGATACAAGGCGGAAAGGAAATTTTATGGATGAGGTAGCAAATAAGGTGATAAAATACCAAAAATATATACAATATTTCAAAAATCTAAACAAAAAAGAATTTTTTTCAATGGGTATAATTGAAATTCATTAAAAATATATAGATAAGTCAATATACAAAATTTGAGGAAGATTGATGGTGATTTGGACTGGTTTTGTATCAAAATTTGTAATTAAATCGAGTTCAAAAAAGTCTTCTGCGACACATGTATCAAACATGTATCACGCATGTGTCTCACACACAGGTATACATGGGTATACATATGATACACAATAGATACAAATATGATACATATGCGATACACAAATGATATACAGTGTGATACACATATCATTTTTTTCATGTTCAGTTTTTATCGAATTTTCAATTCAAACCACCTCAAAACTTCACCAAATCATCCCAAAACTAAGATTCAAGCTCCTTAAGTTGTGTCCAATTTATTCTAATATCACCCACTCAAAACAAAGTAAAATTTAATATTTTTTTGCTACAAATAGCTAATTGGTTAATTTGGCTAATATTAGTAATATTTTATCAATTGGCCAATTTTTATAATGAGCTACCTATAAATGGACATAGCTGGTAATTTCCCAATACTAAATTGCTGACTTGCGAAGTGGTCGGCTTGGACGCACAAATTGTCTACTTTGCTGAAGTCGTGGGTTCGATTACCATCTTCGGCCTTTCCTCCTCCTTTATATTTTAGTTCTTATTAGCAAATTGCTTTATTTTTCATATTTATCTTTTTTAAATTTAATTATAGTTTAATACTAACACATAATAGTCAACTTCATTAATTTTTCTTTTTCAAATCCCTCCCTTAAAATTAAAAGTCTCAAATTGCAACTTATCGCTCCACAAATAGAAAAATATAAATTCCTTTGCCACAACCTTCTTCAACAATCACGTTGACTCTTATGATGACCCAAAAGGTTATCACTTGATTTACAAGTCAATTCTGTATTGTGAGGCCTTAAAAACTTCCTTTTATCTCACCTTGATTTGCGTCCAGAACGCTTTTATGTGAAAATTTGATAAAAATGCTAATTTTGCCTTTAAAATTGAATTTACGTTGACTTCAGTCAATATTTTGGGTAAACGGATCCGGACCCGTGATTTGATGGTCCCAAAGGGTCCGTAGGAAAATATGGGACTTGGGCGTATGCGTGGAATTGAATTCCGAGGTCCTAAGCCCAAGAAATGAATTTTTGAAGAAAATTGTTTAACTGAAATTATAAGAGTTTTTGGAGATTTAAATGTGTTTGAATTTGATGGTATCAAACTCATATTTTGGTTCCGGAGCCGATACAGGTCTTATATGGTATTTAAGTTGTGCCTGTAAAATTTGGTAAGAAACGGACTTCATATGACGTGAATTGGACCCTCGATTGTGGAAATTTAAATTTAAGAGTTATTGAGATTTTCTTGATTTTGATGCTAAACTCGTAGTTCGAGGTATTATTTTGGCGATTTGATCGCACGAGTAAGTCCATATGATATTTTTAGCGTTGTGTGCAAGTTTGGTTTGGAGCTCGAGGGCTCGGGTGGGTTTTGGATAGGCCACGGGATGTTTTGGACTTTGAAATTCTGCTATTCTGCTGCTTCTGGTGTCTCAATATTTTGTTCTTCGCGTTCGCGATGCAGCTCATGCGAAGCTCAAGCTGGGCTGGGGAGAAATTTCTTCTACGCGAACGCGAGGCTTGGTCGCTAACACAGAGCATTGCGGGTTTGCTCTTTGCGAACGCGACTGGCCACACACGAACGCGTAATACAATGGAGGGCTGGGGGGGGGGGACTTTGAGCTGTTCTTCGCGAACTCAATCCCAGGACCGCGAACGCGATGGTCAGAGGGGACAGACCATCGTGAACGCGAGCAGCTCATCGCAAACGCGTAGGCTCTTCTGGCCATAAGCTTCGCGAACGCAAAAAGGTCTGTCCAGCGATTTAAAACAGAACCAGAACTGGAATTTAGTCATATTTTCATATCTTCTTCACCAAAATCAGACCCTAGGCAATTTTTGAAGAGCAAATTCAACCCCAAATCATAGGTATGTGTTCTTGAACTCAATTCCTTCACTTTCCATCAACACCCATTTGATTTCTAGGCCTTAATCTTGTTCTGCAATGGTAGAATTAGGGATTTTGGGTAGAATTAGGGCTTTTTGAATAATGAAAATTTAAACCTTGTTTTGGAGTCAGATTTTGAAACTAAATACATATTCGAGCTCGTGGGTGAATGGTGACCGGATTTTGGTCTGAACCTCGAGTTTTGACCAAGCAGGCATGTAGTCGATTTTTGACTTTTTGGGAAAATGATATAAGACCTATAATTAAGCATTGGGTATGAATTATTTAGCATTTATTGATGTTGTTAAATTAATTTGGGCTAGATACAAGTAAATTGGAGGCGAATTCTAAAGGAAAAGTGGTGTTTGAGGCTTGAGTTGGCCGTGAAAGTTCGAGGTAAGTGTTTGATCTAACCTTAGCTTGAGAGAAGAGGTATTGTACTTTATTTGCTATGTGCTAGTGTAGTGTACGACGTATAGTTGTGGTGATGAGTATCTATACGTTGGTGTCAAGTATGCCTGTGAGTCTTAAATTGTGATCGTTGTGTTTCTTAATAAGTACTACAATTGCCTAAATTGTTGATTATCCATGTAGGGCAAGACGTATGATTATTTTCTTGGTATTGGTTTATTATTGAGCATTGGCTCCAGTTGAGGTTAATTTGTGAAGTTAATTATTGGTACAAGTTTGGTTATAGTTGATTCCCTTGCCAGGACCGGGAATGTTGTTGTTGCTATTGTTTGGGTGAGGAAAGAGAGATAAATAACGAAGGGTGATGTCGTGCACATTCATATTTATGCGTATGGTGGGAGAGAGTGCTAAAGCACGAAGGGTGATGCCGTGTACATTTTTATTGATATTAATTCATATGGTGAGGAAGAGAGATAAAGCACGAAGGGTGATGTCGTGCACATTTCTAATATTTATATGGTGAGGAAGAGAGATAAAGCACGAAGGGTGATGCCGTGCACATTTTCATTACTTGATTGCATTGGTGAGGATTGAGAGTAAAAGCACGAAGGTTGATGTCATGCATTTATTGCCTGTTTGTTATGATTTCTTGTTGCTTTCGGTTCAATTACCTTAATTGTCATATTTCACTATTACTGTGATTCTTTACGTTGGTATTTCCCCCATAGCGTGTTACCCTTCCCCCGTTACTTATGAATTATTTCTATTACTGCTATTCTGCTAGATACGTTTTAACTGCAGGTTATTTGTTTGTTGTATCCTAGCCTCGTCACTACTTCGCCGAGGTTAGGCTCGACACTTACTCAGTACATGGGGTCAGTTGTACTGATAATACACTCTGCACTCTTTTGTGCAGATCCTGATAATAGAGCATACGAGCCTTAGCTAGGGGTTGCGGCCTTCAGTCCATCAGGAGACCCGAGGTAGTCCTGCAAGCGTCCGCAGGCCTTGGCGTCCCCTTCCTATCTAGTTTCAATCTGTTCTTTTCTATTTCAGAGACAGACATGTACTTTCGCATTATTATTTTCGCTGTATATAATATGTTAACTTGAAATTTGTTAAGAGATTTAAGGGGAAAAGGGTAAATTAATCGGAATTGTTGGCTTGCCTAGCTTTCACTAGTAGGCGCCATCACGACCCCGAGGGTGGAAAATTCGGTGTGACAATTTGGTATCAGACCTTTAGGTTGCTTAGGTCTCACAATTCATGGACAAGCTTGGTAGAGTTTGAGGGATCGGTACAGAGACGTCTGTGCTTATCCCCAGAGTCTACAGAGTTAGGAATAGTTTCACTTCTATTCATCTCCGTCGTGCGATTTGGTTTCTCAATACTAATTGAACTTCTACTCTATTCTTTCGCAGATGGTGAGAACATTTTCTTCTTCATCCGCTGACCAGCAGCCCGAGCCCCCAGCAGCAGCTCCCACAAGGGGTAGAGGACGTGGCCATGCTAGCGGCCCAAGTAAAGGCAGAGCTCAGCCCAGAGAAGTAGCACCATCGGCGGAGCCTCAGGTAGAGTTTGATGATGAAGTTCCGGCCCAGACAGTTCCAGTGGGCCTAACTCAGGTCCTAGAGGGGTTCATTGCTACCCCAGTAATCCAGGATTGCTCTGGTCCGTCTAGTGGGCCTTATGGAGAGTGTGGCTCAGGCAGGCTTACTTCCTGTAGCACCAGCCGTCTCCCAAGCTGGGAGGAGCACAACTCCTGCTACCCGCACTCTAGAGCAGATGGCTCCCCAGTTTTAGACTTTAGCAGCCAATCTAGTTAGAGTGGTTTAGCTGGGTGTAGTAGCTCAGATCGGTGATGGAGCAGCTATGTCTGCCGATGCATTGTGGAGATTGGATAGGTTCACCAAGTTGTTCACTACTACTTATGGTGGTACATCTTTAAAGGATCCCCAGGATTACTTAGACAGCTGTCATGAGGTTCTTTGGAACATGGGGATAGTGGAGACCAATGGGGTCAAATTTGATGCTTTTCGTCTGTCATGTTCCGCCAAGAAATGGTGGAGATATTATTGTTTGGCTAGACCAGCTGGATCACCAGCTCTCACTTGGGACCAGTTCTCGCAGCTATTTCTCGAGAAGTTTCTTCCCCTCACTCAGAGAGAGGAGTACCACAGGCAGTTCGAGCGTCTCCAGTAGGGTTCTATGAATGTCACCCAGTACGAGACAAGGTTTATTGATTTGGCTCATCATGATCTTATGATAATTTCGACCGAGAGAGAGAAGGTGAGGAGGTTTATTGAGGGACTCGCTCAGCCTATTAGACTGCAGATGGCTAAAGAGACGGGTAGCGAGATTTCTTTCCAGGATGCAGCCAATGTGGCCAGGTGGGTTGAGATGGTTTTAGCTCAGGGGAGCGGTCAGGGGTCTGATAAGAGGCCTCGTCATTCTGGAAGATTCAGTGATGCCTTATCTGGAGGCAGGGATTCTTTTGGTAAATGTCATCCTCCTAGGCCCTTTCAGTCAGCACTTCAGGTTTCTCTTGCTCCAGGTAGTCGTGGTTCTCATATGCAGTATTCTGATCATTTACCCTACTGTACACCACCAACTCCTATTAGTGCACCTCCGCTCTAGAGTTTTCAGGGTGGTTATCCAGGCCATCAGGTTCAGCAGTCTTAGCAGCCCAAGTCTTGCTATACTTGTGGTAATACGAGGCATATTGCTAGGTTTTGCCCTCGAGCCTCAAGCAGTTCTCAACATCAGGGTTCTTATGCTATGGTTCCAGCACCGGGTGTTCCACTGCCCGCTCAGCTAGCTAGAGGTAGGGGTAGAGGTGTTAGAAGTGGAGGTTAGGCCGCTAGAGGTAGAGGCCAGGCAGCTAAAGGTGGAGGCCAGCCAGTAGGAGGCCGTCCTAGGGATGCAGTTCAGAGTGGTGGGGCCCAGCCCCGATGTTATTCTATGCCAGGCAGACCTGAGGCTGAGGCCTCTGATGCAGTTATCACAGGTACGGTTTCAGTGTGCAATAGAGATGCCTCAGTTCTATTTGATCTAGGGTCCACATATTCTTATGTATCATCTTATTTTTTCCCTTATATGGTTGTGCCCGTGATTCTTTAAGTGCTCATATATATGTGTCTGCATTAGTGGGTGATTCTATTGTGGTAGAGCGTGTTTATCGTGCTTGCGTGGTCGTTATTAGGGGTCTTGAGACCCATGTAGATCTCCTACTTCTCGATTTGGTGGATTTCGATGTCATTCTGGGTAGGATTGGTTATTCCCTTATCATGCTATATTGGATTGTCATGCCAAGATCGTGACCTTAGCATTGCCGGGTTTGCCATATTTAGAGTGGAGAGGGAGTCCTGGTCATTCTACCAGCAGTGTTATCTCATATATGAAGGCTCGGCGTATGGTGGATAAGGGATGTTTGGCCTATTTGGCATATGTTCGTGATTCTAGTGCTGAGGTTCCTTCTACGGATTATGTGCCCGTTGTTCGTGAGTTTCCAGAGATATTTCCCTCAGACCTGCCAGGGATGCCACCCGACAAGGACATTGACTTTTGCATTGATTTGGCTTCGGGAACTCAGCCCATTTCGATTCTGCCATATCGTATGGCCCCGCCAGAGTTGAAATAATTAAAAGAACAGTTGAAGGACTTGCTAGATAAAGGCTTTATTAGACTGAGTGTCTCACTTTGGGGTGCGCCGGTATTGTTTGTCAAGAAGAAGGATGGGTCTGTGAGGATGTGTATAGATTATTGGCAGTTGAACAAAGTCACCATCACGAACAAGTATCCATTGCCAAGGATTGATGATTTGTTTGATGAGCTTCAGGGTGCCAAGGTATTTTCGAAGATTGATTTGAGATCTAGCTACCATCAATTGAGTATTAGGGCATCCGATGTCCCTAAAATAGCTTTTTGCACTCGGTATGGGCAATATAAGTTCTTAGTGATGTCATTCGGGTTGACAAATGCCCAACAACTTTCATGGATTTGATGAACCGAGTGTTCAAGCCTTATTTGGATTCCTTCGTGATTGTCTTCATTGATGATATTTTGATTTATTCCTGCAGCCGGGAGGAGCACAAGCAGTATTTTCGAGTCGTTCTTCAGACTTTGAGGGATAGATAGTTGTATGCTATTTTTTTGAAGTGTGAGTTTTGGTTGAGTTAGGTTGTACTCTTGGGTCATGTTGTATCGGTAGAGGGTATTCAGGTGGATCCTAAGAAAATTGCAGCAGTCAAGGACTGGCCTAGTCCCACATCAGCTATAGAGATCTAGAGTTTCTTGGGTTCGGTGGGCTATTACTGTCGATTTGTGGATGAGTTTTCATCTATTGCAGCCCCGATGACCAGGTTGGCCCAGAAGGGTGCCCAGTTCAGGTGGTCAGACGAGTGTGAGGCGAGTTTTCAGAATCTCAAGATAGCTTTGATTACGGCGCTAGTGTTGGTATTGCCTACAGGTTCAGGGCCATATAGAGTGTATTGTGATACATCACATATTGGACTTGGCGCGGTGTTGATGCAAAATGGCAAGGTTATTGCATATGCTTCACGACAGTTGAAGATCCACGAGAAGAATTATCCAGTTCATGATTTGGAGTTAGCAGCCATTGTTCACGCGCTGAAGATTTGGATGCATTATTTATATGGTGTGTAATGTGAGGTGTTCACGGATCACAAGAGTTTGCAATGCTTGTTCAAGCAGAAGGAGATAAATCTGAGGCAGAGGAGGTGGTTGGAGCTGTTGAAGGACTATGACATCACCATCTTATATCATCCGGGAAAGGCCAATGTATTGGTCGATGCTTTGACTAGGAAGTCAGCCAGTATGGGCAGCCTTGCGTATATTCCAGTCGGTGAGAGGCCGCTTGCTTTGGATTTTCAGTCTTTAGCCAATCAGTTCGTGAGGTTGGATGTTTTTGAGCCTAGCCGTGTTCTAGCTTGCATAGTCGCTTGTTCTTCATTATTTGAGCGTATTTGAGATCGGTAGTATGATGATCCTCATTTTCTTGTGCTTAGAGACACAGTGTGGCATGGAGGTGCCAAGCAGGTTACAGTTGGAGATGATGGAGTTTTAAGGATGCAGGGTCGTATTTGTGTGCCTAATGTGGATAGACTTCGTGAATTGATTCTAGAGGAGGCCTATAGTTCTCGGTATTCTATTCATTCGGGTGCCGCTAAGATGTATCAAGATTTGCGGCAACATTATTGGTGGAGGAGGATGAAGAAGGACATTGTTGCTTATGTAGCTCGATGTTTGAATTGTCAGCAGGTAAAGTACGAGCATCAGAGACCTGGTGGTTTGTTTCAGAAGATTGAGATTCCTAAGTGGAAGTGGGAGCGAATCATTATGGACTTCGTTGTTGGACTCCCACATACTCAGAGGAAGTTCGATGCAGTGTGGGTTATTGTTGATAGGCTGACCAAGTCAGCGCATTTCATTCCTGTGGAAGTTTCCTATTCCTCGGAGCGGTTGATTGAGATCTATATCCGGGAGATTGTTTGTCTTCATAGTGTGCCTGTGTCTATCATTTATGATCGGGGTACGCAGTTTACCTCACATTTATGTGGGAGCCCTCACATTTCTGGAGGGCAGTACAATGTGAGTTAGGTACACGAATCGAGTTGAGTACAACATTTCATCCTCAGAAGGACAAACAATCCGAGCGCACTATTCAGATTTTGGAGGCTATGCTCCGAGCATATGTTATTGACTTTGGAGGTTCTTGGGATCAGTTCTTGCCATTAGCAGAGTTTGCCTACAACAACAGCTACCAATCGAGCATTCAAATGACTCCCTATGAAGCATTATATGGTAGGCGGTGTCGGTTGCTGGTTGGGTGGTTTGAGCTGGCAGAAGCTCAGTTGTTGGGCACAGACTTAGCTCAGGGTGCCTTGGATAAGGTTAAGATCTTTCAGGATAGGCTCCGTACAACTTAGTCCAGGCAAAAGAGTTTTGCCGACCACAAGGTTCTTGATGTGGCATTCATGGTCGGAGAGTGAGTGTTGCTTCGGGTGTCGCCTATGAAGGGCGTGATGAGATTTGGAAAGAAGGGCAAGCTAAGCCCCAGATTCATTGGTCCTTTTGAGATTCTGGATCGAGTGGGAAAGGTGGCTTACAGACTTGCGTTGCCACAGAGTTTATCAGTTGTGCACCCAGTGTTTCATGTGTCCATGCTTCAGAAGTATCACGGCGATCCATCCCAGGTGTTAGACTTCAACACTGTCCAGTTGGACAAGGACTTGACCTATGAGGACGAGGCGGTAGCTATTCTAGACCGGTAGGTTTGTCAGTTGAGATCGAAGAAGTTTCCTTCAATTCGTATTCAGTAGAGAGGGCAGCTTGCCAAGGCAGCTACCTGGGAGTCCGAGTCCGATATGCGGAGCCGATATCTCCATCGTTTCCTCGACTCAGGTACTTCTTTTCTATGTCCGTTTGAGGACGAACGGTTGTTTTAGAGCTGGCTTGATTTACAAGTCAATTATGTATTCTGAGGCCTTAAAAACCTCTTTTTATCTCACCTCAATTTGCATGCGCAGTCCGGGCATATATCCGGAATGCTTTTATGTGGAAATATAATAAAAAATCCTAATTTGCCTTTACAATTAAATTTAAGTTAACGTCGGTCAACATTTTGGGTAAACGGATCCCGACCCATAATTTGATGGTCCCAGAGGGTTCATAGGAAAATATGGGACTTGGGCGTATGCCCAGAATTGAATTCCGAGGTCCCAAGCCCAAGAATTGAATTTTTGGAGAAAATTTTTTAACTGAAATTATAAGAGTTTTTGAAAATTTAAATGTGCTTGAATTTGATGGTATCAGGCCCGTATTTTGGTTCCGGAGCCCGGTACAGGTCTTATATGGTATTTAAGTTGTGCATGTAAGAAACGGACTTCATATGACGTGAATCGGACCCTCGGTTGTGAAAATTTGACCTTAAGAGTTATTGAGATTTTTCTTTGATTTTGATGCTAAACTCGTAGTTCGAGGTATTTTTTGGTGATTTGTTCGCACAAGTAAGTCCGTATGATATTTTTAGGATTGTGTGCATGTTTGGTTTGGAGCCCTGAGGCTCGGGTGGGTTTCGGATAGGCCACGGGATTTTTTACACTTAGAATTCTGCTATTCTGCTGCTTCTGGTGTCTCAATATTTTGTTCTTCGCGTTCGTGATGCAGCTCACGCGAACGCGGAGCACCAGGGGGTTTGCTCTTCGCAAACTCGACTGGCCACAGGCGAACGCGTAGTGCAATGGAGGCCTGGGGGGAAAACTTTGAGCTTTTCTTCGTGAACGCTGTCCCCGGACTGTGAACGCGATGGTCAGGGGGGACAGACCATCACGAACGCGAGCAGCTCATTGCAAACGCGTAAGCTCTTCTAGCCATTAGCTTCGCGAACACGACAGACCTCTTGCGAACGCGAAGAAGGTCTGTCCAACGATTTAAAACATAACCAGAACGGGAATTTAGCCATATTTTCATATCTTCTTCCACAAAATCAGACCCTAGGAAATTTTTGAAGAGCAAATTTAACTCCAAATCATAGGTATGTGTTCTTGAACTCAATTCCTTCACTTTCCATCAACACACATTAGATTTCTAGGCTTAAATCTTGTTCTTCAATGGTAGAATTAGGGATTTTGGGTAGAATTAGGGCTTTTTAAATAATTGGAATTTAGACCTCATTTTGGGGTCGGATTTAGAAACTAATTATATAATCGAGCTCGTGGATGAATGGGTGATCGGGTTTTGGTCCGAACCTCAAGTTTTGACCAAGCGGGCACGTGGTTGATTTTTGACTTTTTGGGAAAATGATAAAAGACCTATAATTAAGCATTTGATATGAATTATTTAGCATTTATTGATGTTATTAAATTAATTTCGGCTAGATACAATTAAATTAGAGGCGAATTCTAAAGGAAAAGCGGTGTTTGAGGCTTGAGTTGGCTGTGGAAGTTCGAGGTAAGTGTTTGGTCTAACCTTAGCTTGAGGGAATAGGTATTGTACTTTATTTGCTATGTGCTAGTGTAGTGTACGATGTATAGATGCGGTGACGAGTATCTATACGTTGGTGTCAAGCATGCCCGTGAGTCTTAAATTGTGATAATTGTGTTTCTTAATAAGTACTACAAATGCCTAAATTGTTGATTATCCACGTTGAGCAAGACGTATGATTATTTTCTTGGTAATTGTTTATTATTGGGTATTGGCTCCAGTTGAGGTTAATTTGTGAAGTTAATTGTTTGTACAAGTTTAGTTATAGCTGATTCCCTTGCCGGGATGTAATTATTTCTTGTTGTTGATTCCCTTGCCGGGATATTGTTGTTGCTATTGTTTGGGTGAGGAAAGAGAGATAAAGTATGAAGGGTGATGTTGTGCACATTCATATTTATGCATATGGTGAGGAACGAGTGATAAAGCACGAAGGATGATGCTGTGTACATTTTCATTGATATTGATGCATATGGAGAGGAAGAGAGATAAGGCACGAAGGGTGATGCCGTGCACATTTCTAATATTTATATGGTGAATAAGAAAGATAAAGCATGAAGGGTGATGTCGTGCACATTTTCATTACTTGATTGCATTGGTGAGGATTAAGAGTAAAAGCACGAAGGGTGATGTCGTACACTTATTGCCTGTTTGTTATGATTTCTTTCTGCTTTCGGTTCAATTACCCTAATCGTCTTATTTCACTATTACTGTGATTCTTTACATTGGTATTTCTCGCATAGCATGTTAACCCTCCCCGTTACTTTTGAATTATTTCTATTACTGTTATTCTGCTAGATATTGTTTAATTGTAGGTTATTTGTTTGTTGTGTCCTAGACTCGTCACTACTTCGCCGAGGTTAGGCTCGACACTTACTCAGTACATGGGGTCGGTTATACTGATAATACACTCTGTACTCTTTTGTGCAGATCCCAGTACTGGAGCATACGGACCTTAGCTAGGGGTTGCTGTCTTCAGTCCATCAGGAGACCTGAGGTAGTCCTGTAGGTGTCCGCAGGCCTTGGGTCCCCTTCCTATCTAGTTTCTTTTTGTTCTTTTCTATTTCAAAGACAAACAATTACTTTCTTGTTCAGACCATATTTGTAGTTTTTCTTATATAGTCCGTAGGATTATGACACCAGTTCTTGGTGGTTTATGTTTATGGATTCGTATTGGTATTAGCCAAATTATTAAATTTTGCTCTTCCGCATTATTATTTTTGCTGTTTATAATTTGTTAACTTGAAATTTGTTAAGAGAATAAAAGTGAAAAGGGTAAATTAATTGGAATTGTTGGCTTGCACAACTTTTACTAGTTGGTGCCATCATGACTCCGGAGAGTGAAAAATTCGGGTCGTGACAACTCCGACTCGATAATGGCAACTAAGAGTATGAGACTCTTCTTCAGTTCATTAACTAATAACATGTCTTTAATCTTGATTTCTTGAGTAAGTTTTGATAATTTAAAGTGTGAATGCTTTTTTGATTACTGACCCCCTTTTATTAATAGACTAGAATTTTTAAAGTGTGAAACATGCTTAATCAAATACTTTCTCTTCCCATAATACACATTCTGTGAAGAAAATCTCTCTCTATTCGGCGTTTTGTTTCCTTTAGAACTTCTTTTTGTTTATACTTGGATGATAGGTCATCATAATCATTAAGTTTTTAAAGAGTTGTATGCCAAATTTTATTTCTAGTGATTAGTATATAATGGTGCCCCCGTCCAGAGACGAATTTATGTGGAGGAGGGTGGGATACATGCACCCATGCTCCCCTCCCTAGACTATGTATAAAATACTATTTTTTTCAATTATGTGATTAAATATATTTGTGGCCACCCATTGGTTTGGTGCATTGGTGACTAAGTGCCCCTTTTATCTCCTTTTTGTCCCCAAGGTCACGGATTCGATCCCCATACAATTCTTTTTGATTAATTTCTTTTATAATTAATTATAATAAGTAAATTTCCAATTTCCCACACCCTTTTCAATTAACAACATGTCCTTATGCCCTTTCTTTCTTTTCACTTTACAAACAAATACATTTTTTTACTTTTAAAATAAATTCCTTTTGCCTATATCTTTTTTATTTTCTTCTCTTAATCATTCTTTTGAGTACAAAAATTTTGAAATCCCTAAAAACAAAGTACTCATGACTCGTCTCTCTCGGCTCTCAATGGATTCAAAGCAGGAAAACCTCTGCTCAATATTAAACGCCGCTTTTAAAAAACTTTTTTGAATGATTGTTTAATTTGCTATATAGAGCGTGAGATATTTAAAACTGTAAGTAATCATGTTATTATTGGTCATTTTCAATAAAAACTAGATCATGAATACCAAGTACCAAGAGAGTTTGAAGGCTTAGAAGCTAAATGAATTGAAGAAAATAAGTTTCGTCGGAAGTCGACAAGTTAAAATGTAATAACATGTACTTTTGTGGTGAGATTAGGGTGCTTAAAATTATAAGGAGATTATGTTCTGAGTTATTTTAGTCGTATGAGAGTCGTGTGTTATGTTTTGAAGTCAAGCGAGTCGTGGAACAAAAGTTGCAAAAGGTCATCGCAAGTTCCATTCATAAATGTGTTGAAACTTAGGTCAAATGTAGCTGAAATTTTCTCCCAATACACTTGGAATTGGGGGATGATCTACCTACCTAACTGAAGATCTATGAGTGTAGTTTCTAACGTATTTAATCATTTGTCGATACGACATCATAGTACAGAGATATTCGCGTGTTCACAAGACTGCGCAAGCAGCTCCCATGGGACCCCCAAAGTCTGTGTAAAACTCCAACTTGTATTTAAGTTCATTCTAAGTCATTTTCACCCATTTTTCTGGTCTAAAACAGTTCCAAAACCCCCCTCCCCCAAATGTTCTCCAAGGGTTCCTCCATGATAGGGTGAAAATCTAAGATAAAAACATGAATCCAACGCTAGAAACCCCGTGGTGCTTGCTAGATCGTAGTTCTTCATCTTGTGGTTAGTTTGGAGGGTTCTTCAATTTGAAGTAACCTCAGGTTACGTGTTGTTCTTGTTGATTAAGGTAATAATCAGTCCCTCCTTCATTTATATTAGATTTTCAAGGCAAACTACAAGTGTTTACACACCAACTTGAACACCAAAAGTTGATTTAAGAAGATAACTATATCATGGATGTTCCATAGCGTCCACGAGGGGCTAAAGTAATAACTGATACCTTGAGTTGCAGATCAGAAGATAATATAAGCCTACTTAAAGGTCGAGACAGAAGAAGAACTAAAGAGTTACATTAGCTAAGTGAATTAGGAGTCTGATTATTAGACCCCCGATGAGTATAGAAATCGTGATTCAGAACATTGTAGAATCACTCTAAATATTAGAGGTACAAAAGAGATAGTACAAAGGCCATATTCTATAATGGATATATGATAAATCTAGTTAGAAGAGTACCAACCTCATAAGAAGTCAGTATGAAGCTTTTGCCAGATTGTGTATGCACATGTGGTGCAAGTATTATAGTAGAGCTTTAAGGTATGGATGTGAATTCCACCTATGTGGAAGGGAGGTTATGAAAGAGATAGAAGATACGATACAAGATTTAAAGGTACTTAAGGTACATGTGAAGAAGGTACGAGATGCCAAGTACAGAAGGTTAATAATCCAGATATCAGATAGAGGGCTGGAAGCATCGTAATTATGTATCAAGAAATGATAGTGGTGTCGTTAGTGGCATATCTCCCAGCCTATTATTTCTATGTACAGAGTGGTCTATCTAAGAGAGTACAGAAGAGTTAGAGACGATATGATGTCTCGCTTGAGATTTCAGAATAACATAAGGAAATATGTGGTGCTAGCAAGTTAAAGGAAGGTTGCTAGTAGTATAAATAGATATATGTAGGTCGCAAGCTAAAGTAAGATAGAGCGACAAGGTTTTAGGTAGACATGAGTAAGGAGAAGAAAATGTGAGTGAGAAGGTGACGACAATAGGTACGTCCTCGAGATTAAACCCATTATAACAAGAGAGTTGATGGTTTCCATAAGTTATAAAAATCTCAGTATAGCATAAGTGAACTCAGAGGAGTTTGTGACTAGGAGAATTTAGAAGAGATGGAATAATGCCCTGGTAGAATAAGGGTGTAATTGTGATAAATAAGAGGATGACGTCTAGGCCTTTAGTGGGTAATGATTCAAAGAAAAGGTATTTCATGAATTATACAGGATTAAAATACCCCATAAGGCGAATCACGTTGGGATGCTACTAAATACGATTATTTAAGTATAGTATTATCCCTAAGAGGATCAAGCAAATAACTCCAGATTTTCCCCGATGAGATGTGAGCCCTAGTGAAAATATATTACATAAGAGGTTTGAAGTTATTAGTGGTAGATTTTAAATCAACATTAAGGTGAATCAACAATAGATGGAGAAATGTTCCAAAGTGAGATGGGATTAGGCTGTCATTCTTAAGATGAATAGTAATGAGGAAGCATTAAGGGACTTAAATTTATACATATAGGATAAGCAACGAGAGAGTAACCTGGAGTTGGATATTAGACCTTGGTCATAATAAATCAAAGTAAGTGTTGTGGTATAGTATAAGATACCTAGATATAGTAAAGCCATAAGCATAGCTAACCAAGTATATGAAACACGATATAGCAATAGTCATAAGTTCGACAAAGTACCGAGAGAAAAGCTTTAGTACACCTACAGATTCCCGGAGGGACAACTTGTCATAGTTATGTGTATGTTCCCAAAGTGAGGCCTAGAGATAGGATAAAATCTAAAGTAAAAAGGATAGAAGAGTCACATAGGTGCAAAATAAGGACAGAGTCGTACAGGCTGCATGACATAAGGTAGAAAAAGTTACGAGATTAGAAGAATTCTTACCATAAGTCGTGGTGTGAGAAAGAGACCTAAAGAGGGGAATACTCTGACCTTTGAATTTATTCACAGAACAGTTACCTAAATGGAAAGGACAACAATAAAGTATTTGTAAGAGATATAGGTTATGGGACCGATAAGCAGACCAGTCAACATTCGAGGTCGCATGTTACAAAGGGGGGAATGATGTTACACCCCATGTTTTCACACGTAAGAGTACGTCGTAAGTCAATTGATGTAAGCTCAAAAATGAAATCATATTTGAAAAGTTTACAAAGTTAGTTAATCATGTTAACATGGAGGTTACAAATATTTAAGATCATGAATACCAAGTACCGAGAGGATTTGAAGGCTTAGAATATGAATGAATTGAAGAAAATAAGTTTCGTCGAAAGTCGACAAGTTGGAATATTAAAACATTTACTTCTGGGGTGAGACTAGGGTTCTTAACATTATAAGGTGATTATGTTCTGAGTTATTTTAGTCGTATGATAGTTGTTTGTTATGTTTTAAAGTCAAGCGAGTTGTGGAACAAAAGTTGGAAAAGGTAATCACAAGTTCCATTCATAAATGTGTTGAAACTTAGGTCAAATGTAGCTAAGCTTTTCTCCCAATATAATTAGAATTGGGGTATGATCTACCTACCAAATTAAATATCTACAACTCTAGTTTCTAACGCATTTAACCGTTTGTCGATACAACATTGGAATAGAGAGATATTTCATTTTTGCGAGACTGCATAAATAGCTCCTATGGGACCCACAAAGTCGGCGTAAAACTCCAACTTGTATTTAAGTTCATTCTAAATTGTTTTCACCCATTTTTCTCGTCCAAAATAGTTCCCAAACCCTCCTAAATTTTATCCAAGGGGGTTTCTCCATGATTCTAGGGTGAAAATCTAAGATAAAAACATGAATCCAACGCTAGAAACCCTGTGGTGCTTGCTAGATCGTAGTTCTTCATCTTGTGGTTGTTTTGGAGGGTTCTTCAATGTGAAGTAACCTCAGATTTAGTGTTTTTATTGTTGATTAAGGGAATAATCAGTCACTCCTTCATTTATATTAGATTTTCAAGGCAAACTACAAGTGCTTACACACCAACTTGAACACCAAAAATTGATTCAAGAAGAGAATACAACACCTATAGTGTTGTGGTGTCATTGAGGATAATTGTGGGCTGTCTTTGGATGAAATTTCAAGTTTTTGCTACAATATATGGTGAGTATAATAGCCTACTAATTGTGCTTAAGCTTTCTTGTATGTTGGTTAAGTTGTTAGGATGATAAACTACAACATAATACTTGGATTAGCTTGAGATGTTGTTGTTCTTGATGGATTGATTTGAAAGTTGCTCTTCTGAACTTTAAATGGATGGAAACTATGGAAAATAAGTTGGCTATGATATTTTTAGTATGATTATGTTGGTTTGCATGTCAATCTTGTTGAGAAAATTGGTAACTAGAAAAGGAAATAGCTATAAAGCACTTGGAAGTTGTCGACAGTGATATTATCTTGTGTTGGGCTATTTTGGGTAACTTTAAAATTGATTACAAGGTTTGAAATCATTTAAAATGTATTGGTTATTATACTGAATATATTACAAAGTCAAGAATTAATGATAATGGGGTTGAAGGGTGCTAAAGGGATTCAATCCGAGCATGTCGTTCGTCGTGATATGTTGATTACTTGTTACTGAAATATTTTGTACCCTATTGTTGATGTTGTTCTTATTGAATTGATCTTGTTGTTGTTGTTGGTATATGGTATTGGAGTAGGCCCTAGTTACAGGAAAAATGCTGCCCAAATTTACATAAACAATCTACTAGCTTAAGTTATAGACTTAGCCTTTACTCAGCACTGATTTTGAATCTCCTTATGCTATGGTAGACTAAGTTGAGTTGTTTGAAGAGTTTATTGGAATCTATTAAGGACTCAATGAGTTTAAGGTATATTAAGGCTAAACCTTTCCTTCATTTTGGCATGATCTCGTACCTACATGTGTTTGATAACGAGACATAAAGAGATGTTCGTATTCCTGAATTTATTCACATTATCCTAGTCTTATAAGTTACAACATTCTCCATATTCGGGGCTTCATATTCAATTTAATTTTATCTTCTTTCATCCAAGAGAGTAGAGAGTCTATATATATACAGTATTATAGTATTTTCACAACCACCGAGCTATAATCGGTGGGCAGGCCCATATTGGGCAACCTCTGATCAGATGGTAAGTTATATACCGAGCCTACTATTGCCGAGCGCCTATGAGCGAGCCCAGAATTGACGAGATACAGAGACTAGTATGGTCAAGCGCCTACGAGCGAGCCTACTACGGCAGATCAGTTACACATACTGAGCCTTATAAGGTCGGACAACTATTTTACTTACTATATTGAGAGAGTTGAGTCATTATCAACAGCTAGGCGTATCTTCAGATTATCTTTGACTCCCAGTTACTTTCAATTATTATATTATCAATTCACTTTTAGCTTTCAGTTATTCTGTTGTCTTACATACTCGGTACATTATTTCGTACTGACGTCTTTTTTGCCAGGGATGCTGCATTTCATGCCTGCAGGTCCTAATTGAAAGTTGGATAGACCCTCCCAGTAGACAGAGTCAAATATCAGCTTGGTTGGTAAGCTCCACTTCCTTGGAGTTACCAGGTCTAGACCTTGGGGTCCATTTTATATATACACGTTTTATGGGTAGGTCGAGGCACTGTCCCGGCCATGGTACAATTTAGTTATATCTAGAGGCTTGTAGATGAGTCTTGTACTTTTTTTTATATATCAGTATTGTGGCTTTACCAGCCCTATATAGATATTTTGTGTAACGACCCAACTGGTCGTTTTGCTTTTTAGAACCCCGTTCCCCTAGATAAGACTTCTCGTACTTACTTTTACTGATTTATGACTTGTGAGAATGGTTGGTTCAGGATTTGGAAGAGTTTGGGTTGAAATCGGAACACTTGGTTCATTAAGGTTGGCTTAAAAGGCCAAGTTTGACTTCGGTCAATGTTTTGAGTAAACAAACTCGGAATCCGGATTTTAAGATTCAACAGGTTTGTATGATAATTTCGGACTTGGGCGTATGTCCGGATCAGGTTTTGCATGACCCGGGAGCGTTTTGGCGCCTAATTGTGAAAGTTGAGTCCTTAAGGATTTTGAAGTTCTTAAATATTTGGTTTGGAGTGGGTTTTCATCTTATCGAGGTCCGAACGGAGTTCCAAGACCAAGAATAGTTCTGTATTGCCATTTAAGACGTGCACGCTAAATTTGATGTCAATCCGATTAGTGTAAGTGTGTTTCGTCGCATTGGAAGTAAATTGAATAACTTGAAGTTCATAAGTTTGATTCAATTGGGTTAGGAAGTGTTATTTAGATTTAGCATTGTTTCGGGCATTCCATGGGTTCGAGCGAGTCTGTTTTATGATTTTAGACGTGTCGGTATGTTCGGGCAGGGCCCGGGGGCCCCGAGCATCAATCGGACGAGGCTCGAGTAAAGTTAGAAAATTTTGGAAGGAGCTGAAGCTCTAGGTATCTGTCATAACCGCACCTGCGGTTGGTCATCCGCAGGTGCGATACCGCAGAATTGGTCGAGCCCTCGCAGGTGCGGCCCAGGGGGAGGAGCCCAGGAACTGTAGATGCGGGTCCCTTTCCGTAGAAGCGGACCCGCAGGAGCGGCCCCCAGACCACAGAAGCGGTCCCAGCCAGCCCAACCCAACTTCGTAGATGCGGACGTTCCCTCCCAGAAGCGAGACCGCAGATGCGGTCCCCTAACCGCAAATGCGGGAATCGCTAAAGGCAGTGCCTTCATTTAATACAGGAATGTGTCATTTTTGACATATTTCCTTCATTGTTTGGGTGATTTGGGAGCTTCCAAAGAGGGAATTTCAACCTAGCATTGTGAGGTAAGTTATTTCTACTTAATGTAAGTTTAATACATGGGTTTTGGGTAGATTAACACACAAAGATTAGTGAAAAATCAGGGGATTAGAGTAAAACCTAGGGTTTTGATAAAAATAAGGTTTAACCACGAGATTTGTTATGGAATAAAGTAAAAATCATATATTCTTGATCCTTAGGTTATGAGTAAAAACTTACCTCAAAAATTTCCGGAATCCGAACTCGTGGGACCGGGGATGGATTTTAGGAAACTTGTATTTAGGGTTGGGGAATTACTTTAATAGTTAGAATATGAACTCTTGGGCTTGTATTGACTAGTTCTTACCCCGTTTAATTAGTTTCGGATTGTTCAGCTCCAAATTGAGGGTTTGAGCACGTTCTTGATATTGGAAGTAAGCTTTGGAGCGTGGTGAGTCTCCTTTCTAACCTCGTAAGAGGGAAATAGACCCCTAAGTGAATCTA
Organism: Nicotiana tabacum; assembly: GCF_000715075.1. Classification (NCBI taxonomy): domain Eukaryota; kingdom Viridiplantae; phylum Streptophyta; class Magnoliopsida; order Solanales; family Solanaceae; genus Nicotiana; species Nicotiana tabacum. The sequence continues at coordinate 167,669,159 of NC_134085.1, read as the reverse complement.
ATAAATATATGTGATTGTTTGTGGGGGCTACGTATGTACGTGCTGACGAGAGTCCGTGCGTAAATACTATTATGCTAATTGTCCGGGTAGTTTAGGACCCGTATCATGCCATACTTGCAAATGCTTATATTCTTACATGCTAATGAGATCACTTAGGACATGTTAGGGTTTGAAAATAAATATGTACGAACGTATCAACTTACTTGATAACTTGTATGAATTTATTTGACTATGAATGCGCCTTTATGTGCCTTCTTGATAATAATTAATATTTGTGGATCGGGCCAATCACCTCGGTAGAAATAGATGCATCTATGGTTCGCGCCATTCGACCCTCTGGCAGTGCACAGTTTCTTTTATGTTGGATCGAGCAGTACGACCTCGACATAATGTGCGCATGATATTTTTGTGAAATCTTATCCATGACTTACTCTGTTAAATACCTTGGAGTGAAACTATTATAAGACATGACTGATACTGATATATTGTCCTCTTTAAATTCTAAGTTTTCCATTATGTCCATGTTATCCATGCTTAGTGTAATCCTTAATTATTATTGATATTGACCTTAGTAAGTGTCAAATCCACCCCTCGTCACTGCTTCTTCGAGGTTAGACTGGATACTTGTGGGGTACATATTGTTTATGTACTCATACTACACTTCTATACTTAATTGTACAGGGTCTGAGGCAGGTGCATCTAGTTACCGCTCTGACGCATGTTCCTGATTCCTAATCGAGATCTCACAGTGAGCTGCCCCTCCTGAGCCATTCAGAAGCATACCAGAGTTCTCTTTTTTTGTTGTTATTGGGTACTGTCTATCCTGTTTCAGGCTGTAGGATAGTGATATTTTATACATTCTACTAGTCGCCCTAGTACTTGTGACACTAGTTCCTAACACACACATTGGTAGACTATTCTTTTGGGTTGTATATCTATTATTTTACGTTGCAAATTATCACTTGTTTTAAATTCAAGTTAAGAAAATGCTAGAATTGTTTTGGTAAAGTAAATGAGAACTCAGTAATATCTTCGGGTTGGCTTGCCTGACAACAGTGTTGGACGCCATCATGACCTATAATGAAATTGGGTCGTGACATTTTGTTTGGTATTATTAGTTGTAGACGTTATCGTCAGATGATTAAGAATATGTCCTCATTGGTCTAAGTTGAGGGCTACCCCTCCAGAGTTCACAGTTATAGAGTGGTACGCTCGAGCCGAGTATGGCACTGTGTGCCGGCCACGCCTCTTCAGGTTTGGGGCGTGACAAAATTGGTATCAGAGTAGTTTTATCCTAGGGAGTCTACAAGTTGTATCTAGTAAAGCCTTGTTTATAGATGTGTTATGCACCATATTATATAAACAGGAAGCTACAAGGCATTTAGGATTCTGTTGCCCTTCATTCAAATCCAAATCATGCTATAGAGCTGAGTCGTAAGAGTTTGAGCCTGTTGATACCTAATTTTTCCCTATAATGCTTTTTAAATGCATATATACCTTCAAAACTATGCATTAGCATCAATTGATATTTTTCCATAATTTCTATATTTTTTAATTAATCTATCCTAGTATTTTATTCATATGAATAATTATAAAATTGCATAAAAAATGACTTCATAGCATTTTCATGACTCAATATTGCTATTTATAGTCATATTAAGTTCAAATTATTTCACAAATGGCTAGATTTACATATTTTGGTTACAATTCAAATAATTTTGCAATTATAGCCCATGCATACATTATTGCGTTATTTTGCCATAAAATGGCTCATTGCATTTT